>NW_027526361.1:164538311-165738311 GCF_048455015.1 Haemaphysalis longicornis | reverse complement strand
GAATGTATTTTCACCATTCATGTGGGAGGTCAACTTCATTTGGGAGGGAACTTCCGCTTCTGATTCCTAGTGACTGCAGAATGTGTCTTCCCGTTTTGCTTTTAGATAGCCTTTCTAATTGGGCTGTTTGTTGCGCTGACGAGCATTTAGTTTCTTGTATTCTCAACGGGAAGCGAATACGGAACATAACCACCAACGACGAAAATCGGGCTTTTTCATAGCGTACCACAAGACAACAGCTGATGTAAACCCACTGAATAGATGCAGTCAGCCGCTTGTCTCTTTGCGCCAGGAGGACGCATACGCGAGCACTTTTGATGCTGCTACACTTACGCCGTTAACCTCGCGCTCGTATCGGGGAACTTCCGACTGCCGCGCACTACAGCAGTCGCTCGGCCACTGAGTGAGACAGCAGCGCCGGCTAGGCACGTGTTAATTACCGCCTCTTCTGCTCAGACACGCAGCGCCGCCGCCAATCTCTTCCAACTCGGCTTCCCGTTTGTGCGGGAGAAAGATGCCAGCGCAGCGCCTTTCCTCTCTCACCGAGATTTGCTCACGCCGTGGAGGGGCTTCATGATTAAAATGCAGTCGGTTCAAGCTGCTACACCGCGACCGCCAATCACGCTGTGAAGCGGTTCTGCAATGCGCAGTGTTGGCCGAATTGCGGCCAGAACGCCGAAAATGCGGAAGCAGTAATAGACGACGACGTCGGAGGAGGACAGGAGGGAACTCAGCGCGCTAGCTCTCCCCGGTTTGCTTAGTTGGCAGCAGCAGTAGCCTTACACAAAGCGTTATCATCACAACCTTGGCCCACAACAGCCCGGGTCTCATTATGGCCACTCCTAACCAAAGGTCGGCAAAACAGAAAGAACACACTCAAACTCAATCACATTTTTTTTCCTGCACGCTGTACTACTCAAACTCAGAGTCAACTAGCTCATCTCGACTCACCTCTAGTCATCTCTACTCTACTCACGCCGGTGAGCGCACTAATCTAAGCCTCGTCCAATTCCAGGTCTGCATTTAAGTCTTTGTTCCTCTGTTAGCTCCCCATTGACGCGACTGCTCCTGCAATTGAATTTGTTTGTTTGCAATAGTTTGGTGTGTCCGTGTTGGTTGCAATGCCTACAAACGTTGAGCTTGCTAAACGTGTTCACCAGCTTGAAGGTCTATTCCAAGGGAACTTCGCCGAGGTTTTAGAATATGTAACAACTGAGGTGAAGTCTAGCCTAATGGCGGACCCTGGCGTAGTAGTCGAAGAACTAAAAAAGGAAATCCAAGAATTTCGCTGCAGTCTGACGTTTATGGACGAAACCGTGGAAACTTTGACAAAAGAACGTGATCAACTAAGAGCAGCAAACAAAGCTATGGCTGTCCGCAATGAGGAGCTCGACAGGAGAGTGTCAGAACTTGAGCAGTACTCTCGCAAGAACAACATTGAAGAACAACATTCCATGCACTAAAGGTGAAAGTTGCCTCGCGATAATGCAAGACATCGGGAACAAAATCTAGTGCCCCATAAATAAGAGCGCCATTGACATCGTTCACCGCGTACCCTCGACCTCAGACGCAAAACACATAATCGCTAGATTTTTCTCACGCGCAAAAAAAGCAGGCGTCGTTTCTAAGGCCCGCAAAGCACGACTTCAGACGAACAACATTGGCTTCCAGAAAAACCTGCGTATGTTTACGAGGTCCTCATACAGGAAAACAAAAGGCTGTTCGCCAAAGCACTCTCGCTCAAAGGGGAAAACAACTCGCAGTTCCCGGGGACTGACGACTGCATAATCAAAGCGCGGAAGACAACTGATAGCAAGGTTTTCAGGATTTGTAACGAGACGGATCTCGCCATCTTCACAGGTCATTGCTAGAAAATTTACTTCCACGTGCCACTATGTCGTACCTCAGCACACGGGAACTGCCGTGCCTGCTTTCTTCGCATCATACTGCTATACATTTCAACGCACACAGTCTCAGAAATCATCATGATGAATTTCACTCTGTCTTGTCGTTACCTAGTGACTTCTTTTCCATCATTTGCATCTCCGAAAGTTAACTTAAGGACTCGGACAAAAATATTTACTGCTTCCCATCATATTGCGCGGAATATTGTCACCGTGCAACCTCGAGTTACGATGATTCGGCTATTTTCATTTCCTCAGAAATTAGATACAGACGGTGACACGACCTTTCCCTCAATGTAGCTAACTGTGAATCAGTATGGACTGAAATTGATAAATCTAGTTTTGGCAGTGACGGCAGAAACACCATATTTCGCAGTATTTATCGGTCCCCCAGCTCCTCATTGCCTGCAGCGAACTGAATTATCCTATTGTTGTAATATTGTTGTAATAGGATAAAAATATTGTTGTAATAGGAGACATCAATATCAACATCCTCGATACCAATTCTTCAAGCCAACGTGAATATCTAAATTGTTTTAACCGTTATGAATTTTAATCGTTCATTGACTTACCTAACCGTTGCCCGGCCGATGGTTCAGGAACTCTTATCGATCACGCGTTTACTAATCTCTTGTCCCCGCCGGACGCATTTATCCTACGTACCTACCACTATCCTATTGCTCTTCGTTTCCACTGTCTCCTCCCTAAAAAACATACACCGTCCATGAAATATCTGTTTGACAAGGTTCGTTTTTCTGAACGAATTGCTAACGCAAATTGGTCCTCTGTTTACTTATGTAAAGATGCTCACATTTCTTACACTAAATTTTCTTCAATAGTAGGCAAATGCATGTCAGATTTAACGACGGTGGTGTCCTGTAAAACATTGGGCCCACCTGCCCGCGAGGGGAACCCTGTGTATACATGCGACGCATCGTGGGGTTCACTTGGTGTTTCCGTTGGATTGATTCTGAAATCGCGTGAAACGTGTCGGGAACGCGTATGATTATTATGCTTTATGATTATTGTTATGTTTTTTTGGCCAATCTTGGTAAATCTCTCTAAGTGGTAAGCTTGGGGCGTCGCTGTCGCAACGACCTTTAGTCCATCATTGTTGCTGTAACGTAGAAATTTGAGCTTATTGGTACATAACTTTCAACCATATAACGCAAAAGACGAGAGACACAGACAAGTAGACACACACGGCGCTAACTTCCAACAACTTTATTGAAAACCATATCACACATATATAGGCAAGAATTCCGTGACGTCACACACATGAGTACATCAGCGCGAACGGAAGTAGGCAATCTCTTTTTCTGATAATTTGAGGGAAGTCGAACTTACACAAGAGCTTCCTAACCTAGTTATCTTTTCCACCTCAATGATTTCACGTGTACAGTTGTCCTTACTCTTACCAATAATAAAACATTTATCAAGCAATGGTCTGCAATCTGTACATGCGTTACAGTGCATACAACAAAAATGAACAAGATGGACTACTAGCTATGGACAAGATGGACTACTAGTCTTTGCTTAACAAAAACACCAACAACAATAGCGTTCCTAAAGTACATAATGACGGTAATGTTTTCTATGACCCAGTCGACATAGCGAATGCTTTCAGTTCCTACTTGTCTCGGCCACCCCGTGTACCTACCACGCAGCGCTTAAATAACCCGCGACATGTGTCACAGTCAGGGACGTACCCAGAGGGGGGGCCCAGGGGGCCCGCCCCTCCCTCCCCCCCCGAAATTTTTCGGGCCATACCCCCCCTTGCCCGCGCCACCTCTCTTCTCCCCTCGCACACATTCTACAGCGCCGCCATATAAATCCTGGGGTTGATAGCCATTTGAGGCATTTTTTAGGCAACTTGTTTTTTAAATGAGCCAAATCCACCTAACGCGAATCTGAGGGGAGAAAAAAGGAAAATTTAGAACTGTAGCTAAATGCATTGCTGTCAAAACAATTAAAGTACATGTTTTACATGTCAGCTAGGGGAAATATATAACGACAAGTAATTAAGAATTATGCGGAGAATTTGAGCAATAGTAGGATAAGTTCAGATTTGGCTCGTACTCAGTTGAAACAAACGAGTTGGCGCGGCATTCTTATGAAAACGTTGTTGCAATTAACTTTCAAGAATGGTACGATAGAGATTTAAGCAAAAAAGGCAATAAAAATGCGACTCACATTCAAGAACAGTAAAACTATGCATAAAGAGCCAGTCAGTCCTCTTGACAGCATTACCAGCACTTTTCGAATGGTTCCGTAGGGTACATTTTGGGCACGCCTGGAGACACTCATGAAGCTGTTCATTGCCTTGCCAGAAATTTCCAAACCCTTCACAAGAAGCCTGCTCAATTCATCTTCTTCACCCTGATGAAGTGGCTCGTACCCACAGAGAGGGGGGATTTGCCATGGCTTGTAAGCGACAGCGAATTTGTTAGGTACGTAAATGGGAAGTATTGGAGCTATTGCTCCCATATTTCTGATAATAACCAGATTTACTCCTTAGGGACGAGGGAGACTAGATAAAATAATAGTATCACCTCTGTCAGTTTCATTTCGTTCACTTCGGTTCACATTATTGTAGACGTGTGGCAGAAGATCATTCGCCGATCTCCTCATTGCTCTCTGAACTCATGATACGACACCTCACAAAAGCAAAAAAAAAAAGTTTGAAGGAAACACCCACAAAACAGCCCGAACAGTCACACCGAAAGCGAAATTCTATTGCGCAAATGAATTTGGCGCACTTGGATCCGTGCCACAGCAGGGTCTGGCTCATTTTCCATACGAAGTAATATCTGCGTACACGTTTGCAGGAGATTGTCTCAACTATTTTGCTGCCACATTTTTTCTAGGGGAAAGTTGCCGGGATTTCCTTGGCAGTGCAGTTCTATCTGCCTTAGTTTTGGTTTGTAGATTAGGTTCATTTCGAAAAAAAAGGACGCCTCATGTGGTGGTGAACGTGGGATAAAAAAAAAAAACAGGCGAGGTTTGTTTCCTCCATTTACACGCAAGCCAGCACCGCTGTACACGGACTTCGTGCTCTGCTGCCGGCCCGCCACTTGCCATTCGCTGCACCCTCTTTTACCCAGTTCGTCTGCAATCGGTGCTTGGGTCCTCTCGGACAGCAGCGACTCATCGCTTGTTTCGCCAGGGTGGCGGTTTCAGCGGCTCGGGTCACATATGCTTTGGTGGAGACGAAAACGTTTCTTCTTTAAACATTCAACAAATACCTCCGTCCTAGCGCGCCGTGGTGTGGGCGGATACTGTCGCTCATGCCTGTTGTTTGTGGCTCAACCGTTTCCTTCCCTGAGCCGAACTCACGGCGTTTTTTTCATAAGTTTTCGTGGAAATGCTGCTTTTGCGTTTGTCCATAAGCAGTCTTCTTGCCGCAGAGAAACCCGCTGTAGGGTTTCTCTACGGAATGCCTTCCAACGCCCGGCTCGCGCACATGTGCAGCGTCCGCCGAAGAAGCCAAGGCGACACAAAGGCTTAGAGCCGGATGGCGACGAGCGGAGTGGCGCGAGGGGATGCTTGACCCCATCGCCCGGCGCCTCTAACGACTGTCACGCCCGCTTAGGGAAAGTTACCGTGGGAGTACTAAAGCCCTGTTCCACAGTCGGCGCGTCTGTTGAACAAGAACTATCGCTTACAAAGGAAGCGCAAGAAACGTCACCAAGCCCGACGACGGTAGGGTGTCAAAGGGAAGGCGCGCATAGCAGTTGCATGGCGGCGAGAAACACCGGCGGCATTCCTTCGGACAACTAAAGCCAGTGACAGCGGCATTGTTTATTGACACCCATTGTGGCTAATGGCTCCTATGCACGACGGTGGGTTTGCGAATCCCGAGCTGCATTCCTATGAACAGACCTCGAGAACACCGGGCTTGAGGCGGGAAGGGCACGGAGTCAAGGTGGCCAATGGTCAACGTGAGAGAGACGGGTGTGCAGCGGGTGATCGGTGAAAATGAACCCGGGCCGGACATCCCGACAGACACCAACCAGACTTTCGGCCGAGATAAATTTCGGCTTGAACATTAGGCTGTGAACTGTTTCTTTGTATTAGAGAGGTTATAAAGCCCCGAGTACATAGGATGAAAATACGAGGCGCATTAAACATTGCGTAGTCTCGCGATGTCGGAGTACCGTCAAGGTGTCCGCAGATAGCAACGAGTTTGCTTCACTGACGGGCCAAACGAGAGGACGGTGAAGCTCATTCCCGCCTTGCATCCTGAGCCGTAGCTATGGGCAAAGACAGCAGGACAAGCCACGCTGCGACGCGGAGGAAGCGACAAGGCGCGTCCCTGGAAATAACAAGCTTCTTTACAAAACTTCCATAGGTAAGCGCTCACGCGCTGGCGCTTTCCGCCGTTTTTTTATATACATATACTGCTGTCCAGTGCGTCTAGATGATGCAATTTCCGAGGCCTGAATCGTTGGCGCTTTGAATGGCAGACCGTTAAACGTTTGAACTCTGAGGGCGTTTAAGGTAATAACGCATGAAATTAGACGTATGATATCTCCGATTTACCTGACAGTTTGTTTCCTTCCTTCATTACTAGTCGCCAGTGGTTTTGTTTCGAGAAAAATATGAAAGCGCAAGAGGTTTGCCACGGAGATCTTGTCTCTCGAGTGCCTACATGCACTTCTGTTTCTGCCTCACTTTGATTGCGTATAATGTGTGGGATGCTCCGGAAATATGCCTTAACCTTAGCAGAAGGAATGTATAGTGACTGTGCAGTACGCGTATTTATTCCTATTAATATTGTAATTAATATTAATATTGTAATTACTGTTGATAATTACTGTTAAGTATTAATATTGTTAAGTGGTATTATTGTAATTACTGCTGTTGTTTTTTGAATTTTGCAAACTTCGCGTAGGGATCTTTAACGTGCGCCGAAATCTCGACCACATGAGTGTTTTCGCTTTTCGCCTTCATCAAAAAAGCGGATACACTTAATTTCATTTCTCTATGCAGGTTTACGCGCCTTTATGGTAAGCGCTGGGTGTTCATTTTGTTTGTACTAGTAACGGCCGTTACCCTCGCCCTCTCCCCTAATTTGCATAGAAAATTTACCTTGGGTTTGGCCCCTGCCGAAAAAAAAATCCTTTGTACGTGCCTGGTCACAGTTGTGTTTTCTATTCCCGACTAAACCTGGTGAAGTGCGGGGGACTATTCTCTATCTCAAATATACCAGTCCCAGCGACGATGGCATTCATGCAAGCGGCATTGCAGAAAACGCCCTAATAATATCTGAAGTAGTTTCTTTTATTGTCAAATTAATCTTTAAGACCGGGAATTTTCCTCAGCAGCTGAAAAGTAGTAAGGTAACACCTGTGTTTAGGAAGGGTGATAGGAGGAAATTTGCAAACTACCGTCCAATTTCAATCTTTCCCTTTAAGGTGGTAGGTGGTAAGGTGGTAGAAACACTAATAGAAAAAAACCTGTATAAATATTTTCTAAAATTTAATTTACTCACTCCAAGACAATTTGGTTTTCGTCGCGGTTATTCTACTACCTTGCTCTAATCATTTCAGTAGATAAAATTTAAAAAAAATTGACGAGGGTAAATATGCTGGCTCGGTATTTATCGATTTTACTAAAGCATTTGACTCTCTTACCTTATTTAGTAAACTTAGTTCATATGAAATACTAGGCCCAGCATTAAAGACAATTCAAATTTTTTTAAAGGATCACGAACAAACCGTAAATATATCGGGAGTAAATTGCACTACAAAAGCTATTAACATCGGTGTCCCGCAATGCTCAATTCTTGGACCTGTTTTATTTTTAGTTTATATCAATAACCTTCCAACGTGTCTTAGTCTAACAAATTATTGCCTTTTGTACGCTGATGATACTACTGTCTTCACCGCCAACAAGCAAATCAACCTGCTAACTGCACAATTAAATTATGACCTGAAGCAAATTGTAGCGTGGTGTAGATAGCCACTTAGCAATTAATCCCTCTAAAACCAAGGTTATGATCTTTAGCTCAAAGCCGAAGGAAACAAGTGCTATCCTGCCGATTTACATTTCTTCTCACGCCATTTTTCCCAGTAGCCGTCGCACTTTCTTGGGTGTTGAACTCGATAGTTTTCTGAAATTCGATATTCACATTAATTCATTAGCGAGAAAGTCTGCGTATGGCATTATAATACTTCTTAAGGCCCGTTCATTCTTTCGTACTTCTACTTTAATTACTCTGTACTATGCGTTTATCTATAGTCATATAAACTACTGTATAACTTCATGGGCACTTACATATAGTTCTCATCTTGCCTCATTGCAACACGTTCAAAATGAAGCTGTCCGTATCATTACGCACAGCTCCTATAACATTCACGTTACCCCACTTTATAGACGACCTAGTTTTCTGCCGTTACTCAGTCTGTTAAGGTACAATCTAGGAATAATGGTCCATCATATTATAAACAACCCCCGCTTCATATCTATTCTAGCCAGGAGGTCCCGTTCGAACCCCAACAAAACACGTTTTGCGCTTCCAAACAGCCTTTCGCTCCCCAAAATACGCACCAACTATGGAAAACTAACTGTCGAATTCAGTGCAATTTAATTTTAGAATTAATGACCGATATAAATAAAATCGACTCATCATTTTCTACTTTTAGGCGTCTACTTCGTTCATATTGTGTAAATAACTGCTGAAAACTGCCTGTTATTTTTTTTTTCAATTATTTTCTGCTTACTGTAGTTATCTTTCCTTATTTCTAACTGATCTTACGTTAAGTAAATGCTAGTGTATTTATTCTGCTTAAAATGATTTTGCGCTCATTTTCCTTATTGTGGTGATCTTGTTGATGAAGTAATTGAGTATTGGTAATTTTTAGAGTCATGTGTTTTTGTCTTTGGTATTTCTGTGCTATAAAGTATTCATTATTGAGTCAAACGTTTCTTTTCTTTCTGTTTTCTTTTCTTCCTTTTCTTTTTTTCGCTTCCTTTCTATATTTCTCTTCCTTTTTTTTTTTTTGTCTTCTAATAAACTGAACAATGAATTAAAGGCTGGTTTGTAATAGTGTATAAGCTAATATTATTTGGATGTATGTCTGCCGGTTTGGCACATTTGTTTGTAAATTTTATGCTTGTAATAATGCCAAACCACTAATTTTAATCACTCGTCAAACATTAAATTATAAGAGGTCCCGTCGTCACCGCTTCACTTTGGGACCTCTTTCTGTACTACTCCAACCTATGTGTGCACTTTCATGAAACTAATAAACTTTGATTTGATTTGAGCATCCCTCGTACTGAATCATCGCGAACTCAATTTTAATTGTATTCAAACTCATCTGTACTCACTTGTGCTTGTACTTACTCGTACCCATACTCAATCTGTACTCTTCAGGAGTACTCGTGCTCAACTCGTCTGCTCCTGACAGGTGGTTCAGTGTCACTGCCATCGCGCATGGCTCATTGGTTTCCAGGCAGACGCCTTAGACCTCCATGTCTCAGGTTACGTGAATGGGCGGTGCAATCAAGGTCAACGTTCCGTAAGCCGGGAATCGACCGCAAGAAAAGGGAATAAGCAGTGCGGCTCTGAGAAGGCACAATGCAGCGCGTGTCGGCACGAGCGAGCGGAAAGAGGGCGCTGTCCGTGGGCGGCCGGAAGGTTGAACCCTAATTTGAACGGCAGATAAACAAGAGGCTCCTGTCGAAGCAGGCGTGACGAGCTTCGGAGGGGCTGTCGAGGATCACATAATGAAGGGCGCGGCCGCAAAGTTAGCAGAAAGTGCAACAGCAAATCAACAGTTGCCCCAACAAGGCCTTCGCCTCCACCTTCTTATGAACGCGTAAGAATGTGACAGAAAATAGCGAAACTTCCGCAACGGCATTTTCGGGAAGGCCTATAAAAATTCGGGAAGGCCTATACAGGTGTACACAACACGGGTGTTTCTATCGACTGCTTATTTTGGAAAAAACCCTAGGTCATCTGTGCCGATACTTTTTCGCCGATACAGCGTGAAACGTGACACTCAACTCCCCCACGCCACAGTGGCACTTTTACTGCGCGTTTTCCAGTGCTTTTGTCTTTTTTGCGTTCTGCAGTCGTTTGTGAGAGCAATACACCTACATGTAGAAGTCGACGATATGCATCAGATCAAGTGACACTCCGTTTCTTAGCAGCCTGTTCCTGGCCAAGGTCGGTGGGGTTGTAGAAGCGCAGATAAACGGTATTACAAACGATTTATCCCGTGCAATGGACGGTAATTCCGTCTTTGTCCATCCCCGAAAGCAATGTGCAAAAGCGGTGTTTTTTTTTTAGCTGTTCTGTGGTGTGTGTGTGTGGGTGGGGGGGGGGGAGGGGGGTGGTCGAGGTAGAACCTCACGATGGAGACTTGATCGAAGGATTCATTCAGCATTTTTATTTGGGCCTAAAGTTCGAACATAAGCAGATACGTTGCTTGTATGCCTCGGGGACAGCGAAGCTAGGGCTGATTTTGTCTTCCAATCTCTCCAAGTTGCTCCAACTGACCGCACGAGGCCGGAGAAGCCGCGCATCGTTTGCTCCGGCGCGGTGTCGTTTCGCTCAGATCGCGAGGTCCGGCTAATATCTCACTCTATGGCTGAATTAAAGTAAGCTGGCTCATACAGAGAAAAGAAATGCACTTCCTTGCACCGTTTATTTCGTACCAGGTGTGAGATAGGCAAGAGAGCCAAGCCTGCACTACAAAAGTATCGCAGGGAGCAGGTTATACTAGCAATATTGGCCCCTTCTTGCCGTCGACTACAGGCCCATCATCCTTAGGTTTAACCAAGCGTAAACAAGACTCAACAAGGCTAAGCCAATCTTTTGATTCGCGTGTCCAAGGTTAGCTGAGGTAGGCCGCAGGCAATGGGTGATAAACGACCGAAAACCTCCGCGAGCCATCTTCCTCACCGGAACGACCGGAGCTGCCCAGTGACTATAAGATTCTCATGGGACACCCTTGGGCAGCCTGTCGTGAATTCGGCCTTTGTTCTTTGGTTCACGTTCGACAACTACAAAACTTGGTGAAACAAGTACTCCAGTCCAATTAAAACGAACATCTTTTTGTAGTAGATGCATCAGTAGGCAGGTGGTTATAGCAAAAGCAAGAATAAATCGGCGGAATTAAGAACAGACTCCTAGGAAACTTCGTAGATCGTTCAGAGACTTTGGTGGCTTAAAACAAGCAACTGCTGTAATCTTCTTCGCCACTGCAGCCCGCTAGCAGGCCAACTACATATGTTTCTCGCTCACTGAAAGCAGTTTCACAAGCTCAGTACCAGCGTTCTCACATTCTGCGCTCACAGCGATTACTGCGTTCGCATGTGCGGCCGAAAATAACGTAATACAGGTAACACATACAAATGTACCATTTTTAGCCTCGCAATAATCTAATTAAGCTGCTTGAAAGTGGCTGGCGCGTTGCCGGTACCGAGCGGTATAACGTTAAATTCGTGAAGACCATGGGGCGCTACGGAAGCAATCTTCTTCTTGCCTGCCGGTGCACGCAAAATTTGCCAGTAACCCGAACGCAAATTTACCTGCGACAAGTAAGCAGCTGAGTGCAAAAAAGAATTGCGCAGCTTGCACTATTGGTGCGAGGCCTGCGAAACAGCAGAGCTGGCCGTCCTTCTCCCTTTGTCGGAGACCCAGCATTTGCACCTCCCATGGATTTCCGAAAATGCCGCTGAAAGTTCCCCATGACCGGCAGCACCGGCCGGGTCGTTTTGTCTGTAGGTTTTCACTTCTCTCCGAAAGTGGACCGCGTTAGCAGGCGCTAGAACCCTCTGCAATAGGCTTCCCGAACTCGGCGTCGGCGCTGCCCACTTCAGGCTCCGAAGTACGTGAACTGGCGAGTAGAAGAGTACGCGAAAGACCACGCCCCAAACGCTGGGAAGAGGTTCTCGAAGGACACGCTGACCGCCACCGAGCGCTCCTCACGAGGCGCACGCTTGCGTGCGTTTGGTTTTTTTGTATTTTTTTTTTTGCCAGTTCCTCGCGTGGCGCGTGGCACTCCCCGCGTGGACGTCAGCCGCTGCTCGCGGTATTTTTCTTTTTCTGGTAATGGCGCTAAAAGTTTCCGGTAAAATTTTCCTGGTAAAATCTTAAACAGCTCTGCTGTTAAAAGTCGACGGCGCCATCAGTCGTGGGAAGCCGGTACACATGCATTTTTTAGCAATACCGATCAATGGGTGATAAACGACAGAAAACCTCCATGAGCCATCTTTCTCGCCGGAATTGCCGGAGCTGCCCGAGAATCTAGAAGATTCTCATGTGACACCTTTGGGCAGCCTGTCGTGAATTCGGCCTTTGATAGAAGGGCGTCTGATGGGGGCGCTCTATATGGTTTCTGTCTAATCAGTTGCCCTATTCCGGTGTTGGAAGAATACACATTGCGGAAGGCTTGATTTTGGGCCTTGTCCTGCTTGCTGAAGAAGTTGAATAATGATGCGTGTCTTGAAAGAACGTTAAAGAAGGCAGAATGGTGACTCCGGGGAAGAGACTTGTTGATCATCACTAATACCTGGGAGTCCGATGGAAAAGGATGCACAAGCGCTGTCTGGCGTCTTTGCTTGACACAACCGCTGACGCTGTCGCGCACTTGTCGCAATGGGCAAGCTTCAAACCACATCTCATCACTGTGGGCTGATATTATTCTTTTATCGGCCACAATGCGAATCTTCTTTGGTCATAGGGAGTAAGGCAGCGAGAGACAACCATGCCTTTTTCAGGGCAGGACGCTGCCACACCCTCAATGATGGCGTCGAATTTGTTAGGTGTGTCGTTTGACGCAACTGCAGGTACAAATCCCACACAAAACCAGGCATAACGGTGTCTCTTTATGCGGATAACGTTTCTGCACTCCGACAGCGCCGACAGATAAGATCCTTTGAAATGAATTTCGCTGTTTCCTCAATCAACTGTGGCGCGCCCCATACTGTTCCAAGAAGTATATCTAGTATGGCCCTTGCGGACCGCGGAAGCATAATGAACAATGTTTTAAATTTATATCAGCCGAAAGTAACATTGACTGAGAAAACACCAAGCGGGCGTAGGTATGCGCCAACGACGGCACGATAAGTTACCGGTTGCTCCAAGCCAACCACCATTTGACGCCCATGTGGAGCTTAACAAGCTACCCTCATAAGAGAAGACGTGTCGCCCTTGTACACTAAGAGCATCGTCCGAATGCCGTGAATAGCGCAAGATAGCGCACCTCCTATGCTTGCTTGCTTCGCCTGTTTGTGCTGCACTGCATCCACCACGTCGACCTTCTTCTTTAGCACAAGTGCGGGTGGAGGCATACTGTACACGATCAGTGGCGACGACATCACCTGCATCCGTGGCCGGTACAACTCGTTTTTTGGTGGGTGGGGAACATCGTCGGGATGACGGTGAACGGCGCAGTACGGGCGGACGTCGTTGTAATAATCATCGGCGTCGTGGAGAGGAAATGGCGATGGCCGGCCATACCGTGGCCCTTGTTGGAAATGTGTCCAACCATGCCGTAGCGTAGGTCGTGGTGATAACAAGCGGAGCGTCTGAAGGCTTTCTCGAACGCCGCAGTGTGATGGTCAAAATAGCCAAACTAGAGCTGCTGTAACTGGCACCAAAGGGCCGTTCCGAGTTCCAGTTCTCCGTGTGGGTTCGATTGTTTTCACGACCGCCTCGTTCCTGTGCCCTGGGGTGCATGCGCCAAGTGTCGCGGTATTCTGCGAACTCTTGCACTTCGGAAGCAGGCTTCATCTGCAGAAAAAAGTTCTTGTGGCACTCGTCGAGCATGTCACCTACATACGCACAACCACCATGACATGCCCATTTCCGGTGTATTGGCAACTTCTCGCCGACAATATGTAGTTACGACCATGTCGGCTCGGCCGCTGATGTATACACTGGAGACCGAGGTCACATTGGTGAGATGACCAAACTTCGGATTTCTGAGCCGTGTCGTGAGCGTAAGCGAGCGTACTCAATCGTGAGGGCACTCATTTTCACCCATTTGTACTCAAACTCACGAGTGACATGTGATGATGAGTGAGTGCAGACCCGCGAGTAAAGTACTCTGGAGTAAAGGTACTCGTGAGTGCAGTACTTTGGAGGAGCCGACTTGTAAGTATAGTATTCGCGCGTACTCTACTCATGGGTGCTATACTGGCGCTAACAGTACTTACGAGTACATGCACCCGCGAGTAGTACTTACATCGCTTTAAGCTATTATGGAGTGCCCGACGCATGGGTGCTATACTGGCGCTAACAGTACTTACGAGTACATGCACCCGCGAGTAGTACTTACATCGCTTTCAGCTATTACGGAGTGCCCGACGCGCTTGTATGTGTCGTCTCCGGTTCCGCTCGTCGGGTGGACACAAAAGCGCGGCGAATAACAACGAAACCTCCGCGGTTTCTCCTTACGCCCCTCGCGCCTAACTCAGCTCGGCCGGCGGGGAAACAAACACAATACAGGAAAGTATTGTGTTTAGCGAACAGTAGATCTAATACGTTACCTCCAGCAGTACCAAAACGGCTTGGTAAATCAACAAACTTGGTTCCATTGCTTGTGAAAGACCTGTGTGCAGTAAGCAGCGTCCGCGGAAAGTGTACATGTATGACAGAGGTAATTATGACGCAATAACCAACGAACTTGATTCTTTCTTTCCGACATATCTAGATCAAAGGTGTCACTCTAATACGAACGATTTGTGGGAGCTTGTTAAGTCACAAATGGGTGAAAATGAGTACCCTCACGATTGAGTACGCTGGCTTACGCTCACGACACGCCTCAGAAATCCGAAGTTTGGTCATCTCACCAATGTGCCCTAGGTCTCCAGTGTATACATCAGCGGCCGAGCCGACATGGTCGTAACTACATATGGGAAACAAGCTAACCCCAGCGGAAAATATCTAGTTGCCGGGCGGTTTGAATTATTAAGTGAGGGGCTTGAACTTAACAGAGGTGCTCAAGAAAACCGGACTTGTGGGACTCTATCTGTATACACAGTGTGATTGCACGGTTTATTTATTTATTTATTTATTTATTTATTTATTTATTTATTTATTTATTTATTTATTTATTTATTACATATACCTATAGCGCCGATATGGCATTATTGTAGGGGGTTACAGTTACAATCTTCATGCATAAAGCAATCACACGAAAGGGCAATACACAAAAGGGCAACATCACTTAGAAATACAATGGCGGAGCATAATACACAACTGTTACATGTTACATCACAAAATCATCGATGGCAGTGTGAAAATCAGATGCGACAACTACTTCACTGAGTAGAGCATTCCAATCTTCAATCGTTTTAGGAAAAAACGAGTATTTAAAGACATCAATGCGGCACTGATACGGTCTAATTTTTCTTGTGTTATCTCGTCTAGTAGTGATGTAATGAGGTTCTTCTATATAAAATTTTTTGTTAATTCCTGTCTTCTCGCTTAGAATGTTAAATAAAAATTTTAACCTCAATACTTTCCTACATGCTGCCAAAGTTTTCCATCCAAGTCCGTCACCAATACTGCAGCTTCTGACAGTGAAATCGTAATTGGCTGTGGCAAAGCGTGCTGCTCGTTTTTGGACGCGCTCTAACTTATCAATATTCTTATTAGTAAATGGATCCCGTGGTTGGCAAGCGTATTCTAGCACAGGCCTAATGTTAGTGACGTACAACGTTTCCTTCAAACCTGTAAGGGCGTGCTTAAAGTTCCTCTGAAAAACATACAACATCCGGGGCGCTTTCGCCGCAACTGTGTCCATGTGCGCAAACCAATTCATAGTCGAAGAAAATGTGACACCCAGATATCTAACTTCATCGCACATTTGCAAGGCAGTTTCATTTATACGGTATGAAGTTACTAACTTGTTTATCTTATTTGTCAATTTTACATGGTAGCACTTCTTTATATTAAGTGACATTTTCCATTTTTCACACCCACTAGTTACAGAGTCCAGGTCAGTCTGCAAAATTTTCGCGTCATTTATGCACGTAACTGGAAGATATAACACACAGTCATCTGCGTACAGTCTAACAGTAGATTTAAGATAAGCTGGCATGTCATTTATAAAGATTATAAATAACAATGGTCCGAGCACAGACCCCTGTGGTACACCGGATAAAACTTCAACAGGGGAAGACGACGTGCCACTGACGACGACTCATTGTTCACGCATATGTAGGTAGTCTTTGATCCAGCCGAGCAAACGCTCTGGAATTCCTAGACTAGATAGTTTAAAGAAAAGTAGGTTATGCTACACCACATGAAACGCCTTTTTCAGGTCTAGAAATACTGCATCTATCTGTGTGCTGTTGTTTATACTAAGTGTGATATCGTGGATAAATTCTGTTAATTGGGTTGTGCAAGATAATCCGGAGCGAAAGCCCTGCTGTGTAGCTGTGCAAAAATCATTATCCTGCAGGTGTTTCATTAGGCCTGAATGAATTATATGCTCTAAAGTATTACAGCAAACCGATGTTAAGGACAGCGGCCGATAATTGTGTACGTTTCCTTTATCACCTTCTTTGTGAATCGGAGCTATGTTAGCCAATTTCCAATCCTTGGGTAACATTGCATCATGCAGTGATTTATTAAAGAGTATTACTAGGAAGGCAGAAATAGTAGATGCGCAACGTTCAGTACATGATTAGAGATACCATCAGGACCATTTGCAGATAGTCGGTTCAGGTTAACCAGCAGAGCACGTACACCTGGTTCAGTTATAACGATTTCGTCCATGTTGGGAAAGTGTATGAAATATCCAGGAACTACACTTAGTTGGTGTGTGTTAAGACAGAATGAAAGTACTTACTAAAGCATTCAGCTTTACCTACGTCATCTGTAACCAATTTGTTATCATTTATTATTACCGGAATGGCATTCCCGTCTTTTTTACTACTCTTTATATATCGCCAAACTTCTTTCGGAGTTGTTTTGATTTTATCAGCTAGACCTGACAAGTACGCATGCTTCGCTTGCCATAGTTCATTCTTAAGCTTTTATTCATCGAGTTTAGCTTAGTGTAGACGGCAGGATGGCCTGATATATGGTACTTTTTCAATACCCGTGATTTTGCTTTTATTGAGGAACGGAGCTTAGCATTCATCCAAGGTTTCTCAGAACGGTGTTTCCCCGACAACACTCTAGACGGTATATACAGATTGCTAAAATGAAGTAGCTTTTCTTTAAAAAGCTCCCACAAATCGTTCGTATTAGAGTGACATCTTTCATCTAGATATGTCGGAAAGAAAGAATCAAGTTCGTTGGTTATTGCGTCATAATTACCTCTGTCATACATGTACACTTTCCGCGGACGCTGCTTACTGCACACAGGTCTTTCACAAGCAATGGAACCAAGCAGAACTTCATGATCGCTGATGCCTTGAGCAATCGTAACAGACTCGACTAAATCAGTATCGTTAGCGAACAGTAGATCTAATACGTTACCTCCAGCAGTACCAAAACGGCTTGGTAAATCAACAAACTGATGTAGTCCATAGACTTGGATTAGTTCGTAAAAGGCGGTGTGAAGCGTGTTTACGTTTTACGAACCGGTAAACGTTCGTACCATTCAACCTCTGGGATGTTGAAGTCACCCCCAGTATTACTTTTTCCGATGCGAAAACTGACAACGTTCTCGATAAACTACAAAATGGTTCGATACTATTAAAGCTGGGTGATCTATAAAAATAGCTAACTACAAGACTGTCTCCATGTTTAGTCTGCACCATACCGATTCCGAGACACTGTCAAAATTATTAATGGGTACGCTGTCGATAATGTCGTTAACCAGAATAAATACACCACCTCCCCGAGCATCTCTGTCCCTCCGATAGACTGTGAATCCCGAAGGAAAGACCTCAGCACTAGTTATATCAGAGTTCAACCAGGAATCATTACCAATAACAAAATCCGGCTGCAACATGCTCAACGGCGCAGTAAATTCGGTAGACTTATTTTTGAGACTTCGACAATTAACTGCGATGATTGACAGGTGATGAGATGCACGCGGATTAAGTCGGGATGATTGCGAAACGGCGGGCAATGGTTGCTACTGATTCCCCTCTTGGACAACAACACTAGCTTCATTGCTCAACTCACTCTGCCTAACCACTGCTGTTCGACTACTCGAATGACATTCTCGAACAATGCTGCCTGATGCATCCCGGAAATATGTTTTGCCATCCATAGTTAGCTTATCGTACTTTAGGGTTATGTTGGCGTTTCTTTCACGTGCAAACGCTACCAATTTGCTTCTGGAAATGCGCACAGTTTTTTAGAATTCTTCGCTTAACGAGAAGTCAGTGCTCTTCAGCTTCGAAGCCGCAGATAGTACTCGCTGTTTATCTTTGAACTGAGCAAATCTAACTAACAATGATTGGCCTTAGTTTTCCTTCAGCGCACTTTCCTATCCTGTGGGCCCTCTCAAATGAAGGACTCGCCGGCACATTTAGTTTTTTTGCGTATAAAGAGATAACTTTCGCCTCTGATTCATACCAGGTTTCTTTATTAGCGTCGCTCAAACCAAAGAAAAGTCAATTATTCCTGCGTCGCCGCTTTTCTAAATTGTCCTGCTTGTGTATTACGTTACGCATGGCATCATACAACTGGCCGTTCTGAGCTTGAAGTTGTACGGTAGTTTTTACGGAAGTCACTTCAGTCAAACCTTCCAGCTTTGATGCCACTTTATCAATTTTTTCTTCAAGTGATTTCTGATGATTCATTAGCGCCCTCAGTTATTTTACTATTATTCGTTGGTCTTTTATTATTTTAGGTATACGTCGCATGCTTTCGATAAGCTCCTGCTCTGTTTGCTTATTTATAGGCCCGGGATTAACTTCATCACCACCAGATAACAGTAATCTTGCCTCGGTTATACATCTGTGCGATGTACCTGGTATACACACTAGGAGACTATTTACAATGCTCACACAAGCAGACTCTTTGGGTTTCGGTACCGACCTTGAGCGCATGGGCACTCGTTTAAAACGGTAAAATTCACCAACCTGTAGGAAGAGGATCCGTAAGCGTGCGGTCCTCATGTCGGCACCGAAACCCAGCAGAGCCGGACAAGCAAGCTCCTTAAGTAGGCTGGCGTCACGGTCACGTGACGATCCGGAATAGCGACCAATGACGTTCACGTCTCTCCAGCGATGCCCTGTTGACAGATCTGGGCATGCCCATGTGGCCACATCAGGGTCACCAATCAGGCACCTGTCGTTGCTTGTGTCGCTGTCTTCAAACGAGGAGGCAAGGCATATCCCTGCTTCCACTGCTGCATCGTGTAGACGTTGACGCGCAGCCGCACTTTTGGGTAGTAATAGAGTTGCTTCGTAGACCTTGCTGTTTTGCTGTGTGGTAACTGATGAAAAACCGGTGCCGGGTACCGCTGCAGTAACCTACAAAATCTGTAGAAAGAGGAGGCGTAAGCGTGCGGTCCTCATGTCGGCACCGATACGCTTGAAAGGCTTGAAAGAACCGAAAGGCTTGCGGCAACGGGGAGCTACCGTGTTTGCTCACCCATAACATTTCTCAAGAATACTGGAAACCTTTTTGTTGCGTAACCGAAAAGGGCGGCTGTAACAACAGCCCTATTTCCGACGTATTTATAGCTGCCTACAAGCGCCTTCTTATTAGAAGAGAAGTTGCATAATTGGAGGCTAGGAACTGCTGTCGCGATATTCTGATTGTTCTGTGCCCCTCAGGTGACGCAAGCCTTGTTGAGTCGCCAAGATCTTTCGATTGTTAAGAAGGTCATAACGTGTTGCAGCCACTTGACTATGAGCACGATTACACGCAGCCGCTGGATTTGCTCTAAATGCCTTTCGCTTGTTCTCGGCGCAATAGTGCCAAATATCGCAAGATTTGGCGCACGGACAGTGCGGGATGTATTCGGCGACTGAAGGAGCGGCTTCTGTGCTTTGTGCGCATTCTGCGTATGCTCGGAGGGCGTTCGTGGGGCTGCCCTGTATCCTCACTCTTTTGCCTATATAAAGCCCTTTTTGTCAGCCTCTTGCGTTACAGCCTGCCGGTTGGAACTCTTTGCGAAGCTCGGTGCTTTTCCGCCACAGTGCTACAACGCCAAGAGGTGCTTAGAACGTCTTTGCGCCATTTGACTCGGTGTCATACGCGTCCTTTGGCAGACCTCTCCACACAGTATGCAAGACACTTGCTTCCGGCGAATTTTCAACAGCCTCAAAAGTCGATAGTAGCCCCGTGGGTACTGGCGCCATGGAAAATTTGCACGACGATACCCGGAATTAGCAAAAAGTCTGCCATGCCTGCGGCCGCGCTCAAGTTCTTCACACTCGAGTATATTTCAGCACTTACAAAGGCTACACACATGTTTATACGGATGGCTCCGTTCGCCCGAGCTCATCCGCCATCGGCGTGTGGATCCCATCAGCCCGGTGCACTATCGAAAGAAAACTTAGCCATGAAACATCCTCGACTGCTACCGAGCTGGCAGCTGTGAGGGCTGCACTTCATTACATCAGCGGACATCATTCCCAGCAATGGGTAATATTCCTCGACTCGCGCAGTGCCTTACAAGCGCTCCGAAAGCTTAACAACAACCGCAGTCAGCTTGTATGTAAAATTGCCGAAATTCACACAATGGCAGTGCGCGAAGGCCATGAAATCATTCTTCATTGGGTACCTGGTCACTCGGACATACAAGGCAATATTAGATCCGACGCAGCCGCCAGCGCAGGCCACTTGCTGAGCAATACAACCCAGCTTCCTTTCTCCCGAGAGGACAGCAACGCCCTTATCCTCGCAAGTGGATGGGCTGCACAAAGGTCGGAGTGGCAGGACCCTCACCGCAGGTATCTACCACTGCACGCTATTGACCCGCACTGTGACTTCCGTTTTCCACGCGGCCTCAACAAGTGGTGTGAAGGAGTTCTGCACCGACTGCACCTGAATGTGGTGTTTACTCGGAGTTTTAGGTTTAAGATTGGTTGGGAAGATTCCCCCCTGTGCCGGACTTGCGGTGTGCACGAGACTGTAAATCACTTGCTGTGCGTCTGCCCTCGATACGCTGCTCGCGAAAAACTGCAGCGAGCTCCCTCTCTCGTGTACGTCATGGAGGCAGCCTCGAACTTTTTCATTTTCTTGGGCCCTGGGCCAATAGTGCTGACAGTACTTTAGGTACAAAAGTTCTGCTCCAGTTCCTACGAGAGACTGAACTGGACAAATCTCTCTAGATCAGAGTCAGAGCAAGTGTGTCACGATATCTTCTCTTTCGCACTGTGGCGTTCATCTATTTATTTTTCTTGGGTTGGTGTTGTTACTTTTTTTTACCGTCGTTTACTTTTCATTTCGTTTCAGCGTTTCCATTAACGATTTTCTTTTCAATTGTACTTTTTTTTGTCCGGACTCTGTTGGCAGCCATCTCTTTTTTTTCTTGTCCTTTTTTTTAACGGTTCATGTTTGTCTTCTTCCTGCTGTGATGTCTGATATGCACCACTCATCAACGTAGTCACCCCCCATCTGGTGTAGCAAGCCTTGTCCCTAGCAGGGCTGACCTCACCAGTTCACATTAAAGAGCATTCTCTCTCTCTCTCTCCTGCGGTGGATACTGCACTGCACTGTTGTACAGTGAGCTGCTAACTCTGGCAGCTATGAAAAGAAATGGTGGTGGTGGTCTCGTGGCCCCATCGAAAGACGTATTGAAGATGTGCTACGTTCTGGAAAAGGGTATCGTTTTCGACAGGTTTAATGCAAGTACTTAAAAGCGCCACATGGAAATAGTAAGCTCTTCGTAGTATAGGTGTTGACGGCAGTGTTTAAATATGCATTCTTTGCTGAGTTTAATCCTTCAGTTCTTCGTTTGATGGCGTCTCAGCGGTTGCTCTTGCAGCTTGTCCGGCTGGGAGAGTCCGCAGCCGGAAAGGCCTTGCTCAGGCGTCTCCGCCTAAGGGTGGAATCTCGCATATACGCGGCGCTCAACGCTCTCAGCATTCCCTACCCGCAACGGCGGAAGAACCGACATCGCTTGGAGCCACCGTGGTCTTTCGAGAGTTTGGAGTGTCAGCTCACCATCCCGGGCATCCGCTCGAAGAGATATACACCAGTGGCAGAAGCGAGAATGTTAGCACTTGAGCACTTGGACCGGTCGTACAGAGATTGTGTTGATGTGTTCACGGACGGGACAGAGAAGCCGATACCAGCGCAGCGGCCTTTGTGATTTCCGGCATGAACGTTTCCTGGGCGGCTCGCATTGACCAGTTGACGCCATCAACAACGGCAGAGTGCATAGCGATCGAGACGGCCTTGAAAAAGATCAAATCGCTTCGGTTGCAGCATGCGGTAATTCTAACGAATTCCAAGCCGGCCCTACAACTCTTGCAGCTTGGATTTCCCGCAGATAAAATTTGCCAACGCTCCATGCGTCTTCTTCAGCAGATAAAGGAAAACGGATTTTGCGTTCGCTTCCAGTGGGTCCCTTCCCACGTAGGAGTGCCTGGAAACGAGGCTGCGGACCATTTGGCTCGTGAAGCGACATCGTGTACTCGTCTTCTGAAGGTGGCTCCAGATGAACGGCACATTTTAAAAACAATCATACAGGATCATTTCCGCTCTCTTTGGCGACCACAACATAGAGGCAACCTTACTGTTCCGCATCCGGACCAACTCAGCGCGGACACCGGCGTGGCTCCACAAGCTGAACATTATCGCTTCACCTCTGTGTGGAACGTGTGGTGGTACAGGCGACATCGGTCATTTTATTATTCGGAGGAGCGGTTAGCTTTGTTTAAAGAACTGCGAAGGATGGCCGCTCCGCATGCCTCTTTGAACGATTTAATTTTCCCGGAAGGCCATTGGATCACGAGGAGGGACATCTTTCGTTTGATCCTGCAATTTTTACTTGTCACAAGCCTCAGCGAGTCATGGTGAATTCCCGCGCATAGCGGTAAAAAGGTGCTGATCGGGTGAGCGATTGCCGGCATACCACGCAAGGCTAGGTCCACCCGTCAATAAACATCACCACCACCACCACCAAGCCTTCAGTTCGACAGCGATCCACTTGGCTATAACAATTACGTTTTGTCAAAGAAGATTGCCAACCTGTATACAAAATCAGGCTTTGCCGCGAAGAAATCAACCCTAAAAACTCGCACGCACGCCTAGGTGCGAACACAGCTGACAGGGACTTTTGGTTTTGTGAAATCGATAAACGACAGATGAGAACCAGAATGGAAGCAAGCTGGCTAGCTAGTATGACATTATTTTATTTTTTTTTGCTGCGTAAAATTGCGTGCGTTTGTATAGGTGCCTAATAGCCTTCGGTTTGATGAATCGCGCATGCAGTTTTTGTGATTTGTTCAGTTTTATCAGTGTGCTTTTGTTCTTTTGAAATCGTATAAACACCGGAGTGAATAAAAAGTCATGTACCCCTTTGTTGCTTCCACTGCGCGCTGCACTTTGGGACAGTTGCAAGCGAATACACATTACACCCGCGAACGGCTGTAAAGCCTATTCGCTGATACGTAATCGCGTACGGCTCATAAGTAATTGCGTGGACTGACTTGTGTAGCTCTTGCTTATTCAACACAACGAAAAAATCCGTGAAAATCTTTTACACCACCTCCCCGTTTCATTCTAAAACGCCTCCGGGGAAGCTGCCTGGACACGCAGTCGGCACTGAAGCTGCGGTGGTTCTTTCCTGGAGCACGATGAATGCCAACTGGTTTCTAGGCTTCACCCGTTCGCATGGGCTTGGATAGGGAGCCTCCACTCCAGAAGTGTTTTTTTTTTTGTTTTGTTTTCAACCTGCATGTTGCTCCAAAGAGGTTAAGACACCCTTGACTACGACCCGCCTGTAGCAGAGGCGCGCTTTGTTCCTCCCCGTCGGCGAGGAAGAACATGGAGGCGCCCTAAGCAAGACTCGGCTACAGCGCCACAGGTTCTCGTGCCCACCACGCGGGCCGCATCTCTGGGAAAGCTTTGAAACTTAGTTCATCCTAGTAACGTTGCCTTCACCCACAGATGTCCTCCGGGGATATCTGAGGTTCCAAGAATCTACAAAGTATTAGAAGAAAGGCCGTCAACCTAGGGCTCGCAGGACGGATGGATCTCGCGGTGCAGTATTATTCGCCCCCTCCACGACTTCGAACCTGCTGCCCCTCGCCTTGCCATTTCCTACCTGAAGGCCGATATAGCAGCTTTTTTTAAAGGGGTCCTGAAATACCTCCCGCCGATGCATGGATGTACATGTAACCACAGAAAGCAATGTATTAGCAATCTCCTCCTGCAAGAATTTTGTTAAAGCGATGGGTATTAGCTGAGAAATCCTAAATCAGAAACCGCGCATTATCGTCGCGCCGTATTTCCTCCTCCTTTCAACTTTTTCTTCGCTGTTGTCGGCGCGAGAGCCTTCTCTCCCATAATGCTACGCTCCTCAGCTGTCACGTACTTCCGCTATTGCGCTTCTCAGACTGCTGTCTGCTACGGGCAAGCTCTTTCGGCCTTTTCATCTTTGTTGACACCATGAACATAGATCCCGCACTCCGCTCAAGGCTGGAAAAGCGAACGAAAGACCTGGCCACATGTGTGCGGCCTGGCCTTGCCCTTTCGCGGTGTACGTTGCTGCAGTTGCTATCGGCGACACGTGACTTATGATTTGCGGCATGGGGAGGATCGTGCGCTCGTTCTCTTTGATGCACCGCGCACTGTTTATCCAAAAAGCCGTCTCAGGTGTGACCCCACTGGTGCCAGGTCTTATTTTGAGGCGGATTCCTACCGCCGGCATGTGAAAAATACAGTTTAACGCGACACAGAACCCGTGCACAAAACGCGCCGGATGGGATCGCTTTATCAGTGGCGGTGAACCGGGGAAGGCCCCGAGCAAACCAGCGCCGCACTCAAGCAGCGAAAACCCGTGTACTGACAAGCTGCACCCATGTGTTGCCTTCAACACTGATGGGAAAGCGTTTGTTTGCACTTGTTTGGATAGTCGTAAAACGTCCAAGCACTCCGGCACTCCGCTAGCTGATCAGCCGGCGAGTCATTTCGCAAAACATTCGACGGATGGCGCCGTATGCATTAGCGTGTCGCTACGCAAAACTGATGAGACGCTGTACTAAAACTCCCCTCGCGGTCTTTACGTTGCGGGGCGCAAAAATTTAGCGTGTAGCGTATGCAACGGCAACAAACGCTGTACTAAAGCTCCCGATTAGCAGCAAAATAGCGTGCGTACGTGAGGCCGCAACATGATGGCAAGTAGCGCGAGATGGAGGAAAGATTTTTTTGCTTCCGATGAACCAAGTTCTTTGCTCCGTGTTTTTAAATACGTCAAGTGGTTAGCACGTCGCCCTCACGCAGCTCTGTATCGTCGTACCATCGCTGACTACCCGAACGAAGCTTGCAGCTCAGCCAAGGCAGCTACCGAAGCTGTGTGTGTGTGCATCGCCTTCTGTGTCGTGGACGCGTTCGTTTCGCGATGAAATGCGACGTTTTACTTCTGCGGGTGGACAGTGCTTCCCATGGTCTGGATTATCTTTCTCGAGTGACGTACGACTAAACCTCGCATGGGGTTTGTGCAGTGCTGCTGGCTAAACGCCTTGTCGGCTTGCGCGCCAGACTTAAGTGACTTGCTGTTCGTCCCCGCAAACCGGGCGCGAGGTGACTGCCGAATTTATGACGGGCAGGAGGAAGCAACCGATCGTCTGTCAATCGTGGTTCAGACTTGCAACGCATGTTGTGACGTGTTCGTTCGAAACGCATCTCTGGGTTGTTTTAAAGTTGAATAAAACGTATGCGTCAAACCCGGGCATCCGGCTCAGGGCGTTCTCTTCGATTGCAAGAAAGAAGTGCCACGGGGCGTCGATGCTTTCTTTATGGTACGCACTCACGTAAGATAATATCGATGTCGTGTAATGGCCGTCAATCAGTACAAACGGTTAAGCGTTTGTTAGATGCAACGCATCTCATGCTCGCCCCTCTGTCGTTCCTACGTCTGTCCGGCGTTGTCCGCACAGCTGCGACTCTTCTCCTCTCCTCTCTCGGATAGCGAACACTCTCTCCCAAACAGCTGCGGGTTGACGCACCGCGCTCTCTCTCCGTTGCTAGGTGCCGGTGGGCGGCGCTGCGCTTGGCGCTGCGCGCGCTGCGCATGTGCAGTACTCTCCACGCTCTCCTCTCCTTCGGGCCCTGTGAATATAAAGCGAGCATGCCGCGCTCCGACGGTCTCATCAGTCGACGGTCATCCGCATTACGCTTGCACTCTCTCGCAGAACTCAACGATTGCTTGATGCAATCGTCGAGCCCCTAACTGAGCACTTCACGGACCACAAGGCACTCATTCTCGTCTGCAATAGACCGTACCTGAGCATACGTGTATGCATGTGTATTGCATGGTGAAAATGGAAAATTACGCCCACCTCCTTTTCGCGTGAGAATCCCTGCTATAAGCGTAATCAGTACAATGGAAAACGCCAATGGAACCCCCCATGAGATGCGTTGCATCACACCAGGGCTCCCGCGAGGGGAGGTGGGCGTAATTTTAAATGCAGAGCATTTCTTAGCCTCGCCTGTTCCTGCGTCGGACGGTGTCAACAGTTTCGCGTCCGCAGCAGGTGCGCCTCTCCTTCCCTCCTCTCTCTCAAAAGCAGCTGGCGCGCGCATGCGTCGTAGTCAGCCCGTTCGCTCCGTCGCGGTCTCGGCGTAATAGGTGCGTGATAGCAGCGCGGTGGGGCGTGGAAGAGCGCGCGCTGCTTGCGCATGCGCGCTCTCCCCCCCGTACTGCTCTCCCTCTACTGCGCGCGCTGCAAATATATCGGCTAGCGGTCGCTCGTGTTTCAGTCACTGCGTTGCTCCTTCCTTCCTTGGTTGACGCTCGTGCCCACGTTTACTCGTGTCTGCTACTCCAGCATCACGGAAGAAGCGATGGAAGCAACACTGCCTTCAATCAGTACTGAGGCCCCAATGCTCTGCATTTACTCGTGTTCCCCTCGCGGGAAGGCGCGGGAATTTTTAATTACACTTGTTTCGTTTGTCGTAAAATGCTCAAGCACTAGGGCACTCCGCGGGCAGATCAGCCGGCGACCCTACGCTGAGCAGACGAGACATCTCTTTGCCGGATGTGCGTCAAAAAGCCGCCCAAGAGCAGGATGTCTACCTCAGGACGAACATCTGGGAATAGATGACGTCAACATGTGAAGATGGCGGCGTCCAAAAACACTTAGGGAAGGGTGATAAAAGGGCGACAGACTTTGCAGCAAAAGTGTGAGCTTTCCGCTGCACGTAAAAGAGTAATACTTGGCACAGCTGACGTTGACGACCCAATCTAACGATTGCGCTAGTTCATTTAGCGTGCTCATAAACGCCTTTCAAGGCCCCTTTAACAGTGAGATAGAGAGAGACAACTGTATTACGCAATAATGCGAGAGTGGTTCCTCAGTCCAGGAGCCCATGTGCTGTCCAGGCTGCCGTACCCGTGGTCACAAGCAAGAGCTGGTCCTCAGGTCGACAGCTGGACAGCAGTATCTCCCACTGCTCAGGGGAAGGGGACGGGTTCAGGGGCGTAAGGTCCAAGTTTTTTGTGCAGTCGAATGATATGTGTGTCAGAGTTCCTGGTTCGTGGCAAAATTTACACTTATCAGAGTACTGTGTAGGAAAGAGTAAATGCATACGGATGGGGTGGGGAAAAGTACTTACTTGAATTTATCTGAGTGTGGTTGCTTCGCTTTTGTTCAAAGATGTGTGAGGATTGGGGAATGTCTGCCTCGTGGTTCTGCAGTATTAGGTGATTTCTTGGTAGGTGCGGAGAGGTGCGGAAACAGCCCCGGTCTCAGCTGCTCGCTGTGTGAGGTCTCGAGCCTGTTGATGAGCAAAATTGTTGCCCGTCGGTGCAGAGTGGGCGGGAGTCCACACAATGTCCACCCGATGGGAAGGCGGATGTTCATTCAAAAGTCGGCATGTGGCGGGGGCCACCCGTCCCGAAAAGAGCCTGCGGCAGGCGGCTTGCGAATCCGTCAATATAAACTTGGAGGTGGTTTGGGTAAGGGTGAGTGCAATAGCTAATTCTTCAGCGTCCAGGGAGGAAGTTGTCCGAATTGAAGCGGTGGTGATGAGGGCGTTCTTAGATGTTACCACTTCCACTATAGTTTTGTTATCTGGGTAACTGCCCGCATCTGTGTAGATTACGTCGGATCGGCTGCTGTAAAGTTTTTTCGTGGGCTTTGGTACGGGCTTCTCTACGACCAGGGTGGAGGTCCGGGTGCATATTTCTGGGAATGGGGCGCACAAAAATGGACTGGCGCCAAGTGTCGGGGACGGTGACCAGGTGGCTCTGGTCAGGGCATAATCATTGAATATTTCCAAGGACCGCGCGGCCTGCTTTGGTTTGGGCAAGTCGAAGGCGTGATTGGAAAGGTGTCCTTCGATGAGCTCCTCTATGGTATTTTGCAGCCCCATGCTAAGTAGTTTGGCCGTAGACGTGCTCATCGGGAGACCCAAAGCTTGTTTTTTTTCTTTACGAATGAGGGGATCGAGTTTGTCGGTGTCGGTTCGAGTTTGGACAATATATGGCGTGAGGTAAGTGAGGCGGGAGATGACAAACGCCTGAACGAGCCGAAGAATATCTTTTTCTTTCATGCCTTGGTGCCGGTTGGTGATGCGACGAATCATATGTATTACCTGGTCAGTCGCTTTACTTAGGTTGTGAAGTGTTTGGTCGTTTCTAGTGTTGGCTTGGATAGTAAGACCCAGGATCTTCAGGGCTTTAGCCGGTTGTATAGTGTCCGTCCGGGGAAATCCAGATTTTGTCAGGGTCACAGTTGAGGCTGTGCTTACGAACTATAATTAATTCGGACTTTTGAGGAGAACAGCGGAGGTCATTGGCTAGGGCATACGCGTTCACTGTGTCCGCAGCACGTTGGAGAGTTTCTTGAATTCCCCCAGGGGAATCGGTGCCCGTCCACAGGGTGATATCATCCGCATAAAGGGCATGTCGAAGGTTGGGTATTTGCTCTAGGGCAGCGGGTAGACCAATGAATGCGATGTTAAACAGGATGGGAGACAATACAGATCCCTGCGGCGTGCGGTGACTGCCGAGTTGGATTGGTTTAGAGGTGATATCCCCTAGTTTGAGGATGGCTCGGCGATCTGTGAGAAAATCGGCGATGCAGCTGTATGTTCGTTCTCCGCAGCCAGTCTGATTAAACCGACCAAGAATCGCCGCGTGGGTCACGTTGTCAAATGCCCCTTTAAGATCCAGGGCAAGGATGGCACGAGGGGAGTGACAGCGAAGCTCTTTAGCAAATCGTAATTTCTTTTGTATGCAGTAAAAAATATCAATAAAATGCCCACCTCACTTACTAGGCACGTGCCCGCTGGCCTCGCGGTGACCGCTCGGCAGTTAACAAAACCAAGAAAACGAAGAGCTCTCGCGTGTCCGTGCCTCGCGACGACCGGCCACCATCCCCGACGCGTGTTTGTCAAGCCAAGCACCCATTTAGAGAAATTGACGAAGAATGCGGCGACCGCCCGGCGGTTAACAAAAACAATAAAATGCCGAGTGCTCGTATGTGCGTGCCTCGGGGCGACCGCCCAGCGTCCCCGGCGCACGTTTGCAAGCCAATTGTTATAACCACTTAAAAAGAGTGTCCAAGATTGACCAAAAGGAAATACTCCAGCTTTCGCCGTAGTCTTGGCAACTAGCTCGGAAGAAGAAAACTCCAGCGTTCGCCGTAATCGTGGCAACACTTGCTCGAAACGAGAAAGACACATCATAGCGTGCGCCCCTCCAAATGATATCCAATGATTATCAGTTCCAAAACAAAGAAGGATCCTCACTTACACTTAGAGTAAACGTCGTTGCGATCGTGAAGAAGAAGCAAATCGGCAGCAATCGTGGGCTTCAACCTTCGTCATGGTCGCGAAGGTTGCGTACAGCTTCGCTACCTTCAAATCTTACGCCGTAGTTTGAGCTTCCTTCATTTTTTCTCTAACCTATGGAACGTTATGACATGCGCGCTGAAAATAAACATTAAGTTTTTCATGTTCTACACGTAGTTGTGAATTCCGGAAATTTTTTTCTCTTTGCCTGCAAAGCACCTTCCCCCACCCCAGCACCTATTTCTCCTCTGTCCTCCGCCGCTGTCGGCTTCATGTAACTCGGCCCTCCGCCTGAAAAAGTTGCCGACCCCTTGTTTAGAACATCCTGTCTGTAGAGGTGTGCGCAGAAGTAAATGAAGCACAGGGGCGGTGGCCGCCTTGCACCACCTAGGAGTGCTTATGGTAACCAACGGGGAGCTTTCTGTGCGCACTTTTTTGGTACCTTTAGTGTTGACGTCGCCCTGCTGGCGTGTGTGACTGCACGTGATAGTATTCAAGGGCTAGAGCTGTGCCGTAAATTGCCTCTCGCAGCCATCAGCGGCAACCTAGTCCGTCGCTGTAGCGTATGAGGAATCTACGCGCTTGGAAATTGCATTGTTACGCGATTTAGAGTGCAACGATTGATGTCCTGATTGCTAGCAAGAACTAGCATCTTATGTATTCAATAAAGGCTCAATTCGAAGTAAGCTCTTCTAAGCTCTAGCAAAGTAAGCTCCAGACGTTTGCGTTGCCGGCATTGAAATTGAAACGTTGATGGCTGAGGATGTAAAGACAACGCTTACAATAACGGGCTACTGGTGAAGTTGACATAGCCGAATGCGTGCTGTTTTTCACTAGTCAGTTTCAGCCGGCGTGCACAGAGAATCGTGCACAGATAAGCACAGATAAGCCAAGGTCTACTTGCGTCGCCCGCATCCGAACGGAACCCTGCGACTCGTGACTCGACTTTCGCTTGGTACCGCGCTGCGCCCGCGCTCTTTCAGGCGGAAAAGCATTCGAAACCGCTCATTCGCGCAAAGCATTTGAGGTGACCCAGTCTATTGTAGCTACACTGACGGAGTCCACAGGAGCTATTCGATGTGCATTTTCTGAGGGTCGAAGTTGCCTTTTCTTCCAAAACCTTTACGAAAACTAAGGAGCAGTTTATTTCACGGCTCGTGGTCGGGGTGCTTGTTCTGATGATGAAGACCCGTCCCCAGGCGCTTTTGATCCGATGCAGGCAGTGATCACGATCGCCAAGAATGTTGTAGAGTTGCTCGGTTGTCGCGGCAGAGAAGGAGAGAGAATGTGGTGGCATCTCGATCCGCTCCCTGCCAGCCCATGGGCAGTACGAGGCAGGAGCAGGAAGGCAGGCTGCTTATTGCGTCACCTCATGCGCTGCCGCCGCGAGAGACCTCGGGTGCAGGGTAGGCGGGAAGCATGCCGTTTCCGGAGCGCTTTCTACCTGCTGCTCACCCTCCCTCATTGGGCCTGCAGTGAAACACGCGTGCCGGCGCCGGGGCGCGCAACGCACGGACGCTCCGAGGAGAGTACTAATGATGGCGCGACACTCCGGTCGGAAGGGGCTTAGCGCACTGATGCAGTCCTTCGCCCACTGAAGCTCGCTGCGCGTTGACATTTTTCGCCGCGCGCAGCACACCGCGCCAGGCCCCCCATCTCGGTTGAGCCCCCGCACTCGAGATTTACTCGGCGTATGCAAATGACCGTCCAAACGCCCGCGTTAATCTACGTGGAGCTTGCGTATGGACGCTATCGCACGGCTCCAGTTTGGAAGAAAATAACGGTGCTCTCTTTCCTGCGAACAGAAAAAAAAACGGCCCGAGCAGCTGCGCGTTCTAGTGGCGCCTAAGGGAGGGAACTGCGACCGCGGCGCTCTAATCAGCGGCCTTTTGTAGCACGCCCCGCGCGAATGTAGTCCTCCGCAATGCAGCTGATGTCCACCGAAGAGCGCCAGTGTGCTTAATGTATCTTGTTAATTCGCTACAAAGAATGAGGCTGTTTTAGCTTCACTTGACGCTTTAGCCGGAGAATAACTCTAGACGGGACGTCGACTCTTAGGTATTGCTGTACAAGAGACCTGGATAATGTTTGCTGCCCGACGTGTTTTTAAACCGAGGTGGCAGGGCGTTTTCGCAACGCGCTGCCAGCCCCTTAGTAGTCTGTAACACCAACGGGTCACCCTGTTAACTGGCCAGATTTTTTGCGTCCAGTCACGCGGTACGGACTCTCTGTGCACTTTTGAGGAGTATCGCCACTTTAACAAAGCAAACAAAGGAACTAATAAAAAAATGGCACCAGCTGAAGCCGCTGAATGCTCAAGTGAAACGTTCTTTTGTGTTAGTCAACATTCCTGCACGCATCGTATGACACAACATGGGGCTCATGGTCGGCGAGAATAATTCTGCATTGTGTGCCGTTTATTGCACAATGACGTGCTCACCTTGGCACACTGTAATTGTGGCTTTGATTCCCAACAAATCACCATGTACCATGAGTACGTCTTCTCAGCTGCGTGGTCAAAATACCCGGGTGAATTTCCTGACGGCAAGGATGCAGGGAAACGCGCTGCGCCTTCTCTTTCTGGCGGCTGCACTTTTTAGGCGCTGGCTTTACTGTGAAGGTTCATTTAGCAGCTCTGTCGTGATTAGTAGAGGCCGGATTTTTAGGCATTAAAAAAGCACGTTTTAGGCGCTTAAAATAGGCAGGCAAAACAACGTTTAAGGCCCCCAACATTACAAATATAGGCAGTATGCATTTTTACATGAAAACAACTAATTTCAAACGAAGACGTTCACGACCATTAACTACGACAGGAAAACCAAAAATGTTGTTTTTATGATGGCACAAAGGATCCAGCAGATGAGCATAACTGCTCAGTTGTCCCATAAAAGTGCTGACCTGGTGGCGATCAAGTGAGCGCGCACTGTTCGCTTTCCCTTTCAGTGGCCACTGTGGCTTACACAAGCGCCGCATACAGTGAAACAGGCATGAAAAGAAATCCTTGAAAGCTGGGAATACAGATCACAAAGAAATTCAGGGAGGCTTGAACTCGTGCGGAGGACTTGAACGGCGAAGCTGTTTTAGGTGAGCATTTCCGGACACACAGTTAAGTTTCGGTATCATTGTTTATTTGCACAGATGTGGTGCTACTAACTGTCGTCATATGCATCGGTGATGTCATCGTCTTCGTAAGGGTGAGTGGCGGATGCAAAGCCATCCGCAGCATTGTAGACTTCCACCACCTCTTCGTCATCGACTCGACTTAGCGGCTTCGGGATCTGTAAGTCGTCTCTGGAAGGATTAACGCACTCGTAGCCATGTCTCCAAATATCTCTCATGGGTTCTTGAGAATGCGGAGGCTGTGGTGACCTCTCCCAAGCAGGGTGTATGTCGTCAGTAGAACGGAAAGTTCAGCTAGTTAGATTTGATTCATATATAAAGCGCAGACAGACGATACACAAGAAGAGGACAACACGAGCGCTTTCTGTGAACTGTTTATTCAAGAAAAACGCACGCACACATTTATACTCAATCGTTCAATCACAACACATGGGCACAGAACATGAAGATAGCTTTTGTCTATTTGCGTTACCATCCCGCATCACCCTCGATTGTTGCATCCAAAAATTTTACTTCCTTCGCCTGTAGTGTTCTCGAGGGCTGGGGGACGCACGTGTCTCCTCATTTCCTTATTTTGTAAGCTTCCACGATGAGTCGATACATCTCATCTTGCTGCGCATATTCTTCTGTCGCACTCCTACTTGTGCGCCAGCAGGCGCTAACTCGTGGCTGCCGCGTTTTGGTTTCCGGTTGGCGGCGACGGCATGCTTCCGTAGATGCGCTTTGCTGGTAACACCCCCCCTCACCCCCACACACACCCACACCCACACACCCATCCTCCACCCCCCTCCCACACACACACACACACACACACACACACACCCACCCACTCACCCACTCACCCACACACACACACGCACGCACGCACGCACACACACACGCACGCACGCACGCACACACACACACACACGCACACACACACGCACGCACGCACGCACGCACGCACGCACACACACACTCACACACACACGCACGCACGCACGCACGCACGAACGCACGCACGCACGCACGCACACACACACGCACTCACACACACACGCACGCACGCACGCACGCACGCACGAACGCACGCACGCACGCACACACACACACACTCACACACACACGCACGCACGCACGCACGCACGAACGCACGCACGCACGCACGCACACACACACACTCACACACGCACGCACGCACGCACGCACGCACGAACGCACGCACGCACGCACGCACACACACACACACTCACACACACACGCACGCACGCACGCACGCACGAATGCACACACACACACACACACACTCACACACGCACGCACGCACGCACGCACGCACGAACGCACGCACGCACGCACGCACGCACGAATGCACACACACACACACACACACTCACACACGCACGCACGCACACACACACACACACACACACACACCAAATGGACGCATAATGGAGCAACCGGTGATGTCACGATGTGCACGTGATTTACACATAAAAGACGCCGGCCGTTCAAAATGTAGAGGAACAACCCAGGCCAGAACGTCACTGCATGAGCCCTTGGAGAAGTAAACACAAAAGAAGCTGTAGCTAAGGTTGCTTTTCCTGCGGGTGGTTTTCCTATAGTGAATTTATATGTTATCGTTATTGGCTCACCTCGGCGTTCCAAGCGGAGTTGCTCTTCATCCAGGAGGGATACGGGGCTACTCGACGAGGTAGAATTAGAGGCGGACTGGCGGCGTCTGCACGTTCTGCGGCAGCGGCATTCCGTTATTTTCGCGCCCATTTTCGCTTATTTGCGCGCCGAAGCTCATTAGATTCCCGTTCTTCTTCCTCCGAGCATCTTCTGCTGTTCTTCCTCATGTTATCAGTGGTAAATGCGAAAGCACGATACTTTAATTTAACGGCGCTAAATGATCCGTGTAGTTTGGCCCTGCCAGCAATGTTTTGAGTTTCCCGGCCACCCTTTGCCAGTGCCGAGACGGCTGCCACCGTCGATGTATGTGCCCTCAACTCCGTAACGGCAAACTGCATTCAGCCTGCCGCACGTCGCAGCCAAAGGTAGGCTTAGGAGCCGTTTTGCTCGTACAGACGCTAGACACCGGCTTTTTGGTCAATGGGACGTTAATGCTTGTGCTTTCAAATGTGTCACAGAATCGTGCTGGCAGGCAGACCTGTGCGCGGACGCGGCGCTGCTAAAAAGCTGGCACCATGAAAGAGAAGGGCAGGGCGCGACGTTCATTAGTGCACCTCGCGAAAACCCCTCCGTTTTCTAACGAGCGGAGCCAATCTCGAGAATTTGACACCGCTCAGGCAGACCGCTTCTGTCCAACGAAGCCTGGCGTACACGATCTTCCCCCATTAGAGCACTATTCAAAGGTGTTGCAAAAAGAGGGGCTTTTCCATTTTCCCCAAACTGCCTATCGCGAGTGGATGTCTTCGCAGTGCCCTTTTAATAATGCAGAGTGGAAACCCCGGAATCACAGCACGCCTCCCACTTCCTAATTGGTCTCCGCCCAGATGAGAGAAGGGGTAATTAGTGAAGCCATTAGAGTTGATCAGGAAAACACTCTGGCAACGCACGCCGCATTTTGCTCCCATTGATCTCTGCAGGGCGGCCGTGGAGGCTGTTCCAGCGCTACATGTGCTAGCCTCGAGCGAAACGGATATCGTGGGAGCAGGACACGAATGTGGCTCTCTCAAGTCGTAGACGAGCCGCAGCCTTTAATACGTGAAACACCAAGGAGGCTACGCTCCGGCTTCTAGACGGGGAGTTTAATGCGAAAGCGTAAAGTCCCCTGTTCTGCGAAAAACTGCTGTCACATTTCTTGTAGTTGTCGGGTTAAGAAAATTGCCGCTGCTGTCAGCGAAAATACATATAAAAAAACATGTGCGATCGAGTGGGATTTCGACCCGGCTGTCCACACTAGCATCCAGCAGCACTAACAGTGTGCTTCCTCCGCTTTTGTCTTTATTGCCTGTTTCATCAACAATTTTCAGCAAATATGCAGGCTCGAATTGGGGGCTAATGTCATTAAATACCACTGCCCTGCTCTGAGCAAGCAGATGAAACCTGTGCAAATATTTTTCGCAAAATAATAGACTACGGCGACTGCGCCGCCTGCGCTTGTTTCGTTGGGTAAAGCAGAAGTTGACGTTGTTACTGTGCCTTTTTTCGTAACACGTGGCAACTTGGGGGGACTGGGCAGGAATCGGTAGCTTTGAGCGGCTCCACAAAAATCACAAAACTGGGAATCGGAAACGCAAATTTTTCGAATAGTGCGCGTCTCGTGGCACCTGACCGTGATGGCAGGTGTGTACAATAGGTTCACAGCGCACACCATGGAATAGCGCCAAACGTTGACTCTAGGATAAAGATTCGGCGTGTCTTCGATTACTTGATGACTCAAACCGGGCCCGAAGACAAAGAAACGCAAGCGAAGGAAGAGACGCAGATACGATGTTGAATACAAGAAGTGGTTGATACGTGTAGCCAGAATTACGTATCCGAAGTTAAGTGCGCCGAGAAATTTCTTTCGCCCCTGCCCTGAGGGCGACGCTCTTGCAAACGTGGGTTAGAGGGACCCTCCAACACTTCTGATAAACGCCTTCACTCTTTCCTTCGCGTCTGGAAGCACTGCGAAAGCTTGAGTTATCGCCAGCAGGGAGTGGCACTGCAGGATATGCTCATCGCGCCAGATACACCTTCCATTTCTACTTTGTCTCTGTAGCTTTACTTTTGAGATTGCTATCGAAAAGCGTTCATTGCTGCAACTAAAGTAAAACCGGCCGACAGCCGCTACATGGCCTCAGTGACGTAATTCGGGCTGTCGAAGAACGTCAAGACTGTGAAAGAGAAAAATCTTTTCAGCGAGTTTTCATTTTATCTGATAGGAATAGAGCAATAATTTTTCGCTTAGGGACTTTGCGACCCCCTAATCTAAGTACTGGGTATGTTGGATGACTACGTTGCACAAACATTTATCATTCCAAAAAATATTGAAAAAGGTGTTGCAGGGTCCCTTTAATTTAGTTGCTTCAGTGGGCGCTTCAAAATCAGCTGCGCCAGGGTGGTTTTAGACTTTCTCCGTGGTGTGCTTTCCCTGTACGCCGGCGTTGGCCGCCGCAACTCGGATTAAGTTCTTTCGTACGTAACCTCCGTCTACAACAACGCGTCACAGGAAATTGCGGGTTCCTCCCCATTACATTCTTTCTTCGGCCTGGAGGTCGTTCTGAGGAGTGTCCCAACGTCACTGAATGGGGCGAGAAAAATCGATCAGCACACAGAATCTAGACGCCGGCTAGTGACACGAACATGCGCAGGCAACGCTCGGCATGACTGGTGAGGAGAGAAAGTGTTTGTGTGGTACCAGTTCGCCGCCGTGGTCCCTTAGGAATCGTGTTGCGACGCTACTTCGGTCTGCACACTCTTGAACCGTACGAGTGATGGAAACTATGAGGCTATTCATGAGTGGAAGACGCAATTCGTGTGGCGAAGAGACCTGCAGAGGTTGTCTATCTCGCACTGATGAAGCCTTATAAACCCGTTGAACTCCCGTGTCGGCAACTGTGGAGCTGTGCCAATGTGCAGGGTTTTTCGCTGTTGCCCCTGTATTGTTGTTTTCGCTCTTTGAGCCCGCCTACGGTACTAGCTTAGTTGGAATTGGGGCGATGTCTTGCGGAAAAGGCGCTAATTTCGTCGTCATTACATTACTTATTTGAATAATCATTTTGTTGTCATCTCACCGCTTGGGCGTTCACCGCGATTCCTACGATCGGCAGATGTTGAAGGGAAGCTTGACGAGCGAATCCTCTGGACACTCTTTGAACGACATTCAGGGGTGGATATTGGGCCGGACTTTGTGAAATAATGTCACCAAGTTCGCGGTCCTCGCAATCCCGATTCCCGTTATCCGTTCCTGTAACCCTCTGTCTGGCCATCGCGCGAAAATTGCCCCACAGGTGGCATTTTAAACGACCTTTGGTTGGTTGACGGCCTCGTATAAAGCCGCGAAGAGAAGACGCGTCAGCCTCTTTCGTCAGCTCACATATTTTTGGCTCGAAGATATATACTTTTAAAGACATAAACCTGCTGCGAAGGTACTGTGAGCATCGCATATGCAACACGCGGCAGGCGCGCGGCCAGCAGCCTAGCTTGCCTCACAGTGATTCATCTGCTGCTGGACATGACCCCAGCCTACAATGGCGGCCGCTTCCCTGCTACAAGCGGCCTGCGCTCCTACCAGCCGAATTTCCGAGTCCAGTGAGCTACCATTACATCCTTGTGAAATAAGGTCAGTTGTGACCTCTGTATCTTCGAATCAAACGCTACCTCATGCAAAACCCAGGCACCAGAAGCATCAAGCGCTGCTTTTCCACCAGTAGACAATGAAATCATCTCGGAGTCTGAGGAATTTGACAAATTCTTTCCGCTCCAACAAAAGCACCCCCGTGACTCTTAACAATGTCAGAAAGTCGGTGACAATCACGTAGCTTCAAATCCTACAAAAATCGGTCTCCTTGTGATTATAAAACCAAGAGACCCTTCAAAACTCATCATCCGTTTCAAACCCCTTGCCGTGAAAAAGCGCTTTAGAGTCCGTGGCTCCAAGTGGTGTGCCCCAAGTACGGCCAAATTAGATATTGACCCTACTGATACGTGCAATATGGTTTTCACGGAGCGTCTGCTAAAGATTACTAGCATTGCAAAGTGCATTGCAATGCACGCATATTATCCCCCCCTTACAAATTGCGGGATGGGCGTAATTAGAGGTGTGTTGACGGACCTTTCGGACTCGTAAATCGCTGACGCTTTGCGTCAGAGGGTGGCTATTTGCTGGATCCGAAAATTAGGACCAAAATGTCAAAGCGTGCTGATTGCGTTAGCTACTGAAACTACACCGGAACGCGTCATTATACGCTACACACGGTACCGTGTCTTCGAATACAATGAAACACCAAGACAGTGCGCGAAATGTTAACGTTTCGGCCGTGTGTTTGCGGCATGTACATTTCCCTTGCGCTGTGCCAGATGTGCAGGTAATTATGATCGTTCTGGTTCTGGAGTTAGCATCCTCGCTGTGTGAGGATCCTAAGCACCACGAGTCGACATCCCTTAACTTCCCAGTGCGCCGTAACGAGTATGCTATCATAAGGGCCAAGACGACTAATAAAACTGATTATAATTCAGCCAAGGCGATTTTGCAGCACTACTGGTGCACAACACCAAAAGATACTCCGAAGAGGAATATGAAAACGCCCGATGGTACACTTCCGTCGATGTGGACAAGGAGCTCCGACCTTTACCAATCCGGGAGCGCGGGCAGTCGGTAAAACTCCACACGGGAGCAACACCACCCCAGCCTCCTCTTGAAGCAGCCTGTATAGCTGCGCCGCCAGAACCAACTGCGCATACATCATCAGTTGTACCCTCAGTTGCATCCCCAACCGCAGCTCTAACCTCGCCTACAGAGAAACAAACTGCTTTTCCCACTCCCAGAGCGAATCGTAATGCCGGTCTTGCAAAATCGCCACATCTTAAATGTGTTAAAAGTCAGTCAGAAATCTCCAATCAGTTCACACCTAGTTAACATTCTTCAACAGTGCCGATCATTGATGCACAGTGTGCTACAGACCCTGTTCATCACCTTGCCAGTCTCAAACTCTACGTGGTGCCCCAGTGAACATTTAGGGGTTGTGTTCAGCATGATTACTACGCTAGCGCTGAACGTGCCATGACCGCGTGTGGTCGCTCCGCCGTTTTCTGAACTGCGCTCAAATTGAAAGCGAACGCTTCTCAAGTGCGTTTTTACAATTTTTTTTTATTTTTATGAAGACCTACTGAACTCATGATCACTTGTGGTCGCTTCACGGTGTCTGACCTCTGCTCAAATTGAAAGCGAACATTTCTGCAATGCTTTCGAACATTTCTCCAGTGTGTCTTACCGCTTCTTATATTTTTACACGACCTACTGAACTCTGTCTCCAGACCTAATGTCGGTGTCTTTCTTTTTTCATTTGTCTTATTATTCACTTGACGTAGCATGTTAGGCTATCTGCTAGATAAACCTCATCAGCATCATTAAACTGCATTCTCTCTCTCTCTCTCTCTCTCGTATAAAGCACTCGTAGATTCCATCAGGACTGCTGATCTCCTTGGAGGTCCTACCGCTCAAATGATTTGATTGATTGTAGGCTTTAAAGATAGACATCCCACCAGTAACGACCGAAGAAGTAAGGAAGGCCTTGAAAGAAATGAAAGGGGGCAAAGCACCTGGTGAGCATCAGATAACAGCAGACCTCTTGAAGGATGGCGGAGAAATTGTACTTGAAAAACTGGCAAACCTGTATACGCAATGCCTAATGACCGCAATGGTACCGGAATCTTGGAAGAACGCGAGCATCATCCTAATCCATAAGAAAGGCGACATGAAGGACTTGAAAAATTACAGGCCGATTAGCTTACTGTCAGTCGTCTACAAGGTATTTACCAAGGTAATCGCTCACCGAATCTCTGCAACCTTAGATTTCAGTCAACCTAAGGAACAAGCAGGGTTCCGTAAAGGTTATTCAACAATGGACCATATTCACACGATCAATCAGGTGATAGAGAAGTGCGCTGAGTATACTGAACCCCTATATATAGCCTTCATAGATTATGAGAAAGCATTTGACTCGGTCGAAACCCTAGCAGTCATTCAGGCATTACGGAACCAGGGGGTAGATGAGCATTATGTAAGAATACTAGAGGATATCTACAGTGGGTCTACAGCTACCATCATCCTCCATAGGGAGAGCAGTAAAATACCTATAAGGAAGGGTGTTAGACAAGGAGACACAATCTCTCCAATGTTATTCACAGCATGCTTACAAGAAGTATTCAGAACGTTGGATTGGGAACAGGTCGGAGTAAGGGTTAATGGAGAATACCTCAGTAACCTCAGATTTGCTGATGACGTTGCCTTGCTAAGTAACTCGGGGGACGAATTGCAAAGCATGCTTTCCGCACTGGGCGAACAGAGTAGAACCGTGGGCCTGAAAATTAATATGCAGAAAACTAAAGTAATGATCAATAACCTCGGGACAGCACAGCAGTTTGAGATAGGTGGTGAGGCAGTGGAAGTGGTAAGCGAATATATCTACTTAGGCCAAGTTGTGACCCCAGATCCCAACCATGAGGCAGAGATAATTAGAAGGATCAGAATGGGGTGGGGTGCACATGGCAGACATTCTCAGATAATGAATAGTAGCCTACCATTGTCGCTGAAGAAGAAAGTGTATGACGGCTGCATCTTATCGGTACTCACCTACGGGGCAGAAACTTGGAGGCTCACCAAGAGGGTTCAACTTAAATTGAGAACGACTCAGCGGGCAATGGAGCGGAAAATGATAGGCGTAACATTAAGGGACAAGAGGAGAGCGGAGTGGTTCAGAGAGCAAACTGGTGTTAAAGACATATTAGTAGAAATTAGGAAGAAGAAATGGATGTGGGCAGGGCATGTAATGCGAAGGCAAGATAACCGCTGGTCATTAAGGGTAACAGAGTGGATCCCTAGAGAAGGCAAGCGTTGCAGGGGGCGGCAGAAAGTTAGATGGGCAGATGAGATCAAGAAGTTTGCGGGGATAAATTGGTCACAGTTGGCACAGGACCGAGGTAATTGGAGAATAATGGGAGAGGCCTTTGCCCTGCAGTGGGCGTAGATAGGCTGGTGATGATGATGATGATGATGATGATGAGGCTTTAACGCGCCGACGCAGCGCAGGCGATGAGGCGCGCCGTAGTGGAGGGCTCCGGATTATATTGACCACCTGGGGTCAACGTGCTCCGAAATCTCGTGCACATGGGCGTTTTTGCTTTTCGCCTCCATCAGAAAAGCGGCCGCCATGGCCGGAAATCGAACCCGCGACCTCGGGCTCAGCAGCGCAATGCCTTAGCCACTGAGTCACCGTGGTGGGTGCGCTCCTTTCACTATTTTTACCGTGAACCCGAACAGTTAAAAAATGCTTCACACGCTAATAGGAACGGGTTTGTTGAACTACCATCTGGCGAGTTTGAATTCGCATGTGGTAGCAGCAACTGATGCGGCACAACGTTTGAAAAGGACGGGGGGAGGAAGACGACGAAGAAGAGGAGCGTTGACGTGTCCCGCATGGGCTTTGCTTATTTTAAGCCTCAGGTGCAATATACGCCAAGTCCTGAGGACAAACCTATCACTAACGCCTTCGCGAAGTTCTTAGGACTACGCCAATACCAAACTTTGGCCCGTAAGTGCATTATTTTTTATTTTACGGGCAGCCTTTGCTCGGAGGTGGCGGCGTTGGTCTAGGCCTGTTGCCTAGACCTACAACTTCGAACACGTCACAATGAAAACCCCTCCTGCGACCTTGGAGCAACCGTCAAGCTACGCGCAAGAGCAACGAAGTGACGAAGAAGCAATGGAAGAGAACCACGAACAAGAAGATACCACCACGACGAACAGTAAGGAGGAATGGATTGAAATCGTCAGCCGAGCCCAGCGACGCAAACAAAAGGCAAGCAGCGCTACGTTAAGAGTAACCCCTAATCATTCATCGGCCGGACCTAGCACAACGCCCTTTAAGCCTAAGCCACCCCCATTTCCGAAAGGCGACTACAAGCTCGTGATTAGACCCAAAGAAGGTTTATCTCTAACCAAATTGAACCCGGCCAAGCTCGCCGGAGCCATTTTACATGAATCAAGACTTACCTGGTGGGAGGCAGACATTCGTATTAGAGTGGAAGAGACTCAAAACATCATCACCTTGAGCACACCTCACCAGAAGGCAGCGAGGGCCCTCAATCAAATCCGGGAGATAACAATTGACGGGAAAACACATCCGGTCAACATCTATGGACTGGACCCCGCCGACTCGGTCAAAGGAGTGATTTACGACGTACCACTTCACTACAACATGCAGCAAGTCCTCGATGACCTCTACTTCCCGGGGCATGAGCTCCTGACGTGCCGCCGCCTCGGCAATTCCGGGACTGTGGTGATCACCTTCCAAGGACACAAGGTACCTTTTTATGTGTACTACATGGGAGTTGAAGTTAAATGCTACTTATACAGGAAGACTGTGCCAGTGTGTAGTGTGTGCCACGTGTTGGGACATCGTGCCGACGTGTGCCCAAACCCCACCGTTCGGTCTTGTGACCTCTGTGGGGCACAGGATCCGACACCAGAGCACGTCTGCAAGCCGCAGTGTGCCCTATGCAACGGAGACCACCTGACTGCGTCGAAAGGGTGCCCCAAGAGGTTTTGCGAGCCTTTCGTCTTGCGCCAGAAGGCCCTGGCGAGGGATCGTGAAACCCGGCGCGTGTCCGCGCAATCCAGGCCCTCACGGAGCAGGTCTCGCGGACGCAGCTCATCCCGTCACGCATCCCGTGGACCATCCCACTCCAGATCCAGATCCAAGAAGCGGAGCACATCCCACGCAGGACAGGTGAGCTGGGCAAGCATTGCTTCTCCCGCTGCTCATACCCCCGCGCTTACCCAACACCAGTGTGCCGAGTGCACAAAGGTCAAGGCAGAGAATGAAAGACTGGAGGCCGAATGCGCGCAAGTTCAGGCAGAGCTAAGGAGTCTTAGGGAAGAGTTCGCTGCGCTCAAGGAAGCAATAACTACGCAGACCAACGAGAAACGCAGGAAGATGGTGGTAAAGAAAGATCTCCCAGTTGAGCCGGAACAGCCTAGAGTTGAGCCACAAGAAGAAAACACACAAATAGTTGAAATAATCACCAAGACAATCGAGGCGCAACTGAAACAGTCTACAGCGAGTATCACAGAGCAGCTTGGCACACTAACAGCACGGGTCGATTCAATGTACAAGGAATCAGGGGCCTTGCACAAAAGAATCGAGGTGCTTGAAAAGTCTCCGAGCAGGTGTCGAGAGAAGCCTTACGACAGACCAAACACGCAAGATCCCCAGGAAGGCTTCTCAGGTAGTAGCAATGGCCCGTAACCACAAGTCGAAGCAAAGAACAACAATATGGCAGTGGAGCTGCAGGAGTATTAAACCTAAAGTCGGATCCCTGCAGCAGTATATAGGAACCGTCAGTATTCTACCAGACGTAACTGCGCTCCAAGAAACCAATGCACCGGTCAAACTACCGGGCTACATGACTCACGGAGATTCCCAAATCAATAATTCAGCTACACTCATCAAAAAGGAAATCACAGCCATACAGCATTCGTTAACCCAGCATGAACAAATCGGAGTGCTGTCCAAACTGATCCCCAGAAAAACAGGGAGAGCCCAGACCCTGTTCGTCCTCAACGTGTACTGTCGCCCCAAGAGGAAGCAGGCGGAGATAAAGCAAATAATTCAACAGGCGGTGCGAGTAGCAGCTGATAACCCGCTCATCATTGTAGGCGACTTCAACGCCGCTCACCCACTGTGGGGATACGGTTACACCAATAAAAGAGGCACAGAACTCAGCCTTGCCATGGAAGAACAAGACCTCACGCTGGTCACTGACCACTTGGTCCCGACACGAATGGGTAACAGCGTCACCAGGGATACTTGCCCTGACCTCACGTTAGTGAAGAATATTAGTGAGGTCAGCTGGACCAACACAGGTGAAAACCTAGGCGCTGACCATGATATCATATCCACAGTCATCCTAGGTCCCGAGTACCGAGCCCACCTAGGTGAGGCCAAAATTACTGATTGGCACAAATTTCGTGAACGCCGGGAAGCCCAAGAATTATCTAGCGAGATTACAAGCATACAGGAATGGGCCAGAGGAGTACGGGAGGACATGAGATCCACGACCCAGAAAGTAAAGACCACCACGCAAGTGCCTAGCGTCGATCCCAAGCTGCTTCACTTATGGGAGGCAAGAAGAGGGCTGATCCGCAGGTGGAAAAGACAACGCCACAACAGAAAGTTGAAAAAGTGCATAGCCGGACTCACCGCGGAAGCGACGAAATACGCAGCCCAGCTGAGTCGAGAGAATTGGCTCTCCCTTTGCGATGGTCTAAAGGGGACTCTTAGTAGCTCAAAGACGTGGAGGCTGCTGAGATATTTTATAGACCCGGCCAACAGCAAAGGCCAATCTCGCCGCACAATGACGACGGTTCTGCACTCATTTCCCGGGACGCAGTCAGAGCTACTAAAGAAATTGCAGGACAAGTACTTGCCACCATCCCCTGTTACGCCTATCTCAGACTACACGGGAAGGCCAAATCCTGATTTGGACAGGGACATACAGCTATGCGAGGTGGAAGCTGCAATGACAAAGCTTAGACGCAACACCACTCCGGGACGAGATGAGATTACCAATAAAGCGCTAGCAAACCTCGAGCCTTCCTCGGTGACTGCTCTCACCGCATACATGAACACCTGCTGGAAGAGCGGAACCCTCCCACCGGAATGGAAGACCGCAGAAGTGCGATTCATTCCCAAACCTGGCAAGGAACCACACATTGAAAACCTCCGTCCCATCTCTTTGACTTCTTGCGTGGGGAAGCTCATGGAACACATTGTCCTCACGAGGTTGCAGAAATACCCAGAAAGCACCGGAAAACTGCCATCAACCATGTTTGGCTTTAGGCCGCATCTTTCAACTCATGATATCCTCTTACAACTGAAAGAAGATATCATGATGCAAGCCAACAGCCACACGCCAAAAGCCATACTGGCCCTCGACCTAAAGGGGGCATTTGATAATGTCACCCACCAGGCTATCTTAGTAAACCTCAATGGTCTAGACTGTGGGAACCGGACTTACAACTATGTCCGAGACTTTCTGTCAGGACGGAAAGCAGTTATCAAGATCGGAGACATTGCGTTGGACCCCATCGACCTCGGTGGGAGGGGTACGCCACAAGGAGCGGTTCTGTCACCCCTACTGTTCAATATCGCCCTTATGGGCCTCCCCGCTAAACTAGGGGTCATACCAGATCTGCACCATGGCTTGTACGCCGACGATATAACGGTGTGGACTGGAAAGGGCTCGGTGAGGGAAATGCAGGACCGCTTACAACTTGCCGTCGACGTAGTCAATGAATACGCGAAGAGCTGTGGCCTCTCTTGCTCACCGCAAAAATCAGAGCTCCTCATGGTGCACAGGGGAAGGCAGCAAGCCCCAAGCATCGAGATCATCTTGGATGGCCATACCATCAGGCCTTCCCGTCAGATCAAGATCTTGGGAATGTTCTTCCAGGCGGACAGCAGGAACACAGTTCTTATCAGCCGGCTCAAGCGCACTACCGAACAAGTGACACATATGCTCCGAAGAATAACAACAAAGTCTACGGGCATGAAAGAGGCGGACACACTTCGGCTCGTTGAGGCCTTTGTGATTTCCCGACTGGCTTACACCCTTCCATATGCCATACTCAATAAGACTGAAACAGCTAAATTGGACGCATTAACCAGAAAGGCATATAAGCTGGCTCTGGGCCTCCCAGTAAGCACCTCGAATGAAAAACTTTTAAAACTGGGTATTCACAACACAGTGGCTGAAATCATCGAGGCTCATCTATCAAACCAGCGACAAAGATTGGGGTCACGTATTACTGGGAGAAGCCTCCTAGGCAGACTAGGAATGACGTCCCCTGAAGAGGTACAGTATCGGGATATGCCAATCGAACTGCGAGAGAAGATTGCAGTAGCGCCAATACCGCGCAACATGCATCCAGTACATCATGCAGGCAGAAGAGAGGCAAGAGCTCGTGCAATCGGAAGGGTCAATGACAACAGGGCCAGCACGGTCTATACTGATGTGGCTGACTACGCCAGAAGGGGATCGATGACTGCTGTTGTGACAACCGCAACGTCGCATATTACCAGCATTACCCTACCCTGCACGACCACTGACCAAGCAGAAGAAGCTGCCATTGCCCTGGCCATCTCTCAGACCACCGCAGATACAGTTGTCACAGACTCCCAACAGGCATGCCGAAATTACCTGCATGGAAGAATATCCAAATGTGCCTTAAATATTCTTCTTCAACGTCCGCTTCACCGACGAGTCAAAATACTCTGGACTCCAGCCCATTCGATCCTCCAGGGCAACAACACCGCCCATAATACTGCCCGAGAGCTATCCCGCCGGGCACCACGAGGGATAGAGGCTGCGAGCCCATTGCTCACCTACCACGAGATCAGCCAGCATTACAGGCTCGAGCGCAGGATTTATCCCCCAGCCCACGAATCCTTAACGAAAGCCCAGGAAAGAATACTTAGGCTGCTTCAGACGAATACGTTTCCCCACTTCACGAAATTGCGCCTAATGTACCCGACCCAGTACTCCTCTCTGTGTCAGTTTTGTGGCGAACCTGGCACGCTCTACCATATGGTGTGGGGTTGTCAGAAAAACCCCAAGAAGTTGGACAGAATTCCTCACCCGTCTTATGAGCAGTGGGAGAGCGTGTTGTCCAGTTCCAGTCCGGAAGACCAGCTTCGGTTGGTTGAAAGGGCTGTCGCAGCTGGCACCACGAATGGGGTCCTGAAATGATGACACCACTCCACATTTTTTTTTCTTTTTTTGCTAATAAAGAAGTTTATTCTCTCTCTCTCTCTTGAAAAGGACGGGCGGCGGAAATTTCAGCCCTCATTTGTAAACCGGCTGCATTCGATGAGCCTACCTCACCTCACTCCAATTTTTCAAGCTGAGTTCCTAACTTTTTTTGCTTAGTTTGTAAGCGCCGCCATTGTGCCTGATTACCTCTTTGTTTATGCCGCTCCCATGTGCCCCCTAAGTCGGCGCTGCTTCTCACCTGAGTTTCTCTTTCACCGTTCCACTTACGGTGCATCCTCCTTATATAGGTTCCTTTCCATACGCGTTCGAAGGAACGCGCTGACTCTCCGGCGCGATCATCTTTAGATCAGTTGGTTCAGGTCTGCCCGTGTTCATCTGCACTGGGAGGAGCAATGTTACGCCCAAGTCAACACCTGGCGAGTAGTCATAAGGGTGTTACAAGCGCCTTTGTAGGCTACGCCCGTTTAGCACACAGTACTTGTAACTTGAATCTCGTCTTATTCAGGTTCGGATGTAGATTTCCTCGCCTCAACTTTTGAATGCACCGCGCTGATCTGACCTCTGCCGGCCACAGTGCCCTTTCCTGCGCACACGACACGAAACAGCATTTTTTTCTTCTACATCGATGGCTTTTCTTTGATAAGACGACAATACATTGCTTATACGGTTCAATGAGTTGGACTTGGGTTTTTAGTGCCGGTGCTACGGTCGTCCGAGGAAACATTGGTAAAATACAGTTACAGAAACGTGGCTTCAGCCGTTCGCGCATACGCTTCTGTGACCAGGCGCCTATACGATTAGCTGCTGTTTTCGAGTTTACTGATGTACGAAAATTTGACTTTTCTTTTTCTTCCATCTTCCGGCATCCAGTGATCTTCTCTTTTACCAATTCTTTTTTAGTTTCCAACTAAGTTTTGTGAAGTAAGAACGTTAGCCCCCTGAGTACTCCCGATTCCGGGGCAATCGCCCAAGTGGGCATGTTCCAAGAATAAAGAATCGTCAACAACAACTATAAGTACCCCTTTAGAGTCTCCACTGTACCGCGTACCCATTTGTGCCGTTCGTACATGTATGTGCAGGTGCCTTTAAAAGTAATCAGAACATGGTCTCGTAAGTTTACAGAAATTTCGTCTTTTGGAAACTGCGTGACTGCATTTTTGTGCGTTGAAAGTAGTCCTTCCTTATAGAAAAAAGCTTCTTGTAAACCGGAAATGGTTGTCACAAAGCCAGTTAAGCAAATATTTTGTGATATCCCTAAATCCTTGTTCCAATTACCTATGACGGCCCCTGGCGGCCACGGTTAGAGGTAATACGGAGCGCCATGACGGGCGCCGCAGGATTCTTTCTGCACATGCGCAGTCAGCGCCAGAAGTGGAGATAGCTGGGCTACAGTGGCTAGAATAGGGAAGTGTGACGAAGGCGCCGCGGCTCGCGTGCGCTTCTTGGATGCAACCGCGCGGGGGCGCTGACGCTCGTTTTCACGTCGCCCGACGTGCCGGTCAACGCCGCGTCAGTTGCAGCTCTGTGGTTGCAGTCCGATAAGCTCCGTGGTTTGCGACGCATTTTTTTACCTCAGATTATTTCACAATTGCCGCAACTATATAATATACGCTTCCTATTACAGAACACGTTATTTGTCTCGCAATATATGCTGTCTTGAAATGCTCTCGCGCAAGCGGCCAGCCGGGAAACTTCTGAGTTTCGCTTCATTACAGTCGCTTTTCGCGCACAAATGGGAAGGCGCAGGCACAGCCCCCAAACAAAAAGCCCTCCGTGAAAGGGAAGTTGCGATTAGATTATTGAATTATCTGGCATGGATAGTCCACCTTGGGTCACTGAATATTTACATTTCTGCACAATTTATTGGACAGTTTTCTATGCCGATTATAATTTAATGGAACCGGGTGTAGTTATCGAAATGTTACAGCAACGGCTGAATGTTTTATCAATCACTGTACTTTCCATGTGGCTGCATTCAGCTAAGAAAACACATATTAGTTTCGTGCTCGTTTCGTTTTTTTGAGACAGTAATTAACTAAAACACGATATATTTGACAAGCATAAAAGGTTTGATTGAATAAATTCATATTAGCAAAGCATAATTGACAAGACCAAAAGAAACCCCTTTAAATTCAATTTGTTTTATAAATAGGTTTGCCTGAATAATGAAGAAATTCATATTACGATACGTAATTGAAGAAATAATAAAACCAACGGCGACGCTTAATTGACACCTAGCTGCTAATTGTTATGTAAGTAATAATGAGAACAATAAATGTTTCGTTTCGCATACTTCTCCATTTATAATTACCAGAAACAATAAGCAAAAAGGCAGTTTGACAAATCCTCAACGCTCAGCTTTTCAGAGAAAGCATTAAGATTTTATATTCACCTAATTACTCTTCAATTCCCCAGCCTAACTTAACCGAACCCTTTCATTTATGCCCTGCGGTGAAATAAATGTTCTAAAAATGTGCTTGCCTGACTTGGCATAATCACATTTCGGTAATGTAGAGAGTTGGCGGCAATATACGCGGGGGCGTCGTTTAATTCGTTCTGTGACAACCCTTCCATATTTGCGGCATATTTTTGTGGAGGCGCCACTTTATTTGCTTTTCCAACCTTCCCTTTGGTTTTCTCTTCTCGGGCACTGGCTTTGAGAGGCAATGTGGCACGTTTGGGAAGATGGTTGGGCTCGCATCCGGCTGGAGAAATGGCATGCACAACATTCAATGTGAGATGGTGCACCAGCGCAGCATTTTACCTTGGGTGTTGCGTTCAAATTGACGCGCGACGCTAACTGCGGATCGAAATGCTCGAGCGGCTTGTTGGCTCGAGGTGTGTTGCCCTGCCACTTGAGCCACGTTTACTCGCCTTCCGACACCGCGAAAAGCAACTTCTGGAACCATGCATTTATTACCCGTCGTGCAACCAAGCACAAAACAGTGACTCTAAAGGCAGCGGCTTATCCCAGACAAAATTTCAGCACCACATCTAGCATAACTCTGACGAAGCGCGATAAAAATTTAGAACGAAAAGATCGCAAAACGCGCTTGCGGCCATGTATCGCGCGCTCAGATCGACGTGTAAACGACCGCTAGCGCCATCTCGCGGATGCATGAAAGGCGGCGACGGCGGTGGCCATAGGAGCCCACCGGCGGTAATCACACTTCCCTCTTCTAGCCACTGTAGCTGGGCGTCGTCTGCTACGGTTCCTCCCAAACCGCCCCGCGCGGGTGCTGTAACAAAACGTATTCGAACTGAGTTCTCAAGGCCTCATTCTTGCCTGCAGAAACTTTTAAGCGCACCTTTCACTACCGCAGTGTCATTTTTGTTACACAGGGTTGTTTTCAGTATTTTGAACCTTGGAAAGAAAAAACAAAATCACACGACAAACAATGCTGATTTAGTAAATCGATTCTTGGCATTTATTATAAGGTAAATTACACAAAAAATAGCATTTTTGGGTGCATCTTGCACGCGTGCCTCGCTAAAACGGTTCGAACGCTTTAATTAACAGAGTACCATGGTTACAGTGCTTTCGTACGAGAGCGCGCGCGGCAAAGTGGAAGGAAGCGTAGCAGACGACGCACAGCTACCTGCGACTCCGGCACTTTTTGCGCGTGTGCCGCGGGGCCTGCACGCGTGAAGGATTTTTGTTTGGCTCGGGTTCTTGTGAATACCGGCCTCAGAGGCAAGGACAGGTCGGATACTGTAGGTGATCTTGCTATCCGAGCTCCCCATAACAAATCTGTTTCGTTTCGTTTCATGTATCTTTAAGGCTGCGGAGATTTTAGTATATAGAGGCTACTCGACCAGATGCTTTCTTGTCACGGAGTGGGGGCATGTTCGGTTGGAATTCTCTCCCTTGTGCTTCGCGGCAGAGGAAGTAACATTCGCTGAGCTCCCCTGCCAGATTCCAAGGCTCAATCAACTTCTCTTCCTGTGAGCGCTTTGTGCTACCGATCTTTGTGCACGGGGCCAGGTCTCGCAATCAGTGAAACAATTTTTCTCCGTTTCCACCGCTTTTGTAGAGATAAGCGGCTGCTTTTGGGGGAGCCCATTAACCGTAATAGACGGACCCTATCTACGCCACGCCTCTAATTTTGGTTGCATAAAAGCGAGATTATGTTACTGCGAGCTGCCACGAAAATGTATAGAGAAGCCATAGCAATGTGGGAATTCAGGATTTTTTCGCAGTCGTCTTTATTTCGTTTGACGCCCCCGGGAAAACAAGTAAACCTATTAGCTCCAAAACGGGCACACTCAACCCTTAAGCCCTTGGCAACACCTCTTCGGGGTACCACGTGCTTACACACCAAGCGAATCATTGTCACAATCATTGTAATCATCAGAAGCTGTTCAGCGTTTCGTCCTGCGTTTTAAGAGCTGTTCGTTGTAGCGTGCTGTGTTCCCTCCAGGTAGGGATTCGCCCATAGAACCCATTTATGGCCATTCACTGGTGACGATATGCTGTTGGGTGAGCTGACGCGTGGCAGACTGCAAAAAAGCGCTGCAATTGGACACACGGAGGAAGGGAGAGCAACGAATGCGCGTCCCTTCCTCCCTGTGTCCGCTCATCACGAAAGTGGGAAATGTCGCAGCAGGGGCCTTTTTCGTCGCCCCATCTTGAACCGAGCTCGACTTTTCTCTGCGTCTTCCCTTGGTCTTCCTCTGAAGGTGGCTCCATCGCCCAGGTTCCGTGCAGCGTCGGCCAGCAAAGCCGGCCGGGGACTGGGGCCCAGGGTCGGGGAACGAAGATTAGTGTCTTACGCTGAGTGCGCAACGAGTTGAGCGGGATTGCTGGGCGGCTTGTTATCGGAGGATCTGCGCCGCCTGCCCCCGAGATCCCCCTGAAAGGGAAACAAGCCAGACGCTGAGGGAGGCAGACCACTCGCGTCATTAGGAAACGTCGCTCGGCGATTAAGGGCGGCGCTTCGCAAAGGCGAATCGAAAACGTACTGCGCTGCTGGGACACTTTGTACGTCTGCGTTTCTGCTTCGAAACGTCGAACGAAGGACGGGAAAGGCGTCGCGGAAAAATAAAGGACAGTGGGAAGGGTCCGAAATGCGCAGAAGCGGAAAAGGGAAAGGGGGTGGTTCTGGCAGGCGGCCTCACACTAGCAAGCCGGCGACATGCGGCCGCGGGTGTACTCGGGGCGTAGGCCGAACAACAAACTCGGCAAGTAAAGCAGTGTTGCAAAGCAGTCTGCAAAAGTTGAAAAAGGCAAGATTTGAACCAAAACTAAATAACGAAAACTGGGTGGCGTCCTGATGTAAGAATCTTGTCTTCGTTTTTTTTTTTTTTGGCGGAATAAAAGCTTTACCTCTCTCTCCTCGATTGGCGTTTACAGAGTTGGAGACGGCCTCAAGGAAACAACAACGTTAATTCTGTCATGTACGCGGTAAAGCATAACGCACTCAGAGGTGAAAATCCCCATCTATGAACTCCACAACGACACTAATTGTTGCACTAAAACAAGTTTGTTTGTCAGTAAAGAGGGGTACAACATCTAAAACATCTTCTGAACGTGAGAAAACGTGAGTATTGGTTAGAATATACCCGAGGACAACACGCGGGCGAGACAAGTAATGGCATGGGGGTACAAGCGCTTGACTGAGAAACGTCTTAAACAGTGCCTCACGAGTAGTCTCCTGAACCCATGTAAAGAGGTAGAATAGTGGGCCTCCTCGAATATCAGTCCTGGACCGTCCGCGGACTGCCCGGCGCGATCGGGCACTCAATTTTGGCATGTATTTCTATGGGAGTTCCTTAAACCCCGCCATAACCACCCTCAATGGACAATTTTCCACCAATCGCGGCCTTGCATGAGCATTCCCGAACTGCGGTTGTGGAACCCACGCCAACCCAGCCACCCCCTCCTCCACCCCCCCCCCCCCCCCGCCCCCATCTGTCCATCAAGTGTCCACCTTTATGTCGTCCGATATTCGCTTGTCTTCCAGTCACCGCAAAGCCTTCGTCGCACCCATTTTCCCAAATGTAGGTATCTCTCAATACAAGCGTACCCGGCGTTGAACAGAAACAATTCCTTTGTTTCATTCTGCGGGGAATTTATTATGATTCTTGTGTACATTGCTTTCAGTAACGCGGTTTTTATTGCGACAGTATTCAACGAGCGAAAAGGCCGCAGCGCCAAGAACGCAGCAGAAGTGGCCACATTGGGTGAGAAGGATCGCGCGCACATTTCGACGCTGACTGATATGGGAATGCACTGACATGACGTCACGTCTCACGTCACGTTGTTCGGTGCAACCGCAACATAATACTCACAGCTTTAATACACACTGAAATTCATGTTGCATGGAAGCGTATGCGACGACCCCACGTAAGCGTAAAGTAAAAATTTAAATTTGAGGGGGTGGAGGGGGGTGGGGGTTAACGCACCAAAGCTACACGTAGGCTGTGAGGCGTGCTGTAGTGGAGGGTCCCGAATTGATTTTTACCACCTGAGGATCTTTAACGCGCGCCGAAATCTCTACACAGGAGGGTCGTTTCACCTCCATCTGAAAAGCTGTCACTGCGGCCGGGAATCGAACCCGTCTCCTTGGGCACGGCAGCACAACGCCTTAGCCACTGAGCCGCAGTGTGAGCCATGAACTCACGCTTTCAGTTCTAACGTCGTCAACCAGCATCATCCGCTCGACGTCTGGGTATGGCGCTGCTTTCTATGTCTCTAGGCTCAACTTACGGTCACGGACGCTAACCATAAACCTGGTACGTCACATCTGACGTCGTCTGACGGCCAGGACAAAGTTTTTCTTGTGCACGACAAGCTTATCATAAACAGCGAGGCCCTTGTATGGAACAGTGATACGGAAGCCGTGATTAAGCTAAACAAGAAATGACGCCCACCAATCGTAAAAAGTTCCCCCAGGACTGAATGTGTTGCCCTTTTGTTCAACTGCCAAAGCATTAAAAACAAAAAAGACTCGTTCAACGGGATCCTCCTAGCGATAAATCCTGATATTGTATTCGCAAGAGAAACTTGGTTAGATAATTCAGTGAAAGACAGTGAACTGTTTCCTGCGCACTACCACGTTTTTAGGAAATATAGAAACTCACGAGGGGGAGGTGTGGTCGTAATGGTGAGAAAATCCTTACAATGCTCTGAAATTGAAATTGAGACCAGTGAAGTGGAAACCGTTTGGTGTAGAATGAAAACTCCTGACAGGGGAACGCTGGCCATAGGCTCATTTTATCGACCCCCTGGCGCTAGTATGGAAAATATCAGAGTATTAGATTCAGTCTTGGCCTCTCCCCCTGACGACCGCATCATCCTTGCTGGTGATTTTAACGTGCCGAACCTAAAATGGGACGAAAACGGAGCTGAAGAAACTAGGTCCACATTTGGCGATATAGCAAGCAGGTATGGTCTTCAGCAATATGTTTTTACTGCTACTCGAGGTGACAATATACTAGATTTGCTGTTTTGCAATGACCCAGCTATTGTTCGCGAAGTATGCACTTTACACGGAATTAGCGATCATAAGATAGTTACGGCTAACTTCTCACTGCCACAGTTAACTCCGCCTAGTATTGATGTAAAGAAAGTATACCTCTACAACCAGGCTAATTTTAGTGAAATAATAAACCAACTTGAGCTTAAGTACGACACTTTTGCCTTACAGTTAGAATATGCTGATACTGACTCCCTTTGGGTAAGCTTCAAAAACTCCATCGGATCACTCGTTGAATTACATATTCCAATGAGGCATGTAGTAGATAAAATGAAACCTGATAAACCATGGATGTCACCCCATGTCAAGAAATTAATCAAACGAAGAGGCCGGTTGTATAAAAAATACAAAAAAAGCCCTACTGAAAGTACTGAGGCTCAGCTCCGCAACCTTGATTCGTTATACAAAGTGGCAGTAACCACAGCCAAAGAAAACTATTTTTCCAGGCTTGCCAAGGACATAACATCCAACCCAAAAGCTTTCTGGAGCTACCTCCGAAACACACGGAAGGAAACAATCAGTATCCCGAAAATCGTACACGAGGGTACCGATATAACTGAGAACTCGGCCAAAGCAAACCACTTTAACAACTACTTCAAAACGATCTTTTTGAAACAACGCAGCCTCGAAGAACATACCTGGTTGACATAGAAAGTGCAATGCCGCCTATTACAATATCCCTAGAAGGAATAAGAAAAAGCTTAGACTCTCTAAACGAATCGAAGGCTACTGGTCCAGATGAAATATCCCCGAAAGTGTTAAAAGCCTGTTCCTCCATCGTATCACAATATCTTATGTCATATTCCGCAAGTCTCTTGAATCCGGACGGCTACCGCAGGACTGGAAAATGACATATGTTGTGCCAATTCATAAAAATGGACCAAAATCAAATGTTGAGAATTACAGGCCGATTTCACTTTGCTGTATCTGTTGCAAGATATTTGAACATATTCTTTATAGCAACATCACAAAGCACCTTGAAAAAAAAATAGTTTTTTTTATCCTAATCAACATGGATTTCGCCAGGGGCTCTCTTGTGGAACCCAACTAATTGAACTATTACATGACCTTGTTACTTCTGCTGAGGATAGGCTTCAGACGGACGCTATCTTCATTGATTTCCGTAAGGCATTCGAACGCGTTTCACACAGCCTTCTGATGCACAAATTGAGAGCCTTAAGAATTGATAATAACGTTTTAATTTGGATTGAGGAGTACCTTTCTGCTAGAAAACAATGTGTTGTAGGGGGCAAAAAATCGGGAACTCAAGCCGTGACGTCCGGCGTACCTCAGGGATCGGTTCTGGGGCCACTATTATTTTTGGTCTATATTAATGACATTGTAACTACGACTTCATCTTGCATCAGGTTGTTTGCAGATGATTGTGTCATCTACCGCACAGCGAGTGACTTCAATGATGTGTCAACCCTGCAAAAGGATTTGAACAACATTAACTCGCGGTGTCACACGTGGGAATTGGGGCTAAACACAGCTAAGTGTCACTATGTTTCATTCAGTAAAATTAAAAAAATTGTCGATTCTTCCTACCATATTGTCACGAAGCCAAGGACGACGCAGTTGTCGTGCAGGAGAAACAAGTTTATTGGAGCGAACTTGTGCTCCCCTAACAACTCAAAAGAATACAGAGGCGGCGAAGCAGCGGTCAACAAAGTGACTTGCGTCAGCGAGCGTCGCAGAATCGAATGCCCCGGCGTCCGCACTGCAGGCTTTTTATCTTTTGGCGCGCGTGGTTCTCGAAACGTCGATTCGCATCGAGAACATAGTAGACCCAAGAAGATTATTCTGGGCTGTTCACGTTAGATCGGAATGCTCTCCCTATCACAACAGATAACACATGCGGCACAGAAAGAAAGAATTGAACACGCGCTTTCCTTGTCGCAGAGATAACACAGACCGGCACAGCCGGGCGGTAAAAGCAAAACACAAATAAACAAACCCAATGTATGGTTCGCGGCATTACCCCCCCTCTAAGAGTGCATCGACCCGATGCTAACATAAGCGACAGTCCGAACAAATGAAAATAAAAGTTCGTCATCGTTCGTAGAAAGGTTTTAAGCGAACCACGTGGACGACTTCAGGCCGCGTGCGTCGTCGTGATGTGCCGGAGTCACCATCGGGGATCACTTCGTAGGTAAGTTGGCCAACACGTCGTAGAATCTGGTAGGGTCCGAAATACCGTCGCAGGAGCTTCTCACTGAGTCCGCGTCGTCGGATGGGAGTCCAAACCCACACACGATCCCCTGGTTGGTACTCGGCGTCTCGGCGTCGGAGGTTGTAGCGGCCCGCATCCACCAGCTGCTGGTCCGTTATACGAACTCGAGCGAGCTGGCGGGCCTCCTCCGCACGTTGAAGATATCCGTGGACGTCGGTGTTGAGGTCGTCGTCTTCTACGTGCGGAAGCATGGCGTCGAGCATCGTAGTCGGCCTTCTACCGTAGACAAGCTCGAACGGCGTCAGCTGCGTCGTCTCCTGGATAGCCGTGTTGTACGCAAACGTGACATACGGGAGAACTTCGTCCCAAGTCTTATGTTCAACGTCAACGTACATTGACAGCATATCTGCGATTGTCTTGTTCAGACGTTCTGTTAGTCCGTTCGTTTGGGGGTGGTACGCGGTCGTTCTTCGGTGATCCGTGTTGCTGTAGCGTAATACTCCTTGCATCAGCTCTGCAGTAAATGCCGTTCCGCGGTCTGTGATTAGGACTTCCGGGGCTCCATGTCGTAGCACAACTTGGCTTATAAAGAACTTCGCCACTTCTTGTGCAGTCCCCCTCGGAAGAGCGGCGGTCTCTGCGTAGCGCGTCATGTAGTCTGTCGCTACGACAATCCACTTGTTGTGTGATCGTGACGTAGGGAACGGGCCTAAAAGGTCCATTCCAATCTGTTGAAATGGTCTCGATGGGACGGCGATCGGTTGCAGAAGTCCGGCGGGTCTTGTCGGCGGCGTTTTTCGTCGCTGGCAGTCACGGCAGCTCCGGACGTAGTGGGTGACGTCAGAGGTAAGGCCGGGCCAGTAGTACCTCGCCTTGATTTTTCCAATAGTGCGGGCTGTGCCCAGATGTCCGGAAGACGGGTCGTCGTGGCACGCTTCCAAAATTTCGTCACGAAGGTCCGCGGGGATGACGAGGAGGTAATTCGCTCTTGTTCCGGGGCAGAAATTCTTCTTCACAAGGACGGAGTTTCTCAGGCTGAATGCTGGTAAGCTGCGTTTGAAGGTCCTAGGAACGGCAACGTTGCATCCCTCGAGGTACTCGATTATGACGCGTAAGTCGGGGTCGGCACGCTGCTGGGCGGCTAGGTCGCTCTCCGTCACGATCCCGAAGAACGCGCTGTCTTCATCAGAGTCTTGTGGTGGGTCGACGGGGGCGCGGGACAGGCAGTCGGCGTCGGAGTGTTTCCTGCCGGATTTATAAACGACGGTAACGTCGAACTCCTGCAGGCGCAAGCTCCACCGCCCAAGACGGCCAGAGGGGTCCTTCAAATTGGCGAGCCAACACAGCGCATGGTGGTCTGTTACAACCTTGAATGGCCTTCCATACACGTATGGGCGAAATTTTGAAATCGCCCATATAATAGCCAGGCACTCTTTCTCAGAGGCAGAATAGTTTTTCTCCTCCTTCGACAGACCACGGCTGGCATAGGCGATTACCCTTTCGCAGCCGCTTTGCTTTTGGACAAGGACGGCACCCAAGCCGATATCACTGGCGTCCGTGTGCATTTCCGTTTCGGCATTTTCGTCGAAATGAGCGAGCACGGGCGGGCTTTGCAGGCGTATTTGCAGCTCGCAGAATGCTTTTTCTTGGTCGTTTTCCCAGCTGAAAGGGGTGCTATCTTTCGTCAAGCGCGTGAGTGGCTCTGCAATGCGTGCGAAGTTTGCCACGAAGCGCCGGTAGTATGCGCACAGCCCGAGAAATCTTCGCACGCCCTTCTTGTCTTTCGGCCTTGGGAAGTTCGCAATCGCTGAAGTTTTTGCCGGGTCAGGTAGGACTCCCGCGGCGTTGACGACGTGGCCCAAGAACTTGAGTTCCCCGTATGCGAAACGGCACTTTTCAGGCTTTAGCGTCAACCCCGACGTACGAATGGCCTCGAGTACAGACTCCAACCTTGCAAGGTGTTCGTCGAAAGTCCGGGCGAATACCACTACGTCGTCGAGGTATACGAGGCAGGTGTGCCACTTAAGGCCAGCTAGCACAGTGTCCATGACTCTTTGAAACGTCGCTGGTGCTGTGCACAGCCCAAAGGGCATCACCTTGAACTCGTATAGGCCGTCTGGGGTTATAAATGCAGTCTTCTCTCGGTCTCTCTCGTCCACTTCGATTTGCCAGTAGCCGGTCTTAAGGTCCATCGATGAGAAGTACTTCGCGTGGCAGAGGTGGTCGAGGGCGTCGTCGATTCGGGGAAGGGGGTACACGTCCTTTTTCGTGATTTTGTTCAGTCGCCGGTAGTCAACGCAAAACCTTAATGTGCCGTCTTTTTTCTTTACGAGTACGACGGGCGCAGCCCAGGGGCTTTTCGATGGCTGTATAATGTCATCGCTCAGCATGTCGTCGACTTGAGTCCGGATGGCTTCCCGTTCGTGTGAAGAGACGCGGTACGGTGACTGTCTGGTAGGTCGGGCTCCATCTTCGGTTATTATTCGGTGCTTCGCTAGAGGGGTCTGACGTAGTTTTGCGCTCGACGAAAAACATTCGCTGTAGCGACGCAGCAAAGCCAATAATTTTTTCCGTTGTTCTTGCGGTAGCGCCGGATTCACGTCGAATGGCTGCGGGAGCTTGAAGGTTTCTACGGGTGTGCGTTCAAAGTCGGCGACTGCGATCACATCACTTGCTTCTTGCGTTTCTTCGAGGAACGCAATTGCAGCTCCCTTGTTTAAATGCTGGTACTCTTCGGTGAAATTAGTGACCAAAACGTGAGATTGGCGTTGCTTAAAGTGCGCAATGCCTCTTGCGACGGAGACGCCGCGGTCGAGAAGCAACCTTCGATCACTCTCTACGATAGCGTCGATGTCAGAAGCAGCATCCTCACAGTAGACGGCGATCATCAAGCTTGCGCGGGGTGGCAGGGTGATGTGATCGTCGGCGATCCTGACAGCAGCACGGGGATCGGGGTTCGGTTGCGGCGTCGTGGAGTGATCGGAGGAAAATGTTATCGACTTGGTCTGCAGATCAATTATTGCGCCGTTGTCCGTCAAAAAGTCAATTCCGAGAATCACGTCGCGGGAGCAGTTAGGCAGAACGACGAACGCCGCAGGGTACGTTGTGCCGTCTATGGTGACGCGCGATGTGCACGTTCCACTTGGCGTCACGAGGTGGCCTCCTGCTGTGCGTATGTGCGGACCGTCCCATCTGGTCATAACTTTCTTCAGTTTAGACGCAAATGGTCCGCTCATTACCGAATAGTCAGCTCCCGTGTCTACGAGGGCGACTACGTCAAAGCCGTCGATGGACACCTTGACGTCAGATGCAGTCGTCCTCGAGTTCCGGGTTCGTCGGGGCGTCGTATCTCTGCTTGTACGTGTTGATGGTCGGGCACTGTGCATCGTCGTTGTCGTCGTCTTCTCAACGGACGTCTCGGTCAGGTCGGGTACGCGTCGCGCCGTGTAGCTGTCGTCGTGTACGGGAGTCTCGTCAGGGTTAGGTCGGGTCGTCGGGTTGAGGGCATGTCGTGAATCACTGTCTTCAGCGCGTCCTTGCGTCGTTGGAGGGTTTCTAGTTTTTCGCTGTAGAGCAACTTCACCTCCAGAAGTTGCCGCCTTTAGTTTCCCCCGCGTGGGCTGGGGGACCTTCCACGTGAGAACTCAGCATTGCTACGGCGGTTCGGCGACTGGTATGGGTAGGGTGACGGCGAACGGTTGAAACGGGCTGGTCGACGGCTGGTGTTGGACAGGTACTCTTCGATCTCCGATGGGTGCTGACCAGTTCGGGGGCGGGGTGCGTCGACGGAGAACCCTCGCAAACCGAGCCTCCTGTAGGGGCAGCGACGGTAGACGTGGTCGGCCTCTCCGCAGTGGTAGCACAGCGGACGATTGTCGGACGTTCGCCACACGTCGGTCTTCCTTGGGGCAGGGGGTTGCGCCGCAGGTGGTCGGGCCGGCGAGAGGGGACGACGGTACGGAGCCTCGTGACGATAGGGTGCAGGTGGGCGAGGGCGATGTACAGCAGCCGCGTAGGTCATGGCTTGCGGCTCGCGAGGTGCTACTGGCGTCGTTGAAGTTCCCAGCGCTTGCTGCACTTCTTCTCTAATGACGTCGGTAAGAGAAGCGACTTGTGGTTGCGGCGTCGTCGGGAGCAGTTTCCGCAGCTCCTCCCTCACTATTTCGCGGATAGCCTCGCGTAGGCTATCAGCCGGAACCCGCATGTTGTCGATGTAGTTCGCACTGGCCGCGCCAACAAAGTTCCGGTCATACTGCTTAGCACGCATTTCGAGAGCCTTCTCAATCGTGCTGGCTTCGGTCACGAATTCAGCGATGGTTTTGGGCGGGTTGCGGACAAGTCCAGCAAACAGCTCCTCCTTCACACCGCGCATCAAGAAGCGTAACTTCTTTTCTTCCGTCATTTCGGGGTCCGCGCGGCGAAATAATTGCTTCATCTCCTCAACGAAGATCACGACCCCTTCGTTGGGGTGTTGTGTCCGAGTCTCAAGCAAAAGCGCAGCTCGCTCTTTTCTCACAACAGTAGTGAATGTCTTCAGGAACTCCCTTTTGAAGTGAGTCCAGTCGGTCAAAGAACTCTCATGGTTCTCGAACCAAGTTCGAGCAGCATCTTCTAAGTAAAAGAAGACATGCCGGAAAGTTTCTTCGTCGTCCCACCTGTTGAAGATGCGGACGCGCTCCAGCTTCTCCAACCATTCTTCGGGGTCTTCAGCGGGGGCTCCCCGGAACGATGGCGGTTCCCGGGGCTGCTGCAGGACGATTGGCGATGTTGTTTCTTGCACCATGGTGTTGGTTGCAGCGTTCTTTTTCTTGGGCCCTTCTGGCATCAAACCGAACTCGGGTGGTAAATCTTGCAGGCGGGGGCTGGCTCTTGTAGGACTGGCTTGGCGGCTTCTCGAGGTTGTAGTGGGCATGAAGGGTGCGTACCCAGCACCTCCACCAGATGTCACGAAGCCAAGGACGACGCAGTTGTCGTGCAGGAGAAACAAGTTTATTGGAGCGAACTTGTGCTCCCCTAACAACTCAAAAGAATACAGAGGCGGCGAAGCAGCGGTCAACAAAGTGACTTGCGTCAGCGAGCGTCGCAGAATCGAATGCCCCGGCGTCCGCACTGCAGGCTTTTTATCTTTTGGCGCGCGTGGTTCTCGAAACGTCGATTCGCATCGAGAACATAGTAGACCCAAGAAGATTATTCTGGGCTGTTCACGTTAGATCGGAATGCTCTCCCTATCACAACAGATAACACATGCGGCACAGAAAGAAAGAATTGAACACGCGCTTTCCTTGTCGCAGAGATAACACAGACCGGCACAGCCGGGCGGTAAAAGCAAAACACAAATAAACAAACCCAATGTATGGTTCGCGGCAATATTGGTACTGAAGCCCTAAAAAAGTATCTGAAGTTAAATATCTTGGCGTCACACTCAGTGCGGATCTGACTTTCAATCATCACATTGATAACACCGTAAAGAAAACAGTTAGTGTACTAAACTTACTCCATCGGAACCTTCGCAATGCTCCTTCATCTGTGAAAAAAGCCGCTTATTTTTCGCTGGTCAGACACATCCTAGAATAGGCGAGTGTCGCATGGGACCCTCACCAAGAGTATTTAATACAAAAACTTGAAGCAATACAGAATCGCGGAGCCAGGTTTATTCTCAGTAATTACACTTGGGGGGCAAGCGTCACAGAAATGAAATCATCAATAGGCCTAGAACCTCACAGGGAGCGACGTAGAAAGCATAGATTGAAACTCCTCTATTGTATATATAACAATTTAACAGGAATAATGAAGGAGAAATATTTGCAAACCCCCCACCATGTATCCCAAAGACATGACCACATTAACAAAATACCAGAGATAAAATGCAGGACCAATTATAAAAAGTTTTCTTTTTTCCCTTTGACTATATCTCAGTGGAATAAATTGGCAGCCGACATCGTTTCGAATAGTGTTGTGACGTTCACTCGCGTGCTTAGTGGATTGTGATTCTTTAGTTGTATAAATGTTATACTGTTGTGTGCTCTCTGTTAGGTATTATACTGTTTACTCACGTGCTTAGTGAAGTGCGATGCTGTCGTTGTATAAATATTATTTTGTTGTGTGCTCCCTTTTAGTTATTATATATTGACAAAACAGTGACTGTGCTAGTGACTTTATTGCCATTTGTACCCACTCCCCTGCTGTAATGCCTCGGCGCTGCAGAATACTGTATAAATAAATAAATAAATAAATAAATAAATAAATAAATAAATAAATAAATAAATAAATAAATAAATAAATAAATAAATAAATATTGTTTAATCTGGCGTTGCCAACGGAAACTCATTTTAGAATGCATTTGTTGTACTTCATCTTGTGTGTGCTGTGTGGTGTTTTGGGGCCTCGAAGCGTAGCTTTACTCCTATGCTCGTTAACTACGCCGCATACCTTCAGTTGAGTTGGGAGTCTAGCGAGGTGCATTTTCCACAGAGTAACAGATAGCCGTAATATTGCGGTTCACATCGCTTTGCAAAAGGCGTGCGCCCGTACTCTTCGATGAAAATGGAAAAGGGCGATGGCGGGTCTCAATGAGTACGTGGGCATCATAAGAAGTGGTGAGGCGCCCTGGTAACTTGAGTAAGACAGAAAGTGAGCCCCCTTCAAGGATACTTGTGGCGCTTCCTAATACAGTTCTGGGGGCATCTATGGCGTTCTGTTTGCCCGACCCGGTAGAGCTGGACCCTACATTTTGAGAAGCAACGGGTGGTGAGAATTCTGCTGCAGCACTTCGCGAATGTGTAGCGGGTATTTTACGTGATTTAGTACTGCTTAACCTGGCGCACCGAGACGCTGCTGTTTACAGTGCAGGCTGCATCTTGCCACAGAGGCTGGCCACGTTGGGCTTAACAGTTCGAGCTCCATGCCATTTATTAAGGTATTTTGATATCTGGTTGGTTTGCGAAATGTGTTTATGCTCTTCATTTAGAAGGATAGGATAGTTTTTAGTGCTCCTTGGGAATCTGAAGGGGAAAAATCTGGCCAACGAAATTTGTGCGGAGGCTAACTTCAGTCTTATGAGTGGCGCCACATACGCGCTGAATTTGACGACTTTGTCGCCGCATCGACAAACGCACGAAAGCGCGCCTATACTCTGGTGCTGTCTCGCAGCGCGTCGTCGCGGGGGACCGTGTCTCGGGCCTTTTGCCGTACTTTCATCTACCGCTGTCCTCCTCGCTCTATCTTGCGTGGCCTCATCGTTCTCTCGGTTGCCGCGTAGCGTGTCGCCGTCGGAGAGAATGTCTGGCGCTGTTTCGGCATGCCCCCCTCCCCCTCACACTTTCGCCGTAAGATCCATCCCCGCTAACCCGCTCGTTCCATCTCGTTTGCCTTCGGTGTCCCTTTCGTTCGCTAGGTTACAACGAGGGACGCCGGCGCCGTGTAACTACAGGTGCGGGCGCTTAAGTGCAGCGCATTAAAAATGGAGGACGATTAAGAATACCTTGCGCACGTAGGTAATTTAGAGGGCACAAAACCGATGCGTCCCAAAGCTTTAAAAAGGAGTAGGTTGGATGTCTTTTAACAACGATGCTGTTTAGGCTGGTGGGTGGGTGGTGGTGGTTGTGGTTTGCGACAGGAAAAGGAAAGGAAATGCACTGGGGATATGTTGAGCTCGGCAGTGTTGTGCCAGAGCGCATGGCCCAAAGGTGTTGCACGAGGCGACGCGCCGACAGCGAGGCTGTGTCACGCCTCTCCCTCTCGTCGCTGCGGCGCGGCCGAATCCCTCAGCGGAGAACGACCCAAACAAGGGCATGTCGCTACGCCCGGAGGCGAGGTCACGGAGACGGCGGCGGCATCGCTCTCCCTTTCCCCATTGGCGGCGCAGCTGACTCACCGCTTCGCTACCATTCGTCGGAATTCAAACTTCAGGCAGCGAGAGCTCTGATTGGAGCTTTTTGAACTTCTCGGGGCCCTAACGAACTTCCCGGGCTATAAAAGAAGCCCGGAGGCTCTCATCGTCGGCATTCCTCGGCGGCTTCTCTCCGGCACCAGTCTCTTCGGAAGCACCGAGTGAAAGGGGTGCTGTCGCCTTTGTGCGAGTTATGTAACGTTTGCTTACCCTGTACATACTGTATATAAATGTTATTTCAAGTTTTCATCGGCTCGAGAACTTCTTCGCTCGGCTCTGCGCCGCGTCGATAGCAGACGGAGCAAGGCAACATCGCTACACCGGTGACTGCGCTCGGGTGGCCAGTCGCAACAGCGGAGACAGCGTCGGGATGGCTGATTCCCAACCTCGGTGACGAGCAGGAAGGCGAGTCACAACCTTGGCGACCGCCCTGGGATCGTCATTCCCAACAGCAGGGAGCTCACCTGCATACAACCCAGTGCAGGGGAAGGGAACTAGAGGGGGAGTGATAGGATAAATTAGAGAGAGAGAGAAAGGTATAAAGAGAGCTGTCAGTCCTAGAAAGCTGTCAGTCCGGGCACATCCGTCAATCACTGCACTCCGGGCTACAGCCGCTGCGTGAGGCCGGTCGTCTCCAGTTAATGGAGCAGATGGGCGAATACTTGCCGTCGGGTTGCCGCAGGCCCCTTGGGGAACAGAAGGTCCTCCATGCCGGCGCTGGAAAGGCCTCGACGCTGGAGCGCTCGGTTATGGTGGCTATTCTAGCCACCGTAGCTCGGTGGAGCTCTGCTCTCGGCCCCGCGTGGTGGGGGCAGAAACAGAGTAGGTGCTCGAGCGGCTCCAGTTCGGAACGGTCCGCACATGTAGGGGAGTCCTTGCACCCGTGTCAGTGCAGACACTCCGCCACATTGCAGCAGTCGAGCCGCATGCGGAGAAGCGGGCAGCGCCCTTCCTGCTTCCCAGCGGGCGCTTGCCAGCGAGCGTCCCAGCGGTCGCCAGGCCTCCCTTAACTCGAGAATCGGGGTACATCGTCTGCACCGTGCGGGCTAGCGCGGTGCGGGCCTCGTGGAACGCGGTGACGTCTTCTTCGGTGTCTTGGGTGCCCTCCTGGTGAGCCTCCCTGGCTCGGGCGTCGGCCTCCGAGTTGCCCCGGATGCCACTGTGGCCCGGCAGCCAGTGGAGCCGCAGGTAGCAGCCTCGGGAGGCCACAGTGCGCAGCTTGGCGGCAAGGGAGCGCTCCGGGTAGCCGCTGCTCTTGGTCCTGGAGTCCGTGAGGATGACCGCCCCGGGGTGGTTATGGGGCCCCCTCTCAAAGAGGAGGTTGGCGGCCAGGTGCAGCGCTGCTAGCTCCGCCCGTGTGGTGGGTGGGCCGGGGAACGTGCCCGCGAAAACCTCTCCCAGCGATGACGTCATCGCAGCGGCGGCATAACCCTAGGTTTGCCTCGATGCGCTGGGGCGGGACTCTTGCTGGCACCTGCCGGTGGCGCGATACAACTAGTACACGCACGACTTTGGAAACGCGTCGCAGGGTGACTCGCTCTACCGCTTGTTGCAACGAGCGGTGGAGTTTTGCGGTGCAAAGAGAATAATTAATGCCAAAATGAACGGTAGCCAAACGGCCGACAAGCGATAACGTAAATCAACTCCCTAAGTAGCGTCCCACACGTCAGACCACAGAAGCCGTACCGTGGCTGCCGAACGTGTTCAAAACTTTTGAACACTCTTCCAAACGCTCCTCCCGCTGAGCCCTGCGCTACACTTGGAGCGTCACCACAAAGCCGGTAGTCCCGCGTACATTGTAAATTCTTTAATGGCGGTGTGTTCATTGCTCTTTGTGGGGCTACGGACGACACCACGCTGAAAACTTTACCGACTCTCGAAGCATAACCACGCAGAAAGTATGGCCGAGTCTCCAAGCATAACGACACATAAACTTAGCGGGACCAAGAATAAGCTAAGGGGGGCCACTAGCTCCCCTTTTTCCCCAGTTTTTGCGCCACTTGTGCGAAGCTGCCCCAATTTTTAAGCCGAAGCTTTTTACCACCGTTCCCCAATCGTTTTGTCGCGACCGTTGGTGTCAACAAAAAACTCCCGCGAAGAAATAAAAGAAGTACCGGCACCTCCAGGATATCTACGTGCAACGAATAGCAAGACGGAGCGAGATCCCCTTGTGTTACCGATTCAGCTACGAGTCCACGCGGAGACGGGGGAGACAGACAATGCACTCACCGAGCACATGTGCAAGTTTACCCCCCTGCGGTCTCACTGAATGCAACGTGACAGCGTCGCGCGACCTCTCGCGCCGATATGCGCTCCGCCCACGGCACGTGTAGCGCCCGTGTGCGTGCCTTGCGCATGCGCTAGGACTTATAAAAATTCCAGGAAGATCACTCCAACGCACGGCATCGCACTTCTCCCCCGTCCCTGCCGCCGATTTCGTCACCTCCGTCTGCGGCGGCAGAGAGGGAGAAGTGAGACCATCAACGCCGGTTTTGAGCTTGCTTTAATTTTATAAAAAAGGAGTTTTCACTCATGTCTCAACCAATACAACTCAACGAACCACCATTTGCGGATTATGCGATGATTTAACCTTAGCAAAGAATATCTCTCTGAGGTAATAAAGGGTGTGGTTAAGTGCAGTTCACTTCTCTCTTGTTTTACTCTTTGTAGAGCCACGTGTGTGAATCCGTGTGACGTCGCGTGGGTAATCGTTGCGTCTGTCGTTTACAGCTTCGCTTTCCACCCACCTTCAGATGGTGGATTGGTGCGTGTTTTTTCGTTTTGTAAGTAAGTATGATGTTTTTAAAGTGGAATTTATAATTTGTTTTCACAAAGGCGAGCTTTTACCATCAAGGATTTTGCGCGATTACGGGCACAGTCTATACCGGGTACTCGGTTCTAGCCATTCGCGCTCGTTCAGAGCGGATCCCGGAATGGCACGATTTTGGTTCGAGTATTTGGCCTGTGCTGTCCTTGGCGCACTTCGCCGTTGACTTACCTTTGCGTGCTCATTCAAGGCAGGACTTCGGCTCCGGCAGTCTCGGTGTAACTTGCTAGTTGGCAGTTCCTGACGAGCTGTAGGCACTCGAGTCAGAGCCCGAGTGTCGATAACGCGAGGTGTCAGAGTGGCGCTTGCTACAACCCTCAGGCCGTGGATAAAATTATACTGAAATGGTAGTTGGATGACAACGAACGCGGAATCAGAAGCAATAGGAACCCCATGCATGCAGCAAAAAACTCGCCGGTGAGCAGAAAATGTCCCCTACAGCCGGCTATAGTTTGTCTAGATTTATACACAGGAGCCAAAAAGAGTGTCACTTCTACACTTCCTTTAAACAAAGGCTGTCTTCATTTCGTACATTAGCTCTTGATCTTTAGGCGTTGATCTTTAAATGCGTTGCCTGTTGGTGATTGGGGATCGGGGAAAGTGCTCCACCTGTACCGTTGGCGCTTTTTCTCAGTGACTCTCCGCCCCACACCTACAGGTTTCGGGCGGAGGGAGTGTTTAAGGATAGGTTCTCTGTTTGCCGCCGCATGATGGAGCTGTATATAACAACTTCTGCGAGTGCTTGCAGTGAGCGCCAGCATATTACGAGGCCGCATAGCGTGAAAGCCACCACCGCCATGGAAACTACAGCGGCCAACGCAAGCAGGGGATAGCAGGGAGCACATGCTGGGTTGCAGCAGGGACCCTGGCAGTTTTGATCGACCCGTTCGAGATGTGTAGGAATGACTGCACAGTGGCACCACAAGCACCACTCACGGTACAAAGAAGTGGTAGACACCGTGAGGTGTGGGCGTGTGTATGGGTGTCAGATGAAGAGATGAAGTATTACACCATTAAAGCGGGTCTGTATAGCTTAATAGGGCGAATGAACTCACATTGGGCTCGCCGTTGTAGTACATGCAAGGACACTTTGTGGTAATAAATCATGGTCCTTCTCTCCCCCAATCTCCATTAAACCTACGCAGAACTGTAGAAGCATATCACATGTCTACGCAAAAATAAGAAGTTGTAGGTCACCAATTCACTTTCCTGTTAGCTAGCTGTGGACAGCAGTGCGGCAGCATCATTAATTGGAATAGAAACCGTATGTATGTTCTGCGCTCTAAACTTTTATTCCTGAGGTGGTTTCCGGAAGTTATATAACCAATCCGGAAGTTATATAAAGCTGGTTTCGTTTATCCAAAAAACGGACCAATTTTGTTTTGTTCTTTTGATACTTTTGGGCTCTTGCGCGAAGGAGCTACACGCGGGAGTTGGGGGCGCTGTAGTGGAATAATACGGATTTATACCGCTGGATTATCGTTTTACGTGCACCGAAATTTTCACACATGGTCTTTGTCTCTTTCTTCGTGAAAATAACGGCCGCCAGGATCAGGCTCAGTGGCACAGCGCCTAAGCCACTGAGCTATCTTCAAGAGTAAAACATTAACCGGTAGTTGCGCCCTTGTCTTTGCTCATGTTAATTCGGGGCACAAAAGTGTCACTTTGGTGTGCTGTCGTTGATGATTATGACACTAAAGTGAATTTGTCAAGGTCCCGTTTTTGCTTGCACTGCGTAGACTGGCTCAAATTAGTACACTTTTCATCGTTTATCCGGTTGACAAGTCGGTAATTATTTTACAAAGCGCGAAAGAAGAAAAACTACCATGCGCGGTTTGCGGCGGCTGCACCAACTAAAGGCTGCGACGACAGCCTTGCTCGCCCAGCGCATGCTTGTTCGCCCAGCGCAAAAAAGTGCTTCCTGCACCCGACTTTTACGCTGTACGGTAAAAGTACCACTTTATTTTATTTCCTCAGTACCTATATTGACTTCGCTGACTGTTCTCCCGCCTTCAAGTGGCCTTAGATTTTCCTACTGGCGTACCAGTGAGCGAAGCGTCGCATGTGCGCTTATGCAGCGCTTGTGTGAAGCGACCTTGTCTTGGAGCTAGATACAGTGTACAAACTAACAAAGTAAAGAAAGGCACATTCTTCCATTCTCAAACGTGTCCTGGCTTCGTTTCAACTGAGCGAACGAATTGCGACGACCCGTCGGTGCCCGGCGGACTAAACGCTTGGCCGACTGACTGTCGGAAAGTCGGCGAGCCGTGCAGTAGCGCAGCCAATTCTCAGCTCATGTCCTCCTGACGTCACACGAAAACACCACAGAAAAGTGGCGAGGGTGCAGAGAGGAGGACAGTATTTTCGAATTGGTTTTTCTACTCAATAAATTCGCGTAAACGCCCTCAGAGTGGTCGAAACAGGGCCTAGGGACTCCGGACTACAACTCGCGCTCGTAATCCCGCAATGTTTACAAATCACTTCAGTGTCCCTTTAAGATAAGATGCACCAGACATCCTCATTACAATGTGCGAGGGTCGTGAAATTCGTACGAAGAGCAGCACGTTTGCTCTCTCTACGGCGCAACCCCTTTTGCAATGCATAAAGAGCACCACTTGGCGAGCGGTCCGTGGAGCGAATACATTGCACCATAGGTTTTCTTTCTCTTTCGACACCATGCACCCAGGCTTCGACATCGCTGATGCCCACGTTGTCTTCAGGCTCGCCACTTTCCTCGTTGTATTGATCCAGCCGAGTAGGCTCCTTTTCTTCTCGGGGGCGCCTCTAAGAAACAGCGGAAAGAGTACGTGCGCAGCGCCAGCGGCGGGGGGAGTTGATGGAGCGAGTGCGGTGGGCGCCTCTCGGCACCCGCAAAACGCGAGCAGGGCGTGAGGAAGCCTCGTCATTTATCCACATTCAGTGGCCCCGGACAATGTTAATGCGTCACGCGAAGGGCGATATGCCTTGGCCAGCGCGGGAGAACGCCCGCGCTAACGGTGCGAAAAACCAAAAGGGGGTCCTCCTACTGTGTAAGGAAGGCAACGGGGCGGCTATGAAGACATAGTCCGCCGCGTGGGCAAGGATGGCGCTGGAACGGCTGGGTTCGCTCGGGCGTTGGCAGAGGACAAGCCATTTCACTTTCATCGCGCTGTCGAAGCTTCCACGGCATCGAACTAATTTCGTTCCTTTGCCGTTGCCGCTCTTTTGCCGCCGTCACGGAACAACTCTTGATTAAACTGTCCCCGTGAGTTCTTCGGTTTGGCTGCCTTCTCTCTCGCTTTATGCGTAACTCATTCAAACTGTAGCTGAACTGTTCTTCATCTACGCACACCCTATACAGATATACACTCACGCGTGCATATATATATATATATATATATATATATATATATATATATATATATATATATATATATATATATATATATATATATATATATATCGCGAATCAGAATAGGAAATGAGGGGCTCGTTGAAAATGAGACAGAAATAAAGTTTGGCAGTCAAGAAACCCTCGGAAAGCAGAGGGGAGGATATCTTATGTCATTGAAACAGATGAAGAATTTGGGAAGAAAGAAAGTGGAGAAAAAGTTCCCGTCAGGTGAGATCCGAACTCACGACCTCCAGAATACCGGTCTGGTGCTATAACCACTACGCTACCGGCGGGGCTATTTTTGCCCTCCACTTTCTGGGGTATTTATGTCAATGTAATTAAACATTTGTTCTCCCCATATGCTTATCTGCTTTATAAGGAGTCAATGAAGTGCGCGACGCATATGACCAAGTGACGTGTATAACGAACAATTATCGTGGTCCCCCACGGTTCGTTACACAGGCGTTTCACTGGTATATATATATATATATATATATATATATATATATATATATATATATATACTTTCTTTTTGTCTAAAATATTCTTCATCTGTTTCTATGACCTACCGCATTCCCCCCTTTGCTTTCAGGGCAGTCTTGGTGCCAAAGCTAGCTTAACAAGGTTAAACGCTGGTCGACTACTCTCGACATGTCGTAGACACTCGAGTCACGACCCGGTGGTTAAAAAAAAGGTCCCCTTCACCCCGAGTAGTCCGAGTGGCGCTGGCTACGACCCCCAAGCGCAGGAAACCTGCTCGCCACACGAAACCTGCTCACCACTCTCACGGCCCGCTATCTTCCCACTCACCCTGCGGAGGTCCTTCCCCAATACTCTGGAAGCAACAACCCGCTCGTGGACGACGACACCCATCTGCATGAGGGTACGGCCGCACTGAACAAGCTTCGCTGCAGTACGGCGCCCGGAATGGACCGAATAAGCAAGAAGGTCCTGGCTAACCTAGACTCATCAGCTTCCCTGCTTGAGCTAACTAATTATCTGAATCACATCTGGGAGACGGGCTTACTCCCAGGTAAATTGCAAACAGCGGAAGTCAGGCTCATAACTAATCCGGGCAAACCACCGAGTACTGGTAACCTTCGACATATTTCCTTCAGATCCTGTGTAGGGAAATTGTTGGAACACATCGTTTTAACCAGGCTACAAACGTATCTCGAAGATCGCGATAAGCTACCTACGACCATGTTTGGCTTTCGCCCTCGTCTGTCTACGCAAGACATACTACTCCAGCTCAAGGAAGAGGTAATGCTGCCTGCCACCCGCAACCCACCCATAGCCATCCTTGCGCCGGACCTCAAGGCGGCGCTTGACAATGTTAAACACGCCGCCATCCTCTCGCAACTAAATACTCTCGACTGCGGGCTTAGAATGTATCAGTACATCAGAGGTTTCCTCACAGGTCCTACGGCAATACTTAAATTGGGACACTTAGCCACGGATCCGATCCTGCTGGGCATGCTGTACTTCAATTGCGCACAAAAGTACCGAAGACTGGAGAGAAACGGCACGAGACTTCGTTACTTTTGTGCGCAGTTGAAGTAAAGCATGGATTACCAAGTTGTCCAAACCTAAAGCCTACCTGCTGGGCAGCAGCAGCACACCCCAAAGAGCAATGCTCTCCTCTTTGTTGTAAAACATTGCGCTCATCGGTCTCCCTCCCTTATTGGATACCATTCGGACATATATCACGGCTTGTATGCAGATTATATAATCATCTGGTCGAAGATCGGATCCCTAGGCGAGATAGAGAAGCGCCTACAAACTGCAGCCAACGCGTGAAATAATTACGCCAAGTCTTGCGGTTTCCAATGTGCTCCAGAAAAATTGGAGCTCCTTCTGTTTTCTACAACAAACTTCTACAGAGGTCACCCACTGTCCTCATTCATATAGAGGGCCACGCCATCGTTACCGCCTCGCATATCAAGATCCTTGGAATGACCTTTCAAGCCGATCGAACAAACTCCATCCTAATAAATAGGTTGAAACATACCTCGGACCAAGTCACACGTATGATCAGGTGTGTAACCACCAAAACAAAAGGAATGCGTGGGGCGGACACCATCCGTCTCGTCCAAGCATCCATAATCTCAATAATTACATACGCCATACCCTATGCTATTCCTTCCAAGCCACAAATGGAACGGCAGGATGTCATCATTAGGGAGGCCTACAAACAGGCACTCGGACCTCCCGTCAGCGTGTCCACCGACAAGTTATTGAAGCTCCGCCTGCACAATACGGCCGACGAGCTAACAGAAGCCCATCTTTCGAGCCAAAGATTGAGGCTGGGAGTAACAAGCACAGGGAGGACTCTTCTCTGTCATCTGGGGCTCACATCCCCTCTGCAGCGTCAGACACCTCTCAAATCAGAAATATCGACTACAACATCAGTAAACAGTTGTACGTTTTACCGCTCCCTAGAAACATGCATCCCGTGCATCACACTGGGGAACATTGAAGCAAGAGCCAAGGCCATCCACACATACTACGGCAGTGCGGGAGGGAATCAACCACCGCATACACGGACGCGTCTTCCTATCCCGGCATAAGAGTAATGACAGCCGTGGTTTTCCAGCACAATGGGAACGTCAGCAGCTTAGCCCTACCCGGATACGACCCCTTACAAGCAGAAGAAGCATCGCTCTCGCCGTAACGCAAAGTGAAGCCAAAGTAATCATCACAGATTCGCAGCAAGCATGCCGTAACTCCTCGTGCGGGTGAATTCACCGGACAACCCACCAAATCATCTCCATCAAGATCACATGGGCACCCGCCCACTCTGCCGTCCCGGGCAACAAAACTGCTCATCTGTTGGCCCGGGAGTTATCCCCGCCGGGCCCCGGGACGCGAGCAGAAGAGACCAACCCCGCTGATCACGTATCGCGAGATAACACAGCACTATTAGTTGGGCCGTATCACCTACCCAGCCCAGCATAAACACGTAACGAAAGCTGAGGAACGGAAGCTCCGTGCACTCCACAGGAATACCTTTCTTCATCCCACTAAATGCCTTATATTGCACCCCAGCAAATATTAGCTGCCATGCCGCTTCTGCGAAGACCCCGGAACGCTCTTTCATATGGTAGGGGCTGCGTCGACGCCACACTACATTCGCAAAATCCCTCCATTTCTTCTTACGAGCTTTGGGAGAGAGTTCTGACCAGCGCCAACCTCAATGACCAGCGCCTGCTGGTGTTGAGGGCTGTTGAGGATGGGAAAGCTCAAGGGGTATTGGACTGAGGACTCCTCCCCATTGCTTTTCGCAATAAACACGTTTACTATATCTGTCTCCCTGAAGGACTTTTTTCATATCTGCAGGTAAAGAGCCTGTGAACAGGACTACTGCAAGCATACTTTCACATACCTTTCAAATGCCCCATATGCGCGTGTAATAGCTGGACTCACCTAATGGCCACATGCATTTCTAGCTACAGCCCAAAACGGCTGCAAAATATTGAAAAATACGTATGTACAAGTCGTGCAAGAATTTTAAGGTTGAAATGTTCCACTTATGTAGCTCACTATTTCAAAATGTGTGTTTTCGAATTACTCTTCTGACGTTGTCCAGAAAACCTTTTACATTTTTCTCATGCATCGTAATGCATTTTATATCTGGTTCGTGCATGAACAGTACACGCTCTCCGACGTTACTGCCATTGGAAGCAACCATGCCGACGAAAATATTTACGCCTTAGAAGGTACACTCACTGCTCATATCAACAGCAAAAAAAAATGCCATATGGTTTCCTAATTAAAACCCAAGAAAAAGCTCCAAGGTAACCGAAATTATGTATTATCGATAGGACGGAAGATGACCTAATCTGCGAGACATTTCTAGACTATCTCGGGGAATGAGTGACCGAACAAATTATAACGGCTTGCCATGTATTTATTACGCAGGCAGCTAAGTTTGGCGTGTTTTCTGTGTAGCGTGTGCGTGCTCTTAACAGTACAAGCTCTAGCCAAAAAAGTTTTATGCTGACGCATTTTTTTCCCGAACACATAAAGGCGGAATTGGCGAAGAAAAGACATTTACTTTTATAATAGTGTGAATGAATGGTAAAAGAAGGTATGACAACTATAAAAACAAAAAAATAGCATTTTTTTGCCGAACACTGAAAGGCGGGATTGGCGAAGAAAAGACATTTACTTTTATAATAGTGTGAATGAATGGTAAAAGAAGGTATGAAAACTATAAAAACAAAAAAAAATTAACCAAAGTAAACAAAGAGCCGTCCCACTTGGCTATTGATTGCGAAGTCTGGCTACCATTGTTTTGTACAGGAAACTGAAAAACCAAAAAAGATTTTTCGTATTGAAAATGAGCTAACAAATCACAAAAGTGTATCTAGACAATCGTCCTTTCGTGACTGGCTTAAAATAAACAAAAATAGAACAAAATGTGTTGTTGGGGCTGACGTGTTTCTTCAATGCCACCACAGGAACGTAACGTGGCTGCACCGAGGTCATACATGCATTCAATGCATGCTAATAAAACGGTGTTAGTGCATACCTGATTGCAACTGCCTTGTGGGAGGTAGCCAAACTACGTCAATGGGCCACGAGCGAGCAACCAGAAGGACTGCACCACATTGCTGCCTGACCTTGTGGAAACCTGTGGAGTCGTGGAAACCTGTTCCGGCCTGTCGTTCCGGTGACTACTTCTCACACGAGTAGTACCTTGAAGCTCGGATGAGGAATACAGTAGCTGTGCAGCAACTTAAGAAAAATGACCCAGGCAAAAATCACAATTGACCAAAGTAAACTCAAAATCAAGGAGTCGTAAACCGAATGGGTGGTTCTTGTCTTAAAACTCAGCATAATATATTCATGTTGCCGACCTTACCGCACAAATACTAAGTACCATATAACTGCACAAACATAATTGTAGTGGACACGACCAAGCAGTATGAAAAGCATAGACAGTTTACTATACGCGCATTTACAGTATGCAAAAATTATGCACAGCGCGTCATCGGCAAAAATGTGAAGACAGCATGCACATAGCGAGTACTATACTGAGAAATATTTAACACAGTACTGCGCGGAAGGCTTTTGCTTTTTTCAAAAGTTTCGAAAGAGTTGTGCTTTACGAAAGAGTCGTTTGCATGGAGTCGCGCAACCAAACGTGTCTCGTTCCGAAATAACTCTGCAATGTGCTAAGCAAGCGTAAACACGGGGATTCAAAAATGACCTCCTTGAGCTAAAACGCTCAAGGAATGTTTTTATACGAGGCAAATAAAAGTTACATGAATCTACGACCAACTGTTCCTACTGTCAAGCTGCTATAAGCTGCCGCAAGGCACGGGTCGTGCCGAATCGGAAAACTTCCGGTTTCAGGTCGGGCAATACGACCAAGACGCGCACAGCTCGTTTAAAGGTCTCGCATCACCACGCTTAGGGATAAAACGCGTAACATTGCGAAACATATTGTTATGTTGCGTAAATTTGGAACCCTGTTGCCGACGAGAATAAAAGGGCAACTTTATATTGCCTGTGTACACTCACGGTTACATTTTTGTTTACTTGTATAGGAAATCGCGTCAAAATCGTTCTGGGAAGCCTTGCATTGCGTGAAAAAGAAGGGTCTGCGGTTCTTCCGTAATCTCTCAAGTTAATTCCATACACTTCCCTAATTCCAACAAGACTGCATGCTTGGTGTTCAGTGTTTGTATAAACAACGCCTAGCTGAAACAATTTTTGCGGAATTCAAAGCTGATCCAGAGCTTTCTGTTTTTAATTACGCTAGCACTACAGTGGCATATAATTTCCCCAAAAAACGTTATAAAAATACATAGCCGTGCCAACTTTATAGCTGCTGTGGTGTTTTTCTAATATGTTGTTTTTAAAGTAAGTACTTTCATTGTTCAAAGGCGTCCTACGGCATCAGTTTCATGGATTTGTGCCAGCCAATGCTTTAACCATCGAACCCATACGGCCCTATATTTTGCAGTCATTCACTGTCATTTAGGCTAGAGTACAACGCGTTGAGGCTTTTGTCACCTCTATTTACAGTACGGAAACAACCTACGGCCGTTATAACATCTGCTTCCCGATAATCGCAGTCGTTTCCGTTCTTTCAACACCATCCTGTTTTGCCGACAGCACAAATAAATGTAGTCTGCCTTTGTTTTTCGATATTTGTACTCATAATTTTTTGTTAGGCAATTGTCGGGTTCACATTATTTGCTTTAAGAGTCGCCAGCACTTTTGCACTCGAATTTATTACAGGGACAGTCAATTACGTTTTGTCCGAAATCATTTTAGGATTCTCTGCCCACCATAAGAGAAATTCACTCTTGACGTTTACACCTGCAATAAAAGCTATTTATTTGAGGAAGATCAAAGGTAGTAAACTTTACGTTCGTGAACACTCGACTAAAATTGTCCGAATTCCGTGTGAGGGCACCCTTTTCAAGGAGTGTCTGGGCTACAGCGGCCAAGGGGGCCCTGTTGACTAGCTTCAGCTGGTCGCCCGGGTCAGGGTTGGCCAGTGTGCCGGCATACCGCTCGGGGGATGGGATGGCAGGAACGAAGAGGGGGGAGTGGGTGTGGGCTGAAACCTTACGGTACAGCGTACACGGGGTGGGGCAGTAGTTGCACGTGGCACGATGTGAGGTAGGGTGGTTTACTTGGAGCAGGGTTATTTATTCATATTTATTCATATTACCTGCAGCGCCAATAAGGCATTACAGCAGGGGGGGGGGGGGGGTATATGCAAATACATGAATACGATTCATCACATGGGGAAAAAAGAAAAAGAGAGAAGAAAAAAAACTGACATGAGAATAAGTGGTACAAATCTGCAAAATAGCGCGTCAAATGTACAAGCAGTGTCACAATGCAAAATTTAAATGTGCGACAAAAACGTGTGGAACAGAGCATCAGATGTACAATTAACAATATTACTTGGTAGTTTATTCCATTCCCCAATGGAATGGGGAAAGAAAGAACCCTTGTACACATCAGTACGGCAATCAATTTCACGAATTTTCCACTCATGGTCGCGACGCTTAGATACAAAGTGCGGGGGTAGTAAGAAAATTTTAGGATCAATACCAGTCTTATTGAAATAAATACGATATAGTAGTTCAAGTTTGTGATGCAACCGACGTTTACTTAATGTTTCCCAGCCCAACTCTGCTTTAAGTGATGTAATGCTAGTGCGAAAAGTAATGTTTAGTTACAAATCGGGCGGCGCGGTTCTGGACGCGTTGTAGTAGTGCACATAAATTTTCAAATTGTGGGTCCCACACCGCGCAGGCGTACTCCGCAATGGATCTTACGTTGGTGATATATAAAAGTTCTTTAACGTTTGGAGGAGCATCACTGAAGTTGCGTTTTAGAAAGTTGAGCATGCGGGAGGCAGAAAAGGACACGTGTTCAATCTGACGTTTCCAGGTTAGGTTAGATGAAAAATAGACGCCAAGATATTTATAATCTAGCACTGTATCAAGATGCGTACTTCCCAGAGTGTATTTTGATAAAACAGGGCTGCGACTGCATGTGAAGGAAACGTGCTTACATTTCGCAATATTCAAAGTCATTTTCCATTTTGCACACCACGTTTGGATATGGTCGAGATCACTTTGAAGATAGTCCGTGTCAATTGGGCTTTTGATACTGCGATAAACAACGCAATCGTGTGCGTAAAGGCGTACTTTGCAGGACAATTACTTACAATATCATTAATATATACAAGGAAAAGCAGGGGCCCTAAAACAGACCCCTGCGGAACACCAGAACTAACACTCACAGCACCTGATTTACAGCCGTTTATCAGGACACATTGGGTACGATTATGCAAATAACCTGTTATCCACTGGACTACAGCGGCCAAGGGGGCCCTGAACTAAGAGTGTGTGTTGAGCTGAAGTCGGTGATAATCCGTCGCTTCTTCTTTATTCAGTTTATCAGTAGTGGTGGAAGACTGCGGCGGGGAACGCGATAATGGGAGAGGATGTGGCGACTTGTCCGATGAGCGGGGAGTTTGTCTCTTTCGGCAGGTGGCGCAGCAGAGAGGGGGATTCTTGCTTGAAATTTCATGTTTGTTACATTTATTACGCTTCTGTCTTATTCATTCTTTTATTACCGGTTTTAACGCCCCGAAGGTACACCTGGGATATGTGGCGCGCTATAGAGGAGGCCCATGGATCAATTTTGACCACCTGAGGACGCTTAACAATCGCCAAGATCTCGAAACGCGCGCGTTTTCACTTTTCGCCTACGTCTTAAAAGCAGCCACCGCGGCTTGTCCCGTTACATCTGTTTTAGGTATAATCCTTAAACATGCCGAATACGATTTCTGCGTGGGTACCTCCGGCGCTATTTCAAACCTTTTCCAAGCATTTAGAAGTTGTATCAATTAAATAAAGAACCAGCTTCAGGGCTAGTATTCCTCAACAGGACCTCTTTATCTATGACCACGAAATGGTCGGCATTTTTAGTAAGGCGTGCGTGATCTAGGTGGCCAATGAGCGGGTACGCAACTGCACACTGTGCAGCTGCATGGTCACTGCACGTGTCGGTATTTAATACTTCTAAGCTATATATAGGTCGTCTTGCAGAAAAAGCAGTGAGTGAAGTTAGCCATTCTTCGTGTCAGCCATGCCCCTAATATTTTTGTTTCGCGCTCAGGCCTGCTGATTATGGAGTACCAGCTGAATGAAGTCCGCACGTTGTTTAGACAAGCGATATTCCGGGCATGGCTGACAACTGGACATACGGGGATTGATCTGAATCAACTGGTGCTAATCCCGCATTCTACCTTGCCAACGAGAAATCGCGAGAAGAGTATATTTGTGAATGTGACGTAGTGTGTGGACGGAGTTGGCACATCGGGATCATGCACCGGTATTTGGCCTTGATAAACTCCTACAAGGAAGAACTGATGCGGCCGTTGGATGTGAGGGGACCCATGAGAAGTTTAGCTTGCACGTAAGCCTTACGCCGCAGATTGTAGGCCAGAAGCAAGTACATTCAGAGGGATCATTATTTGCAACCCCCAATAATCAATAGGGTGACTCACAAAAGTTTTATACTCCACGGTAGTACGTCTATTGTCGAGCAGGTATCAGTTCACCAAGTAATTTCAACGACGCCGTTGTTACTTACATAGGAGATGTCCAATCATATGCGAAGACGAGGAGAACCACTCCGAAGGTTTCGCCCTCGGCAAGGGAAGAATGAAGAGACATATTGAGTCTCGCGGTACATAAATTGCAATTCTCGTGTCAGTGATGGCTGGGAATGACTTGCATTGTGAAATGTGTATTACGGCACTTAGCACCAACACAGCTGTTAGTGCAGGCCCCATGCGCTAACGAAACGCCTACAATAAACAGGTAGCAGACTGGTTTGAAATCCGTGAAGGAATTATTGTCTAAAATTCTTTTTGTGGCATTATTACAGTTATAAAATGTACCATTTAATATTCACGAGCCTCAACTTGGGCGCTTTTGCTGAAACGGTCGGGCACGATTGCTGTCGGCTGTTGTTTCGAAGTCCGTGACTGCTAATTTTTTGGCAAAGCGCAATGCACATATATATCCCAATCTTAGGGTCTTGACATCCTACGAAATTCGTTGGAGTGGTCAGTAACTGAGGTAGATTCCGTTCATTGAATTATTAATTTAAATGTGTATTTGTTGGTCTCTCAGGTACCAATAAAAGTGAAAAAGTAGCACGCCCCGATATTTTCAGCCCACAGAAAATCCGCACACAAGAGTAAAGCGCCGTAAGGCAACATTTGGGTAATCGCTCGCATTCGAGCTTACTCGAGGATGTTTTTTTCTTGTTAAGCTACCCGGCATTCAGTTTTCCACTTCTTTAAAGCTAGCAACAGCTAGGACTGCAATGTCGATCCAACATTTGAAACCCGCGGATGGAATGTGGTAGCAAGTAACGATAGACACTGGATGCACTCCAATGTGTATGTTTCGGGGATTCGGATTACGGCCCTGAAAGCCCTTTTAGGCCTCTGTTCGCAGTCGTCTGGCGCCCCTTTTTATTGCTTAAAGTCGAAAGCACACTCGGAGCGGAGGTTTAACACGCGTTCCCAACTGTGCACCTTAGCGTGAAAAAGGCGCGAATAAAGTACAGAAATACGCTTGGGAAAAGGACTCGGCGTGGTGCGCAGGCAGGTGAAAAGGAAAATGTCGCCCCCTAGCGACCCACTGCGGTGTCTGGAAGCGGCAGATAGGAGCAAGTGGGCCTCCCCCGCAGCGAAGCTCTCGAGAGCGCAATACTGATGCGCACCAGGCGCATGGTTCGCGCAACTCGCATTTGAGCTGAAGAAGAGGCAAGTTAGGGCAGCATTCGCCGGGAGGCACGAAACGCTCGTTTCAGGAGAGAAAAAACGCCACTCGAGGCAATGCACAGAACATGCAGCAATATACCTGACTACTCTCATATACACGGAATGAATGAAAGCTGGGGAAACTGCTGCAAGCAGGAAGGACGTTTTGTGCACCGAGCCCATTTGGTTGGCAGGCGGGCCCAACAATGCCTTGCAGAAGCGGCATTCCTTCGGCGTTCCCCGTCGTTTCCTGCCTGTCGACGGGGCGGGGGAACGCGCTGGCAGCGCCAAACGCCAACATGGCAACAGCCTTCCCCCGTTGGTTTTCCGAAAAAACGCTTTGTGATTAAGCGTGGGTCGTTCCTACTCCCAGATACCTGAGCTCTGACCATCGCGCCTCTATGGGCTGTTTCTGTTCGCTGTTTTTCTGCAGCAAGAACCTTGCGGGGCTGCGGCATTCCGGGCTCCTCATCCACCAGCCAAAACGTTTAGCGGCTTGGTCGTCGTCCGCGTGGCATAAGGGGTCAGGCTAAAGTTTAGTTTTGGCCGTTGACGGTGCGTTAAAGCATTCACTGACATTCCAGTTTTAGTGCAGGTCAAGTATTGCGCATGCCTGAGCATGGGGGCGAACAAAGCGGAAATCAAAGCGGCAAGACTTATCACTGCAAAGCAGGAACGTTTCGACCAGGAAGCGAAAGCATCACCTGCCCTGGTAAACTCAGCGGCTCCCGAAAGATGTACATTCACGGACAAATAAACCACGATCACCAAAGTATGAACCAGGACACAAAAATAACGCGATTTCTTTTCATTCAAGTCAAAATCACACGAACAAAGCTGGGAAATGCGGCTTTCCATATTTGCATTAAATAGCGTGCTATTATTCGACCGCCGAGAACAGTATTCCGCGATTTTGCATGTTCTTGTTGATATTTTCATGTCCGCATTTACTTTTTTTTTATGTCTGTACGCTATGTGGAGCCTCCATGAGCACTGTAAGGAACGACCGGGTCGACCGAACATCACGGTTGGTGGCGCACGAAAGCCTGCACGGGAACTCCGCTCGTTAGCGGAACAGTTTTATGGATAGTGTTGAGCGCAAAAAACGGAGCAACGTAAAAACTTTGGCGAGTTGGTGATGCATGTTGAACCAAAGCGCGAACGACAAGACACATGACGATAGCAAGAGGACACACGAAGCGTCGTTTTGCAGATAAAGTCTGCCACGCCCCTAATACTTTTGTTTTGGGCTCAGGCCCGCTGATTATGGAATAACCAGCTAGGTCAGGTCCGCACGTTGTTTAGACAATGCATATTCCGCGAAGGGCTGACAACTGGACACACGAGGATTATTCTGAATCAACTGGTGCTTATCACTGTATTCTGCCTTGCCAACGAGAAAATGCGAGAACAATATTTTTGTAAAGGCGACGTAGTTTGCGGCCGGCGTTGCGGACTGAGCGCTTCGTGTGTCCTCTTGGTACCGTCCTGTGTCTTGTCGTTCACTCTGTGGTTCCACATACATAAGAGGGGAGCTTTTCGCACTCAACTCTTTGCCGTGCAGGCAGGACAGAAGTGTGCACATCTAAAATTTATTTTTCACACACACACTCATTTAACACGCTCAGAATAGACGAAACACAGCCAGAACGAACGAAGAGCGAAAACATTTGGAGCCCTTCCATTCTGTGGCGGACGGAGGACATAAAGCAAAGCACGCTAGTTTGCAAGTTGTGATTGAGTGTACTTTCTAGCTTATTAGCTGATGGAAACTTGAAATGACTGCAGATTCATTCCAGCGGGCAAAACATGGAGCTGACCGTTTCTGTCTCGCGTCGTCGGCATCTTACTGTCTGTGTAACATACCAACCCAAACTGCTCGACCACAGCGGACACCGGTCATATCACATTGGGCCGTCGGACGTCCGCGTTTATATCTCCCACCAGCACAACGCCCATGTCCTAGGTGAGGGCATGAAGCGCCCCACCCCCTCCACTCCATGGTGTGCGATATACTTTTAGTTTAGGTTATGTCTTTAGGTTAGGTTAGACCTTTGATTGAAAGGACATCTGGAGGCAGAACTCCTAACTAAGCTTCGCAGCGGCCGAGTACTTCACGTGGCTTCACCAACGACTGTCCGAAGCAAGGTGGTTCGCAGGCACCAGCGGGATGCATGTAAGGCAACATTGTTTGTGCGAGGTTGCCGTGTGAGCGCACACAACGGGAACTTAACGTGTGACTTTACCGCATTGTTAAAACAGCTTCGAGAGTGCGGGCGTTCTAAGTTTATTTAGACCCCCGCGGAATCTCCTATGAATATTGGGCACCGCCAGTGACTTCGACAACCTCGCTTCGTCTCCACTGCTTTGTGCATGAACTTTCCCGAGTTGTGCAACGTCATTTACGACGAAGAAACATAGACGTACTCGCCGCTAGTTTGATCAATTGCATCAATTCGGCTACCTTTCTTGTATTTCGGGGCATTGTTGCGGCACCGAACCCTTCCTTTTAGGGACGAAGTCCCTTAAGGGCGCGGGCTGTCGGCGTCTCCTGTAGTCGTCGTCGTTTCATGTAGCCACGGTGCTAAACCCTGTGGCACTCATTTTCCAACGCATCGCGCTAGAACGCTTCGTACTTCAATGACACGAGACTTTTACAGCAAAGCTGTATACCTCTACCCAAAATGGTTTCAGCTCCGTGGGCAAAAACGGAAAGGCGCCAAGAATAAACTTATGACGGCATTCTTCGCCCCTCCCCAGATTTCACGTTAGTGGAGATGGCCAGTTTTTTTTGTTTTTTTTTTTTTTACGTTGCTTGTGCTGAGCAGCTGAGGTTCTGTAGCAACGATGGCCAACGGTAAAATCGACGGCACGGAATCGTTTGAAAGCGCGCAAATCTTCGACGTCCAGTAGTGCTTCTCCTCCAAACTTTGACAAGTACCGTTTCGCACATCCGCACTCTCAGGGAAAAATGCCTACTGCAAGTAGCATCATTGACTGCTGGGCATTGTTGCAGAGCCCGCATTCATTTGTTTAGGATTGCAGGGAACATTGAATAATGTCACGTTTTATTTTCAGCTGGGCGTACCGGCGTTGCAGTATGCCCTCTATAAAGCACTTTCACCCCAATTTTTCGTTACGCAAGAATGAAATGTCACTTTTGTGAGCGCTCCACGGCTACCGCGGCACACATTCACTTTGGTAAATGTGTTAAACCTTCTTTTGATTGCTACCGACTCAGAAGACCTGCCCAGAGTACGTTGGAACCCTGGGGTAAACGCAAATGCTTTCGCAAGGCTTTCTCCAAATTATCGTCTGCTCCATCGATCGGTGGATCAAGCCAAACCGCGGCAAGCTGACGTTGAGCAGACGACGGGTTACGAAAGCTGCCGAGAATACCCGACGAGGAGCCGAAAACATCCGAACACGTCCGAGTGGGGCCGCTCAGGCAGCTTCTTTCTCTGGCGGTGGAGCGCACTGCCGTCAGTGGCCTCAATTAGAGAAGCGCAGAGTAAAATATGTTTTGAGAGGAGGTCGAGAGCAATGGATCAACGTAAATGGACAGGTAAGGCTTTTAGGTACCTATACATAAAAAGGGTTGACACGCAGTGGCTAAGAAATACTAGAAGGCTAATGATGACATACGGAAAGAAAATTGGAGAATCTAAGACAGCCAAGGTAACCAAAAAGAACATGCAAGGCAGATAGAAACGAATAAACGGAGAAAAAAAATGGAAGCTAAAACGTCGTTAGAGGTGCACACGGCTGAGAAATTGGACATCAGAAAGGAAAATTTCTACAGTAATTCCAAGGGCGGGGATTTGCTTTTTGAGGCTCAGGTTGCTTGCGAACAAAGAGCTTTGTGGGGAACACAAAATGATGGGGTTGCGTGGTCAGTGGAAAAGAAACAAAATATATGCAGCACAAAGTGTCACAATGCGAGGGTATCCATCCAAATCTACATGGGGGAAATATTGGGCTTCCAGAAGCCCTAGGATTTAAGGGTAGCACATAGGAAGTTAACTTCAAGGCTGTTGAGGGGGCGAAAAGAAGATTAGAATGCTGGTGGACGAAAAGTAAAGAGGGGAATATTGCCTAGGACAACTACCACCTGTAACAAAAAAGTAAGTATTTTGTGCGTAATAAGCTTTTTGTGCCTGCCCTTTGAGCTGCGCTGTATCAAACGAAGAGTATAAAACATAGGTAGATTAGTTTTCTTTGGTAAGATGACACGCCATAACCACACTACAAACCACATACCACTAGCAATCGTCATCATCATCATCATCATCGTCGTCGTCATCATCGGCGGCGTCTGTTTGGCAACTTTATTAGAACGACGAGCAAACGTTTATTTTTCAAGCTTTGTCCTCACCTAATGGTATTACACCGTGCTCCGTCCTCCCCCCGGGCGTGTATCAAGCGGCATCCGGTGATGGGCGAGTGCTGAGGTGCGAAACACGGCGTCCAAAATGTCACTCCGAAAACCCTTCAATCTGAACACGAATTATTGGGTCACTCACTTTGGTATTGCAAGGGGGAAGTTTCTGTTCATCGCGGAGGAGTTACTCAGCGCGGTGGAACTCGAGGCGGCAACGGCGGTAGCTGCACGTCGTGCGGCTGCGGTCTTTGGTTGTTTTCGCGCCACCCGCGCTTCTGTGCGAGCTGACGCTCCTTGAATTCCCTCCCTTCTTCCCAGCGAACGATACGCGTCCGTCGGAAGTGCAACTGCTGACAGCGGTGCCAGAGCATGTAAAGCATGTCGTTGGGCTTCTTAGTTTTGCACGTTTAGTCGTAAAATTCGCGGAAATACGTGACACTGAAACGGAATGGGACAGCCGTCATCAACCGATTGCGCAATTTGTGAAAGAGGCATCGGCGGTTGCGAGGAAGGGACCGGACTTTAGACAAATGCCTATTTTCTTCCTTGAGCTTCTATCGCCCCACTGATGTATGAGCATGGATTACGGGTTAAGAAGGGCTAGTATTTATTCCTTTATAAATCCTTAGGTGAATAACTGCCTATTTTTGGAATAGCCCCTATATGAACACTGTTTATCCTCAAATTTTGCTTTCGAGTGCAGTTTCAGGCAATTATTAATGTTGGCGGCCAGCATTGATTGCTCTGTACGTAAAGGGATTCAACCTGCTCGCCGGTTGAAACTCCCGGAAAACACCCGCTGCGAGCAGTGAAATCAGATGCCCCGGCAACGTACGTCGCCACACTGGCCTGGCGCAAGCGGTTGGCGAACGTGGTACCACGGACAGCCGTCAGGGTAAATGAGAGCGAAGAGTAAAGTAAAAAAGAAAAAGGTGATGCACAGACTGGTTCCGTTTGTTCGCAATTTATTGTTTAAGGCGCTCACCAACAGGGAAGAAAGCGGCTGTTCAGGATTCTGCCCGGCCAGTGGGAGGGATACAAATCTTCTCTTGTACCTCTCCCTTCTAGTCTGCTAGCGATCTGGCTATCTGCTCTTGCCTTCTCAGCCATGCCGAAAAGATACACTCAGGAGTGCATTAATTCGGCAGCATCCGTTGGCAGCCGCGGATGACGATAATAGGCTTGGTGAAAACATGGTCCCTGACTTAAAGGAGCCATGAAGAGAAAACACAAGTTTGGTTCATTCAAAAGATTGTCTCGTTAGAATCATACTGACACCACTTTTAACGTAAACTTCGCTCAAATAAGCTACATTATTAGGAAAAACGGGAATGGTCATGCGACCCACCAGCTCATTTCCCGCAACAGAACCTATGTCGTCACATGAGCTAAGCTCTGCGATTGGCGGAGGCTGGCAGAAGCAGACGCAAATTAGGTAGAACTTACAAACTAGACGAACGAGCGATTTGCGCTTAAATTTAGGGCACATTCTTTACAAAGCAATAAGAATGATGGGACAAACAGTGGAAGTTACGAAAGCACATGTAAACATAGAAGTACTGACGCGTTCTGCTGTTCGTACTGCGCACAGCATGCTTGGTTTCGCTGCACAGCACTACGGGGCTTGGGGTTACGACTAACTGATCAGGGTGCTGAGAACCGCGCTGAACTAGAGGCTGCGGTCCCCCATGGTCTGCAGGTGTCGGCTGGTAACATCTCGTCGGGTGTGGTTCGTACTTGATCGGCTGCTCATGTGCTACGGACACGAGACGGAGGACATCTTTGAGTGATGGTCGCGCCCGGGCTGGGGCTGCCCGACACGGCCAACGTACCCTCCGTGATTGCGCCGATGCCGAGAAGGTGCGATGCAGGGGCCAGGATGTTGATGAATCCGCACACTCCACCAAACACGTGACGTGGCGGCAGGACAAACCTGATACAAACGATGAGATGGGTTGAAGCGATCTATTTGCATTATTTACACAGGTAGCACAAAATGTTCTCAAAACGCCGATTTTGGAGATACATTTGCTGAACAGATTTTCGACCAATGTAGACGCACCTAATACGATTTCCGTGGCCCGATTTATTTTTGCCTCACAATTCGTCAAAAAGGCGCCCTTTTGAATTCCGGTTTTATCTCAGCGCTGTTGTAGGCGTGTTCTCGACGGATGAAACGGTCCCGATTTATTCGGTCCCGACGATTTGTCGAAAACACCTGTTTTTAAAACGGCGTTTCCGCTCAGAGGAGAAACGAGCGGCGCCTGTAGTAAGTGTGGATGACAGGGTGGGCTACAGCGCATGCTCAAATCGCTTTGTGAGGCAGAAATAAAAAGACTGTCCTGTAACGAACCGCGCATCAGTGTTGCCAACTGCGGAGTTTTCGCCCTACATGTAGGGTGTTTTTGGAATTTTTCTCTCGTCGTAGGGCCGTAGGGCCGTTCAGCCATTTTTCCGGCAGGCCTAGGGCGATTTTGTGTTTTCAACTTGGTCTTTCAATTCCAAGCCAAATAAAGCTTGGCGCATTATGACCGAAAGGTTACTGTGTCATAAAACAACGACTTGTCTCTCTCTCTCTCTCTCTCTCTCTCTCTCTCTCTCTCTCTCTCTCTCTCTCTCTCTCTCTCTCTCTCTCTCTCTCTCTCTAAATAAATAAATAAATAAATAAATAAATAAATAAATAAAGCCGCGAATGTATAAATTATTCTTTCATCTACTGTTAATGCCAAGTTTGGGTGCTGTATTGCGTTTCGCTGCTGGATACGCGGGCAGAGAGAGATAAAGAAAAGCAGACTTGTCAGGGAACGACAGAGAGCGACGGCCATGCATGCAGACGGGAAAGACGTTCATGTAGGAATGAACGCCCATTATCCGCGGCATGGAGGAAAGCTCTCCTCCATAGTGGCTGACAATTGGCACAGAGTCCATGCAACCTTCTTGTAGGGTTCCTTACATGTATGATACAAGGACGCTAAATTAAAACTTGACCTACTCGGTATAATATTATGAAACGCTATTACTGTCTGCTGTATTCAGTGACCTTCCACACTGTGAAGAATGATGAGCAGCGAAGCTGGGCGCAGTCCGGCCAAAGAGTGGACGCAACAAAGCACGTTTATTTGTCGTTTGCAATTGAGCGTATACCTCCAAGCCATCTGGCTGGATGAAACTTGGAAGGACTCTAGTTTTATTGCAGCGGACAAACACGAATGGGTCGGTATTCCTCCGAGGAAAATTTTCCAATATTCAGAACTTCATTCTGAACTACGTAATTAATACAATAAAAGCAAACTCAAAGTACTGTAAGAGCAGGCTTGACTAGTTTTTGGTTGATAATTTTGTGCAACCAAAGACAGACAGAGAGAGAGAGAGAGAGAGAGAGAGAGAGAGAGAGAGAGAGAGAGAGAGAGAGAGAGAGAGAGAGAGAGAGAGAGAGAGAGAGAGAGAGAGAGAGAGAGAGAGAGAGAGAAATAATTTTCTCGAGCCTAAGGCTGCTTTAGGGAGTTGCTGTGACCGCCGGCTTGTGGCCGGCAGCAACGTTTCCAACACGGGTGACCAGAAGTATATGAACCTCTGAAGTTTGCGATGCCCAGCCCTCCTTAGCTCCTACTGCTGTTCATTAACTATGGAGGGAAAGGCAACATCTGGGCAGACCCATAGAATGTATCAGCGTGGCTAGGTCTCCACTGTGGGAACAAGAGTAACAGCTATTTTCTGTAACCATTCTGTCACAATGCTTCTGAATCACTGTTGGTGTGCTAAGCCTGACTACACGTGCAAGCCTCTTCCCGCCCCCCCCCCCCCTCCAACTCATGTGCGCGCATAAAGGGGCGACAGGTGATGTGCGCGTGCTTAGACGGCAAAGACACCGGCCAAAATGGCGCGCTCCTGAAGTCCTTCAAGGTACACGGGTTTGGATAGCAAAGAGAGAGAGAGAAAGCAAAACTTTTATTGAGTATTTATATGCGTGTGGATGGCTTCTTAGTCCAGAAGTCCAAGCGTCGTCTTTGCACGTTCCGCCCTCTCTGTCAGGATGACCTGGTCGGCGAGGTGTCTGTCGGCGAGGTGACCTGGTCGGCGAGCACTCTGTCTCCCACTGCTCGAGGATGGGTCTATAGGGAAAAGGGGTTGCAAGTCCGGATTTTGGCTGCATTCCCAGACTACGTGGTATAGGGAGCCTGAATTTCCACAGAACTTGCATTGGGGTGGATGCTGATTAAGGTACTGCATATGGAGCCGGACTGGGTGATGGAACGTGTTTGTTTGAAGTAAGCGAGTGTCGAGTTTTGTTTTTTACTTAATTGCGGGTGTGGGGGTGGATAGACTCTCCGTTCTAGCCGGTAATGCTGGGTAATGTTACGGTAAGTCACAACAGGGGTGGGGTCAGGTTCTCTTTCCAGGGCCTGGTGGGCGAGTGCGCAGACCGTCGCGTGGGCGAATTCGTTGCCCGCGAGGGAGAAGTGTGCTGGCGCCCAGACTATCGTTACGTGTCGTTTCAGGGGATTTCTACTCAGGAGGCGATGTGCTGCGGGAGTCACCGATCCCAAAGTAAATCTTCTGCAGGCCTGCTGCGAGTCAGAAACTATCGTCGTTGCCTTGGTCTGGGTTATGGCAAGCGCTATGGCAACTTCTGCTTCTTGAGGGGTAGTTTTCGGGATGGTTACACTAGTGAGGCATTTGTCTCCCGTGGTTACTACTTCCACCATTACTCCCTTATGGTAACTGCTTGCTGCGTCGGTGTAAACCGTCCCGTGGTCTTTGCCGTAAATTCTCTCTAGAGTTTCGGCACTGGCCTGTCTTATGCCCGCATGATGTTTCGGGTGCAAACTGCGGGGGATTCGCTTACGTGTATGCGCTGCCTCATATCTGGCGCAAGAGATTGGGGTTGTAGCTTCCCCTGAGGCGTCCACTGAAGTTTTGCCAAGAGCTATCTGCCTGCAGGTGTGAACTGGAGTCTTAATTCTTTGATGGAGAGGTGTCCTTCGATTAATTCTGATGCGGTGTTCTTAAAGCCTAAATTGAGTAGTCGACGCTTATGGGGATTCCCAGTGCTTGTTTGTAGGCTTTCCGTATAATTACGTCGAGCTCCTCCTCAGTTTGGGTCAGAGTTACCTACGGGGCCACGTAGATAATGCGCGACCGAATGAACGCCTCGGCCACCCTGGTGGTGTCCTCCTCTTTCATCCCTCTTTGTCTGTCACCCTGCGTAACATCTGGGTGACCTGTTCGGTGGTAGTCTTTAGTTTCTGAATCAGTCCGTTGTTCTTTGTGTCCGCCTGGATATCAAGTTCAAGTATTCGTATCACCTTTGTAGGTCTGATGAAATGACCTTCCAGTGTGGCTTGGATGTCGTCTTTGTCTTTCTTTGTGCTTCGTATGCGTATGACCAGAAGTTCCGATGTTTGCGGAGCGCATGTTAGTCCGCACTCTTGAGTATACTGATTGACGGTATCAGTTGCCTGTTGGAGTGTGTCTTGGAGGCCGCCGATCGAATCTGTGTCTGTCCAAATCGTAATATCGTCGGCGTAAACGCCATGCTTTATGTTAGGGATCTTTTCTAGTCGTTTCGGCGGCTCTATCAGCGCTGTATTGAAAAGCAAGGGGGATAGAACATACCCCTGAGGTGTTCCCCTGACCCCAAGAGTAATCGGATCGGAGGAGACATCCCCTATCTTTCTGAGAGCTTGGCGGTTGTAGAGGAAGTTGGTAATGTAGTTTTTACTTAGTTATTTAGAAATACTGCAGGCAGCATCGCTGCCCAAGTAGGAGAGGGTTACAAAAGGTGACTACACAATGCATGTTCAAATGCTTGAATGGAAAGCGCTTGAAATTTGACTAGTAAACAAGGACGAGTAAGACTACAACACAGGACGAAGCGCAACGTCCGCTTCGTCCTGTGCGCTTCGTCCTGTGTTGTAGTCTTACTCGTCCTTGTTTACTAGACAAATTTCAAGCGCTTTCCATTCAAGCTATGCATATCCAACTAGCCCCTACAGATGCCATGTTCAAATGCACCAACACTTGTACATTCCATAACCGATAGGGGCAAACAGTTCCATTGGTCTATGGTGTTAGGAAAAAAGACTTTTGAAATACAGTCGAACACGGATATATCGAACTCCAAGGGGATCGCGAATTAGTTCGATATATGAAAAATTCGATATAAAAAAATATGGGCTCTGAGACCTCACCTATGGCGGACGGTCACTTACCAATCGTCGCATTCAAGAATGACAACTAATTCCGCACTCACGACGCAACAGGACGCTTTATTTCCGTGAAAAAAAAAATCGCTGATCTTGGCCTGCTTCTTTGTCCAGGAAATGAAATTAAATACGCTGGTCTCGATCTTCTCGAGGCTGCACAACTAGAAAATTCCAGCAGTACGCTGCGCCTTCGCACACCATGCACAACATGGACGCAAAAGAACAGCGCGCACGTACCGCAATAACTTTGAAGGTAACAATTACAATTCCAAGGCTCTCTGAACAGACTCCAACAAAGCGCTCGCGATGGTCATCTCCGAGAGAAACAGTGATCTTCGAAAGGTGCGGGACAACTCGCCAAACAGCACAAACAGCAGCAAAATGCAAAAGAAGGAGGAGGTTGCCAGCGCCTTCGTTCCCTCTTCCCTTTCCCAAGACGACATCGAGGGAAGACAGACCCAGAGAGAGAGAGAAAAAAACTCTTTTTTGGCGAGCCGAGGAACATACGCAGCCGCAAAAAAAAAAAAAAAAAAAAAAAGGACGTGTGCAGTCGGGGCATCCCTACCTCGCACTGTCACATTTTCCGAGCGTTCGGACTTGTGTGCCTAGAGAGATTTAGCATACCGGGCTCCGTCCGCTAACGCTACGGCGGCCGGTAGCGGGGCCCGACTGCGCAAGCGCAAATTCGTTCCGGTAGGGGGAATTAGTTCCGCGAGCCAGTCTTCGCCATGCCCGCGCATTCCTCCACATCCTCCTCAACCTCAATCGGGGGTGCAGCGACCGCCGAAGAGCACCTTTCAGCTCGCGCGGCGTTCGATATACCCAATGTCGGGAAAAATACGGTTCGATATAAACGTACGAATTCCTATACTTTTACACAGAATTTTCAAGGGGATAATTCATGAGTTCGATATAGACAAGAATTCGATATACCCGTGTTCGATATATCCGTGTTCGACTGTATTCTAAAACATTTTGAAAGTCTGTTCTGGCCAGGTTATTGAGGATTGCCTTGTGCGCCCCGTTATCAAACGCCCCCTTAAGGTCGAGGGTCAGTATGGCCCGGGGCGAGTGTCTCGTGACAGGAACGAGTATGTCTTCCTTGATTTGAATCAGGATGTCTTGGGGGCTCAGGTGTTTTCTGAATCCAAACATCGAGTTCGGAATTTGCTGCGTGTCATCGAGGTATTGCTGAAGTCGTAGAACAATTACCCTGTCCATGATTTTCCCTACGCAGGATGTTAACGAAATCGGCCGAAGATGATCTATATGTGGTGATTTGCCTGGTTTCGGGATCAGCCGCACCTCCGCTGTCTCCCAGGAGATGGGAAGATTGCCTGTGCGCCAGAAGACATTGAAATGCTCTGTTATGTCTTCTACAGCCCTGTCATCCAAGTTAGCCAACACTTTGTTGGTGATTTGGTCTTCCCCAGGTGAGCTCGAGCGTTTGCAGGCTGCAATGGCGGCTCGGACCTCGTAGACTTCAATGTCTCTGTCTAGCACGAGATTGGGTGGACCTTCATAAGGGGGAGAAGCGCCACTTTTTCGCAGTCGTTGGTATTTGTTCTTCAAGTCTTGAATGAGGTCATCCGCGGTTCCCTGGTACAAGTGCATAGTGCGTGCTAGGCTTCTACTGGTCTCCCCCTTGTTCTTGAGGGGGTCGATAAGGTGTCGCAGCAGGTGCCACATTTTGCGAGTAGACAGTGTTCCCTGGAGGCCATCGTACCACGTAAGCCAATTCTCCTTGCACAGGTGGGCCGCGTACTCCGCCGCCGCTTACTTAGTTGCGATATACGTTTCTTACGCCGGCGGTTATGCCTCTCCTTCTTCCAGCGTCTGGTCAGGGTGTGTCTGGCTTCCGAGATATGCAGGAGTTTGGAATCGACGTGCGGTGTTTGGTATGTTGTGGCTATTGTTTTCGTGTTGGCCTTTACGTCTAGTAGAACACTATCCGCCCACTGGTCGTAAGACTGTCCCATCGAATGGTCACGATCTTTCCTTTCTTTTCTGAATTTGTCCCAATCAGTTAATTTGGCTGTACCGATGTATGGCCTGTAGCTCAAGCCTTTAATGACGACTTGTATGATATTATGATAGGATCCAAAATTCTCCGTGGTGTTGCTCCACGATATATCGAGCGAGCCTCGGAGAAGGGATGAGTCTGGGCAAGTGTCTCTAGAAACGCTGTTCCCTGTGCGGGTTGGGGTGTGCGGATCGTTTAGGAGCGTGAGGTTGTGCGATTATATAACATTGAGTAGATCTTCCCCCCCTTACTGTTGCATGCGTGTCCCCAAAGTTTGTGCGCTGCATTAAGGACTTCCAAAACGGGGAGAGGAGAGCTACCCGTGAGTTGGAGGGCTTCGCGCACAGCATCTTCTATATCTGGTCGTTTTTTCGAGGGTCGGCAGTAGGCGTTGCAAATAAAGATGCTCTCTTTGCATTTTTCTGTCCGAGGAATGAGTTCCAGTATAGTGTGCTCACATTCCCTTTGTGGGGTAAGGTGCTGCATGGCGGCTATGTTACTCTTGACCAAGGTTGCCGTAGATCGTCCAGACGGATCCGTGTACATAACGTAGCCTGGGAGCTTGGTTGGACCATTTGTCTCTTGCACTGCAATGATATTAGGTGCTGGTGAGAGTATGCAGACACTGTTCAAGACGTAACATTTGGATCCCTTCAAGACTAGCTCCGCAAACGTAAAATTTCCGTTCTACTACGATTTGTGCGCGGAAGCTACATTTGTAAACCTAAACATGTACAGCTCTACTGTAAAGGTACTGAAAAACACAAAAATTATAAGAAATAATGAAATTAAACCGAAATAAAAATTACAAATAAACTGTTTAAACTCGGGAACAGCGCTTTGAACGAGGACAGCGAAGAAGAAGACACAGACACCAGCGCTAGTTGTTGTTGTTGTAAACTTTATTAGAAAGGAAGGCCAAAGGCCAGGTGGGGTGGGAGGGGGCGCTAGTGTCTGTGTCTTCTTCTTCGCTGTCCTCGTTTAAAGCGCTGTTTCCCAGTTCAAATATGAACCAACTAGCTCAAACCCAAACTTTAGTTACAAATAAACTGACACATATGTTGCAAAATAGTCATTTTTCAGCGTAGGGCCAGGCGTAGGGCCACCCACAATATTATGTAGGGCGTTGTGGGGCTTTCCCATGCGCGGTGTGGGGCGTTGCGGCCAAAATTGATGGGAAACACTGCCGCGCATTTAGCGCTCCGAAAGCGCCGCATCAGGGCGCGCACCGGCCACGAGACAAAACGCCCTGTCTGATGACGGCGTACTGAGATTCTCCTCATTTGGTGAGGCGAGTAGAAAACCCATGTTGTGTCTTCTTTTTTCGGTTTTCGACTGCATGTGTAACGGTTCTACAGTGCTCCCACGTTTGAATGGTACAGTTGTGTTTTGTGTAGACAAACGGGTGGGCAGCATGCCAACCCACACCCACGGTTTCAAGAAGGACGAGAAAAATATTCCGGGCTTGGATTCGTTGCCGCTTTAGTTTACATATTCTTATGCGCACTCTTTTTCGTGGTGAGATTTAACGGCGACAATTTACAGTTTTCGTGCGGCCAGTCAGATATGTAGCGTCGCTTCCAACGCGAAAAGGCTGGAAAAATCGTTGGCTAGATTACGTTGCTTCGCAACTAAACTAGTACCGCTCGTTTTTGCGGTGTTTGACGTGCTTAATTTCAGCTTTGAGGAAGCATTCGCGTTACCAATGCTAATCGTGACATCTATCGCGGCTGTTCTGGCGTGAGGCACACTTTCTTTGTTTTGAGTAAAGGTATCTTGCAAGCTCTTCTCACCTTTATGCTGCACAATTCGCTGGCTTTGTGCTGATCTTCTGAAAAAAAAAAAAGGTGTTTGGTTCACATCTTCGGATTACGCCATGCAGAAAATTGGGTAGTACATGTAATGTTTTGTTCCAACGTAGACGTGTGCGCGAGGTACTTGAGGCTCTTTTAAAACTACGACGGTTAGTGCTTGTGAAAAAGTTTCGCCTTAGCACGAAATTGTTGGCGAACTGGCACCCTTTCTGTCAAGTTTGCTGATCCGAGCCGTGAGCAGTCAATGGTTCTTGACTTGAGCAGCGAAAGATTGACTTTTTCTTGAGCAGCGAAAGATTTTGCGACCGTCTCGTCTTTATACGACTGCTGAAATGAAGAACGTACGTGCGCGTCTCATCATCTGCCACGCGCACCGTTTGCGCGAGCAGCCAAAGCAAGCACGACACACTTCCTACACAATGGGGGCGCATCAGGATACACGCCTCAACAAGTACCGGCACGCGGGAGCGAGAAGCCGCGCAACACAAGCGCGAGGGCGCAAACGGACATTCACGCATCGACAATTCTTTTGGCGGAGGCGGGAGGAGCACAAACTGCGCATGCGCGCCCGGCGCCGGATTGAGGGAAATTCCTTGTTCTTCGGACCCAGTGGGGCTGTTTAGTACATTTCTACTGAACTATTGTTTGAAACGTATGTCGTATGCACCGTTTCAAGATTGGATTTGCAGGCGTCATTGTTGTTTTCTGGGTGCGGTTCCAGTGCGTTTTGGAACCGATTCGTAAGTGCACGTTTGAGTACTGGTGTTGCCGCAGTCTAGTGTGCGGAATCTCGTGTTTAAAGTGCAGAGCTCTCTAACGGTTGATGTCAAGTCACTTCCGGAAGCACGCGGAGCAGCGAGGTAACAGACCGAAGTAGAGCCTGGTGTACCGTCGTCAAGGAGTCACGCTCAGACTTCGAAAACCACGCGGTTTAAATAGTCATAACGTTCGAACCTCGTGAACCGCTGGCGCTTGTCATACATCTCCCCTTTGTTTAGCGCAAAGAAAACTGCAGGTACATTTCAGGCAAAATCTGTGTACTTAACCGGCAGCCCCAACGTTCATTTAGTTGCGAACACCCGTTGGGTTGCTTTTATGACAGTAACCCGCCGCGGTGGCTCAGTGGCTAAGGCGTTGCGCTGCTGAGCACGAGGTCGCGGGTTCGATTCCCGGCCGCGGCGGCCGCTTTTCTGATGGAGGCGAAAAGCAAAAACGCCCGTGTGTACGAGATTTCGTCGCACGTTAAAGATCCCCAGGTGGTCAAAATTAATCCGGAGCCCTCCACTACGGCGCGCCTCATCGCCTGCGTTGCGTCGGCGCGTTAAACCCAACAATCAATCAATCACAATGCTTTTACGACAGTAAGCGAAGAAAGCGGCTGCGCAAGAAAAAATGGCGCGTTTGAAATCACGCAGAAAGGCTCCAGCCGCGCAAGAAAAAAAATGACGCGTTCGAAATGACACAGAAAGGCTCCAGCCTGCAAGAAAAAAGGCGCTTTCGAAATGGCGCAAAACACCTCCAGCATACGAAATTAAACCAAGCACAAAAAATCACACCATCTCCACGCCGTGAATGATGCCAAGGGTGCGAGGAACTGGGACGCAAACTGTGTGCATTGTGTGGATGAGTGTTATCGTCCGTGCAAGATGATGCACTCAAGCTTTATTAAATGATTTGGGGTGCAGTAAGTGCACTGTAAATGAGAAACGCCACACGCAAGGGAAGTCGCGTCCCAGTGATTCACACCCACGGCATCGTCGACGGCGTGGATACGGTGTGATTCATTGGCCCGAAATGAAACGAAGGGAAACGACGGCTTGCGTCTTTTGAATGTGATCTCGTGTTTGCTCTTAGCGCCCTCTCGTGTAGCTCGCTGTAGTCACTGCGCACGGACAACATAGAACTTGGGGAGACAGCGTCGGACGGTGGACGGACATTGCGAGGTCTTAAGGTGCTTCGCACTGTTGGGACTGACTATCCCACCGCTGGCACCACTGTTGGGAATGACTATCCCAGGGCGGTCGCCAAGGTTGTGACTCGCCTTCCTGCTCGTCACCGAGGTTGGGAATCAGCCATCCCGACGCTGTCTCCGCTGTTGCGACTGGCCACCCGAGCGCAGTCACCGGTGTAGCGATGTTGCCTAGCTCCGTCCGCTATCGACGCGGCGCAGAGCCGAGCGAAGAAGTTCTCGAGCCGACGAAAACTTGAAGTAACATTTATATACAGTATGTACAGGGTAATGAAACGTTACATCATTCGCACAAAGGCGACAGCACCCTTTCACTCGGTGCTTCCGAAGAGACTGGTGCCGGAGAGAAGCCGCCGAGGAATGCCGACGATGAGAGCCTCCGGGCTTCTTTTATAGCCCGGGAGTTCGTTGTGGCCCCAAGAAGTTCGAAATGCTCCAATCAGAGCTCTCGCTGCCTGAAGTTTGAATTCCGACGAATGGTAGCGAAGCGGTGAGTCAGATGCGCCGCCAATGGGGAAAGGGAGAGCGATGCCGCCGCCGTCTCCGTGACCTCGCCTCCGGGCGTAGCGACATGCCCTTGTTTGGGTCGTTCTCCGCTGAGGGATTCGGCCGCGCCGCAGCGTTTCGAGATGCAGGAGTCGGCCGCGCCGCAGCGTTCGAGATGCAGGAGTCGGCCGCGCCGCAGCGTTCTGAGATGCGGGATTCGGCCGCGCCGCAGCGACGAAAGGGAGAGGCGTGACTCAGCCTCGCTGTCGGCGCGTCGCCTCGTGCAACGCCTTTGGGCCAGGCGCTCTGGCACAACAGCACCTAAAAGAACAGAACTCCGCCTGGCGCAGTTTCAGGCAAGGGGCGGGCGAGCACTGCGAAGGCGGGAAATTTGAATAGCATATACCCCGAGAGAGGAGTGAGACATGGCGGCGAATAGCGTGATGGGTGGTAGCAATGAGCGGATAACAGCGCTACAACCCATTACGGAGAATCACTGCTCTGTACGTCTGACAGCTTTCACATTGAGTGTAACGGGTTTAATTTGTTAACGTTCGTCTTCTTCAGAGGAACTCCCACATGAAATAGTCGCCGCTGCCAAGCCAGTGACCGACCGATGCGAGACACGTCTAGATCGTGTAAAGAAATTTATAGTCATTTCACACTAATCCTTCTTGAATCGGAATGAAACAGTAAATCATACAATCCAGTGCTTGCAAGCGTGTTGCACTGAATTCAAAATAATGTTTGGAGCGATTTCGTTTCTGTTATTCCAAAGACTGTGTAACGCACAGATGGCGAGTGGGGCGTTGTATTTTGTAGCGAACTACACTGCTTTCTTTATTTTAATCGACAATGGCGTGTAGAGCTAGAATAAAAGAAACGTTACGGTCGTCTATCATGCTATTCAGCTGTAATACGCCAAGAAAGAAATTTTATTCGTATCCCAAATACCAGTTTTAAACAGGTATTTTTCGGGTATTTACAAAAGGTGTTATACGCCGATTCAGTAATATATGCAAAACGAATTTTACAGGTCTTTTATGATCCGTATTCTAAACAGGATTTTTCTCGACGCTTACAAAACCGGATTTACATCGGTTAGGAAACCTTGAGCCAGCCGGATGGTAGCAGAGACATAACACGTCGTCGCAAAGGCGGGCGTCATTTGTGTGTCGTTTTGCTGCCATTTTTTTTCCCTTTGGTATATGCATGTACGCTTTCTAACCTATTTCTGCTACCTGGGTGCGAGGTAGCAGACTAGACAGACTGATCCAGTCAACGCGCCACCCACAGCTTATTCTGTGTCTTAGGGTAGGTCCATACTTCTACTTTGCATTTCCCTCTTGGTCGCCGTTTTGCGCAAATATTCATTAAGTCACTGCCGCATTCTGGATTTCCCAAAGACTGGATAATTCTCCAAAATTGTCCCAGTGCCAAAAACTAATACTACTGCGAACGAGATTCCATCTTACAGACCGATTTCGTTATTATGCACTAGAGCGAAACTTCTGGGGCACATAATCTTTAAGCATTTATCGCAGCGCTTGGAAGAAAATAACATTGTTAACAATTGCCAACGCGGTTTCAGGAAGGGGTAATATATACCAAAAGGCAGCTAGTCCAAACCATTCATGATATGGCTATTTTTTTATATAATCGAGGTCAAATTTGAACCTTCGATTCCCGCTTGTGTAAATTACTTTTGAGTGCTTTTTTCTGAATTATTGTAACAATGCAGTATTTTTTCGTGGCATGTCTTCGGCTATTTGAAATGTATATATGCGTTCTCTTATAACTTTCTTTGTTGCTTGCTGATAAGTACTTCTTCTTTTTTCTGAATTATTGTAACAATGCAGTATTTTTTCGTGGCATGTCTTCGGCTATTTGAAATGTATATATGCGTTCTCTTATAACTTTCTTTGTTGCTTGCTGATAAGTACTTCTTCTGACTGCCTTTTTGTACACCCCCCCCCACACACACACACACTGTAATGCCGCATGGCGCTATGGGTACTAAATAAATAAATAAATAAATAAATAAATCGACATTTTTTTCTTGACTTTGACAACGTTTTAAGGCAAGGCTTTCTATCTCCCCAAGACAACGGTTTCTTCCCAACTTCCAAACTCCCAACGCGGCTGGGGAGCCGGATGGTGCTTTTCACTCACGCAGCAGAGTGTAGATGGCGCGGCGAATGGCCGCTATTACCCAGATTCCACGCGCGCCGGAACCTGCTCGCCTGGCGGGCGCGTAGGCGGGACCACTTCGTCGTCTTTGTCGTCTGCTTCAGCGACGGTTGTTTTCCGCCTGTTCTGGCGCAGCTTCGATCGCCTCCATAGCGCACTCCTTCACACGGCTTGATTAACTTGTTCGACAGCACCTCCTGTGTAACGTGGACCGAACGGAATTAGGTGGTCGTACGGCAAGCATACGTTAAGGATTGGTTCAAAGGCCGGGAAAACAAATTGCAGAGACCCCGTACACACATGTGGCTTCTAGAGAAACGCTACCTTTTCCGCACTGCTTTCCACTGCTTCGGTGATTACCAATTCGGTGGTGTTTTCAGAGGTATTACAAAATGCGAAAGAAGCAACTGGTTCTGAAACATAGTGACTATGAAAGTTCCTTAAGCTTTCTCGCAATTGTCAAACTTACTAAACTAACTATTTTAAATCTGTATAAGTGGGAATCACTAAGCTCACATGCCGAATTGTTTCGGTGTATGCGCTTATTCGCGCGGTGGTGTAGTCGCGAGCAAGCGCATCACGATGGCTACGTTCCGCTGTCCCGCCCATCGAAAGACGCTCCTCTCCGTTTTCTTTCTGCCCACGCATGTCCGGACTACAGCGGGGGCATCCGCCGCTCTTGCCCGGCCGTGGCTCACGCTGCTGTGTTCGGGATTTCGCCCCGCAAATTCCAGGAACGGGTGACAGAATCTCTGGTTTCACTCTTTGTAAAGCCACGTGCATGAATTCAAGTGACGTCACATGGGCAACTGTTGTGTGTTTTTTACTTACAGCTTTGCTTTCCAACCCCCTTCACAGCCGGGCATGGAGCGAATTTTTACGATGGTGTGTCGCGTTCGAAATGACTGATGAAGCTTCATTCAGTTTTAAAGAACGACTGTCTGCTTGGTTGGATTGAGGCCTATTTTTCTTCCCGTTGCCGAAGCACCGTCATTGACGCGGAGTGTTCCAGTGGATGTCTAGTTCAGTCCGGTATACCGCAAGGATCTATGCTTGGTCCTCCTTTTTTTCTTATTCTGTGCTAAAGATACCACTGCACCCTTTTCAAGGTGTCAAAAATCCGCTGACCAAGCTTGGCTATTTAAGAAAGGGGCGGTGCAACAGATGGGATGGAGTGGACATGAGACAAGCACAAACGGGAGTGTTTGCCTCTACTCCGTTCCGTCCCGCCTCTTGCGCCGCCCCTTTCTTACAAGGATATGAACACCAGTTCAAGTTTGAGCTCTTGTGAATCTGTTTTAAATTCGGCGCTCGCCAAACGTCAGGCATTGTGCAAACTTGCCAGAACTCGGTTAATGTAAGAAATCATTATCTATTAGCAAAATGCAAAAGTGAGAACCTTCAAAATTTTCGTTGTGGATCGATGGCCATGTGTTATTATTCGTAAATAACTACAGATATTTAGGAGGAATGATTTCCCCACATTTGCGATGGAGTGATCATATCACGTACATACGAAAGAAAGCCATGCGCAGATCCTGGATATCGGAGAAGGACATTGAAAAGATCTACGAAAGAAATCAACCGACTAGACTAAAAGACCTGCGTTCACCCACTATCAGAGCGTGCGTCAGTGGCTTGGGACCCTCACGCAGAGGTCAATATCACAAACTTACTCACCATATTAAGAAAGGACATCCAATTTGTCCACAACAGCTATAGTTGGCGCGTATCACGAGTGTTTTTTAGAAAAGAAGCTCTGAGATACTTTCGAGTCAATTCGGTATGACACTTGTCTACGTAATTTTACTTGGAAAATTTGGCACAAATAAAAATTCTACGCGTTCGCAACATTCATTCGTTCTACGCGCTCATTATACGCCTTCGTTCTCATCTTCGTTCTACGCGTTAGCAACACTGCAAAAAGCTAAAAGGCTTGTCTTAGAGGGCCCGGGTGGCCAGTGCAGGCCAGGGTATCCCGGACTAGAGGAAACCCCCCGCCAGGCGGGTGCCCAGACTGCAGCACCTAAGGCTCGCATAAATAAAGTTTATTCCTCCTCCTGAACACGCACTCTTGTGCACTCTTAATGCCTCAGATGCCTCGCCAAACGCGAAAAGTGACTGTAGTTGTTTTCGGCAGCGCCAACACGAATAAAACCTATATGGCCGCCGCTGCAGAGAGAAAATAAATAAATAAATAAATAAATAAATAAATAAATAAATAAATAAATAAATAAATAAATAAATAAATAAATAAATAAATAAATAAATAAATAAATGAATAAATAAATGCTGCGCGCTTCTTGGGAAGTACGAGAGACGGTGAGGTGTTCTGGCAAGAGTGTACTGATGTGTTGAACGTATGACTCTCCTCTACCTAAGCTACCAATGAAGGTGAGGCTCTGGGTGGAAGCGATCGCGAGATATGTATATAACATTAGGTGCAGCCGGGTTGACAAATATGCCACCGATAATTTTCAAGTGCTTTTTTTTCGGTGTAGACGAGGTGGACATTATAAGCAAAACAAGATTATGAAACACGCTTTGAATACTTCAAAAACAGCGCCGAGACAAGCGATAAACAATACTGCTCTAGTTTGTCACTCCATAAGTCTTCATCTCTACGCTGTTTTTGAAGTAGTCAAATTGTATAGCCAACGTCAACGTGTTTGGTAATTAAAGAGCAGTCGAAGCCGACAAAAGTTGGATGCCCACAATCACCTGACAAAAAGTCATTTCATGCACACGTATCCACCTAAAAACACTCGAAGTAGGCAATGCTGCGGCTGGATGCCCAGTCGGGTTAGCCTCATCGATTAAGTACGCCGACTACCTTAACACATCGTGTTACAAGCATGTGCAAGGTATGAGGTGAAAGCTTTGATGCCAGTCGTCTCCACCTGAAATAAAATGGACACGCCTGATTCGGTACTGATTAGACCCATCATCGATAGCTTCTTTGCGAATTCGTTGCATGAAGTCAGACCATCTTCAAGTACAGCTAGCTACCGCTTCAAAACAGAAAAAAAAAGCGACACGCTCAATTTTGTTGTGCAGCCTGCTTCGGGTCTGCGGTTGTGGAAGTGTGAACAGCACAGTCCGAAATTTTGAAACAAAAACAATGCTGACTACACCTTGTGACAAGGCTTTCGCAAAGCCATGAATCACGGAGAAAAAACAAACACTGCCCACACTAACCTTCTTGCCAACACCACGCCTCAAACCACGTTTTGCATCGGGAAGCATGCTGGCTGCACGGCAGAATGCAACCGTGGATATTGTGTCTGTGCCGCCGCGTAGGCAGGGTGTCGAACCGGAACCGGAACCGAACCGAAAACCGGAACCGAACCCGAATTTTTGCCCGGAACCGGAACTGAACCGGAACAGTATTCTTTCCGCCATTTTAGAACTGAACCCGAACCGGAACGAAAAGGAGGAACCGTTCCGAACCGGTTCCGGGGCCTCAAAAATATGATTTATAGTTTTCCATTTCGGTACCCTACCTTTATCACTCACCAGACAAAACCATGAAATATTTTGCATAGTCTGCAGTTCCCAAGGCCCGTCATGTTCTCTTCTTACTATTTCCCTCAATTTAATGTAAAGTTGTCCGTATATACTATCAGTTTGCGTTAGGTACTGCCCATCTCTCCCAATTCTCTTTTACATTAAGCATAACCTAAGTTAGAACGCATATTCCGAGGCAACATATCATGGAATATTCTCCATGGTTTCTATCTGCATGGTATTTAAAATCGTGTAAAGTTTTTAATGTGTTGTTAATTCGCATGCATCCCTGTCCGCTTGTGAAGGCCTTCAGGGACACCGTCAATAATAAATCCATATATTCCACTTATTTTAGTTTGAATGGACAGTTATATACAAACAGCACTGAGACACAAACACTCGTAGTTCTCAAAATTAACGTCACTTCTTGTATACAGTGCCGTTGTGTCATTTGGTTACTGCTATAAGAGAACATGAGATATAAAAAATGGGGGATCCTAATTTCCACTTTTAAAGTATATTTGATAGCATTTTCATATTATCCCTTAAACTTTAAAGGCGGATGGATTAAAGTCGATTACTGCGCATGTTAGCGGGTAGACTAGGGTGGATTAGTTAGGTGAGTGAATGAGCTAATCTGAATTAGTTGGACTGGTGTGTTGATAAATTTGGATTACAGGAATTAGCGAGTCAGTTAAGGCAGATTAGACGGTGGGACCATTCATGATATCTTTGGGGTCCTTGGCATATGGAAATTTTGCAGCATTCTCTTTCTCGACCAATCACGAAATTTTGTCAAGCACAAAGTAACCGCAAAGTTATGTGACGACCACCTGAACGCTATAAAAGTTCTTTCTTTATGCCCGTATTGCGCTGTTATGTTGTTTCTATATTAAAATTAACATCTCGCACTAAAGTTAATAATATAATTACCTAATGCATATTGTATATTCATCAAAGGGTATTCAAAACGTGTATATATATGAGGTGAGACATTTGGAAAGAAACTACACTGAAAGAAAAAAAGGGAGGAATGACCAACTGGTTTGATGCAAGAGACGCCCGATAGCATGCTTCAATACCTTCTCTTTCTTTGTGCTACCGTTCTGCAGCCTCCCACAGATGTAGCATCTGAAACCCCGAACACAGCCCCCTTCAAGCTGAGGAAGCGGCGCCAAAACTCTCATAACAGACTCTTAGCAGGCGTGGCCCAACTTTGCCAACGATCGATTGCATCTTACAGCACTTCCAATGATCAATCGGAGACCCCCCAACGAGACAGTCACGATTATATGGGCACCAGCTCATACTGGCATTTCCGGCAAACAAGATCAACAACCTAGTGGCTCGAGATTTGACCCGCTTAGCCAGCGCTGTTGAAGCCGGGCCCGAGTGCATGCATCCTGCAGTCACAGACCAGGAAGTTACTCAGAACTATAGCCTCTTTCGTAGAACGTAATCCTACTCCGCGCCCTGCGGGCATACAACTTCCCACAAACCACCAGACTCCACCTCTTTGACGGGACACAACACTTTCCATTTCGTCGCTTCTGTGGAGAGCCTGGGAACCTCATACACATAGTAGGCGGCTCTGATAAGTGTACCGTAGATCCACCCAACCTCCATGTTTCCATAGAGATTTGGGAGACAGCCATGGCCAGTTCCGGCCTTCAAGATCAGTTGCTCTTGGAAACGGCCGTCGATTCGGCCTCCTCGAATGAGGACGCCTCTCTGAACCTTTGCCTCGATTTAATTAAATTTCATTTTCTCTCTCTCTCTCTCTCTCTCTCTCTCTCTACAAGTGGTCATTACTGCTGCTTGTGACTTCATTTGGCTATCATCTTTCCTAGAGCCCAATCGCTGTCACCGGCCGCTGAAGGGCCATTAGAAAGTTCCTATCTCCGGTGGTTCCCTATCCAATGCCGTCCTATACACGCAGTCCAATGAGCCTATATAGCCCTTCTTTCTTTCCAGGCTTGGCAGTCGGAAATTAACGCCAACGCCGGACTGTTTTCTACTTCTAGCACTGCTAATCATTTTGTGTTAAAGCTAAAGCACCGTTGAAACTTGGTATAAATGAAAAGCGTAGCAGGCCAACCGATTTATTTACAATGCACATTTTTTGCCTCATTGTGCGAAAATAGGGGTGCATGCGTGCGTGCGTGCGTGCGTGCGTGCGTGCGTGCGTAACATTTGATCGATCAAAAAAAAAAAAGATTGCGGGCGCGTACGATCTCCTCCCGCCAAAGAGACCGCCCGTTTGCCAGTAAACTACCTGCCCGCCTGCCTGTCTGCCTGCCTGCCTGCCAGGCAGAACATTGTGGTGAGGATGCATGATTTGGGGACGAGGGGCGGCCTGTCACGAGCGGCCGGGGGGGGGGGGGAAGGGGGGGGAGACGCAAAATGCCCCACCACGGCGACACTCAAGGGTACCAAAAACGATTGTGGACGGACGGGTCCTCTGCTTAGTAGGTAGAGGCAAAAGGCAGCCTGCACGGAGGCTGCCCATTGCCAGAAGATTCTGGTTAGGATGCACCGATGGGGGAGGCGCTAGAGGCACCGGGGCGCTGCCCGCTGGCCAGGAGGGTGCATGTTCGCCTTCGAGAAGACTGTGGCGAGGACGCATTATTTGGGACGATGTGCCGCCAGTCACCGGTCGGCTAAGGCAGTGGATCACAGGGCGGCACAGCGGTGGCTATGAAGAGCCATGCGTTAGAGCGCAGCGCTTAAGCGCCCGCTCCTGTGGTTTCGCGTAGTTTCTCAGAGTCCGCCTCGTTGTAACCAAGAGAACAAAGACGCCACCGAAGATAGAGCGAGCAGGAAAGCGGAGGACGAAAGTATGGCGAAAGTGGGAGGGGAGGGCGAAATTTCCAGACCGCGCCAGACATGCTTCACGGCAGCAACGCGTTACGAGATAACGACAGGGTATACCGCATGCCGTCGTGAATTTGTTGAGGACACGATCACTTCCTAAGACACAGCAGCTATGCGCCGTCGCCGAGAAGACTACAGTTCGCGCTGCGCTCAAATTTCGCATTAGCGACTACCGTAATCGTTTGCCATATTTTTTGTTTCCTCAAAAAAACAACTGTGGTGTATAAAATTGCAGTAATATAAGCCAAGTATAAAATAAAATTAAATCATGAAAATGAACGAACTTAAATTAATAAAGGTAAACTTGCGGCCATAAAGAGTAATACTTTCACAATTATACAAATAGGCAGCCTTAAGTGTCCCAACGAACCCATTGTTAGGCTTCAGTTATTGTTGTAATCGTTGACCTACCTGTCCCGATTTGGCCCGCATTCGTGAACGTGGGAGGGTCGTAGTATACCCTCCACCCGAGTGACGACCCGCAGCGTGCTGGTGGTGACGGTGACTGACCGCGAGCAGCTGTGCTCGTCGGTGTTTATTCGCCAGCCGTGCACAATGTTTCACACCGAGCCTGGCAGGGCCACCAAACTCAGCGGCCAACGAAAATTGGGGAGGGAGCGGGGGCGCAACATACTCGTGACACTACCATAGAAAATGTTTTGCAGTAGTTTGTACAGTTAAAAAAGCTACTGAAGACTTTAGCTAAACTCGCCGCGGTGGCTCAGTGCCTAAGGCGTTGCGCTGCTGAGCACACAGACGCGGGTTCGATTCCCGGCCCCGGCGGCCGCTTTTCTGATGGAGGCGAAAAGCGAAAACGTCCGTGTGTACGAGATTTCGGCGGACGTTAAAGATCCCCAGGTGGTCAAAATTAATCCGGAGCCCTCCACTACGGCGCTCCTCATCGTCGGCGTTGCGTCGGCGCGTTAAACCCCCACAATAAATAAATAAATAAATAAATAAATAAATGAATAAATAAATAAACACTTTCGATAAACGATTTCACTCTTCTGTGTATCTGGAAGCACTGCGAGAACTACAGCAATTGCCAGCACAGAGCAACAGTGCGTGATTTGCTCGTCGCTGCGGATGCAGCTGCTGTTTCTGCTTCGCTTTTGTGGCTTTCTTTTTAAAGTGGCAATGAAATGCGTTCTATTCTTCAACTTAAGGAAAGCCGGCAAATAGCCGCTACACCACTGTAATGATGTCATCCAGCGGTCGAAGAACGCCAAGACCGGGAAGGAGAGAAAAATATTTTAAGCAAATTTCTAAGTTATCTGATAAGGGGAGAGCAGTAATTTTTGGCTGAGGCCCTTTGCGACCCCCTAATCTAAGTACAGGATGTGTTGATTGACTACTTTTTGCAAGCATTTAGAAAAAAGTTGAAAACAAGTGTTGCAGGGTCGCTTTGGTTTGGCCAAGGCAAAATATTTGCACGAAGAAACATTCATTATGACTTAGTTTTTATGCCGCTTTGATAAGGAAACTAAACACGAGCACAAAAAAATTAGCAGAAAAAAACACGCCTGCTTTTTTTTCTTCGAACCCGTTTGAACCCGTTTGAACCGGTTCGAACCGGAACGGAATGGTGCTCTGGAACCGAATCTGAACCGAACCCGAAAGGCTTGAACCCGAACCCGAACCGAACCCGAAAAAAGTACGGTTCGACACTCTGCGCGTAGGTAGCATCGCCGCACGGTCAAAAGCCCAGTGCATAGAACTTCCGAAGATACCAAGTGGCGCTAGGGTTGGATATCAAACAAGCATTTTTAAAGGTTGGCATAAAACCGGTGGGCAGCGATGCATTGCGTTTCCTGTGGTATCAAGCAATACCAAAACCGGGTGTACCACTTTCACCAGTTTTGACTTGCTGAATGACCTGAATCCCTTTCGGAATAATAGCTAACCCATTTCTACTTTCTGGAACGCTTCAACATCACTTAAACAAAGAGCAGTACCCTTAAACTGTGAGACATACACGTATGACGTGTTCACAGGATCTGGAAGCGAGAAAGCTGCGGTGAAGCTCTACAACAATGCAACTAAAATGTTTGAAGCAGTAAAATGCTACGCCAGTGATTTCAGCGTGACTCCCGGGCTACCATGCATCTCGGTTATTTGTCGGGTGTGCTGAAGGTGACGTGAGGAGCTCACCAAATGGTGAAATCCGGGCCATTAAGGCGGGGACCGTTCGCGAAATAGTTTCCGTTGTCTGGCGGGGTATATTTTACTTTACACGGAGACACCGGCCTCGCGAGTGGCGGCCAAACCGGTGTCTACGCTTAATTTCCCGCGATTAATGGATATTTTTGAGCTGTCGGGGCAGAACGCGATACGTTCCTGAAACTGGACATAGGGTTCGGATCGCCTGTCATTGGCGAGGTCGCCAACAACCGCTTATTTTGTTCGGAACGGTTTTTTGCGTTGTCCAAGAGGGCCTCCAGTCCAGGGTCTTCGGGGAAGTGGTTAGGCAATTAGGAAAGGCCAGACGGAGGAGCGATATTTTTTAGATATGCCTTGGTCAAGATTTCTGCTGAAAGGTACCTAAGCAGGCTGCGAGGGACTCAGCTTCAACCTGCAGTGGCGCGAAAAATTAAACGAGGAATGAAGGTGCGCTGAAACCTGAGCAGAGTACGAGTATGAGAGTGGGAGGTGACAACAATGGGCGCAGCATGCGGGAGAAGGGAGCGGAAAGCGGCACCCGGACGAGAAAAATGACAGAACGCGGGAGAAACAAAACGCCACACAGTCATAGCCGAACGAAGGTACACGAAGACCCCCTGCACTCTAGTAAATGGAAGGCGAGCGCTTAGGCAAGCGCTAAGCGCTCGCTCTGTCGTTGTGCCCCCGCGGAGCACGACCGAACCTAGGAAGAGAAGAAGGCGTGTGAAACATTCCGTAAAAACAGCAAAGCCGAAGGGGCTTTTCTCGGCGCTCCCTTTCAGTCGTTCAAAACCGCACAAAGAATGGAGGGAGAGGGTGCGAAGAGGGAAAAAAGGCGCTGATGGGCTCCGCCAGCGGCGCATTGGCTATCGTAACTTTCCGTTTGATGGAAAGTGCTACTTCGCGCTCTCAGCAAACGACACTACAGGAATGGAAAGCCCGCGCTGCCATTGGTTTTCTGTAGTTCCTCTGAAGGCTCGGCGCGGAAGCTTTTTGCTCGTTGACGTTATTTATCGACCCTTATTTTCGTTTCTCTCGCAGGCTCGAGTTGCTGGTTTGTTAATGGTTTATGTGTATATCGCAATACGCTGCAGACTGGCTCCAGATTTTCTAGCAGTCGTGTTCTGGGTCTGCTGCGCGCATTTGAAGGGAGACAAAGCAGAGAAGCGTAGCGGTAACATCGTGTAGCCCAGCACCTTTTAAAGCGAAACTTTAGTGTCCTCGCTGATGCCGTTATGAATGGTTATGAATGATCGGGGGTGAAGTGAAAGAAAAAATGCTTCCCGTGCACGGAATCGAGCCTGGGTCCCTGGCGTTATGACGAAGCCGGCGTCTATCCGATTGCTCCATTTCGGCATGGTCAAAGCGAACGTCAAGCAGCAGTTACCGGTTCAAATGTCAGGCGTACGTAGGGCACACCCGAGAGTTGCTGTGGTTATTCTCAAAAAGTGGTGTGTACCTCCAGAGGAGCACATACTCGCAGTGTGGGATCGGCCGGCCAAAGAATCCATCACGAGAAAGCTTCCCGTTCAACTATCGTCGTCGTTAGACGAAGGGGTGCATTATTTATCCACACTCACTTGTCACTTGTCACTGACGTCACTTGTGGTTCTCCCACGTTGCAAGGTTATCTCACTTTGAGGTTCCTCGTAGCCTGGAACATGGTCAGGTTTTTCGGAAGGCTGAGCGCTTCAGCAATTGACCTCCTTTGACGTGGCGAATCAGGTCACGGGCCCACAGACGCACCTAACCATATGCAACTACGGACACGGCCGTTTGTGTACCAATGCTACCTTTAGCTGTTAGCATACGTCGCGCTCCCGTGATACTGTCTCTTCCCTGTGTGTACGTCACGAACTTGCAGGCGTCAGCATTTTCATCAACCGGTGGTGCTGAGCCGATGTCTTTGCAAAAAATAAGGCTCGAGCGTCGCAGACAGAGCACACATTTCCGAGATACTTATATACTCGCACACAGGAAGTGAACTTGTCGGCCGTTAAAGGTGACCACATGTTCTATAGGTTGGTGTAGGTAGGTCTAGCATTCGTCATTTCTGTCTGTTTCATTAGTTTCAAATATTCATTCATGAATGCACATTTCAAGGTTTCAGGCCGCCATTGTTGCGTCTCTGTGCAGTGACCTCTGAGGCAGCATGACTGCAGTTTTTGAAGAGAAGCTCCTACTATCTGACGTGCGCCGTCGGCTTTGGCGCGCGCCGAAACGCTTTGCGGTAAAGTCCGCTTTATCCATGTGCTCTAATCATGACGACGACGACGACGACGACGATGATAATGTCATTGAAGTGTTTAACACGTACCCCCTCGGGGTAAGCGGTGATTTTGGTCGCGTTGAAGCTGATATATTTGAGCTCGCCGTTCGCAGTTGGCGCAGGTGTCGCGCTATATCATGCCACAGTGGGAATCAATCAGCGACGTCGATCTGAGCACGCCACATCCCCAGTGCGGTCGCCGGCTCTCGTGGGGCACTTCACTTTCTAAGACGGCACGGGTAAGCCTCGCGGATAGCACGCAGCCATTGAAGAACATTATCGCACATAATCTCAGAAAAAAGATCTACAATAACGCATTCCATACCTCTGTGTCCAGCTAAAAGTTGGCCAAAAAAAGTAAAGGGGTTTGATCAATCGATGATTTGGGGTTTTCCTTACTGTTATTGCGTCTTGATTTTGGCAGAACTGTTTCCTTTCCAGTCTTGAGGTCATCGCGTTTCGATTTTGCTCCTTTTCGTTTTCACTGATGCTAACCTTCGCGTGTACCCCTGTTTTCGTAGGGAACGAGCTGGTTAATTTTTTTGCGTTTTTTCGCCTGTGTAATAACAACTCAAGAAATAAACCTCTTTGACTGATTGATTGAACGACTGAGCAATGCTTTCAGCACCAAAACATGCGCGGCATTTTTATTCTTCGTACGCGGTACACTTGGCAGTGCCAGGAGGAGCAGAAGGAGGGAAACCGTTTATTTATATTTTTTTAGTGGTTGGGCCAGGGCATTAGTCGCAGGCTCTCCGCCATCCTCGCGCAATTAAAGTCCACTCTTCCGCCCTAGGCAGTTTCCTTGGGAATCGATGGCGCAGTTCCCTTTTTTCCGCGAGCCAGAGTGGAAGACAGGTCAGGATGGGCGGTGTTTTCGGTGAGTCGCACGGAACTTTGCCCTCTTAAACTGAAGCATAATTACAGGGACAAGTTTGACAACGCTGCATTGCTACACGTACGCATTGAAGGTCCTTTCCCGGGGAATGAACGGAGCGGAGCACCGTTTGAAATCGCTCAAGAATATCAACCCACCACGCGAAATTTATGGGCCGCAATGACATGTTGTGGATGGCTCAGAGAGAACGAGCTAAGGCGGTTGGCTACAACGGAGTTTGTCCGTTTTGTTGCTCTTTTGTGTGGTAAGGTCTTCGCACTTGAGGCGGGCCAGTTGAGAACGCTTTTGTGACGCCTACTTTCTTGCCGTCGCTTTTTGAAACTGATTTCAGCACTCGGGGGACGTTCCGTTGCCAAATACTGCGATGCCTTTGTACGGGTGCCTGCGGCGGTGGCCTCAATAAATATTTTCCAATACTGCAGACGGCCCGAAAAGGCGAACGATCACCCGCAACTCGTCCAGCTAACCATAAGTTCTTTCTTGCTGCCACAGTTGGTCCGTATACATACTCTTGCGCGCTTTTGAACAACACCGAAGGAGAGAAACTGTGAAAAGTGCGTATCAAGTTCACTTTTAAATTCAACTCCTTGAAAATTGATTCGGGTAGCAAGTAGCAATTTAAGATGGTTTGTGAAAAAACGCGTGGTTAGATCTGTATGTCTTAGCATAAATAGGCTGTAGCATATCAAAAGTCCTACGTATTTCTACAAGCATTAGGCATTACGAAGCAGTTACATTTGTTTTTGTGTATGTACACCGTGCAAATGAAAAGGCAGGTAATTTTCTGACTGTCGGAAAGTTGTAATACACTTGTTTTCGTTATGGTAACTAGCCGCAGTATGCAGCGATGCTAAGGTAGGCTACTATACTAATTACAGGAATCGGTATAACACTTGTTGAGTTATCTCTTAATTGCCATAATGCCGCGAACAATGCATTGGGTTTGTTTATGTCTTGTTTTTACTGCCCTTCCGCGCCCGGTTTGTTATCTGTGTCCCAAGCGAAGCGCTGGTTCCATTCTTTATTTTTATGCCGCACTAGTTATCTCGTTCTGATAAAGAGAGCGTTCCGCCCTAACGTCACTAGCCTCGAATAATCTTCTTTTATCTACAATCAGCGGTGAGACAGCTGCGCAGATTGAGCAGTTTTGATACAAATGTGTTTTAGTGCGTCAGGCTGCTCCAAAATCTTGAAAATTGCAAAAAGTGCGCCAAACTGCTGCAAAACAGTATGAAAGCCAAGGATTTTAAAACTCCCGTCAGTTTCAGGGGGGGGGGGGGATGCTTATTTACGGTATAATTTTCCAGAACCCCCCAAGCGATGCTGTTTGTAAAGGTTTATTGATTGTTCATTCAATAAAAAACCCTCATAAAATTGACCCCTAGATAGTTTTTTCGAAAGTCACACTGTCGGTTTGCATATGTTATATTCAGTGAGTTTTTAAAGTTTTCCCATCGAAAATCAATGCAAAGTCCATTAAAAAAATAGTTATGCGTACTGAGGCGACAAAGCACTTGGGCAAGCTGATGAAGGAACGGCAATTTTAGGAGCGCCGTATCTCCGGAATGACATCACTGGGCGCCGCCATCTTGGCGTGGTGAAGATTTGAAAACATGGCTGCCTGGCGAAGCAGTTGCTCGTGGTTCAGGCAGAGTGCTCTTCGCCGATTTTTGGTTATCGAGGTGGCTGTGTTTAAATTCAGTCGTTTAATATGTTGCCGGAAGTTGTGCGACTCGAAAGACGGGAGTTCATCAAAAACAACGTGGTGCCCGCGAGTTCGCAGTGTTTCGGCATTGAGTGTGAGGCGCGGTGCGTGCTTGAAGTGAAATTTTTGACTCATTGAGGTGTGAGAAACCACTGAGTTTTTGCTGCCTTTGACGGCGAGAATGGGACGCTGGACACTGCAGAAGTGGCGGCGCAGGCTACATCGCCGCAAAGTGTTCAAGCAGTGTCCGATAGCGAGACGGGCTATTATTGCACGCTAGTAATAATGGTTCATCTATCTGAAGTGAAATTTAATGCCAAGAAGGAGGTGGCTACACATACCAACGTTACTCAAGTTACGATCGTGGTAAACGTGCACCTTGGAAATTGAAATTGGAGGGCTGGTGTGGTGCGACGACTGTCACCTCGCTTTGCGCAACTTTTGCCGTAGCCCTACACTTGTGCGTAAAGCCAAGTCTGGGATTACAAAAATAATAATTTCGGCATTCACAGGATAATAAAAATGCCTTACAATTGCTTAGTTTTTCATTTCGATATTCTCAACGGCGCTCCGCTATCTATGCATATATAGCCTGAGAATTTAAAAAATGGTTTGCAAAAAGGGAGTGCAGTTCGTACCTTGTGGTACTCTCGTAGAAAAACCTTTATTGAAAGGCTGTTTCAGTGTTGTGTGCGTTCAAAACAGATTAAAAGGTGGACTTTTGCCCCCCTGAGTTGCCAAAAATTTATTTTTGGGTGCTTCTAAGGCGACATAATAAATGTTCTCCTGCTCCAAACCAAGGTTCTTCTGCTCCAAAATCGAGATTTCGTTAATGCAAAAACTGCTCCCAAATCTGATTCAGCTGTCTCGTCTCTGTACAATGTTGTAGATATAAATCGACGGTTCGGGAAACCCTCGCGCCGAAAGATAAAAGCCTTCAGAGGAGACGCCGCGGTATTCCGATCGCCGACGCTCGCTTGCGTACGTCACTTTGCTGACTGCTGCTTCGCCGCCTGTGTATTTTTTTAGTTGTTAGGGGAGCACAAGTTCACTCCAATAAACTTGTTTTACTTGAAGACAACTGCGTCGTCTTTGGCATCGTGACAATATTTGCGTAGTTCACCGCGGAATTTTACGCAACTAGGAACTACTGGCTGCTGCCAGCACACGGGCTCCTCTTGGGTTGTGGTTATGGAAAAACGCTGTAACTCCTGCTTTATTCGAACTAATCGTGCTTTATATTGATAACAGACTACTTAATAGTGGGGAGTATTGTTTGGAAGGATACCCATCAGTCACAGTTTTATAATAAATAACATGGGCTCCCACGGGACGCCTGTGGTAGGAGAAATTTCCAGCAGATGGTAACCGGTATGCTTCGCGGGAACATTAACTCAAGCCCTTTTCGAAAGATGTATAAGCTAAAAAAAATCCGGCTTGCCTGCTTATACGCTTCGTGGGACAAAATCTCAAATTAGTTCTTGGGCGACTTTATGGGCAGCATGTATATGCAAAAAGAAGTTGGGTATATCAAGGTGCTTAATATATTGAGAAATCCGTAAAAGCAGGTAATTTACCCAAAATCCTGAAACTCCCTATTACATGGCCAAAGTGAGAAAAAAAATATCGTAAAAAACTTTTTAGACATTTGTTCTGGTTCCCTATTTCAACAAAAACTTGTTCAATATCTCAAGGCGCCTGCGATAAAAAAACTTGTGGAACACGGTTTAGCGCTTTTCACTCTCTCACGGGTGTAATTTTTGAAAAAAAACAGCACTATTAGGCTCCTACACCATAATTCAAATGTTCTTCTCCAATTTCAGGTTTTTACAATTATCAGTTTGGCTTGGCATCTGCATTAAATGTTAAAGACGTTTCTGCCCGTCCTACTTGCGAAGTTTAAAAAATCCATCTTCCTCTTTTAGCGGCGTCGCAGGTCGAAATACTCAAAATTGGTTTTGTACATTTGCATAACATTTATTAGCAAATACGTACCAATTAGATAAATGATTCAGTGTAACATTTATAGGAAAATCTTTAAGAACAACCACTTTGTTCGGAAACCGCCCCAATAGGGTTGGTTAGGGCGAAATCTTAAAACTGCTCTTTAGATATTTCTAAGGGCTACACATATCATCAAAAAGCACTTCTGTGTTTGAACGGGTGAGCGAGATAATCCCGAATTTACTTAAATACAATTTCCCCCTTTTCCTCGGTTGTGAGCACAATTTCGAAAAACCCCGCCTTTATTATACCACTACTCCTGGGGGCCACGAGGGAAAATCAAACGTTATAATTGTGTGCTTCACGCATGTATTAGGAAGAAAGGACTGAATATAATGTTGTGCCTTCATGAAATGAACCGTTGATAGAAAGCGCTCCTGTTGTGTACTCCTTGTGTTACGTCTTTTGGCGGTTTAAATGATGCACTCCGTATCCTGCACTAAAAATAGTCAGTGTCATAAACAATAATACATCTCAATCCCACGCCACATGGACCCGTCTTCAGACTCCGGCAGGCGCCGAAGTAGAGCCCTCCATCTTTCCAGCCCATCACATGACACGTATTACACAGACGCCACGTTTACCGACAACATGGCCACAACTGTCACGGTAGGTCCACGTGAAGAAACCATCCGTCAACACTGTAATGTACCTTCTTCTACAGCTGCTGAAATTCAAGCCATTGCCGATTCGATCATGCTGCAACCCCATTCAACTGACCAAATTACCATCCGCACGGATAGTCAATCTGCCCTCAGAGAATTCGCAACTAACTCCTTACCTGCGCACATCCATCACGAGCTGACATGCTACATGGCAGCCCACAGTCACCTGCACGTATTTCTAGAATGGGTCCACGGACACCAGGGAATTGTAGTGAATGAAAGGGCTCATGCCCTTGCTCGTGCAAATCGAAACCCGAGCGACCCTCAACCCTGGCCCCAGGACTACAGCCCCAAGGAAGAACGCGCCGCCCATCGCAAGGCCCGGAGGCAACAGCTGAAGGACCTTCGCAGATCTCGCCGTAAATCTTCCTCCTCCCACTTCTGACCTCACACGCCGCGAAGGCACTTACATCCGCCAGGCTCAGACTCTCTCCCTCCCTTGTGACCTCGTTCTTCACTATATCATGACCCGAGATGGCACGCCCCACTGTCAGGTGTGTGGTGCCTATCCCGACGTTAAACACACCTACTGGACTTGTCCTCGCGCCAGGAGATCACCTCACTTTCTTCATCCAGACCTTTTACCATCCCACATTCCATACTCATGGGAAAACTGGGCCGCTCCTCCGCCTGATCTTCGCCCCATCCTTTGGCCTCGCCTCGCCCGGCACATTGCCCACGTGCGGGGCCCTGACACCTGCGGAATTCCCACCTGAACGTCTTCCAGGCCCACCAGAACCACATTTTTGGCAGCCCGGACATGGGCCGCTTTAAATAAAGTTTGATCTCTCTCAATTCGATCAGCTTAAAACCCAGAGATAGGGCTACCCCACACCTTCCACGGCCACGCTGCTGAACAACTGGGTCAAATTAGGTGAGCCGCATCATGTTAACGAAATTCAAATACTTAAACTTACGGGTACTGGCTTTTAACTCTGAAAACGACTGGGTGATGATTTGTCAAACCCCAGACACCACGGGAACGCATTCCAATTCGCCTGAGATTCAACATAAGCATTGCCCCCTTCCTAAAAATATGCGCCCAATCCAGAAGCCGGGCCGTTCCCTCGCTTGCATTCGTGCTCTTCTGAATGCACGTAACACCAAAGCCAAGATGCGGCGCGTTATTTGAACAGGTAGACGTCCGCCGTGGCGGTGGCCGAGTACCTCGGGAATGAACTCGGTTCCACCACTGTCACGACCACGATAGCGGAATCGACCATAATCGTGTCGCTGCAACCCCTGCATCTGAACTGGTTATCGCAGTAACCGACTCTCTTAAAGCATGCCGGCGTTACCACTCAGGCCGGATTGTTCTTCCCGCCTTCCGCATTCTCCAATCCACTCCCACTATTCCCGTTAGGCATCTCATGTGGATCCCGGGACACACGTCTCTGGAGGGGAATCAGGCGGCCCCAGGCGCCACCTGCGGGGATGGCTATCGAGAGCCCTCCTCCACTACTGTTCCACCGCCCGAGAGAGACAACTACGCCTTTCCCGCACATGTCGCGACATCCTTTGCCCGTGTCGCCCTTCCATTGTAAACTAATTGAAAGTTGGGCGAGTTGGTAATCATGCGTCTCAAAAATCAAACTGCGCGAACAAACATCAACACGGACAGGAACACATTCCCTTCCGGCGCCGCAGCATGGCAGTGGAGTAGTTCTATAAATGTGCGGAAGTATTCCTAAAGACAGGTATGCTTTTTTTCGCAAGTCTTCGCAAAGACAGGTATGCAAGTATGTTTTTTTTGTTGTTGTTGTTGGGGGCTTTTTCGATTTCAAATGCTTTACGTGGAAACGAATTGCCGTTTTTTTTCGGCAATTTCGCGAATGGATGTTCAGCACAACCTGGTGCTGCAGGTGGTTGGAACTTAAGCTAAGGCGGCCCGCTTCGCTAAAACACGTTTTCCGCCCCGAAAGGTCAAGAAATAGAGAGTGTTAGAACAGGGGGCCCCTACGTTCTTTGTTCCCCAAGCGGCTTGGGGCGCCGTACTGCGCAATGCGCAGAACCCAAGCCGTACTTGGGGGTTTTGGGTTTGCGTTTTGCGGGCACGCTATTTTCCGAAATAGCAGGCGCCCCAAAGCTGGTCGCAAGACAAGCTTGCGTTCCTTGCGTCGCTCTCGCAGCGAACGAGACAGCCCGTAACCACGGCTGAAGTGAAACTTGCGTCTCATTTCGCGATCCACCCGATCAGCTACGACAATCGCTGAGCTAAATTTGTAGATTCCGCTCGTCGTTCGCAAGAAACAGATAAAGCATGTAATCTTGAAGCGTTTTCTGCCCTCGGAAACGGTCTGCGCACACGCTCGCCTCACCTGGCCGCACGGCATACGAAGCGGCTCGAACCAGCGTAGACCACGGTGGAAAGCAGCTTGTCGCCACTCTTCCTAATCAATCTAATCGCGAAAAATAAGTTCCACGTGCGAGAAAGTAAATGTCAGTGTGGTGAAAAATTTGTGCTTGGATTGTTATCACTGCTGATCTGAAAATCCGCGATCAGATATCTGCCGCGATGCTAAGCCTACGCTGATCGGCCGCGGAGGTTCCACGGTCCGACCCCGCACCGCGGTGCGACGAGCGGCCGAAGGATGCCGCTCCCTCGCGGAAGAATCAAAACAGGCCACGCCAGATGTCTTGGTTAGTGGTCACCGATCGCTCCAGTTGCGATAGTCGCAAAAATTGTTCCACATGCGAGAAAGGGGATGATCGTGAGGTGAAAAGTTGTATTAGGGATTGTCATTCGCAATTTTACAGATAGCGGCGATCAAATATCCGCCACGATGCAAAGCCTAAAGTTCCCAACAGCGGGCTTGCGTTGCTCGAGTCGGCTCGACCCGAGCAACGCAAGCCGGCTGCGGGGTGTTGCGGAAACGCCTCTTCTAAAACTAACCGCGCGTGAGGGCGTTATGTTTGGGCTCCCCTAGCCACTTGGGGCCCCCAACGTCGGTTTCCCCTATTCTAAAAGTGCCTAATACCGTGACCGCGCGCGCATGCGCAGTCGAGTCCCGCTACCCGCTGACTTCAGTGTAGCGTATGCGAGCCTAGAGGGCCGCATACGCTACACGTATCATCTCTCTCATATGGAGCTTTCGAATAGAAGGCACCAACTCTCTGTGTTCCCCGATCGGCTTGGGGCGCCGTACTGCGCGTCGGCAGAAGCCGAGCCGTCCTTATAGGGCTTGGGTTTGCGTTGAGCGCGCGCGGTATTTTGACGAAATAGCGGGCGCCCCAAATCTGACCCCAAGAGGAGCCTGCGTTCCTTGCTTCGCTCTCGCAGTCAACGAGACTCCGCGTGACCACGGCTGCAGGGGAAGCTCAGCCGCGGTTTCCCGGTCAACTCTGTGGGCTACAATGATCACTGAGCTAAATGTGCAGATTTTGCGCGTCGTTTGCAAGAAATGAATAACGTAGGAAATCATGGGGCGTGTTCTGCAATCGGAAACGGTCCGCACACATGCCGCGCCGTAGCGCAGTCAAGCCAAGCTTGCTCCAGTAAGCATCATACGAAACGTCATAGGAAAGGGCACAGAGTAGGAATGGCACAGAGGATGCAGAGAGGGGGACAGCACTGTCGAAGTGATTTTTCTACTGGATAAAGTCGTGTAAACGCACCCAGAGTGGAAAAAAAACATCGCCTAGAGACTCCCGTCGACAATTTGCGAAAGTAATCTCACAATGTGTACAAATCGCTTGAGTATCCCTGTTATTTTCCGCTCCTCTTATTTTCCGCACCGACTGCGTGGAGAGCGTGCGACGGGTGGCGAGGAAAAGTAGAAGCTCCCTCCCCGTCAATGTAATGTCTTTACATGAGTTGCTTCCGTGTACAGCCGCGTCTGGGAGCCTCCCTTGCAGCAAGATGAGGGCGGTAATCGCATAATGCATATACAATTTTCTCTAGGCAGTCGGAGGAGGAGGAAAATACTCTCCAACCAGTTCACCCGGCGGCTCGCGCGCATTCCGCTTCCGGCGGACTAGCATAGTCCTTGTGCGGTTGGCTGTTGACATCGCTGGTCGCGGTGTGGTGCCCTGCCTACCAGTATAGTGTTTGTCGCCGTCGGCTCCATTTTTCCGGAACTTTGATCTGTTTTAGCCTACACTGCGATGCCTTTCAGGGCGATCACTTCTCTGGCAAGCGCTGTGTGGTCCTGGGTTGCAAGAATGACCAGAGGAAAAAAATTGCCTAGACATACAACGGTGAAAATGCAGTGCGATTGCATGTTTATGCTCAATCGCTTACCCGTAGGCACCAAGTTCAGACATCGATGGACGTCGTGGATAAACCGCAATACTTCGCACCGAAGACAAAGTCTCGTGTCAGAATGAATCACTTGGAGGGCAGCGAACGGAGCAAAATCGTAGTTTGAATGGTGGGGGGGGTTTGTTGTTTTTCTTCGCAGTAAATTCATGCTTGTAAGAAACGTTCATAACTATAGTTCAGTGGGATCATATTGTATTGTGAAGTCAACAGCGTGGTAACCACCTCGTATAGAGTCCATCGCGATCGCGGGTCAGCGAGACATACACGTAGAGCTCGCATTTGTCGTCTTCGCTTCGTTAAACATCACTAATCGGCGAACATCACAAGCGAGGTGGCCTTAAAACTACATGTTTGCAAACTGATATCGATTTTTATACCAGTCGGATTTTTATACCACCACTGCATATGCTACTCCCAACAGAAGGGGTCGCCATCGCATACGCTAGCAGCGAATTAGGACCTAAAATCCACCGTTGTGTTCTTCCGTAGGTGATAAAAACAGAACACGCACACACACACGCCCACACGCGCGCGCGCGCGCGCGCACGCACGCGCGCACGCACGCACGCACGCACGCACGCACGCACGCACGCACGCACGCACGCACGCACGCACGCACGCACGCGCACGCACACGCACACGCACACGCACACGCACACACACACACACACACACACACACACACACACACACACACACACACACACACACACCCACACACACACAAGCACTGTAACCGCTAAGTTAAAACTTAGGCTCGGAAATTGACGGCGCTAGCATCTGGTTAGCAAGCAAAATACCGGCGCCCAAGTCTATCAAGGATATCGGTGTATATTTTTCCTTGTATTCGCCTGGCCCCAATGCTGTTGGCCTCAGCGGACAGCTCATCCAGGTCGGAAAACCGACTACAGTACGGCGAAAAAGTGGGGTGTGCCGGCCTAATAACCCTCTCCGTGCGAGTTTCGCTCCAGGCTGTCGGCTCAGGATTTCATGCAGCTCTGCTGTTGGTCGCACAAGTTCTGAGAGGGATTCCACTGTGTGCGCAATTCCACCTCGACAATAAAAACTGGCACCGACCAAGAATGTTTAAAATCCAAAGAAAGACGCTTCGGCTCCCGTCCGGGTGCCTTGCTCACAATCGCAAGTGTACGGGAGCCGAAACGTCTTTCTTTGGATATTAAACATTCTTGGTTGGTGCCAGTTTTTATTTTCATGTGTTTTCCTGACCAGACGGGTTTGCGTCCAACCCTAGATTTCAATTCCACCTCGCGCGGCATCCTCCAATGGTAGTCTACAGTAATAAATTCACGACGGATCGCCGCCTTTAGTTGCGTCACCGGGGTGTATGGGTGACCGGAAACTAGTACCACTGCGCTGCTGGCTTCGTAAGGTCGACAAGAACGACACGAGCGAGCATGTCGCTGTCGCTGACTCGTATGGCTGTGTGATGATTCTGAAGTCGATCTCGATGGAGTCGATGAAGTCTGTCACGGTAATCGTATACTCGTAACCGCTCTGATCAGCGACATCCAATTTTAGCAGCGGCATTTTCAGCTTTGGTGCCATTAGGGAAGCCTAGAAAGGATTACATCAAGCGCCTCACTTAGTGCTCGGGTGACACGTCTCCCCCAGGAGCGCCTGCGGACATGCCGGAGGGTTTCGCGTCCTGGCGAGGAAATTCGCTCAGCTCGTTCAGCGCCTCGCTGCCAGAATGGTTGCTCAACGGAGGAAAAAATCGGGAGCTCAGCCTGCTGGGGTTGGCGAGAGGCACTACCCAAATCTCCGCGCGACTTCCCCATCGCGGCGTGTAGTGCCGCGTTGCTTTCGAGAACGAGTGGCATGTGAGGGAAAAGTGCTTCTTGAGAAGCGACTCAGCCGAGAGGAAGCAGCGGGGAGCTAGTGCGTGCCCCGAAAGAACTCCAGCTGTTTGCCGAAGCACAAGTGTCCCTGCGGTTGGCTCACTGCATTGCTCGTCACCAGCGTTGGGTAAGTGCGGCATACCTCCTTTGGACCGCCGACAGTGCCAACCGCAATGAAGCTCCCCCGGCATGAGAGGCACTAGGCACTCGCTATGCTCGCGTATGCTCGGGCGCAGCATATTTCACCCAGCTCTGTCATTCTGTCAAAAACATACCAGCCGGGCTCGAAGGGAGCTCTCCCTGCTTGAAAAGCACGCAGGGCCAGCCTGCAGCTCTGTCGTGCCGTCGCAGAGCAGACGTGCTGGGGCCCTCGGTGCTCTCCAAGGAAGGGGCGCATCTACATCACCAGTGCCACCAGCCGGGACCCAAAACGCAGGCAGTCCGCAAGGACTGCCGTCAGTTGAGCAGACGCGCCGGCGTCTAGGTTTTCGCGGGTTCGATGTGCCATTGTGCACACCGCCCCCACCGACGGCTGTCCTTGACGGCTGGCATCTCATTTCGCTCCCGTGTCACACAGAGCAGCCGGGGCCAAAGATATCTCTTGGGAAGGAGCGGAGTCGAGGTAACACATGCGACGTCGTTAGACGCCTGAGGTTAGTGGTAGCTCCGGAATGGACCTGATGATAATGATTTCTACTGCTATCCCCTTTGTAGCGGCGTAATGGAGTGTCATCTTACCATAAAAACTAATATACCTGTGTTTTACACCCGTCGTTTAATTCTAGCGCTGCTCTTAGGGCAGGCACAAAAAACGTATTAGGCCCAGGGGCAGCTGTACTAGGCAATATTCCCCTCTCTGCTTTTCGTCCACCAGCATTCTAATCTTCTTTTCGTCGCCTCGACAGCCTTGAAGTTAACTCCTTCTGTGCTGCCCTTATATCCTAGGGCTCGAATATTTCCCTCTATATTTTGGTGGGTATACCCTCGCATTCTAACACTATGCGCCGCATAGTTTGTTTCTTTTGCTCAGACCCCGCATACCCCATCATTTTGTGTATACTTCACCACAATGCTCTTGGTTCGCAAGCAATCGTCTCTAGCCTAAAAAAGCAAAGCGCTTCCCTGGGAATTATCGTACAAATTTTCCTTTCTGATGTTCAATTTCTCAGCCCTGTACGTCTCTAACGAAGTTTTAGCTTCCATTTTTTCTCTCTGTTCATTCGCTTCCATCTGTCTTGCCTCTTTTCTGGTTACCTTGGCTGTCTTTGATTCTGCACTGTTTTTTCCGTATTTCATCGTTAGTCTTCTAGTCTTCCTTATTCATTGCCTGTCCACGCTTTTCATGTATAGGCACCTAAAAACTTTAGCTCTCCACCTACGTTGATCCATTGCTCTCAACCTCCTCTCAAAACATATTTTACTCTGCCCTTCTCCAAGTTCAAACGACGCCCAGCCCATTTCTCCCTGCACTGCCGCAGTTCGTTAGTTGTTTTTCCGTGCGCTCCTAAGGTCAAACGCCTACCGTTCTTTCGTTCACTTCAAACTTGCCACAGCGTCTGATTTTAAGCAGAGTACTGCATTCGCTAATGCGAGACCCGGACCCATTACTCCTTTCAGCATTCCTGTCACTACTTTATATTTGTTGTACCTCCACAGATCTCTATGCTTAATTTTAACTGCGCTTCGCTTTCTCTTACCCATAAGTTGCTCCTCGTGATTTCTTAAGTAGTTATCCGCCTCGTTTATCCACTCTCCCATATATTTATCTTCCTTCGCTCTGGGTGATTCGCCATGCTGGATTGACACTGCGTCACTGCTAGTGTCATGGAAAATTGAAAACCATTATTCCCGATTTTTCTGCGCGTAAATTTCTCTCTGCCCGGTTATATTTATGAGCCGTTGCATATCGGTCTGGTTATCAGCTAAAAGAACAATGTCGTCTGCGTATAGCATTCCCGTAATACGCTGTTGTACCTCATCGTCTTACAACATACGCGTTAGTTCGAACCCTAATTGATTTTTTTCTTGTTTTTTTTTTCTAACCTTCCATGGAAAGCATAAACAGTACTGGGCTCAAAGGGCATCCCTGTTTTAGTCCCGGATGGTTGTTGACCTGGTGGGCGCATTTCTGTCCTTCCCATGTCAGGTGCACTCTATTATCTTTATAGATTGCCCTAAAGAACTGTATTAACACGTCCCTAGAGTTACCTTGGAGATTAACCCTGGATTTAAAGCATTCTCAACAGCAGTCCTCTGTTTACGTTGTCACATGCCCGTTTAATGTACAAGAACGTACAATATAATGGTGTATTCTGCGTTTTCAAAATTTCAGTACATTGTGTTATCACGACAAAATTATCATCCAATCGCCTATCTTCTCTAAATTCATTCTGCAGTTCCCCAAGGATTTCATTTTCTTCCATCCATGTTTAAATTTCTAATTTTATCGCCTGCAATACGAATCTATACACCGCTGAGGTTACTCTGAGTGGTCTGTATGAATCAATGCTGGCTTTCTTGCCCCCGCCTTTACATATTAAATTCATCCTACTTTCTATCCAATCCTCCGGTATTTTTTTTGGTTTATATCACCTTAGCCATTGCCCTCAAAAACGATGCCTTACTTTTCGGTCCAAGAAGGTTTATCAGTTGCATTGATACTCCGTCCGGGCCCACTGCTGTCTGGGGGGAAACCTTTTTCTCTGCTTTTTTCCAATCAAGGTTGCTCAAACTTATTTCCCTTTCCGCAGTCTTCTGTGGCGCTGATGTTACCGGTGCAGGCTTCCCTATCTCTTTCTCCCTAAACTCCTCACTAATCACTCGATGAATATGCGCCAACCCGTTCTCTTTCCAGTAGCGTACCTGATGATGATTGATGATTGCTATCGGTTTCCCCTTTGTAGTGGGCTGATGACATGTTATCTTACCAAAAGTACTAATATACCTATGTTTTATACTCTTGGTTTAATACTACTAGCGCTGCCTAGGGCAGGCACAAAAAAGCTTATTAGGCACAAAATACTTTTTTTTCTGTTACAGGTGGTAACTGTCCTAGGCAATATTCCCCTCTCTGCTTTTCGTCCACCAGCATTCTAATCTTTTTTTCGTCCCCTCAACAGCCTTGAAGTTAACTTCCTCTGTGCTACCCTTAAATCCTAGGGCTTCTGGAAGCCGAATATTTCCCTCACGTAGATTTGGATGGATACCCTGTCATTCTAACACTATGTGCCGCATAGTTTCTGTTTCCTTTCCGCAGAACACGCATACACCGTCATTTTGTGAATACTTCCCCACAAAGCTCTAGTTCGCAAGCAACCTGTTCTAGCCTCAAAAAGCAAAGCACCGCCCTGGGAATTATCGTAGAAATGTTCCTTTATGATGTTCAATTTTTTAGCCCTGTAAATCTTTAACGAAGTTTTAGCTTCAATTTTTTCTGTCCGTTTATTTGTTTTTATCTGCCGTCCCTCTTTTCTGGTTACCTTGGCGGTCTTTGTGTCTGCACTGTTCTTTCCGTATTTCATCGTTAGCCTTCTAGTCTTCCTTAACTGCTGCTTGTCCAGTCTTTTCAAGCAAAGGTACCTAAAAACCTTAGCTGCCCACCTTCGTTGGTCCATTACTCTCAACCTCATCTCAAAGCATATTGTGCTTCTTGAACATCAAAACGACGCCCAGCTCATATCTCCGTGCACTGCTTCGTTAGTTGTTTTTGCATGCGCTCCTACTACCGTCCTACCGTTCTCTGTTTAACTTCAAGGCCTGATAGAACGTCTGATTTTAGGCAGAGTACAGCATTCGCAAATGTGAGACCCGGAACCATTACTCCTGTCCACATTCCTCTCACTACTTCATATTTGTTATACCCCCACAGAGCGAAACGCAGCTATCCCTTACCCTCAATTTTTATCCAGTAGCGTAGCCCTCTTGCAGCGGCCGCCCGAACCACACTTGGGGGATCACAGCCGGACTTGACTCTCCTGCTCCCGGAAGAGGAGAGTCGAGTCCGGCCGTGGGGGGATTATAGCAATCACGGCCCATCTTTTTCCGCCTATCGTGTGCAGTTGAGGAAGCCGTTCCAGGCGCCACGCATGGTTTTATGGCAGAGAGATTTTTCAATGGCAGCCGTAGCGCCTACCTGTCGGCCGCTGGCAGGGCTCAGAAAACCGAGCAGCACTTAGCTAGCTCGGCGTTCGCAACTGGCTAATCCAATACGGCGTCGTTTTGTCTACATTTGCCCCCCAAGAATGGCGGATCGGTCGCTGGGAGCGAGAGTAGCGCATGTGCAGAACGCTACTGGAAAAAGGTCCACTCCGAAACCTTGCATACCGCGTCGCTCCGCACTAGCGCTTGCTCCAGCTCAGGCTTCAGCGCCTGTCCTGTGGTTATTCTTCTGTCTGTCCCGTCTTTCGCGCTGTGATTAGTTATGAACACCTACCAACTCGCCCAACTTGCAACTGTCTTTGCTGAACTCCGGAAGGATGCGATGTCTGCTAGCGAAGTCCGTCATAGCTTTTCTTCTGTGATAGCGTTAAGGCCGATTGCGCGAACAAAGGGGTGGAAGCAAATACATTAGCATCAGCTGCCCCATGCTGGGAGGCACAAAATGTGAGACTCTGCTGTGTAATAGAGCTCAACCTGGAAGACGCCCACCATGGGTGTGAGCGAGCCAATCCGCCAGGCAGGGTCGGCTCTCGCCATGCGTCGTCCGGCGTGATGGGACAGCTTTGCGGAGCTGCGCTTCATGCGCGGGAGGCTGTAATACAAGAACAGCTCCGGCGAACACGCACGGCCCTGGCGCAACCCTGACTGGTCAGCGGCCACGCGGGAAGCCACTTCGCTTAGTCGGCCGCCGCATGAAATTCACGGCTGTCCTTTACCGGCAAGAACAGGCAAGGTACTCAAGGAGTGGTCAACTACGGCGACGACCGGTGAGGATCAAAACTGGTCGAGTGAAAAATAACATCTTGATCACCTGCCCTATTCCCGGTACGTGCCGATTTCTCACACCAGCGGAAACAAGGATGGTCGCCTTGTAAGCGACAACCTAGGAGCGATCGGCATGCATGTTGCTTTGCTCCAAGCGCAGTAAGCACAAGCCCAAACATTAATCAACCGTATTCTCTGCGAATAATTTAATAAACATGTCATCAGCTCCACTTTCAAATTCAGGAGAAGCGAAAGCGAACGCCGAAATCCATCCTGGTTGTTGCTTACAGTTAACTATAAGAGACACACCAACTGTGCGCTCCAATAAAGGGTCTAAAGAATAAACGCCAAGGACAAGGCAACCAAAATCCAGAATATGGTATTTACTATGGGGCCACAAGCTTCACAGAGTTTGAAATAAACCATGTGACGTAAAACATTTCCACTGAAAACCTTTGTAGAGCGTCAGCGACTTGACGAAACAATTTCCGCCACAAGGAGGAGCTGGAGAAGAAAGGGCAAAGCGGCTAAATTTCTCCGGTTCAGGCTCGGGAGGGAAGAATGTTCTGGGTGAGGCCGTGAGAGCCAATTTCCGGAGCGAAAATTAACCCGTCGCCCAAGCGTGCGATGCATACAAAGGCGAAGTGAAGCGGAGCTCGAGCGACGCCTGAAGGGAGAGCCGGGCGACCAGGTCGCCGTGCTCTCCCAAACACTTCACTCGACGGTCCGATTCAAAGCTCGGCCCAGCGGGAGGAAATGAACGGGAATACGCCCAGGGCGATGGACACGAAGGCGAGGAGACACTTCCTCTCCCTAACGAAGAACGCCGCCGGGCTCGACGGTCTGAGTGGAATAAGATGCGGTCGCACAGGGAGCCCCTCGCTTGTTTGCTGCTCATTAGTGCGGCCCTGCGGAAGCACCCGCGCCCTGGCTTCACGAGCTGCTGTACAAACTTCAGCCAGGAGCGTGCAAGAAAGACCTGCTTTCTGCTTCTTCCGCAAACGACGGATTATGGACGCTTTTGCATTACGGAGAGCAGAAATTCGCTTCCTCTCCGGAAGTACTGATGCGTTATGAGACAAGGAGAACCGAACGGAAATGGAGGGGAATATTACTCGAATTTTAGTATGGCAGCCAAATTAAAGTGAGAACGGCAGAACAAGGTAATGACACCGCACAACAGAGGACTTCTTAGGTAAACGCAGAGGGGAGCGCTCAACAAAAACCATCCAGAACACAGGGAAAGTCGTGCGTTTGTATATTAGAAGGCTTGAAAGAACAGGCAGTGGGGAGGCGCTCCGCTTCTACACACGTTTCGGAACGTCCGGGTAAACCAACTTGCGCAAGTAAAGGCCAAAAGAGCTACGGCGGTAAGCGCAGATGGACGCGACACGGTGCACGCTTCGGGATAATGGGAGCACATGACGTGCTGCTCTCAAAGCATGATGATTATGTCTTCCGAAAACAAACGCCCATCCCACACCTCCCGGAACGAGCGAAGCGTATGAAGTGGAACTAGCCGGCCGTTAATGCCTCCATTAGGCGAGCTGCGGGTCGCAAGAGGCAAGAGAGCCTGGTTGTTCGGCGGGTCTCGGCAACGTCGGCTGACTGACTCAGTAATGCTTGATGTCCTGCTATTTGGTGCCACATTCTTTTTAAGGTGATTGTGGCACGGTGTATAGTGACAAAAACAGACACAGAAAAAAAAAACATGCACCGTCTTCTAGTGCAAGTCTACATTTTTTTTCTCTGTTGATCTTTGTAAATATACCCAGCATAACTTACCTTTAAAAGGTTGAGTCACACAAACGAGCGAGGGAGCACGAACATTCTGTGTAGGACGATAGTCTTTCCTGGGCTTCTCAAACACAAAAATTTTCTGTCTGTCTGTCTTTTAAAAAAACTTGATTTGACCATACACACAAAACCCTACCTACCGGGGACATAAAACATTCGTGTACAATGTATACAGGTATATACAGTCACTGACATTGGTCAGCGCAATAACTTTAACTATGTGAAGTAGGACAAGTGGTATTGTATAACTATACAACCACATATATAGCTATATAGAAGGAGATTAGGAATATAAGTTACACTACGAATTATTACACTTTGTTACACTAGGTATAACTAGGAGTGGTTGGGCCTACCCTAGCACTTTTGATGAGCTATACAGGAAATCGGAGTCAGGTCGTACACATTGTAGATGTAGCTTCTAAACTATAATCACAAATCAAATAAGGCGTTCCAAAAGGGTCAATTTTAGGTCCACTTCTCTTCTTATTATACACTGATGACTTCCCTGCATGCCAAAGAGACAGCAGTTGTACTCTTTATGCAGATGACACCAATATATTAACAGGTGATACTAACCTAGACGGCCTAACTTCGAAGGTAAACCAGGAGCTCGAAAATATTTCAGCGTGGTGTCGCATCAACGCTCTACAAATAAACCCCGCGAAAACAAAATGCTTAATATTTAATACCCCTAACAAGCACCCTGCCTCCATATTAAGCATTGCTTTGACTGCAGCGACATCCCTGTATCAAGCACCGCCACATTCCTCGGAGTTTCACTCGACACCCATTCAATGTGGACGCCAAGTAGCTTACAGAAAAAAAAATGGCTTTGGAATACGGGTGCTAATCAGATTTTGAAGTTATTTTATCATTGTGTTCAAAGCCATTTTAATTACTGCATATTGTCCTGCGAAACACATATTGTACTCATTTGTCATGCATTCATCATTCGCAAATCCAAGCTGTTCGCCAACTTACCTTCAGCCCTTTGACGTTAATGTTGAAATTTTGTTTATCGTGAGGCGTCCACAGGTACAAAATACAAACAACAACGTCTGGGTGCTCAGCCTTCTGCTAGTTCTGGACCCATTCAAAACATAGGGGAGTATCGGCACGCATACAACAATTCAAGTCGAAAAGGTATGACGGTAAAGGCAGCCTGTGATCAGCAAAGCACAAAAAATACCACAACAATAGAACAAGAAAGATTCTGAATCAACAGGTAAAGCATGACCACCCGAAAACACGTGATCAAGATATGTAACCAGCCAGGAAACAAGAGAAGGAAATAAAGGGAATAATACAAGATTATCGCTTGTGTAGCAATACATAAATATGATCAGCGATCTGTACCATGAAAAAGAGTGTTATTTCAGGACAGGGAAAACAAAAATATAGGCTTTCAAATAGGCCGTACCATTGGAAGCACTTTGATTTAAAGACAAAACAACTGTACAGGGGAGCTCACTCGATTTCTTCGGACCAGTATACTGCAATCGCCGCTGACCGTATACGTTGTTCAATGGCGGAATTAAATATTGGCCTTTAGAGGAAGAACGACTCTTCACACTAGATTTTCTTTGCACCAATGCACCAGCGCACAACTCGAGATGGGCCTCGAAGCGGTTATTCCAGTAGCGGACCAGTAGCTAGGTTTTCCTGGTGCAACGCAATCTGTGCTCAGTGACCCAAGGAATGTCCTAGCAAATGCAAAACTAGGAGCATATAGGCACATCGATGTAAGTTTATGAAAGCTTTTTGTCTTGTAAACAATGCATCGTCTTGTCTTACAATGTATGTATTGTCCTGTAAACATTGTAAACAATTCTTCCGGAAATTTATTGTAGAAACTTCAAAAATGAAATCTCATTTTTGAAACCGTTGTCACGACCGTCGTAAACGTTAACCTACACTCCTGTCGCTCCGAATATATTTTTCTTATCAGCTAAAATGCAATTCCTGGCAATAAACAAAAAAAATAGATGCGTTTATTTGAGACGTACTAAATGTGGCCATAAACATCATCTCCCACTCATTCCTGCAGGTAATTCGGGACTATCCACAAGACATGTTAATGTACTACTCGGCCGCTGAGGACACCAAAGGGAGTAAAACTGTAGTGATCTAAACTATCTAAATGGTTTAACTACCTTTTTTTGCTTTACCTGGGCAGATTATTCATAGTGAAATGATGCTCCACCTTGACGCTGTTGACCTAGCGCGACACAGTGTGTTATTTGTTTTGCTGCTGTGCACGGGCCACGGCTATGATGTCTGGAGGCAGGACCTGCGTTAGTGCGTAGCAATTACTCGGTGAGTGCCCCATCGTGAAAAGTGCTCTTTGTATCAGCACAAATCAGCGCAATCGTAAAGTCATGGCATTTAATCGTTACCATACCGCAGATGCAGATGGAGCACTGTGAGCTAAAAAACAAAACAAAAAAAGAAGTCGTTGAACTTCAATATCGATTGCCAAGTCCGGCAACCACCGTCGGTCACAGGAAACAAAAAGTACCAAGTGGCGATAATTACAAAGACTGAAAATTACGTAAGGAAATGTAGAACAATGAAAATGAGCTCGCGGAGTCGCGAAGGCGTGCCAGTCCAGCGCCCTCAGTCAATAAAAACAAGCGAAGACAAAAAAAAATACGCTGTATGAACTTCTGCAGTTTTTTTCGGATGGAAGGGAAATAGAAAAATTCGTACTGTACTGCGCGAACAGAAGCGCCTCGTTCCCTGAATGAATTCAAAGCCCTGCAGCGAACGGCGTACTTCAAAGCCCTAATGGTGTTAGTGCGTAGCCATGGGGGTGATCGGTGTCAGAATACGCCGCGAAATTTTATGAGTGCTGCATTCCCTCCTTAAGTTCAGGGTTTTTTTTCGTTTATTTATTTTTTCCAATGATGTACAACACCCGCGAAAAATATTTCTGTCTACGCCACTGGCCGCATTATTTAAAGGATCCGTGCCGCGCTTCAGTGGCAGCAGAAGGGCTTTTGTAATGGCTCCAAATTACGCTAAATTAGGCAAAGACCAACGCTCACCGACGTCCCCACATTTCCTTGCCAGCCAGCGATCTAACTCACCAATGAGAAAACACGCGGCCGACCGCGCAAGCCAGTCTCTAACACGAGCCCAACGAAAGAAACAAAAAGAAAAAGAAGAGAGCGAAAGAAAGGCAGTTCAGTTCAGTTCAGTTCAGTTCAGTTCAGTCTCCAGGTGATAAGATTTCTGCGGCACCATTCGAAGACCGATACGTCTAAGTCCGCGTCGCTACTTTTTCGATTAGTTATAGTTCGCAGTCAATGGTGAAAGCCTGGTTACTTCCAAGCAGCAGCGGCCACAAATTATTTAGAAAATATCATTTAACAAGCAAAGTTACGTCAGATAAAGCTTGATTTCTTGAGCTGTCGCACCCCTAGGTAGTTGAGCTATTTTATAAATATATTCTTTTTGCTGTTTTATGGGTGCATGACGACCACTTAGTTTACTGCGCAGCAAAAGAACTTAGACGAGTTGGACAGTTCGACGTTTTTGTCGTCGAAACAGATCATTCAATGTAAGTGAACCTAAGAACACACCCCCCGAATCGGTTGTTTCTGCAATGTAATCAAGCTTCAGATCTCCAATAAGTGTAATCAAATCATAGGTTTGAAAGCTTCTTAAACTGCACAACGGACCCCCAATCATCTCAAGAGTCCTGAACTTCAGTTTCACGAATGATCTTCCTTCGTGCACCAAAGAACCTAAGTGTGCTTATGCGATCCTGAACCTGTTATCTTCCTTTGGTGGCATCGAATAAAATAAACTTAAGTTTCTGATCTCGTCCTCGTTCGTGTACACGATCTGCTTCATTTTCAATGCACTTGTAAATGCTTGCCTTCGCGCACACCTTTTCGCGTACGCGGTTCTAGTCGCGAATCATCTATCTTCGTTTGAACACTTTGTTTGCTCAAAAAGTACGAAGATGCAAAAGCTTGCATAATTTGCTGTCATTATCTTAAGGGGTAAAAAGATGGGTGAAAAAAATTGGCTCTATTCTACGCTGTGAAGGTGGTTGGAAAGCAAAGCTTTAAACGACACCAGAAAAATTGCCCATGCGGGGTCATTTGAATTCACACACGTGGCTCTACAAAGAGTGAAACCAGAGATTCTGCCAGCCGTTACCTGGAATTCGCGGGGGCGGCGCTCTGAACACAGCAACAGCGTCGGCCACGGCCGGGATATAAGGGGCGGACGACGCCACTGTAACCCGGCCGTGCGTCGGGAGAAAGATAACGGAGGGGAGCGTCTGGACATCGGAACCTAGCCATCCTGCTGTGCTAGCTTCGGGCTACACCACCGCGGGACACAAGCGCAGACACCCAAAGCAAAGAGGCATGTGAATATAGTGATTCCCATTTATACCGATTTAAACTAGTTAGATTGGTTAGTTTGAGAATTGCCAGAAAGCTGATGGAACCTTTATAATCGCCATTTATCTGAACCAGTTGCTCTTACGCCTTTTATAATACCTGTTAAAACACAACCGAATTGGTATTCACCAATTCAGAAAACTAAGTCCCATTCGTGGCAAGCAGTGTGCAAAAGGTAGCGTTTTTGTAGCGGCCAGATGTCGGTATGTAATTTGTACATTTTGTTTTCCCGCCCTGCAAATAAATCCTTAACGTATGTTTGCCGTACGACCACTTAATTCCATCGGGTGCGGGTTACTCTGGAGAGAGAGACAAACATTTATTATACTGGTGAGCAGGAGGATGTTCGTAGGGCCTCCGCCCAGTGAGAGGCCAAGATGCCTTGGAGCTGGCTGGCCGTCCGGGCCCGTTCCACCAGTCGGCGCTGGTGCTGTCGAACAAGTTAATCAAGCCGTGCGAAGGCAGCGCGCAATGGACGTGAAGCTGGTGCAAAACAGGCCCAAAACAACCGTCGCTAAAGCAGACGACAAAGCCGTACGGCTACGCCGACGCCGGTGAGCAGGCACCTCTGCGCAGGGAACGCTCGGTAAATTGGACTTGCCATTTAGAGTGTGCCCCGTGAGTAAACCCCCCCCCCCCCCTTTATCCCGCCGGCGCCTCCACCGCGTGGGGAGTTTGTTGTCCCGCACGCCACGAAAGAACCGTTGGCTGATAGAGCTAGAAAGCTTTGCTTCAAAATTTTTGGTCTATGCCCATCAGAGAACTTCCAAACTTGCTCAAAATATTTTAGTGTCTTTCCCAGTCTTGAAGTTCTTCGACCTCTAGAACTACGTCATCGCAGCGGTGTAGCGACTATTGGTAGTGTATCAGTTGCAGAAGTAAACGCATTCGAAAGCGTTTTAAAAAAGAAAGCCACAAAAGCCAAGCGGAAATGGAAGGCGTATCCGCTGCGATGAGCAAATCTCGCTTTGCTGCTCTGTGCTAACGATAACTATGGATTTCGCGGTGCGTTCAGATGCCAAGGAAAGAGAGAAAGCGTTTATAGGAAATGTTGCGAGTCCCTTTAATGCCCAAACCACGGTCGGTTAATACGAGTACTAATGTCGCTTTCTGTGGCGCCGCCTATTACCTGCGTTTTCGCATCGGCCGCCTAACGCCATACACCCGACGGTCCTATCACCAGCGGCGACTGATGCAAGCGAGCCACCTGTGGACAGGGTTCGAAGGACTCTAAGGCTGCTTATCGTGAGCCCAGAACCGTGCATAACGCCATCCTTCTTCCTACCCGTCCATCCCTCATTCTTACTGGGACTGCACGCTCCATTTCTATCCCCATTCCTCGCTTCCATAACTTCCTGGGAGATGTGGCTGTCTCCCCCCGCCGACAGTGAACATCCTGGCTGTCCTGGAAGCTCTCTGTGAACACGTGCACCTGATCCGCACGAACATTCTGCAGCACTATGTGGGCCCGGTGAATCGAAGACCGAAAGTCCTGCGGACAATAAAGTTTGTTCTGTGTCGCTCGCGCTGCGCCCAGGTTGACGTGCCTGCTCTGGAGCGCCGCCCGACCTCGGTTCATCCTCTGCTGGCGCAGTGGCTGCGGGGTGCCGTCTGCACGACTTCTGCGCCAGAGAAACTGGCTCCGTTGGGACTCCCCGCAGGACTTGTGCGGGAGCGCCCGGGAAGTGAACGCGTCTTTTCTGCACTGGGAGCTGCTGGCCTCTTCGCTAGGGGTATTGATAAATTCAGCGTTTCTTGTTCAGTGCCTCAGTGCCACTCGCCACTGCTCGGCGCTATGAAAAACAAAACAATTGTCTCAGCTTGCACTAGTGGTACAAGGCTGGAAGAAGAGCTCAATGCCTGTAATTGGCCGTCCGAAGAGAGAGCGCTTTCTCAGCCAAGGGAGAATGTTTCGGCGTCTTGGTTCAAAGCTACAGAGAAAGCAAGCGCAGTAACACAGGACGAGGCTGGGACAGTGCAAGCACTTGTCCTCTCCTATCCTGGTCCTCTGTTACTGCGCCTGCTTTCTGTGTCGCCTTCTCAGCGACCACCGAATGCCGGCCACCGGCGGCGGGACAGCGAGTGCGTGCTCAGCACCGTCTGGCACGGCGGAGCCACTCGTTGAGAGGGCTCGGCGGGCACTGCTTATCGCGCGCTTTCGTCTGAGAAGCGTGTCTCCCACAATACCTCGCTTACACCGGATGCACTGCGACCTGGTTTACGTGCTTCACTCAAAACAGCGGCCACATCTCGATCATCCCCTCGTGTAACCGTTACGTCATTGCGATTTCCGAGTGCATGGAGCCATTTACACGACGTCCATCCGACAGAAACCAGGCTCACTGCCTTTGTGTCGCAGCCATGTATATATGCGCAGCCTGCGGTGCAATTGCTTGTTTACGAGAGGGCTAAAGGGGCCGTAGTGGATGCAGTCCACCGACACGTTAGCTGCTGAGGCCGCTCAAAGCTGCATGCGACTTGCAGGAAACTAGCGGTAGGATTCTGATCTCAGCGCAGCAGAGAGGCGGCCGCTTCAGCAGGCGCCCAAGGCTGGGCGCCTTCGCTGTCAGCCATGGCTCCACGTTCTGTCCAGGGACGTGTGACGGTAACCGAACCGCTGCGAAATCGCCAGCTATCGAGCGCTGGACTGGCGAGTGAGACGTCTTGCCTCAACGGGTGGCTGCCGGAATCTGCGCGGTGCAGTTGCGCCGACTCCGTGTGAAAACAGTTTCTGCTCGTGTTTACATGGCTGAGACAGAAACCCAGCGAACCCAGTTTCTGCCCCAATAAAATGTAGGCGTGGGCGAGGTGGTATTCCATGACGTGCGTTCACTTGTGACTTGTGTAAAAAAAAAAAAACGCCGGAGAGAATAAACAACACAAATCGTTTGTGCTGCGTGTTTTCTTCGGAGCGTTGAATGGTTGGGCAATGCCTAGTAACCGATTTATTCTTTATTTCTAGCGGACTGCACGCTGATGTGAAGTAGTAGTAGAGAACCGTTATTGGAAAAGGAGAAAGAGAGAATAGCACGTCTCGGTTAACCCGATACCATCGACGGTTGGGTAACCCCTAGTAACAACTGCAACTCTCCTTTATTTCTAACGGATAAGCACTTCTGTGAAGAAGTGAAACAAATGCTTGTTTCTTGTGAAAATAAAAGCTAACGCTTATATGCTTATATTTACACAACACAGTGTTCTGCGAATAAAAGAAACCAACATCTGTTTCACATCTTCGCGTCAATGCTTAGTCCGCTAGAGATAAATGAGAATTGCAGTTTATCTCTAGCGCACTAGATTGATACCTCGGTACTCTTCAAATTTATCGGTAAAACAACCAGACAGATTTGGAAGGCGTTTAATTAATTTATTTATTTATTTATTTTTTTATTTATTTATTTATTTATTTATTTATTTATTTATTTATTTATTTATTTATTTATTTATTTATTTATTTATTTAGCGGTTTCCGCATAGTGCCGTTTACACCGATGCCATTTGGGACCCGACCACGAATACTCCCGGATTAGCGGCCATTCACTCGATATTTCATGCCACCTGTCAACAAGAATACTCGACAGCGCTTTCGTCTACCCACCTGCAACTTAAAGTGATATAACTCGCTGTCCGACAACTCCTCATTTCTCACTCGCCTACCAACCAGCCTCACAGCGAGCCAGGAGGCATTCCGCGCATTACGCCGGGTTCCTTATCAGGATTCCATCTGTGCGTCCATCAAGATGCTTGCCCGGAGGATACATTGTACAACAGGACTACAAATTCGGGTAGTCTGGGTGCCAGGCCACTGCGTTGACTCCTTCAAAGAAGCCGCGCGCGCCCTGGCGAGCGATGTTCTTTCCACCCGCTCCCATCCAGTTTTGCCTCATCACGACCCCCACTTGTACCCCTTTGAAGCCGGTGCCGCCTATAAGCGATGTGCGAGAGCTCGACTCCGGAGCCACATCCCCGCCAATGACTACCCGTTAGCTACAGGACTGCCACGTGGCCTGTATATGCACGCACACTAAATACAATGTGCACGAACAGTATATGCACGAACACTAAGCCCATAAGTACGCAGCAGTACGCAAATATATACAAAGGCTTCCCACAAATCTACACAGCTATTGCCTCTAGCGTGGAAAACTAACAAAACTAACATTGACAATTCCATGCCAATGGAAATAACAACATCTTGAAATGAAAAATAAACACTGTGACAAAATATCAGGGCACAAATGAGGCCGAAGTGGAGTAATCCGACACTCTTTTCCCAAACTCGTCACTGTTGTTAACAAGCATTAGGACTGGCAGTTGGCGATTCCACTCCGATGAAGTTCTGGGAATAACGGAATTTGAATACGATATAGTGCGGCAATTGGGGATACCAACATTGCAAGAATGGTCTATGTGCAATGAAACATGAGTTGGGGGTGAGATAAGAGCATTTTAAGGGTGGTGTTTAATTTATAGATTTTGAAGAAAAGGCACGTGGGCGATATCTTTTTCCGCAGTGAGAGTTGTGCGACTGACAGAGCTGTTTTCATTTCCGTTACACTCGATAAACGGCAGTGTTTGTGAAGGATGCAACGTGGTGCTCGGTTCCAAATTGTTTCAAGTGCATTTACTGGCGATTTATTGCATGGATACCATACAGAATTCGCGCATTCGAGCTTTGAGCGGGCAAGTGATTGATACAATAACAGTTTAAGGGAAGCGGGGGCTAGGGAAAATGTCGCCTAATACAACCAAGCATTCGGTTAGCGTTCAAGATAATAGAAGAGTCGTGCATATTGCAAGTAAGGTCTGCTGTTAAGATGAGCCCAAGGTATTTAGAAGACGACACTGGTAGCAATGGGGAACTGTTACCAGTTCTTCCCATTTCTATTAGTGTCATAAGAGGAATCCTGCAAGCTACGTTGGCATGAGAACCGCATTACTTTGCATTTATTAATATTAAGTGTCATATGCCAAGTCGAGCCCCAATTAGCGATAGCGTCGAGATCCCGTTGAAGCAAAGAAACGTCGTTAGTATTTTTATTTCGCGATAAATAACAGAGTCATGATATCGGCAATGATAACGGCAATGATATCGGGAATTCAGCCCTGCATTGCTTTGCCAGCGTGACAAACACGGTTTATACTGAATAAATTTTGACCACCTCTAGATCTTTAATGTTCGCGGAAATCTTGAGCCGACGGACGTTCGTGCTTTTCGCTTCCATCAGAAAAACGGCCGCCGCGGCCGGAAATCGAACCCGCGTCCTGTGTGATCAGCAGCCCCTGTATATATTGCTTTTATGCTGTGAATAAACTGCAGGTGTTAGTTCGAGCTGCTCTCGTTGTCACTGAAAACCTTCACCTGGAACGTACGGAAAAGAAAGACGGTAGAGAGAAAGACGGGCACAATGCTGAGTCTATTGTGTCCGTGTTTCTCTCGACCGTCGTTCATTTCCTTACGTTCCAGCTGAAGGTTTTATAGTGATCATGAGCCAACTCGCCTAATCCCAAGCAATGTCACTCGTGGTGGTATTTTTTTTTGTTTGGAAGCTCTCCGTTCGACTGTGTACCGTGATATAAGTTTTACTGCGGTGGTATAAGGTGTATAAGTTTTACAGCTTTGATATAAAACACAGCAAAGCTGCACACTTCTACCCCCAACTGCTTTATCGCCGTCAGCAATAACGATCTCCGTGGGCAAAAACTCCGAGGCAACAAGGCGTAAGACGCCGAGCGCATGCATAATCAAACATACAGCATAGAGCTCAGGATTCGTTCAAAGTAACCGCAAAACAAGCATCGAAACAGCATAATGGACTATAAGGCGCCTGTGAACAATGACACCCCTCCCCCATGATGTGTTCCTGGTAAAGATTATGATTGCAGATTAACTTCGAAGTCTGGGCAGGACTAGCGTCACAAATAGAGCAGTTCTTTTCAAAGCCGCCGACCGCATGCGTCAGGCTGGGCAGGACCCAGGATTTGCAGCCAGAGAAGCCAAGCGTAGTGTCAGTAGATAAGATATGGGAGTACCGCCACTAAGGCGCGCAGGTCTGCAACGGCGGCCATTGTGTCGTTCATTATTGTTTCGAGATTGTCGCATGTACGGCCTCGCCGTTAACTTTCACCGGGTCGTTTGTTAACAACACTACCGAAGATGCAGCAAAGACGCTGCTGCTGAAATGCTGTATCTATGATTCGCAATCTGATTCGCGTTAGCTATGATTCGCATTCTTCGATTTGCTCTGCGTGCAGCCACAGAGCAGGGAGGACAAGCCAAGCCTACCAGAGTTGATCGACTTTAGCGCATAAACAACAAAATGGCGCCACCCATGAACCATCGCAGTGTAAACAAGTGCCAGGTAATGCGAACTGACGTATGATTTTGGCGGCGGCATGGAACAATAAGAGAAAAGGGTGCCAATACTCTGCACCCTTATCTAGTGACACCAGCCGAGGGCAAGGAGCAGGCCCGCCGAGTCGACGAGAAGCATTTCATACCCTCCTCCATCACCGCTTCTGGTGGTTTGCAACAGCTTTGCTGGACATGCAGTTTCGCAGGGCGGGATGGCGAGCACTTTTTGCTGTTCAGTTTACTTTATTTTCACTTAATAAAGTGAAAATAAAGTGAAACTTTTTCATTGAGCTTGTGAATACACAAGCTTAATGTAAAAGGGCCTCACCAGAATACATAACAGTGTCAACCCATGATACTTCGATTCGACGGTATGCGCAATTTTTGATGTCGATGCGTCTATCCCTGCTACGGCCCTTCCGGAATAACCAAACCTGCGGCCGAAGGTATCGCCATCGGTAAAGTCAACCGCATTGCTGCGTCCAGGTGCATAATGGCTGCAATCGATGGCCGTGGTCTTACGGGCCATGTGGGTCATTTCCGTCGGCCGGTTCGACCCCATTTTCCACAGTTGCCTGGGCAGGCCGTGGTTCCACCGTTTTGATATCATGTGCGCTTGGTAGACGTCAGGCACAACATTCGGCCTAGAGGAGCTGTCGGCTCCCGACCGAAGGCTTCTTCCCGGTGCCCTTGAGTTTCTGGAGGAACGTGTCGGCTACATCGGTCACGACAGTTTGACGAAATCTCCCGGGAAAACATCTCGTAACCTGGTTCATGGTATAACTACAGCGCGAAGGAGAAGACACACAAGGAAAGTAAACTGAACGAGCGCTTCTCGTTTTCTGTCTTGTTATACCATGCATACATACCAACTTGCTTAACCTCATCTCCTAACCTGGCTGTCAAGGTTTCTTCATCTTGTGTACGAAAGCCTTTTAGGGGTTCAAGTAACGAAGAAAACCGGACTAGTTGGTACAAGTTCATCTTCAGAGTGCACAAATAACGGGACAAGGATGGCAGGAAAGCGGGAGGAAAGCGGTTGTCCTTTGTTTTCGCCCCGTCTTTGTCCTGTTATTTTTGCGCCGTGAAAATGGTCCTTGTTGGGCGCCGACTAAAGGCAAGGCACTGTCTTCATTAACTTTGAGTGGGTTCAACCTTGAGGAAACGGTTCTTTTTAGTGCGGAGAAATAACCCACAACGAACCACTCTGTTCACATTTGGAACGAGCAGCGGACTCTTGTCATCAACGGGCACAACCCCCTTCCATCATGCTTAATATCATTGAGAACATCGCTGAGAACATCATGGTTGTGGCGCAGTAGTGCTTCCTTCGATTTATTTAAATGTAATCAGTACACCTGAAAACAGCCCTTTCTAGTGCGCGCCCCTTTCTGGCTAAAAAATGCCCACATCGGGAGTCTTCACGAGCCTATACAAATCTCCCTTTTCTGTATAGGTACTCCGTGCCGCCAAACGTGATAAGAGCACTGAAAGGATAAGTTACCAAAAGGTTAAAAATCATCCACTGCTACACCAGCTGCGTTCTATAACTCGTGCCAGTCCTCACCTCAGAAACTATATCAGGGCAGGCCACAGAATAAAACAAATCCTGCAATCATACACACCAAGTATTACCTATTTCCTCGTTATTGGCGTCCTCCGAACGCCTCATTTCAAATTATGCAGTATAACGTGCCGAAAATTCACCTGCGCTATGGGGTGCGTCCAGTGTAATGATCATGATAATTTTGAGAACCCGGGGACCTTTACGTGCACTGAAATATCAACACACCTTTCCGCCTGCATGTGAAAAGCGGCCATCGTGACCGGGAATCGAACCGGCGTCCTTGGACTCAGCTGCACAACGTCTTAGCCAGTGAGCCACCGCGGCTGGTAGCGCAGCATTACGAAAAGACACAATCTGCATATAAAAATTAAGCTCCAGCCATTCAGTCTAAACCCCCAAAAATCTTACAATGACTATTCAAATACTCTCACGACACTTTCGGAAAATGCCAAGCGTAAATATTTCGAGCAGGAAATTTCGAGAGGTATCAACTGCTCCAGAAAAACGTGGGAAATGGCAAAATAATTTCTTAATCAACCCTCAAAAAAGCACACACTGTATAAAATCAGTAGGGGGTTGCGAGCACTCAGGGAAGCAAAACACATTACAAATGAATTTAACGAGTTTTGTGCCAGTAATAAATTAACTACCGCCGGCAGCTCCACTCCTACGTGCAGTGCGCAGTCCTCGCCATTATTTCATTAACTCAACGTATCCTATCCTAAATCAGCGGCAGATTACTTTATCTAAAATCCACTGGACCCGGGCTTGATGGAGGGCTGCCGTCTACAATAAAAATGATTGGGAACCACGTCTCGCCTCCGTTAGGCCATATCATAAATTGTATGTTTAAAGAAGGTACATTTACTGACCAATGAAAAGTGGTTACAAACTATAGAACAATCTCTATTGTACCATGTTTGAGTAAAATCGTTGAAAAGCTAATAGAAACACACTTAATGAAATATTTCAATAATTTCAATATTCTCGTCCCTCAGAAGTTTTGTTTTCACCCAAGGTTTTTGAGAGAACCTGTGTAATTTCTTTGACAGAAACACGTAAACCATTACTTCCAACACAAAAAAAAAAATCACGCCATATCCACGGAATGAATGATGATAAGTGGGGCGAAGCTCGAGAGGGGGAGATCATCGGTAACCGTAACTCTCCCGTGAAAGTTCGCCCATTACATCATTAAGAAAGACGTAAGACTGTGTGCGTTTCTTCGTTTGTTCTTTTCATTTCATCGTTGTCATGACTGGATTGCGAGGTCCCTTCATTACGACGGCTTTATGATCTGTGAAATGAAGCGAGAGAGGTTCTTGTACTGGCTGCAATGGGAAGTTTGCAAACACAAAGTCTATACACGTTCCTCGGATCGTGGTAGGGTTCATATGGATACATCTGAGTGCGTATTTGAAGAAAGAACTTTTATTTAGGGCGAACTTGTGCCCGAACAAGACGAGAGGAAACGAGCAAAGGTCCTTGCGTCTCGTTCGATCTCCGAGAACGACTGCCTGCGTTCGTGGCGTGATCTCTTGCGTGATATCCCCCTCGCAGTGCACGTGCGCTCGCGCCTCCGTTGGCGAACACAGACAAGCTCGCGCTCCCGGTGTCGAGTTTGCGCTGCCGGTTGCAGGCGGTTCTTGCGCGTGCAACGCGGCCCACTTTGCGACATCTCCGAAAGCATGCGGCGGTCACGTACCACGAGACACAAGGGATGGACAGACCCATGGCTTTAGGAGCTTCGCCCCTAAAAACACTGGTTCCGTTACGGTTCGGCGTGAGTATCGGCAAGTCACCTCCGTACATTAGCAGAGGATGCGGTGTTTTTTTATCAGTTGTAGCATAGAAGAAATCCCACAGCGTCAACGTAAATGCTACTTGTGATTCAATTGTTGGGCCACCTAAGATAATTTATTTGCAGTCAGCCTTTGGACGGTGTCGCCCACATTTCTCTTAAAAGTGAGTTTGAATTAACGCCCAGCACTGTATATTGCTCCGATTACTAAAAGGAATTTTGAGATAGCTGCTATTACGGATGCGTGCATCACCATGAATACGTCTCCGTTCCGCCTGACCACCGCCCTCGTTCCGTCTGCTAATTTGCAGAATCTTATAACTGATTATGCGATTGCAAACTGGAGGGGTCATCGGGCGCGTGAATTACGAGATAGCACTCTTTGCGAAGATGATATTTACCCACCCCCCTCTTTCGGAATGAGTCGCTGGAGCAGAAAAGTAGCACATTAGAATAGTCAGTGAAAGTGTATCCCCCATAAAGACGCAGTGCTGAAAGAGACGAAACAGCATAACAACCAGGAAAGGGCACTGTAAGTACGTCACGATTAAACGGACGCTGAACGGGCGCTTTCCAAACAAACAAACTAAGAATGCCGCCCCAGAACTCAAAGCGGGTCTGAGAGTCGAGGCAATGATTGCCTAAGCGGGGTTAAACAACCTCATGCACGTGGTTGTTGTCATACGTTAGGGGCAAGAGAGTTTTAGCAGAGCGGGCCAGCGGCCAGCGGAACGGAGCGGACGAGCGCAGCGCCAGCGGAACGACGCGCGAAAAAAAGAGTTTTAGCTGAGCGATCGGCTGCCGCCTCCAGCGAAGCGTTGTACTGCGCCATCTGTCCGTTAAAAATTGAACTAGTCTGATAGGAATATTGAACTCCGCGGAGTGTCAATTCTCGGCCCACCGCCCGATTCACCGTGGCGACGACGCGAACCCATTTGTGGTCGTCGCCAAAAGGCCTCGTCGCGGCCACCTCCCGCAAAATGCACAGGTCTTCGTACGCCGTGAAGCACTGCGGGGCTTCTTGACTTGCCGCATTTCGGTTGCGTCCGTGCGCGATGACGACGCACCGCCGCTCGCGCTACAGGCAGCCATTTTGAATGCCGACGCTCGCTCGCCGGGCCGCTGGCGCGCTGCGCTGGGATGACCGAACGAGCGGGCGAGCTCGCAGCGTCGTAAAGCCGCTGGCCGCATCAGCGTACTGACGCATGCGCAGTGGCGCCTCCGCTCGTCCGCTCCGTTCCGCTGCCCGCTGGCCCGCTCTGCTAAAACTCTCTATTAGAGTTCTCAACGCTAGCCGCGAACGGTTTGCTTCTGATCGGCTGCTGGGAGCTGTGCGGCCATTTATTCTGCAGAAGCTTATGAATTTATCGAGGCAGAAAAAAAATTCACCGCAGCGCACACTTCAAGTGCAACCTGGAAAAATTTGCCCGGAATATGGAGCATAACTGACGTACTTACAATAGTTAGTTTAGGACGCAAAGGCGCGTAGCTGCAGTGCTGGTTTACAAACGATCCTGGGGTGCCGCACATTTTGCTCACACGCTTTCAATTCCGGCAAAGCGGCGTACACAACTTGTTCACTGAGGGGTTGATGCATAATTCACAGAATGAGGAGCGCAAAAAAAGCAGTCAATCACCTCACAAATAAATACCATGAAATGGCTGCATACAACACTATAACGAAAACACTGCCGTAAGACATCGTTACTGAATCGTTACAGCAGCTACTGGAACCCTAACATAAAACCAAATACATCGCACCATAGTATCGAACAACCCAGTTTACCTAATCTGCCTTATTTTTATGAACAGTTTTGTCTAGCAAAACTGTCTTTTCAGAGACGAGCTGCCGGCTCATGCGAATAATAAGGCTTCATTATCGAGATGGAGCGAATCATTTTAGTCCGTTTTTGGTCGGGCTGGCCGATGATGTTGCGGGACAAAGTGTTCTGAAGGGCCACCTCACCGATACCTGAGCTTCTAACCGAGCTTCTGGGCTTCTAAGGGCCACCTCACCGATTCGCGTCTAACGCTCGCAAGTGAGCTCGCTATCGGCGCCACTTTCATTGAGCTAGACGCATTGGAGCAACGTGAATAACCCATTCAGAAGCCAGCCTCCTAACGCCAAATCCCATTTGTGCTCTCCGAGTGACACAAAGGGCGTTTTACCCAGAATCACGCGTGGATGTGCCCTTATCTTGTTCAGGCCATACGTTGGCACCATTCATGGTGGCCGAAAACGAAGGCGGCAGTCGTGCGAATAGTAACCATCGAACAGTATTATCCAAGGCGGACGCGGAAAGCTGTGAGAATGATTCCTACCGCGCTGCACGTTCTCAATGCTCATTTAAAGCGACGCTGTTTGAAGAGCTTAGCCTGAATCTGAGACCTCACGAATGGTCGTCACGAGTTGGGAGTACCGGCTGTCGCAGTTCTCACAGCAGGCTTAGGCATCGCCACTAAGTCCCAGCTGCTTTAGCAGTAAGGCCGCAAGAGATTATATTGCAAGCTTTGGAGCTTCGGGAACAACCGACCTCGTATAATATGCTTCCTATTTGCTTCTATGACCACCTCACCTGAAAGCAGCGCTGGCCAAAGAAAAAAAATCAAAGTGGGCCGTTAGGAATATGTGCACATAAGTGTGCTGTGTTGCCAAGAAAAGATTCCCACATTGTACTCACGAGTGCAGCTTCATGAGTGCTGATGTTCATATGCGTTATGCGGGGAGGAGATACCGCTGAATTTTTTTGTTGTTGTTTTCTTGCGATGACGATCTGCTCAGGGCTTGGACTCGTTATGACTCCGTTATATCGTTAGGACATGGTCATTCACGCCTTATAGTAAAGGAGCTCTCACTCCTGTGCGAAAAGGCTTCACTAGGTCAACGAAGCACACGAACGAAGTGAGATTGGCCAACAGTCATTCTCATCATTCGAGAGTTGCGTTGGTTGTGGTGGTGACGTATGAACGGGCCTCGGGGGAGCTGGCCGGGATTGCATCGGGCTGCCTCTTCGTTGTTGTCATCAGGAGTTTGCTTTAAGGCGTCGACAAACTGGTGGCTAAAATAGGTGGAAATTACGCTTCAGTGCGGCCTTTTTTGCGGGATCGACCAGGTTTCTTCTAGTTTGGGTCTTTCATGCGGCATATCAAGAGGACAGGGAACGGAAAGTACTGTGTCCACTAGGACTACCATGGCGCCTTGAAAGGTCCCAGAGCTCTCTTCCTGGTCGACAAGAAGGGAGCTTTGCCGGAGCCTGACCGGAGTGCGACCATGGCTTACAGCCATCGTCCGAGGCCCTCCGGCATTCAACACACCGCCATGGTCGGTCACAGCTTTTGTTTCCGAGCAATGAATTGCGCGGTGTCGCCGCCTACCGTGCCCATGACTGCTCAAGGTGACCAGTGCGGGGTTTTGACTTCATCACCGGGCTGCACACCACGATACACATCTCTTCAGACGAGCACCCACCGCACGCGCATATAACGGACTGGGATGCATTCCGCCTACACAGTCAACATATCGCTCCCGCTGCCCCTGAAAAAGACACTGACCTCGAGCAGTGTGTCGCCACCTTGTTGCAAGTTAAACAACACGAGAAACTTGTAGAACCGAAAATGGCCTCCGCCTGCGGGGGCTCCAGAAATTAGAATGACATATATGGGAGGCTTACAGTAGCCTCGGACGACGGGGGCACAAACACGAGCACCGCCGTGCCCTGCGCCGCCGACTCGAGCTCCTCCGCATTGAGATTACACGACACGCAGGCCAACTGGCACCAACTCTGCGACTAAATGCGGGGTACCCTCAACATTCGTCGCACATGGGCTCTATTACGACACCTGCTTGACCCTTCCAAATCCAAATCCAGTCAATCCTTACGTATCGCACAGCTGCTCCACAAGCAAAATGGAACCAAGTAAGATATCACATCCCGCCTTAAAGCGCTCTACATACCGACCTCTAATTCCTCCGCGCCACCCATTGCACGTTACGCCAGAGCTTTCAACCCCACCCTCGATGCTGAAATTTCTCGCGAGGAAATCATACAGGCCACCCGCCCCCTGCGTCGCCAAACCGCACGAGGCGCGGACGCAATCATTAACAAACTACTCCGACATCTTGACGATACTTGTATTGATCATATCACCACTTTGTTTAAGTACCAATGAGAGCGCGGCACTCTTCCCAGCTCGTGGGAACACGCAAACATCTAATTCGGAATACACGCAGCACTAAGTACATTGAATGCAATGGGTACCAGAGGGTACCTTACTCAAAGGATGCCACTTCGCGCCGCGAGAACTCAAAGCGTGATGTAAAGAGTCACTAGCGTGCTGTTAAGGACTAGCGTTAAGTAGAAGCCTCACAACTTGCGAAACAGCGGCACGCTCATTGTACCTCGGGCTGCGGGTGGCAGTTTACAAAACTAAACTTCCAAATGTGTAGCTAAGGCTATAACGGGGTTTTGTCGAATGGCCGCGTCGTTGCCGACCCTTATTTCACATCAAGATTCGCGCAAGCTGATATTTACGGAATAATTCAGGGGAAGTTCTGGCACCAACTCCGCCGATGGCCCATTTATGCGTCACAAACCGTCCGCGCTAGAAAGAAAAAACCAACCACGCTAAGCATGGACCATACATCTACGCCTAGCATACCATCCCACATTAAGATACCTCGCCTCATGTGGCAACAGTATGGCCGGAGCACTGGATAACGCAACTATGGTAAGAACAAATGGTCACCTAAACGGTCACCTAGACAAGCGATCTGTAAACATGAACTCCGCGAGAAAATAGAAGCTGCTAAATAGGCTAGCATAATTCAACCGAATTTAATTATGGTGCACTTCTCACATAGCAGTGAAAATTCAGTTCGTGCCGCGACTATATGAAAAAAACAGAGCACCAAACTATACAACGAAGCTGCGGCAGCCCGCCTCAGGAGGTAGGGCCGCAATCATGCACACAGGGAAAGCAGCTACGCCTCTCAACCAAGTCGGGAAATTTTAAAAGAGCGAGCCTGCGGTTCGCGTTAGCCATAAAACACAGTACGTCCCTCAGAGGTGAAACCAATACCCAAAAACATGGCGCTTAAAGACGGAAAAGAAATCACACCAAAGTCCCGGCAGCAACCTTACTGTAAACAAAAGCAGAAGCCGAAGCTTCCACAAACATTGTCACAATGCGCACGAATATCAATCTTTATCTGGTGTCAAACAGACAAAATGCCAGAAAAGGGAAGGCTTGGCGGGCTCTGAGCCCCCTCTCGTTACAAGGGTTCGAGACCGAGAGAGTTAAGCAATGACGGCTGCAGTGTACAAGGTAACAACTGACGGCCAGAATTTTTGCGTGTATAGGGAATGAGCCATGTTTCAGCATAACGAGTATCATGACCAGGAACGTTACGTGTCATGTTGGATAACTGGTCGCTGATAATCTTATTGCGGTTTGTTCATGCATATCGACGCCTGGGTATCGTGTAGTTGTACAAATAGGGACCCGCTCAAAGGCACAGTTCTTTAAAAATGGGTGCAGTATGGACATTATGAGGCACGTTCGAAATTGCACTCGCAGGTTTCTTGTAAGGGATATGAAGTCTTGTTATGTTGGACATAGTTGTTTCCGAACCCAACTGACTACAATTTATTTGGGGCAAAAGAAGTTAACCAAAAATTACTAGCTTAGCATTTGTCGGCCGTAAACATGTAGGATGGTAAGCACAACTTTAATACGGGCCAAGTTGATTTAAATCACGGCGATGTGTATCCACAGCGGGTGTTCGTGAAATATTGCTCTAAGAGAGAGAGAGAGAGAGAGAGAGCAACTTTAATGGGTCTCCTGCAGTAACCCCTATCATCCCACCCTCTTAGGCGGGTTCTTGGGGCGACGTGGCCGGACGCCTTCTTAGCGGGGAGAGCCGCTCGCGGCGGGCTTCAGCGTACTCGGGTTAACACTTTCTGCTTCCATCCCGTCCGGTCGCTGCTTCTCGAGCGCCGCTAGGATCTGCCGGATGGCCGTGTGTTGGACGCCGTAGTCTTCGGATCTCTTCGCCTCCTCCATGAGGGGCGGGAGAACGTCTGCACTGTTGCCTGCGTTCGCGCACTCGCAGTCTTTCAGGATGTGGGCCAACGTGGCCCTCTCCCTCCCGCACAGTCTGCACAAGTCTGTTACGTATACCTCTGGCCACAGGTGCTTTGCTAACACTGGGGTTATCACGGAATTAGTCTGCAATTGGCGTAATACCACCGCCTCCTCCCGCGTCAGACGAGGGTGGGGCAGGGCCATCGTTCTTCTGGCTAACCGGTACCGCAGGGTTACCTCCCTGTAAGTGTCCATGGTGTCCTTCTCGGGGCGATCCACCACGTCGGCGGCGGCCGTTACCGGGGCGCGGCCGGCGAGTCCACGCGCCACGGCGTTGGCCGTCTCGTTGTGGTTGGCGAGCACCAGCTAGCTCGCCACTCCTTCGCCCGCGTGTGCGGGAAACCACTTAATCACTGCATTGGTGATGACTCCGTTGGCTTCGGCCTTGCGCAGGATGCGCGCGGCCGCACTGCACACTCGGTGTTTTGCAAAGTTGCGCACTGCCGTTCGCGAGTCGCACAACATCGTCTTCGTTCTGGGGTCCGCGATGGCGAGGGCCACCGCCACTTCTTCCGCCTGGCTGGGCACCGTGGTTCGTACGCTTGCCGCCTGCCTGGTCTCACCCGTTTTGGCTCCGATCACGCTGACGCTGAAGGCGTCGCCGATGTACTTGTAACTGGCCGCATCCACGAACACGGCTCCCTCATCGCTGGCGTGTAGCGCGATCAGCGCCTTGGCTCTCGCCTCTCTTCTTTCTTGGTGGAACGTCGGAGTCATGTTCCGCGGGATCGGGCTCACGACGATGCGCTTGCCCAGTTCCCGCGGTATCTGCTCCTGCATGCGGTGGTTGTCAACCTTGGCTCCGATGCCTAGTTGTTTGAGGATAGATCTGCCGGTCCTGGTTTCCGACAGTCTGGTGAGCTGCGCCGTCTGCTGTGCCTCGGCGATCTCTTCGAGGCAGTTGTGGAGTCCCAGGGCTTCGAGCTTCTGCGTGCTCGTGCACCCTAGGAGCCCTAATGCTGATTTGTAAGCTTTGCGGATCATCGCATCGATCTTCTTCCGCTCGCACTGCCGCCAATTATGGAAGGCGGCGACATAGGTGATATGGCTGATGACGATGGCTTGAACCAGTCTGACGAGTCGTGCTTCCTTCATCCCGCTTCTTCTATTGGCGACGCGGCGTATGAGACGCAGTGCCGTGCCATGCTCCAAGACATTTTTGCGTGACTTACTATGTCTATTTTAGACATAGGAAGGGTCAGGTTTCCGCCCATGTTTTATTTTTTATGTTTTGCTCTGAAAGGCACAGCCTTTGGCTTGGTGGTATTTGTTTTTGACAAGTTCCATATGCTCCAGCTACACAGTTTACTTAATGAACGATTTACGTCGGCCAATAATTTCGTACTATCCTTACAGGTACAAAGTAATTTAGTGTCTTCAGCATAGATGACGGGCCTAATTTCTGGGGTAATGCCCATTATATAGTGTACTTAGAGAATTAAAAGTAATGACCCAAGGATGCCACATTTAGATACCCCGTCTTTGATAGGCTTACTTCTTGTAAACCTGTTTATAGCAATGGGTTCACATGTGAACTGAAGATACAGTTTGGTCAAATTGACTAAAGCCATATTTATCCAGCTGTTTTACCACGGTCATTTTCCTTATTCTATCGAACGCCTTGAAAACGTCTACGAATACACCCAGTGCCCAAATGTGCCCAAATGTTTTCCCCAAAAAGCGCCGTCCGCAAGTTCTGCAAGACCTCACGTGTGCGGAAGTGATTCAATTACCTCGCTATGGAACACGCAAGAAAAAAAAAATAAAGTATATCTCTCCCCCTTCCCAAAAAACGCTGCGTGGCTTGCCCGGTTTTTCTATGACTTCACATTGCACCTATCTGCAGTACAGTATTGACAATTGTCCTATCTGTATTACGCAGTGGAGAGGCCTGCAAGAGATTGAACAGCGCACACAACGATGCCATCTCATCACAATATGACAAGTGCGCGCCGATTACCGCGCCAGTACACGTATTCGTTATGCTCGGGGCGCGACGGTGACCGGTGCACATATCTGTATCCGATGCGGGACAATGCGCCACGTGAAGCCCTTAGCCTGACACCGAAGAGTGCATTAGCGCTTGTCATGTGGTGTAATGCATGCTTAGGAATCCATCAGGGGCGAAGGCGCAGGACAGATGCGGTCCCCGAACGTGACGGCACGATTTATTATCCGACCGGGGGGCGGAGGAAGGCGCGAGGCGGAATTATTTATACACCGGCACGGCCCGGTGGGTCTTGCTGCAGGCACACGAACAAGCGGACGTTGCGCCGAGCTTGGAACGTGAGCCGGGGAGTCAGCGGGGCTTATATTCGTTCAAGCGTCGCCGGGGTGCTCCAAGATGCGGGTGTCCGTCTGCTTGACATACGGCGTTATTTTGGACGGCCCGCGTGCACGAGAACTCTCCCTCCGCCCGTGCCTCCGCCTGCCCAGGTCGCCGTTCATTGCGCGCGTTTGTTCACTCTTTTCCTCTACACGCGTCGTGCTCAAGACGAACAGGGTCCCACCGCCGTCGTGTGGGGCGGGCACTGCGCCGGCGTTGTTGCGCTGCTTGCGCTCGCCAGCTTCCTTTTTCGCCGCCCACGAAAAGGAGCTGGCTTCGCGGGCTGTTGCCGTGGCGTTGCAGCTGAAGAATTATTTTAGATTTCTGCCCACACAGCGCAGACACTCGTAACTCATGTAAGGGCAAGACGCGGATGTACAATCCACGCCATGTGTGAAAAGTACGCAGACATCAGGTTAATCAGGAGGTCTGCTGAACAATATTTAATGAAGTTGATCACTGAATTATTAACGAAGTTGATCGTTCAGGGAACGCCATGGTCCATGGCGTGGCTGGCAAAAGCCTCTTTCGCTCTATCACCCATCTCTCTCTTCCCGCTTGTCTTTCTAATGCGCATAAATGACTTACCCACCAATGTACTAACCAAATTAGGACTTTTTGCCGATGATTGCGTTTTATACTCTCCTATCTGTAAACCAGACGACAGCGCTAAACTTCAACAAGATTTAGATTTAATTGTAGCTTGGTTTAATAAATCACTTATGTCGTTAAACCTAACTAAGAGTGAAACGATGTCATTCACCCGCAAAATGAGCGCAGAAAAGTTTTCCTGTAGCATTAAGTGTGTTCCCATTAGCCCTACACTATCATACAAATATCTCGTCGCTACCACGGTCAACCCATATTCAAATCATCTGTTCAGAAGCTCCACGCACTCTAGGATGCCTGCGCCGCAACTTAAAATTAGCCTCGCCAGACATTAAAAAGTTAGCTTTTGAAACTTACGTACGGCCGAAACTAGAATATGCTTGCTCAATGGCACCCCTCACAAGCATATCTAACTAACGATTTAGAAAGGATACAGAACCGCGCTGCCCGTTTGATTTGATCCCAATACTCTAACGATATCAGCGTTACCGTACTAAAAGAATCATTGAAACTGCCGTCACGTGAATCCCGTCGTATCATTTCTCGATTGTGTCTGTTGCATGCTTTCCATTATCACCCTCAATCACGGCACGTCCTCCTACAACCATCACACAGAACTTCATCCCGCATGAATCACAACCACCCTATCGCACCAATAAATGGACACACCTATGCAATGATTACCTCCTTCTTTGCCAATGGGATGACACTGTGGAACAAACTACCTGATAATATAGTCAGGTGCAATAACCCCCGATGTTTCCGCAATAAACTAAAATGTCACATGTCGCAATCTAACTGAATGTGTTGTTTCACTGCCAGTGTTTAAATACTTTTTAACGACTGTACAAACGGTGGTCACTTTTCTCTGAAAGCCTCACCTTTGTACCTGTACTTTTTGTTTGCGTTTGGTAATGTTTACTTTTTTACTTTACATATTGTACCTTTTTTATTATCATTGTTTTCCGAATGTTTAACCTTGGAACCCTTTAACTGGTGTTGAGTTGTTTATTATACCTTGTACGCCCCCCCCCCCCCTTATGTAATGCCTTCGGGCCTTTAAGGTGGAATAAATGAAACGAAATGAAAGTGTTCGTGATGGAGGGGGGCAGCAGCTTCCTAAGAAAACCGCCCCGCTTTGCGGAGGCGAAGCTGTATATATGAGCAACGGCAGAACCCCAAACGTACATAGAACGCAATCATGAAGGGGTGTCACATATGAAGGTGCACTTCTTTAGCCAAGTGGCCTCTTCCATGCAATGAATGAAAGCACGACCAACTCGCCCCGTTCTCGTGAACCGATGGAACACACACTGTGCAGTAATTGACCACGGCTTCGTCTTCCTCTTCACCACCGGCATTCGCCCCCCGTCTGCGCCCGCATCATTCTTTATTTACAACAACGTCTTCCACGCCAGCTAATCTGCGATTGCGAGCCCGCTACCATCAACGAGATTACAGCATAGTTGCGCCGCAGTTTCAAGAGCGCTTATTTGCTACTATGGCCTGGCACTAAAAACTGCCCTCGGTCTACCACATCACAGCTGGAAATCGGCGACATTGAGCACGACGCGCAGCCTATGAAGTGAAAACTTCGAAAGTGACCAAATTGCATTGAGGTGCTGAGGTGGTAGTTACAGCCTGCTCAGTGCCGCTAAGCAGCAGTTACATGCTTGATCGGCCGCTACGAAAATTTGCCTTGTCTTAAATTGCCCGCTTGTCTATCTTTGGCTTTCCGCAAGCTACCAAAATCAAAGCAAAAGCCACAGTAGCACGCTGACATTATCAAAAGTGAAAATTATCAAACACGACTAGCGTAAGCGTCCGCTTCCACGACATTCTTTATGAATCACGCCATCCTCCTAAGCCTTCAAAAAACAGAACCAGACACAAGCATTTTCATCTGAATTACAGAGTTGCTCTCAAGCCACTTTGCCCGGATTACTGGGCCCGACACACCCTCGGTCATACGCCGCTTTGCGCCCCAGGATTCCCCTTGCCCCCCACACTCTTCACTCGCGCCATAAAAGCCTGCCCTGAAATTCCGCGTTTCTTCCTCCCCTCGACGAGCCATTTACGGCGACGAAATTGCCATTCAGAGTTTTCGCGTTCGTCTGGGAACTAATAAACGTGCCCTCCAGATCGGTATCGACAATATCCAGACCCATGCCCAATGGGGGAGTGGGAGGGGCTCTTGAATGCTACCGACCGCTGCTTGCATTCCAGCCCTACTCTGGTAAGGCAAGCAGGGCTGGCCTCACTAACTCGCATAAAGCAGCTCTCTCTCTCCTCTGAAAATTCGGAATTGCGTCGTTGTCGTTAGAGGAAACCAAACGACGGTACATCCCTGTCTCTTTACCCCTACCCTCATGTCTCCCGCCAATCATACGTCGTCGACACATCCACGTCTCAGGCTTTCCACGGCAACACGATGCGAGGAGCACCATTCGGGCTCCTCGCATTGTGAAGACAATCTACCAGATTGTCTTCACAAATAACATGCTAAGCCAAATCACCAGCCACAGTACAGACCTCAAAGAGCTGGAATTTCTGAAGATAGGGGAAAAAACCGTCCATTTTAGAGTCTTGTATGCCCTTCCTCACCCTAAACTAACAAAAACTCAATGTCATAATCGCCAAATCGCTCTTGGAATCGCCAGGGGCCGCGCACGGAACTTGGAGCACTCACTTATGGGCAGGAGTACCTCAAAGCCGACGCCGGCCTTCCCGAAATCTTTCAGGAGAAAGTAGCCGCCCACATTTCTGCACAACAATACAGGCTTACGACATCGACCCAGCCCCGCAACATGTGGCTAAAATCCGATTTAGAATTCCCAACACCCTCTCTTTCGGAAAGAATCCTCAATACCCCGCATCACAGTCAAGCCCATCCCAAGTCAAAATGTACTCCACCCCAGTCTCTGTTAGTCGCTGAACAAGAATCCTCCCTCTTTCCACACCTTTGCAGGACATATTACACAGCCCCCGCACTCACGGAAGGCTGCTGAAATCGAAGTCATTGCCGAATCAGTCATGTTGCAGCAATAATATACGACTGCATTGTCACCCGTACAGGCAGTCAAAGAGCCCACCGAGACATTCGTACGAACTATCTAGCCGCACACATTCATCACGACCTCACATCCTACATGGCAGCCCACAAACAACTGCAACTCTTCCTGGAGTGGGTCCTGGGCCCCAGGTAACGGGCACTGTAGAGAATGAAAGAGGTCATTTCCTCGGTTGTACAAATACGACTCCAAACGGCCATTAGTGCCAAACCTGGCCTGGGCCTAAAGAATTACGCGCCGTCTTTCGCAAGGCTCGGGCTCAACAACTCAAGGTTCTCCACCTTTCGCGCCAACGCCTCGTCTACCCACCCCTGACTCAAACACTGCAAAGGTGTGTACAAACCTTCACCAGGCACAGACCCTATCCCGTATTTGCGACCTCATTACCCACCACATCCTGACCCCACCCTTCATTCCCAGTCGTCAGGCGTCTGGCGCGTATGCTGAGGGGAAACCCACATGCTGTAGCTGTCCGCTTGTTGGACGATCACCCCCCACTTACAACACCCACGCCTCTTACCACACCACATGCAATACACCCGGGAACGCTGGCCGCTCTTCCAACAGATCGCCGCTAGGGGCCTCGCTTCACCCTCCACTCGAATCACGAGCGCGACCCTCAATACCGCACGTCACGTGTTAAGGCTCCTTCACGAGCCTCCAAGAACCGAACTGAGCGCTTGTTCTTTAGGCCGCTTCACCGCCCTCCAAGACCACACCTTCGGCTGACCGGGCGTGGGCGGCATGTGATAAAGTTTCTCTCGCGCTCTCTTTTTATCTCTAAGATACGCCTTCACTGGTGAGTGTGAGACCTAATATGATACCTTGCATCTTAAGTGATATTTGCAGTGCTGTATCAGCGCTATGGAAAATTGGATAAAGCTCTGAATATTTATGGGGAACTCATGGCGCTCACAAACGCATCATTCGATTACCCCAGTTTTTCATGCAACACCGTCTTCCTCATGAACCAAAACATCAGTAAATTTCAGTTTCTTTAGAAGGTAAATATGTGTGCAATTTCAATGCAAGGGCCTCCTCAAGACTCTCGTGCGCTGTCTTTTTGAGAAACAGCCACATTATCGGGGACCAAAACATTGGCAATTTTGAGTTTCTTACGATAAGGCCAATAACTGAATGTGAAGACCCAGTCTCGCAATTCTTTGTTTGTCGAACGACGTTGACAGTGTCTAACAGTATTTCGTTTACTTTCAGGTGTCTAAAGTCGCGTGTCGGAGCCCTTGGTCCAGTGCGTTGCGATGGGCTTTTTGTCATGGACAATTACTGTTCTGCTGTCGTCATCCCATTTTGTCTGCTCAGGTTAGTTTGCTATTTGAATTTTCTGGGATACTAGAATATTAAAGCAGACGCTGTTCAGCGACTTTTTTGTATTGTTGCCTGCCCCTTGGCCGGGACCGTTATATGTTCCCGTGCTGAAACCGTACCGTTCCTATGCTGCTGTTGGTTGTTGTTCCTGTATATGTGGCACATATAAAGTTGTGGCATTGGCCAGGATTCGGGTGCGCTGAGCGGTCATATTTTCCTCGTAATGAAAGCATGAATTAGCCACGTAAAACGTATCGAATAGAGCGGGCCGCTGGACACTTGAACATCGTGGCATGCGAAAGGAACAGGTGCACACCAGCCGCTCTGATGTCTCACCCTGGGGAAGCTGTAGCGGATTAGTTCGCTTCAACACAGGTACAGGTCACACTTGCGGTGCCATGCGAAACGTCAACCGAACGTGTTCATATGCCGCGCCCAGCTCATAAACCTGCCTAGGAGGCAGCCAATCACCCTCATTTACAAAAGCTGCGTAGAAGTGAGCTGAGAGAACGCTTTAAAATCACTGCTGTTTGAAAAAACGAAGAAAGCTCACATTAACGCGCAAGAGTTGAAGGTAACGAAGCTGTACGCAACCTTCACGACCATTACGACGGTTTAATTCCACGATTGCAGCCGATTTGCTTCTTCTTCGCTACCGCAACGACCATTAGTTTTAGCATAGCGGCTCCCGTACGCTACGCTAATGTTAGCGGGTAGCGGGACCGGACTGCGCATGCGCGCGCGGGGAGTGCGAGGAGGTTACCCCTCAGCGGAGGGAAAGAGCGGGCATGGCGAAGGCAGGCCGCGCGGAACTAATCCACCCCACCGTGACGAATTTGCTCTCCCCAGTAGCGCCCCGCTACCCGCCGCCGTAGCGTTAGCGGACGGAGCACGCTATGCTAAAACTCTCTATTGTTGCTATTACGGCGAAGAAGAAGCAAATCGAAGAAGCAGAACGAACGAACGGAACGCGCACACTTAAACTAAGCGCCCGCAGGTGGAACGTGTACCTTATCACGTGTTCCGTGTCGAGCAGATGGCGTGATTCTTCTCCCCACAGTCACAGCCGAGGGAGTAAGCCGTCTGACTCTAGGTTACTAACTCACGGTCGCAGCCGAGTTAATCTTAAAGACGTCTAGGACCAAAACCATTCCCGCCCTGACTGCTTTCCCCTCCATTGAACTGTTGGCCCCGTTTTAAACCAAGCGTACATAATTGTACATTGTGTTTAGTTTTGCTTTTAATTTTGTAATCAACTCACTGTATGTGTACGTAGTTGTAAATATATGTAGTTGTAAATATATGTTGACATGTAGAGCAATAAATACCATGTGGAAAACAAGAAAAACACTGTCGTAGCCGAGTGGGTAAAATGGCAAAGTCTAGCTCCGTTGATCTACCAGACCCAGGTTCAAATCCTGCAGGTGGCGATGATTTATTCTCTTTATACTGTTATACTGAGTTGTGTGAAATGCCGGAATCAAGGAATTGCTAAACAGCTTCGCTGTTAAAAATGTAGCATTGTTGCGTCAAAGCCCGAGTTTACATCTGCCTGAGCTAGTGAGGCCCAACAGCGGAGGCCTTTTGGCAACTGGTCAAGAGAACTAAAGGGATCGGTGACCCAACCCAACCAGCCGACGGCGCTGGGAGCGCACAGGAAGTGGCGGCCCTGTACACGCAGGAGAACGGAAGGTCGCCGCTGTAGCGTGTGCCATTCCGCTTGATACCAAGAAACGAAACAAAGCGCGCTAAACGGAAAGCGAAGAACGAGACGCAAGCATGGTGTATCAGGAAGCAGGCATGTCGAAGTAATTCGCGCCATAAGGTGACAAAACGATAGCGAAGGACAACGCGCAAATACGATGTAGGGGTAAACAAGTCGCTGATGAGTATAGCGCTTATCGCCAAAAAGAACATAAGCTTACTTTAGTACACCGAGGAATTTATTTTACATCGGAAAATGCTTAATGCTACTTCTGTTTTGCTAAAGTATTGTGTAATGATGTACAGGTTTTATTCTCAGTAAAATTCAATCCAGCGTGCTAGTAAGTGCACGCCTTTGCTACGTCGGAAACCTGCCACATGCCGCCACCTGCGTTTTGTTTCCCTTTTGTGCAGTATAATATTCCTGTAGGCCCGTGTGGGTGAAGCGGAAGAGCCAACAACGCATTGTGCGTACTCGTCCTTTTTAATGCCACCCTTCACTGTGGCTCACTGGCTAAGACGTTGTGCGGCTGAGCGAAAGGGCACAGGTTCGATTCCAGGCCGCGGCGGGAGTCGGACAATCAGTACACGGTCTTTTGCTATGAGAAGAGCTTCTTGAAAGTTCTCCTGGAATCATTGCTGTGTCCCTTTTGGTGTACTGCAGACGCTACGGATATATAGTTAGTGTCTCAACACCGTGGGAGAAGCCTAGAGAACATGTGTGCAACCTCTGTAATTGTAGATGCGGAAGAGTGTGGAAGAGTGTGGAAGAGTGGAAGAGATGCGAAAGAGTGGAAGAGTGGAAGAGATGCGGAAGAGGTGGAAGAGTGTGGCGAGGTGCGGGTAGGGTGGGTTATGGACTGATTTGTAGCGAGGGAGTTGGACCAAGAAGCCGGTTTCTGGTGGGGCAATATCGATGCGTTGTGGGTCTCTTATGGTCAGCAGTGCTTGAAGTAGTGTTCGTGTGTTTGGAACCTCTACGTGGTTAAAGGACGGCATTGGTGTCATTGAGTGCGGTGGTGGTGGCAGCAGTATCGGGCAGAGATTTGAGCGTAGGCCTCAGGCTGTGCTTGAACCTGGGCATTTCATTGAGCAAGGCTGTCAAAAAGTCTCTCAATTATGTTCTCTACGTTTAGATAGATGTCTAGAGCGCTAAGCTGTCCTACTTCGTTTCCAGAGAAGTGGGTATTGTGCCGGGGTTGAAGGAAGGTCCGGATCAGAAGTGTCCTTGCGTTTCAGGGAAGGTGTCAGGGAGGCGTAGGATCGGGCGGGGGTGTTGGGCAAAGGTAGCGGGTTAATGCTTTCGAGAGCGCTATTTTCTCTCCGCCGGTGCTCGTTTTCGTGGCAGCATTGCATGAGCTGCGCTCTAAAGGATTGTATGTCCACAACAAACGCACGCTGGGGGTTGGGCACAAGTTTGGTGCTGTGGGCGGTGTGGAAAATTATGAATTGGGAGGGCTCTGGGGGATCAACTGGCTGTTGGTCGGGGCAACGGTTCCGTGTTGCGGTAGCCTTGAGCAATTTGATTGTAGGTGATTGCGTGCCGGGTGCACTGGGATAAGTGGTGTCAGTTGTCTTCCTGCGGTTCGTGCGGTTGTTTAGCCCGCTCGCCGGTAAGGCTGGCACAAAGGATGTATTTGGGTACACGTGTGTCTTCTTGTTGCACTCCCAATGCTTCGCAGCGGATGCAGCGCGGGGTGGGGGAGGTGGTGCTGGTTAGTCGTCTCTTTGATGTGCGGGTATCCGGCATTGGAAACACGCCTCACACGTCCATTTAAATTCCGAGCAGCGGAATGTGGCACCATGGTAGCTGGTCCAAGAGGGCGAGGCGGTGCCGGAAAAAAGACTTGGAAGAGCTTTATGCCCTCCCGTAATGTTGCATCCAGGATGTCAAGGTCAAATTAGGTAAGAATTAGTTGAGCGTCATCAGCAGTTGTCTTAGTGAAGGAGCGCCAGTGGCGGTATCCTTGGGTAGAGGTATGTGGTTGGCAAGGTAGGTAAGCTCTTCCTTTCCCCACAAAAGTTTCGCGATCGATGTATTCGTGTGCAGGAGTGTCGTGCGGCGTGCTGGGAACAATAAAATTGGGCAATGTATGGAACGGTACCTGGTTGCTGTCCGGATGGGTGATTTGTGCTTGCATTTGAATAGCTTCAGTTACCATCTCAGTATGCAGGAGGCATAGTTCAGGCCTCTTTGGGGCGTAGTACCGCTTTGACGTCACCATTAGGCAGGGTATCCTCGGATGGTGCAGTATTGTTTTTTCCCTCGTGTGTCGCCTTTGGCCGTAGAGGAGGTAATGGGACTGTCGGTGCGTTGGGCAATTGGCGTATTTTTCCGGTATTGAACCAGCTTTGCTCGGCCAGCACGGCGGAGTCGACATCTTCACCCTAAACCTCATACTCCGCGTATGTGGCGGGTGACGATGTGGAGTCGGCAGCAATAGGAAGCTCCGGTGCAGTTGCATCAGCCATCGTGGCGAGCCACGAGCGAGGAGCTGCAGTGACTTGCAGGCTTTACGCTGTAGCTGGGCGACGGGCGCTGCAAGGCGAGGAGCTCAAGCCCCAAAAGGTACTCCTAAAGGAGATACCCCCAGAGGTGCCCCCAACCCTACGGCGGACTTACTTCGGTGGGGGCGTAGTAGAGGAAGGATGCACTTTCAGGCGAAAATGACACCCCACATCTATCGGATAAAGGCTCATGGTGAGCTTGTTGACCACTGTGGCGTGCAGGTGGGACAACGGTTTGGTCGGAGGGGTATCAAAAATGGGAGCTCGAGCCGTCGTGAGATGCGTCCTCTCGTTTGGCCGCCTGGCGGCCAGTTCGCTGTGCAAACTAAAGTGCGCCAGGCACCGTTCTTCTAGTCAGTCCTTCTGCTTCGAAAGGGCACATTGTCGGCTTGTACATCGCGCGTCATAACTTTTGGTGTTTTAAATTACGGGTTGTGTAGGTTCCCTGACTTGATCTGATGCAGGTGGCTTCAGCGACGAACTCGTGAAAGGCATGCTGCGGATCTTCGAACGGTCCCGAAAACACTGCTGCAAATACAAAGGGAGCTATTGGGTTGTTAGGATCGGCACGTGAAAAACGTCTTTCATGGCCCCACAAACAATTTGACGATTTTATTATAAGGCTGAGCTCTGGTCGCAGCAATACCTTGTCTCATGCTTTCGCACTCCTTGTAGTTAAAATGGAGCCGTAAAATCATGCGGCCTTCTTGGGCGCATGTGTATAGTTGCTATCAAGCATAATTTGCGCGATTTGTCTTCAGTAGAATTGAGCGTGTCTTGTCGCCATACAACCTTTTCAAGATTTTGGCATGCTTTGTCTGTTCTTCGGTGTTTTTCCAGCTGATTAACGAAAATGTGGCTGTTCCAAGGGTTGCTGCCTGGCAACGGGTAGAATTTGTCTGCTGCCCAGGCTGTTAATTGCGGCTTTCCTTTATTTTAGGATTTCCTTCAAGGGTCAGAGCTCTAGTGGAAGGCTTTGCTGTCCCCAGATGTTTCTTTGAAAGACCACCGTCCGCCTCTGCAGATCTCACGCTGTCGGAACCTACACCACGATACAGTAGTTAATGAAGCTTAGTGCCGCGCACTTACACCATGGTGCAATCACTAATGAAGTTTTGTTGAGCAAAACTACACCACACTTTCGTACCTAATGAAATTCAGTGCAGCCATGCTAGGCGAACGAAAAACATATCAAAGTCGCAGTCACAAAGCACTACGCACACAGACTAGACTCGATAAACTAATTGCCGTGGCGGCAGCCTGCCCACTTCAAGTGAGAGCGAAATCCATTTTACATTTTAGATACATCCCATCAGACGCATATCTTTCTTGATTTTTGTCACACGTTTGACAGTCACACACGACACCGCTGTGCGACCTGAACTCCAAAAAACCGAGTGCTGCTTTGTCATCTGCAAGGTTAAAATAGCCGCGAGGGGACAGGGGACGGCCACAATAAATGCAGAAACAACGAAGAGAACGGTTGGAGGCATTTCAATTCAAGGTCATAGCGCTGAAAGTGGCCATTAACCTAAATGCATGAAATCCACCAGCTCCCAAAAAATTTGGTGCCAATCCACGCTGTGAAGGTGGTTGAACTGCGAAGCTGTAACCGACACCCACAATGGTTACCCATGCGACGTTACTTGAATTCCCACACGTGGCTCTACAAAGAGTGAAACCAGAGACAAGTGAAATGTATTTCACCGCACCCTTTGTTACTTCACAACAACATTCACGACTGCTTTAGGATCAGTGTGATACTCACTGATGGTCTCACTGTAGAAACATTCTTGTGTAATGCTAAGTCAGTGCATATGATGCATGAATGTTGGTTGGTTGATTTGTGCTGGTGAAGGACATGACGGCAAACCCTTCCATTGCCAATTGTATTAACCACTTGTTTTGCGTTTTTGAGGCATCCACATTAAAGTCACCGACAATGATCACAGGTGTGGTGGGATCCATCGCCAGTGAGAAGTGCGTTCGCATGAAGCACTCCATGTCAGAATTGAGTGTATTCGGTGAGATGTAGACCGTGAAATTAGGATTCCATCGCTTGCATTAACGGAACTCACATCATCGCAGCCGACTTGCATTATTCGCATTTTTCGCAGACGCCGTTATCATACATTATGGGGTTTGCAATTCACACGAGGACTTTGAATCAGCGCAGATGGTAGACCGGCAGCTGTGCTCGTTGAGTACACCGTCTGCCTCCCAGACTTCTCGTGTGGGCGTAGCATAGTTAGGAGCAGCAGAAGCGTTGTCGTAAACACTTTTAAGAGTGTTATGTAAGTACAGTGCCAGCGGAGTTAACTAGCAAAAATGTTTAGGTTTTTGTCATGGCCACTGGCACTGTGCGCCGAGTGTGTTTGAAAGTATCAGCTGGCAGACGACGCCGGCGAAATACTTGGTAGTGCCTTTGGAAAATTATGTTGACAGCGATCCGTACTGGCCCATGCAGGCTGTCGAATTGCGCGAAAAAGCTGAAAAATGGAAAGGGAGCGGGCTGTCAATGTTTACGAGGGCATCTGTGTGTAACTTGTTTTTTATCCGAAAATATGGTATGTGAACTAAGTACTGCACTGTTCGCGAGCGAATCCACAGGCCATTCACCGCGTTTTTGAAGTGTTGATCTGTGAGTCAGCATTGGAGCGAACGAGCTGCACAAACCTGTTTTGGCGCCTGCGTCTGGGGGGCCTCCCTTATCACATTTGTTTTGGAGACAAGTTTCTCCTTCGAGATGGGAGGGACCCTACCTATTCCACTGAATAGGGTTATGTATCGAGAAGGGCCAGGGCGGGATGTCCTAAAGCGCGTGAAAAGAATGGTGGTGCCACCAAGGGTGAAGACTTTCTTCTGCAGACTTCACGCTGGATTCTTGCCTGTAAAAACGTGGCAAAAAGAGAAAGGGTTGTATGTTTTATGGGGGTCGACTGCTACCCGTCTAAAAAGCCCGAGACGGTCGGACATGTGTTTTTAGAGTGTTGGAACGGCGTCTTTTTTTGGTACGTGCTTCAGCGAACGCTAAAAAAGTACTTCCCACTGGACGCTCAAGAAATCGGGTTTTTAGAAATGGAGAATGACAATGACCTCGCAATGGTTCTGATTCTGCACGGAATATGGAAATAACGTATCCCCAAACGCCACCGTAAAGTAGACGCGAAGCGTGCTAAAGAGTACTTCGCCGAGTCTATGAGGATGATAATTGAAGTTTGGAGAGCTCAGCCCGACCCTCCTGATTGGCTGTCTGTAGTGGAAACGTTCACAAACCTGAAGGAATGTTAACCGTGTTTCGGCTAGCAAGCTGTCGGTTGGCAGTTTTGTCTTTGTAGTGTTTGTTAGTGCATGTTTTTTGTCAAAGCGAGGAAAAAGAGAAAAAAAAAAGTTGGCGTACCTTAGTCGGTAAGACGACGGGCTCTTGCTCCGTTTCTCTATTCGGGTCGGGGTTCGATTCCTGGTTCTGCCAGTAATTTCTTTTGCTGATTGGGAGTTTCTTGTGGCGCACGCCACGACGAAACCGTTGGTTGGTAGAGGCCACAAATACCTTCACTATAAAAATGTGTCTCGACATAAAAATGTGTCTGTTTTACGATTCGCAGGTGTTCCGGGCATCAAGCTACGAACAATGACAACCGTGAACGAAGACACTCAGAGTAAGTGTATAATATTTTACTTCGTTCGGTAAATTTTACATAAAACCAGCTCCACAAAAATGCCTGCCTGTTTTAAGCATGCGCACGCACCGTAGCAAGCCTTTCTTCAGAAGTGTGTGATGATTCTACCAAGAATTGTGGCTGATAGAGTGGAAAGCGAACCCACCGCTCCATTGATAACGTGAAGGCAGACTTGCGCTTTTGTTTGGTTCGCCACAATCAAGGCTGTAATTGCTATGAAACAAAATTTTATGACGTGGAGCTGAACCTGGCCATCTCTACCTCAGGTCAGTTAAGATTTTTTATATGAAAAGAACTTCTTAGTACAGAAGAGCGCAGAATATAAAACTTAGGGACTGCACTAATAACAACCCGATCACGAATATTATTAAGCTTCATGTAAACCACTCTACGGCCACATTCACTAGCACACGAGAGGAATGAAATTTTTTCCATGCGCCAAATACCTTTTTCCAAGGTCAAGCAACATCATTCCGTGTCATGATTGTCTGCGTCATAATAATGCTCATCATTTTCATCATCATCAAAGTAATCCACTATAAGGCGACGTCCCACCTCAAGAGCGATTAGAAGCAGCGCATAACAAAAAAATGTGGTTGATCCTTCTTGCATAGGAATCGCAAAACGCGAAAGTGAAATGCGCCTTCACAGGAGCAATTAAATGTTTATTGCGCATCGATATGAACTTGTACATTGCTATATATATTTCGTCGGTATGGCACCGTACCACGCATCAACATTAGACACTGGATTGCACGCGCCGAAGCATTGAATCCGATAGAAACCCCTGGCGCTCGCATGCCGGGCTACAGAAATCGAACTGGTAGTCAGCGCATCGTTTGGTGAAGCCAAGGTCCGCTAAAGCGAAAGGAGCGTGATTTCCGGGTCGGCAGTAGTCTTGTGGGTGTGCTTTGCGAGCGACGGCCTGCCGGCGGGTGGTGTGTACGCCAAACGCTTGCGTTGCGACGAGCTCAGCTTTTGGAACACGAGAGGCAAAGTTCGTAGCTCGGTTCGCAGAGTTCGGCGGACGCAAAAGCACACAAGCTTACTCTGCTATATGCTGCCCTATCGAAGCGCCAACTATCGACGCTCTTTAGCGTCATGACGGATTACTTCGCGTCGCCTCTCCTAGATAGAAGCACCATCTCAATGGAGAAATTAGAGGGACGGACATGAGGCGCGTTCGTACAGCCATGCTGGTCTGGTTTCATAGCGCAGTACGCAGAGCGTTTCACACCTCTCGTTGTGGCCAGAGTGGTCGTGGGCTCGATTCCTAGCGCCGCCGCGTCAGGGGAACTTTTTCTGTTGATGTCATTCCCGTGATGGATATGGGGTCGAGAGGTTTGTGTACCCCGGCCATTTTCTTTCCTCCATGACCCCGGCATTGAACACTTTCGTGTTAAAAATTCGCGCCAGGCAAACCGGAACTGCGCAACATCCGAAATGCTTTATTCAGGCACGTCCTGGCTAGAGCGGCGGGGTGCGAGCGTTGAAACACAGCGCGCGCCGCCGCTCTAGCCTGGCCGTGATTCAGGTAAGAGCACTCAATTGTGTGCACAAATATACCCCCTGTCGGTACGTAGTACCACCATCACGGATGTCTGTGTTGTAATGTACTGATCTTATTCGCTCCGCAGTAGTAGGTCTTTAACTTTGCCGCCGCGGACCATGCTGGGTATGTGCGAAGAGCGCCGCGTTAGGCGGCGTTGGTGTGATCGGCCATTTCTCTTCGTGCTGGAAGAGGGTGAGAACTCGTGGTAACGGCGTCCTTTATTATTCCTTTATTGGGTACGTGTATTCATTAAACATTTCTCAGCATTGTGCCCCAGCAGTAATTGGCGCAATGCTCGCCACTGCCTCGCTGGTCTAACATGTAGGTTATACGGCGTCTAGGGCTCGTGACAGTTTAGCAAGGCCGTGAAATGCATGTACAAAAGAAACTTTTTCGGTGGTGGGTGGAAAAATACAGAGGAAGCAATGAAACAACAGTTTACCGTTGCCAGCCATCTGCACCGATGGCCTCAGCGCCATGAATTTTTACAAAGGGCAAGTTTCTGGCTGCGGTGATCTTTTTGTTTTGCATGTGGCGTGGCGTTCAGACTAAACGACAATTACCTCTGAAGTTTCGTCCGTCAGGTGAGATTCCCGGCCGCGGCGGCCGCTTTGCTGATGATTGGCGAAAATGAAAACGGTCGTGTGCCGATATTTCGCCGTACGTTAAAGATTCCCAGGTAGTCGAAATTAATCCGGGGCCCTCCGCTACAGCGTGCCTCATATCCGAGGTGGAGCTTCGGCGCGTGAGGCCACCAAATCAATCAGTTTCGTTTGTGCACTGAATGGGGACATTTGCGCACTCTAGTGACCTGGGCCATAAAATTGGCATCGGTTTATGTGGTGTACGAAACTGTGGGAGAGAATTAATACGTTTTCCCTTTTTCTTAAGGTCGCCGTGATGTTAACTTCCCTGTGGGCCGTACCTGTTTTTTTTTTTTTTGTACCAGAGATGACTAGGCTAGCACCGTGAATGCTTTTCCCACATTTGAGCGTCATTATTTTCTTTTTAGGCTTTTGTAGAGATTTCTTAGAATACTTTCCGCCTTCTGAAATCTTCAGCGGTGGCTGGTCTGCTGCGCAATTAAATCGCATGTCTCACGACAAGCCCTCGCGATTTTCCTGTTTTCATGTGACTATGAAATATACAGAATATATGTACCCGTTCGGACATTTCAAACACGAAAATTTTTTAAACGCAGCCCAATTTTTCTTGCAGCAATCGAAAATTATACACCGTTGTCAAGATTTGTGGCCCAGTCGTTCTTTTACGAGTCTAGCCTGAATAGGATCTCTTAAACCTTTGGTCATTTATAAAGGTGCGTGCGTGCGTGTGTGTGTGTGTGTGTCTGCGTGCCTGCGTGTGTGTGTGCGTCTGTACGTGCGTCTGTGTGTGGGCGTGTGTGCGTGCGTGCGTCTGTGTGTGTGGGCGTGCCTGCGTGTGTGTGTGTGTGCGTGCGTGTGTGCGTGCATGTGTGTGTGTGTTTGCGTGCGTGCGTGTGTGTGCGTGTATGTATGTGCGTTCGTGCGTGTGTGAGCGTGCGTATGTGTGTGTGCGTCTATATATGTGCGTTCGTGCGTGTGTGTGCGTGCGTATGTGTGCGTGCGTGTATGTATGTGCGTTTGTGCGTGTGTTTGCGTGCGAGCGTGTGTGTGTGTGTCTGCGTGCCTGCGTGTGTATGTGTGCGTGCGTGTGTCTGCGTGCCTGCGTGTGTGTGTGCATGCGTGCGTGTGTGTGTGTGTGTGTGTGTGTGTGTGTGTGTGTGTGTGTGTGTGTGTGTGTGTGTGTCTGTGTAGGTGTGTGTGCGTGCGTGCGTCTGTGTGCGTGCATGCGTGCGTGCCTGTGTGTGTCTGCGTGCCTGCGTGTGTGTGTACGTGCCTGCGTGTGTGTGCGTGCGTGTGTGCTGTGTGTGCGTGCGTGTGTGTGTGTGTCTGCGTGCTGGCGTGTCTGTTTGTGCGTGCCTGCGTGTGTGTGGGTGCGTACGTGGGTGCGTGCGTGTGCGCGTGGGTGCCTGTGTGCGTACGTGTGTGTGTATGTGTGTGCGGGCGTGAGTGTGTTTGCGTGCGTGTGCGTGCGTGCGTGTGTCTGCGTTCGTGCGCGTGTGTGAGTGCGCGCGTGTGTGTCTGCGTGCATGCGTGTGTGTGTGTGTGTGCGTGTGTGTGTGCGTGAGTGCGTGAGTGCGTGTGTGTCTGCGTGCCTGCGTGTCTGCGTGTCTGCGTGCCTGCGTGTGTGCGTGCGTGCGTGCGGGCGTGTATGCGTGCGTGTTGTGTGTGTGTGTGTGTGTGTGTGTGTGTGTGTGTGTGTGTGTGTGTGTGTGTGTGTGTGCGTGCGGGCGTGTATGCGTGCGTGTTGTGTGTGTGTGTGTGTGTGTGTGTGTGTGTGTGTGTGTGTGTGTGTGTGTGTGTGTGTGTGTGTGTGTGTGTGTGTGTGTGTGTGTGTGTGTGTGTGTGTGTGTGTGTGTGTGTGTGTGTGTGTGCGCGCGTCTTGCGTGCGCAAATCAGAATTCGAACTTGTTTTGCTACCGTTGCAAGAGGCCTATTATGATCGCCAAAAAGCAAAGTGGGCTTGCCTCACTTCTTGATTTCATTTTTCTTGGCATACGAGAATGTTTAAAAACAAACAAAAAATAGAAAAGATAATTCTTCATAGAATTTATCTTACGATATAAAAGAATATGCGTTCTATACACCTCCCACCCAAAGTGAAGACGGAACAAAAAAGTTGGCAAAAGTACGTCCGTAATACGAATAAAAAATGGCGAAAATGAGCAAACGCCCTGTATTTCCACGAAAATGCAGATATGGCGGCAGTGTACCGCAAATCGTTATTATGATGTCATCATCATCATCACCAGCCTGTCTACGCCCACTGCATGGCAAAGGCCTCTCCCATTATTCTCCAATTACCTCGGTCCTGTGCAAACTGTGACCAATTTGTCCCCGCAAACTTCTTGATCTCATCTGCCCATCTAACTTTCTGCCGCCCCCCGCAGCGCTTGCCTTCTCTAGGTGTCCACTCTGTTACTCTTAATGACCAGCGGTTATCTTGCCTTCGCATTACATGCCCTGCCCACGTCCATTTCTTCTTCTTAATTTCTACTAATATGTCTTTAACACCAGTTTGCTCTCTGACCCACTCCGCTCTCTTCTTGTCCCTTAATGTTACACCTATCATTTTCCGCTCCATTGCCCGCTGACTCGTTCTCAATTTAAGTTGAACCCTCTTAGTCAGCCTCCAAGTTTCTGCCCCGTAGGTTACTACCGGTAAGATGCAGCTGTCATACACTTTCTTCTTCAGCGACAATGGTAGGCTGCTATTCATTATCTGAGAATGTCTGCCATATGCACCCCACCCCATTCTGATCCTTCTAATTATCTCTGCCTCATGGTTGGAATCTGGGGTCACAACTTGGCCTAAGTAGATATATTCGCTTACCACTTCCACTGCCTCGCCACCTATCTCAAACTGCTGTGCTGTCCCGAGGTTATTGATCATTACTTTAGTTTTCTGCATATTAATTTTCAGGCCCACGGTTCTACTCTGTTCGCCCAGTGCGGAAAGCATGCTTTGCAATTCGTGCCCCGAGTTACTTAGCAAGGCAACGTCATCAGCAAATCTGAGGTTACTGAGGTATTCTCCATTAACCCTTACTCCCACCTGTTCCCAATCCAACGTTCTGAATACTTCTTGTAAGCATGCTGTGAATAACATTGGAGAGATTGTGTCTCCTTGTCTCACACCCTTCCTTATAGGTATTTTACTGCTCTCCCTATGGAGGATGATGGTAGCTGTAGACCCATTGTAGATATCCTCTAGTATTCTTACATAATGCTCATCTACCCCCTGGTTCCGTAATGCCTGAATGACTGCTAGGGTTTCGACCGAGTCAAATGCTTTCTCATAATCTATGAAGGCTATATATATAGGTTCAGTATACTCAGCGCACTTCTCTATCACCTGGTTGATCGTTTGAATATGGTCCATTGTTGAATAACCTTTACGGAACCCTGCTTGCTCTTTAGGTTGACTGAAATCTAAGGTTGCAGAGATTCGGTTAGCGATTACCTTGGTAAATACCTTGTAGACGACTGACAGTAAGCTGATCGGCCTGTAATTTTTCAACTCCTTCATGTCGCCTTTCTTATGGATTAGGATGATGTTCGCGTTCTTCCAAGATTCCGGTACCATTGTGGTCATCAGGCATTGCGTATACAGGTTTGCCAGTTTTTCAAGTACTATTTCTCCGCCATCCTTCAAGAAGTCTGCTGTTATCTGATCCTCACCAGGTGCTTTGCCCCCTTTCATTTCTTTTAAAGCCTTCCTTACTTCTTCGGTTGTTACTGGTGGGATGTCTATCTCCTCTGAACTACTGTCTCGTTCAGCATTATCCTCTATGTCCCGGCTACTGTACAGATCCCTATAGAACTCCTCGGCCACTGTGACTATTTTATCAATATTTGTGATGACATTGCCTTGCTTATCCTTAAGTGCATACATCTGATTTTTCCCCACGCCAAGACGTCTCTTCACTGCTTTCAGGCTACCTCCGTTCTTTACAGCGTATTCGATCCTCTCCATATTATACTTCCGTATGTCAGCTGTCTTGCGCTTATTGATTAACTTCGAGAGCTCGGCTAGTTCTATTCTGTCAGCTGCGGTAGAGATTCTCATGGTTTGCCGTTTCCTGATTAGATCTTTCGGCTCGTGTGAAAGTTTGCCAGTTATTATGATGTAGATAGACATAACTGGTTGAACATATATTTGAGAACCCCCCCCCCCCAAAAAAAAAAAAATAGAAAGAAACTTTTCGCTGTAATCAAGTTACGAAATAAACACAGATGTGCGCAGCTTGCAATAGTGGTCCACAGCAGAGCCTGTGCTCTCATCGTAATAAGGCGCTTCTTGTGTGGGCATGTGGATTTCCTTCGGTCTTTTCATGGCAGCAGCACGTACTCACAGAGTAGGGGAGGCGAGATGTCTGTCGCCGCGTCGGCTGTTCCGAGCTTTTATTCGCCTGCGGCATCACGGCCGAGCTCCGGCTTCACACTCCTTCTTCCTCGGGAGTTGATACTCCTCCGGCCGACCCATGCTTTGCGGTAGTCCTAACGTAGCGCTCGTGGTCGAGTCACGAGGCGTTGTGTGTTGACGCGGTGAGTCGCGCAGTTACGTCGAAGCTAGGCGAGCCTCGGCTTCGCCTACGCTGCTTCGCGAAGATCGTGACACGCGCCTCGCGCCGGAGGGTTTTCTCTTGTAGTTTTTCCTTACGCCACCGGACTAAGCTCAAGCCCAAAGAGGTCCGCTGTTAAAATAGGCAGCTTATACATCTGCCCCCTCCCCCAAACCAAATACTAAACAGAAAAGTTACCAAGACAACGTCGGAAAAGCAAAACAAAATTGCGAATCAGCGAACAATGCAACGACCGGAATTTCCACAAAAATCCAGGTATGGCGGACGTAACAGCTTTATCCGTTATAATAGCGTAAATGGTGGTGATTGCCAAACATAATTTTCAAAGGCCAAAACATAAGAAAAATAGAAATAACATTTCACAAAAATTATCAGACAAAATCGAAAATATTCATCTTATACACGTCCTCCAAAAAAAAAACGAGGACTACCCTTAGAAAGCACAGAAAGGAACGTTGAAAATACGAATAAGCAAAGCTGAAACAGGCCAACCCTGATCTAACCCTTGCAGAGCGGCGGCCAAAAAAGTTCACGTGATTGGTTAAACCTAGGATTTGGTAAGAATTGCCGTTGTTTTTGTGTTTGTGAGAAGGAGGCAGTGTTTGTCATGAAAAACTGTTCCAGGTCTTGAATATTTTTCCAGTACTCAGATTCCCGTGTCAGGCTTCTACGGCAGTCCTTTAAAATATATCCTATACAAAGTCGCAGCGATGAATTCCCACACGTCCCTGAATCGCGTTTCTACGCGCAAAAAAAAAAAGGTCGATGCTCATTTGGGAATTCTTTTTAAAAAAATGAAAGCCCAAATGGGAAGAAAAATCAAAGCACCAAAGTCAAAGCACGAAGCATGCCATTTAGCGGTGCATAAAACAGTGACCATTCTAAGCGTAAACTCCGACGAAAAAGAACCTTACTCAATTTTTCGTTGCAACACAATGTACGGACATAGGAATAGAATGTATTATGTTCCTGCAGCATTGACCTTACGTAGTGACATTGTTGAATGGGCGGCAAAAATAAATTTTGTTAAAAATGGGTATTGTTGCCTGACGGCAGGATAAAGGTGAGAGGAACCATGCTTTATGATGACCTCTTTACAAAGACATGCAATGTATGCACAAGCGGCTGTTACAGCGCGAGCAGTGTGTCTGTGCCGTCCAGTGCTTCTTCGTAGTCGTCTAATTCGTACACCGTCCGCTTTTGTGGCTTCTCGCTGCATTTGCTCCTTGTCGGTGACCGTGCCGGTCGAGGCCGCACGGGCGCGGTGAGGGTGAGACAACACGAAAATAAGTAGCAAAGTCCTTGAGACCACATTGATGACGATGAAAGGTCGGCAAACACCAGCCCCGGAAGAGCGACGTCCGTCGACGCAGTGAATAAACGTCCAAACCCCTGGAGACCGGGCTTAAGGAAGATGTGGGCTCCTACTGCCGGCATCACAGTCTTTCGGTCATGCATGTCTTAAAGGCCAACTGCACTCAAATTTCACCTCGACCAAATCTATTTTAATGTGTTGTGAGTACCACCAAATCAGCTGGGACGCGAGTGGTAGCCCCGTGAAATGACTCATTAATCAGTAAGAAGCGTTTAACAAAACTCTCCCGCAGACGGGGCTGCACCTGCCGGCGGATCGCGTAAACAGCCACGACGCGCCAGTGACGCTCAGGCCGACGGGGTCTGCTTCCTCTGGCCAGCCACGCAGCTGGAGAATCGGTCGAGCTCGGCTGCGAACGCCTCACCCATTTGCTGCCCCGCGCGCGCGTAGAGCTTGCTCTTGCTCTCGAGCTGCTGACCGTCCGGCTGCTCGCTGGACGGCTGCAACGTTATTTTAATGGCCGCGCTCCTCTCGATTTCGGTTTCAAAATCGCCGATTTTTGCTGACCGCTTGCGGCGTCCACACTCGTATTCCAGCTGCTTTCTTGCTTTCTTTTTCAGCAGACTGTACGGAAATAGTGTTTTCAAGAGGTCGAAATTTTGAGTGCAGTTGGCGATTAAGTACATGTTGCTCACCAGATTTTTTTTTTCTTGTAAGCGAGAGATTACGTGTATTTTTCGCATCTTCCAAAAGCAAACACAAAAAAAAAGAACTCTAGAGGCTGCAGGTGTCTGGCGTGTGAGCCGTTTTGAAGCGCGAGGTGGTCTATAGTTCAAGGCGTCGTAAACCAACAATCCCGTGGGCGTTCGGACATTCACTGACATTTAACGCTGCCTACGAGTTCAACGCTCACCGCGAGATAGTAGAACTTAGCGGGATGTCCCCGCGAGAGGGGCTGCAGCTGTTGGTGATTTGTTTGATTGCAGCAGCGCGCCATTGTTTGGTAGTTTTCTCAGGACATTGGAATAAGCTCCGGGGTGGTGCGTATTCCCCGCGGTATTTTGTCCCTCAAGTCAAGCTTCTGGCACTTGCTTTTCGGTGCGTTGTAGCCGAGCTGCCTCGTCGTCTCTTTCTTGTATACGCACAACCCGGCCAGTCGTTTGTCATTATTTCTTTGGCTTTTTTTTTATGCCGCATATTTTCCCGGTGCGCAGACGAGGCCAGATCTGAACAGACGCTCTCCCTCGCTCCAAAACTGTCGACGGAACCAGCTGCGGCGTCTGCGGAATAAACAGGGCTAGAATTTCAGGCCAGGACCTTCTGTATTGCCTGAAACCTTGTCTCGGATTTTCAAGGAATCCAGAATCCCCAAAGCTACGCATCTTGATACCGAGGGACGCACAGTGGCACTGAGCATGTACAGGCATCACGCACACGCACACACGCACACACATCACGCACACACACACCTGGCCCGTTTTGAAGCATGTGTTGTCCCCAAACTGCACAACTCGAGCCTGAATTTTTTTTCTGACATATACTACATTTGGCTAGCTCGTACGCTTGGCAGAAAAAATGCACAAACCGCATGTTTCTCGCTGGCGGCGTTCCAATTTTCTTTTCTCTTATGCATTCGAATTTCGCCTGAAGAATATATAACGATTTCGGGAGGTTTACATTTGCGCCCGGATCACGCTGGTTTCTGGGTAGAATTATGCAGCAGTCAGCGCCGTACGCGTTCATAAGCCACAGATGGAATACGCTTTGCACGATCAGCGAAGGTCGATAGGCAGCGTTCATTTACATTCGTTGGTAAAACCAGAGGTGAAACGCAAGGAGCAGATTCAGACAGCAGTCGTTATTGTGAGCTCGGGCTTACGCGGCGCCATTTTAAAAGGCGATATTCTTTCTTTGGTTACTCAAAGGCAAAATTTTGGCTTGTACTTTGTTGCAGCCTTACAGCCAAAAGTAAAAACAAAGTGTCTATAAAAAACCGTTCAAAACAACTAAAACTGCTGGCACTGGTCTTACATGTTCCCATTATATGCAAACAAAACGCCAGGCACACCTGAGGCAAAATTTAAGTACATCACCAGTTTTCGCATTCTTTAAGTTTGGAAAACCCGTTGGGTTGGTTTATACAATGGCATGTGAAAAAAATCATGCACCCCTCCGTCTCGCTGGTTTAACGCGAAGCTTTCTCATGACAGGGCGTTTTCACGTTACAGACGTCATCAGTGAGAACACTGAAGCTTCGCTTTAAAACAAGGACGCGCTAACAGTGGCGCTGGATGGCTCCAGCACGAGCGACAGAAAAGCAAGTATAAAAAGAATGAAGCGTCCGTTTGTGCTGTTCCAAGCATGACAAGGAACATGTTCACTAGGCGCAAAAGGACAGACGAAACGACGGAGGTAAACACAAGCAGGGCGCCTCTCACAATTGAAATTTATTTCGAAAAGAAGAAACATGTATGCACAGACTCGGCGCATGTCACACATTTATGCTATGCTAAGCTGTAGACTGGGCTAGTTTGTAATTCATAGTGATCAAATGTAGCGCAGCAGAAACACGCGGGACGGAAAGAATACACACGAACGAGCGCTCGTCCGTGTGTATTCGTTCCGTCCCGCGTGTTTCTGCCGCGCTACATTTGATCATTATGCTATGCGTTGCGCCACGTGTTCTCATCTAAATACGATACTTCTTGCTGCGAAAGTGTTAGGGACGGCTGGCTAACGCATTTGTCGCCTCGTTTATTGATTGCCTGGGCTTACATTATTTCCACGTTTCTTTGATCTTATGTTTGTACAAGCAAGTGGCAGCGCCAAACCTTGACGTGTATCCACACTCGTAAGAATGGGTTGCCGAGTGTGAGAGGTTGTCTTTGTTATTGATGACCCGTTCGTGTGTTATTTAACTCTTGCACTGATGCATGTTCCCGTATGCGCGATATATGTCTCTCTGCATGATAATCCGATATCGTAAACCACCCCTGTGGCACATCTTACATGCTGGGACCGATGTTTTGTGCCACAGCCTTCGCTTCGCATTGCGCCCTTTGTTTGCACGTTCTTCTTGGTGGCTGCGCATATGCCTGCCAACTTCCTGTGTGCCTTAAACATCACCCCTAGCGCACATTTTGCCGCCACATTCAGCAGCCCGCGTGAAAGTCTGTGTGCATGCGGAATCGACATGTGCGCGCTTTTCTTTCTTTTTTTCTGATTCGGGCTGGACGTTCCTGCACCTGCTTTACCCATCTGGCCGTTTCTTCACAGGCTCGCGTGAGTGCGTGTTCCGGCTGACCACCATGCAGACGTCGCTCTTGTTAATGCGTTAAGGCAGAAGCGTGAGTACAGCCATGGACAAATAAAATGCGAACAGAAAAATATGACGAAGAGCACGCAAAATCGAAAAATACTGTTTGTGGAGGTCCAATAGTAACGCGCTATTGGCATATTTAGACAGCCACATTTCCCAAATTTGTTTTTGTAACTAAGCCACGCGTCCACCTCACTTGCATGGAAAGAAACAGCGCTATTTGCGTGTTCTGGTTCATATTTTTGTGGTCTCGTCTCACTTGTCCATGATTGAACTTGCGCGTAAAGTGGCCGGATGAGACGAGGGAAGAATGCGAACTTCGCAGAGCGAAGCGTCAGGAGAAGGATGCAGAAAGACGACAGCGACGAGTTTTAGAGGGGGCAATAAACTCCTCGGCTGGTACGACGGCTTCAGAAACTGACGAAACGAGGTAGTGAGTGCTCGCAGGAGGGTACGTTTGACCAGCCATATCGTTCGCTTGGCAGACTCTGTCCCCCTGCTTTCGCTTGTATAACCAGCCATTTTTTTAAAGCAAAGCTTTCTACCGCTACCAGCCGACGATTCCTTAGTCGCGTGGGAAACAAGAAACTCCGAGCACGTATGGGGACGGGGAGGGCGGTTTTCACTCCTTGAGCACAGTGTAGATAGCGCGGCAATAGGGCGCTATTACGCAGCGTTCCCCGCGCGCAGTTGCCTGCTCGCATTAACGCGAGAGTTAGGGGGTCGGCTTTGTGGTCTGCTATAGCGACGGTTGTTTTTGGCTGTTCTGGCGTGCTTCGCGTCCACTGCGCGCTTCCTTCGCACGGCTTGATCAACTTGTTCGACAGCACCTCCTGGGTAACCCGGACCCGACGGAATTAAGTGGTCGTACGGCAAAGATACGTTAAGGATTGGTTTGCAGGGCCAGGGCGGGGAAACAAAATGTAGAGACCACATACAGACATCTGGCCGCTAGAGAAAGGCTGCCTTTTGCGCACTGCTTGCCACTAATGGGACTCCGTTTTCTAAACTGGTGAGGTTGTGCTTTAGGAAGTATTACAAAAGGCGAAAGGAGCACCTGGTTCTGACCAATAAAAGTGTCCGCAGCTTTCTCGCAATTGTCAAACTTACTAAACTAACTAGTTTAAATCGGTATAAATGGGAATCACTAAGCTCACGTCCACTATTGTATCGGTGTCTGCGCTTGTGTCGCGCGGTGGTGTAGGCCCGAGCTAGCACATCAGGATGGTTAGGTTCCGCTTTCTCACCCTTCGTAAGACGCTCCTATCCGTTTTCTTTCTCCCGACTCGCGGCCGGGCTACAGAAGCGGCGGTGTCTGCCGCTCTAGCCCGGCCGTGGCCGACGCTGCTGCGTTCGGGACGCCGCCCCCGTTAATTGCAGGTAACGGCTGGAAAAATCTCTGGTTTCTCTCTTTCTAGAGACACGTGTGTGAATTCAAGTGACGTCGCTTGGGAAATTGTTGTGGGAAAGCTTTAAACGACACCGCCTTCACAGCGTGGATTGCAGCCAATTTTTTGTTAATTTTATTAGCTGGTGAGAAAAGGGGCCGCCAATGTGCAATCGCGCCTCCATCTTGCCGTACGGCCCACTTACGGGTGGAGCGGCGCTTCAACAGTGTTGACTTTATTCGCGGCCATTTTAGTGCGCTCCTTCGCCGATCGTTCATGAGCCAGTGTCATCTAGACCTCTCATGCACCGGATCAGCGAAAACTTCAGGCAGGCGTAAACAGAACTCGTGCAGGGAGGTGATTGGTTGCGGCACGTTCTATTTATCATTTAATTGACAGTACTGCATGTTTACACTGAAAATACTACTCTGACACAAGCGGTAGTAAGTCTAGACGGAGAAGAGACAACACAATGCACTAACATTGGATGTGACCAGGTAAAGAGTACTAAAGAGAAATGAAGATTTGTCCCCAAATATTGGTCGGAGAAATGTTTTTTACAATTCAGTAACAAATCACCACACAAAATACAATTGGGAGAAAGCGAAGTTCAGTCTTGAATGGTTTGGGTGAACAAACTGTACATACAATCTCTTGTTTTTGCAAAAACATTACACCATCTCCCCGAAGGGAACTATGTGGCGATGCAAACAGAATTGTTGGCGTCCATTCAGCTCATCGGACGGTGCAGCGTGTCTCAACCGAAGCAGCAACTAAGGAAGCTGCACGCGGACCGAGCTTATTATATAGAGCAGATGGAGTGGAGAGCAGGAGATGAGAGAGGAGACGCGCATGCGCGCTTATCGCGCATCTGGCGTGTTGCCGTTATGTTGAGTGATCTGGTGTTTAGTAGCGCCAGAAGGAATTCTACGTCCGGGTCGACACCAGTGGCAAAGACACGCAAGTACTGTTGTGTTACGGTGAGTAGGCGGTGGTGCTCGAGGCGCCAAAACTCGTCCATTACGTTCTTGTCGATGTTGTCGTCTCTGTCGTAGAATCGGTAGTCTCCGTCAGCATTGGTGAGGTAAAGATTGTTGATGTTGGTGCACCGGCTGAGAGCAACGTACAAGTTCTCGTTTTCGCAGCTTTGTCTTCTTCTCCTTCTTCTTCTTCAGCGGTTCCCCTACGGGAAGATGACGATGGTGGTTGAACGCGAAGCTATCTCGTGATGGATTCTTTGGTTGGACAATCTCTAGGGGCATCCTGCCAAAATCATCATCAGGAGCGCTTCGGACGGCGCGAGAGCAACTTACGCCCTCCTCTTCGCAGCTTTGTCTTCTTCTCCTTCTTCGTCTTCAGCGGTTCCCCTACGGGAAGATGACGACGGTGGTTGAACGCGAAACTTCGTGATGGATTCTTTGGTTGGCCAGTCCCTAGGGGCATCTTGCCACAATCATCATCAGAGGCGCTGCGGATGGGGCACGGACGCGGGACATCCCCCGAGCAAGAGACGCTAACATCCTGCTCTAAAGTTTTCAGTTCGTCGTTTCTATTGACGCTCAGCTTCGCTTGCCTTCGTTGTATCAGTAGCTTCTTAACGTAGTTTGAATGAGTCAAGGACATAAGGCACGTTCATAGCACTTGCTCCTGTCTCGGTTTTGTAGCGCAGTGTGAAGAGCGCCGCGTACCTCCCGTTGCGGCCAGAGAGTCGTGGGATCGAAAGCGGGCGCCGCTAACTATATCTTTTTTTCTAGTGTAGGGGGAGAGGTGCGGACAACAGACGGACGCCGGACATAGCCCCGAGCAAGAGATGCTTTCCATCTGAAATACGAGTCAATGAATGTGGATAAGAGGGACGAGTTGTCGTCGTGGGAGGTGTAGGATGTTCCGGTAACTTTATGCAGTTATGCAGTTTTTAAGGCGTTTTGTTCCAAAAAACCTTGGTATAACAGAATCACAAAGTTTTTTGCTGGAAGCCGAGAAAAATCAGAAAATTTGGAGTTCGGCGCATTCCATCAATGCCTGCTTCAATTTGGAGTGTAGTAGTGGTGGTCGGCTGCACGATGTCAAGCTAGATTTCTTTATGTACGCAAAGCTCTCTACAGCGAAGCCGTGTTGTTTTTATTCCCACCAGAAAGACGGCCGGGATTCGAACCCGCAGCTAGTGCTGTGCAGAGCCATAGCTCAGCCGTTGCTTTTTTACGCAAAATATTCCATTGTTTCACCAACAATGAAACATTGACAAGAAAAACAGAGAGAAAAAAATTCAAGGCCATTCCGCTCTCAGAAAGTAGAAGACCAGGGAGCTGTATAGCACCTGGGGGCGGGGGGCTTACGTATTACTTTGGCGCCCAGAAGAGACCTTGCACAGCTCCGTGCAGTAAACAATGCTTGTAACTCCAACCCACTACAAAAGTTACCACGTCAGCCTTTTTAAAGTGTTCCGGTTAAAATTTGTAACAAAGCCGCCCTGAGTGCTCCTCTAATACAGTTTCCGTGAATTTCCTTCTTAGTGGGTGATTGTCGTATAATTTGTTCTCGGATACTTCCTGTAAAACAACCGTTACAGCCGTTTTCTGTAGCCAAACTCCCGCCGTAAATGGACATGTATTGGCAGCAGACAGTAATTCTGCAATGTTTACAAGCTCACTGCAAACTAATTTTGCCACGTAGGTGAAATTCGGCGCACTAGCAGAGCCATTTTAGCCAGAGCAATTGTCATATAATTTATTTGGGAATACTTTTGATAACACAAGTGTCACAGCCCTCCGTAGGTTGTCATTCTTCACCGGGCTACAGAAACAATGCGAAAAAGCCAGCTTACAAAGACCAAGCTTACACCGATTCCTTTGAAGTTTCACCTGAAAACACAAATGTTTTGCTGGCAAGACATCTTTCTAGGGACAGTATAAACCGTCTGATATCAAAATGTGAAGGCCTTAGGACTTTTTTTTTTCGCTTTTTGTGATGATTTTTATTCGGGGAGCCGGTTTTCGACCGGCGGAGGAGCCTGCTGCAGGGAGCGTGACACGATACCAGTCGTCGGGGCTCCGCTGTTAAAAGCCGAAACAACTGTTCTCGGCGTATGAAAGCAGAAAAGTTGCGCCGAATTTTCTCTTTCTCGTCGGGATTTGCACACTCCTTTTTCTACTGAAATTTCAGGTTAAATTAGTTTTCCCCTTCAAAGGTACGCCAGAAATTCATTACGACGGTGAAAGTCCGATAGTGCAGCGTTCGACGTAAAGACGCAGGAACAGTCGCGCCTAAATGTGCGTTAAAACAATTTACCCGTTATTCTGGTTATTGTTTCCTTTTAAATGAAAGAATTCAGTTGTCCTTCTTTCTAGCTGCCAGAAATTTGCACACTATAAGTGTCGGGTACCTATAAGCTGGATTCCTGATTTTATTTTGCTCTTGAAGAATTAGTCCCCGCAATTTTCAGCCATGACAACTTTCGGTTCTAAAATTTTAAGACATCTTTTTGGTGTATTTTTATGCCCTGAAAGCTATGCAGCCAGTTCCCACTTGTCAAGGAGGGCCAGCAGCGAAAGCGTGCCAGCCACGCACAACAGAAGAACAATGATTTTCAAAGTAATTAATCGCTTGGTACAGATTCTCTAATAATGATTAGTAAGGCGAATTAAGGATGGGGTATTGTGGATTGCAATGTATTAAGGCTGATTGCAACGGAAAAGTTCAGGGACAACATTAGGGCTTCTTACGTGTGCGATTGCGAAAGCACACATTTTATTCCAAACAGGACTATCCTGTATGTCCAAGGTCGCCATGTTCTCGACGGTTGCGGCAACTCCTTCTTCACAGGACCGGTATATCTGGCACGGAATTTTCGAGACGCCTTGGTTTAGGCAGGATCGGCTGTTGGTGGTTTGAGCTGAAGCGACACCCTGCCCTCGCAATTGGGCATGTAGGCTCGCATTTAGGAATTTGAAGCGCAGCTTTCTTTGCTTTTCCGCTGGGTTTGCCTTATATCAGATAACGCTGTCCACCGCGTACCGCCCCAGTTCGTACCTGTCTTCCGTTCTCTGCGCCCCGAGCCCCCACACTGCTCTCGCGCGCGGCCAAGCTTGAGTAGCGCCACCCCCTCGCCTTCCCCCTCCCCTCTACCCCGAAGCGCATCTCCCGCCTTGTTTTGCTGCCAGCGTTTCCAACGCCGACTCCGGGACCGCGCCATCGCGGCTCGTTGGTGCACGCACTGCGTTGCTGCTTTGCTTCCCAAGCTGCCTAAGCCCATCCCACGGTGATTTCGCCCGCCGCACAGCGAACACGATCGAATGGCTTCGTCCTTTTCCTCGTTTCCTTCGAGCTACTGAAGCGGAAGTGCCGCCATGACACTTTCGTCTGCGAATGCTTAGCCGCCGCCGCTTGCTACCGCAACCGCGTCACCGCGGCGCCCCGATACGCGCATTGCTATTTTGTTGCGCGCAATGTCGGCGTCGACAGCCAAAGAGCGTTCGGAAAGCGCGTATCAGCGTGATCGTATTTACCGCCACTGACTGTTCTCGCCGAACGCCGGAGACTGAAGGGAACAGTTTTCCGATTCTCGCGGAGGCGGAACTAGGCGGCGGCACTTTTCAAAGGACGATACGGCTTAATAAAGCGGCCGTAGCGGTGGTGGCGGGGTTTAGCGGCGTCTAAATAGCGTGCTGAACAGCAGGAGCGCCTTCGCTGTCTACGTGCACCACATGGTCCCGGCCTTTGTGCACGACGTTTCCGACGACAACGAAATCTGCGTGCACAGCACTACATGCAGGTGATTGTCACTGTACAAGCCGAACTGTAACGCATCGCTTTACGTTGATAACCCCTTTCGCGTCTGTCTGTCTGTCTGTCTGTCTGTCTGTCTGTCTGTCTGTCTGTCTGTCTGTCTGTCTGTCAATTCCGCCTTCAGGCCAAAAGTAAAAAAAACTACTTGAACGAGAGGTTTGTATAGGCAAAATCTTTCCAAACAACTATAACTGCGGGCACACTTTGTATTGGCCAACATTGCGTATTCGGGAAAAAGAAAACATTAAGCATATCTGGCGCAAAACATCAACACAAGAGTGGTATTCTTGGTGATCTCTTAATTAAGCACACATCGCAGCTTGACTATTGCAATAGTAAATAAAAATTTCATATTTGCCGCGCTTTCGAGGCGCTTTTTCAAAGAAAGTGCTACGAGTTGTGCCGCGCCTCCGCCAGATGGCGCCACGGTTCCCGCGACCGAGAGAAGATGCAGTGAAACATCCCCCTCGCGAGGGGCACGATCAAATGCAGAGCATTTCCGGGGGCGCACGACGTTAAGTAGTTTGCGTTACGTTAATGTTGTTGCACTTGTGGCAACTGCTGACGAGAGAGCGCTCGTCAGCAGTAATTTGAATGAGTCAACGATATAAGGCGCGTTCGTAGCGTCCCATTCTGTGTCGGCTTTGTGGCGCAGTGGGTAGAGCACCATGTACATTGCGTTCCGCCCGCAGGGTCGAGGGATCGAAACCTGGCGCCGGATAGTATTTTCTTTTATATAGTGTAGGGGGAGGGGTGCGGACAACGACGGTGCGGACTACGACGGACGTCAACGCGGGTGACATCGTGAGTTACTGAAATGCTCTGCGTTTAAAAGTACCAGTTCAAAACTACGTTTTTGCCCATAAATACAAAAAGCGCTCGTGCCGTGGGCCGTGCGTCGCGGCGGCATTAAAGAAGTCCCGCAGTAATTAATGATTCCAGTGCGTGGCGTACAAGCAGTGGAACTCGGGAAAATTGGAGCGACTGGAGCAAACCGCCACCGTGTTCATCGGAGAAGGGGCGAGGCGGGAGGAGAGAAATGTGAGAGGCGGGCGGGGAAAGAGACCAGAGGCATGTAGGTGGCAGCAGCGGCACAAGACATGGTTCCACGACAACATTTGCAGCGAAGTAAGTAGATAGGGGTCAAATTTTTTGACCTTGTAGCTGTTTAGAAAATCATACTTTTTCTTGTCCGCAGTTAAAAATACCATGAAGTTGCCGAGCACTCGTGGGTACAAGCCTCGCGGTGAACTCCCAGAACACGTTTATGAAGCCACACATACCCACTTGTGGAGATTGGCCATGACTAGCCAAAAAAATTAAAATACTACAGCGTTGGCCATGATCGTGGCAACACTTTCTCGGAACGAGAAAGACAGGTCATAGCGTGCGCCCCTCCAAGGTGATGTCCAATGATTATCACTTCCAAAAAAGAGAAAGAAGCCGACACTTATAGCAACAGTGATGGAATAAAGGTCTTGGCGGCAGCGAGCAAGAAGCAAATCGGCTTTAAATAGTAGGCTTAAACCATCTTGATGGTCGTGAAGGTTACGTACAGCTTCGCTACCTTCAAGACATACGCGTTAGTGGGGTCTTCCTGATTGATGGTAGGGTTTAATGGGCCGGCCCAACGCAGGCAATGAGGCGCGCCGTAGTGGAGGCCTCAGGATATAATTTTGACCACCTGGGGATCTTTAACGTGCACCGAAACCCCGAACACACGTGCGTTTTTGCTTTTCGCCTCCATCAGAAAAGCGGCCGCCGCGCCCGGGAATCGAACCCGCGACCTCTGTGAGCTTCGTTCATTTTTTTGTCTTCTCGTTCGTCTTGTGAGGGCGACCACGTTTTGCAGATGGCACTGCGGCTGACGCACCATAGTAGATTACAGAAACGGGTCCAGTGGGGCCATTGTTCAGTGATTACCGTCGTCATTATCGTTTCCCGGTTGCGTTCATCTCTTCTGTTTCTAGAGACGGCCAATGGCCCTTTTTAGCAACACATATACGCTGATAGGATGTACGTGCTTTCATTATTCTGGGAACCCAAATTACCCATGTAGGCCTCCAGGGGTTGTGTTGCGTCTGCTATTAGCATTCCTACACTCATAGGTAAAAAGGACTAAAAGTTCGCTTCTAGGGTACTAACGGCCTTTGCCACAATCATTACTACCTTTGGGGACTACATGTGAGCGGAGGAACGGCTAGTCCGCCACCCGGTTAGTCCTTTCCGATACTCCTCGAGGACAAACTGCTGGAAGGGAGACGCAGAAGAAAAAAAAATAGCGACAGCAAAGATCGAACTAGCGACTCTCGCAACAGTTCCCAAGGAATCCATTACTCTAACACTAGGCCACGCCGCCTTTTTTTTTTCTTTATTGCCGGTCTTCGTCAGTACAACACAACGCAAACGTACAAAGAAGAACACACAATTAACAATAAGGCCGCCATTCCATAGCGGGCTGGAGTTGTCTTTTAAAATTCCCTAAGCATGGCAAGGGTTTCACCCCTTCGAAGCCACTCAGGAACAGAAGACTTCTTGTGCTCTGTACTTCAATAAACTGGGAAACACTTTCGCGGCAATATTAATCGAGTCATCTGCGCGTCCAAATCAAAATTAAGACATGCCATGCGCAGCGGTGCCAATGCCCTTCTTCCGGTCAGCAAGTGTCTGCCATTTATGGATCATATGAGGTGTAGTGGCCGTGTTGGCAAGTACTTTGTTAATAAATATTTCTTGCGATGTACCTTCTGCCACACTGTGTGTGAAGCAAACATGGACCATCTTATTCTGCACTGCTCCGCTTTTGATCTTCATAGACTAAACCATAGTGTTTTTCAAAATTTAAATATGGAAGCATTACATAGGGACATTCTCGAACATCCTCAACACCTGGTGACCTTAGCCGAGTTTGGCGTTGCCAGTGGCCTGGCGAGCGTGCTTTAGTGGGTGTCTACCTCCCTCCCTATTCCCCCTCTTCCCCCTCCAGCGACCTTCGGTCCTCCCCTTCCTAATAAAAGAATTTATCTATCTATGCCATGCGCCACCGCCAAATACTGTGCAGGCCCAACAACATGAAGAGATCATACGGCACCCCATCCTCTCTCTCTACACACAAAAACAGTATGCCGTGAAGTTCAGTGAAAATTCCTTTAGAGAACGTCCCATAAAAACACTACTGCCCAACAATGGAGAAATACAGGCTCCAGAGTTTCCGGTTGGTTTCAAATGAAACAGTTAGCTTCCAATGGCATAGAAAGCCCTTTATCCTTCATCCATGTCGCTACTAAAAGCGTGCTCGTATGTAATTTAAAGAAAAAAGACTTTGCTATAGTGATATTTCCATTCGCGTCACCCTTTTTCGAACAACTTGTCCTGGGCCTGCACAGTATAAAGCTCTGTACATTGGTACAGGGAAGGCTACGTCGCTTACATTCTTATAGACTTTTTTCCGCGAAACATTGGCCGAACAGTACATCGAAAATCGATAAAACAAAAAAAAAACTGGGCTGACGGTATAATCTCTTTAAAGTATCCATAAATGCCCCCTGTCATACTACGCGTAGTAACTATGAATTTGGGCAAAGCCTGCATTAGCCGCACTTGAACTAATCAGCGCAGAAAAGGGTCTTGAACGTTGCGCAAAAACAAAAACCGATTCACAAGTTGTTTTACAAACAGGTGTGTCAGCCCTATAACGCCATAGCGGGTACGTCGAAACAAATTCATTCTACTGGTCCTCTCCCAAGTGGAAGCCCATAAAAATACAGCGAACACGCGGTGAAGTCGTTGTATATCCACCCTGGAACGCGGTATATCCACCCTGTCATGCAGCGCTTGCATGACAAACCAGAATTTGCTTGCCAGAAAAATGTTACCTACATTTGCCCTAGTAAACATAGACAAACCATTGCATCTCCATTTATTCGCTTTCTCAGGCAGCTCTCTGAAACTGTAATGGAGTACCCAAGTACTTAACTGGATGGGTGACCCAAGTGACGTTGGCGAAAATGTCTGGGGTTGTCGGTTTTCTGACTGAGGCATAGTCTTCTTGGGGCCAATAATCCTCCACATCGTTTTAGACTACATGTATAGAACGCATTCAGCAAGAACATTCATTTTCACCGATGGTTCATCAACCATGCAAAGCTCTTCTTCAGGTCTATACATACTACAAACTGGTGAAATGCTTTCATTTTGTCTTGAGCGACAAACATCTTCGACAGCGGCTGAGCTCTACGCTCTGAAGGAGGCAATCGTTTACATCCTGCGCCATGAGCCGCACCAATGGAGTATCTTCACGGACCCCAAGGCAGCTCTGCAAATTCTATGTAGGAGAAGTAGATTTTCCCCCCACCAAATCGCAGCCTGTGATATATCCTACCTTCACCATCTTGCCTGCTCTGCTCGACACAACATTAAAATGCAGTGGATACCTGGACACAGCGGCATCAAAGGTAACCAAAAAGCCGACGAAGCGGCCCGTAAGGGCCTTCTTTACCGAAAATACCGAAAGGTGTATTTCACAAAAACAGAAGCTTCTGCCATGGCTCACCACTTTGCGGTGACTGAAAGAAGCCGTCTACGGAGCAACTTACAAAATACTCGATGCTTTTTGCGCACTATTGACCCAGAATTAAAGTCAAGACTCCCGACACAGCTTCCTCGTAACCTGGAAACGTTGTACCATCGTCTACGCCTGAACTGTGCCTACACAAATAGCTACCTATTTCGCCTTGGAGCGACGCCAAATCCGCACTGCGACAATTGTGGTTGCGTAGAAACAATTGAAAACATTTTATTAGAATGTGCGATACATGGAACCGAGATCCCACTTCCTCGAAAGCCAACGTTTCTGTGTAAATACAAAAAAGCGAAGGGCTGAGGGGGCAACTCTGACGCACCGAACGTTGCGCGCTAATGGCCGCTGCCAGTCACCAGTTATTTACGGTCAACCACGTGGTGCACCTATGGTACGCCAGCCACACACCTTCACTAATGACAGATGCCACATTTACATGGTCCAGAATAGAAAAAAAAGATTATCATGGGACACGCAATCAAATGCGTTTTCAAGGTCAAGCTGGAAAAGCGCTATGGTGCCTCCAGCGGCATCAGAACACTCACCGTATCACCATATCACTCACAAATCGCCTTTGATGCTTTGATGCCGCACGTCTGGTGTGGCTCAACAAGAAGTGTGATTTAAGCTTTGCGCCAGCACCTTCATCAATATTTTGTAATCATGCACGTTCGACAACGTGACTGGCCGGTAGGCCGTTACAGACTAGTTTTTCCGTTGCTTCCGTTTTCGGTATCAGCACCGTGTGCGAAGACGAATACGACGGTGGACGGGTTTTCAGACGAAATTCTTCCAAGAACATCACCATTACAACCGGTGATACCTCTTCTTTGAAGTGCTTATAAAAGGCTGCGTTTAACCCGTCAGGGCCGGGAGACTTCCCTGAGTTTACGTTACCAATTGCTGACCTGACTTTTGCGACAGATATGGGCTTCTCTAAGCTATCTCTTATTTCATCCTTAAGGCTTGGCGTACAGCTGAAAGCCTTCCACATTACGCGGTCGGTACAGGAACGGAGACTGGCAATATTAAAAAAAATGGCCGCGTATCTACTGCCTTCGTTGCAAATGCCGACGAAAGACTACAGACGACTGGCGCGCGCCTGCCATGTAAACGCCTACCGTCTCTTTCCCGCTCACCTCTCATTCCGTTCCTCTCCCGGCTCGTTCCTCACAAAATAACACGCTAGAAGTTTGCTCAAGTCAATTTAAGTTTACCGCGTTCTACTGCTCCAGGCTAGGTGCCTCGATGCCAGCGCTGCCGTACGGCGGAGACGCGCGTGACTCGAGGCACCCTACTACGATGTTTAAAGAACCACGTTGCCCTGCTCAACGTGCATTCCAAGCTGAACGTGAAACCTATCTAGTGGAACATTTCATTACGGCTGCCGTTTGAATACTTAAAATTTCGCGAGGAGCTGTAGTGACCCGGGCGACTGCAGGCAACGATTTTCTGCAGCTGATGTATTTCATTTGATATTGCAAAAAAGAAGCATCCGTGGTTTTTTTTAATAAAGGGACACTGCACATTTCAAATATGAATTGATTTTCTGCCTCACATTGGCGTAATGTTTGGTTCTTGTTCAACAATGTTGACCAGTATGAAGATTGCCACCGGACTTAGAGGTTTAGGTTTGGCTGTGGGTATATAAAACTATTGCGCAGATTCAGTTTCACTTCGGCCGGGTGGCTCAATCGAGTCACAGACAGACAGACAGACACAGACAGGCTAAAATTTATGCGTTTAAGTAGCCCAAGAAACACTTTCTTGTTTAAAACTGGTGGATGTTGTCTATATGAGTTGACGCACGTCCATTCCATTTGATTTCGTCGATCGTGTTTCGTCGAGCACGTGCCTTTTCGATTCCAAGCGCCCGTTTCCCCCACTGCTAATCGCTCGGCTCTCGCTCGAACGAGTGCCCTGCGATAGCATTCTTCGTATATTAGTAAACACAGCTGTGGGGCAAGTTGGTGCATTGTGACTGAAAAATAGAGCGCGACTTCGACAAGGACACAAAGGAAGAACGACGATACAGAGCGCTTGTCCCGTCGTTCTTCCTTTGTGTCGTACGCCGAAATCGCGCTGTATTTTTCAATCATAACCTTAGTCGTCTATCATCTCTAGTTGCTGTTTGAGTTTGCGTATGTCCTCTTTATACAAACCAGAAGCTTTTTAGTCCGCCAAAGTTATTTTCTTGATATTGCGGCGTAACGTCCTTTTCTATATTTGTTCTTCGAGCTTGATGCAGCTGGGTCTCTCTATGGCTATAATGTAAATTGCTTCAGTAAATAATTCCCATTGTTCCCCAATTTTACCGTCTTCATTTTCTATCTTCAATTTTTAAACTGTAGCAAGGAACATTACGTCGTTTAGGAGCCTAGCATTTAACTTCTAAAGGTGCCACGAGAAAGCAGTACCTTCCTTTCTTGGCCTAACGTTATAGTTAACCATGCAGTGGTCAGAAAACGACACTGGGTGTACTCCGTAACCTTGGCATTTGGGATTTAAATCAAGGGACACGTATATCATGTACAGCCTCGCGCGACTGATACCTTGAAAGTGGGTGAAACTCACATCTCGAACACTCTGGAGGCACTCCGCCACGTCTGCTAAACCAAATTCATCGACAATTTATGCCAGCAATTCTGTGCTTGCGTCTTTATAACGACTGCTGCACGTTTTATCCTGAAGGGATAGCACACAGTCCCTCGTCAAGATAACTTGCCTTTCACTAGTGAGGTACAGGTGCCGTCAGAAGTAACTGGAGCACGGGAGTTGTGGCCGAAACGCATAGGATTGCCGTGTAGCTGCACCGACGGCAAACGAAAGGATGAGAACACGCATGCGTGCCTGGCGATGGCGAGAGCGCACCTATACATCTGAGACCACTTCTTTAAACCTGGCTTCGAGCATCCTTCGCATCATACTGGTCTCGGTGATGGCGCTGACATCAGAGACACATCTGACAACGTCTTTGTCGCACTTCCAGCGCACCCGGGCTGCCGGAGAAGCGGCGCTCTCACAGCTATCTGCAGTGAAAGTTTTTTTTATTCAAACATTTCTAGGTGTGTATGCGTTCAGCGCCATCGCCGAGACCAGTATGCTGCAAATAATTCTCGAATACAGGTTAAAAGAAGTGTTTTGAGATATAGGTAGCATATCCAAACGAGCGAACATACGCCAGCGAAAATCTCCATCGATCGCCCAGTCTAAGTCCAGCCTCCGCATGAAAGCAGAAGAACTTAGCAGAGCTGGAAATCGTTGAAGATAGATCGGAGCCATTCGAAAGCATAAAGATGAAAGTGGCTCGCTAACCAACGCATCTAAATGGCAGGTCCTTCGACAACGCTAGGCGGAAGCATGGCGTACCAGGCGTTCAACGGGACCTTCATGCTGTCGCGTTCGCAATTCAAAGGAAGGGCTTAGGTGTTTTCGGTCGACCTTGACTTCTGCATTTATCCGCATGTCACGCTGCACACTGCGTAATTTCATGCACAGCCACCGACCCAATGCATGGGAATGAAATGAAATTGCGCTCATACCAGCAGTGAGCTTTATGTCTGCTGCACGTATAACAACGCTGGGTTGCGAGCGCGGGAACTTGTCTCATGGCCTGCACTCATGGCCTAAGTGGACACTCCTTCGGTTTCAGCCTGAGAGTACCATGAGAAGGCGAGCGGCGTATTAACACGCCCCAATGTAAATGGCAATACAAGCTTTCTCGATATTAGTTGAACACAGATTCGGCCTCTCTGCTCTAATGGTCGCAGACGGGGGAGCTTCCTTTAACACATAGCCCTGCGATATGGTGAAAGACGCTGTGGGCAGCATTTCATGATCTTCTGAGTCAACTCCAGGAAGACGCAGGGGCAAGCCGGTACTCAATTGCGTTACCAAATAAGAGAAAAATAGTACGGCGGAAACGCGCAAATGCCCCAAGCACGTCTACGTCTTCCCCTGTATTTCTTGCGGCTTGTTTGTATTACGATTGCTTTTACGCTTTTTTTTTAGTACGCCCTTATTTCTAACAAGACAAAATTTCTTATGTACGCGAACGCTCTTACGGTGTTAGGGTGCGTGTGTACACGTTGGTGCACTCGCATGGTTGGGAAGAGCGTGGAGCAACTGGGAAAAGATAAAGCGAATTAAACAGTATTGGTCCTGTTTTTGTTTCTTTGTCTTTTCTTGTCCCAGTTGTATTGCGCTCTTCTCCTCCTTCTTCCCCTCCCTTGTGGAAAATAGAAGAAACTTCATGCGTTCTGCGTGTCTCGACAATTCGTATTGCATGCTCGCGCGCAGTGTTGAACACTTCCGGTCGTATATAAAAGCTGACTTACGCTCACCTCGCAGTTAAACGCCGAAATAGTTTTCCTGAATCCCAGCAGCAAGCCGGAAACGCTGTGTCGTCACCACAAAAAAACTTACTTTCCCAGTGACTGGCGCTAGAGGGCTGCAACTCTTGACAGCTTGTCAGAGCGCCAGTTTAATGAGGGCTCCCCTTGTTGAAAGTAGCTCTTGAATTTTGGTGGCTCTTGGTAGAAAAAGAAACAGAAAATCTATTGCGTCCTGAAAAACGCAATGCGAGTGCAAACACGGTGAATTCCTTGTTCCAGGCAAAACTGGCGTAACTTCAGCCCTCAAACGGCCGTATTTCCACCGGAATCGCAGTATCCGTGTAAGCGCCACTTAAATAGGGGTTTCAAATGATGTCTTTGTCGTTTCGTAGGCGGCGTTCTAACCTATATTTTTTCCCACTTTCCTGATATGCTTGTCCGTTCAATGTGCCTTGCGTTGTGGTGCCGACGAGTGATGGAGTTTTTGCTGTCTCAATACAGGACTGGCAGTTGCCGGCGCCAACGACGACCGTTTCGCGTTTTCCAGGCAAGAGCGAGGTTCGTATATCGGTAAAATTGATGATTATTGACCTATGATAGGTAGCTGCATCAGTCTGAGAAATAGTCCCGCAAGTGCACCCATTGTCATTTCTGAGGCATTTTGGCATGTTCACCTCTTACGTAGTTTTTCAATCCTTCAAGTTTGGAGCCATATTTTTGGTAGATTCTGTTTTCCAAGTTTTTCTGTCTTACAAGCAGCTGAAATGCATCTGGCTTCCTTTAATCCACGTATATTTAGATTTACAACTTTTCTTCTGAACGTTCTTCACTTTTTAGATATATATTTTTATTCATGTTTTTATTGCTTGCCTGGACACAATTCCTCTTTTTCTTCTTTTTTTTTTGAACGAGCTTAAGTAGAAGAAATTCACAAAACTTTGAGAGCCCGGTAATCTTCTGCACAGCCTTGTATACAGGCTAACACCGATATTGTGCAAAATGACGAAACAAGAAGAGGAACTATAAGGCGGATAGCACTAGTTGACGTGCATGTTTCGCATGCTTTATCCTAAGCTTTTTCCCCCTAGCACACTGAAGCAATTTATTCTGAACCATCTTGTGGCCTCACAGGGCTGGTGACTCAGAGTGTTGGTGAGTGAATTCAGACAGGTGACGTCAGGGTGTGGAACATTATGTGACGTTAGTCTGAACCATTATGTGACGTTGTCACTCGATCAGTTTCTGCAGACGGCTTGCGAATACTATCCTTACTTTGTTCGCGAAGTTTATGGGGAACTCAGCATTCGTAGGTTCTGCGATCACCTTGGTCTCAACGTAGGCGGAGAAATGAGCAACCGAAGAGAGATAACATTTCAGGCTCAACGACATTGAGAACACGCGTTACTTGTCCAATGTAGCTCGCCAATTTTTCTAGTGATTTCTAATGCTGAAAGCAACTTGCCCAGGGGTGGTATTCCCGTGTTTTGTCCCTTTTGTGTCCCTTTCAAAAGTGTCCCTTTTGAGCGAGTCCTGATTGGCGAACAGCGAACACCCGGATGTGACGCTATGCAAGCACGGCGGAGCTATAAGCTGTGGCTACTCGGAGCAGACGATTTGGAGCAGACGATTTTTCGTCGCCTTATTGTTGGTTCGCTCGCGGAACAATAAACACATAAAATATACTCTGATACGGTTTAAGTTCTTTAAAATGCGTTTGCAAGAACAGTTACCGTATTTGAATCAAAGGTCCACTGCTTTACCGGAAGTACGTCACGATGAAAGGGACGCAAAAGGGACGTTTTCAAAAGGGACAGTTACGAGAATACCGCCCCAGATGTTTTCACTTCAGACCCAGGCTTAGAAAGTATCTGGCCTTTCAATGACAGAATGCGCTCAGTGCGTAAGTGGCTAGCTTGGCCATGGCGAAGTAAAGCAGAAACAGCAGTGCTGTCCACTTTAACGTTTACTGTTCCCCATCTGTCGTAGAGATGGCCACTAGGAACCGTATGCAAGTGAAGTATATAAAGCATGCATGATGCATGAGAAAGAACGACACATTGCGAACTTTGGCTGGTTCAGCGGATGTTGCCTTGGTGGCGCGGACGCCACTGACTTCACGGTACCGCTGAAGGATCCAGTATTAGTTGGCACGACGAGTTCAAGGTATTTCAACCGTCTTTCAACTTTTCATCAAGAAAAATGCATGCACCACGAGTGTTGCTTCTCTGTGAGTGCAAAAGGTCCGGGCGCGCCTTTCGCACCACTGAGCTGGGAGTGTTTTAAATTTTCTTTAGCATGATAGGTGCTTTGCATACCCAACTCTTTCGCGACACAGTCCTAGGAATAACGCTGTTTTATGTATAGTACACGCTTGGGCGCCAAATACGAAAGTCATACCAAAATTGTCTTCGAATTGTGTAGTGCACTCCATGCGTACATTGTTGTTACGCGCGGCAAACGGCACCTTTAGGGCGTTAAGAGTGCACCTTTAAGGAGTTACTCGAAGATGGGCAACTTTGATGGCCAGGTTTAGGCTGCCTTTTTGACTAGCAACTAGAGAGCGAGAGAGAGAGAGTAAATGTTTATTGAAAAAAAAAGAAGAGGTCAGCCTGAGAAAGTGATCTTGGGCCTGCTACTTCCCACTATGGGAGGGTACTGGGGTCAAAAAGAGAAAGGAATAAATATGGAAGGTATGGGAAATGACGATGAAATCGACAATGAACTATGTACAAGCCGTAATACCTCACATACAACGGGGCGCTGAATCAGATGGTTACAGTCCACTTTTCAGCTCATTATTATCGTCCATAAAAACAAAACAACAACAAAAAAACATTGAGACATTATTTTGCAGTCTGTTAAATTTTGTCGCAACCTAGAGCCGAGCCACGAATTTAGAGAGGAACCACTAAGAAATGTAAGCAGGGCTTTAACGGCTAGGCTTCGTTTCCTGTTGTCAGCCCACATGCAGAAATATTTTGTTCGGACAGAGGGCGAGTGTCCAAGCGTAGTAAGGCTGCCTCAAGGTTCTTTCGCTCACTGGAGTAGTTTGGACAAGCGCTAAGCAAATGTTCGATAGTCTCAGGACAACCACACAGAAGGCAGTTCGGGCTGTCCTCCCGCCCGATTGTGTGGGCATACTTCCGGTTCACAGCTACTCCAAGACGCAGGCTATGTAGCAACGTCTCTTGACTTCTGCGAAGTCGAGAAGCATGGCTCAGCCAGAACTTTCGCCCTAGATCAAGTCTATGAAGGCGTTCATGTCGATTCTGCGGTTCCGAATAATGCAACGCTGCAGCTTGTTTACGTGCTCGGTAGAGTATCGCGTTAGCATCCTGCCTTGTAATGTGTATAGCCAAGAGAGTTCCCTTGGTGTGCCTACTGTGCTTCTGCATTCGCCAACTCATTTCCAGTGATGCCACAGTGACTTGGTATCCACTGAAGCACCACCGTGTGGCCTTTTTCATTCAACAGGATAATGAAGCAGTGGTCAGCTGATAATATGCGCCTCGTTTTATTGGGTGCCATTGTAACTTCAGCGCTGGTTTGCAATCACAAAAGATAGTCCACTGCTGTGGCCTCACCCGGCGGGTTTCGTCTGCGGAGGGGGAAATGTAACGCTATACAAAACTGGTTGAATGGTGTGCGCAGTAGATGGTTTGGACTTATCACAGGCAAATCCCACCGGCGTAAATACCGGGGAGACGTAGAAGAGAACGAGGTGCTTTTTGGCTATTCATGGATCGGACACCACGCTTAGCGATGGTCCTGACCCAGGCTTTGTAAATAAACGCCGCCTCACCCCAAAACGTCTGAACGGCATCGTAATGCTTTGAGCAAAAATATCATTGTATAACGTGTTTCATTTCACTGCCTCCTTTTCACTCAGTTCTGCTGTTAAATGTCGTGTGGTAATATTCAATGGCTAAAACCCTGTGTAGTTCGTTCTAGTTGCTGTACCAGTAGCGGTTCTTATTGTTGTACTGGATTTTTCCTATTTGTTTCCACTCTAGAAGTGTAACCTTTTTTGCCATTTTTAAATTTTGTGCTTATTTTGTTCTTTTGTAGTTTTTGTGACCCCAGTGTAACTCCGCTTACCTTTTGTAATACCCTCTCCAGAGGGCAATTAGGTTTTTTTTTTTAAATAATAAAAAAGGTATATCTGTTTGTCTACCCCTTAGGACGGGTTCAGACTGTTGCCGAAACTGTCGTAATGACTTTCAGGAATGACGTCATTTCACGTATTAGCCAACCAAACTGCGTGAAATGCCGTTTTCTTATGTCCCTAGATCATGATATGGCTTTTACGTCGGGTCTGAACATAGACTTCATTCACCGATCCCGTCGAAAGTAAAGGGAATTGTTCAAACGGCAATTTATGTAAACTTTTTCATCCGTTAATCTTTATTAAGATCAGGACATGTTCTGGGCTGTGTTGCGCTTGCGGAGTTGCATCTTCCCGTCGACTGCGCCAATTATACGGCCGCTGGCACAGCGCAGTGCTAGCGCAGCTCCCAGGACGAAGAAGTTAAAAACTTGTATAGCCAAATACATTCCGCCATGAGGATAGCGCATAAAAAGGCGACACCCAGAAAGACAATAGGACGAGCGCAACTAAGAATTAATTTATTCAACGGCTAGTGCCCCCAAATATAAGACAAAGTTAGCGCATGCACCGAGTATGCATATGCAACACGCCTGAAAAACGTGAACCATCATCGTACCCTACAAAAACGGCTTTCGCAAATCTGACTCCCTTTTTTATAATGCCAAGGACGTGTGACTAACACAAATGTGCGCATTCTTTATGAAAAACCCTTCCATAACCTCATGCGCAACATCGCTGCTGCCCCGGCCAAGAATCTTAATTTCATTCAGTAGAGGCCTGTACCCACTTTTTCTGCCGTTTCTGCAATTCGCAGTCAAGTTAGTTCTACTATCATAATCTCCTAATGTGCCCTCATGCTCCCCTGCACAATGACAAGTTCTGATGGAAGGAAAAAGCACAAACGCCCGTGTGTACCAGATTTCCGCGCGTGTTAAATATCCCTAGGTGGTCAAAATCAATCCGGAGCCCTCCACTACGGCGCGCCTCATCGCCAGCGATGCTTCGGCGCGTTAAACCCTACAATCAATCAAACCCTGCACGATCATTCACACAGCGCCCAGTTTGGCTAATATTGCCAATCTGGCAATTATGCGCCAAATTTCGTCTGATATTTGGGGCGTTAGCCCTTGAAGACACCAGCTGCGCTCGTGCTGTCGTCTTTCTTTCTGTGTGCTGTGTTTTTGTGCGCCACTGCCATGGCGTTTCAAGTGTCAGACCCACTAGCTCGACAACATATCTCGCTCACAAGCCTTTTCGAACCAGTGAATCTGAAAACACACTTAATATTTGTCAACATTGTTCTGCAAAAAGAAAACATTTGGTATACTTCAGGCAAAATGTAAATACGCAATGTTGTTTGCAGTGTCATTTTAATGAAAAGTTCCTGCCTGCTTGATTTGCCAAATAAAAATGTGCGTTGAAAACAAAATTTTCCCGCAACAATATAAAAAGAGGTCGTGCGAGCGTAGTCCTATAGTCGGGAACAAGTTAAAGGGACACTGAAGCGAATTTGTCAAGCTCCCGTTTTTGCTTGCACTGTGTAGACTGGCTCAAATTAGCACACTTTTCATCGTTTATCCGGTTGACAAATCAGTAATTATTTTACAAAGCGCGAAAGAAGAAAAACTACCATGCGCTGTTTGCGGCGGCTGCACAAACCAAGCTGTGACGTTGGGAGGAGGGGGCGCCGTGATTGGACGATGCCCACGGTTAGCAATCAAACAAGTTTCGGTTTCGGTTTCGGTCTGTAAAACCACATGTTTGACAATTGATGGCGTCGTTGGATGGGCATTCTCAATATCCCAGTTATCGTAGTACCGCGCTTCTGCCATGTTGTCGGCTGTAAAATGCATAAGATAAGCCTCCCAGGACGGCTTGGAATCGTAGCATTCACTATCTCAGGCCTACGCAGTGCATGAACGCCCTCCGCGTCCCCGCAGACGCTCAAATGCATGCGCTTTTCCCCCATATTTGGAGCTTGCCTCGCTCATGCCTGTATCGTAAAAAGCGTGTTCGCACCAGGCCAAGGGTCTGTTGATTCTGGCCTGTGCCCACTGCCCGCAAGCAGTCGGTGCTTATTTCAACAGCACGCCAACGAGAACTCGCTAGCGCGGCAGTGCCAGCCTGCGCGAGTTCTGCGGACTAGTTAGTGGAGCAATGAACGTTGCGGCCCAAAGAAAGGTGAACTCAGTATAGAAAACATCGGCGAAAAACAAGCAAAAACGCCCGTGTGTACGAGATTTCGGCGCACGTTAAAGATCCCCAGGTGGCCAAAATTAATCCGGAGCCCCCCACTACGGCGCGCCTCATCGCCTGCGTTGCGTCGGCGCGTTAAACCCTACAATCAATCAATCAATCGGCGAAAAACAAAAAAGTTAACTCATAAAAAAAAAAGCATGTACCCGCGGCGACTCGAACTTGTGACTGGCAAAACACTCGCGATGACATACCTAGCACCCCAGACGACTAGACCACAGAGGGCCTCTGGCGGCGATGGAAAAGATAAGGTATATAATGTATAACCAGTTTACACTTTTATTTAGTTTTAGTATTTCAAGCAGCTTAGGTGACTATTTGTTGTATTGCGCTCGTGCAGTAAGCGTCTCCCGAGTTTCCACCATAGCTCACGTCTAGCAATTGCATTTCGTAGACGGGAAAGCGTTCGCAGATGCGTAGTCGTGCTGCTGACTGCTCTGCTTGTTCGCCCAGCGCAAAAACGTGCTTCCCGCACCCTAGTTTTACGCTGTACGGTAAAAATATCAGTTGATTTTATTTCCTTAGTACCTATATTGACTTCGCTCACTCTTCTCCCCCTTCAAGAGGCCTTATATTTTCCTACTGGCGTACCAGTCAGCGAAGCGTCGCATGTGCGCTTGTGCAGCGCTTGTGTGAAGCGACCTTGACTTGGAGTTAGATACAGTGTACAAACTAACGAAGTAAATAAAGGCGCATTCTTCCATTCCCAAACGTGTTGTGGCTTCGTTTCAACTGATCGAGCGAATTGCGACGACCCGTTGGCGGCCGGCGGACTAAACGGTGGGCCGACTGACTCGGTCGCGGAAGGTCGGCGAGCCGTGCAGTAGCGCAACCAATTGTCAGCTCCTCTCCTGCTGACGTCACACGAAAACGCCACAGAAAATGGGCGAGCGTAAAGAGAGGAGGACAGCATTTTCGAATTGATTTTTCTGCTAAATAAATTCGCGTAAACGCGCACAAAGTGGTCGAAACAGGGCCCAGGGAGTCCGTACTACAGTTTGCGCTCGTAATCCCGCATTGTTTACAAATCACTTCAGTGTCCCTTTAAGCACGGCAACAGAAGTTGCCGCTGTGCTTCATCGCCGCAGCCGGATGTTACTTCGCCAGGCGCAAGTAGTGCGTTGCTGGGAATATTTTGAACATTGCACTCGCCGTTTTCGTAATTTTTCGGGCTTAGTATGCTTATGAGCTACTGCAGCGACGACAAACTACGTGAGAAAAGGCAGACGATATAATGCATTCAAAGCAATCTCCAATCAAAACGCATGCGCCCGTTGACATCCGGGTCCGTCGCCTCGACGGAGTGATACCGAACATGAGCTATCGCTGTTCTTACCTTCTTTCCGAGTACGGGGTTCCCAGATCAACAGTAACAAAATGTTCCAGGAGATGGCGCGATCAGCAGAACGCTCGAAAATTTAATTGGTGTTACCAAACCTCCTCCGTGTTTATCGTGGGACAATCGAAGGGGAGGGGAAGAGCATGAGAAGTGGGTGGGGGAGGAGAGAGGCAGAGGTGGCAGAATACTATTGTCTTTCGATGACATTTGCGGCGCAGTAACGAAATACAGGGCCTATTTTCACGTACAAAGCCCACTTCTCTAGGGCTTTCTCCGTGGTTCCTAGGCGGGTGGTATGTGTAGGCTGTCTAGTTCAAAGTCGCCAAATTTGTGCTCGCAGTGTGAATAGTGTTGTGCTAGAGCGTCCAGCCCAAATTCACTGCACCGGGCGACGCGCCCACAGCGGGGCCGATTCGCGCCTCGGCGAAACCCACCGCGGCAGTCGTGCCTGAACTTGCAGGCTTCGCAGAGTCCCCTCTCCTTTTCCCTTCACAACGGCTGTGCCGAATCATGCCTCGGACGAACGGCCCGCGGCAGACACGCAGCTACATGCCTGGAGGCGGCGGCTTTGGCTGACGCAATCGCTTCGCCTCCATTCGTCGGATTCAAACTTCGGCCAGCGAGAGTCCTGATTGGAGCGATTCAAATCGTTCGCGGTTGCAAGAGACGCCTGGGGGTATAAAACCCCCTCGGGAGCACAGCCAGTGCGGTACTTTTCGAAGGCACCGAGTGGAGACGTGCTGTCACCACTGTGCGAGCCATGTAACGCTTCTGTTCCCCTTGCACATACTGCATATAAATGTTGCTTCAACCCTTCGTCGGCTCGGAAACTTCTTCGCTCTGCTCTGCGCCGCTTCGATAGCGGACGGAGCATGGCTACGTCGGTGACGGCGCTCGGATGGCCAGTCGCCACAGTGGTGGCTGCGGTGAGATGGCCTAGTCGCAACGATAGGGTGTTCTTGGGGGAAAACTGCAGTGAAGTGCTGACTTTGGTAATTAATGGTCAGTTGAGTGTCCTAGTGCATCAGGGGTAGGCTGCGAAATGGCCTAACCGGGACAGTTTTAGGTCCGGTGCACTGTCGCGCCAAACGCTTGTGCCAATGCAGATGACTATGTCAGGCTTGTGCGCTCCAATGTGGAGGGCTTAAATAGTGCACCACAGTCGCGGCCTTTCATGGTGGTGCGAGCATAGCCCCAGGCGATGTCAAAAGGGTGAAGGTCACCTATAACCTGGAGTGGATGACGGTCGGCAATCCTCAGAGCAAATGGGGAGAGGTCGAAGGATGTGTGTTAGTTTGTTCGGGGATTTATATACATTACAAAGGGGGAGTCTTCCCGGCACGAGTTTCTCTGGTTGTAGGGCGGCGTAGTTGGGGAGAAGTCAGAATGCAGGTTTTGCTTCTCTACACCGTAGTTGCGTTGAAAATCATGGCCACTTGGGGAACGATAGGGTGTGTAAGGAGCTTTAAGCTGGAGCTATTTCGGGAAGCGATAATATGGGGGTTTCGGGGAATGCAGTGAGTAGCGTCTGAAGCTTATTCTGTTTATTTTGGTACCCACGGTAGTACAATTGCGACATGTCAGAGAGTTTAGGCTTCTTGGTCGTCTTCGGTATCAATAAGAACGAGGCCCTTCACGGGTGCTATCTCGAGAAGCGTGTAGTAAGCTTTTGTTAGGTGATCGTGCGTATTAATTAGAGATTGTGGCGCCAAGGTCGTGCATGGCTTGTTGTAGTGTAGCCATTTGTCAGATCGTTCGGTTTTGAAACTATGCAAAGCGTGCTTGTTATTCGCCACGAAGTTCCTGTTTGGCAGGTACAGAGTACGTAGTTTGGGGAGGTTGACTAGATTGTGCTTTTCGCTTGAGAGAGGAAGGGTGGGGGTGATGCTAAGGTGGCTTGTCCTTGTGCTGGAGCGGCCGGTGAGGCGTAGGGGTGTGGGAGCTGAGATGCTAGTGCAGAGCATCATTTTCCTGCGCAAGGCGTTGGTTCTTTTGGCGGATTTTGATTGTTTCACGCAGTGATTGCATTTCGCGATGTGTTTATCCTGTGGTGCATGGCGCGGTAGGAGTTGGGAAAAATGTAGAGAGCGAGGGGGCAGTGCGGGAGGGCTCTGGGCGCTTACCTGTTACGCGAGAAGTCGTCCTTGTACGACATGCCTGTAGGCGGGTTGTCCGGTTGTAAGGGTGATGATTAGGGTGGATGCTTAAGTGGCATGTGGTCTTCAGCGAAACGAGGTATTGCCATCTAATGAGGGAAGAGATGGTCTTGCGCCATGACTTGAAGCGGTTGGATCATCCCGCCGACACAGTGAGGTGGGCCATTCCACATAGGATACACCAGGGCGTGCAAGGATGGTTTGATTGAGGTGCTCGTGTATTGCAGACGGCGCAGCTGGTCGCGACGGCTACATAAGGGCATGCTTCTTTGCGGCGGCCTGGGCGCAAGAAAGCACAGTATGCCGCTTACTTTCTTTTGAATGGGCTGCAGGGCATAGTGGCTGTTTTGCAGTGTTGTACGGAACGGCGTTCCAAGTTACGGCGTTCCTGGAAGTAGTTCCTTTTGGGAGGAATGGACGAACGCCACCGTTCCATTAAGAGTGGGTGGAACTGTAGCGGTAACTCGTTACGTTTACGGAGGAACGGAAGAGGGAACGCCGTTTCTTCTGGAAACGTTCCATCGCTAGGATTTTGCTGTTTTTGACGTCAAGGCTTCTAGGGCCCTGGTACTAGTACAAAAAGCCACAGGCCGGCCGCTACTGTGTTTATCTCCCTTTAAGCTGCGCAATTTGCCCATCCTTCCGTAGAACGTGCTTCCTCAATCGTCAAAGACAGAAGAAAAACCACGCAGTGGGGGCCCAGCCTGTCGGGCAGGCTGCACCGGGTGCGCACGGCCTTGTCGCCACGTCGGCTGCAGATGCGTATGAGACTTCTTTCGGCGCCCCTTTGATTCGTCTTCTTCCGCGACCTCTTCTTCTGTGCATACCACTGTAACGCGAAAGCCGAGCAGGAGTAGACGTGACTGTACCGTGTTCATCGCACACATGTTATCGACAGTACAGGCAGCCGTGCCAGCCGAAGGGGCCGTACGAGACTTCTCTGCTGTCTGTCAATGGACATCAGGGTCGCCGGCGTTGCGCTCACCGCGTGTAAATACAAGGCGTCAAGCTCTTAGCCTCAGATTCTTGAAATATTGCCGCTGCCGCTGGCGCCCAAAGTGATGCGAGAAGTGATGCAAAGCAACCACCCCTGACAGCTGGAAGCCGAATCTGACCTCGGACGTTCTACCGCCCTGCGGCACGGCTATGGCGCTCGAATGCGCCGCCGAAAACGTTCCCACAGACCAAGCGGACCATCAGTTTCGTGATGTGCACACAGCGAGGACGACACTGGCCAAGTCTGAAGTCTTAACTTGGACTTCAACCGCAGGCACAATAAATGTTTTTCCAATCCAATCTGCCAGATTTGCTTTGACGATTGGTTTTAGATTTTTGCTGGGAATTATTGCGCCACCTTTCCTTCGCATCCTAGCAGTGCGACGAATCTGGTGCATTGTTACGGACCGGTTCAGACCAGTGAGTCAGCCCGGCACTGATAGTGAGCCGAGTAGTGCATTCTCACGTAGGGTTACGAACTGTCCCGGATCTTGCAGGATCGTCCCGACTTTTAATACAACTCCCGAGTCCCGCGCCATCCTTGTCCGGACAGCTATAGGTCCCGGACTTGTTTCGGAACGCCATGTTAGGAACTTTTTTCGATCCGAAGCACGCTCAACAAGGCGTGTCGCGCTCCGGAACTGAAAGTTAGCGCAAACTTGTCCAGACATAGCTTCAGGTTATGCTAAACTTCCACGCGAAGTGCGACAACATTTACGAGTACATCCTCCAGCAAGAGCAATTGTTTCGAGCAGCCAGATAAACTACCACTTCAAGAGGCCGCAACCATAACGGAATAATGAATTTGTCTGGAAGATACCGCAGTAAAGAAAACTGATTTCGTTGCCTCCCTACGTTAGAATAAGCTACCTCCCCCCCCCCCTTCCTTCTTCACTACTTCCTTCATTGAAGAGTTAATAACCCTAAGGTGGTGGCTGCTGCCGTGGCCAGAGTACCCCCGTTCCAAAAACTAGAAGCCGGAGGCCAAGCTTAAAAAAATTACACCACCTTCCCGTAGGGGAACTTTGAGTAGTATGCGAAGCAGGCATGGGGTCGATTCAAGTGCCCATTAGTTTTCAGTTCGTCGTTTCCGTGCGGTTGAGGTACGTAGCTACCATTATATTTACCGTTTGGTTTCCTTGGTAACTACAGCACTTTTAACTTACCGGAACTACCAAATTGGAAATTGCGTTGACCCAATGGGTGTTTCGCATACTACTCAGGGTTCTTCTACGGGAAGATGGTGTAATTATATTGGAGGGGGTGGGGGGTGTTAGAGTGGAGAGGCATTAAAGAGAGAGAGAGAGAGAGACGTTGTACGTGGTGTGAGTTTGTCTTTATTTAAGCATTATCATCATCATGTTCAACGTAGGGGACGTCGAGCTGTGGTTTGCGTTCCGCTTTGATTATGACCGCCTTACTGACTGTGATATATAAAGTCAAGGGCTGTAGTAGTGGATGAACCCTAAAGTTGCTGAAGATGAGGTCGATGCACGTTCCGCGGTTGGTTGTGGGCTGCTTGTAATCAGGGCCCGCCGAGACACTTCTAGTACACTGTACCGAGACTCGCCGACGCACGCCGCTGCCGATGACGATGAAACGCTGAAGGCGCGTGAAGCGTGCTCGTCTCGTGACGGCCCAGGAAGACACCGGCAACACTGTCGCTCCAGGAGCCCTTAAAGGGGAAGCGTGCTCGTCTCGTGCCGGCCCAGGAAGACACCAACAACACCGTTGGTCCAGGAGCCATAGAAGGGACCGGGCGTTCAGCAAGCAGAGCATGCGCAGTGGGGGTGCGGACGGCGCAACAACAACGACAACGACAAGGGAGGGACATAGCCCCGACCATGAGATGCTTCGCCTCTAAAAGTGTAGCGTAAAGTTACAGTAGACAAGTCCGCGGAAAAAAGGCCACCATGAACTCTCAATCCCGGAGAGTAACACTCTGAAGCTCTGTTATCGTCTCTCTGGCTGAGGTGCCTCCGCGTGCCAGAATTTAAGGAGCAATCCAGTACGCTTAAAGTTATTCGCATGGCATCACATAGTGTTTCAGCGGGCGTCAAACAAAATATACGCACAAAAAAACTCTGTCCATGGCAAGCGCGTGTTCTATACTAGCACACGCCTATGAGCGCATGCGGAGGCAGTCCCCTGAGCCTGAGGGACTGACCCAACTTATCCTCAAGTATAACACGGTAGCACCCTCAAGAGCTTTGGTGGCACGGCTCTTCAACACTGCCAACGAAGTGTTGACGAAAAAAAACGGGTTCGTCTGTCCCACACCAACACCGAAATGAAACTCGTGCGGAGTTAAAACAAGGACTCTACTAAGTTGTGAATATGTATTCTGGACATTATTTTTGCACTCATACTGTAATATTGAAGCCATGATTTGAAGCGCAACAAAAACACACGGACCAAGAACAGTGTCTCGTCTGCACTGTCTCGTCTACACTGTTCTTCGTCCGTGTGCTTTTGTTGCGCTGCAAATCATGGCTTCATAATTACAGTATGAGTCACCAACTAGCCCAGTATAGCCTAGTCACCAACTAGCTCAGCAAGAAGTTCTTCTCAGCTGTAATATTGAATCAGCATTCAATAAACGTCTATGTCTTGTTGCTTTCGATGCGGTTTCTTGTGCAAGAAATCTATGTTCGTGCAGGTGAGTAACTTTCTTTTTGCATATCTGAAGTGCAGGATCCTCACTGCGCATTTGAAGGCCCAAAAGGAAAGCGCCATATATGTTGCAATTGTAATATGCAAGCGCCGCACTTGCAGCTAAAGATGTCTGCAATACGTCCGCTGCTCCCTGAAAAAATTTGTGTAGGAGCGTTTCTTTGAATTCATTTTATCTCCAGACACTATGCTGCCGGCAGTCTTTACATTCGCACAATAGACGTAGTTAGACGTGACTGTTAAATTGCTCACTTCATTTCCGCTTAGGTTTATCCGACACCGGATTTTAATTTTTTTTAAATCAGATCTAACGTTAATGTAACGACACGTAACAATGTTCGAAGTGTAACTGGAACGCGTTCCTTTCTCAATATGGGAACTTGTAACGGGAACTCGTTTCAAAAATGGAAGGAACGATGGAACGAGCTTTCGTCCGATTTTAGAGGAACGTGTACAACACTGCTGTTATGAAGCACATACAGTAGGTCACTAAAGTTCCCTGCAAGACAACTTGAATTATTGCAGAACCTTTAAGCCACTTTGCAGCGATTATTCGAAAAGCGGGTTGTTGTTTCGCAAGAAACTTTGAATGGTGGTGCTTGCATGCGGTTTCTGGGTATATCATGATAATGCCACCAAATGTGTGGTGCTGATTGATTGATTGATTGATTGATTGATTGATTGATTGATTGATTGATTGATTGATTGATTGATTGATTGATTGATTGATTGATTGATTGATTGATTGATTGATTGTAGGATTTTAACGCGCCGACGCAGCGCAGGCGATGAGGCGTGCCGTAGTGGAGGGCTCCGGATTAATTTTGACCAGCTGGGGATCTTTGACGTGCGCCGAAATCTCGTACACACGGGCGTTTTTGCTTTTGGGCTCCATCAGAAAAGCGGCCGCCGCGGCCGGGAATCGAATCCGCGATATTCCACATGTTCCCTAACTAGACATTCGCAGTTCGCAGTAGGTTTCGGAGGTGCTGGCAGGTACGGTGGGACACACTACACATTATAAAAACCCAAATAGAGAAACACAACCCAGAAAAACGGAACAGGCTCACAGAAAATATACGCAGATTAAGTCCCACACGCGCTACACACTTATATCTTTTAAACGCAAACCAGCTTGTCACGAGTGCGGACAACTTCCAGTTCTCCACGTATTGATTGAATGTTTGGCATACCATGATGCAAGGAAACAACTCTTCCTGAACTATACACCTACACGATACCCGTATACGCCCATCATTGTTTTTATCTGTAAACCCACGATCATAAGTGAACGCTTCATACCTTACCTCGCTGACATTGGATTTTAACACTCTTCTCATACCACCACCACCACCACCACCACCATCATCATCACCATCATCATCAGGACCGCCCGATGCAAGTGAGCGTGGCTCTGAGAGTTTTCATAACATGTGCCAGGGACGTCGCTGCCATCGTTGGAGCTGGGGGCATGTTATGACGCTCCCAGTAGTGTTACACTTAAACATCGTTATTGTTACCTCTCATTTCAATCATCTTCGCTTTTTAGTGTAAGGGCCCTTTACACCCATATATACACTTTTTACCAACTACATCACAATCATCGCCATTAAATTTTAACGACAAACGTGACAAACAACATTTTCTTGGCACACTTTGGCCTCAGACACCCTTGCGCCAATAAAAGACACGTAGTTGTAGGAGGCACGATATGTTAAGAAACATGTGCTTTGTGCGGAGCCGATTCGAAAATGCATTCAAACAGCTTCACCAACTGGTGGCGGGCGGGGTTCCGTTGCCCACCAACACACGTGACTGAGAAGAACGTAGACTCTGCGCTTCGCTTCCGATCTGCGCGCAGGGATCACTCTCCCAGAGTGCTCGTGTAAAAAAAGAGGATGTGGAGGGAGAAGTGGAATTATGAGTGCTTGGCACTGAATTTTTGCCAGATGCACTGCAGGTTGTGTAAAATACCTTATCACATAAATTTAAGCCGCAAAGATTTTCCTAATTATTTGGTAATAAAGAAATGACGGATCTTACCTATAGCTGGGAGCCGCCGTAACGCAAAGCTTTCATCGCGGCATATAATACCTTGGTTAAAAGGAACTGGCGTGCGTCACTTTGCACCAGAGCTGTATACCTCTTCCCCCCAACGGTTTCGTCTTCGTGGGAAAAACGCCAAGGCGCCAAGGCCTAAAACGCCGAGCGCCGGCGTCAGGCTAATTAGACATACAGTATAAAGCTCAGCATTCGTTCACGCATACCACAAAACAAGCTTCGAAACGATTTCATGAATGATAAGGCGCCCCACCGAGTGTTCCTGGACAATATTATGTTTGAGGGTTATCTTTGAGGGCTACGCAGGACTAGTGTCCCTACATAGAGGAGTTGTTTCCCAAGACGCCGAGCGGACGCGTCAGGCTGGGCGGGGCCCAGCATTCGCCACCAGGGAAGCTGAGCGTAGTGTAAGTTGATGCCGCAGTCTCGCATTAGAGTATCAGACTACCGCCACTCAGGCACGAAAGTCAGCAAGGGTGGCCATTTTGGCGTTCATTAGTGTTGCGAGATTTCCGCATCTACGGCCTCACCGTTACCTCCAACCGGGTCGTTTGTTAACAACATTACCAAATATGCAGCAAAACAGCATCTTTGCACACACTTCTGCTGCTGAAATTATATTGCACGTGTTATCTTTGATTCGAATTTGGATACGACGCCAGTCGCGCGCAGCCGCAGAGCAAGGAGGACAAGCTAAGCCCATGAGAGTTGACCGACTAACACCCATAAACAACAAATTGGCGGCGCCCACGAACAGTCGCGGTGTAAACAAACGTCACGTAATGCGAACTGACCCATGATTATGGCGGCGGCACCTAACAATAGGAGAAAAGAGTGCCGATACTCTGTACCACTATCTAGTGACACTACCTGAGCGCAAGCGACAAACCCGCCGAGACGGCGAGAAACATTTTATAGTCTCCTCCGTCACCACTTCTTGTGGTTTAAAGCAGGTTTGCTTGACATTCAGGGCGGGATGGGGAAAAAAATTTTTTCTTCTATTGCGCTTGGCGTATAGTTGTCGAATTGTGCGTGGGAGAGTGCGCCAATAAATGGCAGGCATATGCAGAAACATTCGACGTTTATATCGCCTTAAGGCTAGTTCCGAAGAGGCCGCTAGGCCCAAGCTCTTCCTGGCCGCTGTCGCCCACAAGTCGCTTCCCCGGCCGTCACAAGCGGTCCGTGGAAACCCAGCCTTACCTCGCGTAACCTTGCCGCGTGCGCTATGCCCGGAGGCCATATGCGTTATCTGGCGGCGCACCATGATAGAAAGCAGCAGCAGCAACAGCAGCTGCAGCAGCCCCCTAAAAACCCGGAGGAACAGCAAAGAAAGCTTCGCTGTAAGACACCACGGCTGTTCTGCTTGGATCCCTGGGGAAAAATCTGAAGTGAAACAAGTCTGTGGAATGTTAAACACACTATTCGCATGAGGAGGTCGCGCTACAGAGGTAATTCTGGCGTCCGTATTTTCGCAGTGGTGCCCCGTGTGACGGCTGTGGTGGGCGGCGCAGTGCACCTTCCCTGCAACCTGTCAGTGCCGGCCTCCAACCACGACCGGGACAACGTGACCCTGGTGCTGTGGTCCAGGTCGGACGTGCACGGACCCCTGTACAGCGTGGATGCCCGCAACGCCCCTCTTGAGCGCGCCAAGCACTTCCCCAGCCCCGACCTGGGCGGTCGCTACGACTTCAATACAAGCGGTCAGCCGACGGCCTTGCTGCATATAGAGCCCGTTCGGCCCGAAGATGCGGGCGAGTTCAGGTGCCGCGTCGACTTCCGTTGGGCGCGGACACACACGTTTGCCGTCGGCCTTGACGTCATTGGTGAGCTCCTTTTAGACTCTGCTAGCTATGCCCGGATTCATGCGCGTTTCAAGCTCTCCGCGGGACCGTGTATAGAGCCGGCATGTGATATAGGCGTAGTGAAAGTGTGCGGGCACTAAAATCAATCAGAAACCATTGGCAAGCCAAAGGGGTAAAGCAAGCAATTCCTACTTAAGATTGACTTTTCATGATCGAAGGTGCTTCCTGTGCATGTGCAAGAGAAATTCGTTATGACATGTGCGGAGTATGGTCATGCCGTCAACAGGATACAACGTTCAGTTGAAGGCAAATGAAGGCACATTACTTTCTGTGCCATTTTTAAAGCAAAGCTTTCTAGCTCTACCAGCCAACGGTTCTTTCGTGGCGTGCGGGAATAAAACTCCCAACGCGTCACAGGCGGCGGCGGGGGGAGGGTGGGGGGCGGAAAATTTCACTGACGGAGCAAACTAGAGATGGTGCGGCGACTTATCCAGCGTTCCCCGCGCAGAAGTGCCTGCTCGGAGGTGGCGGCGTCGGTGGTACAGCTTTACGGTCTGCTTTAGCGACGGTTGTTTTGAGCCTGTTTTGGTGCGCAGCTTCGCGTCCATTGCGCGGTGCCTTAGCACGGCTTAAATAACGTGTTCCACAGCACCTCCTGGGTAACCCGCACCCGACGGAATTAAGTGGTCGAACGGCAAACATACGTTAAGGATTGGTTTGCAGAGTGGGAAAACATAATATACAAACCACATACAGACATCTGGCCGCTAGAGGACCGCCACCTTTTCCGCACTGCTTGCCACAAATGGGGCTCCGGTTTCTAAATTGGTGATTACCAATTCCTTTGTGTTTTAAGAGGTATCAGAAAAGGAGAAAGTAGCAACATGTTCTGATGAATAGCGATGACAAACGTTACCTCAGCTTCCTGGCAATTCTCAAACTAACCAAGCTAACTAGTTTAAATCGGTATAAATGGGAATCACTATAGGCTCACATGCCGAATTGTTTCGGTGTCTGAGCTTGTGTCGCGCGGTGGTGTAGGCCCAAGCTAGCACATCAGGATGGCTAGGCTCCGTTGTCTCACCCTTCGAAAGACGCCCCCCTCCGTTTTCTCTTCCTTCCGACTCACGGCCGGCCTACAGCAGCGGCGTCGTCCGCCGCTCTAGCCCCGCCGCGGGCGACGCTGCTGCTGCGTTCGAGACGCCCCCCCCCCCCCCCCCCCCCCCCCCCACGACTTGTTTCACTCCTTATTGAGCCACGTGTCGTGTGTAATTCAAGTGACGTCGCATGGGCAATTGTTGTGGGTATCGTTTATATATTTATTTATTTATTTATTTATTTACAGATACCTCAAAGACCCCAATGGGTGGGGTTTTACATGAGGGGTGTTGAAGCACGAAAATTACACAACAACCGAACAACAAACAGAAAAAAATACAACCGAACAAGCGTATCCCGAATACAGAGGGTATCAAGCACGCTCTGTTGATAAAAAGCATACAATGCCAACCAACAAAGTAGATAACAAGACTAAAAATAATCGCATACAGGACACAAAAATAATCAGTGCAGAAGTTTTTCTACGGCATCTTTGAACTGAGTCGGGTTTGTTTGGGTGACGACACTTTCGGGAAGGCTGTCGATGGCCGTTCGATGGCTGTCAACGGGAAGGCCGTTCGATGGCTGTCAAAACAGGAAATGAATTTAGATAGGCGGTCGTGCGTGCGTGAGGTGGGTATACTGCTTTTGAGTGGTTGAGGCGATTCGATGGGTGGTGAGAAGTTTTTATGTAGAGGCTTTCGCATGATAACGAGTTGTAGAATTTGTGGAAGAGGCAAAATCGTGCTACTGTACGTCGTGTTTTGAGACTTGACAATTTACCTTTACGTTGAAGATGTGTTACGCTTGTGTTGTATGAATAATCGGAAAAGATGAATCTGGCCGCGCGGTTCTGGACGGATTCAAGGATGGTACATGAGTTAGCTTGCGGTAAGTCCCAGATTGCACACGCGAATTCCAGCTTAGGGCGAACAAGCGTTTCGTAGGCCAATAATTTAACTGTGGACGGAGCCAGGTTTATGTTACGTCGGAGGAAGCTCAGCGCGTGATTCGCGTCACTGGTAATGCGATTTATGTGGGATGTCTATGTAAGGTCATGAGAAATAAGAAGACCTAGATATTTAGTGGACGAGACAGGAGATATAGCGGAGCCACTTAAGAAATATTTGTACGTGGAATGGGAGTGACGCCTGTGGAATGACATGATGGATGTTTTGTGTTTAAAGCATTGCTTTCCAGCCACCTTCACTGCGTGGATTGTAGCCATTTTTTTTTCAAATAGTTGTACTCCTGTGCATAGATGGCGCATGGCGGCAACCATGAGAATAAGGAGGTTATACCCCTGGCCACAGGCAAGCCCAATGTTGCCTATTTTGGAATGAATTGCCAAGACATTTCAATTTTCAATTACTGATTTCGAAGCACATGTCCATGTGTTAAGCAATGATGACAGCTTTCATGTTTGCTTTGGACAATGTCCACTTATATGTACACACTAAAAGTTGGGAACCAAATCTGTACTTAACGCTCGTCCAAGAGCTGCGTAGTTTATTGAACGTCTATTTACAAACTACACTGCACTTATATTCACAAATGTATGCTTTCAAGGCATCGATGCTTTGAAAGCGTACATTTCTGATCTGCTTGTCTTGACAAACAGAATAATTCAGACATGAAGCGCTTTGCGATGCAGGGGCTTGGAAACCAGCTTTTTTTTTTTTTTTTTGCTGAATACAGCGTTGTTCATGACACTTGCACCAACATTGGCAAGCAGTGACCTCACAATCACTATGGACGGCATATGTTCATCGTCCCTTGCTGCGCACGTGAACAGAGGACAACGTTTTAGATAAGGCAAAATCATTGCTTTGTACGCACAAGCAGCACGCGCTTTATCGGCGTTTAGGATAAAAAGAAGCTGCAGCTGTTTTCAAAGAGGCCTGTTCTTCCTCCATGACAATATCATAGACTTGTCCGCATGAAAAAAAAATGCTGGCGACAACAGTGTTTGCAAATTCATTTTAGTTTGACAGTACAACCTACATAAAACTCATCATAAGATTTTCTGCGTTGTGGGGTGCAACCGAATGCCTGTAAAGCTGCTTTCTTTGGATAGTGAGAGTGCGCCTTTAATTTAGAGAAAACTGAATAAAGAAGTATGAGTCATACCATCGTAAACGGCGGCTAATTGTCTTAGCTGAGTTGCATGCCGCAAGAAAACGAATATAAATTGAAATCTTGTAGTAAATTTAAAAAAGCATGAGCGCAAGAACATGATCAGTAGGCTGCATAGCAGGTGTACTCTGAACGAGGTATCAAACAAAAATATAGAAATGGTCAATTTCTAAAAATAACTGGCAAAAATCAAACACGGCGTCAATATAAAAACGCAATGACTGCTCTCGATTGTTGTCCATAACCCACCCTATGCGGAAAAAAATATAAGGGCTTTTCCAACAAGCAAGCACCCGATAAATCTGTCGCCGAAAAGTTTCCGCACCCAAATGTCCGCGCACCGGAATGTCCGCACTGAAACGTCCAGCTCCGAAATGTCCTGCACCGATCAAATCAAGCCCAACAAGCAAAACGCGATTAACTTTTCGCCGTCCAGTGACATATCTTGGTTTCTGTGCTATTCCTCGAAGCTTCTGAGACAAGCGGACTTCATGACTTGATCGTTTGGTTGGTCAGCTCAGCAAAAATAAAGCTTCAACACAGTTACGCGAATTCCGGCAGCGAAGACACGCAGCAACTCAGGCCCCGCAAAGCCGCGGAGAGGAGTGGGTGCAAGCTGCCGAACCATCGGCTAACACCGCCACCTCGCGGCGCGTTGCGGAGTTAACCAAATTACAGGTTTTTGCTGGGGGACGCGCCGAATGGGACGGCCGGAGCAACGGCGCGCCGCCGGCAGCCGATCACGGAGGCCATGCCCGCCCAATGTGTTTTCCCGCCGGTGGCGGCGTCAATTACTTTTTCCGGCACATCCTCGGCCGTGGCTCTGATCATCGGTGACAGAGTAAGTGGCAACTAAATGGAATAAAGCAGGTATGTCGGTTACTGACAACCGACGCCCCGATTCAAAGGAGAGCCACTAATCATCATCATCATCTGAACCACGGCGACTTCCGGTCGCGGGAGTTGATTAATGTGCTCCCAGGTTCCCGCGTAGACGAACGGCCGGAGTTTATAATATCGATATTTTTGAACTGTTGCAGGACAATCTGCATTTCCAACGTAGACACAACGCTCATTTTTTTTTTCTTAGCGCGACTTGGCCGCAGGAGGCGTATTAGAAAAGTCCACAACTCTGCGGATTATTTCTTCTGCATGTTTTTCCAGGGATGACGCATGTGATGTCTGGCGCGTCAGTGTGTTATTTTTATGAAGCGCTGATGAGCTGTTCGTCTGTAGATGTTTCAGGCAGTGCGTGGTCATCTAAAGACGAACAAGAAGGACCACAGCCTCTTTGTTATTTGCTTTATATAAAATTACAAAATTGTTAGATGCTGCGTCATATCACCCGCTTCTTGCTGCGCGTTTTACAACTGCGACTAGATTTTCCCCATCTTCCTGTAATCATTTTTTTAAACTGCGCTAATGGCACCTTTGATTGCTTTCTTTGTAATTTCTCCAATTTACTCCCCAAAATTGACACGGAGGATAATAGATTAGAGTAAAATCACGACATTGACGGGTAATACCAAGCAAGATGCACAGGTTGCGATAGTTACCGAAAAATAGATCCACTATGCCGCTGTTTTATACCGGTCGCAGTTGTGCGTAAGTAGCCACCTGTTCATGGAGCGTTTCCGGGTAGCAGCCCTACCCTAGCGGCAGAACAGACTGCCCTAGACGGCGCGAAATGTTTTCTTACAAGGAGACCTTTTGCGAAAGATGTTTGTGTCACATCTTCAGTATGTTGTCGAAGGAGCTGTTGACATCACCACCACAGTTTGCAAGCAGTGGCCAAGGTGCTTTCTTAGAATAACCTCCCACATTTCATGACTAGAGATGTGCTTATGCTGTTGGATCACCGCACCAGCTTGCAGTCTAGCTGCCACGGGTAGCAGCGCGGCGCCACAAATAAAGACTGCAAATTTGCTCTCAGTGCTGGATATGGAGGGGGGGGGGGGGGTTCTAGAGCTTTCTCCATAAACGTGCTTGTGAATTTACACAGCCGGGCAGTTAGCGCACGTACCTAGCATTTCTGGGGTGTACAGGAACTGACAAACTCGCCAGGGGGTGCTCGCTTTAAACCGCTCCTTGCCGTTAGTAGACGTCACCGGCAATGTGTGATAGAAAATTAAGCTTGTCAACGTAATATTTTTGTTCCCATGAGCACCACTGTTGACAGTGCTCAAATATAAAACTGGCGGATCGCACACACGGGTGGGAATCGATGAAAAGCGAAGGAGTGCTCGCCAAGTGAGAGATGTAGCGAGAGCGACGGCTCGAGTCCTCTGAAGAACACGTGGTCCAATCGCACCACCAGTGTCAATGTTTTTGCGAACCTTGATCAACTTCTCTCCTATAAAAACTGCTTCTCTGGCGTGAACGCGCTTGTTTTCTCCATTAGATACCGGAAGGAGCAGAAAACCAAATACACCAGGTCGGCGTAAAAACGCTCGTACCTTAATATCAAATTTCATCGGTCCATTCCTATCAGCTAAAGAAGTTCTGCATGTCATTTGTCCGTAGTGCGTAACTGTGCATATGAGCAAATGCAATACTCATAAAACGATTTCTTTCCCGACTTCAATGAGAAGCTGCGTACACGACAGTGAGCGTCGACTTTGTTGTCATGACGATTGCTTCGTGGCGCTCTTTCGTGGGGCTTCGTCTGAGCTCTTGTTTGATTTTTCATGTCTTCAGATTATGTGAAGTGGTCAACTTCGAACCATTCAAGAATTTTGTCGTCACTTCAAAACTACACAGTGGCTAATTTTTCACGCAGCTATGTCGTGAAGGTCGTACCACATGGTAAAGTTTTTGGTAACACAATTGTTGACCCATAATTTGCAAATTTTCTCAGCCATATTAGCCTGCACGCCGAGACAGCTTGATGCCTTAGGCACCTGAACCTACGTTGGTCAAGTTTATAATACGACTGTTTTTCAATAGTGCTTGAGGATAGCTTCAATTAATTCAGCGTTATAAATACAGTTCCATGCAGTTCCAATTAAAGCATGAAACGCATGCATTTTCGAAAACCAATTAGCGTTCGGACACGCTGTACTGCCGCTTTCTGGAGCACTTTGTGGCCGCTAAACGGCTGCAGAAGCTGCGGCGTCATCGCACCGTCTTTGTACTTCGACTACTAATTACTTGCTGCATACCACGAGATCAATTTTTTGGAGATTGCAGAGTGATCTTTTGAACCTACTGTGGTAATATTACTTTCGATACACGTGAGTTAAAACGCGAGTTCCAGCCTACTTCATGGGCGATGATCGGCGCTTCTCCGTTTTGGCGCTGCAGTGCAGGAGCTGGAATGGCCGTCAATAGGCACGCGCTCTCCGCCGCTCTCTTCGGGGTGAGGACATTCTTTGACGGGGCAGGTGCCGTGAAGTGACACGCTTTGTTAAGTTGAGAGCACTTAGGGGCTCGCTTTGTCGTCGTAGCTCCCTGTAACGTGTAACACACAACGCTCGACTACCGGAATCAGGCAGCGCAGCGAGATAACGGACCCAAGTGGAGCCCGGCGTACCGTCGTAACAGCGCCCCATAGAGGCTCCGAAAACCAACGGTTTATACAGTCGTAACCGTTCGAAACTCGTGAACCGCTGGCGCCTGTCGCACATCTCGGTTGTTTAGCGCAAGAAATACTGTGGGCACACTTGACGCAAAATATACGTAATTAACCGATAGCGCCCGCGTTCATTTAGTTAGGAAAGCTCTTTGGGGTAGTTTTTACGATAGTAAGCGAAAAAATGTGGCAGTGTAAGAAAAAAATGGCGCGTTGTAAACTGCGCAGTAAGGCGCCGGCGGCTCCCGCATGTGCGCGAGGAAAAGCAAGCACAAAAAATTGGCCGCGTATCTGCTCCTTTCGTTGCAAATGTCGTCAAAAGACGATAGTCTTTGTAGACATTTGCCAAGGAAATGCCCCCCTTTGCTTTCCCGCTCAACTGTCACGCTGTTCCTGTACCGTCGCGCTCATTCCAAGGTAAACACACTAAAGGTTTGCGCAAGGCGACTTGAGTTTACCCCGTTCCACTGCTACAGGCCTGGTTCCTCGATGCCAGCGCTGCAGTACGGCGGAGACGCGCGTGAATGGAGGCGGCCGACTAGAAGGTTTAAAGAGCCGCGTGGACGTGCTCCACGTGCGTTCCAAGCAGAACCTGGAACCTAGCTAGTGGAACCTTTCGTTGCTGTTGCCGCGCCGTTTTTCATATGCCGCCAGGTGGCGGCGATTTTCTGCAGTAGATGTAGAATATCATTTGGTATCGAAAAGCCAAGCATCCATGAATTTTTTTAATAAAGGAACACTGTAAATATCCCTTGTGTACTAATTTCCTGCATTATATTTGCGTAATGTCTTCTTCTTGTTCAACAAAGTTGACAAGTATGAACATATAAACCGTGCTTAGACGCTCACATTTGGTTGTGAGTATACAAGACTATTGCGCAGGATACATTTTACTTAGGCCGGGTGGCTCAATCGAGTCACAGACATACAGACAGACCAAAATTTCTGGGTTTAAGTAGCCCAAGAAAGACTATCGTCTTTAAAAGAACAAAAGTCCTGCTGGCGCCGCTTCAGGCAGGGGAGCGCGAGCACTGCGAAGGCATTGCACAAACCTCCGTTGCATTCATCAAGAGGGGAGTGGGGTGGGACAGGGCAGCGAAGAGCGTGATGGGTGGCAGCAGTGAGCGGATAACGGCGCTACAGCCCATTACAGCGAATCACTGCTCTGAACTTCCGAAAGCTTTCACGTTGAGTGGAAGGGCTTTAATTTTTTTGTCGTTTTTTTAGGCGTGCATGCTGCATTTCTCGAGCTAAGATGGGGTCCGGAAAACATTTTCTTTCTCATTATAAAACCATACACGTTAGCACGTCCCGAGCAAGTTCGGTTTCCGGACGCATCCCTTCCGAAAGACACTAAGCAATTAGTTATCGGTTGCATTTATCGTTCTTCCTCATCATGTCTTGCTGATTTTTGTACAGCGTTAAATAGTATCCTGCACACCTTATCATAAGAAAAGAAAATTGTCGTTATAACGGGTGACATAAGCGTCAACCTACTTGACTCTACCCCTCCTTCTTACATCGAATACACTAACGTTCTAAACGGTTATGGTTTTGAATGCCTTATTAGAGTTCCAACTCGGTGTTCTACCAACGGACCTAGCTCGTTGATTGACCACGCCTTATGTAATATTGTTCCCGTACCCTCTTGTGGAGTGATTGAGGTAAAAATAACAGACCATTACCCCATATTTGTTCAACTAAACATGACCTCTAGAAACAACTGTATGTTGTTCACCAAACAGAGTCTAAATGCGCCCTTATTTCTTGAAGAAATCGGAAAAACTGACTGGTAAGCATTTCTGCTCCCGGACGACGCGGGAAAACCATTCGAGCTATTCACCTCTACCTTGTCTAATGCTCTTTAAATATCATAAACCAGTGTCAAGTGCGAAAAAAGATTTGCGGCTCCACATAATGCATAATTAACAGGTAGTCTTTGAAATGTCTCAGAAAGAAAGAAAATCTTTATAAAAAACTAAAAAACAACCGTTTAACTCGCGTCTGCTAGCTCGCTACAAAACGTACTCTAAAGTATTGTGTAAGCTGCTCAAGGACGCTAAAACAATTTACTATGAGAGCGAAATCGCCAGTGCGGGGAATGGCGTGCGAAAGCAATGGAAAGTTATAAACTCCTTCCTAAATAAAACATCGCTGAATCCTTCCATAACAAAAATAAATTCAGACAACAGTACATTTGATAACCCATCTGACATCGCAAACGCTTTTCCAGATTCTTTCACACTTACCCAACCAGTTCCGCCTGAATCGCTCAACACGAATTTTCAACGTTTGCCTCACAGTTTTTTTTCTTTTACCCACTTCGCCTGAAGAAGTGTATAGGGTTATTCACAATTTGAAGGTCAACTTTAAGCCTTCATATATCAAGTTGATTGCGCATATCGTCTCTGGAGCATTCGCCCACATTGTGAATCTTATCTTTAAGATGGGTGTATACCCCTCCGTTTTGAAAAACGCCAAGCTAACACCGGTGTTTAAGAAACGGGACAGACCTCACATATCAAACTACTACCCCATAGCCGTATTATCTTTCTTTAGCAATATTATTGAAAAGCTACTTGTTTTGCGGCTCACAAGTTATATATCAAAATTTAGCATACTACCGCCGAATCAGTTCGGGTTCAGGGTCGGATACTCCACGGAACTTGCCGGAGCTTGCCTTGCATTTCTAACTAATAAATTTCAAGAAGCCATAGAGGCGGGTTGTCTGGTTGGTGCGCTGTTTATTGACCTGTCTAAGGCTTTTGCACTCTCTGAACCATCACATATTGTTTAAAAAATTAAATGCAATTGGAATTACGGCCCTGTTCTAACCCTAATAAAAAGTTATTTATTCGATAGGAAACAAACTGTATGCATCTCTGGTGCTTACTCCGAATTCAAATTAACGAATATAAGCGTACCACAGGGATCTCTTCTTGGCCCTCTTTTATTTTTAATTTTTCTCAATGATCTCCCGCAATGCCTTAAATTTTCAACTGGTGTACTTTATGCTGACGATAGCACTATCTTTACAACTGACATGAATTTGGAATCGCAAATTGCAAAGCTTAATGCTGATAGTAATAATTTAGCTACATGGTGTCGGGAAAACATGTTAACCATTTACTCGTCCAAATCTTGATTTATTATTTTTAGATCTCAACACAAAATAATCCCGGAAAACTCTTCCATTTGCCTAAATGGTACTAAACGTTTTTGCTCCCACTTCGGCGCATTTTTAGGCCTTGAGCTTGATAAGCATCTGAAATTCCAAAAACACATCTCTTTGTTAACTAAAAAAAGTAGCATATGGAATACGAATATTATATAAGGTTCGTCCTTATTTTGGGTTGAAGACTTTAATTTCATTGTACTATGCTTTCATTCATAGTGACATTAGTTATTGCATATCGTCTTGGGGCAATGCATACCCGATGCACCTGTTCCATGTGCAACGTATCCATAATCAAGTCATACAGATTATTACTCATAGTTATTTCCGTTGCAATTCTTTACCGCTGCTTCGTGCGCGTCACATTTTGTCGGTTTCTAATTTGGTGAAGTATTCTCCTTGCATCATAGCATTTAAATTCTTCAGCGGTAGGCTTCCTATCGAAATTATCACTGCTAACCAGCTTCCACTTCAGAGCTGCAGTCGTTTTACCCTGCATAACAACGTTTTACTTCCTAAAGCTCAAACTAATTATCGTAAACAAGCTGTGCATTTTTCTGCTGCAAAAAGTGCTTCAAATATTTATTCCTTCAATAATAGCTTACGAGCTCATCTTCAGTCAATTTCAGTTCATTTTGTTTGCTTTTATCACGCGTTTTGTTTGCTTTTTTCGCTGTAATTGTGCAATCTCAGTTTTGTAATACCTGTTTTGTCTGTTTTAACATGACACTGTAACCACTGTTTGTTAAAAGATTTACTTGTTGATGCTTGCAATATAGGAGGTCCCCCTGCACTCTTTGATTTCGGGACCTCCTCTTGTATATATCCATTGTATGTTGTTTCTTTGTGATGAATAAAGCACCATCGAATCGAAACTTAGATTAGTTCCCTAATGAGTTCCTTTTTTCCGGCGCTTGTCTTGCCGTCTGCGAGAGACGCGTCGTCTGCTACGCGCCGCTCGACCGATCGAGTGCCCCGGCGGTTTCACGGGATGAAAGGTGGAGTTGAGTGTTCGTCGGCTGCCGTGATTTCGTCGTCAAGGCGACCGCTCTTTAATTTCTCACAGCGCATTTTTCTCTTGTTGGCTACTTCCTTAACATTTTCGCACTACGAACATCCGGATTCTATCGTCTACAAAAACATTGAGGCTTGTCAGGTACTTGACATAAACGTGTCTGATTCCCGTAATATATTATTTTTGGCCCTTGAAATATTCAACTGCCTCGATATGAAAGACGCATGAAAGAGGCATACGCCATTAAAGGAGTGTGCTGAAAACGCCTTTCATTTTGGTTGTCTTTGAAGGAATTGTTGCTCGCAGCGTTCGTACCCCGCTTGGAGTACAACTGTTGTAGAATTTTTTTCTACGCTTGCGGAATGGGAAACTTTCATGTCCTTTAGGGACGTTTTCTAACGGCATCAGCTAAACAACTCCACAGTTTATTTATCATAGCGGACAACAATCACTGACAGCACCCATTTTTTTAAGGAATTATTTTTAATATTAATGCATATTAATATTAGAACGCTAGTTCGCAGTACAGAAGACGGAAGTGTAAACTTAAAGTGCAGAAATACAAACAAAAATGCACCAGTTTACTTGACTCTTCGAAACGCAGTGACCAATGCTTGCCGTCTTTGCTTTTGGTGCGCTATTCCAGGGAACGTGTGAAACTTCACAGGCGAAGTCTTCTTTTTCGCCTTCTTTTTCGCCTTGTGGCAGCCGACCACGCAATAAAATTGGCCAGGCTAACGGGTCGTCGGAATCGATCGGGCAGCGAAAACTGCACCCCGGTGTCGTAAGGAATGTGGCTTTGCTTTGTTCGTTGCTAGAGTGTAATAAACTTAGAGAGGTCCATGAAGCCCATACAACTCAACACTAGCGCTGATGCGATCCGTATGTTGGCTTACGACGCTTTCGCTGTGCGTTTCAGCGACTTCTTTTTCTCGCAGCTGAAAACGGCATTTGCATGTGGGACCGGCACGCTTGTAGAAAATATAACGTCATTTAAGTGCAGAAGAACCATTACCGAAGGTAATTTAGGTAATAAAGAATCAATATCGGCCAAATTCTTTAGCGCAAAGCGTAAAACGGCGGCAAATGCGGCAAGCACGATAATCGCAGTGCGAAATCGCAGTCCCGAAGCAGGGCACGTTTCCAAAGAAGGGCCATTGAGCAGGGCTGCTGACCAACTATGGCTTGGAGCTTCACGGTCCTTTACCGCAGCAGCATTATTCAAGAAATGTTTAGTTTACCAAACAGAAATTCTTTAAACCAGGTAACAAATGTTGATGCAGCAGCACACGAAGGGTGGGCCTACATCTAGTATACAAATTATTCCTCCAAAACCAGCTGTTCATTTGCCATGCAGTGGTTTTAGGCGTGCCGCACGCGTCGTCAGCGTGGCGGGATCAAACCCCCGCCGTTTCATGTCTATGCATTTCCTGGGCGCGGTTGAAGTGCTATTGTTAGCGTGTCCTATTCGCGAATTCAAAACAAAACATTTGATTGAGCTGTGGAACTGTCACTGTATATATCAATGCCAGTGTTGCGGAATGGACCGCCCCCATGCCGTTCCAATTCCATTGCGAGGGATTAAAATTTCCGCAATTCCGTTCCTTGCAATACTCCGGAACGCCAATATTTTGGCCATTTCCACTCAAGCGGCGGCGGGAAATTTTAATTCCATTCCTCCAACTCCTTAACCTAGGAATAACTTCTTGGTGGCTGTATCGAGTTACCCACGAACGCAACATGACGCTGACGTTATGAGACCCGTTGGCAAGGGCAAAAATATGTATGCACATCGCCGAAGTCGAGGGAATTAAGGCAGCGGCTTGGTGACATGTTGTCCAGAGAAAGTTATATAAAAACCATCGGGGCACCTATGCTTGCTCTTGTGGTGTGAGATTGCGTGAGCATCACGGTTCTTTGAGTTATCTACGGAATTCTGTTCAGTGTCGCTAATTACGTTTTGTATTGCTGAGTTCAGCATTGCTAGAAGTACATATGATATCTCTAAACATGCAACAGACGAAATGTCGACATTTTCAACATCACCATTTTATTACCTTGCGTTTTTTCCTCCGGTTATTCCTTGTTAACTCAAAGAGCCTTCGCCAGTCGCTCTTGTTAGGCCTAGGTTCAGGCTTACCGTCAGGCAAACTTGTCGCTCAGCTTAACGCAGTGTCAAGCAACGCTAGACGCACTGTACGTCAAGCTGCGGGCACCGGTTTGAGACATTAGCATAGCGGCTTGCGTACGCTGAGGCTACGGCGGCGGGTTACCGGGTCCGACTGCGCATGCGCGCGCGGGGAGGGCGAGGAGGTCGGCCTTACCGGAACGAATGCGCGGGCTCCGCAGGGCGGGCGACCGTCCCTGCAGAACGAATGTGTACCTGCCCTAGAATTCCTGTATATAGGTCCCCTAGGGGAGCAGAGTTGCGCGTCCATCCGCCACCTTGAGTTCCAGGTCGTGCGGGAAAACCACCCGGCTGGCATGTACGAGCGGCCGCCGGGCCGCCGCCGGGCCGCCGCGCGGACTAAAACTGGCGCACAATAGTCGGCTGCTTATCGGCTGACCGGCCGCCACTGCCGCGGCTTCCACAACCGCCGATGCTCAGTGGAGCAGAACTGACTAAATACGGGGTCTTGTGCGCAGCGCTGAAAGCGGGCTTTCCTGTCGAACGGGGACCCGCGGCATGTGGCAATCAGAAGCGCAGCGCAACTCTTGCGCTACGCGATATACAGGAACTCTAACCTGCCCAGTCGGGCCTCGCCACCTGCCGCCGCAGTGTTAGCGGACGCTAACCGCGATGCTAAAACTCTCTATTAGATCTCAAAACGCCACATTAGTATTAGCGTCAGGCCATGGCATACCCGCGTCCACCTTTCCCTCGCCAGCAGTTCGGCTGGTTACATTTTGACGATTGCATATATTTTCTTATGCCGCCGGCCGGTACTTGCCCAATAAAGATTTATATTACATTATCAGCCTTCTTTTCAAAGTCACATCTCGCTTACGAAACAACGGGGACGTCAGGCCGGTGTGCATACTTGCGTTCGCAGCCAATAGAGACATCAAACGCATACCCGCAAGCCGACACATACTCGCTTTCGGAGCAACTGCATACCCGTGTTAGCAGCTAGATTTTGTGCCCACATTTCTGGCGTCACGCAGAAAGGGTGACAGCGCGTTTTCGCCACCTGGGCCATGAGCGCAAGGCGTTGAGTGCCACCTTTCTAGCAACACCGACTGCCAACAGTCCGCGACACACACCTGATTCTGACTCTTCTGCAATGTTGTAGCGTGAAGGGTGACAAATACCATCGCGACACAGTTGTGTCAAAGTTGTAAAATAATGTGACCGCACTGGAATTTAAGAATGTAACCGTGCCATAAAAGCTCCCAATCATTTTAAATACTGTATTTTCTCTGGGAACATAGAGTTGAAAACTGGCATTTAAAAAAATTGCTCATTTATGGTACCAAGTAAGATGAATTTCACGGCAGCAGAGGTTGGAATCTCCATGGCAGGGTAGAACCGCTGCGCTTGCTGCTCTAGGTTTTCAAGATTGCGTGGCTGTGGAATACGATCGTAGTTGCGCGGAGCAGTCGCTTCGGCGCACCTTACGTGCCAGCAAAAATTTACCTGTGTAGAGCTTCTCTTTTGCTGGATTCACTGCAATCACCGTTTTCATCAACGAGTTCTCAGCAGCCGCTTAAAAACTACAGACAGCGATTGGCCGTTTGGGTTGCAGAAATGCTGCTTAGTGAGTCGGCTTGGCTGCAGGTCGCAGCTTAAGATCGATAGAGCCACTCTAAAAAATTGGGCCCATCTCCCCGCGAGGGGGACTCGAGTAAATGCGTCGCATAGGGGGTGGGTGTATTGCGTTAACGTTTAGTGTTTGGGGAGTTGGTGGTAGTGAATGCGTTGTATCAGCAGCTTCTTGACGTAGTTTGAATGAGTCAAGGATATAAGGCGCGTTCGTAGCCTCCCATTCTGTGTCGGCTTTGAGGCGCAGTGGGTAGAGCACCATGTACATTGCGTTCCGCCCGCAGGGTCGAGGGATCGAAACCAGGCGCCGGATAGCATTTTTTATATATAGTGTAGGGAGAGGGGTGCGGACTACGACAACGGACGTCAACGCGGGTGACATCGTGAGTTACTGAAATGCTCTGCATTTAAAACTCAGCCCATTCCATTCCGGGCAAGGGCGCCTAATTCCATTCCCACTCCGATCCTCCAAGCGTTGTCGGCATTGCATTCGCTTCCGTTCCGGGGTCACGAGAGGGTGGAATGAATCCGGAATCATTTCATTTCCGGAATGGTAACTCCGCAGCACTGATCAATGCATCCTTCAAGTCATTGGGACGATTTGAACTCGTACTTGAACTCGTACATAGAAAAAGTCAATTGTACTTTCAAAAGATGTTATACTGACGCGTGTATTTTGAAAAATTCCATGGCTTTCTACGGAGTAAACGTAGTTTTATTTTTATTTTATTTATGATACCTCAAAGGCCCCGCTAAGAGCGTTACATGAGGGGGTAAACAAGTCACTGAAGGATGATTTGTATGATGGCTTCTTTGAAATGGGTGATGCAGGAGTGGTGCACGGCGTCAGAAGGCAGATCTTTCCAGTCCGTACATGTCTGAAGAAAAAACGAAGAATGACGGGCGGCAGTATGCACACGAGCGGGATAAGCAGCTTTCGAATGGCTTAGTCGACATGAAAGGCGATGAGCAGGCATGAAAACCTGGTAATTAGGCGCATGAAATGATTGAAACGATGAAGGAGACAAATTCTGGGAATTTTGCGCCGCGACGCTAGGAGGTGAACGATATTAGCTCGAGAGTTGTGTTCGGTAACGCTGGTTAGATAGGGGTAATCTGAGCAAGTAAATCTGGCTTACGGTTCCGGATCGATTAAGGTGTGTTAGTGAGAGTAATTTGTTGTGGATCCCAAACGGCACATGCATACTCTAGATTCGGGCGGACAAGTATCAGATAAGTAAGAAGCTTAACGGAAGGCGGAGCGAGGCGCAAGTTTCTTCGAAGATAGCCAAGAGTACGGTTAACGTCATTGCTAATATTCATGACATGGGATGACCAGGTGAGATCTCAAGTTATGGTAATGCCCTGGTATTTACATGAATTTGCTGGTGTCATTTCAGAAGTAAAAATAGAGTATTCATAGGGTGAGTGAGCCGGTCGACGGTGATTGAATAGTGCACATGTTTTCTGAATATTAAGAGACATTATCCATTCGTTACATCCACTTAAACAAGACCCAAGGTAGGCTTGGGGGGGGGGGGGGTACGGGGAGGAATGTAGGGCCACGACCGACAACCAAACCATACACATATCGGAATTGGCAGCACTGAGCACGTAACGAAATGACCTCACTGCCTTTATTCAGAGAAGAGGTCTCTAGGCCGTCCTGTGAAATAGCGAGGGTGGATTGATTGTTTTGTGCAATCGTATTCATGGTCCAACAAAGGGGCAGGCGCGGCCCGAAACTTACACTACAGTTCTGAGACCGCTCATTATATCAGTTACAGTGTAAACGTCTAATTGATAAACGCAGGGTCGCGTAGAAGTTCCCGGGAAAGTGGGGGGATCGTGTGCAGGACGCACGCACAAACAAAAGGCCCTGTGCCGTATCGCGCAACCCTTCGGCTGCTTTTTTGTAACGGTTATAATTGCTTAGAACCTGTCAGAATAACGCAATGGAATACTACTACTGGATGATTACGCGCGTTTATGGCTTCACACAACGCTACCAAGCTGGACATTGGCTCGCCCGAGCGGCCAATTAAGCAATATGCAAACCGGCGTCCGTTCAAAACGCATGTACGCGCTCACTCGAACAAATTTTGAGGCGATTTTTCAGTCATTCACTCACGTACGTTAGACTCCCACACGTACCAACACGTGTCGTCGCCCGGACCGCGCGGTGACTCTGACACGGTCGTTTTCCTTTCCCGAGATCTTTCAGACAGGTGGGGCACCGTGAAAATCCCACCTCATTCCGTCCATCAGCTTTTCCGATCATGAGAAGAGTGCGGGATCCATAAACGGAATGATAAATAAAAAACGGCGCAAATGACAAGCAGGAAGTCAGACGATCCCGTCCCAAAGCGATGCTTGCGGCGCGGTACTTTCGCGGTAGCAGACGCCGCGCAATCGGATGTTGTTGCAGACGTCACCGATCAGAGAGAGAGAGAGAGAGAGAGAGAGAGAGAGAGAGAGAGAGCTTCTTTATTGGAAGAGAAACGAAAGTCGACTCAGCCGTTAGCTGCCTCTTGGGTTAAGGGCACCTCAGTGAAGACCGTGTCAAGGAGAAGGATAGACAGATAGCAAGATAGACAGAAAAGAGATAGAAAGTTAGAAGAAGATGACGGTTTACAAGCCGCGCAGCATGTACAGCCCTGGCAGCATTATAGCCGGTCAGGGATTCCCGTGTTCTTTTAAAAGTCTAGCACGGCACGGAGTGCTTTTTCTCAATTTGAACGGCAACATTCCGAGAGCAACAGGTTTGAGGAGGGGCATGAACACAGTTTCAGTTTCGCATACGACGCTCTAAGCGCTGATCGAGCCTGCGAGCGTTGCGGACAGTCGCACAGGGCATGCGCGAGTGTCTTCATTCCTGGACAGTGTGGGCAGGCGGGAGAACTAGCAATGAGAAGCCTGCAACTTCTTTCTCTGCAGCGGTGACAGCCGATTCGCAGACGAAGAAGGAAAGCGCGGTCAGTTCGGGTCAGTCCCCTCGAAGGAAGCGAGTGAGGTGGCTTGCCGGATGTAACTCATGGGTCAGGGTGCATGGCTCGGAGGTCCAGGGGCCTGATCGCCTCACTCATCGAAGTGGATGGATGATGCGCTTCTTTTGCCAGGCAATCAGCCTCCTCATTTACGTCGGTGCCTACGGGAGTAGTTAGCCACTGCGGATGGAGGCTAAGGCCTTTGGCGGAGAGGCTGTGCAGTTTGCTGGCGAGACTTTGTGCAGCGAGACAGCTGAAGTGGGCCCGGTCGAGTCTCAGGAAGGCAGCCTTCGAATCTGAGAAGATGGCTACTCTCCGGTTGGCGAGATTCTGCTCTCACTCCTTAATAAAGACCGCAGCCAGGTGAAGGCCCGCGATTTCTGCCGTTGTGGAGCTGCCGGCCACTGGCAGGCGGCATTGCCTGGCTGAAGCGAAGGCAGGCGCGATGGATGCTGCAGCCGCCCCCTTGTCTAGAAGCACGGACCCATCGGTGAATATCAGCACGTGCCCATCAAGGTTATCCAAGCAGGCCGCTGATTTGAGCCTTGATTCACACAGTGGAGTTGTCCTTTTTCAGGTCACGTGCGCTAGAGTGGCACTTGGAGAACATATGATGTGATCCGTCGGAGGCTGGCCTATATCACCGTTTCAAAGGCACGAGCAATCACACCCCTTCGAGAGTTAGCTCGTTGTCGCAGCCGCGCGGGGAGGGGGCCTCCGTCTGGAGCCCTATGGATCCGCTCGACGTGATTGAGGGCTCACTGTAGGGCGCGGTGTGCGAGGGGCGAGGCACCGGCTTTCAGCAAGAGGGCCGCGCATTGCGACGAGCATGGCAAGCCTAGAGCGGTCCGAAACGCATCCTTGTGCTCGGTCTCCAGTTTACACCACAGTGTTGGCTTGACGGTGACAAGGGGCATAGCGTAGAGGACTACGGAGCACACCATAGCATCGTAAATTCGAAGCACGGGAGTGTGTGAGCACCCACACCCGTAGGCCAAGAGTTGACGGATGGCATTCAGAACACAACCGGACTGGCCGGGTAGCTGTTTGATTGCTGGGCCCCAGGTCAGGCGATGGTAAATAATAAGTCCGAGATATCTGACCTGGGTCCTCCACCAGAGCCACCGAGAAGCCAGTCATCATGGGCAATAGCCTGTCGGAGCGCTCGCGCCGCGAGAGGAGAAAGCGGAACGAAAAGGAAACGCGCCGCGTGTGGAAATGTGCTTTGTTGATTTGCATTTACTCCACTAATACCGCCTTAACAAAGGTTATGAAGGAGGTGATTTCTAGGACATTAAGTTATCTGAAAATGCGAACACCCATGTACCGGAAACACCTCTTCTAGGGTCCCTTTATGCGTGCCTACGTGCTTTAAAATGCGGGATCATTGCTGCAATCGAAAGTGTTGGATCTGGAGCATCTGAAAGCACCTGTTACTACAACTGATTGATTGATTGATTGATTGATTGATTGATTGATTGATTGATTGATTGATTGATTGATTGATTGATTGATTGATTGATTGATTGATTGATTGATTGATTGATTGATTGATTGATTGATTGATTTATTGATTGATTGATTGATTGACTATGCAGTTTAACGCGCCGCCGCTACACAGTTGAAGAGGCGCACTGTAGTGGAGGCCTCGGGCTGCATTTTGACCACATGGGGTTCTTCAACTGCCGAAATCTCGAACACACAGGCGTTTTCGCTTTTCGTCTACATCCGAAAAGCGGCCTCCGCGGCCAGGAATAGAATCCGCGTCCTTAAGTTCAGCAGCAGAACGCCTTAGCCACTGAGCCACCGCGGCGGGGGTCACTGTGGCTGGCCAAAGCCCGAGTGTGGGTATGTATAACTTGCAGGTGGGTATTTTAATGTTGCAGCCAAAACGGCCTTGAGTTGCTGAAGGCAGCTGTCGGCGCCGTTGACACCCCCGAGTCGGAATGTCCGAAGGTTGTTGTTTGGAGTATATTAAGCCCTAATACTAGGTAACCTTAAAACTGTAACGTTCATCTTAAGCGCAGAAAAAAACACGGACACCGAAGACAAGGACAAGCGCTTGTCCTTTTCTTCTGTGCCCGTGTTTTTTTCTGCGCTTAAGATGAACGTTATGCAATACCAACTAGCCAGAACTCAAACCCTTCTTAAAACTGTGCCCATCGAGGTGCCAATCAACGCCAAACGCATTGTGTCATTTGATGACGTCTTTAACAAACGTCAGGTCAAGGCTCGGGGAGTCGATTACCAAATTGGGACGGGAAGCCATCACATGCTTACTACTACATTCTGTGTGCGTCTGTCTTCTGACTTGATTTTTTCGCCTTCATTGTATCCGATACCATTGGGAACGACGTTTCGTACTGAAAGCACATAGACACACTAAGTTGTATTTCTAAAACCGTGTCGAGTGTAGCGTAAGCGTGGGACAGTGATCAAAATACTTGCCTCTGACAAGCTGCAAATCCATAATATGGTAACGTCTTCCAATTATCATAATTCACGTGCGATGTGGGGCTTAAGTGCGGCCATGGGAAGCCATACGGCCTTCGCATTCCCGCTCCTGCCACTGTTTTTGCTATTTGAAGAAAAGTGGAGATTTTGGGGAATCCGCAACCCGTAGCGCCGTATTTTCCGAGAGAACGGGCAGATAATGCTTCCCTTTTAATAAAAGGTATTCGGTGCCTCATGCCAGAATTTTAGTTATGCCATCTTTGAAACTTTTTTTCTGCAGGCTCTGCCAGGAACCAGGTTTTGTGGGCTGCAGTGAACAAAAATGTCCATCTATTGAAACAAGTTAAGGAGGTGTACTAAAGCAATTGCTGGGCCAAAATTAAGTTATTTTTATCATTGTTTGCGATTGAATAGTGAGGGGTTTTTTTGTGTGTATATAAGGCACAGAGATCGACACAGCATCCTTTTTTACCCTTCCCTAATCAGTTCCACCGAAGAAGGCTATCATCATGGATGCCTCGGGAAAAGTGTTGCAAGATGTCATCGGGCCATACGACGAAGGAGCTCCACTCACCCTGGCCTGCGAAACAAGAGGAGGTAAGAATTTTGACCCTGTGTACGCGTGGCGCTGAAAGCTTTGCGTGCCACACGGGTGGCACCTGAATAAACTGCACGAGTAGCTGCAGCTGTACGGCAGTTATGTGAAAGCAGCAGGTGTGGGTTGAGCGGGGCGACTGTTTAGAAGGGTGAGAAGGTAAAGTCCAGTGATGCCACCGTGGCTTCTCCACGAGGGTCGTCACAGCGGGCTCGTCGCAGTGATGTCAAGGCGCGCTAAACCTTTAAACCTTTTTTTTAATCGGTGTTTATATATATATATATATATATATATATATATATATATATATATATATATATATATATATATATATATATATATATATATATATATATATATATATATATATATATATATATATATATATATATATATATATATATATATATATATATATATATATATATATATATATATGTATATATGTATATATGTATAGTAAGGAAATGAGGGGCTCGTTGAGGAAATACAGAAAGATAGGTCAGCAGTCTACAACGCCAAAGGAGGCATGGGGGTGCGGTTAGGCTCTTTTCTTTTCAACTACGGTTAATGAGGTAAACATTTTTTTTAAATATACAGAAGAAAGAAAGAAAGAAAAACACGCGCCCAGAGTGGGGACCGAACCCACGCCTTTCGATTACATGTCGAATGCCTTCCCAATTCGGCTATCTGGGCGACTGTGTTCTCCTTCACTTTCTGGGCTATTTATATTTACTAGAAGTGTATCTGCCGCTTGAGGGTGGTAGCCAGCGCCACTCTGACTACACGGGGAGAAGGGGACCTTCTTTTCCACCCCCGGGGCGTGACTCGAAGGTCTACAGCCTGTCATGAGCGGGTAACTGGCGGGAAACCCTCTTATGCTACCTAGGCATCAAGGCTGCCAGAGCCGAGACCCTCACTACGCTTTCGCAGAATAATGTAGTAAGGAAATGTGGGGCTCGTTGAGGAAATACAGAAAGATAGGTCAGCAGTCTACAACGCCAAAGGAGGCATGGGGGTGCGGTTAGGCTCTTTTCTTTTCAACTACGGTTAATGAGGTAAACATTTTTTTTAAATATACACAAGAAAGAAAGAAAGAAAAACACGCGCCCAGAGTGGGGACCGAACCCACGCCTTTCGATTACATGTCGAATGTCGAATAGCCGAATTGGTAAGGCATTCAGAACTCAACACCGTTGAGTTCGTCTCGCAAGGCGCCGCCGCTTTGGATTCTCCGCCGATAGGGAAAACGACACCCCTTTCAGCGGTGTAGGGACCGACAAAGTTGCCGTGGGGCGCTGCCACTTGCAAAAGTAAAACCAAATGAGGATCACTGCATGCGCCGTGGTTGTAGATGTTTATTAGCAATCGACTGGTGTAGGTACATGCCGTCCATTATAGAGCAAGTGTTGGCGCAGCGAGAGGAGACACTCAAGTTTAAAGCATGGAAATAATGACAAAAGGCACTCTGCAATATAGCAGATCTACGGGGACAACTTAGTACTTTGAAAAAAGACATACAGACTATCATGTCGGAAATACAGCAAGTTATTGAAGTGTTCAGTCCTCATGAACCAAAGTAAAGAAAAAACAGGCTCATTTATTGGCCCACTGCAAAACCACGAGACATCAGATGCTACAATGAAACTGTCGTAGCTTCACTGAAAATGGTCTAGTAGTCATGTCGCAGTTATCTTCTATTTGTCCACTCGACCTTGTTCTGCGGGAGAGCAGAAGCCCGCGTGGAATTCCAAGTACGGAGCCTATATGGTCGTAACGTCACTTATACCATCCCGAAGTTAACCGCAGGCTTCGAATACACCTGAACATACAGGAGTGTCGGTGCAAGTCTTGTCAGTCTGTTGAGCCCCAGTGGGATGCAGCAAATAATCCAAACGGAGACGTCGTCCTCGACCACACTCCACGCCAAAGTGAAAAACCCGTGCCGGTGGTTTCAGCGTACTACCGTTTTCAACAAAGGCTAAGTTAAGTTTGGTTCGTTGTAGAGGTGGGTGGTGTCGTCGTGGAGGGTGGTGGAGGACTCGATGACGAAACGAGGCAAGTACATGATGAAAAAAAAGTCTATTTACACTTATTTACAGGCGACGACGAAGCATGAACATAAAATAACACAGGACAATTAAAACTGGATTACAAAAAAAAAGGGCGCCGCAGCGTACAAGGGGGGTATCGCGGCACAATCCCTGATGGGTTCCCGGAGGCCAAAAGGGTGCCGAACCGCCGCACTGTTGGCTGGAAAGGTGCGTGGGGCTCTGGCGCCCAGAAACCACCACGGGAGCGAGTCTTCGTGCAACCGCTCGCAGTCGCAGCTCTTTACAAATTTGTTGAAGGATGCCCGAACAGCCGCCTCCCCACCGCAGCCGCCTCCCCACCGCAGCCAACCTGCCAATTAGGGTTTTGACCTCCGTTCCCCCCCTGTCCGTCCCCGGAGGTCAGGAGGACAGGAAAGCCTTCCCCGACGCCGCGTAAAAAGCCGCCGGCGAGGCCCATACAAAGGGTTGCGACTCGCTGGCGTCTGCGGAGGCCACCCGTCACTCCCGCCGAAGGAGGGGGACACAACAAGGCCACGACAAGGGAGGGGGTCATCCTCCCGACGGGGCTGATCGGAGCTGTCATCATTACAGGCTAGAATTTAGCTCCCTACAAATTAACCATTCGCTAACACTCGAATCGGTCTTCACAGCTTGCAACAAGATACCACTGAATATCTTACCCTTGCTAAACTGGTTGTCGTAAAAGATAACTCTCCTGACGTGTACGTGCGAATTCCTGATTGTAATCCAGCTGAACAGTACAAAAGTTTGCCGTAGTAATGCTTATGCCACCATCAACTGAAATGTATTTTAATCACAATTTAACACGCCTCAGCAATGTCAGCTCGTTTAGTTAGTCGTCGCCCTAAATGAAGCAAGCCAGTGAAGAAGCGTAAATCAGTGAGTGGGTGTAGGAACAAATGGTTCCGGAACAAATGGTCCCGGAACTTATGGTCCCGGAATTTATGGTCCCGGAACAAATGGTCCCAACTCGAAAGTAGGAACAAATCGTCCCGGAACTTGTGGTACCGGAACAAATGGTCCCAGGCACCTTTTCGGGCAAAATAATCCTATAAAACTCCACCTGGGTTTTCTGTTCAAATTTGTTGCATCTTGCTGGAGTGTAGTTTATAATTTCTTTATTCCTTTTAATTTTTTTTCTTTATTTTTCAGATTCCGTTGAACCGGTTATCTCAATTAAAGCTATTATAACGATTAAACGCGGTATTTCTGTCAACCATGCATTTTTGTGCTAGTGCAGGTAGTGCAGGGCATTACACGATTGGCCCGTTTGGGTTTTTTTTTATTGGTGTTTCCGCAATTTTTCTCCTGCCTTTTTTATTTTTGTCTTCGCGTTTTTGATACGTTGAAGACGAATATTTTTATTTATTTCTTCTCTCTCTCTCTCTTCCGTTATTGGATTTCTGTAATGTTTTCATTTTTTCTGTTTTCAACTTTTTGTTTATCAAAATGTCGTTATTTCAATTATCTGCCTTGTCACTATATAACCGATGAATGTGCTCCTTGCAAACACAGGGAAAAAAGTAGCCACGTACGCGAGAAACATGCGGCTCCATCCATGATTTACAGAATACGTAGAGAGGCATGGCTCAAACAGAAGCGCCATCAGTTTCTTGTGAGTAAGCACTTCACGGGTGCGTGCGTAGTGAGTTCTCTTGCCCCTCCCTCCCGTCGGAAGTTTTCTCAGTCACCGCAACTATTTCCACGCACGGCCAGACCCCACGCTCCCTTCCTATTCAAGATAGTTTGAGTCCGGCCGTGTTCCAGCAAGCCGCACCTGGCGCGGGACGCCGCTAGTAAGCGAGGTTGGTGACAGGCACAGTCTCGACACATGCGGACGTCTGATCGCGAGCATCGGCTGAGCCGCTGGTCAAGTCAGGCTGTCGCGACAGTCAGCACCATGGCCAATTTCTTCTAAAGAGGGCAATGAGGGCCATCTCAAGCAAAGAAATATGTTACCGAAGCGAGTGCACTTAGAGCCACTAAATAAGAAAATTATGGCAGCCCGTTATTGTATTCGCTTCAAATACCGGCCGAGGGCTCCCCAGTACACGTTGCTTTTGATTGAAATGTCTGCAACTAGTTTACCTGGTATAGGCTCCGTGCGCTGGTATGGTGGCGACACCAGCGCCTAGACAACTAGCGCCATCTACGGCACACTGGAGGCGACTGTGTGCCCAGGGGAGCTCCGCGCCGGGATGCCGACGGCCGTTGTCATCGTCCTGGTCGACGCTGGCCTCACGGCTGTTTTTTGACATCTAGACCGACGCTCACTGCTGCTGCCATCAGCGGCAACCACGTAAAATCGACAAGGGGGCCATATTGCAGGTGAGACGTCCGTATTACAATCCCGCGATAGCACCCAGCCCGTCATCATGATGCCACCAAAGAGAAACCGTCGCCCTACCGCAAAAAAAAGCAAACGCAGATGCCAGAGGTAGCATGGTGCAATGCGGCGGCTGTGACAGCTGGGTCTACTCCTCGGACACGTTATCCCCGACCCTCGAGGAAGCAGACGGAGCAGATTTCAAGTGCAAAATATGCACAACGTTGCACGCCATACAGGCGAACATCACGCTACACGAAAAGAAACTGAGGGGCGATCTCCAACTGGAAATCGACAGCCTAAAATCACAGTTGCGAGAAATGGAAGCCCACAACCAAGAGGAAGTAGAAAACCTCACGCAGGGCCTACGAACTGAGAGCGACCATTGCAAGGTGCTGAAATCGGAGGTGAAGGCACTCCGAAACCAAGTTAAACTCACCGGGAAATCAACAGACAACGTGCCAGAAACCCCAATTCGCCCACGCAATACGCAGACGCCCACCCCAACTTCCTACTGCCTCGACTCTGCTCCTGAAAGCCCCAAGACCCCGGAGCCGAATAACCAAACGCCAGAGCCGGAGAAACCAACAGGGCCACTTAACACCAGAACTCTGTGGTCCAATGTGGCGGGAACAAAGCAGCGCAAAACAACAGCTAAAGACTCAGCTGAAGAGTACCCCCCTCCTGAAGGTACTCACAACACGACCTGCAGCAGACCCATGTCAGGCGATGGGCACCAGCCGCAGCAGCAGCACCAAGGGCCCACGCGTCGGTTCTGTATGATCCTGGGTGACTCAAATGCCCAGCGTCTGAAGAGGACAACGTACCAGTCAGTGAAGGACCGACGGGTGCGCATCACCACCAGATCAGGGGCCAAAGTCGAAGAAACGCTGGTCCGGGCAGAGGAAGAGATCGCCCGTGCCAACTCGACCAGCACAACACTGCAGCTAGTGCTCCATGTGGGTACCACAGATATCCTTCAAAAGGAGGATACAACAAAGTTAGCTGAACTGCTCCGCCAAGAACTCGCGTCATGGAGCGAGAATGCACCTCAGCACTCGTACTGTGTCTGTGCTATCCCTGAAATTAACACACGGGGAGCAGAGATCGAGAGGGAGTGCTGCGAGTGGAACGCCAAAGTAGCTTCCATGTTCAACACCTTGGGTCGTGCGGTGGAGTTCCTCCGACTTGCGGAGTCATCGGCGCAGGGGAACATGGATGACATCCACTACGACCATCGCCTGGCAGACGACATTGGGCACCAACTAGCCCAAAAAGTAGCGTTTGTTTAGGTACAAACATTCGTCCCGAAAAGAACAAAGGATATCAAAAGAAGACCCCCCTGCCTCACCCCGAAGCCATTCAGCAGTGCATCCACGTAATGACGACTGCGTTTGGATAGTTGACGTAGAGCAGTCAATGGCGGTAAGCCCAATCATGCCTCATCCTCTTGTACCTGCTGATGTCAAGGACAACGCCGACATACGCTACCTCAAATCAACACCAACTTATTAAAAACACAAGAAAAAGACACCAATACACCAGGCACAAACACGGAAAAGGTAAACAAAACTTAACTATACGCCTTCTTAACATTCAAGGAAACAATGAGCTAAAATGGGAATAAATCCAAAACCAAATGACGAAACAGCACATTGATCTATATGCATTGACAGAAACTCATCTGAGGGAACAAGAGGAACCAAATTTGGCAGAAAAATTCAAATGGCACGGGCAAAACAGGACCAAGGGAGAAAAGAGAGAAGGGGAGTCGGCTTTATATGCCGTACCCCAAATCTACAACTAGAGCACACCCCTAACAAATGTAAGGAACACACATCGGTAAAAATATATCTGGCAGATTGCTGCCTACATGTATGTGTTATTTCCATGGCCACAAGCCAAGGAGACCCACAGTGAAACGACGAAATCTATGACTGTATCGTGAAAGATATCGAAGATGAGCGCCAGGGCCAGCCTGTGCTCCTGCTCGGAGACTTTAACTGCCATAAAACAGAACTAGAAGGTAAAGACAAGAATGCCTCAGGCTTTCGTAAATTAATTGAACACTGCAACCTACGTATTGCCAATTTGGATGAAGCGAGCCAAGGAACGTACACGTAGTTAAGAAATACCCGAAAAACAGACATTGACTACGCCCTCTATAACAAGCTTGCGGTCCAACACAATATAAATATTACGTCACTACATATAGACGAGGAGAAGCTAGACAGTTGCCCGTCGCACTGCGCGGGTTCATCGCTGTCACCTTTCCGCTTCATTTCAAGGGAACCGAGATAAACTTTTAAGAGCGAATGCTCTTTATAAGCGACCCCAAACCATCCACCGCCGGCGGCGTCGGCGGCGTTGGCGTCCGCAGTGCTGTTTAAAGAAAAAAACAGCATCCGGCGCCAGGTTTCGATCCGAGGACTTTGCGGGCCGCAGCGCGACGCGCTACCGACCAAGCCACAGACGCGACGGTGATATCAGTGTTAGACGCGCCTTATATCTTTAACGCATTCAAACTACGTCGTCAGCGGCGTGCGTTGGCGACTCAGCGGCGTTATAGCGGCTTGATAACTGCGTGGTGTACACGTGATACTACAAACCCGATGGAAGAGATGGAAGAGAAGGCGGCGAGGGGGTGGGCTGCGGGGGCCGAGCGCAAGCGCCGCAAGCGGGCCGACAACCGTGCATTCGCACTTTCACATTCTCCCCCTCGGGGAAATGCGGGGGAATTTTTTTTCCGTCAGCCTCCTCGCGATTTTTTTTAAATGTTACGGGAGCCGTAGACCCAAGAATACATACAGATATACGCACTACCAGCTCGACTTTTTCATGACTGCGGAATCTCCGCCGGTATAGCCGCTCCTTCGGGCTGACCAACATCCGATTTTTGACGGCGCCGCTGTTCGGCGGCGCTGCGGTCGCGCTCGAAACACCAGCCCACGGAGCCTATTCGGAATAACAAAAAAGACGAGCAAAGGAAGCAAGCGAGGACGTACATGTGCGACAAATATTTGTGTACCGCATTTCACTCAAGTAAATTCAGCCTTAGCAAATATATTACATATCAACAGATGCAAAATACATTGTGCACAGATACAAACATATAAACATAAATACATTGACCCCCTTCCTTCCCTCATACAGGCGCTCATGCATGGGAGCAGTAGTGGTGGGACCATTTCTTCCTAGTTTGAAGTTGGGACCATTAGTTCCGAGACCATTTCTTCCGGGACCATTTATTCCGCGACCGATCAGTGAGTAGTAGCGTTGAAGTCGATATACTACACGTGCGCATACAGAAGCTCCCGCGTACTGCTGAGCGCCTCACAAAAAGGTATTATGGGAAACGCCACCATTATTTCAGGAGATATAAACGTCACTGCCGAGAGACAAGTGAATAACAGAAAATTCCTTGGTCGAACGTTGGCCATATCAACGCCTTGGACAGGTCTGCTATGTCATGCTTGTGAAGCCTTTTTCGAAGTTCAAGGCAAAAGTGCCCAAAGTAGAGAAGATATGCTCATGATCTGACAACCCTGGAGTTGAAATGCTTTAAAGCGAAGCTTTCAGCCGCTCACCCAACACAGACAGCCGGAAAGCCGTTTTTTCTGACGATGATGACGACCAGGGGTGGAGTGAAGAAATATTAAAACGCTTTCCGTGGTCGGAATCGAATTCGAGTCGTTCGCGTCACGACCGACGTCTATCCGATTTCTCACCCCGGTGGACCCCCATCACACCTCTACACATAAGGTACGAATCCTGCTACCACCAATCATCATAAGTAAATCGGGTTCGCTCGTTTCTGGGTTGGTTCGCTTGGTGTTGGGCCCGATATTGGAAAGCTTCGCGCTCTTCCAACGTTTTCGATTATTTTTTTTTTATTTTTTAGTTTATTTTTTTGACGACCTCTTCTCGTGTAACTGCTGACAGAACTGCCCTTCCTGCCCTGACTGTTTTCGATGTTACTAGATCCTTGCACACATCGACTGGTCATGCACTATGTGTGAAAGAAAGCCCAAATCTGTACTGTGCCATGACGGAATGCAATGGAAAGATATCCGTAACCTACCACGTCATGGGCAAGAGGCACTCTTGACTCTTCTCAACCGATCCTGGAACACAAAAAACTTTGTGGCCGCCTCAAAACGATAATTATTCATTCCTGGCCAGACCGGGCAAAGACTCCCGCAAACTCAAGACCGTAGGGCCTATTGCATTGACCCCTGTCATTAGGCAAATTACTGGAGTGACTCACAAGTAACAGGATTCTGCGCCATCTCAAGCAGACAGGGTGGTTTCAGCCGGTTTTAATGGAAGCACATGGCTATATCTGGCTTCTCGGCCGAGTAGTGGGCCCAAGAGCTTGAATCAGTACTCACGGATATATCGTCGTCGTCCTCGATATTCCTGAGGTTTTTGACAACGCCGGCCAAGAAGGCATACACATCAGTAGGAACGCGCAGAAACAGCTTGACTGCTTGCTATAGCCGCCCTGACTTATTCGTCTCAACCTGCGGGACGCTAAAGTGCCTACAACCTGCTATCTTGAGAAAGGTGTTTCTCAAAACTTGATTTTCAAGAATACACTTCTTTTTGTCCACAAACCATGCTTATCGCACAGTCGGAATGAACTCCACTGCTTTTAGAGTGGCCTACGCCAGTTGGTGCTGAATCAGTCTGGTGCGACCTTTATCTCTGTAAGCAGCCTTGCGTAACCGGCGTGTTTAATCGTCCATCCGGTACGTTTGCTGATATTGTTACGTGCGGTAGAGGAGGGCTAAGTGCGCGCTCAAGACTTCCGCCCCCAAGACACCTCGTTCTCTTCCACTCTACTTAGCTGCTTCGTCGAAACACCACAGCCAACTTCGTTCCTCTTCATTTCACCAGTTCACTTCATTTTGCTCAATGTGCGCTGACAGCGTAACATCGCGAGGGTGAACAGCCTAGCGGCGAGCGACGTGACCTACTTGCGTCTTTGAACTGCTTCGGCCGTTTGTCAGATACTGCAAGATGATGTGTGTTCACGTCGCTCACGCGATTCAGCCCTGTAAACGGTAAGATTTAGTGCGCCAGCAGCTTTTCGCCCCATCCGCAATGACGCAAAGGGACCCAAAGCAACACCAATTCGCCTGTTTCATGTACGCCACGCCCTTTGACGGCTGTCGTAACGTAATCTCGAAAGGTCTTGCTTGGGTGGCCAGTGTACGCAATCAAGCGAGTCGGCGTGCTTTCTTAGCCATGAAAAATGTCTTGGAGATCCTGGGGTCGTTATGAGTACAGAAATAAAAGATGCTACCGAGAGAGCTGGCGCCGAACGTGCACAAACAAGGGAGAACGAGCTTGTGTCCGGGCGTGTTATATGCGTAGGTAATGCAAGGTAAAACGTCGTCCAAGATTTTTTTGTTTGGAATCCGCATACATGGCGACTATGTTGATAAGAATCATATTGGTGCGCTCGATCAGACCATTCGTCTGGGGGTGGTACGATGTGGAATGGCGAAACTGTGAGCCATCAAGGCGAAGGAGCCCCTCGGCAACATCAGCGTCCGCGGTCACTGATGCTGACCCCAGGCGAACCATGGCGGAGCAGAATAAGTAGAAAGTTGCAGACCTGCAGTGGCGTATGCAATCGCAGCTGTGTCCTTGTAACGCGAAAGGTAGTCCACGCGCTCAATCATCCATCGGTTAACCATTACCGGATCGAGGAAACTGGCCAAAGGAGGTCGATGCCGCCTTCTGAAATGAAAAGCGCGGAAGAGTTACAGATTAAAGCAGGCCGGGCGCGCCGGACCTAGTTCATCGTACCTCTGACATTGCGGGCGACTCGCAACGTATCTTTCGGTCATATGACGCATTTGCGGCCACTACGTTCTGCTGCACATTTTGCATGCACGGGTGATTTCAATGCAGCTGGGGTTAACTCGTATTCAATGACCTGCACTGGTAGTGATACCGAAATTAACAAAGCGCTTTTAAACTGCTCACTCTCCGCTGGGATTAGCCAGATTGTAAATTGTAACACACGTTCGAACACCTTATGGGATTTGGTTTCAGTGCAACTGTCACGCGGAATTGATTTATGAGATAGGTGAGGGAATATCTGTTGATGCTATAATGTTAGTTTTCACCGCCTAAACCGAGATCAGTTATTCCAACTTTCCCTGACTTCAATCAGGCCGATGATAATTCTGTTATCGCTGCAATTTCAGACATTCTCGAGGCGTTCAATTAGCTGAGTCACACTTGTGAGGTCAACGCTGTTGTTGAATTCTTCTAACGGCTTGTGACCTCGTGCACACTGTGCTTCATTCCAATAAAAACAAATTTCTCAGTAATACTTGGGCAAATCGCCACATCCTGCACTTTCGTGCCAAGTGGGTCGGTTGAGGCGATCGACATGTTATAATAATTTCGATACCCTTATGCAATTTAATAGCGCTAAGGAGGAGCTTCAACAGAAAACAAATTCAGTTAAATGGGTTTATTTTCCAGTTCAGCTTGAAAGCTGACTTGAAAGTAAAGCCCCGAGAATTGGCGTTCTGTTCTGCCCTAAATCCAATTACAGTTTTCTTTTACCACTTATTTGACGCAGATGACATCTCAAATCCCCGTAATACTGTTTTAATTCCAACTATAATAGCAGAAAAACGTATTCCTTCCTTGCTCAAAGTGTTTCTCTAATTACAATTGCTGCATGCGGAATCTCGAACCTTATGACGAATCTTGATGCAAAAAAATGCAATGGTCCTAACTACGTTCCCCCGAAGCACTCTTCGTGCATCGCGCCCTTTGTGATTTCCAGATGACTCATCATTATCTCAGACCGCCTTCCCCAGCTGCACCAGCATGGGCGCGGTACCCCCATCGGTTGAACTATATCTATCATGCTGGAACGAACGTTCTAAGTGCCGCGAGCAAGCATCACTTGAACGCTTGCTGTGACGCTTACTCCTATACCCCATATGCCTTGGCCTCGTTGTTATAATAGTCACCCAATCTATTCTCATGCAATCTCTTCAGCGAAGCATGATTTCTGCCGCACTTGCGATGTTTGTCTACGAGAAGTTAAACCACATGGCGCAACAAATTCGCGTCGAGCGAATCGCGGACAACGGCAGTCACGGGGATTGAATGTGGGGGCGTTTCGGACGACGCAGACAGAGCACGCCGTCGAAGACCAATCGACTGGCTGTACCGAAAGAATAACGCAAACGCTTGGACTTTGGGCCTTTGTGAAGGAGGCTTACCTCGTGAATAGAACTTGAACTTTATCTACCCTGAACCCCTGCCCCTATTTTCCCCAACAGGCCAGAGTGCCATCCTTTTTATGATAAATTTATTTATTCATTCATTCACTACGCGCACAAATGCTTGCATAAAGCTTCGAAATCACGCCTGATTAGCAGATCGCTCTTTTTTCTCGCTGTAGTGTGCACGCCTGGCTCAACGGCGTCGTAGGTTCAAATGCAGGTACATTAGTCTGCCCTTAACGGTTGAAGGACTACAGGTTTTCCTGCTCAATTTAATCCAAGCTCCAGCCAATTTAATCCAAGTGCCATCTACTTTAATCCAAACGCCATCACATTTAATCCAAACGCCATCGAATTAAATCCAAATGCCAACCAATTTAATCCAAGTGCCAACCAATTTAATCCAGCTGTTGGAAGGTTGTTCAGGGGTGTTTTGTGCGTCATTAGGTGAGCTTTGCGGGCTTTGATGCACGTGGTGTGATGAAAACGTGGTGTTCCTTGTTGTCTTACGTGCGAAATATCATATGCGCGTAGCTTAGTGGAAATTTACTAACATCCGCAGATCAGGAGAGCGGTCTCGTTTGATCTGTAGGTGGCGTGGGGTGATCGTCTGCGAGATCGTCAGAAGTGTCGTCTGCTCGCGTATTGTCACCCCAGCAGATTTGCCAGCGTATTCTTACGCGAGCAGACGACACTTCTGTCGCCAGCAGTTGATATTTCTGACGATCTCGCAGACGATATTATAATTCGGAAATATTGCTTAACACTGCAGAAAATCAATAATGAGTTTTTACCAAATAAATGTCTTAAGGCATTGTTACGCGAGGAGCAGACGATAATTCTGACGCGAGTGACACTACGCTGGCAAGCCAGGTGGCGTAACAATACCGAGACAGACGATACGTCTAAGAAACTCGCAGACGATCGCAGGCGATCGCACCACACGGCACCGACGGAGTAAAAAGACCGCTGTCCTGGCCTGCGGGTGTTAGAAAATGTCCCGAGGAAGACCGAAGAAAGCGCTGGGTGAAGGCAAGAAGAAATACAACTCCGTTTCAAATGTCGACAGAGCCCGGATAGTTGAGGTTTATCGGCGTGGTGGTGACTTAAAGCTTCTCGCTGAGACGCTTGGCATAAACGTCAAGACGGCCATTGAGAACATCAGTCGCGTTTAATGTGCAGCGTATGACAGACACAACTTTTCGTTAGTTCGTGCTGCCATTAACATGGAGAATATGTAACCACATTCAGTACGATCGCTACATATTACACCTCGAGATATCGCGAGGTGTCGCAAAACTGTTCACTTGTTACTCGTGTGCTGTAATGTGAAAGGGCCACTAAATAAAGAATTTCACATGGTCGAGTCATATAACCGTTATGACCGCATTCAATTTTATAAGACGTGCGGGTCGTGTGTCATAAAAACGAGTAAATCAAAGGGGCTTATTTCATATTCGTTCGGCCATAACCGGGTAGCGGCAGAATCGGGGGGGGGGGGGTAAAAGTGATGAGATGTCTAAGTGATTATTTACCACTCTCAAGCCTGACTCCAACTACAGGTTTTCCGGCTCAGGTTAATTCAAATGTCCATAGCATATTTAATCCAAGCGCCAACCACTTTAATTCCTTCGCCAAAAAAATTTATCCAGGTACCACAAATATGCTCAGGAGAGCTTTGGGCGAAATTGGGCACAGCTTTCCGGACTTTGTTGCGAGCGGTGTCGTGAAAACGTGGTGTTTCTTGATCCATTATGGGCAAAATGTCTTATGCGAACAGCTCAATATACATTTACCAACACGTGCAGACCACTGCTGTGAGCTGATCGTCTGCAACAGTACCGTCGATAACACACGTCAGAAGAACTGTCTCATATTCGCGTAACAATGCCTTCACAACTTCCTTTGACAAAGACACATTACATAAATGCCCTTTGCATTTTGATTTTCAATCATTCAATGCTTTTATGCAGTGTTAAGCAATATTTCCGAATTATAATATCGTCTGCGAGAGTCAGAAATATCGCCTGCTGGCGACAGAAGTGTCGTCTGCTCGCGTAAAAATACGCAGGAAAATCTGCTGGGGTAACAATACGCGAGCAGACGACACTTCTGACGATCTCGCAGACGATCACCCTACGCCACCTACGGATCAAACCAGACCGCTCTCCTGATCTGCGGATGTTAGTAAATGTCCATTAAGCTACGCGCATACGATATTTCACACGTAACGCATCAAGGAACACCATGTTTTCATCCCACCATGCGCATACAGCTCGCCTAATGCCGCACAAAACACCCAACAGCTGGATTAAATTGGTTGGCACTTGGATTAAATTGGTTGGCACCCGGATTAAATTCTCTGGCACTTGAATTATATTCGATGGCGTTTGGATTAAATTAGATGGCACTTGGATTAAATTGGCTGGCGCTTGGATTAAATTGTGTGGCGAATGGATTAAAATGAGCGGGAAAACCTGTAGATATAGAGATTTTTTGAAATATATTGCGGCAGAAATGACTTATTCAGAAAGCAGAAATGTTCTTTCTTTCAAATAACTTTTCAATATTTCATAACGGGGTCTTGATAAAAGTCGAAAACCGCCGAGATTCCCGAGAGAAGTGTTGAACAAGCCTAAATTGTGTTCAGGGGTGCAGGTGTGCTCGGGCTACCTAATATATTAGCACTGTTATACTGAAAGGAATCTATTTTAAGAACACGGTTGGCTCTGTTGTATATCTGTTGCATCTGGCAACGTGCAGGGCTCAATAGATCGCATTCGACACAAGCCTGTACTTCGCCCCTACTCGGCAGCTGAAGCCAAGTGATGTGCTGCATTTCAGGGTCGCCCCTGCCCGCCGTCACCTGGTGGCGAGACATGAGCCTACTGGACGATGACTACTACAACAAGAGTGACGGAACGTCCCGCAACGAACTCGTGATTCCCAGGCTGGACCGCTCAGACGCCCGCGGTGTGTTCACGTGCCAAGCATCGAACACCAACCTCACGCTGCCTGTGTACAGCTCGGTCACCATCGACATGAATTGTAAGTGGCCTCTTCGTAATACTCAGACCGTGCTGTCGCAAGTGTAGCTCGCCTATATTAGGACAAACGAAATGGGACAAACCAGTGTAAAGATGTGACAACCTTTATCAACGCTAAGTGCGGACGCAGCCGAGTGCACGGCAACAATACGTGCACTGGGCGCTGCGTCGCCAAACTCAGTTGCCGAATAGAGTGTTTCCTTGTGTTATGTTAGGTCGTGTTAGCTGATATAGTACATCGTGGATAAAAATAGTAAAAACAATATTCTTAAAAAGACGTAGTGCGAAAAGGTGCACTGATGGGCGGCAGGTGGTTGTTTATTTGTGTAAATGCTCCTTCCTAATAGATCAGACCAACGCGCTTGAACAGAACGAAATGGCGGCGCTTATCACTAAACCATCTTTCTTAATCAGGTTGAACGACACAGCACGAAAAAAAACTGAACCAAGGTAGGGCGACAAGTTCTATTACCATCACTACGAAATCACGCCTCATTTAAAGCGACTGCCAACGCTTGCTCACTCGTCCACTCTCATCGGCAGTTTTTTATAGTGCCGAAAAGCATAAACTTTCAAGTCGATTTATTGGCCGGTGTCGTTTTACATGTTCGAAATTAAATAAACTGGAACGAAATCACCTATTTACAAAGTAACAAGGCGTCCGGCTTCAGTCAGCCATCGCGCATATATAAAGATCGACGTCTGACAAGTGGGCATTGGGAAGCCAAAACTGGCTGTACGTAATCAAAGCCTGTGCTTAATATGGCCTTTGCCACTGCCGTGCTGGTATTCGCGGTCATGATTAACGATTTCCCCTTGTCCAATGATTGGGTTTGCCAGCATCTAAAAAAAGCTGTTTTCTGTGTCCTGCGATGCTGCCCTTGCCACCAAACACAACACTGCTGCCTACAGAGTGCCGTCTCATGGATAATTGAAGACTGTCCCGCGGTATAGACCTTTTTAATTGCTTTGTCCTGGGAGCTGCCATTTTATCAGTAGACTGTGCTAGCAGCCCTGTAATTGGTGCAGTCAACAGAGAGATGTAACTGCCCATGCGGAACACAGCCCAGAACATGTTGTAGTCTTACTAAAGATAAACGGATGGGAAAGCTTTTACTCGAACGTTTTAAACACAGAAACGCCTGCGAGTGCGCACGCATATTCACGCGTGGTGCGCCTAATCTTGCAGTGTTACATCCTGGGAGACTTCTAGAACCCTAATTATTGACTACAACAGCGCGTCAGATTTTTTGGCTGAGAGCAATGATGTTGAACGCGGCTCTCTTTTCTCTAGGGTAACATTTGTCATAAAAGCAATAAATAAAATGTATATTACAAACTGGTTTAATCAGAAACATTTAGATCGCCAGGCCACACTTCGAAGGCAGACATAAAGAAAAGGATGTGAAGAAGTTAGGCAGCGGAAGAGCGCTATTATCGAAAAGGCTTTGCAAGTTTTGTTCGTTTGTTGGCAGGACGCAGTGTATGGACCAAAACATTTGTCTCAAACTTTTCCCAACAGTGAATGTGTGCCTCAGGTCTGTGATTTGAACTACACTAGAAACTGAAAATATTTCATCAGCAGCATCATAATCATCATCAGCAGCCTGCTTAGGTCCGCTGCAGCACAAAGGCCTCTCCCACTGACATCCAACCACTCCTGTCCTAAGCAAGTTCGAGTCCATTCTCCGTTCCCGAATTTTCTAATTTCGTCTTGTCCATCGAGCTATTAACCTTTACCTACTCCTAGACCCGCCTCTTAGTATGCACTCCTTTGCTATGGTGGTCCACCGGTTATCATTTTAGATGCGACTGCATCTCATTCACTCGCCTTGTCCATGCAGCGTCGTCGGTGTTGTTGTCGTCCGCCCCTCCCCCATTCTCCTAGCCGCGCGAGCTGCGCTCTCCGCCGCTCACCCCCGCTCACCCCCTTCCTCTCCGATGCCCTTCTGTCGCGAAGGGCATTGGATTGGATTCGAATGGATTGACTTGGCTTGGCTTGGATTGAATTGGATTTGGATTAATGTGGATTGTGTTGGATTGTGTTGCGTCATAGCCGCGGCAGACACACTGGCGCCGGCGCATGTGCAGTACTCTCTCTTCCGCGGTCTCCTCTCCTTCAGGCGCGCTCGCATATAACCGGTGTGCCGCTCTCCGGCGGCCTTTCGGTCGACGGTTGCTCTCCGCTTGCGCTTGAACCCCCCCTCAGCGTCGCATCACACCAGGGTTCCCGCTAGGGGAGGTGGGCGTAATTTTTTTGTCTTACTACAGAGGCAGCTCGAGTCCTTTTCTTTTTCTATGGTTGAACTATAATATCATCAAATCGAGTTTGTTCCATGATCCAGGTCGCTCGTGTCTTGTCCCTAAGTCTTATTCCTAACAAGACCGTTCAAAGCGCAAAACGTAAAACGAGGGACGACGAGAGGCACAGGGACACGCGCTACTTCCAACTAAGATTTATTAGGAAAAGAAGGCAAAATATATACACAGAAATCGTGCGCACACCGGTACATTCTTGAGGTCACGCCACGCACACCCAAGACACGCATGATAAAATCGGAATACGGTAAAACAACGATAAAACAAAATCACGAAAACCGAAAAAGGATAAAAATATTTGTTCGACAGCAGCTTGTGCGACACGTGCGTTCAGATTCGTATGTTCAGATACGAAAGTTCCTTTTCTGATAGAATTACGGATGGCTTGCTCACGCATGCATCCCCTCCGAGGCGGGCCATTTCAGAAGCTTCGATAAGTTCCCTTGTTAACTGGTTGTGATGTCTTGCTATTGTTACAGTCTGATTGAAGTCAGGTTTACTTTCTTTAAATTTTATACAATCTCGGCAGTGCGCACTAAGGTGCCCCGTGTTTCCACACTCTACATTCCATTTGTGCTCTCGCAGTCGATCATTTAAACACCGGGATGTCTGGCCCACGTATTTGCGACCACAGGAGCGGGGAATTACCTATACCCCATTTTTGGTACACGCAACGAACTTGTTCTTGTGTTTGACCTTGCAGGTCCTTTTCTGCTTCTGTCCTGGGGAAGTTTCTTTACAAAGCTTTGAAAGCTTTTCAGCAGCGGAAAAAACTACCTTCACATTGCTGCGGGCACCGATCTGCTTGAGCCTATGGGAAAGGTGGTGTACGTACGGGACAACTGCGGTTTTCCCCTTGGCCTGGTCCCTCACGTCAGCTTTGGGCGGTTCGTTTCTGAGGGAACAGTTTGACGTCTCCCAGGAGCTTATTTTCCACAGAGGTAACAAGCGCCAGTGGGTATCCCGCCTTGCCTAGACGACTCACTTGCGCCAACAGACTGTGCTCGCCCTTATGAAAGCAAGATTTGTTAAGCGCGTTTTTCAGGCAAAGGTTGGCGATGCCGCGTTTAACGAGTTTTGAGTGGCCCGAAGAGTGGGGAAGCAGCGGCTTCATTGATCGTGGCTCGTATTCCCCGCACACATGTTTGTAATAAAACCGAAGCCGGAGATCCAAAAACCTAATACTCTCACGTTCAGGAATCTCGTGGGTGATTATAAGCGGCTTTAAGGAATCCGTGAACACTTGTAGCGTTGTTGACACTGCTGTGTCAAGATCGCCGTTCGCGTCAATGAAAACAAGAAAGTCGTCCACGTAACGAAAGACGCGAGTGACCTTTGATCCTTGTAGCAGCGAGGCGACAGTTCGGTTCTTCGCTGCCAAATATAGGTCGCTGATAATGGGGGCGATGCATGACCCAATGCATACACCTTGCTTTTGAAGGAAGATGTTACTGTCCCATTCTGCATAGGTCGACTTAAGGTAAAACGAAAGCAGCTCCAAGAAACCTTCTACGGTCACACCTCCATTGTTTTGAAACGCCACTGCCCCGAAGGTGTCAATACTGTCTTCAACGCATTTCAAGAGTTCGTCATGGGGGAGAGGGTAATATAAATCCTTGGCATCAATGCTGAGGCCGCTTACAGAGCATCCACTCTGTTATTTCAGATAGTCAATCACCTCCTGAGAGCTCGTTATTAAAAATGGATCTTTAATATCTAACCGGCCAAGTTCCTGTTGCAGGAATACGGCAACAGTTTTTTGCCATGTTCCTCGCACAAGCTGCTGTCGAACAAATATTTTTATCGTTTTTCGGTTTTCGTTATTTTGTTTTATCGTTGTTTTACCGTATTCCGATTTTATCATGCGTGTCTTGGGTGTGCGTGGCGTGACTTCAAGAATGTACCGGTGTGCGCACGATTTCTGTGTATATCTTTTGCCTTCTTTTCCTAGTAAATCTTAGTTGGAAGTAGCGCGTGTGCCTGTGCCTCTCGTCGTCTCTCGTTTTACGTTTAGCGCTTTGAACGGTCTTGCAATGGAATACCAACTTGCCCAGAAATCCGACTTATTCCTAACATTCATTCTATGGCCCGTTGAGCAGGCATAAGTTTGCTTTCTATTTGTTTAGTAAGGCGCCAAGTTTTCGCTCCATATGTTATTAACGGCAGGATGCATTGGTTGTATATCCTTCTTTTGAGTGGTAGGGGTAGCCTATAATTTTCATTATTTGCGAGTGTTTACCGAGTGCTCCCCAGCACGTACCTACTCTTCACCGGATTTCTCTCTCGTGGGTGGGGTCAGCCCTGCCACCCTGTCCCCGCGGTAGTTATATTCTTGTACCTGTTCTAGCGTTTCCTTGGATACGCTGGAGAGGGCGCTTTCGGCACAGTAATTTATCATTACTTTAAATTTATTCATATTAATTTTTAGCTCCACGGTCATGTTTTCATTGTAGTTCCTCAAGCATTATTTTCAGGTGTTCTGCAGACTCAATTAGGAAGACCATGTCGTCTGGAAACCTCAAAAGCTCAAATGGCGCAGTGAATGGGTCGATTCAAATTGTTTTAGCTTGCAATATTTTGCGTATAGTGAAGTGGACTTTTGCGTCCGAGGCACTGAAAATATTAATATGCAATTTTGTGCTCTCGGTATTTTGCCTGCCGAGTGCAGCCAGAAGCTAATATCGGCAGTTCTGCAGGGGGTAAGGTGGCTTTTTTGCAGATGTGCCGGAGCGATAACTGGTGATGTAACTGGGGACCAGAAGCAGGGCGCGGTCACCACATAACTGGTGGCGCCCTAACAGTATCCACCTACTAACAATATCATAACAATAGCAACCTAAATTGACTCAAGTCACTCAACAGCTGTTCAGAAAGCTTCGGCGGGAACAGGTCGAGGTCTTCGCTGTGGTGCCCAACCATGGCGGCCAGTGCTGACTGACGCTTGTGGCGGGCAGTGCGGCCGCTGGACGTGAAGGTGACGAGTGCTCGGGACACCCTGGTGGCCGGGCACCGCGCGGAGCTGCGCTGCCAGTCGTGGGGCGCCCAGCCGGCGGCGCGCATCTCGTGGTGGAAGGGCGGAGAGAAGCTGACGCGCACGGTGGAGAAGGTGGACGGCAACGTGACCTCGAGCACGCTCGTCTTCGTGCCGGCCGCCGAGGACCACGAGCGCCTGCTCACCTGCAAGGCGGACAACCCGCAGCTTCCCGGCAGCGGCATCGAGGACTCCGTCTTCCTATCCGTCGCCTGTGAGTAGTGCCTCTCATGGGGCTGCCTCTGGTCAGGGCACACATGGGTCAAACACCGCTTTCGTTCTTGGCTCACGGAAAAAGAGAGCGTACGATCAGCGGAGACCACTAAGCAGGAGGTCGCTGAGGACTATGAGACCAAGTAGGAACAAGTGTTAGTGGTAACTAGTCTCCCACCACCACCCGAGCTCCTAGATGATGGCTGAGGCTGTCACCACGAAGAGGGTTGAAACAAAAAAACTCCTGGGTTGCGTTCATGCGTCGCCAATGACAATATTTCTCTTCCCCGATTTTGCCCCTTTCGCATTCTATTCTGTCGCAGAAATGTTAGACCGAAAGTGATTAGAGGATCAACCATACCTCGGAGCACTTAGTTCTGCTTTTGTGCTTCAACGGCTAGAGCCTACCACTTGCCCTCAGACTTCGCGTTTGCGTATCGTTCTTCACTTTCGTTTCATCATGTTCTGGCGTGGACTACTTTGACAGACGTACTGGCTCCACAGGTTCCCAGAATCATTGATTGATTGTAGGGTTTAACGCGCCGACGCAACGCAGGCGATGAGGCGCGCAGTAGTGGAGGGCGCCGGATTAATTTTGACCACCTGGGGATCTTTAACGTGCGCCGGGTTCCCATAATCAGACGTTAACAACGTGGCCGGGGAAGCTGGGCAAGTGGATGTTGTGTTCCTTGACCTTTGTAAAGCGTTTGACAAGGTGTCCCATAGCAAGCTTCTGTCTAAGCTTACGGCGATCGGTCTTCCCGCATATTTGGTTAACTGGGTTCGTGAATACTTAAAAAATAGGATGCAATTTATTAATGTAGGGGAATGCGTTTCTGATGCTCTGTCTGTCTCATCTGGAGTGCCTCAGGGCAGTGTGCTGGGGCCCCTTCTTTTTCTAATTTACGTCAATGATTTGACTGAAGTGGTTTCTGGTCCTGTTTCATTGAAATTGTTCGCTGATGATTGTGTTTTGTTTATGAACGTTCGTTCTGCAAGTGATCAGGCTATACTACAGGAAGCTATTGACAGCGTTGAACAATGGTGCAAAGATTGGGATATGGAAATTAACTCACAAAAAACAGTTCTTTTAAGAATAACGCGTAAAACGTATCCCAGCGTTTTCCAGTACCACCTCCATGGCTTCGCAATTTCAGAAGTTCTGTGTTATAAGTATTTAGGCGTCACTTTTACTCAAAATTTGACATGGTCCCAACATATTTCCGACATATGCGCATCAGCCTTTAAAAAGCTGTTTGTTAAAATGAAAGCTTAAGCATTCTCCGAGTAATGTTAAGCTCTTACCCTATCAGACTATCATCAGGTCTAAACTTGAATATGCGTCTGTTGTGTGGGACCCGCAAACTAAAAAAGATGTCCAAAGAAAATGCGTTCGTTTCATTTATGGTAAATACAGACGACAAGACTCCCCCTCGCAGCTCATGACCAACAATAATATCCCGACCCTAGAAACAAGAAGGAAACTAAACCGTCTATTGCTTCTTCACAATATACTGACCAAGAAAGTTTCGTTGCCTATACCTACATTCCTTAAGCCCTTAACCAGGAGAAGAACCCGTCACACACGAGATGACGCTTTAGAGCCTGTTTTCGCAAGGACTAGTTCATTTAAAAATAGCTTCTTTCCTCGTACCATAGAAGACTGGAATTTACTTCCTGAGTCAATTCTAGCAGCTGACAATTTTGCTAGAGGATTACAGCAGCACTTGTCTTGTTAAACCGATGGTATTGACTCAATACAGTGATGGTGTATCAGTGTGTTGGTACGATTGACGTTGCATTCTGATCGGTTTGATGATGTATATTGTCCATGTGCTGTTTTGTTTTATGCTGTTTTCCTGGTAGTGTTGCGTTTTTTGTTGTTGTTGTTGTTGCTGCTGCTGATACCGAGTAATGACCTTTGTATTCTTCACTTGCCCCTCCTGCTAGGGCCATTCTGGCCTGCAGTATTTTGAAATAAATAAATTAGGTATTTCGCTTCTGCATATACAATAAAACCCTACCGAATATGAAGAAAGACGGGGTTGCAAGACTACACGTGCCATACGTCTTGTACAGTCATGGCCAGATAAAACGCTATGATTTAAAATATGATTCAGAGCACACAAATAGCGTTATTTTGTTTCATGCAAGTGAAACTCACTCATGGCTTAATTACGGCAGCAAAGTTGGGAAATACCGCTTTCCTACTATACGAATAGCGCGACATTTTTGAACCTCCACGAACAATTTTTTCTTCAGTTTTCCCTGTTCGAGCCTAGTGTCAGAATTAGTCGAGTGTCAGCATTTGTGGTGTCTATTTCTTATTCGTGCTCCGTCCTTTTCACTCTGTGAAGGATGAACGTATTCCGACTCGCCAAATTTTGCGCCTTCATACATCTGTCGACGCTGCCTCTACAAGCACCTCGGACTGCGGGGCGTCTATTTCGCCGCACTGCGCCCCCTTGCCCGGCCAACGACCGAGTGAGACCGAGGAGTACCTGCCTCAGACCAGCCTTGGGTCAGCCCTTTTCAACAGTTCGCCGTCACCCTGTCCCTGCCTATTGCTCAGCCACCGCAGCAACGCCGACTTCGCACGTAGGAGGTGCCCTAGCCCACGAAGTGGAAGCTGGAAGCAGCAGCTTTTGGGGGTGAAGTTGCACTATTGCGGAAATCGAAAACCGTCCAACGACGCAACCACGCACCAAATACCAACACTTACGACGCAACCATGGCCCGACACCCTGTCCGAACCTCGACGTTTCCCCGCAACACGACGACAGCCACACGGCGCGACGCCTACCCGATGTGACCATGCCCATAATTAGCAAGACGAAGGCAACGACGGCGCGTAGCCATCGACCCCCAACGCGAACCATTCTCGAGGAGCCCAAAACTCGAAGACGACCACTTCTCACATGCGGCATCGACGGCATCAGCAGAGTCGCACAAATAGACACGGAGCCGACTTCAGTGATGAGCGGATCATCAGTGCCGAAACAGAAAAAAAGTTTCAAGTTTGGACGGTCCGCACATACGCACAGCAGGAAGCCATCTCCTTACGCCAACTGGAACGTGTACGTCACGCGGCACCATAAATGGCGCCACATACCCTCCTGCTTTCGTCATAATCCCTAAGCCCTCCCGCGACGTAGTTCTCGGAATGAGCTTTCTGACGGAGAATGGTGCCTTTTACTTGCAGGTCAAGTACATCAGTTTCCACGCCGATCACGCTATAACGCCACGGCCAAGCCCCGAACAACGTGCGGTGCCGTAGCGATCGCTGATGAACACGTCACCATGCTACCCTACGCGAGCTTGATGATCACCGTATATGTAACCAAAGTTTGCTTGATGACTACGGTGTGTCCGTCAGAAAAGGCATTGTGCGCTTCGAGCAAATTAATTCCCACGTTTTGGTCACTAATACCACCGAGAAGTAACAGCATATAAACATGGGCGCTGCAATTGCGTTCCCCGCAGAGGCGCACAAAGCGAATGACGCGATCACAGTCGCCTTCAAGCTTCCGCATTTCTTCAAGCCGGCGCTACTGCAAGAAAAACCGGGAAAGTTATGGGCTTTGCTCCGCACCTAGACCGAGTGTTTATCGTCGAACTCGAGACCCGTCCGACACCTCTAGCGAAGCACTCACTTATAGGCGAGGGTCGAGCCTGACCTACCCGACAGTCGCCGTACCGCGTACCTTAACACAAGCGGGAAGCCATCCGGACACAAGTCTAAGACTTGCTTGTCGACGACATTGTACAGCCAAGGAAAAGCCCCTGTTCTACGCCCGTTCTACTCATGTAGGAAAATTGCGGCAAATTACGGTTTTGCTATACTACCGACGACTGAACAAAATCGCCAAAAAGGACGTTTACCCCCTGCCACGAATCGACGACGCCTTTGACCGCCTCTGACATGAAAACACATCTCCTCTATAGATGTGAAGACCGGTTGCTCGCAAACGGAAATGGACAAGAGAGACCGGGAGAAGACTGCATTTATAACACCGGATGGCCTTTACGGGTTCAAGGTAATGCCGTTTATCTGTGCAGGCTACCAGCAACGTTTGAGAGTCATCGACACTGGGCTAGCTGGCCTGAAGTGGCACACCTGCCTCGCCTACCTCGACGATATTGTGGTATTCGCCCGGACTTTCGTCGAACACCTCGCAACGTTGCAGTCTGAACTTGAGTCCAATTGTACGTCGGGGTTAACGCCGAAGCCCGAAAACTGCCGCTTCACCTAAGAGGAACTGAGGCCTTTGGGTCACGTCGTCAACACCGCGGGAGTCCTGCCTGACCCGGCGAAAACTTCAGCCATAGAAAACTTCCAAATGCCGGAAGTCAAGAAAAGCGTGCGGCGATTCCTTGAACTGTACGCGTACTACATATCGGGGCTTCGTAACAAACTTCGTACGCATTGCAGAGCCGCCCGCGCGCCTGACGAAAGCTACAACCCCTTTCTGCTGGAAAGACGCCCAAGAGGAAGCATTCCGCCAGATGCAACAATGCCTGCAAACCCCGCCTGTACTCCCTTATTTCGACAAAAATGGCGTGACAGAAACGCACACAGTAACAGTGACGTAGGCTTCGCTGCCGTCCTCGTCCAGAAGCTAGCCCCTGCGGGAAAGTATTCGCCTCTGGCAGACCGTTCAAGGTTGTGAGAGACCACCACGCACTGTATTCGTTCACCGCCTCTGCCCGTTTCGGCGCTAGAGATTTCGACTGAAAGAATTCGACGATGCGATCGTCTATAAATCCGACAGGAAGCGTTCGAACGCCGCCTCCCTATCTCGCGCCCCCGTCGACCCAGCATCACAGGACCACGATCGCGATGGTGTGTTTTTCGGAGTCGTGACATCGAGCGACCTAGCCGCCGAGCAGCGCGCTGACACCGAGTTACGCGTCATGATCGACTACCTCGAAGGAAGCAACATCACCGTTACAAGAGCCTCCAAGCGAAACTTGCCAGCATTGTTCCTCAAAACTCCGTCCTCGTAAATAAAAGTTCAACCCCGGAGCGAGAACGAATTATCTTCTTGTCATCCCCGCAGACCTTCGTGTCGAAATTTTCAGTGTGCCACGACGACGCATCTTTCGGACATTTCGGCACAACACGCACTATTGGAAAAACTCAAGGCAAAGCAATACTAGCCCCGCCTTACTACCGATGTGTCCCACTACGTCCGGAGTTGCCGTAAGTGCGAGCGACGAAAAACGACGCTGACGCGACCCTCCGGACTACTGCAGCCGATTTCCGTCCCATTGAAGCTCTTCCAACAGATCGGAGTGGACCTTCACGTTGCGAACGGAGGAGTGTATTGTCGTAGCGACAGACCAAACGCGCCACGCAGAAACCGCCGCTCTTCCGAGGGGAATTGCAAGAAGTCGAAAAATCCTACATGCACCTAGTTGAGCTGCCACGTGGAGTCTCTCAAGTCCTACGGACTGCCGGACGGCCTTCACTGCGGAGCTCTTGCAAGGAGTCTTACGCTACAGCAACATGGATCACCGAAGAACGACGGCGTACCAACTCCAAACGAACGGGGTAACGGAACGCATGAACAAGACGATCGCGGATATGCCGTACGTCTACGTCAAACATAAGAAGTGAAACAAAATTCTTCCTTGTTGGTGAACAAGTTCTTCCATGTTGGTGAACAAGTTCTTCCTTGTAGTGTTGGTGTTGGTTTTTCGATGGTGAACAAAACGGCTAACCAGGAAATTACGCAGATGACACCGCTGGAGGAAGACTGCCCACCACAATGCTCGACGCCATGCTTTGCCGCACGTATAAGACGGCGACCTCAACGCAGACGTCCAAGCATACCAAAAGCGAGCGGAGGAGGCTCTCCACCTTGCTCTAGTTCGTATTACGGACCGTCAGGAGGTGGACGCCGGACGCTCGAACCACCAATACCTATTTGCCGAATATCACTCAGGTGATCCTGTGTCGGTTGGAAAACTAATTCGGCGACGCGGTCTCGGTGAGAAGCTCCTGCGACGGTATTTCGGACCGTACAGATTTCAGCGACGTGTGGCCAACTTACCTACGAGGTTGTCCCCGACGGTGACTCCGGTATATTACGATGACGCACGCGGCTCGATGTCGTGGTCGTAGTTTATAAGATGATGGACTTTTTACTGTTTGGACTACTGCTTCGTTTTTTTTTTTGTAGCAAAAGCTACACTACGCTACCTCGGGCAGTCTTCGCACGGTGACCAGTTTTGACCTTGAGAGCTAGAAGTCAAACCACATCCGCTTCCGCAAGCGCCCGCCACGGAGCAGCGGCCCGATGGCGCGAGAGATTGGCGGCAGGGGAGAGATAGGCCTGGAGGGAATGGAGACGGGCGCAGGATCCGTGTCGCCACCTGGCGGAGGAAACTGCGCAGCGATAAGTGCGCGTCAAGAAGGAAGGCAAGGAGGCCACGTGCGGCGATGAGCCGTGTGCAATGGGGGAAGACGAACATACAGCTGTTTAAGCCTTGGTGTTGTTTAAGCCTTGAACAGCGGCGAGGCTTAAACAACGCCGTTAAGCTAAAAAGAGGAAACACGCTATTGTTGCGTACAGCTTCGCTACCTTGAAGTCGTTGCGTAGGGTCGACGCCCTCATTGAGAGAGGGTAATGCAGTGAACTATACCTTCTGTTTTTTACTTGTGTTGGCAGCGTATGAAGCTGCCTTATATCAGCTAAAATTGAAGGGCGCGTTTCAGTTTCTTTGTTGTGTATGCCGGGCAGTCCATCTCATTTTATCGCCGGTTTCACTGTATCGCCAGTCCTCACTGGATTAGAACGTTCGTCTTTGACCTCCAATGTTCTATATCTGATTACATGGTTCTGGAACGATTAAAGCCGAAAGACAAATGCTCGCAAAGCAAACACTGCGCTATTCGATTCACTGACACTCGCCTGTGCACGTCACGTTCTGGACTGTGCTTCGTTGCCGCGTGTGTAATTTTTTAGTTCTGAGGGGAGCACAAGGTCGGCCCAATAAACACTTGTTCCCTGAAGACAGCTGCTTCATTTTAGGGCGCCGCCTTTTGGCGCCCGTCGCCATCGTCGTTGTAATCGAGCGACCGATGGCAACACCGAAAAGTGAAAGAAAGCAGAGGAGGAGACTGTCGCGAAATTGGGAGGGGAGGGCGGTTCGCTGTGGCGGCGCGAGACGCTTCTCCAAAAGTGTGCGGCGGGGAGGGGGCAGTACGCTGTGCCCGCACGAGACACTCGACTGCTCGGCGCTTGGCGGAAACGTGACGGGGGCGTGCGCGTGACTTTGATGTGCGTTCGCTTCCTAAGACGCAGCTCGCAGTCCCTTTTTTGAGACGCACTTCGCGCCGCCGACGCAGAGGCTCACCATAGCTGCCGTTGAGAAAACCGACGAGTAAATGCTGCCTCAGCGCACTGCAGCCATCAGGAGTGAGTGCTCAACTGCGACAGAGGCAATCAGTCGAGCGCTTCGTCAGCCGCTGCAGCTAAATAAGCTGCCAGAGCGGAGAACGCAGAGCGACTGTTGAACAATGAGCCAGGCAACCGGTGCATGTGCTACGGCAGCAACTGCAAATACAAGTTTTCTGTAACCATACAAATATGTCCATATGAAATTCTTTGCCTCAACACATTTTGCACAGTCAAAACAGCTAAAGAGCTGCGCCGAAATATTTCATTAGGGAATATTATAATCGCCAGCCAATTTTTTTGGCTATGTGATATTATTTGTTCCTGTTATCTCTTATTTGATATATAAATATATATATATATATATATATATATATATATATATATATATATATATATATATATATATATATATATATTATAATGAGGTTTATTAGCAGACGGCTAGAGCGTGGTAACGGGGGCTGGTTGTAACAGAGGCCAATCTAGCTCGGGAGTCCACGCGCAGGTCTCTCAGCAAGATCGTTCTCGATGGGGCTGCTCCGATGACTGAGCCTTGCACATAGACCCAGTTGGGGGATTGACGCCACCTGACAGTCAGCCTCGGTCTCAGTTGAGCACACACCCCTTTGGATACACTGGCGCGCCTCTTACAATATATATATATATATATATATATATATATATATATATATATATATATATATATATATATATATATATATATATATATATATATATATATATATATATATATATATATATATATATATTTATTTATATATATTTGTATTTCCAACTAAAAATCCTAACTGATAGTTGCGCGCCTTCCTGTTGTAATTGTTCCTCCGCGTTGTCGGTGCTTCTTCCGCGCTTCGTTTCGCAGTGCACCGTAACAAACTCGCCCAGCTTTTCTTCTTACTTCCCTAATCTAGAGACTCGAGCTCAGTTTGCATAGTAACCACAAGGGTTTCTTAACAAGCATAGTTTTTCTTGGGCTACTTAAATGAGAACATGTTCGTGGCCTGTCTGGCCATCCGTCCGTCCGTCTGCCTCCCGTCGCTGGAACCGCTTGGCCAAAAGTTAACTGAAAAGTTAAACTTTTTATGAGAAAAGCACTTCCAAACTACTCAGTCTGGTCGCATACTTTGTACTTGTCAAGATTGTTCAGAAAGAAAGAAGACATTCGGCATATTTTGGGTAAAACATAAGTACAGAACTGGTACTTTCAGTATTCTTTTAATTGAAGTAAACGTGGGCGCAATTTTGGCAATAACAAACTAAAGGACTCGCTTCAAACAATATTTTCATCACAAAACACCGGGAGGCCGGGCTCGCCTTGGTGCCTTGGCCTTGGGGCCCGAGCGCGAGGACGAAAGTCTCAACAGATGCCCCGCTATGGGCGAAGGCGGGAAGAATGAATGGAATTTAGCAAACCTTTGTGCGGGGGGAGCTAAAGTGGGGGGGGGAGAAAAGCGTGAAGCGTGATCCGGGGTGAGAGGAGAGGCAGTGACGGGCCGGCTGCAGTCTCCCGTATTTAGACGAAATTTGCAGGGCAGCGTGCACACGCGCGGCCAGTTTTGAGTCTCTTTACAACAGGGTCCATTTTCTGCACCCGGCAACGCCAACGGCAGTTTTTCGCACAATGGACACTTTCAACCTAAGACGAATTCTAATGAAGGCAGCGCCAAGCGTCGTTGGCTTCACTCGTCTGTTTCAGCTGCATGTATTGTTTGCGTAGCATCGGACTTCTCTCCAAGCCGTAGGAGCCGCACGGAGACAACTTTGTGCTTCGCCGCGCAAGGCTTTGTCTCCACACCGTATCAACGTACCCGCGCCGACGAACGTGTTTTTGTTATCAAGGACTAGTGTCACTAGATAAGGGTACAGGGTAAGGGCACTCTTTTCTCCTATAAAGTGCAGAGCACTTTATGGGCTCGCCTTGTCGTCTTCGCTCGCTAACGGTCGAAGCCGGAATCAGGTGTCCAACGAGATAACGGACCCAAGTAGAGCCTTCTGTACCGGCGTCAGGGAGTCGCGCCGAGGTTTCGAAAATTACACGGTTCAAATAGTCATAACCGTTTGAACCTCATGAACCACTGGCTCTTGTCACACATCTCCCCGTTGTTTAGCGCAAAGAAAACTTCAGGCAAAATCTGTGTATATAACCGGCGGCCCCATCGCGTTCATTTAGTTAGGAACGCTCGTTCGGTAGGTTTTGTAGCGTTGGGTAGGTTTTGTAGACTACTTCTATCTTCGAGGATAGAAGTAGGCGCTCGAATTTAGTGGTTTTTGGTATTTCAGAAAACCCCAAAGAGACTGAAGTGGAATTAAAACAGAAAGTAATTGACGCAACGTTCAAAGATAAGCTTGGTGTCACGTGCAAATCGGTAGGGCGCATTCACAGAATAGGGAAACCCGGTACAAAAAGACCAGTTATCTTGTTCTTTCAAGACTTCAACGAAAAATCCGTTGTACTAAAGAATGCCATAAAACTCAAGGGAACTAAAATATTCGTCCAAAACGACTACTCCAAGCAAACCTTAAAAAAACGGAAACTGCTTTTGGACAGTGCACAAGACGAAAAATCCCAAGAAAAGAACATTTATCTAGTTGCCGATAAATTGTATGTTGACGAAGAAGTGTTTGATTGGAACGAAGCGGCGAATGAACGCAGAAAAATCACTCGAAAGGAATAGCCTCCGCATGCAGAGAACGCCGGAAGTGTTGTGAGCAATGATCGTGAAGATAGCGATAATGGTAGCTCATGACATGTGACCAACCAACATGTAAGACTACTGTAAAACGCTCGTAGTATTACAAACAAAACTGAACACCTTGAAGCTAAACTTCTAGCGCACGATCCTCACATAGTTTTCCTTACCGAGACGTGGCTTCACACTTTCGTCAATGATGATGATGTGGTGCCGCCGGGTTTCAAAATTTTTCGAAAGGACAGGGCAACTAGGGGGGGTGGTGTGGCGGTTATTCTGAAAGACTGTACAAGAGCTACATTGCTATCTCATGTGCCCGATCTTGAGTGCTTGTGTTTAAACGTGACACTTGGCGGCCAGAATTTCGTGTTGTACGCAGCGTACCGGGCTCCTGATTCAACTAGCTGTTATCTAACAAAATTGCATGCTCACATGCTACAATTCAACGATCGGAAAGTAATATTAGCAGGATATTTTGATCTTCCTGGTATTGACTGGAAAAAATTAGAAACCGGCTCTGACTCTGTCAATATTTCTTGCATGTTTGATATTATAATTGACCACAATCTTGCGCAAGTTGTGGTTGATCCTACCCGTGTTACAGAGTCAACATCTTCATTGCTTGATCTGGTATTTTTACATCGATCAATTGTCCAGTACGACGGGTCCGTGATCACTGGCATATCGGACCACAGTTTGGTTAGTGTTCCGTTCCCCTTGCATGTAAACCGCTCTAAGGATACGCATGCCACAAAATCTGTTAAAAATTTTGCACGCGCTCAAGATTCGCGAATTTTTTAGTTTTTAGATGATCATGTGGCCGAGTTTTGTGGCGACAATGTGGAACACCTTTGGAAAAAATTCAAGAACATCTGTAAGTTTTGTTTAGGTACATTTATTCCCAACAAACTAAAAAAACGCACTAAGTTTACTCTGTGGTTCACGAGACATATACTGCAGCTAAAACGAAAAGCTGCACGTCTCATGAAAAACAGGGCAGCTTCCTACCGCCTAAGTGAAGTTCGGTCTGCTTTACATGAAGCGATTCAACGCGAGAAAAGCTTTTATTTCAATACTACATTGGCTAATTTTATTACAGATGATCCGCAGAAGTTCTGGGCCTACATTAGCGATCGCAAAAAGAACGTAGAACAAATTTCTGTGAATGGTTCTCTGATATCGGATGCGGAAGCGATTGCTGATCATTTTAACTCCTTTTTTCATAGTGTTTTCTGCCAGTCTTCTCAGCCTGTAGCTTTTGCACATGATCCAATTATTCCACCAGGAAATTTAATTTCATATGACGGAGTTCTAAACATGGTTCTTCGAATAAAAGTAAAATCTTCCGGTGGGCCAGAGGGAATACCGAATAAATTTTTCCGACGGTACGCCGAGCCCTTGTCCAAATACCTTGTTACAATTTGTGAGGCTTCAATCCGTACTGCGACATTAACTAAAGAATTGAAAATGGCTCGTGTTAAGCCGATTCCCAAAAAAGGGAGACCCTCTTCTTGTCTCCAATTATCGGCCCATTTCGACTATATAGTCTTGTAGCAAAATCTTTGAACACATTGTCACAACATTCATATCACAACACCTAGATGAGCATAACATTTTATCTCCGTGCCAGCATGGTTTTCGAAAAGGGTTCTCAACAAAAACTCAGTTATGTACAGTCATTCATTCTCTTGCATCTGTGATTGATAAGGGCGGCCAAGTCGACGTCATATTCTTATATTTCTGCAAAGCTTTTGACTGCATCCCCCATGATAAACTTATGGTTAAATTACAGCTTATTGGGCTTCCCATTTTCTATTAGCCTGGATTTCTAACTACTTGTCTGATCGCTCCCAATTTGTGTGCATTAAGGATCAAAAATCAATTCTTCTGCCTGTTACTTCAGGTGTTCCACAGGGCAGTGTACTCGGTCCCCTAGTTTTTTTTTGATATACTGTAATGATGTAGTAAATTGTGTAAACCCACCTGTTAATGTTCGTCTTTTTCCGGATGATTGTATTCTGTTTAACTCGATAGCTAATCCTGATGACCAAGCAGCTCTCCAGTCCACCCTAAACAATATATGTTTATGGTGCAACCAATGGGGAATGAAACAGAACTTGGAGAAATCAGTTCTACTCCGTGTCACTAACAAGAAAACGCCCTTTCTAATTGAATACACGCTCTCTAACCAACCTCTTTATGAAGTTAAGGAATACAAGTAACTTGGTGTTACTCTAACACATAATTTAAGTTAGAATTCCCACATTAAACAAGTTTCTTCCGCAGCTTTCCGCAAATTATGCATGCTAAGACACAAACTTAAGGATGCTCCCACAAAAGTAAAACACTTAGCTTACCAATCCTTGATACTCCCGAAATTAGAATATGCATGCGTTGCCTGGGATCCTTATACTAAAACTAACATTTATGCATTAGAAAAAATTCAGCGGAGGGCAGTTCCTTTCATTTATTCTCTCTATAAGCCTGGTAGTTCTGTCACTAATGTTATGCTTTCAAATGGTATCCAATCTTTGCAGTCAAGACGCAGATTCTTGCGCCTAAAATGGTTGCACCTCCTTTCAAACCGCAAGCTTGCTCTGAACCTTGACCCCTACCTCACACCACTAAAGACACGTCATACCCGGCATTCACACGCACTTTCTTTAACACCATATTTTGCTCGTACTAACTTGTTCAAATTTTCTTTGTTTCCTCGTACCATTGAAGAGTGAAACGGCTTGCTTGCAAGAAGTTTACACTCTCCTGAGCTTATTTACGCAGAAATTTGAAGTTGGTTTTCTAGCTATTGCAACTATTCCGCGTTTCCCTCCCCACTCTTACCTTTCATTGATTTTGTATAAAAATGTTACGCTTTCCGCTTTCTAATTTTCTTGATTCTTGTGATGTTGTAATTGAAATGTTGTGCATAATAACTGTATCACCTTGCCCCTCCTGCTTTGTCCTCTGGCCAGCAGTATTTGTAAATAAATGAATAAACAAAGTAAGCTGCACTGGCCGAGGTTGAGCAGTTCCGCGCACACCTTGTAGCGCAAGCGCGAGGAGCATTGGATTGGCTTGGATTATATTGTTACGTGGCGCAGGACATGAACCATGAGATTTGGATGGTGTATTTTACAATATTTACATGGCGGCTATCGCCGATCTCGCACAGGCTGCACGCCAGCCACTCCCTCGTCGTCGTCGAAAGTGGGACACCGGGCATTGTCCACCTGTTAATAATAATATTAATGTTTATTCACATTTCAAAATACAGAACATTATCCAGCCCGCATAAGCCGCATGGCTTGTGTGCGCCGCTGGGCAGTCACAGGAGGGCGTGAATTGGGACACAACGGGAATAGAAAGCTCAAGGAGCCCAACAATCGCAAGGAAAATATCTTGAGCAACTGCCATGCCGAGGAAAAAAGAAAAAAAACGGCTAGGTACTTTTTACTTACATACACAGGAAAGGCATTTAACAGTCAGTCGCACTTCAATATTCTAACAATAATCGATTGGATTGAAAATCCAATGCAATTGGAGTACGGGTGTGTAGATAATTGGGTCTGCACATTCGCCGGTCTGCGCATTCCAGAGGAGTGACGTCAAAGCCACGGCAGAAGCACTGGCGCCGGCGCGTGCCCAGCTGTGCGCCTCCGTTGCGCAGTAGCTAAGTCTGACGCTGCGCCGGAGCTGCTTTATAGCCGTTTCGCGTGGCTCCAGGAGAGCCGTGCTGGGCATGCGCGAGGAGCAGTCACTGGACTGGACTGGGCTGGACTAGACTGGATTGGATTGGATAGGAAATTGTTTTAGCAGCAGTAAGCATGATAATCAGCTAATCCCAGACAACCAGGAAAGCTAAGAATAACCAGCTGAACCTTAGCTCACGCCAGGTATATCCTGGCATAGCCGAGCTAAGCCAGTGCTAATTTTTTTACGATAGTAAGCGAAAACAGCGGCCGCACAAGAAACAAATGGCGCTTTCGAAATGCCGCAGAAAGGCTCCAGCCACGCAAGAAAAAATGGCGCGTTCGAAATGCCACAGAAAGGCTCCAGCTGCGCAAGAAAAAAATGGCGCGTTCGAGATGACGCGGAAAGGCTCCAGGCGGGCAAGAAAAAAATTACGCGTTCGAAGTTACTCAAAACAGCTCTAGCATACGAAATTAAAGCAAGCGCAAAAAGAACAGAACTCCCGCTGGCGCAGTTTCAGGCATGGGGAGCGCGAGCACTGCGAAGGCGGGAAATTTGAAATACATTGGGTGGCAGCAGTGATCGAATAACGGCGCTGCAGCCCATTATGACGAATCACTGCTCTGCACTTCCGACCGCTTTCACATTACGTGTAACGGCTTTAATTTTTCTTCCGTACCGCCGCCATGATCATTGGTCAATTCGTATCACGTGACAATTGTTTACACTGCGACGTTTCATGGGCCCCGCCATTTTGTTGTTTATGTGTGTTAGTCGGTCAACTTTCATGGGCTTAGCTTGACCTCCCTGCTCTGCGGCTGCGCGCGACTGACCTCGTATCCAAACTCGAATCAAAGATAACGCGTGCAACAGCGTTTCAACAGCAGAAGTGGGCCATAAGATGCCGCTTTGCGGCATCTTGGTAACGTTGTTAACAGACGACCCGGTCAAAGTCGGCGGCGAGGCTGTAGAAGGGGCAATCTCGCAACACTGATAAGCGCCAAAATGGGCGCCGCGCCGTTGCTCGCTTGTGTGCCTCAGTGACGGTACTGTGTATCGTATCTAGTGGCACAAGCATGGACCTTTCAGGCCTACGAAATTAAAGTCCCTTGCATTCACCTGGTTAAGTTCGCGAGAGGGCAAACTCTAAGAAGAACGATAGCGGACACCACTTTCTTAGGATGCTACTCCCCTAAATCTTCAACAAGCTGCCAGCACGTTCCTTTCGTCTTCTGGTGAAGTCTGTGAGGTGTGTCGGGGAGTCTGCACGATTTGCATGCAGGGTAGCGCTGAAACTCTTCGAGAAGCTTGATGGCGTTTCAGGACCGGTGAGGAAATTTCGGCATGCTTGCTGACAGATTGCTATGAGAGCGACATAGAGAGCGGAATGGTACTTGCTTGAGTTGTGGTCTCAGCGACGGTATCAGATGTTCGAAGTGATCCTTGGAAGTCCAGAACGGCGAGTGGGTGAGCTGGTAGGCTGGGATACCTCATTACTAAAGTATTTCTTCTGCAAGAGTCGTACTAGGGCTCGCCCACTGCCGTTCGGTGCGTGTGTCGGCGAATGTGCGACCAAAGTTGGGCGGGATATCTTCGCGACGACCTGTGTGTGCAAGGACTGTTCTACCCGCAGTGAAGCGAGAGAGACGGCAGAGCTGCCTGACTTGCTGTACTTCGATTTGTGAAGGGCGAGCTCAAGGAGGTTGGATGTTGTGCTAAAGACAGGGAGGCCCAGAGAGATTTTGTACGGTTTCCGGATGAGCGGGTCGTGACCGAGAAATTTTGTATCTCCTTCCTCTAGGCGATTACTTCCTACCACACTAGGGGCACGCTTATGACAATTTTTATTTTATTTTTTTTATTTACAAAATACTGCAGGCCTTTTTGAGGCCCAAGCAGGAGTGGGGTACAGATACAATATTCTGATACACATTAACATTGCAAGCAAAAAATAAAGAATAACTAATAAAGCAGCGCAAGGGAAAAAAGCAAGGGTATAGTAAAGCCGAGGTTTGGCATACAAGGCATGCATGAAAAACATGAAGAACTGGAACAAAAAAGAAGACCATTTATAACGCCATACAACAAGCAACTGAAATGGGGAGAACACAAGACAGCTGAAATTTTGCATGTTAAGGAAATTTTCAATTGATCGGGGTACATCATTTGAAAAAAATATGTGGCCGGGGAGGGCATTCCAATCTATTATGGTTCTTGGAAAGAAGGAATGTTTAAACTTCTCTGTACGTGCAAAAATGGGAGTTAATCTACAGGAATGGTCATGTCGTGTGGGTCTAGTGGTTGAAGGCTGAAGGTAGGTAGAGGAGTCGAGCTTCAACTCCTGATGCCAGAGATGAAACAGAAATTTTAGCCTAGCAAGCTTTCTCCGAGATTCTAAGGAGCTAATTCCATTTGCGTTCATTAGTTCGGTAGGAGAATCAGACCTTTTATAACGATTATACGTAAAACGAACTGCAATTCTGTTAATCTGCTCAAGTTTGTTAATATCTTTCTTATAGAAGGGGTCCCAAACAATACATGCATATTCTAGTCTAGACCTAATTAACGAGTTGTAAGCCAACAGTTTAACATGCGGGGGCGAGTATTTGAGCCTGTGTCTGACGAGACCAAGTTTGCGACGAGCAGATGCGCAGACAGCATCTTCGTGGTTCTTCGTAACGGTCTGCGGCCAACTACGATCCTAGTTTCTTTCGCGCCAACGATCTAGAGGGCACGGAATTAACTCCGTTCGCAGTAATTGCAAGATACCCGTTGCGGCGCAGGCACAACGTTTCATACATTTACACCTAGAGAGGGTTCTGATGCTTCGATTGACCGTTCTGATTGACGTGATAGGTGAAGTGGATTCCGATTGGCGCTTGCTGGCTTGCAGAAAGTACTATGGATTGGCTCGTGCAGCCTGTTTCTTTTTCGTCCTGAACTTGCTCGTAGGCCTTTTTCTTGCTGCTCGTGTGCCCTTTGCTTGCGCAGGCGATATTTTCAATGTGTACAAAAAAAGTGCTCGGCAATTCTTTTTTCCTGTGAACTCAATGACGCACGCACGCAGGCGCTGCGCAGAGTGTCCCGGCAAACGCCCCATAGAAACAACGCATTTAAAACCTTGGTGATACGACGCTCGGGCGCACGCCGTCCGCTTCATACGACGAACCCTGGCGCGGAGAAACCGGCGTTTCTTCCACATTTTACACCGCTTCGCCGTCTTGTCCCGACCTTTATTCTGAACCCCCGTTTGACTCTGCTTGCTGCACAAAGGTCCGCATGCGGACCACGGCACTTGCTCAACAGACGCAAGCAAGCAGGCGGGTACTCGTGAGCGGGAGTTAACCTTCGACGGTTCCACGCGGCAGCAGTGCGCCAGCGCGCCAACCGCGACAAGTTGAAGTTCAGGTGGCAGGCGGACCGTGAATTTGAAGCTCCCATCGAGCCGCCGACGAACGCGAAAACACATACGACGCAACCACACGGCGCTGACAAACACCCGCTTTCCCCTCCCGCTCGATCCAAGGTTCTTCCTTTCACGACCCTCTCTCTCCTTATACGCCTCGGGCTTTGCGATCGCTGCGCCGCCTGCCGCTGCTTCTCCGCGGCGATTACGGGATGACCGCTGCGCAGCATATAGGGGCTCTTTCTCTTCTTTTCGCCTTTCAGCGCCCTAAACAACTTGTTATGGTGACATCTGTAAGCAAATAGTACGTTTAGGTCACTTCAAAAATCAGCTTCGTTTTGGTAGAGTGCTCGAACGCAAACAAGAGCTATCCGGGGACGGAGTCATGTGCGCTTCTTGGTCGCTATTATGGGCATCGGCGACGGCAGCAGCATATCACCACTCTCATCTCTGAATACGTCAGCACAAGGGAATTATATTGTCGCTCCGTTTAGATCTGATAATGGCAGTGACAGGTTGGTTTCGTTTTGCAGCGCGGACAACGAATGCAGCTTTGTGTGGAATATATACATCATGGAAAAATATGATTCGGGGATGTTATAACCCTATACCTTGTGGGAAGCACCTTGGCACCATGCCTTCTGGGCTAGAGGGTGTTGCTCGGAGCCCCTCGCCATGAGCTCCCTTCCCTCGCCCTCCTCGCCTTCCGTGCGGCCACCGGGCCGCAAGACTTGGAGACGTCGGCGCCCGAGGGATGACGCTGGTGGACAGAGAGCGGTGGGGGTGATGCCGTGCGGAGGCACGCGCGCGAGACTCGGACTCGGGACGCTGGGGGTTGTGCTGGTGTGTGCGTGTGTATTCCCGGTCGGGCGACCGCGAGGTGGAGGATGTAAGCAAACAGTTCTTTCAACCAACCGCAGTGTGCCTCATTCCTTGGCATGCCGTAGAGAGCAGGCCCACAACCTGACACTTACGTGAGCATTTAATGGGCATATGAGGCAAACAAAATTGTTAGGTCTATTACAAGGCTGCACATCGTAAAATTAATGCGTACGGACTCACACCATAAAGCAAGAAACGAGGAAAGCTGTACAATGACATCACGGAAAAATAAATCAACTGCAAGTCCAGAAGAAACATAATAGCTGGTACGGGAATGAAAAAACCCAGTGCAGCTTCGGAAATCCTGAGCGTTCGTCTTATTGGCATCAGCAGACCAACTAGATGCGAAATGCACTTCTATGTCGCAAGGTTCGGGAGGGGAGTGGGAGGGGACGCTGAACAATATCGTTGTGTACAAATGCGGAGCGAGCTCAAGGACTGAACGTTTTAGTAATCACACACACACAAGCTGCGCGTTCGCTTTGCCTTTGTTTTTCGACTTTAACGACCAGCTGATCACTCGGCACACGCATTTTTTGAAGGGTACAGGGTAGCCGCAGTTCACAAGCGATATAAGGTGTCGTAGGAGAAGTGTGGCGTCTGAGCCTTCTCATTTCAGTTTTTTCTAGATTATGCAGGCTCCATGTGTCATAAATGATGTTTGGAAGAAGCGTTTAGTCGTGGACGCGGATTATTCTATAAGCCCGCCTAAGCGCTGCTCGCGGAGGATATATTAATTTTTGCGAGCGCTCACCTTGCGACAAGACGACCCCGCAATAAATTTTTTGTCGTGTGCTGATTCCAGAGTATAATCTTGCATTATTCATTGTACTTTTTCGTATAATGGTCGTGAAATGTATGCCAAATTGGCTTGTCCAGGGTAGTGATCAATACCTGAGGTATGATATTGACTGAGGTATGACGTGCTGTCAGGCATGAATGCTTCGCTAGATTATGTAAGCACACATAACCTATTTGCACCGTAGTGTATGGCCGTATCATGACCATCTGAGGAACCACGGCTTATGGAGACACTATTATATATTTCAGGGCAGTGGAATTACAATCAGCTCCATGCATTTTCCGGCTTAGCGACGCTGGCCTGTGGCACACACCTGCCGCTTTATACAGAGCGAATGTACCACACTAAGACCGCGTCAGAAACATTTTCATTCTCGTAAACATTTTCATTCACCACATTTGCCAACAGAGTAACTGCGCTACATAAATATGCATTTTTAAAGCATAAAAACGCGAAATCTCCGTCGTGAACGTGCCGAAAAAGCAGCGGCGACAATGAGGAGTGGTCCGGTGACTCCCGCGGCTGCTTTCGAAACTGGACGCTACGGGGATTTCAGTGGCGCCTCTACAGCTGCCTCTACAGCGCCTCTACGCCTCGAGGGCTGCCCTCGAGGCGTATATCTCTGCTCTCTGCTTATCCGTGTCTTTCGAAGCCCCGCTGTCACTCCACTCCTTTCTCTTCTAGAGTACCTGAATTCACGCGCATTCGCCCCAAGGGTGGAGGCACGTATACGTTGGCACCGCCATTTGGGGTCACTTTTTGGCCACCGCAGAGAGTCAGTGTAGGAAGACCGCGCTAAAATTTTCGTTGCAACACTGTTTAGTCACTTATCTATTATCACCTTACTCGCGTATCATCTTATCTATTTCGCCTTGCTGGGTCTTGTGGCAAACGAAAAGAGCTGTTGAGCAAGGACACCTTGTACGAGAAAGGCGTTTTTTTTTCTTTTTTGTAGTGTGAGCTACACAGGCCGAGGTTGAGCAGTTTCGCGTAGCTCCTGGAGATCCGTGGTTCGCATGCGAGAGGAGCAGTGACGTCCCACGGCGCACAGAACGTTGCTTGCTGCCCTGCGTCTCTCACACACCCTACGCCCCCAGCGTCTTCGCCGACCTCTGTTCCGCACGTGGCGGCCCGGTTCACTTGATGATCATGCGAGGGGGGGGGGGGGTGGAACCGGTGGTTCTCAGCAACACCGGCGTGCGCCTGTGGAAGCAGCTTAGCTCTGGGGCTATTAGTGACGCTGCGCCGGAGCCGCTTGATAAATATACATGTGTCACAAATGCGTATACCGTGTGTGTGTGTCATTGAAGCAGCAGTAAGCATGATAATCAAGCTAATCCTGACAACCAGGAAAGCTAAGAATAACCAGGTGAACCTTAGCTCACGCATGTATATCCTGGCATAGCCGAGTTAAGCCACCGCAATTTTTTTTTTTATTTCCGCCTTGTACTACTCTTCGTTTTGTTTAGCGTTGGCAGTTTCACGCTCGTTTCTTCCCCTCTCAGTTTGCTTGACCCCACGTCGGTCTCATCCGGCGTGCGCAAAGCCGCTGGCGGACATTAAATAGCGCCGGACGGCGCGGGAGTCGCGTAGCGGGCGGTGCTTGGCTGGCGCCTAGCTAAGATGCCGTGGAGGGGAGGGATACGCAAATAAAGAGTTTCTTTTTTTAAATACGATAGTCTTTCTTGGGCGACTTAAACGCAGAAATTTGGGTCTGTCTATCTGTCTGTCTGCCTGTCTCTCAGCCTGTGACTCGATTCAGCCACCCGGCCAAAGTGACATCACATTTGCGCAATAGTCTTATATACTCACAGCCAAATATAAACGTCGAAGTCCGGTGTCAGTGTACATACTTGTCAACATTGTTGAACAAGATCAAGATATCACACAAATATAAGGCAGAAAATCAATACACCAGAGGTAATTACAGTGTTCCTTTTTTTAAAAATTCATGAATTCTTGGTTTTTGGGATAGCAAATGAAATACTACATCAACGGGAGAAAACCGTCGCCTGCTGTTGCCAGCGCTACCGCCTGGCGTCATTTAAAAAATCAAACTGCAATAGCAACGAAAGGTTGCGCTCGGAACGCTCGCGCAGTAGCGTATCGTGCTTCTATAAATATTGTAGTAGGGTGCCTCAATTCACGCGCGTCTCCGCCGTACGGCATCGAGGCATCCGACTTGGAGCAGTAGAACGGGGTAAATTTAAGCGGATTTGAGCAAACCTTTAGCGCGTTATCTTGGGAGAAACGAGATGGGAAAGGAACAGCACGAGAGGTAAGCGGGAAAAAGAAGGGAGGCATTTACTTGATAGGGGCGCCAGTCGACTATCGTCTTTCGCCGATACCTGCAACGAAAGGAGCAGATACGCGGGCAACTTTTTAAAGTTGGGATTTAAGCTAAAGGTTTGTAAATCGCGCGAGAACGCGCTAACTATAGTAGTTTGAATAAATTCTTAGCCCACCTGCCGTGTGAGATCGTCTACTGGGCCGGCATGGCATTTACCCGCACCCCGGTCGTACGACACCCCGGTCATACGACGCTTTCTCCCGGTCCCTTCAAAGTCGTGTTATTGGGGTTCCGCTGTATTTACTTATATTCAGTTCCATTGGAAATCTGTCGCGCCCGCAAGTTTTCGTGCCGTTCTCAGGCAGAAAACTTGTACAAACCTTGGCTCTGCCCAATCACAGATGCACCGCAGCTGTCTCTGAGTGTGACGTCAACGCACGCCAGCGGCGCCATCCACGAGGGTTCGGACGTTCTCCTCGAATGCGCTGTCCGGGCCAATCCCGCGGTGCGAGACGTCTGGTGGAAGCACAACGGCCGCCTTCTGGACCGGAGCCGGGACGCCGGCTTGGACCTGGTGTTTGGTAACCAGTCCCTGCGGCTGCTGCGGGTTCGCCGCCTCCGGGCTGGCGCCTACCAATGTGTGGCCAGCAACACTCAGGGCCACGGCGAGAGCAACCAGCTGCAGCTGCAGATAAAGTGTAAGCATCTCTCGACACATCTCTCGAAAAGAAAATCACCATCCGCCGATAGCAGCGCCGTAGCTTAGCTCTTCCTCACTGAGCGCGCATGACATCTTTACAAAAACTTCTTTCGCAAGCGGTCTAAAATAGCCTTCTAAAGGGTGGGTGCGGTTAATCTCTTTGCAACCGCATTGTTTGGCCAGGAGGCGATGGTGTGGCTTAGCCGAAGTGGGTGGTGTGACGCAGTCGCTCCTGTGTGCCGAAATGGCCAGAAGGTGGTGTACGGCGTGGGCAGGAACGAAGTGGCTCACGTGTCGTGCGAACTCGAGGCAGATCCCCCCGACGTGTCGTTCGAGTGGCGCTTCAACAGCACGTTCGACGGCGGCGAGCGCCACCTGTCGGCGATGCCCGAAAACAGGGGCCTGCGCAGCATTGCCACGCACGTGCCTCGCACCCACACCGACTTCGGCGCCCTCTACTGCTGGGGAAGGAACAGTGTGGGCACCCAGCTCAGGCCGTGCGTCTTCAACATAGTTGCCGCAGGTGAGCTGAAACCCGGCTGCTCCTGGATGGCCTCTGCAGATGAAGAAATTTAGTAGGCTTGCTCGCTAAATTCCCTGCATGCTGCTTCCGGGGGGAGCCAGGACACAGACAGGGAAGGCAACCTTGTTTCGTTTTTCACCGCGTGACAGTATTTCGGGCCTCACTGACTGTGGTTCGAAGAGGAGGTGTAAAGGCTTTTCTCAAAATTGGGTGGGCGGTGCCATTAGTCCAGTACTCCGTTGGTTTTACCCGCCGCCTTCGCCCTCAAGGGCGAACACTTCGGGCGTACTCATGTGCTGCTTGACTGCCGCGGAGTAACGAATGGGCAGGCATCAAAATTATTGACAAATTGTTTTGCGGATTCTGCGCTAGAACCTGCATTACTTTTATGGGTACTATTCCACCAGGTGCGTACGACACGCCGCTTGAGAGTCGGGGATGGTATTGCTGGCTTGAGACTGTTATGGCTAACGCGATCGATGTCTCTTCCGCTGGGCGGATACTGTACTGCTCTAGTCTGGTGCTCGTGATGTGGGCAGCAGCGGTTGCGACAACTGCAGTTTGGTGTTGGCGCGCACATAGTGTGTTGCATCCGTGCACAACGCGGTGCTACAGTCTCATTGTTTTTGAGGGCATGGGCTCTCGCATGCCTTCTGTTTGCATGCTGCCGAGGGTTCATGTTCAGTGGAACGGGTATTGCCAGCCTTGATCGAGTGTCCAGTGGGATCTCCGAAGTCGTTTCAATGGTTTCTGGGAGCGCGTAGCCTAGGCGTTCGAGTACGGGGCCTCCAGTTGGGGTGTTGGCTAGGTGTCTTCTCTGCGCAGTGAGATGGTCTAAGGTCAATTCTTCTTCAATTTTGTGCAGTCCCAGTGCTTGGAGTTGATCAGTTGAGGTAATTGTGGGCAAAGTGAAGGCTAGTCACCCCTGCAGTATCTTTAAATGACACCAAATTTTATGTTCCTTTCTTGATTTCATCAATGCTGAACGGCCTGGCGAACCCGAAAATATACTTGAGCGCGTTATAATTGAGTACATTCAACAGCCTGAATATCGTCGGTTTTGGTTTCCCGCGCTTCCAGCCCGGAGGGCACGTGTGACAGAATCACGGAATGACCTCACCGTTTTGTGCGGACGTGAAAACACTGCAAAGCCCGGAGGAGGCGTTGTTTCGACCGACTTGCCGCCGGAGCTGAGCGGATGAGCTGCCTGAAGAAGTTAGGAATAGCATTGCGGCGGAAATTTCATGACTGTTTTCAGTAACCTGATGGCGGCTTCTGTTGCGATTCTGGGCTTTATTATCGGCTCCTTTACCGAGTGTGGAACTTTAATTTCGGCAAGAATGTCTTTCTGGGCAGCGGTTAATGCCTGTTGCTCTGGCTACCTGTATCACTTCGTGAACACTCCTACGCCCAATCCCCGCTCGCAGGGACGCGCATGTGAAGTGACGTCATACGTTTCTGACGAGTGTTAGAGGCAGACGGCTACGTCACTTCTTTTCCCTCTAACGCAGTGATGTCACGCTGATGTCCATTTTCTGCGCAACGCTACGCGTGCTGTTCCGTCAATTCGATAAATCAGATCAAATTGAAGGAGGTTCCACGCGTCGGAGGCCGCTCATATTTCAGGCAGGGTATTCTGTTGAGTAAAGGAAGCGAACGAACCCCCAAAATTGGTGTCAGTGCCCCTTTAACGTGCGAACATGTCAAAGGCCAGTTTTTTACAGCTAAGCTGTATGTGTTTACAAGCCCCCTCCCCTCCAATTTTCATTCCGATGAAGCCGCTTTATACTCAACACCACTTCCACGCTCCCCCGCGCCACCGCCGGCGCCTCTTTCAGAAGCTCCGCAATTGGCAATAAGGGCGATAGCGCCCTTATCAGCAGCTGCACTTTTAACTCGCTATGGGAAAGACGCGTGTCGTTCGTTCGGAGGAATAGGAGCAGCAATCGAAAAGACTGTAAGCGCACTGAAGCGCGTATGGGCAAAAAACAACGAAAAGCCGCTGCTGCAGAACGTGCACCCACCGCCGTTTCCGCCTTAAGTGCTCACTCGTCGCGTAGCTGCGAATCTCTCCCGGATAAAGAGCAACTTGCCCGTTTGAAACGCCGTCGTAGGACAATAATTCTTGTTCGGCTTGAGGGCTTTCTGAGCGACATTTTCGCTGCTGTCTTTTACGTCTAAGCACGAGCACATCACCGGCTGCCGGTTTATGCGGGCGCGGTTGGAACGTAGGGGGAGGGGGCGTGCACGCGCAGCCTGGCTTCATATCCTCACCGATGACAAGCACGTTGTCGTGGTGAGACACTTAAACGTGGACCAGTGTGGCCTGTCTGCTATCCCCCGTGGTCGAGCGCTTTGGGTTAGTTTGTTAAACAGACAGCAAGACGCCTACGAAGCGGAAGGGAGACGGCCAGCCCCATCTTCGTCCGCTAGAATAAAGCTCCAATTTTCAATCAGCTAATTGACTGGGAAGTACGCTCAATTGGAAATTACAAACAACGGTGCTTAGTCCCGCGCGCTTCTTGAACTGTGCCCATGATCCTTCTTCACAGAGTAGAATGACATCGAACTCTATAATTCTGTCAAAAAGAGGTTTAACTATACCGGAAAACGGTTAAACGCGCCACCCAGGTGCGTTCTCCGTGGGGGACAGAAAGAGCTGTATAACGTGCTTTCCAACGTGCACGCGGGATGAAAATTCGAGACGTGCCGGATAAATATAGACGCACGTGGAATACACTCACGGATTTGTTTGCACTGTGTGTTTGCTATCCAATTTCCACATACGTCTGCGGAGTGCACCGTCACTGTCCGGACAGAAATTCCAGAAAGAGCCTCTTGTTGGGCCAGTAGCATTCCTATGGAGCTCTTTAAGAAGTTCTATCTGCCCAACAGCGCAGTCGGCAAGCAGAGAGTTAAAACTTTACTGTGCGTATCTTTGTCCTCTTTGTCCTGTTTAGAGTGTAATATTGTACTCTATTCGATTGTTCGCACCTGTTTTCAGCCGATACTATGGCTTGACCTTGACGCAAATCGTACTATGTCGTTTGTTCTTTGCCCTGGCATAGGACCACCAGAGCCCCTTAGTAACTGCAACCTGGTGAACGCAACAGCGGACTCCATCAGGATTGAATGCGAGTCTGGCTACAATGGGGGTCTGGAGCAAACATTTCATCTCGAGGTAAGCGTCAAGCATGCATTGGTGCCTTCTGGCCCAGGATAGGTTAAGTCTTCCCCAATGATCGCGCCACACGTTTCCCTCCAAAAAAACGCGGCTTCCACAAAACAAGCACAATTGGTGAGCAAGGCAAAATCTCCTCGCCGCCACGGGTGGTTGCGATGAATGCATTTACAACAATATCGCTTTGGGTGTAAACGCATCCAGGTTTCATTTGTTCAACATCAATCCGGAAAAAAACCTTCCTTGCATTGGTGGCTTTCTTAGTGAAAGCATTTTCGAAGGACGGCATTTTGGCACGCGACAGATGTTCGGTGTTTTTTTCCCCTCTTTCGACGCCCTGTTTGGAATTCTATGCAACTCACGTATATTGTGTCAAGCACGAATGAAACGAAGCGTCATCCTCACCTTCCCGGAATATTTTAAACTCATACCATTTTAGGGCCGAAGCACTGAGGCTTGCGTCCATTCGTTAAGTCTCGCTTGTGCATACGTAGCCAAATAGCTACCCTTGGCAACACCGAGCTTACCGGCTGTATCCAGCGCTCCGACATACACTATCTCAGCGGTTTGCTACTAATTGCAAGTGGTGTAGCTGAACCAGCACCGCGAAAATCACGTGTTCTCGCCTCGTGCTGCTGCCTTCTGTCCGTACAATAAATGCGCGGGTTTACTTTGAAAGCCCTTTCGCCTGCTTGCGCGCTGACTCGCCCCCGTCGCGGTCTTCTCTTGCAGGTTATCGATTCGTTGCGCAGCGAGACAGTCGCCGTGCGCGAGGAAAAAGAGAGGCCGGTATTCCTCGTGCACCCGCTGCCGGCGGGAACTGAGTTCATTGTTCGCGCCTTTGCCAAGAACGCCAGGGGACGCAGCGACAGCGACATATTCACCGCCAGCACCGAGGATGCGCCAGGGCCCGCCCCAGGTGAGCCGTCGGCGATGCGGGCCGAGCAAACGCTGAGCTACTACTACTACTACTAAGTGGTTCGAGTGAAAAGGAAAGGAGATGCACTGGGGATATTATTGAGCCCAGCTGGGGGCTCACCTGCATACAACCCAGTGCGGGGGGGAGGGGGAGGAGGGGTATATAAAGATTGGAGGAGAAAGGGAGTGATAAAAGGATAGGTAGGAGAAAGGGAGAGATAAAAGGATAGGTAGGCGAGCAACAAGAGCGAGGAGCCTCGACGTGAATATCCGTGAAGCAGCAGCAATGGCGCGTCCAGCAGACTACTGTCTATAGGCGCTGAGCAAGTCCTGTAGCCTCCAAGTAGGCCAGCAGGAGGCGGAAGACGTCACGGCGGGTGGAGTCGGGGCCTGCTGGGTGTAGCAGGTTCTCCAGGCGCTGGTGGGGCAGCCCAAGACGTTGGAGCGAAGTCTGCAGCACTTCCCGGTGTGCCGCAAACTCCGGGCAGGAGCAAAGCAGGTGCTCCAGCGTCTCAGGCTCGGGACAGTGGGCACAGGTGGGGGAGGAGCGGTGGCCTTGGCGGTGCAGTCGGGCTGCCACGTCAACACAATTCAGCCGCAGCCGGAGCAGCAGGCTGCGGACGTCCCTGCTCAGGCGGCCCGGGAGGACCCGAGGGGTCTGGCCACTCACCACACGGCGGTCTGGGTGCATGGCGAGGGCCACTTTGGCGAGCTGCTGGCGTGCAGCGTCGAATGGTGTGACGTCCCGGGAGACAGGGGTGACTGGCTGGTGGGCACCCTTGGCCAGGGCGTCGGCCGCGTCGTTCCCCGTGATCCCCATGTGGGACGGCAGCCACTGCAGGCGGACGTTGCAGCCGCCAGAGGCAACCGTATGGAGCTTGGCAGCCAACGATGTCTCTACATGCCCGCAGGAACTGGACGGCTGGTCTGCCTCCCGTAGTCGTAGCAGAGCTGGCCGAGAGTCCGTCAGGACCAAAGCCTGGCTGTCCTGGCCCGCCCGTTCCAGCAGCAGGTCCGCAGCCAGGTGCAGGCCAGCCAGCTCCGCAGTGGTTGACGACGCAGGGAAGGGCAGGCGGCACGTTCGGCTGGCGCCCAGCGCAGGAGCCGTGCAGGCAGCTGCCGCAGTGCCCGTGTGGGGCGGTCAAACGCTGAGCAACGCAGTGAAATGATTGGCCGAGTTAGTGTACATTCATCTCATGAATACACGGGAACACACGGCGACTGATAAAAGGAGCGGACAAATAAGCGGTCACTACAAATCGGTGTAGGAATGAATAAACCGCAACTATGTAATCTTCAAAACAACAACGGGCCACAGCGTGCGCTGGGAACAAAGAGCTTAAAAGGGGCCCTGAAAGGGGTTTTGCGGATACGTCATTGTTGTCGTTTTCAGATCAATCAATGTTCTAGTGATCACGTCCTTCAATAATCTTGCTTAAGTGATGAGTACTGGTAGAGTTATTGCAAATTAAACCAGCGCATTTTAATTCGCCGCGCCTTTTCCCCTCGCTTCGCGCTTGTCCTCGCCCTGCTGCTTTAGTGAACTACACTGCGGCAGTGCTCTGCACAGATATTTCCTGTCATGCCTCGCTTCTCGGGGAAGTCGGCAACAACATCCGGTTGCGCGCGTCTGCTACTGCGATAGTACCGCGTCGCCAGCACCGCTTTGGAGTCGCCCCGTTTGACTTTTTGCGGTTCGTTTGCGGCGTTTTATTTATTTATCATTCTGCTTGTGAATCTCGCACTCCGCTCACGTCTGGAAAAGCTGACAGAAAAAAAGAGGCGGCATTTTTAGGCTTTAACTCCACGCCGAAAGATCGCGCGAGAGGAGAACGACCCTGTCAGCGACCGCAGTACAGGGGCTGGTATATAACCGCGCGGACGCGGCGATGATGTGTTACTACGTATAATGAGAGTCTGAAATGTGTGAGCGAATGACTAAAAATCACCTCAAAATTTGTTAGAGTGAGCATGTGCGTGCATTCCAAACCCACATCGATTTATATATTCCTGAATTGGCCGCCTGTTCGCGCCGATATCCAGCTTAGTTCTGTTGTGGTGACGCAGTGCAAGCGCGTACACAGGCAGAGTAGTATTCCATTCCGTGTGCCAACCCGCCGCGTTGGCTCAGTGGCTAAAGCGTTGCGCTGCTGGGCACGAGGACGCGGGTTCGATTCCCGGCCGCGGCGGCCGCTTTTCTGATGGAGGCGAAAAGCAAAAATGCCCGTGTGTACAAGATTTCAGCGCCCGTTAGAGATCCCCAGGTGGTCGAAAGTAATCCGAAGCCCTCCACTACGGCGCGCCTCATCGCCTGCGTTGCGTCGGCGCGTTAAACCCTACAATCAATCAAATCATTCAGTGCGTCATGCATCCTATCCCCTCTCCTCCACCACCCACTTAGCCGGAAAATTCTTCGCGACTGTGCGTTTATCTATTAGACATGTACGCGGTAACCTATATTACGAGCGGTTTCGAGAGAGCAGTGCTGGTTTCGAAGCCGCACCTGCCCCTTTGTTCGACCCTACATGTTATCGCACAAAACAATTAAACCACCCTCGCTCTCATGTGTGACCACCCAGAGGCGTTTTTGTAAAGACGATAGTCTTTCTTGGGCTACTTAAACCCAAAAATTTTGGTCTGTCTGTATGTCTGTCCGTCTGCCTGTCTGTGACCCCATTCAGCCACCCGGCCAAAGCAAAATCTACAGCTAAATCTACCCGTCTATGTCCGGTGTAATGTTCATACTTGTCAACATTGTTGAAGAAGAACAAGACATTACGCAAATATGAGACAACAAATCAATACAGAAGTGAAATTTGCAGTGTTCCTTTATAAAAAAATCAAACATGCTTGAATTTGCCAAATTAAATACTTCATCAACTGTACAAAAAGAATTCGCTCCGCCGTCGCCTGCTGTCGCCCGCGCCACTATAGCTTCTGGCGCCATTTTAAGAAATCAACCGGCAACAGTTACGCAAGTTTCCACTAGATAGGTTCCACGTTCTGCTTGCAACGCACCTGGAGTAGGGAAACGCGGTTCTGTAAACCCTGAAGTAGGGCGCCTCGATTAACGCGCGTCTTCGCCGTGCGGCAGCGTTCGCATCGGGACACCCGGTTTGGAGCAGTGGAACGCGGGAAATTTCAAATGATTTAAGCAAACCTTTGGCGTCTTTACCTTGGGAGGAGCGCGACGCAAGAGGAACAACATGAGAGGTGAGCGGGAAAGCGAAGGGAGGCATTTACTTCGCAAAAGCCGATAAAGACTATCGTCTTTTGACGGCATTTGCAATGAAAGGAGCAGATACGCGGCCATTTTTTTTCTTTGTGAAGGGTGCTCGTTCAGTTTTTGTTTTCTTTCTTCTTTTACGTTGGCAGCGCTGTCAATGGCAATATGTGGCGGGATTCGCTGCCGATGGCGGCCCTATGCTTTCTATATCCCCCCCCCCCGCCCGGAGCCTACCTTGTGTGGAAGGAAGGAAAGGAAAGCCTACGTACCTTGGATTGAAGGAAAATATGTTTATTCTATATAACGACCTACCAATTTTGCAAAAAACGCACATCAATATCTTTTCCTCTGAAAGTACTATTGGATTTTTCTAATACAAAGCACGAGTTCGAGACTTAAGAATAATACCACTGAAGTAAATGATCTATTGACATTTCAAATGGTAGCTCCAGAGTTCTATCAAAAAATTTTGCTTCGAATTCGCCAGTAATATACGTAAACCAGGCCACGTAAAGCAGCCAAGGAAAAAAAATCCCCAGCCATCTCCACTAAAGTGGAACCTGGGGAGGGCGAAGCATGCAGTGCATTCTTGCCGCCTTGGCGTTTTTTGCTAACGCAGATGAAACCGTTGGGGGCTAGAGGTATACAGCTTCCCTGTAAAAGTATCGTGTCTTTGAAGCACAAAGCGTTCTAGCGCGAGGCGTAAACGTGTGTGTTTTAGCACCGTGACTACATGAAATGACGCCGACGACAGCACACGCCGACAGCCCGAGCCCCTAAGGAGCTTCGCCCCTAAAAAAGAACAAATACCCTGTTGAATCACAGCGCAAACGACGAGACAAAGGACGATAGCAAGAGGACACACGAAGCGCTTTGTCCTTTGTCTCGTCGTTTGCGCTGCGGTTCAACATGATCACCAACTCGCCCAAGTTTTCACGTTGCCAACAAATACCCTGCCGGGACTTCACCCTGCAACGTTGAGGGATGTCGAGCAACGCTCGCAGTTCGAGACCACTGAGTCGCGGCTTTTCTTTTTGTTTATTGGTATACTTTGACAGAACGCAACAAACAAAACACTAAACTGCTACAAACGCTATCCAGCACTTGGGTAACAGAGTAACGGCTACAATTGTTTCATATTTGCTATTCCGGAGGCTCGGGCTGAGCTTTCCACACTTCTATAATCAGTCAAATAGAGTCAGAAAAGTACTCTTCGGACCGTTTGGCATCGATGTCACAATGGTGTACGGCCATGCACGATTTCCGGATGCCATGTAGCGCCAGAATGATCACATGTTCGCTTTGAATAGGTAGAAACCTGATCCGGTAATAACGCTGTAATAATCCTGTAGTAATAATTGTCATTGTTCTTTCTTGTATGCAAATAAATTTCAACAAACCTGAGACCTGAAACCCGTAGGCATACAGGGGGAAGTCCTTTTTTAATGTGCGCTCATGCACACCCCAAAAAAAGACCCTGTAGCGGCGCGTGTCCACCGCGCCGAGGCGACGACGACGACGAAGGCGGAACCACGAGGCGCACGCTCACGTGCGCTCGTGCTGGAGGAATAAAAATCAGTTCGAGCCCAAACGCTGTCGTGGCTGGTTGTCACTGCGCCGGTCGCGACATGATTTGGTGACGTGGACCGAACTCGCCTCTTCTGACCGCGCCATGTCGGACCCTTCGGCTTCGCCGGATTCTGCGGGCCAACTACAACCCGGCGCACATACGCCCGCCCACGAAGCAGCTCCGCCTGCTCACGCTACAACTGCGGCTGTGCACAGCGCTACTCTACCCCCGTTTTAAGTGCGAATGCACTTCTTAAGCGAGCCTGAATCGTCCGCCGCCGTCGTCCGCATAGCAACAGCTGCGAGTGCGCGCGCTCCTCGTCTTCCTCCTCGTCTTCCCTAGCAACGGGGGGAGATGGGCGCGCGCTACTTTCCTCCTCCTCTCTCCGCTCAGTGACTGCGGGTGTTGGGCGCCTCCTCTCCACTTCGGGCGGGAGAGCTCTCGCTCGCGTAGCGGGCGCTCCGCATTCCGACGCGCGAGGGCGCTCGTGTAGCCCTCGCCGTAACGGCGGGCGCTACTCTCCTCCTCCTCTCTCCGCTCAGTGACTGCGGGTGTTGCGCGCCTCCTCTCCACTCCAAGATCACGATATCCACCGTAATCGCGCAATCAACAACCGTGCATTCGCACTTACACACTCTCCCCCTCGGGGAAGTGCGAGGGAATTTTTTTGGACTCGGAACCCGCGGACATGGTTCACGCAAGTCGAAGCGCGCTTCCGTCTGCATCGCATCACCGGCCAGGAGACGAAATATAACAGCGTCGTGACCTCCTTGCCAGGCAGCATCGCGGACGAGCTAGCCGACATCCTCGACGCCCCACATCCTGAAGCGCCGTACGACCACCTAAAGGCAGCGATCATCCAACGCAAGTCGGAGTCGGAGCGCAGCAGGCTGCAGCAGCTTCTGAACACCGAGGAGCTCGGTGACAGGCGACCCTCGCAGTTGCTACATCGCATGCGGCAGCTATTGGGCGATCATGGCCAGGACCTCAACAATCCACTTCTTCGGGAGCTCTTCCTTCAACGCCTCCCCCAGAACATGGTATTGGTACTTGCGACAGCCGCTCACATGCCCGATCACAATCCGGGACGCAGGGCGGCCAGGGCCAAGGCCCTCACCGAGGCGCACACAAACGACACGGGCGCCCTCTACGTGGACGCAGCGAGATACCCAGACCGCCCGAACACCTACGTGGCCGTGGCGGTGAAGGCTACAACTGGTGATGTGTACAGTGCGTGCAGTGTCCGTGCTCCGACCGCCTTACAGGCAGAGGAGGTGGCGATCGCGCTCGCGCTAACACACCCGCGGTGTACCACAGTACTTAGTGACTCGCGTTCGGCCATCGCGAACTACGCTAAGAACACAGTGTGCGATAGGGCAGTGAGTACAGTGCAGTGTCGTGCAACGTCCGGCGAGCTGGCGACGCCGGTCACCCACATCCGCTGGTTTCCGGCGCACACGAGCGTCGAAGCCAGCAGGCACCCCAACCGCAACGAGACAGCGGACGCCGCCGCGCGAGAACTTTCCCAACCGCGAGGCGCCCCCCCGCTCCTCCCCGGCGGACGGGCACCCAGAAACCGAACAAGAACCCCTCGCGTCGTACGGGGAAATACTACAGTGGTACAGGCTCGGCAGGCGACTCAAGCCGCCCCCGCACCCCAAGCTTACCAGAGCGGAAGCCGTGCTATACAGACAACTACAAACGAACTCGGTGATCACCCCGGTGCTGGCGCGCCACGTGTGTCCAGAGGTCTACGAAAGTGTGCTGTGCAGTGTGTGCGCGAGAACGAACGCAACGCTAGCCCACTTGCTGTGGGGATGTGAACGACACTCGCTGGAGGCAGACGGTGCAACGCGCCTGCCCGAGGACATTACGTATGCCATGAACTCGGGTGAGCACGAGGTGCAACTACGAACTATCCAGCGGCTCGAGGCTGCTCTCGCAGGGCAGAAGCGCAGGGAAGCGTCGTCGGGGGGTCGGCGGGTCAACACCCGAACACCCACTACGCACCGACCGCGCCGACGCCCGCGATGCACTGCTTCGGGGACGACCTAGTACTCGTCTAGGAAGGGCAGGCCCTGCGTGGCCGAGGTCCCTACCCTCCGCAGGAACCTTCAATAAAGTCATTTTCTCTCTCTCTCTCTCGACCAACTCGCGGAACTGGCTGACCGCATCGCGGACTATTCCCGGTCCCCAAGCATCGCCGCAGTCGTCGATACGCCCTCCACCTCAAGGGACGACTCCAGGCTTGATCGACTTGAGAGCCGCATTGATTAACTCAGCCATCAGGTGTCATCCCTCGCACCCCTCTTGCACCGACGCCGACGTGCATCCCGCGACCGACGGTACTCCCCATCCCCGTCCCGTTCTCAACATGGCTCCTCCGCAACGCGCGGTGAGCCTGGCCCTTCGGGCGTCTGTTGGTATCATCGTACCTTCGGCACTGCCGCCCGCAAGTGCAGCCAGCCTTGCTCATGGACGGGAAACTAGGAGACCGGACACTGGCGGCGGCAAGTGAACCCGGTCATGCAGTCAGCCGCCTCTTCTAAGTCACCGACAAGGTTGCCGGCCACCGCTTCTTGGTCGATACGGGAGCAGAGGTCAGCGTCATACCGGCCTCTTCGCTAGACCGACGCCGCCGAGAAATGACCTCCCCGTTAATCGCCGTCAACAACTCGCCGATCAACACCTACGGCCAGCGGTCGCTCACAGTTAATTTTGGCCTACGTCGCACCTTCCGGTGGCTTTTCACAATTGCTGACATCAAGCCGCCCATTCTCGGTGCTGATTTCCTGGCTTGCTACAACCTGGCCGTGGACGTGCACTCTCGACGCCTCGTGGACATGACGACGAGCCTTTCAGTACATGGCATTCTCTCCTCTGCCACGGCGACCGGACTGCAAGCCTTTGTGCCATCTTCCGTGTACGAGAAGATACTTGCAGATTTTCGCGCGATCACAAGACCCCACACGGGAGAGTCACCGGTGAAGCACACCATCACCCACCACATCGTCACGAAGGGACCCCCTGTCTTCGCTCGAGCGCGTCGTCTCGCCGGATCACGTTATGCCATTGCTCGCCGGGAGTTCGATCACATGCTGGAACTGGGAATTGTCCGTCCATCCTCGAGCAACTACGCGTCAGCCGTGCATATGTTACCCAAAAAGGACACCGGTGACTGGAGGCCATGCGGTGACTACCGTGCCCTCAATGCGATCACCGTGCCGGACAGGTACCCGCTCCCTCATTTGCAGGACTTCACCGCCAATCTGGCAGGCTGCAAGATATTAAGCAAGGTGGACTTGGTCAAAGCTTATCACCAGATACCTGTGGAGCCAGCAGACATACCGAAGACTGCCATCATTACACCATTTGGTCTCTTCGAATATGTCCGCATGCCCTTCGGCCTGCGTAACGCCGCCCAGACCTTTCAACGTGCCATCGACGAGGTTACCCGCGGTTTAGACTTTGTTTTTGCCTACCTCGACGACCTCTTGATCGCAAGCTCATCACCATCCGAGCACGAAGTGCACTTGCGAGCCCTTTTCACTCGGCTTGATGAATATGGCTTCGTCATCAACCCCAAAAAGTGTGTCTTCGGCGTGCAGACCATCGAGTACCTGGGCCACTTGGTCACTCCACAGGGCATCAGACCTCTCGACACCAAGGTGAAGGCCATCCAGGACTTTCCACAGCCCACCTCAATTAAGAAGCTTAGAGAGTTCTTGGGCCTGCTGAACTTCTATCGGCGGTTCATTCCCAACTGTGCCGAACTAGTCCAGCCCCTCACTGATCTGCTGGCCACCAAGACAGGCCCTGCAGAGCACTTCGAGTGGAGCGAGCAAGCAGCGTCTGCCTTTTCTGCTGCGAAGAAGGCCCTCTCCGACGCTGCCATGCTTATACACCCCGTTCCTGATGCTCAACTTCGTCTTATAACCGACGCCTCCAGCGTGGCTGTCGGTGCTGTGGTTGAGCAGTTCGTCTCCGGTTGGCAGCCACTTGGTTTCTACTCCCAGAGGCTGAAACCTGCCGAGACGAGGTACAGCACCTTCGGGCGCGAGCTACTGGCTATCTACCTTGCCATCAAACATTTCCGGCATTTCCTGGAAGGCAGGGACTTCTACGCCCTTACGGATCCCAAGCCCCTGACGTTCGCTTTCCAGCGCAACCACAGCTCGTACTCGTCGCGTGAGATCCGTCACCTCTCCTTCGTCTCGGAGTTTACTGTCGATCTCCGCCATGTCAGCGGCCCGATCAACACTGCTGCTGACGCGCTGTCTCGCGTCGAAGCACTTTCGTCTACACCCCAACCAATTTCCATGAAGAGCTTGCTTCTGCACAGCGACAAGACCCTGAGCTCCAGCAACGCCGCTCTGACACCTCCACGCTGATTTTCACGGATGTGCCGTTGCCGTTTACCGAAGGCACAATCACATGTGAGACGTCAGCCGGCGTCTCCCGACCTTATGTTCCACCGGCGTTTCGTCGAGCCGTTTTCGACACCCTGCAAGGCAAGAGTCACCCCGGCATCCGAGCAACTCAACACCTCGTCACAGCTCGGTGGTTCTGGCCCTCGATGAATGCAGATGTGCGCCGGTGGGCACGCACCAGCCTATAGTGCCAACGCGTCAAAGTAACCAGGCACACTGTCACTCCTGCCTCGCCATTCCATCCACCGGACAGCCGTTTCGCGCACGTGCACATTGACCTGGTCGGCCCCCTACCACCGTCGCGATGCGCCACCTACTTGTTGACGTGCGTCGACCGCTTCACGCGCTGTCCAGAGGCAATCCCGATACCTGCTATTACGGCGGAAACAGTCGCCAAAGCATTTGTTGGTGGTTGGGTGTCCCGTTTCGGCTGCCCCGCTGTTGTCACCACTGATCGCGGGCGTCAATTCCAATCAGCCCTGTTCAACACTCTCGCTGCCATCTTGGGAGTACGCCACATACACACCACCTCCTACCATCCGTCTGCCAACGGGATGGTGGAGCGTTTACACCGCCAACTCAAGGCAGCTCTCACCACCTACGAGCCAAGGGAACACTGGGCCGACCACCTTCCCCTCGTCTTGCTCGGACTACGCTCGGCTTTTAAGGCAGACCTGCATTGCACATCTGCCGAGCTGGTGTATGGCTGCCCTCCTCGTCTCCCGGGCGACCTCCTCACACCTCCGCCTGCCGATGGTCCTTCGGACCCCGCCGGTTACGTGGCTGAACTTCGTCGCCTTTTCGAGCAAATCCGGCCTGTCCTTCCTCGACAACGCAGCGACCACTCCGTCTTCGTGAGCCAGGACCTTTCTTCCTGCACTCACGTGTTCGTGCGCCACGACGCTGCCCGTCAGCCCCTCACTCCCGCTTTCGATGGCCCATACCGCGTCATCGAGCGGCACCCCAAGACTTTCACCCTCTACATCAACGGCCGCCAAGACGTCGTCGCCGCTGACCGCGTAAAGCCTCCATACCTCGCCTCTCTTCGACCCAACCAGACCTTCCCCGTCTCAACAACCATGCCCAGAACTTTGCACCATCAACCGTCGAAAACTGTCACGTGGTCTTCAACAACGGCCTCCGGCTCTACGGGGGGGAGCCCTGTAGCGGCGCGTGTCCACCGCGCCGAGGCGACGATGACGACGAAGGCGGAACCACGAGGCGCACGCTCACGTGCGCTCGTGCTGGAGGAATAAAAATCAGTTCGAGCCCAAACGCTGTCGTGGCTGGTTGTCACTGCGCCGGTCGCGACAACCCCACCCCAACACTCTAACGAAACATGTCCAACCGTCTCGGGATTTTTGCATGGGTTAAACAGTCAACCCCCCTGGAACTTCCATACGCGCGTGACTGTTGTCCCGAAAATGAGGTTTTGGACTGTTCCAGCGCTACTAAGGTCCCGGTGCGACGCCACTGATGATATGGTTTAGCACTGCCCTACGTGCATCTCGGAAACATTACGGGCTGCTTTTATCATTGGCGGAACACGCGCAGTTAAAATCACCAAACGAAATTAACAGCCGCTCACAAATAACACGTGAAACACAAAGAACACGCCATTCTTTCAAACACAAATCAAAGTAACAAACCAGACCGCTTCCGACACTGCGACGGTTGTTAGAGTCGTCTGCAAACTACGCCTTATTGAAGGCGCGCAGCCTGCAGTCAATCCCACTTCAGGAGCAACGCAGACATCATAGTTTGCCATGAAGGGCCGCGCCATATGGTTGGTCTGGTCCTCCCTCTCAACCTTGGTCTCTTGCAAGGCCAGTATGTCCAGATCCCCGTCAGTCACGAATCGATGCAACTGGTTTTCACGCGTCGGGTCAGCAAGTCCCGTGACATTTAGCGTAGCGATGCGGATGGGCTTGTTTACAAGTTCAGAGGGTAACGAAACCTAAACACAAGGGGGTCAAAATAACTCAACCAGAAACTGGAAACAACTCAAACAGCTCAAACGCCCACTCACGTGCACTTCTCTCGAGCAGTGGAAGACCGAGCCAACGCAAAAACCTAGTTATATTCGCACAAACGTCCGCGCCCTTGAGGGCACCGGTACTCGTTCCTTTTCGAAGACCCGAAGTGGTGCTAGGAAGGTCAACCGGGGGGCGTCGGTCTGTAGGGTGGCCCATTGGGCTTCGACTTGACGCCCGAACGACGCTCCGGTAGCGCCTTTGTAGCCGGCTCCTCGACGCTAGAAAACTCGGTGCCTCGGCTGGCGTCGTTGCCTTCGCGCTGCCGCTTTGCGGCGGCACCGCCGGATCCGTCGCCAGCGAACTCCATGTTCATGACGTCCGCTACGGGAGCCAGCTCCATCGTCGTCATCGCCTCCTTCACCTTGCGCAAACCTTGATGCCGCTAGCCTGGCTCGACCAGGCGCACGGGGTAGGCGTCTTGAGCTCACCTAGCTGCTCCTTCGGAGGAACGCTAGCGCAAGCCTCGGCCACGACCGGCAGCTCTGGGACGCGCGTCGTCACCATCAGTCCCGGCTGCCGTCCCGCCCGCGTCCGCTTTGCCCATGAGGTTTTCACGGAGCTCGTCGTCCCTCGCAGACACCACGTCTGAACTCATCGAAGCCCACCGCACGGCCCAAATCCACCGACTGGCCCGCACCCACACTGGGCGTTCCACACTTGCTCGACTTTCCATCTCAACCCCTATCCTCCCCCCATCCTCCGTCCCCATCCCTAGAGAATTTCACCAACTCATAAGAATTAAGCCATTACCTCGCAACTCTCACCCCACATTACATGCGGCCAGACGTGCTGCTCGTGCAGCGAACCTGCAACGCCTGCACCCCCCCTCACTTCATACCATCTACGTAGACGCTGCTAGCTACCCCTCCCGAGCTGCATTCTCCATAGTAGCGCTCTCCGAGGATAGCACACCTCAGGACTCCCTCACTGTCCTCACGAGTTCAGCCACAGCGGCGGAGGAGGCGGCCATATCCCTCGCCCTAGCCAAAGACCCCTGTCCAGACACCATCCTGTCAGATTCACAATCCGCAATCAGAAATTTCCAAGCTGGCCGGATATCCAAAATTTCCCTCCAAATTCTACCCCGAAAACCCCCTCCTCACCCCGTGGTCTTGTTGTGGGTCCCCGCCCATACAGGAATAGGTGCCAACGAGGCGGCCAACCGAGAAGCTCGAGCTATGACCACCCGAGCAGGCCCTTCGTTGGAGACCAACCACGGCCTTCCCAGCTCCCGGGACATTCTCATCTTGTACAGGGAAATCACACAACATTACCGCCTTCTCCGCCGCCACTATCCCCCCCCCCCGCACCCCAGCCTCACACAGCAGGAGGCCAGAACCTGGCGCCTCCTCCAAACGCACTCCTTCCCCTGCAGAGCCTCCCTCTCCCACGCACACCCTTCCCTGTTCCCCTCCTCACTCTGCCCACTCTGCGGCGCCCGGGACTCTCAACTACACTCCCTCTGTGAGTGCCCGCGCTCCCCTTTTCCCCCTTTCCCCACACCCACCCACTGGGAGCAGGCCCTGCGGAGCTCGACCCTGGAGACCCAGACCACCCTCGTCTCCAGGGCCCAACAGGTCGCGGAAACCCTCTGGGCCACCGCCACCTCCTCCCCCTGACCCAGCCGTAAAATAAAGTGGTTCTCTCTCTCTCTCTCCCTCGCAGTCCCGGCGATGGTCGCGTTGGACTTTACGCACGCACTCGCCTCGTGTCCGAAGCGACAGCATTACAAGCACTGCGGCACCGTGCACCCAAGCACGAGACACATGCACGACGAGAGTATTCATGACGACGTTCGCAGTCGTGAGCTATTCGCACAAGTCTCACAGCCTGCAACTGGCGAGCCAGATGCAATCAATCGTGCCATCGTTGCGACCGTCGTGCGGCCGCACGCAACAATAGCACGATTGGGATCCGCGCGTCACGACGTCACTGCGGAAGCTTCGTTGGCCATTTAACACCAAACACCATAATACACGGTTCACCATTTTCACTATTTTTTAAGGCACTATATTTATGGGCTCGCCTTGTCGCCTTAGCTCGCTAACGGTAGATGCGACTGCCGGAATCAGGCGGTGCAGCGAGATAACGCACCCAAATAGAGCCTTCTGTACCGGGGTCAGGGAGTCTCGCCGAGGCTTCGAAAATCACGCGGTTTAAATAGCCATAACCGTTCGAACCTCGTGAACCGTTCACGCTCGTCATACATCTCCCCGTTATTTAGCGCAAAGAAAACTGCAGCCCCCGCGTTCATTTAGTTAGAAACGCTCGTTGAGTTGGTTTTTACCATAGTAAGCGAGAAAAGCGGTCGCCAAAGAAAGAAATGCCGCGTTCGAAATGCTGCAGAAAGGCTCCAGCCGCGCAACAAAAGAAAAGGCGCGTTCGAAATGACGTAGAAAGGCTCCAGCCGCGAAAGAAAAAAATTACGCGTTCGAAATGACGCGAAACAGCTCTAGCATGCGAAATTAAAGCAAGTGCAAAAAGAACAGAACTCCCGCTGGCGCGATTTCAGGCAGGGGATGCGCGAGCTCTTCGAAGGCGGGAAATTTGAAATGCAGCAGTGAGCGGATAACGCGGCTGCAGCCCATTATGGCGAATCAATGCCCTGCAATTCCGACAGCTTTCACATTTAGTTGAACGGCTTTGATTTTTTTCCTATTTTCCTTACTTTTTGGTTGTTAGAAATTCTGTCCAATTATCTATATTTACGTTATCACAACGATTAAAGGTGTTACTTCCGCCAAATCTGAATTTTTGTGGAAATCCAGGTTGTTACACGGTTCGCCATTTTTGCCATTTTGCTTATATTTTTTTTCTGCCAGCGAATCAGCAAAGCATCCGAGATCAGCGACCAACTAGCGGATGCGGGCGGCCATTCCTTACTCACTTATTGTAAGGGAAGCACAATCAAGAATCTTAAGTGACTACAATACCGAAATATGCCACGTGCCTACGAGTAAGCTCGGGCAGCAACTTATACACGCCAAAGATGCGCTAGAACGTGATGGACACCCCGGGGTGGTTTATGAAATTCTTCGCCAGATTTGCGACGCATCCTACAGGGCGACACTGGAAACTGGAGAAGCCAAAACCATGTTGCTACCGACCGCACCCAAGCTAATCGCCTCGGCAGAAGAAACCGGTCACGTCAACGCTTGGGACTCGGCCACCGAAAAAGTATTATCAACGTCTACTCCGGGAATCCCTCAAAATCCAATCAAAGCCGCACGCTGTTAATCTGATGCGTGGGCCCATGCCTATAGCATATGCGTGCGCTTTGGAAGAATCCAAACATGCATAAATACGGCCCAGCCGTTTTCGTTACATGTGTGTGTGGCGTGGACCTTGTAGGCTTTTGCAGTAGTAGTAGTAGTAGTAGTAGTATTTGTTGTTGTTGTTGTTGTTGTTATGGTTGATGATGATGATGATGATGATGATGATGATTACGGCAACGACGCTGTGAATAAGGTACCTGTACGGGCCCCGAAACGTCGATTATTTTTCCCTGTTCTTTTTTTGGAGCAAGTGAGTTTGTTCTAGCAATGTTACTTCCTCGTTAGACGAGTTTTCTTCGATCTTTGGAATACGTTTCATAATGAACTTTCGAAGTGCAGTGCACTCAACTCTTGAGATGAGCAAGCAGGTGCAATCGGCCGGAGAAGGTCGCAATTTCGCTGCTGGAGTCCAATTGTCAACTCTTGTCAGGGACTCGTTAACTAGGTTTTCATGCCCCCTCCGTGTCTCGCACTTTACTATTTCAAGACTCCTCTGCATAAGCATGGACATTGGACAGGAGGGGCTAAACGGGTTCGTCAGCCTCCGCCGACACGCTCAGTGAGTTGTAAGTCACTGACGACCGTTCACTAGAACTGGCCTGCTGTGAGCAATAAAAGTTGGGGAAAGAGCGGTGAGCGCGTATCATGTAAAGCAAGGAAGTGTACCACATGGAGTCAAAGGCTGCACTGACATCTATAAAGATGATGAGGGCGAGTAACGCCTCATCTCTGGCTGTTTGGAAGCGTTCTGTCAGGGAGCAGAGAACCGACGTTGCACATTCAACCTGCGTGAAGACAACGTGGAGTGGAGTGGATAAACTTTACTAAGGCGAGCTTCAGGCGCTGATGGTTGGGCGCCCGCCAGGTGGGGGACCTCCTCTAGTCCGGGAAGACCTGGTCCGCGCTGGCTGCCCTAGCCCTCTCCACTGAGAGGTTGGAGCTGGCCAGCTGGCCCGCCCACTGCTCGCACGTTGGGTGAGGATTTGGGGTAAGGGATGGGGTTTTGTGACACTCCCGTACCATGTGGTACAGGGTGCCGGGTTGGGGAAAGAAATTACACGTAGGTTAGTAGAGGGTGGGGTACATGGCATGGAAAAGTTTAGCGTGAAAAAGTATAAGCGGCCTGAAGCATACGCTCCAAACGTTTTCCCACAAATGGTTCGATATGACTAGAGGTCCTGTGGTGGGCGGTCGAAAATTTGGCTGTACTTGACGCAGCCCCTTATTTCTCGCAGGTGACTCTGCTGCGTTCGCCATGAGTCCTCTTCTGGGCGTCATGATCGGTGCCATTGCTGCTCTTATTCTGGTATCCATCATCATCATTATTATTATAAGAATGCGGGTCAACGACAACGACGCAGGTAAGCGGACGTTGAAGTACATCATCTAGGTTTCTTCCCCCGACTGCGGTACTGGCTGCACGGTGCGGTGTGCGCTACTTTGTGGCACTGATGCTGTAACTTCGTCCAGCCCGAAGCATCTCTGCTTTCCGTATTTATTTGTAAGCAAAGTGAATCGGGCAGTCGTTTTCTATTTCTGGCTAGGAATTTTATGACATTCCATTCAGTTCCACCTTAAAGACACGAGGGCATTATTACATAAGAAGGGGGGATGTACATGTTACAATGTTAGCTCATGTGCAGTGCCCCCACGCGACGCTGATAGTTTTGTGTTCAGCCGTGCAAGCCTGGCACAGCGGCGAGTCGCCGGTTTGTGAAAATAAACACAGTTCGTTCTGGGCAAACGGCTCGGCATGTTCTCATGTCTTTCGCGGGCCTGATGGCCTACTGTTCGCGGTAGTCACTTCCTACCGCTCGGCCATCCGTACTTCTACACATCTAACAGTACAGACACGTATTACTTAGCTTGAAGAAAACACAGTTAAAAAGAAAAAACACAGAAAAGTAACAAAAACCGATTACGAAGGTACAACAAGGATAATTGGCATAAGGGCAACTCAAAACTACAGTATAAATGCAATACAGTCAAATGCAATAAGTACAAATGGTACAACATCAAAATGCAAGAACACATTATCAAGCTGTGTACTATGGAACATGGGTCGCTAGTTAGTCGCAGAAAGGTTTGCGATCTGGGCATGACGTTATGGTATCGGGTAGATTGTTCTAGAGCGTTATCGCGTAAGGAAAGAATGGGTAAGTATTGACGAAGTGCTGCTGTGAAGTCCTCCTATGGCGTTCCCACGGCTGAAATGAAGCGAGGTATGGTGTGGCAGTTTTAAGAGAGGGTGTCGGGACTTTGGGTGATAATCAACACATCAAAAATGCATAGGCGTGATATGGCCTGGTGTGACTCAGTGAATGCAGGTTTAAAGATTGCTTTAGTGCGGCGACGCTGATGTTGGGAGAGTACTGCGACCAGACAAAGTGGGCGGGGTGATATATCTACGGCTTCTAACTTCCGAGTGACGTATGCTCGTGAGGGATGCCAAATTGTATTCGAGCTCAGGTCGCACAAAAATGTAGGCTAGTTTCTTGATATCCGGCAATGCACGTTGCATGTTCCGGCGCATATAGCCGAGCGTGCGCGCAGGATATGACCAGGTGGTTTGTACGTGTATTGCCCTGATAGAGGCGATGTGAGGTGAACTCCGACGTATTTTATGGTGGTGCTCGTGCAAATCCGGGACAAGGCACTTTTGTAGGGGAAGCGTGTAACTGCAGTTTTATACCTGAATGATGCTACTTTGCATTTTTCAATGTTTAATGCCAATAATGATTTATCACACCGTCCTGCAATTTGGTTGTGCTCCTGCTAAAGAGCAATACTGTCTTCAAAGTTTAGGATGGCGTTGTAAATGACGCAACCGTACGCGAACCGTCTTAACTTGTTAACATTTTATTTGCTAGGTTAACATAAATTAGAGAAAGCAGTGGGCAGAGGATGCAACCTGTGGGACACCCGGCGTTTTATTAGAGAGAGGCGAATACTCGTGATTGACTGAGGTTAATTGCTTAAGATTGGTTAGAAAATGTCAGGATTCTATGTCAGAAAATGTTAGAAAAAGCCAAGAACTTATAATAGAAGGCATTCGAAGATTTGAAAGTTTGTGGTGCAGAAGGTTGTGCCCTAGAGAAGTCAGGAATGAAGGCATCAATCTGAACATTGGCTTCCATGTATTGTAGTAACCCATGAATGAAGCCAGCTAATTGTAATTCGCACGGGAAAATTGTGTAAACCCATTCTGATGCGAGAGAAGAGAAAAGAGAAGACTACTTTTAGCAGACTGTGTTACAATGCCTGCTGTAGGGGCAGGAGCTAAAGGCATTTAGGGCCTGACGATGGCTTCTGGCCCTCTGCAGTCTACAACAGCGGACACGTTTCAATCAAATATGCATGCTTAGCTATACAATCCAGTAATACAGAGAGAAAACAATAATTAAATAAAAATACAAAACTAGGACATCTCAAACAAAGAGAATCACATGTTGTACAATATACAAAAGCAATTTTTTTTGCAATATATGTTACTAGCATAAATAATAGAACACGACACATTTCTTGACTGATTGCCGTTTATGCCTAGACAATTAAAAATCATTTCTATACACAATACAGATTATACGGCTTACTACGAGACACACCTAACGATTGTCATATCTCCCTTGCGTTTTATAGACGTCACGTTGTTTCTCTTTTAAATGCAGTTGCACTAGTGTTAAAATTTAAATTATCTGCTGGATGTTCAAGACATCTGGTACTTTATAAATGGCTGATTGTTTTCCGTTATTACTCCTGGTTTTAGGTGTACGCCTAATTGCTCGCCGTACACAGTACTGACGGTTTTCTGCTTCGCCATCTACGTACAACTTGTTTTTGTGTGCCATCTAAACAAGTGTAAAGTAATACAGCTGTTCAGCTCTAAGTATTGAATGTTTTGAAAACAAAGGTAAAATTGGAAGGTCTTGGAATTTTCCTTAAAATTTTCGGAACAGCGTAATATCATTTTCTGCAGGACAACAAGCTTGATGTAATTATTTTGCGAGGCTGTCCCCCCAGCAATGTTCCGTACGTTAGTTTTGAATAAAGTGGACAATAATACATGTCTTTTTTTAGACCCAATGGAACTAAGTGGGATATTTTATCGAGGCATCCAACTGCTCGCGCTGGAGTCGTAACTAAATTATTTACGTGTACTCACCAGTTGAACTCTTCTTGGAACCAAACACCAAGAAACCTTTGTTGCTTTACTCGTGCAATAATATGGCCTTGGTATTTGAGATTTAGAGCTTCGTTTAAGGCCTTTTAATAGGACGGTATATTGTATATGTTGGCTTTGTGACATTTATTTGCAGCCAGCTTTGTTTTAACCGGTGTGAAAGATGCACCGGGTATTCATTTATGGCTGTTTCCACAAATTTTAAACTGTCTGATGAGAAAAAAATATTTGCGTCACCTGCATACATTATAATATCAGAAGAACCTGATATATTAACAATATCATTTATTTACCGAAATAATAACGGGCGAAATAGGGATCCTTGTGTGACACCTAGTTTCAATTTCATATCCGTAGATGTTGTGTGATTGATGCCAACTATTCGATATCGATCATCCAAGTACCTTTCCAGGAATTGTGATGCAATCTCGCAAATGCCGCAGCTAGATAAAATTTTTATCAGCAAATCAAAATGTATTGAATCACATACCTTTAAAATAAGTAAGGAAAGACTGAGTGTGTATTTCCTGTTTACCATTATTTCGATTATCTTTTCCTTTATATATGACAGAGCTTGCTTAGTTAACTTGTGCTTTTGGAAGCCGTATTGGTTCCTTGCTATTATATTATGCTTGTCAAAAACTGAACTGAGTCGCTCGTGGTTCATGCCTTCGAATATTTTAGAGAAAGTTGGAAGCACCAATACAGGACGATAGTTCGACAGGTTACTAATCTCACTACATTTGAATATCGCAGTGACTTTGACATTTTCAACTGTTTAGCAAAAGATTCCTGTGGTAAAGGTTAGGTTAATAAACTTAAATTGAGATCTTTTGTATCAGTCCGTACTTATAAATTGGGCGTTGAAAGCGTTGTGTAAACTCTTCCCTGTAAGGGCTTCATCGTATGCTGTTAATTGCTCGATACATCGAACACGTAACTTTTCTAATCAGTGCGTTTACTACCCCCATATTTTGCGTAGGTTATCGTAGATGCTTTCAAACGACTTTTGGTAATAATGTTTCTCAGCCTTTTTGGGTCTGACGTCAGCGTGTTGCTGTATTTTTTGTACTTTGAAGATGCTGCAGGTTCTCGTAAAAATACGGTCATGAAATACATGTATAGTTGTGAGATTTAATTATCTCATAGAGACTGGTCGTTGTCCACGGCTTTCGGCAACTTTTAATCGCCCGGTGGTAGAGCCTTGGCAGTGGGACAGCTGCATTATAGCTTTCACGCAAGAATGCGAGAAACATATATGCAGCTTCAGGATCGGTTTGGTTATGAGCGCAGCTTCACTCATGGGTTTCTAATAATCTATAAAACCGTTCCTGGGTCTCGGTATTCTTTTTGCTTCGAAGGCAAGTCTGGGTTTGGCACTTGCTTTGATTTTGTGTTATTTTTTATTTCAAAAAAGCCCTAAAGGCCCTCTGGGGAGGGTATTACATAGGGGGGTTACACTTGTACCCCAAAAACTGCAAAAAGAACAAAATAAACACAAGATCTAAAAATGGAAAAAATAAGTTACATTGCTAGAGTGGAAACAAATAGCAAAATTCAGTAGAAAAATAAGAACAGCTATTGTTACAGTAACTATAACGAATTACACAGAGTATTAGCACACGGAATATGACCACACGTCTTTTAACACCGCAAGAACTGAATGAAAAGGAGGCAGTGAAATGATACATGTTATACAATGATATTTTTGCTCAAAGAATTAGTAGATTTTATGGCATGCGGTTCAGTAACAATGTTTGAGGGTAGGTTATTCCACTCCATTGTGATACGAGGAACAAATGTTTCGGCAAAAACAAGGGTATGACATGTGATGCGTTTGATTTTGCATGAATGATCTCGACGCAAAAAAGCGGCTCTGGGTACACTGATGAATTCGTTATGAAGGCACACATGGGAGTACAGTTTAGGAAATAATGTTAAGCGACATATGTTGCGACGATGCGATAAGGCTTCGAGATCAGCACGATGTTACGCTTGTATAGGGTGAGTAATTAGAACAGACGAAGCGGACAGCACGGTTTTGCAAGGCTTCTAAGTCATTTATTCGATATGCCTGGTGAGGGTCCCAAGTGGCTGATGCGTAATCTAGTTTAGGGCGTATTAGTGTAATATATACCAACTTTCGTAAACGCGCGCGAGCCTGTCTGAGGTCTCGTACAAACGGAAGAACACAGAATACTGGAAGGTACGCAGTGAAATTATACAATATTATTATTCGGCTCGTAACGTTATCCCAGCTTCTTTTGTTGCGCAAATCTTAAGGAGAGTGTCACTTTGATTTGAGAGCCTGGTAAGAAGGTGAGAAGAAGGCAAAGCCATAAGATGATAAAACTGTCTGCAATTGTTGACTGTATGGGTCACCCGACCTCATATCGATATTTATGTCGCCAGTAATCACGTAGGGAGTGTTGCTAAAAGTAACAGATGCTAACGTTTTCTCTAGAAACTGTAAAAATTTGGTTTTATGTCCGTTGCGGTTGTCTGTACACCACACTGATTGTGTCGATCTATCCGAACCTCATACTCAACATTTCACTCTCTTCATTGATAGGAGACAAATGTTCTACCAATTTATGAATTAAAGTATCTTTAAAATAAATAGCGAGGCCTCCACCTTTCTTGTTGTTGTTGTTGTCGGCGGAGGAGTTCAAAACGGTAGCCCGAAAAATAAGGTGCATCGCCTTTGTCCCTAATCCAGGTTTCAGAGAAAGCTATTACATCTAAATTTATTGATACTGACTGCAAAAACAGTCACTTCAATCCACGTTGTGAAGGTGGTTGTACTGCAAAGGTGTAAACGACACCCACAACGCTTACCTATGCAGCGCCAGCTGCATTCACGCACGTGGCATCCGCTCACTGCTACCCCCCCATCACGCTCTTCGTCTCCCTGTCTTGATGAAGTGAACGGAGGTTTGGCCAAAGCCATTCGAATTTCCCGCCTTCGCAGTGCTCGCGCGCCCCCTGCCTGAACAGCGCAAGCGGGAGTTCTGTTCTTTTTTTTTTTTGCTTGCTTTCATGTCGCAAGTGCCGGCACCTAACTGCGCAGTTTGGAACGCTCCGTTTCTGGCGGCCACTTTTTGCGTCTTTGCAAGGGTGGCTCCATCTCTTTCGCTGCTTCCACCTCACTGTTGTTTCACGCGTCACCGCCAAAGAGCGCTCTCCCCCTCACCAGACTTTGAATCCAAACTACCGTCTGCCGCAATCTTTGAACATTGGCGCGCCCGCATCACGTACCATAATTTGGATGCGAAAAACAGATTACAAACAGCGGCACGTGCAAACACGGTTAGTTGCTTTCTGCCGTGTATTTATGGGGTTTGACATGGGAGCGAACGAGTGAGTGAGTGAAAAGACTTTATTCGATCATCCGGCGGACGACTATCTTAGCCTCACGAGGGGAGGGTAATCGCGATGCGGCCACACATCATCTCGGCGTGGTGTCCTTTACTCGGCGAGCAGCCCTCACTACTCCCGCCTTCTGGCACCCGCGCCTGCCCCTCCCTGTGCTGGGGTGGTAGCGAGCACCTGGCGCTTTCGCTCGGGCGCTGCTTTTCGAGGGCAGCCGAAATCCACTGGGCGGCCCGTGTCTGTTGTTCCCGTTGGTCGCTTCCCGCAGCGGCCGCAAGCCACGGCGGGATCGTCGTCACTGTCCGTGCCTCCCTCGGATTTTAGATGAGGAGCATCTGATTCACTCGCCTTGTCCCTCCGTCGTCGTCGTCGTTGTCGGCGTTGTCCGCCCCTCCCCAATTCTCCTCGCCGCGCCAGCTGCGCTCTCCGCCGTCACCCCTCTCCTCTCCGATAGCGAACACTCTCTCGCGAGGGGCATTGGATTTGATTCGATTCGATTGGCTTGGATTGGATTTGATTGAATTGGCTTGGCTTAACTTGGCTTGGCTTAGATTGGATTGGATTTGGATTGGATTGGATTAAAGTGGATTGTCTTGGATTGTGTTGCGTCACAGCCGCGGCACGTTGCGTCATAGCCGCGGCAGAGGCGCTGGGGCAGGCGCATGTGCAGTACTCTCTCTTCCGCGGTTTCCTCCCCTTGGGGCGCGCTGCGGCTGCGCATATAACCGGTGTGCTGTTCTCCGGCGAAGCAACATCCACGCTGGGCTCAAACACCTAGAGTCCACGCCGCTTTACAAGTACGTCACCGTCGTCATCGACTGGGACCGGCTTACGCAGTCCCCTCATCGTTATGCGCGCTATAAAACGCGGTCCCTTCGCCGCTCCGCCTATGCGTCGCATCTACACAGGGGTTCCCGCGAGGGGAGGTGGGAGTTTTCTTTTGTGCACAGTCCCACAAAATGTGGGCCGCAGTAGCCCTTTACGATTCACACACGCGACACAAGTCACTCACATATACGCTAGAGCACACGTGTTTCATGAGCACCGGCGTGGGTAGCGACCCAGTCTGCAGTTGCCGGAACGCCACCGCCTCGCTTCGGGTCAGGCCCGGGTGAGGCGGGGGCATAGTCCTGCGCCCTAGTCTATACCAGCTCAACACTTCACTATACTCCGTCATCCTGTCTTTGGCTTCGCACCACCACTCCTTCGTCGAGTCGGCCGGTTGGGCGGGGCGGTATGTGAGACCTCGCGCCGCCTCGTTGGCCGTCTCGTTGTGGTTTGCGTTGCCTCGGGCTGACACGTCCCTTCCCATGTGGGCCGGGAACCACTCGATAGTCACCGCTCTGTTCGTTGGGTTGACCGCGCGCAGCACCCCCACTGCTGCCACACACACACTGCATCTGGCGTAGTTCCGCACCGCGGTCCTGGAATCGCTCAGCACGGTCGTGCATCCGGGGTGGGCGAGGGCCACGGCGATGGCTACCTCCTCGGCCTGATGCGCCGACCGTGTCCACACGCTCACCGCCGCCTTCGTCTCGCCGGTGACCGCACTGACCACCGCCGCGGCGAAAGCTCCCCTCCTGTCCTGATATTCCGCCGCGTCCACATATACGGCACCGCTGTCTCTGGCGTGGAGGTCGATCAAGGCCCTGGTCCTTGCCGCCCTCCGCTCCCTGTTGTACTGAGGATTTACGTTCTTCGGTATCGGGCACAGTTGCACGTGTCTCCGCACACACTCTGGTACCTCCGCTCCTTCCGCAATCTCCTCGTCCGCTCTCCTCAGCTCCAAACCTAGGTTACGGAGCACCTGCCGGCCGGTTCTCGTGCCCGAGAGCCGCTCCAGCTGGGCCGTTCTCTGGGCTTCTGCAATCTCCTCAAGAGTGTTGTGCACCCCCAGTGACAGGAGCTTCTCCGTGCTTGCACAGTCGAAAAGCCCGAGTGCGGCCTTGTAGTCCCTTCGTATGAGCGCGTTGATCCTGTTGCGCTCGTGTATCTTCCAATTGTGGAAGGCCGCCACATAGGCAATATGGCTCACGGGAAAGGACTGGACCAGCCGCGTTAGGCTGGCCTCCTTCATGCCTCCGGCCCTTCTGCTCGATACCCTCTTTATGAGGCGTATGGCCGTGTTGACTTTGGCCGTTAGGCGGTTGATGGTTTCGCCATTGCTTCTGCCTCGCTCTAGGAGCATGCCCAGCACCCGGATCTTTTCGACGTGCGGGATCACCTGGCCGCCGCTTGTTCGTATCATGATTTTCTCGCTGTCCCTTCTCGGGTCTCGCTTCTTCTTTCTCACTCCCTTCCGTGGCACCACTAGCAACTCCGACTTGCTCGGTCAACACACCAGCCCCGAGCCGTCCAGTTGCTCCTCGATGGCGTCCACCGCCGCCTGTAGCGTGTCTTCAATGTGGGCGTCGCTGCCTCCCTTTACCCAGAGCGTGATATCGTCGGCGTAGATGGTGTGCCTGACCCCGCTGACGCGCAAGAGCCGTTCAGCCACTCCGATCATCACTAGATTAAACAGCAGCGGTGAAATGACCGACCCTTGCGGGGTCCCCACGCTGCCAAGCTTCTTCTCCGGTAGCTCAAGGTCACCAACGTGTATTTCAACCGTGCGACCCGACAGAAAATCTTGATGTATCTGTATGATCGCTCGCCCATGTTCAGCCTCGACACCTGCGCCAGGATAGCAGAGTGCGTCACCTTATCAAAGGCGCTCTGCAGGTCCAGGCCGAGCACGGCACGGTTGTCCCTCGTCCTGGTGTTGTCGTCCAAAATTTCGCTCTTGAGCTGGATCATAGCGTCCTGGGTGCCTAGCTTGCTCCTGAAGCCGATGACCGTGTCCGGGTAAAGCCCCGACTCCTCCAGGTACCGCTGCCACCTGTTCATCAGGACGTGCTCCAGCACCTTGCCCACTCAGGACGTGAGCGAGATGGGCTGGAGGTTTCCAATGTCTGGCGGCTTGCCCGGTTTGGGGATCAGGATGGTTTTGGCCGCTTTCCATTGCCGGGGAAGAGTCCCAGCCCGCCAGCAACGGTTGTAGTAGTCCGTCAGGCTCGCGATCGCTGGCTCGCCGAGATTCTTCAGCACCTTGTTCGTCACTCGATCTGGTCCTGCCGCCGATCTGGTATTGAGGTCATGCAGGGCCGCTCGGACCTCCCATACCTCAATGTCTCTGTCCAGGTTCGAGTTGGCCGCACCCTGGTAGTCCGGGTGATGCACCGTCGGGGTGGCCGGCAGGTACTTGGCGTCCAGGTGCCTTCTCACCTCGTCCTCCCCGCATTCCGTGACCGCTGCGTGCATGATCCTGGTTAGCCGCTCTCGCTGGTGCGACTTGGTCCTGGTTTCGTCCAGGAGGTGCCGCAGCAGGGTCCACGTCCTGCCGCAGTGCACCTGCCCGTTCGCCGCGCTGCAGATCTCGTGCCATCGCTGGGCGCATAGTGTTGTGCAGTGGGCCTCGATTACTCGGTTTAGCTCCGCGATCTTCTTGCGGAGCTTCCTGTTGGTGCGTTGTGCTTTCCACCTCGTCAGGAGGGCTTTCTTGGCCTCGATGAGGTGGGCCAGTCGGTTGTCCACTCGCTCGATACTGGCATCCGTCTCAATCTCTCTGGTCGCTGCCGTGGCCCGCTCCATGAGCCCCGCCGTCCACTCCTCGATGTTCTCGATCACCACCGTCTCGCCCGGTAGGGACCCTCGGAAGGCGTTCCAGCCGGTGACTTTGTGCGCCCTGACGCAGTTTCTGGAGTTGGTAGCCGTGTCGCCCATGCTGAGCGGGACAGCGATCTCCACGATGTAGTGATCGCTGCCCAGCTCGTGCCCCGTGTTCCGCCAGCCAAAGTCCCCCGTTTCCGCATTGTCGCTGCCGCCGCTCCGAACGAACGCGAGGTCCGGCGTCGTGTCTCGGGTGACCGAGTTGCCGATCCGCGTGGGGTCCGCCGGGTCGGTGATCAGGGTCAGCCCAAGGTCGGTCGCGTCCTGCAGGAGGTCCCGGCCCTTGACCAGTGTCCTGCTATAACCCCAGGCCTGGTTCGGCGCGTTAAAGTCTCCGCACACGACCAGTCTGTTGCTCGGGCCGGCGATGCGGATAGCCTTGTGGAGCAGAGCCTTGAATTTATGTTTCCTGTGTGCCGGGCTGCTATAGACGTTTAGTATGAATGTGCTCTCCTTCCTAGTCTTCTTCCCGGTTACCACCTCGACGAAAGTGTGCTCAATCAGGCTGTTCACGCCGAGTACCTCGTGCTCTAGGAACGTGATACCCTTTCTCACCAGGGTGCAGGCCCCTCTGCCGGTGCTGCCGGTAGTGTCCCGCAGGCTCGGAGGGCTGACGCTCGCCTTGTAGCCTGGGAGCTTGACCTCCTCGGTAAGGGTTTCCTGCAGTAAGATGACGTCGGGCCTCACGGTTGCCTGTTCCAGGTGTTGCTGCAGGACTGCCTTCTTTCTGACGAAACCGTTACAATTCCACTGCCAGACTAGGAGGCCTCGCGTGGTCCCTACTGCTGTAGCTGATGTTGTTGCTGCTCTATCCATGCTTGCGGTGGGTGGTGTTGCTGGCTTGGTACTTGTACTCCTGACGCCTGCAGCGCCGCCATGATTTGTTGTAGAGCGGTGTCAATGTTCGCAAAGTGTTCGTTGAATGCACAGACTGTCAAGTTGTGTTGCTCTTCCATTCTGTTGAGCCTCTCGTTGATTCACCGCTCTTTGAGGGTTTCGGTGGCTCTCTTCTTGGGCACCGGTCCCGCTGCCACGGTCGTCGTCTCGTCTTCCACAGTCTCCTCTTCCATAGCCTGAGGGGCTGCGGCAGCCGGGGTTTGCGCCCGCTCCGCCTGATGATGCGGCGGCTGCTGTTGTCGCCGCTCGCATTGCTGCTCTTCCGCCAACTGTTGTGTCGGCGTGGGTCGTCCCGGTAGACCCAGCTTGAGCGCCATCACTTCCTTGTTGGACTTGTCCAGCGCTGCCACGAGCTCCGCGACTTTTCTGTTGAGTAACTCGTTTGCTCTGGTAAGCATGACTACGTTCTTCTTGAGTACCTCCCTCTCCTCGCCCCTCTTGTCGCCTTTCTTGTCCCCGCTGCTACCTCCACCGCTCGGCCCTGGGCTCTGCTGCAGCGATGGACCCCTCTTCCTAATTCCTGCTTTGGTGGCGTCCGCCCAGCTTACGCGCTCTCCGGACTTGGATCTGCCGCGCTGGCGACTCGCGCTTCGGCCCCTGCTGTTCTTCCTGGAACGTGACGTGCTCCGCTCGGTAGCAGCTGTTGTTGCTCTCTCCACCGACGTCCTCAGTTCCGGGAACTCGTCTGGGTTCGGCAGCTGCGGTCTTGCACGCTGCTCCTCCATCTTCCTTTCCCACTGCCGCCGGGTCACCACGTAAGGTACCTTGTACCGATGCTTGCAGTCGCGATCGCCTGTTGGGTGTGGCCCCCCGCAGATCCTGCAGTTGACCTTACAGTCGTGCCCCTCGGTCGGGTTGTTAACGCCGCAGTCGAAGCACACTTTAGCACTGGGATTGGGGCATACGTCCCTCCTGTGTCCGACCCTACCACACTGTCTGCACACGTCAATGTGCTTGCGGTACAGGCTGCACCGGAGGAGTACCGTTTCATAGCACACATAATTGGGCACCTTCAGCCCCTCAAAGGCCACGATCACCGTTGTCGTATTGCCAATGCGTTGCGCTCCGCGAGCCAGCGGGTTGCGCGGGTGGACGATGTTCCGGTGGATTTCTGCCGGCCTGTCCTCCACTGGAACTCCTCGTATTATTCCCTTCACCGTGCCGTCTGGCGTAGTTTGGTATGCTCCTACCTCATGTACGCGATCTCCAATGCGGATGGACTGAATTCTGGCGTAGGCCCGGGCTCGTCCCTCGTCTGGGGTGCTCACCACCACGATGTTCTGGTGTACATTCGGGCAAAACGTGTCTGCCGCGCCGTCTTCCCTTGAAACCCCCGCTGCTGCGCGAATGGCCGCCGCCACGGTCGCCTGCAGCTTGGCAATGTTTAGGCCTCCCCGAGGCCTGACGAAGATTTTGATGTCCTCGCTTGGTAACACATTCGGCATTTTAGACGCCCTTGCCGTGGAGGCGATGACTCTCTTGGCGTACTGGTTCCTTTCTCGAGGCCGAGATTGTCGCTCTGGTGTCGCCGGCCGCGCAGCCTCCTTGCCTTGGATCTTAGGTTTTCGGACCACGTGCGTCCAGCCGGAGCCTTGTTGAAAAGACGAGTCGGACAAACCTGTTTCGTCGTGTCCGCTCGGGTGGACTATCTTTGGTGCACTTATTCTTGCGCCAAGTAATAAACCGTTTCCTTTTTCTGCGAGATGTACGCTACCCGTTTTGTGCACAGTGTGTCAGGTTCGTTTGGGTGCAGCGCTACCCGAGTTGGTTGTTTCGGGTTGTGTCTATGGTGGCGGAATCCATGGCTACCTACGTGAAGTTGTCGATGCCACAAGGTTTCTTTGCGCCCGCTTCCCCCTTGGAATATTTATCTCATGTGCCGAGGAAGAAATTGTATAAGGATCTCGTGGATAAGGTTTTGCCGATCCCACTGTACAGGTCCCTATGCAGTGTGGGGCCGGGACAAGATGTTCTTCGGCGCGTGAAAACAAATGCCAGCTCCTGGATATGTTAAATCGTATTTCTTTAAATTGCATGTGGGTGTACTACCTGTAAAAATCTGGATGATTGAGAAAGGTTTATTTGTGCCTTGTGGCCATGATTGCTTCCCATGCAAAAAACCAGAGACCATCGAACACGTGTTCATAGATTATTGGGACGGGGTATTCCTATGGGACGTGTTACAGCGTACCTTAAAGAAAGATTTTCCTGTGGATAGTCATAGAATTAGGTTTTTAGCCGTAGAAAATTGAAGGGGGTGTTCCATACGACTTCATAATGTTACTGGCCCTACACGGTATATGGAAGGCTCGCATGGCCCGTCGGTACAATGATGTCGATGCGAGGCCAGGGAGGGAATATTTTTGTAAAAATGTCCGCTACATAGTCGAGGTGTTGAAAGCCGAGCCTAGTCCACCCGAGTGGGTGACTGTGCTGGAGAGTGTGGCGAGACTACCGCCTTTTTAAACCTGAGACACTAGCAAAGTATGGGCTAGTGCCTTTTTACGTTGTGTACTTTTGTTGGTGTTTTGCATGTATGTATTGACCCAAACCGGGCAATAAAAAAAAGTGGGCGTAGTTCAGTCGGCAAGACGACGGGCTCTCGCTCTTGTTCTCCACGCGGGCCCAGGTTCCATCCCAGGCTGTGCCAGCAGTTTATTTGTGTAGCCACAGTGTAGCCCGTAGCCAGTAGTAGCCTGGGATGTATGTTTGTGTAGCCAGTAGCAGCCTGGAAGTTTTCTGCTGACGCGGACACGAACATTTCCTTGATTGGTCAGAGGTATACTGCTTCCCAGTAAAAATGGTAATGTTATCACCTTTTTCCCTTACACCTCTGCAGTTTGCATGTTGTATAGAGAACGACTTGTGAGTCGACGGTAGATAAGATTTGAAGTTGAAGTCCGAAATTGTGTGATACTAGCTGGAATCATTCAAGCCCATCAGAGCGAAATCTAGTAGCAATTGTCATTTTCATGCGACAGATTCAGTTGCGGATTTGGGCCAGGTTTCCTTCGTGAGCTGTGTGAATGGTTTACCCTAAACCCCACAAATATCCAATTAGCACCTACTGCATTCCTTCGGGCAGTATTATCGATGGGAAATGTGTGGTCGTGCTACAGACCGGTCTGGTATTTCACCGTACGAAATGGTTTTACAGTTTAGCGTAAAAGCTTCAGTTGGTTTCATTTCCTAATATTACGTACATTACGTCGCTTTTTCTTGGCTTTAGATTTTGTACAAGTGTACCAGTCGCACGGCCACCGTAAAGCGGCAACCACATGGAGCGTTTTTCTCGCGTCTTGCGGGCGTCGCCGTCTCCTATCGGCGGCGTGAAACGAACGTTCAGGAGGAGCAAATTCAAAAACGGAAAGAGCCAATTTGACGAATTAGGCGGTTTTAGCAAGCACACTTGTATGGCAGATATTGGTGCTCTGCGACGCCTTTCGCGTCAGCACCGGGAGACGGCGACGGCCGCCAGACGCGAGCAAAACGCTCCATGCAGTTGGCGCCTAAATAAAAAAAACTGTGGCTCATTTCTCTGTCATAGGAATCGGTAAAACACGAAAGTGAACTTTTGCAGCGAAATCTGCAGCTGAGCGTGATTTGCGGGTAGGCGGCTGTCTTGTGCATGTGCTTGTTGAGCGGCGTGCTGCTACCGGGTCACTTCCGCAGAGGTATGCTGGCGTCATTTCCGTGACGAATATGACGTCAGTGAAATCTTAGTGTATGCCGGCATAAAACTCTTTCGTGTTAAAATATAAAACCGAAAACATACAACCCTAAGTATAACGTACTCTTTAGTACTGAAGGTTGCTTCCCCGCAAGCACACCCTGTGTGCCGGGGTGCACCCTTTACAGGCCGCTTGCTCCGTTGTACTGGCGTCACTTCCGTGACGGATATGACGTCAGTTAAATCTTTGAGTATCCAGGAATAAAACACTTCCGTGTTAAAACTTGGCCGCGTATATCTGCTCAGATTGTTGCAAAGGTCGACGAAAGACGGCGGTGGTCTGGCCTGGCGCCCCTGCCAAGTAAATGCCTCCCTTCTCTTTCCCGCTCAACTCTCATGATGTTCCCTTCCAGTCTCGCTCCTCTCAAGATCGGTTTGCTCAGCCAGTTTATATTTACCGCGCCGAATGCCTCGATGCTAGCGCAGCCGTACGGCGGAGACGCGCGTGAATCGAGGCACACTACTCCACGTGCCTTCCGAGCGGAACGTGAAAACTATCTAGTGGAACTTTTCGTTAATGTTGCCGTTTGATTTCTTAAAATTCTGCTAGGGCAACCGCGGGCTACCGCTTTTGTATTGTTCTGGGCGTATTTTTTATTAAATCGACCATTAAATCATTAAATCGACTTTGAAGCACGAACGCATTTTCAATGGCGCAAACGTTTTATATTATTCAATTCATCTCGTTTTGCAGAAACAAGGGAGCTCAACACGGCTGAAAAGTAAGTATTATATGTTTGATATTTTCAACTTGGCGGCCCCTTTATTCTTGTTCTACCAGTTGTCAATTTAACCTACGCCCACAAAACACGTGGTTACGTATCTTATGCATTCCTATGGTCCGTAAAGCTCTTTTCCAGTGCATTGCTGGCTATAAAACCCACGCCTTTCCTCACGCGAAAAGAGTGAAAAGCAGGCCTCGGGACTGTAAATGGCCCATTTACAATCACCAGTATAACAGATATCCTACTTCAAGTTAGCCCAAAAAATTGAACGTCCACTTCGAACCTTCGACCAAGGCAAACTTTCTTGCACTGTAAAGTTTTTTTAAAGGCAGTATTATTTTCTTAGCGACCGCAACGCTGCATTCCTGGGGAATGGCATATGAATTGCAGCCTGTTGGGCAAGCTCACCAGCAGTGAACGACACTCGGCTCCGCAAAGTCTGATGGCGACGCAACTGGAAGGAAAAAGCACCACGAGTGGGCTCTTTTTTCTCTTCTTCTAACCAGCCTACGCATCTGCTCTCGTGCTAAACTTGGCCCGTTTGACGGCATCGCCGACTTAGTCACATAGTTGGCGCTGTGTCAGTGGGCATGGTTCAGGTGACCCGCTAAGACTACTTTACTACCCAGATAAGGAAAAGTAACATTAATCGGTTTGGTCGGAAAACCGGCTTTTTACTTTTACACTTTGAAAGACCACTTGCACTAAACATTAGCACATTTCGCATTGTATTAAGTTTTTTTTTCTGTATCAGCTCTTTCTGCAAGTGACTCGAAATCGATACTTGTCATTAAGTACGAACCCGCGCCACTGCACTGTGAAGTATCGTTATAGCTTTAAGGCAAATATTGCGGCAAGAATATTTTGGATAGGACGGAATCAAAGTTTACGGTTGAAACCCCAGCAGTCACGGCTTCACGGCGCTCCCGCCCCCTTCGACACATATTACAGGATGAGGCAGCAGGAAATACACAATACAAAGAACAAACCAGAAACAAAAACGCAACATAGGCGCGATAAAAAATTGTTTAGCTTAGATATCTCACCTCACAGTTCTAGCACTGGTGTTTAGTATCAGCTACAGGTGCCCAAACAAAGGGACAGAAAACTGACCACTGCACTACCTATGGTTGGTTCTCATTTATTAGGCGATCCAGCAGTCTCTGACTCGCTGGGACCCCATTGAAGATCACTTGCAAAGCATCTCACTTGGTGATAGATGCTCGGTGGCGCATGACAGAACCCAAAAACGTACTTTCCTTGACAGAGCAGCTTTGCTATTCTGTTATAAACAAAACATTTGGTCACCGTTATACAGACGCTGTAGAATAAACTTCTGCCTCGCTTAAAGGAGCCATGAAGACAAAATACAAGTTGGGTCTATTAGAAAGACTGCTTAGTCCCGGTAACAATGCTAACAATATCATCGCAATCTTCGAACAAATAATGGAGGAGGAGGAAGAGGAGGAATAAACATTTATTCTGCTGTATTAGTTCCGTTGTGGGAGGCCTCCTTAGTCCAGGAAGACTTGGTCCTTGGCTGCCCGGCGGGCCCTGTCCACCAGTCGTTGCTGGTCTTGAGGGCGTGAGCTGGTCAGCTGGTCCTCCCACTGCTCCAGTGTTGGGTTTGGTTGGGGGGTTAATGATGGTGATTGTCGGCACTCCCAGACCATATGGTAGAGAGTGTTGGGTGTGGGGCAGTGTTGACAAGTCAGAGTGTATGTTGTTGGGTAGATGGCATGGAGTAGTGTTCCGTGGGGGTAGATGTTAGTTTGCAGCTGTCTGAGGGTAATGGCGTCCTCTCTGGTCATGTTGGAGTGTGGTGGGTGGTAAATGCGGCGCTGCAGTCGGTAATGGGCGATGACATCCGTGTATCTTCTTGGAATGTCATCGCTGGAGGTCATCGATCTGTCTGCCAACGAGGGGAAGGCCCGGAAGGTATGCTCGCGGGCAGTGGCATGTGCCGCTTCATTTTCCTCGAGGGATGCGTGGCCTGCGGTCCAGACTATGCGCAGTTCGGGTGGGCTTTGTAGATTGTTCAGGATGCGCATGGCTTGACCAGAAACACGACCTAGTTGGTAATTTCGGCAGGCGGTTTTGGAGTCTGTGACCACAGTGAGGTAGTCTGAGCCCGCGGTAGCAGCGAGGGCGATGGCAATTTCCTCTGCAGACTCTGTGTCAGGGACTGGGATTGTGGCCGACGTGAGTTCTGTGCCATGGTTGTTGACAACGCTGATGGCATGCGCAGACTTTCGAGGGTACCGGGCAGCATCTCTGTAGCGGACCGCTGGTTTGTTGTCTCCGTAGGATTTTCTGAGGGTGATGACCCTGGCCTTTCTTCGGTATGCATTGAATACGGGATGCATATTTCTGGTGATTGGAGCAACGGTAATAAGTTGGCGTAGAACCAGGGGAATGCGCTGTTTACTATATAATGTCTCCTGTGCATCGTAGCCAAGCCGACGTAGCGTATGACGACCCGTTTTGGTGAGTTTAAGTCTTTCAAGTTGGCTGATCTTGTGAGCTTCAGCGAGTTCCTCCCAGGTGTTGGGCAGACCAAGTTTCATTAGCTTGTCGGTAGAAGTTATGGGAGGTAGACCAAGTGCAAGCTTGTAGGCCTTCCGGATAAGGACATTCAGTTTGTCGCGCTCGCTATTCTTGAGACTGAGGTATGGAGTGCCGTAAGTAATCCTACTGATGATTAGGGCTTGGGCAAGCGTATTATGTCGTGCTCTTTGAGACCATGGCGTCTGTTGCTTACGCGGCGAATGAGATGGGTGACTTGAATTACTGTTTCTTGAACTTTTTGGATGGTTGCAAGGCCTGCTCCGTCTCTCTGTAATGTTAAGCCGAGAATCCGTAGGGTATTAACCAGGGGTATAGAGTTACCATTGACTGAGAGTTCAAGGTCGGGTATGGGGGCGGGTGGGCAACCTCTGCTGCGTTTCTTGAGCAGTAAAAGTTCCGATTTGTCAGGGGCACAGGAAAGCCCGCGAGCCCTGAGGTATTCTTCCGTGATGTTTATTGCTGTTTGGAGGGCGTCTTGTTGTTCTCCTACTGAGCCTGTACGCGTCCAGATAGTGATGTCGTCTGCGTACAGCGCATGGCTGATTCCTGGTATCTTGTTAAGGAGTGGCGGTAACCCTCGCGCTGCAAAGTTAAAAAGCAGTGGAGAAATGACAGAACCTTGGGGGGTGCCTTTTGGTGGTGTTTTTAGAGTTGCCGTGCGGAGTTGTCCCACGCCAATCGTGGCCGTGCGGTCGGTGAGAAAGTCGCGTAAATAATGGTAGACTTTCTCTCCGCAGTGGGTAGATTGCAGGCCTTCGAGTATAGCTTGATGGGTGACATTGTCAAACGCGCTTTTGACGTCAAGTGCGAGAATGGCGCTCTTGTGTTGGCTGCTGAGGTTATCTAATAAGTCTTCTTTAATTTGAAGAAGGATGTCCTGTGTTGAAAGTCCGCGGCGAAAGCGAAACATGGTGTGCGGGAGGTACTCGTTGTCTTCCAAGTACGGTGATAGTCTGTCGTGCACCATGTGTTCGTAGAGTGTGCCCACGCAAGAGGTAAGAGAGATTGGGCGCAAGTTGCGGAAGTTAATGGGTTTGCCTGGCTTGGGAATCATGGTGATGTCTGCACGTTTCCACTGCGCCGGTAATTGTCCTCGCTCCCAGCTTTCATTGATGTATTGTAGGAGGCTGTCAATGGTTTTATAGTCAAGGTTTCGCAGTGTTTTATTGTTGATGCGATCGTGTCCTGGTGCTGTATTGCGGGTCAGTTTGCGGATAGCAGCGATAATTTCCGTCGTCGTGAAAGGGGCACCTAGGTCCGGGTTAGATCTTCCAGCGTAATCGGGTAGGCCCATGGTCAGGGAAGAAGCGCTAAGAGAGGCGCCAATATGGTAGGTCGTGATGTCGCGGAGGAGTTCTTCATCGGTACCGGGATAGTTGTGGATGAGCCGCTGGAGGTGGTGTCCTGTAGTTGCTTTGCTTTCCGTGCGCCCGAGTAGAGACCGGAGAATGAGCCAGGTGCGGCAATTACTTAAAGGTGTTGTGCCACCAAATTTTAAGTCTGTAAAAAGCCTGCTGTAGGCTTCCTCTGCATGCAACGACCCTCAACACGAAGTGCTGGGTACACCAAGCGCTTAATATATATTTTAATTCGCTTCTAGAAATTACCTAAATGCTCTTCTGGAAATCGGGACCCATCGCTAGCGCCACTAACCATGACGTCAGTGGATTGCCAGCACAGCAAAGTTTGTGACGTCATACAACGCTAGCGACTCGAGCGACGTCTATGTGAACTCCAGTTACCACAGTTTGTTTGGTCGCTTGGTCGTATCGACACACTATACCGATACGACGGCGACGACGACGCGACGCCGACGAGTCGTTAAAACATCGGCCAACTGCCGAATTGCCAGACCGCGTGGTCACACCACGCCGACGGCGACACAAACAAGTCGGCCTATGGAAAGTCGCCGTAGTGTGACTGACTCGCCGACCGAAGACGCCAACAAAACCGGTCGCCTGACTCGTCGCACGACGCGTCGTCAATCGACCGAGAAGCGAAAACTGCGCCCCGACAACATTCGTGCCGCAATGAACGCGGCTCTATTTTGTTAGTTTCTGGAGGGTAATAAACTCAGTAAGTTCCATGAAGCCCATACAACTCAACACTAGCGCTAATGCGATCCGTATTTTGGCGTTCGACGCTTCGGCCGTGCTCTTCGGCGACGCCGCTACCCCGGAATGCGTGTGCGATCGGCTCGCCTGTAGAAAATATAAGGTCAGTTTCGTTCAGAAGAACAGTTACGTAGGGTAATTTGGGTAATAAGAGATCAGTATCGGCAAAGGTTTTTAACGTAAAACGTAAAACCAAAGTACGGCAAGCACTATCCCTTCAGTGCAAAATCGCAGTCGCAGCCGGGCACACTTATTTTTGCGAGCGCTTTCGCAGAAGAGCAGAGTTGATGGCGATAAGCTGTCGCGGGGGCTTCGCGGAACCTTGCTGCGCAAGCGCTATTTAAAAAATGTGAGTTTACAAGCCAGGAATTTTGTAAACTAGCTAATAAACACCGACGCACGACTCCAAGGATGGGCCTCCATCTAGTACACCGGCTATATCGCAGTGTGGAATCGGTTGTTCGCTGGCTCAGTGGTCTCGCGCGTTCCGCCCGTCCGGTCAACGTTGCCGGTTCGATTCGCGGCGTGGGGCAGCTTTTTTTTTTTTTTTTGAGCATTTTTTTAGCATTTTTATGGTTTGCAAATCCATGGTTTTCATTTGTCTGCATCCGAGGATGCAGACAAAGAATCCGCGTCGGAGCTGTCGCGAATCCCAAAAGCTATCAGCTTTTGGGTTCGGAGCTGACGTGACGAGTCGGCGTGTTTACTTCCGTGGTGAAGCACATATGTGGGGGAGCAGACGCCGCAGTAAAGTCGCAACGTACCGCAGCGCCGCCGTGGCAGAGCCTCCTCGCAACACTGTGACGTCACTGCTTGAATCGGCGCCCAGAAACCGAAACCGAATCCTGTTCACATGAATCGTGCGATAATAAATTTTTCACTCAGAATATGTGCGTGTGAGAGCATGTATTATGCTGTCTAACGAATTATAAAACGTTTGCAACAAAGAATGCACAAGCAACAAATTTGGTGGCACAACACCTTTAAGGTACCTTGTAACTGATCGCAAAGCTGGTTCCAATTTTGTCGGCTGAGGGTGTTTGCATATTCCTCAGCTTGTTTAGTCAGCTGCGCTATTCGCAGTTTGAGCTTGCGGTTGTGTTTTTGTTTCTTCCAGCGACGTATCAAATATATGGAGATAATAAAGAAAAAGTGTGAAGCAGTGGCGACTCCCTAGCTAATTTCCCGCAACTTTTCTATGACGTCACAGAACCTTGTTTGTGCGATTAGCGCCGCCTAACTGACCGGTCGCGAAAACACATGACTGGACCACTGTAATGGGGCATCTAGTTCCATTTTACCACATCACTTGAATGCTAACGTCCAGTTAACGCAGTAAAAATTACGTTTTATTGTTGGCCCGTATGACGTCATTCTTGCTCATAACACGTCACTGTGGCGCAAAATTTGAAAGTTTTTAAATACTTCGTGCTTTATTTTCGTTAAAAAAAACTCTTTTGGGGCTGTAATGGAGCTGAGTGAGATACTGAATCCTAGTTCTCTCAAATTAAACGAAGTTGTATTTTCTCTTCGTGGCCCCTTTAAGACGAGATGAAGGACTTTTACCTACGGCTGCAGCAAGTGCCTTCTTAGCGATATAAAGAGATTTTGCTCAATTGTCGTATAAAGTAATTCAAAGTGTTAATATGAACACACTGAAGTGTGTTGGTGGCTCTGTTTCAAAGCAGTAGTTGGATGTTCCAAGTGATGGTTGAGTTTTCAAGCAGAGATTGAGTGTATATGAGAACTCAGTAAAGTACGCGTAAGTTGCCGCTTGCAGCGGGTGGTTGCACCGATTTTACGTTCGAACACTGATAACGCCTGTTATGGGCTCCACAAGAGCTGCCTACAAATAGCATAGACCTTCAGAGACAAAGCACGGTGTGTCATGGCTGCTACTGCGTATCCACCCTATTCGGTCTATGTCGACAAAAATCCGTGGGACACTCGTTACTTATCGAGGCAGCTGAATACGTCGCGTGACGAGGTTCGTTGTGCCACGTCTTCTTCTTTCAACTCAGGTCCCAGACCCTACTTCGGAAAGGCATCATCGTTGAGGACAGCAACGAAGGTGACATCAAGGACCCCGACATCATACCACCGAAGAGTGACTTGGAAGGTAATTCCAACACGTGTAGAGTTATTGTTACGAAGAAACAGTGATTTGAGACGATATAACAAACATGTAAGACTAAATATGTGCGAAAGACAAAATTCAGAGAAGACACGCTATATCCGATGGGCTGGCGTTGGTTCAGTGAAGATTTTGTTATAGAGCAGACATTTATGGGACAACTCAAAAATGTAAGTGGGCCTTAACTTACGTCCTGCTGAACGCTGAACATGATAAATCTTGAGTTGTTTCCTGCAAGTTAACGAAGTCACCTTGAGTCACACTGGACACTTTGAGTGACAGTTAGGGGCGACACCGCGGGCTTCTGGCACCCGAACATAAGATGTGACTAGCCATGGCGATGTTAAAACGTAGCCATGTTTGGTCCTTCATTGGGCTTCCTGAAGGCGGAGCGAAGAATCCTACGGTGCCGTCCAAGCCCTGGTCAAGCTCCGGCGATGGGGTCCTTGTCTGTTAAAGGACACTGCGCTACCCGTTCAGTGATTATAATTCTCTTTTTATGGTATCTTCAACTCCCCCTCCAAATGATCGCGCCCGAAAAGGGACGGCACCAACATAGTGTCCGAACCCCTACCGACCACCACTTTCAAATCATCTGACAACTTTCCCTGTCTTCTTATCATAAAATCAGCTAACAGTGAAACCCCAGTCACCAAAATGTTTTCTAGTCGCAAAGCTCGAAAGCATCATTGTTTAGAACTACAAGGTTGAAAAGCTAACCTGCGGAGGCGTCCTCATCGAGGTTGCACACAAAGAAAAATCTAATAACCTCCTGAAACAAACATGCACGGCCAAGAAATTACCTCCTAAAACAAACATCGTCGGCCAAGAAATTACACTCACACCATGCACAACCATAAACTAATCCCAAGGCGCCCTTCGCGAACTGGAATACATCAACGACACAGAAACAGACATTCTGAAAGGACTGCGTGAACAATAAGTCACAGCAGTGCGACGTATTAAAGTAAGACGAGATGGCAAAAAAATAAAAACAATACACATTCTACAGACTTCCGACAGAACTCCCGTACCACAATCCACCACAGCAGCTTTGCTGCACTTTCCGACGCGTCGCACGTGCCATACCCAAGCAGCTGCTTAAGATTACCCTGATATGGGCGCGGTACTAACATCTGCTGATGAAGAATTATACGTGCAAATTGTGGCCAGCCTGACCATCGGACAGAGAAGTGTGCTAGGATCAATTCCCCTAACTCCCATGAACCGCACTCTCTAATTCACGATCCTGAGAAAAATTTAGGACAAGAACGAACAAACATCATGAATGCAAATGAAAATATCAGCTTTTGGGTTTTTGGAAAAATGTTCGCCTTGTGCTCCTAGGGAAGGTATGCTGACGCAGCTTGCCGGAGGGTGGCGCGGTATTTGGTCTTGGCGGTGACTCAGTGCAGCCATGCTGACCTTGTCCCTCTTCGCCCACCGCAGGGCTGTCCTCGGTAGCCTTCGTCGCCACGTCATCCACAGAGCCCGTAGTTGTGGCGCCCACACAGTCCACCGGGATCAATTTTGCGCCTTCCGGTCCTTCAGAGCTTGCCCCCAGTTCTCCTGCGGGTACAGTTGGGAGAGACAGTACACGACAGGCACCGTCTTCTACGTCTGCGGGGCCCCGTTCTGGGCCCTCGCCGCCCGAGCTGCCCCTTAGTCGGTGTGCGCACCAAAAAGCCCGAACCGTCCGTTTATCCGCGCGCCCCAGACATGAAAATGAACGGGGCGCTGACTTCACTGGTACGCAGGTTCGTCGAGATCGGCGCCCGCCTCCCAAACAACAAAACAAACGTCGGCGGCTTAGCTCAGCTAACCCTGGGTATGCTAAGCGAAAGCTTGGCTTAGCCTGGTTAAGTCTTGGTTTCACTTGATTAATTTTGTATTTAGCTGCATTTATACAATTGGTCCAAAGCCTGATTCTGTATACGGCTGTGGTTCAGCTTCCGGCGTTTTCCGAGCCGAACAGGTGGTATGCGCGTGGTGGTCAGACGCCGCTTGCCGACGAATGCTGACAGCTTCCAGCTCCAATACAACGCGTAGAGAACACGGCCCGATCTCGCTCTCATCCACGGCCAAGCTCGCATGCTCGCGGCCAGGCATGGTCAGGCATAGACAGGCGAGAACCAGATGCGGCTAACGAACGCAGCCGCCGGCGAAGCTCAGGCCGGCGAGTCACGTGATCCGCTTCCAAGGATACGGCGCAGCTGCGGCCAAATGGAGCTGAAATTCACCGCGACGGCGGAGCCGCTCGACTAGATTAGTAAAGATATGCTGTAAAACCCGTTGTCCAGAGTAACGGGCTACGCAGCAATCGGTTATTATCCACAAAAAACACGAAACCTTTTGTTTGGCGCATGATAGCCTTAGTTGCTTATGTGCCATAAAACACAACACAACACGCAGCGCGAAAAATGACACAATCAAAATCATATGTAAACGTGTATTCTTTCCAAAACAAAATTACTCACAGAAACGTAATTCCAGTAAATTCTAGAAGTCACAAATAAATTTGGAATATGTTATAAAATCCTTTATAAACATCAGCCATGTGTTATGTGCCATCAGGAGACGCACCTAAATTCAACATGCCAAACATTTTCCGCCAGCACATTGTATTTACCGAAGACAGAAACGAATGCGCGCATTCACCAGGGGTGTAGCATTAGTCGTACAAATAAATATCCTGTCCCAATCTTCTTCGTGTAACCAACCTCAAAGCAGTAGCCTGAAAACCTGCCTCAAAGCAGGCTTTTAACTGCTTGACGTCTCTCCCGATTACCGATTTACAAGTCAGAAATTTTTGATAACAATAAAGAAGATTCCGGAAACCTAAACGCACTTAAGTGGTGTTCTGTGGCCACAGTGATGCCCCAGACCGCCTCACCGAAAATTTCTTGTTGTCATACGGAACTTTCTCTTCGATCAGAAACAGCCGACTTATGCTTTCCTGGTGCGTACTGGTAGGCGTAGGCGTAAACAGCAAAATGGTGATGCACCTATTTATTAAGCGTGGTGCGTAACTGGAGAGACCAGAACGCAAGGGTACTCGAACGGAGTCTATACGTATATATACTTTTTTCTGCTGACTAGAAAACTTCGGCAAATAAAAACGGAGGGTCTCAGCGAAGATGACAGACGGACTCACAAACATGAACGGAACGCAGGATGTGGGCACGTTAACTCCGTCTTGTTCAGTCCCAAAAGGCTGCTTACCGCAAATGGCATGTACCTAACATTCCGTGTGGTAAGTGCCCATGAAAGAAACTGTCCTGGTATTAACGCTACATTACCCCCTCACTCCCGCTGAGGGGCATCGCCTCGATGTGCAGAATGGTAGCGGAAAGAAATACTTGTCAGCGGTACGGTTGCAGGCAGGTCACTTCGTTGTTAACACGTGAAAAAGGGTTTCATGCCCACGACGTGGACGACATCAGGGTGCGGGCTTCGATGGCGTGGGTTGACAACTTCGTCGGCGACAACCTCGTACGTTACATCGGTGACTCGGTGCGACACTCTGTAGTGTTTGAAGTAGCTTGAGAAGCTTTTCGCAGGGCGCCCGAAGTCGAACAGGGGTCCATACGTTAACTTCGTCTTCTTCGGTTCCAAAGGGCTGTTACCAGGCTTAAAACGAGCGGGTCTATGGCGGAGGTGTATCGGTCTGCTTGAACCTCCGCCCAGCTGAACACAGCTTCCTTTGTCTTCGTCTACGTTCGCCCTAGTTCCATCCACGAGTGTGTTATACGCGTCGTATCTCGTTGGGCCGTATTGTAAGCGAAAGTTATGTATGGTAATACGGCGTCCCAGATCTTGTGCTCCACGTCAGTGTACATGTTTAGCATTTCCGCTATTGCTCTGTTTAGGCATCCGTCAACCTGTTCGTCGGCAGGTGATTGGTGGTCGACTTCCGATGGGAAGTGCCGCTAAGCCGCATGACTTCGTCGACGAGCACACCAGCAAACGACTTGCCTTGGTCGGTAATAACGCTGTGGGGGCACCGTGGCGGCGAACTATGCTGGCGAAGAAAATTTTGCAACGTCAGTCGCCGTTCCCTGCTGAAAAGCTTTCGTTTCCGAGTACCAAGTGAGGTAGTCAGTGTCGACAATTATTCACGTGTTTCCGGTAGGTACCCATACCGACTTGTCGGAAGGGCTGCTCAAGGATTTGTACAGGCTGCAGTAGTCCCATAGGCACGCGCGCAAGTAATATCGGATGGCCCCAGAAAGTTTTAGGCCAGTAGTACGTATGCTGAATCCTAGCTAGAGTACGTTTGGAGCGGCAGTCGGCTCGCCATGGCAAAACAGCGAAATTTCGTTTCGAAGTTTTGTGGGAACAACGAGCACGTAACTTCGGCCACAAGGAGAAATGGTTGTCTTATAGAGGGCACCCCTACTTAGGAAATACAATGACAACCCTATCGAGAGCACCTTCGGCACAGTGTTGATGCGTCCTTCTGGGAGGTCCACCAGTGGCCGTAGCTCCGGGTCTGCGACACAGACGATGCGTCTAGCACGCCAAGAAATGCGTCGTCATCGTCGTAGTCATTCGTCGACGCCGGGACAGCCGGTGCTTGTGAGACAGCCGGCGTCGGCATGCTCTCGGCCAGGCTTGTGCACGAGGGTGATGTCGAATTATTGAAGCGGAAGGCTCCATCGGGCTCGGGGTCCAGACGACCGGGTCCTTTTAACTCATCAGCCAGCAAATTGAGTGATGGTCGCTCACCACTGTAAACGGACTACCATAGAAATACGGTCAAAATATTAGCACTGCCCACACTACGGCCAGACACTCCTCTTCGATGACCGAGTAGTTGGCTTGTGAAGGTGACAGCATCCGGCTAGCGTAAGATATAACTCCCTCAGCACCTTCCTGTCATTGCAGGAAAATCGCTCCGAGTCCGACGTTGCTGGCGTCGGTGCGGAGTGCGGTAGCGGTGCTTTCGTCGAAGTGGGTCAAGGCGGGTGGCGTTTGCGACCGCTGCCGTAGCGCGCCGAACGCCGTCTGCTGTTCTTAATTCCAGAACAACCCGACATCGCTTAGCGCACGGCGAGTGAGAAACTGCTATGTTGGCGAAGTTTTCAATAAATTTCCTGTAATCAGGGCATAGCCCACGAAGCGCATGATAGATTTCAACTTGTCGGAGGGCGTCGGCAATTCGACAACTCTTTCAACCTTGTTGGGACCTTGACGAAGGCCGGCACTGATGAACACGCGGCCAAGGACGACGAGCAGTTCTTAGTTCCCAAAATGACATTTTTCGGGTTTCAATGTGTGTCCGGGGGATTGTATTCCCTCAATCACTGACGTGATCCGTTAAAGGTGTTCTTCGAACGTGGCGGCAAAATACCATCATGTCGTCAGGGTACACCAAGCAGGTTTGCCACTTTAGGCCTCGCAGCATGGTGTCCAGTGGCTTAAGGGCAAAACCTTAATATTGTGGAGTTCATCCAGATACACAAAGTTATTTTCTTGCAGTCCTGCTTATCTGCCTCTATCTGCTAATATCCGCTTTTTAGGTCCGTCGATGAAAAGTATCCGGAGTGTCGTAATCTGTCGGCAGAGTGGTCGATCTTGCGGGAATCAACAAATAACCGTGAATGCACAGGAAACTGCTCCATTTTTATACTGTCTGTTTCCCGAAACACTTCGTTAAAGCGGGATTGGCGCTGAATCTATTTCGTTAGTTCTCGTTCATAAAATCGTTTAACAGGATAGGTACCTGTGGGGGAATCCGCATTTGTTTGCTAAATTGGGGAATTTGTTAAGATCGCGTATAGTTACATCGAGGTTTGACTAAAGACGACCAGCTGTCCATTACCCCATCCTAATCTACCTTATCCGATGTTCATTCGTCTAATTGCACCAATAAAAGAATGGCCGGAATAAGTTCTATGTGGACGCACCTTCCTATTCGCACCCCCCCCCCTATGTATCCAGAGTAGTGAATGGACAGTGACGGTGAAAAACATCTAGAAAAGTCAAGACCACACTGATCGATACTGCCAAAGGAGCCACAATAACTCACGCTATAACTGCTGTCAACGCCACAGTCACCATAATCACAGACTCTCAGGCCACTTGCAGAAATTATCAACGAAGACGGATTTTTAAAACGGCGCTTCATATTCTCCAAACAAGCCTGAACACTCCCGAGCTCTACAGAGTCTAGGTTCCCGGTCACGATTCCCTCGAGGGGAATGAGGCGGCTGAAGCCGCTGTCCGCGCTTATATGCACCGGGCCTTTTCCCTCGCTTGGGTAACATCACTCCTGGCGTCGAATCAACACACTCCCCTGCACTACACCGCTATCTTGGCCCACTATCGGCACCAACAACGGAAAATGTTCCGTAATATACACCCGCAAATCACAAGAGACGAAGCCACCACCTTCGGAAGACTGAGTCCAAACCAACACCTATCCACACCGCATTCTCCTTTATGCAATATATCCAGCCGAATATCAGGCCACGGGCAACTACTGTCCATCACTCTCCACCCTATACCATCAGGTATAGAGTGCCAGAAAACGCCAGGTCAACAACCTACCTCTAATCTCTCCATTCAACTCCAGTCACTCCTTTCATTCCGGACAGAGGATCCACTCCACCGAGCGGGTGCCCTAACTGCAGCAACTTTTCTTGATTGAAGAGTTTGACTGAACATAATCTCGCCTTAATAATAATAATAACTATAATTCATCTTATTCAACCCTAATTCATCTTATTCCACCTTAAAGGTTTTAACTCACCTTAATTAGTGTAAACCATCTTTTATCCTAATCCATCACAATTCACCTGACCTATAAATGCTACTTTCCCCTAATCATTTATTACTTTTGCAATACTTAATTTTCTTTTGGCATAAGCAGGCATGGTTTGGTTCGCTTCTGACTTTTCTTCGGTTTTTGTACCGTTCGTGTCAACGCCGGAATAACGCAAAGTCGCTTTTCTAACGACTTTATAAAGCTTCTGCTGCTATAAACCTGCGAGTAAAAAGCAATCTAAGAATGTGTGCCCGGGTTCGTCAAGATAAGCTCTGTACACAGCAACCTCACGCGTTTGAGCTTTCAGCTCCTTTCAATACTGGCTAGTGAACGAGTATTATACTATAAAAATGTTTTTTAATCTCTGTTAAATATTTTCAGATCCCGAGTGGGTCTTTCGGCAGCTGAACAGATCCAATGGCAGGAATTGCCAGGACATTCCCAAAGGCAGTATGATGTACGGCACGCTACCAAACCCCAAGGTCCAGATACCACCACCGGTGAGTTTTGCGATTTCCTTTCCCTTTGTCTGTTGTGACCAGAAACAGGTGCGCAACATTTCCCAAATATCGGAAGGTACTGCTACAAGAAGAAAAACCGGTAACAAAAAGTTTCACCATCTTCCCATAGGGGACCCCTGAGTAGTATGCGGAGCAGCCATGGGGTCTTCTCAAGTTCCCATTAGTTTTCAGTTCGATCGCGGCGTTGCAGGAGGGGAATGAAGGGAGCGGAGCACGCGCGCGCGTCATTTATACCGCGGAGCAACAGTGGCACCCCCAAGCGGAGTATGCAGCGGCTACCGTCGCGTCTGTAACCCTAAGCTGCTTCGCATAATGCCGCGCGGAGCCGCAGGTGTTGCCATTCGTTGCGCCATCCCGGAGAGGAGCTTCGGAGAGTAGAGGAGGAATGCCCGAGAGGAGAGGAGCGTCGGAGAGGAGAGGAGGAATGCCTCGCATACTACTCAGGGTTCCCATACGGGAAGGTGACGACGGTGGTGGAACGCAAAGCTATCTCGTGATGGATTCTTTGGTTGGCCAATCCCTAGGGGCATCCTGCCACAATCATCATCACCGATGCCTGGCCAGGCATGCGCAATGCGGGTGTGGTACTCAGGGTTCCCATACGCGAAGATGACGGCGGTAGTTGAACGCGAAGCTATCTCGTGATGTATTCTCGGGTTGGCCAATCTCTAGGGGCATCCTGCTACAATCATCCTCAGCGGTGCCTGGCCAGGCATGCGCAGTGGGGGTGTGGACGCCGCAGAACGGCGCCCACACAACGGCGGAGGGAACAGGCTCGGCCATAAGCTGCTTCGCATCTAAAATGTCGTGTAGCGCCATACTGTCCCATGACCGACGACGAAGGACGAATGGGCAGCTCGCAGCTTCCCAAGGCCATTTGGCAAGGCCACCTGTACATAACTGCCATCTGTTTGTAAATAGATCTCTTCAGCATCAACCATGGTTTGTGACATCTGTCCCCATCGCAATGCTTAGGTGGGGCGGGAAGAGCCCTATTGCAAGTATGCGGCAGTAAGTTAGCGAAGGCACAACAAACAGCACTTAGGGCACTGACTTTCTAAAGCAAAGCATTCTACTTTAACATTTCCGCTTGTCACGTCTCCCCTCTTGTGTAACGTCTTTGGTTTCGGCGCTAAACATACTTAAGAGAAGCATTCTACTTTTACCAGCCAACGGTTTCTTTGTGGTCTGCGCGACAAGAAACTCCCAAAACGGCCGTGAAGGGTGTTGCAACCGTGTCATCCCGGCGCTGACACCAGTTGTTGCGACCGAGTGGGGGCACCCGATCCGAGCTCCGTACCTTCCGGCATACGTGTGGTAGCGGGGTGAAGCGAGCGGCTAGCCGCTGTAGCAGCCGTGAAGAAGTCCAGAAGCCGTAGGCCAACGTAGCTGTTTACTTCATAGCGAGAGGTGAGCCGAAGCCAAAGAACAATGCCCCGACGGGCGAGGTTACAATACAGGACTCGAGCAGAGTGACAGCATGGATTCGCTGCTCTAACAGGAATGGGTTATAGCGCTTGCGGGGCTTCTATTTATACCCAAAAGCGGTAACGGTCAAAACAGCCTTCCCTCCACATTTTGCGCACGCCACGAGAATCACAGACACACTACTACTACTATGTGGTTCGGGTGAAAAGGAAAAGAAGTGCACTGGGTATATTATTGAGCCCAACTGGGGTTGGGCCCAACTATACTATTGAGCCCAACTCACCTGCATACAACCCTGTGCGGCTGGGAGGGGGAGGAGACGATATAAAGATTAGGAGAAATCACAGACACACACAACGCTCTTTCCAGAGTTCGTAAGCAGTCAGTAGCAGCAGCACATGCTGAGTCCGAGAGAGGGGAGAGAGGAGGACTCCGCTGTGATCGACGGGGCCTCTGTGTCCTCGAAACAGGCCTGGGCTTGTTCTGTCGGCGCGCCATGGAATGTTGAACGCGCCGATAGCGAAGCGTCTGAGCCGGGCTTGTCGAGGCGTGAATCATGAGTCACCGACACGGTGGGGCCTGTCTAAAAGGCGCACGCAGTGGCTTCGGCGCGCAGCCGAGGACTGATGCGGGAAAGTACGGCGACGGGTCTATTCGTAACAAGGAAGAGAGCGGTTTTTACTCACGGAGCACAGTGCAGATGGCGCGGCGAATGGTTACCCAGCGTTCCTCGCGCGCAGGTGCATGGTCACACGAGAGGGCGCGTCGGCGGGACGGCCTTGTCGTCTGCTTTAGCGACGGTTGTTTTAGGCCTCATTTGGCATAACTTCACGTTCATTGCTCGCTTCGTTCGCACGGCTTCATTAACTCGTTCGACAGCACCTTCTGGGTAACCCTGACCCGGCGGCATTAAGTGGTCTTACGGCAAAGATATTTTAAAGATTGGTTTACAGTGCCGGAAAACAAAATCTCTAATACTCATATGAGTATGTTTGCTGGTTGAGTGGTTCGAAAAACCTTGGGTATATAAACCTATTGTTGAAGCACTGTTCTAACTTCTGGCCGGATGGGTAAATCGAGACGGACAGACAGACGGACAGGCGGACTCAAAGCGAGACCAATATTTTCTGGTTCAATTAGCCCAAGAAAGACTATCGTATTCGAAAACGACCCCTTCACGACGCGTTCCACAGCGCGAGTATAACTTGGCGGCAGCGACAGGCGGTCGTTCGCGGCGCGTGTACCGCACATATAGAACAAGCAACAGAATTCATCCTACATCTCTGTAACTCTGTGATTGCATAGCCGCGGGAACGAGCAGCGGTGGAAAGTGTAAGAGACAGATCAAAGCCATTAGAAAGCTTCAAGCCCAGTCGCAAAGCAAGGCGTTTCCAGCGGAGAGATTGTAAATCCCTTCGACACCGCGAGGCTAAGCAAGACGTCTGGAAAGTACTGCGGGACATTCGTGCGGCGAAGAAACGTGTGAGCTTGGGGCCTAAGTCATTCTTTGATCTTGAAAATTCTCTTAAATCCGATCTTAAATATGAGTATTTATTTTTTCCGTAATGTATTTTGTTCTTGTTACTTCCATGTGACTAATATATGTACCGTAAATCACATACAACTGGTGGCCTTGTCCTAATTGAATGTGGCGCCTACTAGGTTTAACCTTGTGTGTTTTTGCGCTCACGTCTACCAAGTAAGGAAAACTTCTACCTAAGGAAAAGTAAGAAAAGTCTAAAAAGTAAGAATTACTTATTCGCGACGTCTTCTAGGCTTTACGCGCTTATCACATATTGCTTCATGGTTTGTTTATTTAAAATATTGTGGTAAGTTGTGAGTGAAGGAAAGTAAGCTACTTTCATTTATGATCACGTCCGCTTTTTGACTTACTCAAGCTACAACCCGGATTCCAGCAAAGTATTGGGCGGTGAGCGTTTTGTGTATCCAGCCACCCAAGGATCATCGATTGATTCCTCTCTGTGCTTTTCCCTCTAACCTGGCGCAGTTCCGTGATGACATGATGTACCGCGAGCGGTTCAACCCCGGAAGTGACGTGGACGGTAGCCCGAGCCTTGAAAACCAGCGTTCGACTGGCGGCGGCACGTTTCGGCCACAGGGTGGCATGCCTGATCCGGACGAAGTTGACCGCATGATAACGTCATCAAGTGCCCCTCCCGCGCACACGGCGACACTAATGCGCCGAAGCCCGCAGGTACCTTTGTTTCTAAATCTTCCACTGCATTTTGCATGAAGACTGGGCACACTTGGAGACTGGCTTTGCTTTAACGAAGGGTTAGCGAACAAGTTGATGCAGTGTGCAATGCAGGGACAAGAAGAGAGCGGAGTGGGTGAGGGAACAAACGCGTGTTAAGAGCATATCAAAAGAAATAAAGAATGTAATGCGAAAAGGGCATGTAATGCGAAGGCAAGATAACCGTAGGCTACTAAGGGTATCAGAGTGGATCCTAGAGAAGGCAAGTGTGGCAGGGGCGGCAGAAAGTTAGATGGGCAGATGAAATCAAGACGTTTGCGGGGATGAATCGGTCGCTGTTAGCACAGGACTGGTTTAATTGGAGATTATTGGGAGGTACCTTTGCCCTGCAGTGGGCGTAGATAGGCTGGTGATGATGGCGAAATGCAGGACAGTGAAATCAGTGGTCAGCGCTAACGTAGCTTTCAAGCATTTGTGTAAATACCACATCGCGTTCTTCTTGGTGCCCGCGATAACCGCGTGGTGTTTTCACGAATGGGCTTGCACTGCTGCTGAAACATGTGAAATACGAGCTATTCCTTATAAAAAGAGTGTTATAGTCGTGACTGCAGCTCACCCGCATTCTACTGAAAAATTATGGCTGCATTGTGCATTTCTCTCATATTAGGAACAGTGGATGGAGTCATAACCCCTCGATCCACTGAGTGAGGAAGCGATCCGCAGAGTTGATGAGTGGCATAACGGCTTTAGCCTCAGGCGGGAAACCGAGGCCAGGAGCGTACGGATGGCCTCCGCGATAAAGAGGATTAAGGAGCTCAGTTTCCCGAAGCATTCTTGATTGGAGGTTTCTGACTGACTTTTAACACGTGCACAACGTGGCGATTTTGAAAGTCGTGTATCACGAGTCTCTCTGGGCGTAGGTACAGAAGTTAGTTTGGCTGTAGGCGAAGTTAGAACTGCGGTTGGAGACGCAACCGAGCGTACAACTGGCGATGTATGCTCAATAGTGCTTGCTGGTGCAGCTATTTAGGCGGCTTCAAGAGGATGCTGGGGTGGTATTGTTCACGTGCAGAGTTTCTCCGACTGCACACACTCAGGGAGAGGTCCACATCGACGGAAGTGTAACCATGGGGCTTTTTCATATTACTCTTGGGGGTCTCTCTTGCTGCTGTGCCCCACTGGTGTTGCACAATCGCCTTGGCCGACTTATAATCAGTTTTATTAGCCGTCTTGACCCTTTTGACAGCCTCCTCCTTACGGCGAACTGGGCAGTTAACGGATGTCGACTCGTGCTGCTTACTACATTTGGCACAGAGGGGATTTTTAACTCCACAAGCGGAACGACCATCATTTTCTGCGCATCTGAAGCAGCGCAAGGGAAATGTGCATGCCGCAGCAACTGGGCCAAAACGTTGATATTACATGCGTTGTCTGGGAGATTCATTGTATTCGAAGACACGGTACCCTGTGTAGCCTATAATAACGTGCTCCTGTGCAGTTTCAGTAGCGAACACAATCAGCCCACTTAATGATTTTTGTCCTCTGATGCAAAGCATCAGCGATTTACGAGTCTAATAGATCCGTGAGTACACCCCTAATCACACCCATCTCGCCGTTTCTGGGGTGGGGCGGGGCTCATATTTATTTATTTATCTATTTATTTATTATATGCGCGAACTTAAATCTTTGCGATGCTAGTGCCCTGTAAGATGCGCTCCCTGAGCACATTATTGCGTGTATCAACAGCTTAATAGGTGCAATCTGTAATTTTCCCGTACTTGGAGCACACCACTAGGAGCCACGGACTCCAGCGCGCTTTTCACAGCAAGGGAATAGAAACGGGTGGTGAGTTTTGAATGGCCTGTTGGTTTTATAATCGCAACGAGACCGCTTTTTGGAGGATTTGAAGCTACGCGATTGTCACCGACTTGCTGACATTGTGAAGCGTCACGACGGTCCTTTTCCGGGAGCGGACCAAATTTGTAATATCCCCATTCCGAGGTTATTGCATTGTCTACTGGTGGAAAAGCAGCGCCTGATACTTCTGGTAGCTGGGGTTTCGCATGAAGTGACGTTGGATTCGAAGATACAGAGGTCACAACTGACCTTATTTCACAAGGATGTAATGGTAGCTCACTGGACTCGGAAATTCGGCTGGTAGGAGCGCAGGCAGCCGGCTTCACTGGACGTGCTTGTAGCAGGGAAGCGGCAGCCATTGCGGGATGGGGGTCATGTCCAGCAGCTGATCTGTCAGGCAGGCTAGGCAGCGCGCCTGCTTGCCGCACGCCTGCCGCAGGTTGCATATGCGATGCTCACAGTACCTTCGCAGTGGGCATACATCTTGAAAAGTAGGTTCGAGTCACAAATCAGAGAAACGACGAAAGAGGCTGGCGCTTCTTCTATTCTTCCTCTTGAACAGCCTCTTGAGGGCTGTACAAAAGTCATACGGCAACACCTATCTAGAAGCCTGTTACGGCAGCTTCGTTTTAATTAGGCACAGCATAGTTTCACTGAGCAATCTTTGTAGCGCACAAAAAGGACAGAAGGAATAGTTCTTACTTGGGGATGCTCACCTAGGGTTCGTTTTGAAGCCCTAGTGTTGTGAGCGTGAAAGCGTAAATTTGATTTTCTCTTAACTGCAAGGGCAGCCCACGTAGCTTGAAAACTGGCGTTTTATTTGCTTATGCCCTCCAGGCGCCCTGTGCGCCACAGCAGGTGCAGAGGTCGCGGTCTGTGCTACCAACCTTGAAGCGAAACACGAATTGTAAGTGTGAGAAAGCTTGTTTCCACATAACACCAGAATATTCAACCCCATAAGGTTGCTAAATAAGTGAGAAGGGGGCATAAAAGAATGCCGAGGTGGTGTCCTGCGTCTGGTAGTTAGAGCCTAAAAGAAAAAACAAGGCGCCAGACGATCCTAACTGCAAATAAAGTGAAAACAGGCTAGCAGGCACACTATGACAGTCTCGAATATACTGTTAGCTCTCAGGCGGAGAGCCGCGGATGAAAGCGCGGCTTCGTGACCCCCAAAGCTTTTCAAGACAAGACAACCGCTCTTTCTCGCGCACTGCTCTCAGTTTCTCGGCGCTGTTATACCTAAGAGTGGCAGGTAAGTTCGCAGCCTTCCATCTCACGTGCGTGCATCAACGTGGCATCTGCGCAGACGTTAGTACGGGCTACAACCTAAGCAACAGACCGAAACTTGCGCGTATTAACTTGTCTTGCCTAGTAGCACCCTCTCCTCTCCCACGTCTCATGCTCAACCGTCACGCTGTTCTACCCGCCTTTCCCTCTGCGCCATAAAGAATGCCTTGCAAATTTGCTCAATCCAATTCAACTTTCCGGCGTTCGTACTACTCGTGCTCCATCTGTCGGGACCTTTTCATTGTATTGGTCTTAAAACAGCTCAAGGAGCAATCTTTCTTACTACCTCTATTTTTCGTATCCCCGAAAAACCATTAACGTGGCTTCGAAGCGCCAGCCGTTGTAGTGATTGGTAAATTCATTTCTTTCTTTCGAGGAAGAGCACCGGAGGTCACCATTTTGTAGGAATTAAGGTGGGATGGGGCAGGAGCTAAGCAGCGGCTATGTGGCGCGCGCCTGTTATTGAGCTTTTATGCAAAGGTCCAGAGGAATTAGAACCAAGGCCACCTGTAGCAGGGAAGGAAATGCGTCCTCATTACACAATTGAAGAAACAATGTGCTGTTGTCGACGCGTCTATTGATCTTAAGCTGCGGTAGTGACATTGTGCTTATTTATTTTGACATACTGCCAATCCCATCAGGTATTTTAGCAGGAAGGGCGTGAACACAAAATTTTGAATAAGTATACAATAGGGACACATACATCGCAATGGAAAAGGCAGAATAAAACTAACAGAATCGGACCATTTAAAATTTGCAGATCAAGAAGAGCATCAAAAATAAGAGTAAACAAAAGTTGTCGGGAAAAAATAAATGCAGCGACTAGAATAATTGTTGGCACATTGGCATATCCATCAACAAACACAACAATAATAAGGAACTACCATACGGCTAAGCTATTCAAGTGAGGGCACTCACTAAGAAAACAAGAATCACCAGACTATTTTCTTTCCTCCTGAATTCAGTTCTAAATATTGCTTAAACAGAACTATACACAGAAGAAAGAATATGATAACATGATACTTCGCTGGGTACAATATACGTAAAAACACAGATGAGAATCAACTATGCCATTCCGCTTGCGTATTAAAAGTTCATTTTCGACGAGGGTTATAAACTTCGCTAATGCGGAGTGCTAGAAATCTGCGGGTCCAGTTTATTCCATTCATTAGTGGCCATCAGAGGTCGGCAGACTCAGTCATGAGTCCACTCCCTCAGACTCATTTGGACTCAAACTCACACGTCAGCTTGAGTTTGAGTGAGTGCGAGGCTAGTGTAACATGGTGAGTTTGAGCTTGAGTGAGTTTGAGCCCGACTGAGTTTGAGCACGCCTGAGACCGAGTGAGTTCTGAGTCCATTTTGAGTTTTGAGTCCATTTTGAGTTTTGAGTACATTTAGAGTTTGAGTACATTTTGAGTTTTGAGTACATTTTGAGTTGGAGTACATTTTGAGTACTGAGTACATTTTGAGTTTGAGTACATTTTGCGTTTTGAGTACATTTTAAGTTAGAATACAATTTGAGTACTGAGTACATTTTGAGTTTGAGTACATTTTGAGTACTGAGGGCATGTTGAGTTTGAGTTCATTTTGAGTACTGAGTACATTTTGAGTTTGACTACATTTTGAGTTTGACTACATTTTGAGTATTGAGTACATTTTGTGTTTGAGTACATTTTCAGTTTTGAGTACATTTTGAGTTTGAGTACATTTTGAGTACTGAGTACATTTTGAGTTTAAGTACATTTTGAGTGTTGAGTAAGTTTTGAGTTTGGGTACATTTTGAGTACTGAGTACATTTTGAGTTTTGAGTATATTTTGAGTTTGAGTACATTTTGAGTACTAAGTACTAGGAGGCAGATATGGTTGGCAGTTAAAGGAGCCATGAAGAGAAATATACAACTTCATGTAATTTGAAAGAACTAGGATTCAGCATCTCACTCAGCTCTATTACAGCCCCAAAAGATGTTTTTTTAACGAAAAAAGCAACAAGTATTTAAAAACTTTCAAATTTTGCGCCACAGTGATGTGTTATGAGCAAGAATGACATCATTCGGGCCAACAATAAAACATAATTTTCAGTGCGTAAACTGCACGTTAGCATTCAAGTGATGCGATCAAATGGAACTAGAGGCCCCATTACAGACGTCCAGTCATGTGTCGTCCCGGCAGGTCAGTTAGGCGGCGGCCAATCGCACAAACAAGGTTCTGTGACGTCATAGAACAGTTTCGGGAAATTGGCTAGGGGGTCGCGGCTGCTTCGCACGTTTTCTTTAATATCTCCGTTATTTGTTCGAAGATTGCGATGATATTGGTATCATTGTTATCCGGACTAAGCAGTCTTTCTAATAAACCCAACTTGTATTTTGTCTTCATGGCTCCTATAAGTTTCATGTGCCGCTTTGGGCTCGCAATTCAGGATAGCTGTGGGTACGGGAGCATTCGCGATGCGCATGATCGCTTGGTGGGGAGGCGTTGGGGGTGTCTGATTTAGTGGCTGGGCGTGTGAATAATAATCGACTGGTGAGGTCATAAAAAAGGGTTATTGCACCTTTTCCTTTTGATGGATCCTCTAAGAAGGTGGGAGAGGGTGGTGGGAAAGCACACGGCGGCGCTTTCTTGCTGGTTCGCCTGCTTCTGTTAACAGTTTGATTTGCTAGGGTCAAAAAGGAAGCGGTGAGCACCGGGTGGAAGGGGCGGCGGCTGTCCACTCCGCTGTTTCAAATAGGTTGTCAACTGACTGGGCGACGCCCGTTTAGATAGAATAATGACCGCTTTATGAGATAGATTGTGTAAAAATTCAAACAGATGTCTCTAAGGCATGTAAGGTATTAAGTTAAAGGTCCCGATTAACGGAATCACGCAAGGTAAATTAAAAAAAATGCTTCCTGTGAATAATCATCGGACGGTCATAATAAATCATAGACTGGGTTAAACTTCAAAATGATGCCACGAGGGCGTGTGGGGAATCATATTCAAGGTCTAGATGGGGGGAACCACGTGGGACAAAAATGCGTTATGCTTATATTATGACCTAGTCATGGCTAGTCATATTTGGTTAAAATTCCAATTTATAGCGCAAGGGCGCGTGGCGTATGAAATTAAAGGTCTTGATGAGGGGAATCACGTCGGCCAAATGCAGAAATGCTTCCTGATTATTATCATATTATATAGTAATAATGGGTCGTAAATTGGGTTAAAGTTCAAAATGATGCCACTAGGCTGTGCGGGGCATCAAATTGAAGTTGCGATGAGGGAAATCACATGGGACAAAAATGCTGCATGGCAGTATTATGAGATAGTCATGGTTAGTCACTGTTTGTGTTAACATTTAAATTTATGCCACTAGTATGTATTGGGTATGAAATTAATGGTTTCGATGGGGGGAATGACGTAGGACAAATACAAAAATGCTTCGTGGTTATAGTCATGAGATAGTCATGGCGAGTCTTATAGTGGGTTAAACTTCGAAGAGACCCCGTTCGGGCGTGTAGGGTATCACATTTGCAATCTTGATGAGCGGAATCACGTGGGACAAATAAAAAAAGGCTTCGTAGTTCTTATCATGAGATAGTCATGGTGAGTCGTAGATTGGGTTAAAATTCAAGGTGAGGCCGCTAAAGCAAATGGGGTATCAAGTTCAAGGCTTCAATTAGGGGAATCACGTCGGGCATATAACTATTACGTCTTGCTTTGAGTCATGATGGTCATGGTTAGTCAGATTTGATTAAAATTCCAAAAAATCCTGCTAGGGTGTGTGGGGTATCAAATTAAATGTCTCGTTGAGGGGAATCACATGGGACAAATGTAAAAATGCTTTCTGGTATAGTTATGAGATAGTCGTGGTGAGTGATGGATTGAGTGAAAATTTAGAGTGACGCCAGTAGGGCATGTTGGGTATCAAGTTAAAGGTGTCGATGAGGAAAATCGCGTGGAATAAATAAAGAAATGCGCCCTCCTTATCAACATGCTATGTCATGGCTAGTCAATGATTGGGTTAAAATTCAAAGTGATGCCGATAGGGCGTGTATGGTATCAAAATATTGTCTCGGTGAAGGAAGGTGGATCGGATGCAACCATCGGAAATTATGGCACTGAATAGTGACCAGTTAAGTAAAAAAGACTTATTAAGTGCCCGATAGATATGATTGTACTCGTTAATTGTTGGCCCGCCATCTTAAAAGCGTGGTTGGTTCGCCACATTGCAGCATTCAACATCCGTCAACAAGCCTACGTTCCCATGAAACAGCTTAGGAACTATTGGGCTGATATGCCTCCTATGCATACGCTAAGGTAACTGGGTTGGCGCAATCAGCGAATGCCTTGGATCGCGCGCGATAGTGCACATTTCCAAGCATGGCTTGCCGCTGTCGGTGCGCGAACGTGTTGATATTTAAAGGCCAACTGCACTCAAATTTCACCCTGGCTAAATGCCTTCGAAATGTGTAGTAGGTACCATAAGAACTACTGCGACGCGACCGGTAGCTCTGTGCAATGCGTGGTTATTCAGTTTCAGACACTCAAAATAGCGCCCTTGCAGACGACAAAGCACCTGCCGGCCTGTCGCGCAAACAGCCATTTAGCGGAAGTGGTCGTCGAGCCCGATCGGCGTGCCTCGCAGCGGGAGAATCCAGGAAACTCGTATTTCGCGCCGGTACGCCTGACTTTCATGACTCCGAAGAGGCTTCGTTAACCGTACGGTTCTCTCCTTTTAGAGTGTCGTCGCGACATCATGCCTACGCGGTGTGCCGCTGCCAGAGAGAGAGAGAAGTGATTGGATGGAAGAAAGGAAAGGAAAGTGCACTGGGGATATTATTGAGCTCAGTAGGGAGCTCACCTGCATACAACCCAGTGCGGTGGGGAGGGGAAGAGGAGATAAAAGACTTGGGAGGAGGCTAGGGGTGGAATAGAAAAGGTGTGAAAGAGAAAGACAGGAAGAAAGGAGAGAGAGAGAGAGAGAAAGAGAGAAGAAAAAAAAAAGAAAAGAGGGGGGGGGGGGCATTACATAAGCGACAGCGGCACAAGTGTTCGTTGAGTAGCCTCAGCTACAGGCGCTGGGTTAGTCCAGTGGCCTCGAGGAATGCCAGAGCGCACGTGCTTGCGGGACATGCGCTCGCTTGTCCGCGCGCCTCCCACACCCCCGCACGCGCGCGCTCACTCTCCTCCTGGCTGACCGAGCCGGCCGCGCCGACCGGCCCGCACAGCTCGCGCCGTCAGGCCAGGCCGTCTGGCCGCTCGCGCCGACGGCTGATACGTCACTTCCGCCTGCCCGTAATGGCCGCGTTTTGCCCAGTTTCGTTTTCAAAATCGTCGATTTTTGCTGGTCGCTGGCGGCGTAATTACGCACATTTTAGGCGTCACACTTCGTACATCGCGGTCTTTTTAGTCATACTATGCAGGAACAGTGATTTCGCGCGGTCGAAATTTTGAGTGCAGTTGGCCTTTAATACGCGCTCCCATACCTCATACTGAGTTGGTTGTTAAACAAGGCCATGAAATACTCCTACAGCTGTGCAGGTCGTAGACGTACGTGCTCATAAAAGTAAAATATTTGTCGCCTCATAACACTATTTCCAGCTGCCGAACATGGGCAACTTATTTGATACACCAAGATTTCATGACCGTTTGCTTGCTTAGAAGAACTTTAGCGCTACAGCGGCGGGTGGGAACCGCGAACAGCTATTTTCTGACGCGACGGGCGTTCTCCGCCACCGCGACGCTTTTATTTCGCTTTCGGCTCAATTTTTTCGCATACCCGAGCTGCAGCATAGCTTTCCGGATGATTTTTGTCCGCTTCCCGTCAATGAGATTAACAGAACATACCTCCAGAGAACAAAAACGTCCGATAGGGACTGAACATGAGGGCGAATAAACAGTGCTTCCGGAAGCAGCGTACGACTGCACGTATACTGGCGAATTTGCTTGGTTTGAAGTCTTTCCGATTCAGTACGGCGGCCAATTTGTGGCGCACTCAAAGGGTGCAGGAAATTTGTGCAGCGAATAGATTCCGCACAGGCAGACACTTCTTTTGTCGTGGTGCACTTCACGCGTTTGTTGCACGAGCCCTTTGCAATAACGCTGATTGTTGGTGCAGCCAACAATGGCGTAATCACGCCCGCACGAGTAGCTCTTGCACATTGCCAAGTAAAGGCAATGACGGCAACTTGCTCCCAATTAAGAAAATAAACTGAAAAGTCGGGCGTCCTGCTTGCATGGTTAAACGTAGCCTCACAGGCAACCACCGTCAGGACAAAGCGCTTGTGGGGTGGCCCGCCGCCTCAGCGGTTTGGCGACAGAATTTATGGGCAAATCTGACAGCTCTCGCATGCTTTTAACGTTGTCTTTAACGCCCTGTTCAGCTTGGCGCTGCTGACGTGCCGAATAAATAACACTTACCGATGTTCGATGCCACCTGGACGTCTGATATCCACGCGCGGCACGGAGCAACAGCGTGGGAATGCGACGTCGTTTGCTCGCCCCGCAGTCCCCAAGATGTGCCCACCAGGTGGTACCTCGATCGTTAGAAAATGGCCGACCCGGCAAAATTCTAGTCTATACAAGTTATAGAAGCGGGGTACAGTGAGCAGTGGTTGGCTGCGGATGTTGACCCATCCCGACATTAAAACGTTTCCCCGATTTCCATTTCCATCTTGCCCCTGTGGCGCACACTGTCTGTTGCAGGCACTCAACAAAGTCTTTCTTCCTTCCTTCCTTGCCCCTGTGGCTGTTCACCAGCGTTGTTTTGGTGGCTACGCGGGCTTTATTCCAGACATTACGAGCCGCAGAGTGTCGACCAGGCCACGTTTTGAAGATGGCCTGGTCAAATGCCGCAAGCACGATTGATCCCTCTGAAGCACCAGATGAGGGTTTTTGAATTGTAAGGGCCTTGGGTACTTGGTGCAGTAGGACGTTAATTCTATGACACAGCCGTCTCCGAACACCGGTCCAGGAACCAACGAGTATGATGGTCAGTCCACGAGAAGACGAAGTGTTCCTCGAAGTGTTTGATAATGGGGATAATGTGGAAGTGAAATAAATGAATGTTCACCCTTCGGAGCTTCGCGCTTACAATATTGCCATCCTTCAAAACTGAACTTGCCATTACAAAGTAGCATGTGTTCGCTTTAGCTACAGGCGAATCTTGACACAGAAACCAACCATTCTACAGCCCCGATGAGCTTATGAAGTTAGTGCACATAATTATCTTACGATGCGGTCATTTCCGGGTGTAAATTTTCTCCCTCAAACCCTTCCCTTTGACACCACAATTCCTTTTGTGCTACCGTTCTAGCATCTGCGATGAATTTGCGCATTTTAGCCCTAACTAGTACTGGTCAGCGGGATGCCCTTTTTATTCGTCCCACATGATTTTATTCATCGAAACCTTTAATTTGATACCCCACACACTCTGCCAGAATTTCTTTGAATTTTAACCTAATTTATTACTTACCATGACTATCGCATGAGGATAACGAGGAAGGATCTCTTATTTGTCCCAAGTGATTCCCCTTAACAAGTCTTTCAATTTGATACCCATACGTCGCGGCAGCATCACTTCGGTTTTTAACCCAACCGACGACTCACCATGACTATGTCGTGATTATGACCAGAAGGAATTTTTATTTGTCTCACGTGATTTCCCTCATTGAGACCTTCAATTTGACACCCACACCCCACTCCCTAACGCACATCACATTGAATGTTAGCCATATCTATGATGACTCACCATGACTCTGTCACTATTATAACCAGGATTAGTTTTTTTCTCCCATGCGAATCCCCGCCCCGAGATCTTTAGTTCGGTGCGGGGGGACACACTAGCAACATCCCAATGAATTTTAAATCATTGTATGATTCACCGTGACTACGTCATTATTACTACCAAGATGTATTTCTTATTTGTCCAACGTTATTTCCCTAATCAAAACATTTAGTTTGAGACCCCATACGCCTACGTGTCATCATTATGAAGAAACCAAGCAACGTGATGGCTCACAATAACTAAGTCATGATTATGACCACGAAGCATTTTTTGTGTCCCACGTGATTTCCCTCCTCGAGACCTTCAATTTGATACCCGACATGCCCTAGCGGCAGATCACTTTGAATTTTAACCTAATCTGTGGCTATCTATGAGTGCCGTGTTACACGGTTCGCCATTTTCGATCTACATTTATGCTTTTATAATGATTAAAGGTTGAACTTCGGTGATATCTGCATTTTTGTGGAAATGCAGGGCGTTACACGATCCTTGCCGGGGAAGGGTGAGGGGATACTCGGCAAAGAATGCTACACATTAAAAAAAGCAATGGCATATCCATAAAAGACTCGCGCTTCCGAGATTCGCGGGGACAGTTCGCTTTGACACAAGGCATTTTTTTCAGGATGCAGAGCAAGAATGCCCACAACCGTAACCCTAAACAGCTTCGACGTAAATGAATTGAGCAGTGAGCGCACGTCCCCTCGCCCAATCTTGTTTGTTTCGCCCCAGGGCCCCAGCACACCATCGAGTCTGGCCCGCCTCTGTCGTGAACACGAACACGGAGCCTACATCAAGAGTTCGGTATCCAATATATACGTACAATTGCTTCCAACCAGCGCTAATCATCATGGCCAACAGGTATAGCTGTATTAAATCTTCAACGAAAATTGTTTCCAACCTCACAGGAGTTATGGTGTCGCGTTGTACCAAATTCAAGAGTTTGAGCTCACGAATTTGCACACGTAATTTTTTTACCGCGCGTGAATTCTTAACTCGGAATGCTAATGAAATCAGAGTCCATCTGAGCCCGAGTAAATTCCTAGCATGAGAGAGTTGTGAGTCCATGTGAGTTCTGAATTCATTTTGAATTTTCAGTCCATTTTGAGTTCTGAGTTGATATTGAGTTTTGAGTACATTTTGAGTTTGAGTACATTTTGAGTTTTGAGTACATTTTGACTTTGAGTGCATTTTGAGTTTGGAGTACATTTTGAGTACTTAGCACATTTTGAGTACTGAGTACTTTTTAGCACTGAGTACATTTTCAGTTTGGGGACATTTTGAGGAGTTTGAGTACATTTTGAGTTCCGAGTAAATTTTGAGATTTGAGTACATTCTGATATTTGAGTACATTTTGAGATTGAGTACATTTGGAGTACTGAGTAAATTTTGAGTTTTGAGTACATTTTGAGTTTTGAGTACATTCTGAGTACTGAGTACATTTTGAGTTTAGTACATTTTGATTTTGAGTACATTTTGAGTTTGAGTACATTTTGAGTTCTGAGTAGAGTTTGAGTTTGAGTACATTCTGAGTTTTGAGTAGATTTTGAGTATTGAGTACATTTTGAGTTTGAGTACATTTTGAGTTTTGAGTACATTTTGAGTACTGAGTAAGTTTTGAGTTTGAGTACACTTTGAGTTTGAGTACAATTTGAGTTTTGAGCACATTTTGAGTTCTGAGTACATTTTGAGTTCTGACTACATTGAGTACATTCTGAGTTTTGAGTACATTTTGAGTTTGAGTACATTTTGAGTACTGAGTACATTTTGAGTTTGAGTACATTTTGAGTTTTGGGTACATTTTAAGTACTGAGTACATTTTGAGTACTGAGTACATTTTGAGTTTGAGTACAGTTTGAGTTTTGAGTCCGAGTGAGTTCCGCGTTTTGCGCTCACTATGAGTTTGAGTTTGAGTGAGCGCAGGTGTTCTGCTCAGCATTGAGTCTGAGTTTGAGTGAGTGGTGATTCGTAAAAAAATTTGTGAGTTTGAGTGAGCTGCGCCAACTTTACCGAGGCGCGGTGGCCAGCGGAAAAAATGAGTACTTAAAGCAGTTTGTCTTGAATGAGTATTCCTTTAGTCTCATTGGGTAGTTTTGGCGTGTTGTTCTGGTTAGGTCAAACTTGAGATCGGCGGGTACATCAATGTTTAGATGACCGCGAATTAATTCATGCACACATTTTGCACATGCTAACCTTGTTATGTTCATTATAGTGAGTAAGCCAGCGTTTTAATTATTTCATTCGGATAATCTGAACGTCTGTATCGGTTGTAGATGAACCTCATACCTTTCCTTTGTATTCATTCCAGTTTCGTGATTTGCTGTTTTGTGAATGGTGACCAAATGATATTACCATATTCAAGGAATGATCGCACAAGCGAAGTGTATGCAAGAAGTTTTAGAGGAGGCGGGGCCTGGCGGAGCTGGTATCTAACTGTCAACAAGCGGCGTAAGGCAGCTGAAGTAACGTAACCCACATGCCATCTTAAAACTTCAGTTATGATAGTTCCAAGATATTTATGCTGGTTTACTCTAGTTATTGGAATGTCATTATTAGTGTAGTAAAAATTTGACCTAGTTTTTTTTCGACTCACCGACAAGAATGTACATTGTTTGCTTTGAGTGACATCTTCCATTTGCGGCACCTGCGGGAAACATCTTTTAAAGCAGTATTTAAAAATACATGGTCTTTGCTTGAGTTTATTTCTCGATAAAGCACGTAGTTTTCCATGAATAATTTCATTTTCACCGTAATATTTTAGGCACATCATTAATAAAGAGAAAAAAAATCAAAATTAGGACCAGCACGCAGCCTTGCGGGACTCCAGATGTAATGGAGGTGGTAGCCGAGGTTTCATTGTTAAATTCCACATACTGTGTGCGGTCAGTCAGATAATTTTTTTATTCATTTAAGAACAGTAGTTCCTAGGGTGGCATCAAGTTTTTGTAGTAGCTTCTTGTGTGATACCTTGTCGAATGCTTTGGCAAAATTGAGGAACATTAGGTCAGTTTGTTTTTTATTGTCAATACTCTGCGATACCTCGTGTGTTAATTCCAATAATTGAGTTATGGTTGAGAGACCTCGGCGAAAGTCATACTGATAGAGAGATAGTATACGTTTTTCTTCTAGGGAAACAGTTAGATGTTTAAGATATATGTGCTCCAAAATTTTACAGATTGCACATGTCTGGGATATACGTCTAAGGAGGGTTGCAAGCTGGGCAAGTTGGAAAGACATTCTTGGATAAAACCAGCGCGAACTCAGACACAGACGAAGACTTTGAATTCGCGCTGGTTTCATCCAAGAATATAGGTCTAAGCTTAGCAATATCATTTCCGCTTCCTCCCTTATGCACAGGGTCAACTGTGGCGTTTTTCCACTCCTCGGGTAAGGAGCACGTTGATAGTGATATGTTAAATATGACGCACAAATATTTAGCCAGCAACTCTGCATACCTGACAAGAAAAATGTTAGGAATGTTATCAGTCCCTGCTCCTTTCTTTGTGTCCAAGTTTAACAATAGATTAAGGACACCGGCCTCAGTTACGACGATGGATTCCAAGGTAGCTTACGTACTAGTGCCGATGTCAGGAATGTTTCCGTCATCGGCAGTGAATACAGATTTAAAGTAACTGTTCAGTTTGTCTGCCTTGATCGGGCTATCTTTTTCCTGGGAAGAGTTGATTCTGTTGTTTTTTGCAGGTTTTAAGTAGCTCCAAAACTTGCTGGGCGACTTTTTAAGACGTTTTGGCAACGTGTTAGGGAAATCATTGCTCTTAGCTGTTTTGATTTTTGGTTTTAGTTCACTCAGAGCAGCAGTAAGATTATTTACTGCTACTGCTCCGCGTTTTTCCTTTAATCTTTTTCGCATTCGCTTTACTTTGCGTTTCGCGTATATTATCCCACGTGTTATTTACGGGTTGTGTTTCTTAACTTTTTCAGTCTAGTAGGTACAAAAGTATTAATACAGTGGGGCGAAATTGCTTTTAACTGAAATTTCAATATATGGGGAAGGTTGAAATCACCCAACAAGATGAATCTTGTTTTGTAGGTTTTGTTCCGTAGGTTCCGTATAGTTGTGAAGGGACTGCATACTATCTTCGCCAGACGAGTGACTGCGATAGCAGCATCCGACAATTGTTGTGTGAGGGCCAAATTTTAGTTTCGAAAATACAGATTCTACGCCTTCAACCTCTGGCAGCATTGTGAACGGTATTCCCTGTTTTATCATTACCCCTACGCCACCCCCTGTTGTAGGTCTATCTTTCCGTATTATATTGTAGTTAGGGGGCGTTACTTAACTATCTATAGGATGTCATTACTTAACCAGGTTTCTGTTAGAGCAGCAAAGTCTGGCTGAAGATCGAGAAGCAGGCATTCAAGGGATTCTAATGTGTTTAGGACACTTCAGCAATTCACATTTATAAACCTCAACTGAGGCGGTTTCGAGTGCGTGATGCCGGCCCTTCGCTTGGCAGGTTCTTTTTTTCCAGCTGAGGGATTTGTTGTCTCGCCAATCATCACTTTATCGTTTATGGTGTCGTCCCAGCGGTAAAGAATATGGTCTATACTAATTTTGTCGTAGACAAGATGTACCTTTTGCCCGGATTCCTTGTTTGGGTTGGCTGAGTGCAATAATTTTTTCCTGATAATACGCACACGCTGGGAATAGTCTTCACTAATTGATATTTCAGAACCCTTTAGTTTATGACAGTTTTTCAAAATCTTTGTTTTGTCGCGATCATCAAGGAGTTTGAAGATTATCGGTCTGGTTTTGTTCTCGTTTCCTTTTCCGAGCCGATGGATCCTTTCGATTGAAACAGGTTCAATTTTCAGAACACCTTTCGTAACTGTATCATCTAATACTTGCTATAGAGATTCATCATTTTCTTTTTCATCCTCAGTGGTGCCATACACTATCAAGTTACTTCTTCTTGACCGGTTTTATAAGTCATCCAGCTTTATTTCTAAGCCTGATACAGTTCTTTGCAAGGCGGAAGCTTTTGTGGCACAGTCCAGTATTTTTTCATCTAAAGCAGCCAATTTGTCTAATTTTGACTCGATAGCGGTTAGTCGTTCTTCTTTCATTTCTTGAATGTTGCCAGCAATTTTCGCTAGTTGTTCGCCAGTTTGTTTTAGTCCGGTCCGGGGTTTGTCTCGACGTCACCTGCTAGTAATAATAACAGGTCCCTCAAATAACAGGACAAGTTGCACAAAGTTTTACAAGGCCACCTTGGGCACGGCTGCACAATCAAGAAGAGGCAGTCAGAACTCATGCATTCTTCGTAGCGTTTTCTCTCCTGCAGAACATACAAGAACGGATTAGCGCTCTGCATGCTTCAGGTGCCGCCGTGCCCATTAATCGTCGTCGCTTCGGGGGCCTTATTTAAGTCCGGAGTTGACGTTGAGGGCGGTACTGAGGGGGCGTTGAAGATTGCTTCGCGCAGTACGTCGCAGAACCGAGTGGGTCTACCTTGTAGGGCCGACCATCCAGACCGAATTTTTGGTTTCCTGAGTTGATTAGGTAATTTTTGGGAAGCGGCGTTTCATTGCTGGTCTAATTGTGACTTCTTTCGGGCGTTGCCTGCTGCGGCATCTACCCTGTGCCGTGTACGAGAAAGTTCTGAATTGCCACTATTATCCATTTACGCGGCACCTTAAGAGTATAAAATGAGATGCAAATATAAAAATTGTGGTCGTTTCACATCGCAGAGGCGGGAAATGATGGAGCGGGAAGGGCGTACGCTATCGACGCCCGTCTGACAAGCGGAGCTTCCGTTCGGGCAGCCGCGTGGTGACCCGGAGGACGTGTCCGGACCAGGCTTCTGCCCGGGCGCCTGTTCCGTGGAGTGCCGAAACAGTGGAGCTTGCGCTGCCGCACCTCCCAAGCGGCGCAGCCATCACCAAGGAACCACCGCCAGTGCCTTCAGTAACAGCCAGCGTCGACGCTACTCCACATCCGATGGCTTTGAACTTGAGCTTGGCTTGCGTCGAGACAGTGCGTCGTCTACGGACTCCTTTATGTCCTGGAGCACGGGACAACCCGCAGCTCACAGAGGTCAACCTAAAGCGCTGAGGCACCACAGGCAGGCGTGGCCCGGCGCTACGCTGCCCCATGGCGCAACCTCACTGAACCAGCCCCAAGCGTCCCAACACACCTCCGACCGTCGGAACTCGTTCGGTGATGAAGGTCCCCACTATGAGAACACTGCATTTCTCCGGCAGGTCCAATTGCGGAGTTTAACTGCCGAGGGCCTTGTCTCGGGAGACATAAGGCGTAGCTGCCGAGTTTAGTACGACAGGGGTAGACCGTGTGACACTGGTGGGTAACCAGGGCGTCATTGGTGTCTGTTGATATCTCACTTTTCTGTACCTAGTTTCTTTCTTGGCTCACAAAAGACTACTGCTTAATGAGGTTATCCGCATGCAATACACATAAACGAACTACTACTAACATTAAATGCATTCAAGAAAGGTCATTTAGCACTTTGCTTATCTAATGAGCGGTTAACATGTGTCCGCATGAAGCATATTTTATCTCACTCTTGAATAGCTCTAGTAACCCTGGAAACCTTCAAATCAATTGCAGAGGCCTTCGTCCTGCCATAGCCACAAATAGGCTGATGGTGACAGAGAACGCATTTTTAATCAGACGCGATAAAACCTCTTCGTTAAATACATGTTCAGAGGCTCAACCTTTTACAAGTGTAATGATGAGTAACACAAGAATACTCGTAGGGACCCTATACAAAGAATGTCTTCTAGTCGCCTTTAGTAGAGACTGCCAAAATTAAGTGTATAAAATACATAAAACATAAATACGTTGTGCTACAACTTACTGTTTGGAATATGTTGTTCATGAAAACACACTGCAATTTACACAGATACAGTAGAAGGCACATAACGACGAGCGATTATGCCAACTAAACGTTTTTATTAAAGTAGGATGGCAAGTTTGGCTAGTTGGCTTGGACTGATCATGCTAAAGAACAGCATGAAGAAGACAGGACACAAGAAGGAAGGACGACGACGACACAGCGCTGTGTCGTCATTCCTCCTTCTTGTGTCCTTTCTCCTTCGCGTACTTTTCGAAATGATCAGTTGTGATTGCAGAAGAGAAAGTGTGTATATATATTGTTATATGGCAGCAGCACATGTGAGGCAAACTCTGGTTGAAGGATGAAGAGCGATATATTTACATCATTTAAAATGCGGCCATCAGTGAGTCCGCGCAGGCCGCGTGCACCCACAATTTCTTTGTTGTCATAGGCTGGATCACAGCGTCATGTTTCACTGGTCGCTCCGACATTTTGTAACATTTTGCCCTCGTCGAAGCCAACCGTCTCGGGTGAGGCTGCAGCAAATGTACAGGTGCGGTCAGAATGCGAGATGAGAGTGGAATAAAGAGTGAAGTCTTTGCCGCCAGGGATGATGACGAACTCAATGAACACTGGCCGCAGAACAGCACTGCCCGCCGACACCATGGAGCAACGTACAAAGCCCTTGACCGCGCGCCGGACACTTGGCAGGAGAACGGCCTCGTCGTCTGGTAGGTAGGTCGTGGCTGGTCACGTCAGCCTCGGCAGCTAACAGGCTGTGGACACGGGGTTGGGCAACGGGTTCGTGGCTCACCGAGGCCGGGGCGAGCCGACGCGATCCATGAACCCTGAAGCGGCGGCTTCAGGGATGATGCTGGCGGGATGATGCTGGAGGGCCAGGGTGGAGACGAATACCGCAAACTCCACCAAAACCTCTGAAGTGGCGGCAGGAAGGATGACATGAATGATGGTCGATGCTGGAGCGATGCAGTCGATGCCGAGCGAGTTGTTTTATACTTGAAAAAAGTAAACGTGGCGTTAAACAGTCGTGGACTAATGTAAGATAGGACAGATACAGGTGCCCGTATCTGCCGTATCTTGTCTTCCCCGAAGTACGTTTGGTTAATTTTTTTCGTCAGCTGAAACTTTCGCGGCGGCATATCACCCGCTCAGTCATACGTTCCTTCGACTCCGGCATGACCAAAGTAGGCATACGATCACGCACTGCCCACTCTTTCACCGAACACGCAGTTGCCGCGGCTCGCGGCTACCACAGGACAGGGAGTATTTCGGCTGCCTCGTAGCTCGTAGGCGTGTTTATGTATAGTGAAGAAAGCAAATCCCAAAAAATCGCCTAAGAATCCAATTTCCATGCCAAGCCAAAACCAGAAGCTGTGGTCTTTCCATAACCCCCCACGACGCCATGGATTCCCAGGTGCAGTTTCCTCTCTAGTATACTTACTAAGAAACTCTATGGCGCAATCGGCTGACAGCGGCGGTAGCGCCGTTATCAGATTATTGCGGAGAATACACAGAAGCACGACTGGGCGTAAAAACGACCGACAGCCGCCGCCGCCGTTGCCTCTTCAAATTCCACCTCGCCGAGTAGGTGCGAACACTCCGTGGTTGTGGGTATCGGGCCCTAATCTCGATTTCATAAATTCAAAGTGAATCCGCTATGTTTCTTGCGTAAGCAAAACGTAGCAACCAGTGACGTTATGGACGTTTAGCTATGACGACATGCACTGTAATTTGACGTTTAGCTTTTAAAGATCACAACCATGCTATCAGGTATTGCGCATAAAACATTTGAAAAAGACTTGGCGCGTATTATAAACATTGGGACGGCAGCTTAGGCTGGCAAGAGAAGCACATTTCTTCATGTTAAAATTGGCACCAACACCATAAGTCGATCAATTCCACCTCACGTTCAGAAACGGTAGACGAGCCCTATTGCCCATGCGCCGACTAGACAACAACAAAAAAAAAAGAGCGACTTTTTTGCCGGATGTGACGTCATTGTTTGAGAAAGATGGCTGATGTGGTTCGGTTTGTTTCTTCGCTGCGCATCTCGTCGTGGTTTTGGTCTGGGCAGCAGCGGTTACCACGGGCTTTGTGCTGAGGTGTTTGGTTTGCGATTGTGATGCGGGCGCTGCCGCAGAACGTCTGGAGGGTACTTACAGTGGAAGAAACATAATAGCTCTAACAAAAAGGAAAAAAAAATACATGCAACTTCTTTTTTTTTTATGCTAAAGACGTTCGTCGAAACTTAAGCCAGGTAGGGCTTACCAGACCAACTATACGCGAAATGCACTGCTATTTCGCGATACATAGGTGGGGCGGTAGGGGAGGGGGACGCTGTGTACATGTGCGGAGCGTAATCAAGCAATGAACGTTTTAGTAATCACAGACACAAATCTTGCGTTCACTGTCGTTTTGTTTTTGGACTTCAACGAACACCTGATCGTTCGGCGGACACATTTTTGGAAGTATACAGGGTAGGCAGTTCACAAGCGATGAAAGGTGTCGTTGGAAGAGAGTGGTATCTGATCAGGCCCTCTGATTTCAGTTTCTCCTTTATTCAGCCGGCTCCCTGGGCCATGTGACGATATTTCGAAGGAGCGTTTAGTCGCGGACGCCGATTATATTCTAAGCCCGTCTGCGCGCTGCTCGCAGAGGATATATGTAGCAGATGAATGTTTGCGGGCGCTCACCTCACAACAAGACACTTTGTCGCGCGCTCATCCTCGAGTATAATTCTGCATTATCCATCGTACTTACGTTGAATATTCCCGAAATTAAAACACACTGGCTTATAAATGGTGGTGATCAATATCTGAGGTATATTATTGGCAAAAGTAACTGACGTGCTCTCAGGTATGAGGCTTCCGCTGAATATGTAAGCGCACAGAACTGATTTACATCGTAGTGCATACCCGTAGCATGAACATCTGAGGAACCGGTGGTTACGGAGACACGGCTAGAGGGCAGTGTAACTACAATCAGGTTCATGCATACGCCGGTTCCGCGACGCTGGCCAGTGACACACAACTGGCGCTTATGCAGGCCAAAAGTACCACACTAAGATCGGGTCAGAAACATTTACACTCTCGTAAACACATCACATTTGGGAACAGAGTGACTGCTCCACATAAACATAGATTTCCAACGCCCGCAAACGCTAAATCTCAGTCGTGAACATGCCGCAAAAGCAGCGGCGACAGTGGGGAGCGGGACGGAGACTCCCGCGCCTGCTTTCGAAACGGGCCGCTAGGGGGATTTCAGTGGCCCCCCTACAGGCCGCGCTCGAGGCGTATAGCACAGCTGGTGCAGGGTTGTTCCCGTTTTTATTTAGGTTGCTTTTATTTTTGTAGGGAACATTAATTTTTTTTTAATTTTTTTTTCTCTCGCGAGGGGCATTGGATTGGCTTGGCTTGGATTGGATTTGGATTGGATTTAAGTGGATTGTGTTGGGTTGTGTTGCGTCATGGCCGCGGCCGACGCACTGGCGCCAGCGCGTGCCCAGGTGAGAGCGAACACACTCTCTCAACATCTGCGGGTGTGCGGCCCAACGCGCTCTCACTCCGCCGGTGGGCGGCGCTGCGCGCGGTGCTGCGCATGTGCAGTACTCTCTCTCTCCGCGGTATCCTCTCCTTCGGGCGGGCTGCGCATATAACCGGTGTGCCGCTCTCCAGCGGCCTTTCGGTCGACGGTTGCTCTCCGCTTGCGCTTGAACCCCCTTCAGCGTCGCATCACACCAGGGTTCCCGCGAGGGGAGGTGGGCGAAATTTTCTGCCTTTCCGCGCTTAGGGCACTTTTTGCCTTTTGCCTTAGGGCACTTCAAAAAACAGCTGCGTCCTGATTAGAGGGCTCGAACGCCAACAAAAGCTAACCGGAGACGCGGTGCTGCGCGCTTCTTCGCCGCCCTTACGGCCGTCGGCGACGGCAGCGGCATATTACCACTGTCACCTCCGAATATGTCAGGCGCAAGTGAATTCTATTGACGCTTCGTTTAGTCCTAATATTGGCACAGTCAGAGGTTGGTATTGTTTTGCAGCGCGGACAACGAATTCGGCCTTGTTTTGAATGTATACGTCGTAGAAAAATATCATTCGGGGAGGTGATTACCTAATACCTGACAATAGCTTGGGTCCTTATTGAAATAGAAGCCACGCGATAATGTTAAGTATATTCCAAGTCTGTGGGTCGTTAAATATGGGCCCACTCCCGCCTGATAGTATGGACCAAGGGCAGTTAATGAAACCACGGAAAAATAAATGGTCTGCCAAGTCCGGAAGCAATGTAATAGCTCGTGCGGGAATGAAAAAAACCCCGTACAGCTTCGGAAATCCTAGAGACGTTCGTCTTAGCTTAAGCAAGGTTGAACTCACTGGGCCAACTAGATGCGAAATGCACTGATATTTTCCAAGACAGGGGAGGGGGGGGGGGGCGCGAGGGGGCGCCTAACTGTCGTTGTGTACAAATGCGGAGCGAAATCAAGGAATGACCGTTTTAGTAATCACACACAAGCTGAGCGTTCACCTTTATTTTGTTTTTCGACTTAACGAACAGCTGATCACTCCGCGGACACATTTTTTGAAGCATCCAGTACCGAAGTTTACAAGCGATTAAAGGTGTCGTTGGAAGAGCGTGGTATCTGATAAAGCCCTCTGATTTCGCTTTTGTGCTAAATTCTGCAGGCTCCCTGTATCATTTGATGATGTTTCGAAGAAGCGTTTAGTCACGGCCTCGGATACAAGCGGGGGCTATATGTAACCGATGACTGTTTAAGAAAGCTCACCTCGCGACAAGGTGACCTAGCTGTAAATAATTTGTGCTGACTCCCCGATGTAATTTTGTATTATCCATCGTACTTATTGCGTAGAATGTCCTTGAAATTTATGCCGCATTGGCTTGTTCAGGGTATAGTGATCAATATCCGAGATATGAAGCGTAACTGGCGGGCTGTCAGGTATGAGTGCTCCGCTAGATTATGAAAGCACACAAAACCGATTTACATCGTAGTGTATAGCCGTAGCATGAGCATCTGAAGGAACGCTGCTTACGGTGGTACTGTTAGTAAATTTCAGGACAGTGGAATTACAATCAGCTCCATGAATAGGCTGGTTTCGCAACATACCTGGCGCTTATGCGGACAAAATGTACCACAGTAAGATCGCGTCAGAAGCATTTACACTCTCGTAAATACACCACTTTTGCGAACAGAGTGATTGCTCCGCATAAATATGTATTTCCAACGCATACAAACGGAAAATATCGGTCGCGAACGTGCCTCAAAAGCAACGGCACAGTGGTGAGCGGGCCGGCGACTCCCGCGTATGCTTTCGAAACGGGCCGCTAGGGGGACTTCAGTGGCGCCCCTACTAAGGTCCCTAAAATTACTAAGGTAGCGCCATCTTTAGATCTCGCCGCCTTTCGCCCTCGCCCGCGCTCCTCTCTTACTTCGTTTTTTGCCATTTTCTTTTTCGCCGGCGAACGCCGCGCGCCATTGGCCAAGGAAAAAGTCACGTGGTTTTGTTTTTTTTTGCTCCGCCGCCGGGTCGCCTCACCGATGCCTCGCCGGCTGGGACATTGCGCAACGCCGCCGCTGCGACGCCATTGCTGGCTTCCGAGCCACCGTCGCCACCGTGCTTCAGTACCGGCTTTATCGTAGGCGCCAGCTAATAGCAAAGTAAGAATTAGCTGCTCGTTTCGAAAAAATGTCGCACCGGTGTCGTTTTAGGTTGCTTCTCGGTGTCGATGTGTTGTGCCTTAGGCAGCGCGAATATCGTCAGGCAGGGCACAAGACTTCGTTATTCCGTCCGGGAAACGCGACGCAGAAAGGAGAAAAGTTTGGTTGCATAGATTTGAACGGGCATACTTCAGGCCGACGCTACCATCACTCTTTTGCGAGGTAAGTTTCTGAATGCTTGTTCTTGCTCTGTTAAATTCTGCGCGAGCTTGAGCGGTCACTTACGAAGAAATGCGTATTCCCTTCGCGACCGTCGTCCACGCTTTGTTCTGAGTAGGCATTGCGCGCAGCGCCGAGTTCGTCCCGTCGTAAGCTTTGGTTTGGATAAGAGGCCGTGTATTTGTCATGTGCGCGCTTAACTTCCAGCATCAATATCAGCGGCATAGCATGTTCAGTCAGTTGTCGTAAGGTTTTCGTGACGCGAGAATTGTTCACCTGAATTCATGCATGTTTAGGCCGACGGCAGCTTGCGTCTGACCATGTATCGTGTGCGTTCCGAGTGCGTGTACGCTCTTTTTGGCGTGAAGTCATGTTTTGTGTGTTAGCTACCCGGGTGGTATTATAATCCCGTTGTTATGACATCGGAGTGATTTGCTGCGTAATATGGGCTTGGTCGGTGCGGCGCAAATTGAGGCTGTTGCGAGAAAAAAAAAAATTGCGGCTAGGTAAAACAATTTAAGGTCAGCTAATATAGTGACCGCGCCGTTGACGTACGTTTGATGCGCAATTTCTGTTGTCGCTTTATTAAATTCGCGCACGTTTGAATGAGCACTTCAAATGCATATTCGCACCGTAACGGCTGTACGCCCTTTCTTCCGTGTATGCACAGAGGAACGTTAATTACGACTTACGTTTGCATTACACGTGATGCCGTACATTTCCAGTGTGCGCGCTTACCTCATCTTAGTAGTCAATGGCGCAGCGTATCCAGTCATTGCGATTTGAACCAAAACACACTGGGCGACTATATTATTTTCAGCAGACGTATTTTCGTCCAGCAAAGCGCTTGCTAAACGGGTTTAGTGTAGCGAGTTGAGCGGACGCGGCACTGAGCAGATGCGCGAACACGAATTAGACCATGCTACGGTAGAACAGTCACTAACTCCCTTCTGCAATGCATTATTGACTATATTTGCGGAGTGTTTGTGGCGCATCTCAAACTCGGTGGCGACATTTCATTTTTTTTCCCTTCTCAATAGGATTATTTCACGGATCAATTTGAGCAACGGATATTGGAGAAGCTTGGCGTTAAAAAAACTAAACCCAAATGCCACTCCCAACATTTTTTCTCACGGGAAGCCACGTCAGCAGCACAAGCCACCTGCACGACGTCATTACGGACGTTTGTTCCAATAAAATATCTATTTGCTGGCACCAATTCATTTTTGTGATTGTTTTCTCTTGATAATCATCGTGACATTGGTCCTCTTTCGAATTTCTTTCGGGTGTATCCCTGTGTTAGTGCAATGTACAAATCTGCCAGAATATATCCCAGCACAAAACAATTCTGTCCAGGCGCCTCCATTAATAACGGCTGTAAACGACCGCGCCCGGTGAAAAAACGTATTGCATGATTAATTAACTGCAGTAACTAGTTACATAATTTGTACCTAGAGGGACTCGATCTCTGGTTCGTATGAGAAATAAGAGGCCACAAATCTGTAATTTCAGTTTACCCGATCGATTGATCGCAGTCTTCTCTGGCGCGTATTCCCAGAATTACAAGTCTGCGTTTTTCACTAGGTTCGCACATGAACGTACGGCCGCGAGTGTAGTTTAGTGTATCCGGCTGCGAAGTCGGGGAAGCAGGGGCTTTTCACGTCGCTGTACGTGCACACACGCACAACAGCATGTGTATGTTTTTAGTCTACTCACAGCAGCCTATAACGACATGAAGGTGAAGGAAACATTTCTACAAAAACGGCAAAGCACTCTAAACTGCGCGGAATTAAGGTAGGCTGTAGGTCGTTAGTAAAAGCGGGCGCAGAGTGAACGCCGCTGAGGATACACAATTATCGCAAGAAAGGCGAGTGCAAGGACGCCAGCGCAGCGCTCGAACTACGGCATTTGCGAATGAAGCGCACTGTATACTGCCGCGAACCGTGCGCAAGAGCTCTGTGCAGTGATTGCACGACCACAGTCACGCGAATGCAAGAACGGAACTACCGTAACAGAGCAGTTTGAAATGTCCACGCTCGATCCTTTCGCATTCACGAGCTATCCTGAGGTGTTACAGAATGCCGCACACGTAAACAAAAACCGCGCTGTGCGTATGCGCCAGCGGCATCCGCCCCGCAAATATCCCCTTGTAGACAAAAATATAAAACAAAACACTATCACTCAGTGCGTGTTGGTAAAACGGGGCTCTAGAAATCCTATAAATGCTACCAAAGAGCGATTTCGGCGCAAAAACAAGAGCAAACTGCAGCGAGCGCCCTGAAGCGTAGCGAGGGCGTATGCTCTCAAGTGGCCAACAAATATGGCGTCCCCGCCGCGGAGTTAAAGGGATGGCGGCGCCGCGGGTGAGGGGAGAGAAAAAAGAGGAGGGCAGCGGAGAAGGAGGGAGCAGTTGGCGCTACCTTAGTTCTTTCAGGGACCTTAGCCCCTACAGGCAGCGCTCGAGGCGTATAGCCGGCGGCGGCGGCGATCCTTTGCTGCTTCCCCCCCGGTTGTTGTCGTCGGCGGAGGACGGTGGCGGGGCGCGGGGTGGCGAGACGCGCAGAGTGCTTTCGTCGTTAGCGGGATGAGATGTCGTCGTGCTGATCTATGCTCGACGCCGTTTGACAGCGGGCGCGGCGCTCGTTTGTGGCGACTAATCTGAGTAGCTGGCCTTGTCTAGTAGTACTTAGCCCTCAGTAAGCCAGGCGCCGTGGGTGGCGGCGCCGTCACGTTCAGTGGCCGTCAGGCCGTTGACTCTTCCCCTCCCGTGAGAACGTCTTTCCTCGACCGTAAGGGGCAGTAGGGCAAGGAGGTGACCGGATTCAGGCAGGACCAATGGGGAGGAGGAAAAGTCCGGGCGAATGGAGAGTACCTGTGTTCTTGGCTGTGATTGGGCAGCAGATGAACTTGTGATTCGTGTATGCTGTGTTTGATGTTCATCGGGGGATTTTGGGGGATTTCGGGGGGAAACGGCGGCGGGACGACGCGAGGGACGGTTGTGTTGGTGCACGCCGGGGTGAACGCCGTCGTCTCACGCATTATTTACATCCCTGACTCTCTGCAGGAGCTCCACTAGGTGGCCGAGCGAAGCCGACGCATCCTACCCAAGCTCCGTCGACTACGGTAAATTTAACCGGACTTGTGGGCCCCGGGCCCGCATACCCGGTCTCCGTCGAACCTCCTACAACCATGGATCCCGCCGAAGTTGTATCCAACGCCCCAACCTCGGAGGACATGGATCTGCAGCTTCCCAGTACCTCGACCGACGAAGACGCCATGATAGGCTTACCGACAAGTACGGCACTGGCCGCGGTCGTTCCAGCGGCAGATTCAGTCGCTGTCATGCGCGCACCTCTGCGCATTCACAAGAACCCTTTCGCTCCTCTCTCCGCTACTGAGCCCCCGCAAGACAGCAAAGGCAAGTGCGATGTTTCACTCACTTCTAACGTACGCATTGTGCCAACTGCAGCGCACGGCCAGAAACGCTCTCGGGGGACGCTTTCCTCACTGAACGCGGGGTCCGCGTTTAGGCCTAAACCTTTCGATCGGCACGGCGGCGCCCGAATTGGGCGTGGATAACAACCTAACGTGGTCCGCCGCGGCCCTAATTGTCATGACGAGACAGCTGACTACAATTCATACGATTCGGATTCAGATCCAGCAAATCCACTAGACCAAAACGAAGAAGGGTGGCAGACAGTCACTTACCAACGCCGTAAACCGGCGCGCAGTCAACCTGGCCTAGTCGAAGAACGCCGCGCGACCGGCGGGTGTACTGTTATTCTAAAACCTCAAGAGCCGTGCAGAATTATGGACGAGAAGTTCATTCTACTCGACGCGGCAATTTCGAAGCACGTGAAGATTTCCTCGACGCCAGAAAGGACAGGCGATCCGCGCATTCTGATCCGGTATCTAGACAGAAGCAACCAAATAGCCGTGGATACGGACGACTGCGGAGTGCGAGATGCCCTTCTAACCATAACGCAACTTCCTATCAATGGAAAACCCACACCGTTTCAAGCTTACGAAGCCATAACAAGAAACCAGATACGGGGCATCATCCACAACGTGGGCGGAATGAGAGCTACTGAGCTTAAGGCGAACCTACACTGTCGAAAGTGCGAAATCATCAGCGCTCGGCCTATTGGCGAAAAAGGCACGGCGCTGGTAATCTTTCAGGGAAGGAGCCTCCCTTCCAAGATCGGACTCAAATCGTTTACGATTCGAGTTTTCCCTTTCAAGCCAACAGTCTATGCTTGTCAGACCTGTCACAAGTTGGGACATGGGAAAGAACAATGTCCCAATGCAGACAAACCACGTTGTCCAAAGTGCGGCGGCAAACAGCATGACAGCAGTGGAGAATGTCCCAACAACACACCGAAATGCAGGAACTGTGGTGGGAGCCATCTAGCTACGGCCCGAAACTGTGCCAAGCGCGTAGAGATCAACAAAAAACTAACCACGCGGAAATCGCCAGCCGACGCTAAGCGAAACCAACGCTCAGGACCGAAAACAGACCAAGGCCCACTTTCGCCATCGCTTGAAGGACGTTCAAAAATGGTGGCCGTCAGGCGCAGTGCCGATAAAGCTCCAAGCGGCGCGCATTCAACACCCTCCGGAAAATCTCTAGGTAAGCTTGTAGATCGCGAAGAGGCCACGCTTAGTTTTGCGGACGCAGTCAAGAGCACTAACCGGAAAAAGCGCGGCCAAGAAAGGTCTTTAAGTCGCGCACCCCCGGAACAATCGCCCCCGCTTGCGCCCACTACATCAGCAACAACTCAGCCCACTGCCCACTCTCGCAAGGAAGCCCCTCAATCCCCACGCAGTGCAACATCCAGTGAAAGTACTAACCACGTCCTGCAAACTTCTCAGCAGCCACAACTCCAGCCTGATTATGAGGCGGTATTCTCAGCACGCCTATCACAACTAGAGAGCAACATCATGACACGGGTTCAGACTATGATTGAACGCGCAGTTGAAACATGTGTTCGCATTGTCATGGAGCGTCTCATGTTCACTGGAACGCTCCTTTTTTGGGGCTCCATGGCCACCCCACTGACGAACGGAAACTCCCTTTCTCCTGCGAATGCCAATTCTCCCAGTCAACCCTTCAACGTGAACCATGGCTAGCTTTCAGTCTCAAAGTAGCGCCTCAGGTCGTGGTCGGGATGCAGGGGGAGACATCCCGACCGTGATTCAGTGGAACTGCCGTTCCCAAAAGAAAAAGAAAGCGGACATGATATTACGATGGGGACTGTCACACAACGGGCGCAAACCTGCTGTGCTGTGTTTACAAGAGGTAAACGGACCCATTCCACGTCTTCCAGGCTACGAAGGCTATGGTTTTCCAGAAGATCCGTGCACACCAACACGTACGGCCATGTATGTAGATAGAACCCTGACACACACTAGGCTGGATACTGCTCCTTGGTGCTCAAGCAGCGCCAGCGTCACTGGATGTAGACTTCAACTCGCGTCAAAAAGAACAATGGTCGTTTTCTCGGTATACCTCAATCCAGAAAATACCAGAAACAAGTCTAAGCGTAGTCCGGCAAACCTCAGCTTCATACCACACTTCCAGAAGGTCTACCGTAGTGACGAAGTGCTTGTTTGCGGCGATTTTAATGCCCAGCACATAGCCTCGAACTACACCAAGTGTAGCCCACGTGGAAGGCGCATTCTAGGCCATCTCGACCACTACGGCCTCACGCTTTTGAATTTACCACAAGCTCATACTAGCCTTGGACAGGACCGACGCCAAGCTGACACTACTCCGGACCTGACGTGGGCCTCGCGACCAAGTCAATTTCGATGGAGCGTTCTTGAGGATCCGCTGGGTAGTGATCATCTCCCCATAGCAATAACTGTGAAGAAAGATACCACGTCCACGCGAGGGTCTAACAGGCTTAAAAGGGAATGCAAGGTCACTCATTGGGACAAATATAGAGCACTCCTGAGGGAATGGGACTCCATACAGAGCATAGATGCGCTTAAAGAAGCCATGGCTAATGCCAAACGCCAATCCACCAAAACACTTCGCGTCTCTTTTGACGATCCCGATACCGATCGACACCTTCTTCATTTATGGAACAGAAGACTATGAATACAGTCTACCTTCCTAGCCATGGGGCGTCCTAAAACACTAAAAGCAAAACTGAAAGCAGTCCAAAGAGAAATCGAGCAGTATACCGCTGAACTGGCGTCTATACAGTGGGCTCGAATGTGCGAAAAAATCAACGGTTCAATAAGCTCTCGTCGAGCTTGGGGCATACTTAGGTCCCTTCTGGGGGCAACGTAGGACTGCAGATGGGGCAGCCCACGTGGCTCTCAAAGAAGGCATTGGCTCTAAAGCGTTCGCAGAGAAAGCGGCTGAGGTCTTATTTCCACAAGCATCGAGTCCCAACTCCCTAACCTACGAGAAGGACGACACTCCAGCTGCGGAGGACGAACTTAACCAACCTTTCACAATGGCTGAGCTCGAAGATGCCCTACGCAGAATTAACACGCATGGCGCGCCAGGCGCAGACGGTATCACTGGATCGCACATCAAGAACCTCCCAGAAGAATGCAAGGTGACTCTCCTTGCGGACTTTAATCGCGTCTGGCAAGAAGGCTCCATTCCCGACGACTGGCGGCACTCAATTGTAAAACCAATACCGAAGCCAGGCAAAGAACCTAACTGCCTGGGGAACTTACGACCGGTATCCCTTACGTCATGCTTGTTTAAGCTTTTGGAGAGCATGGTTAACGCTCGCCTTGTATGGTGGCTGGAGGAGCGTAGCCTTCTTGCTCCCACACAATACGGTTCCGCTCCGGTCTGACGACGCAAGATATCATGTTACGCCTCAAGGAGGACGTTCTTGACCCGTTGTCTACATGTCCCCGTATGGTCGTAGGTGTTGACATTAGGAAGGCCTTTGATGGCCTTCCTCACACCTCGATCATGCAAGCCGTAAGAGATCTTGGCATCAAGGGATACATGCACAATTTCATTGCCGCCTTCCTTCGGGATCGAACTTTCCAGGTCAAAGTTGGAAGTTCCCTCAGTCGCTTTCATTACAACCGGGTAGGAGTCCCTCAAGGCTCTGTCATCGCTCCTACGTTATTCAACGTAGCACTGGCGGCGCTTCCTGGAAGACTGGCCAACATCGAAAACGTCGAACATGCAATTTACGCAGACGATGTGACGCTCTGGACCAAACAAGGTTATTTAGGTGCACAAGAACAGGCACTACAAGCGGCCCTGGATACTGTCGAAAGCTACACACAGCAGATAGGGCTAACGCTGGCACCCGAGAAGACAGAGTTTGTGGTCATCCACGGTGGCAGGAAAACCCCATCCAAGGATGAGGAGAAGGCTAGCGTCTACCTCACAATTGTGGAAAGGCCTATCCTTAGAAAACGCTCCATACGTATACTCGGGATGTTTATCGACGAGCAGTGCATAGCATCCACCTGGTTTGGCCGGACAGTTCGTGTCACTAAATAAGTCATCCAAGTCCTACGCAGGATCGCCAGCCGCACGAGAGGAGTCAAAGAGAATGAACTGCGACATTTTGTACGTGCATTTGTACACTCCCGTATCATATACGGAGCACCGTTCCATCCGATCACGCGCACGCAGCTAAGCCTTCTTGAGCGCCTAAATAATGAAGCCAGGATGGTGATAACCGGGCTTCCGAAATATACGCCCCTTCCGGCTCTCAAAAGCAGCAGCGCTTTGAGTGATATAGCGGACCTAATGTCTACTCATGAACTCACGCATATTGCGCGATTAAAGTCCACCAATGCAGGCAGATTCACTCTGAAAAAAGTTGGTTTTGAAATCTCGACATTACCGCCACTCCCAGAAATATCTCCCCCCTGGGAGCACATCGACATCGTAGACTCCAAGCCGCTACCCCAGAACATGGGACAAGAACAAACGGCAAGGAGACAAGCTTTCGCAAGAAGACACGACACCCAAGCAAGGCAACTCATCGATGGCAACGACCTTACTCGCAAGACCCATGTCATCTATGTAAATGCAGCAATCGGTGAGCAGGAGCAGCAGCCAATGTTCACCACGGCATGGACAAGTCATGATGCAACAACGCGAGGAAACAAACTCCACCTCACCCGTGAAGCCGTCAGCAGCTCCCTCGCAGAACTGTGCGCCATTGTAGATTTTGCCGAGCACGTCAGTTTGGCTCAACACCAAACGGGGGAAGATTGCTCCCATCACTACCGAGTCTACACGGACTCGCAGGAAGCCTATCGTGCCTGCCAAAACATTCGCACTACTACCGTCGTTGTCAAGAAACTTCGTTTCCACGTTAGCTACCTCCGTGCTCTGGGACACGACTTTCACGTACACTGGATCCTAGGACACTCCGGAATACCAGGAAACGACCGAGCCCACCGACTAGCGCGCGCTTTACTTCTATCCGCGCAGTCGAAACCACCCGAGCGATTTTCCAGCCGGTTAGCCGACTACGTGGAGACACACAATCAGTGGCTAGATCCCGCCATAACGGTTTCTTTTGCCAAGCAGCACCGACGCAGCTTTCTACGCAGCGCGTGCAATCCACTTAATATCCCTCCACTTCCTCGCAAGGCTGCTACCCGCTGGCAGCAAGTTACGCTCCGGCGGGTACAGACTGGCACCCTCCTTACCCCCTACCTTTTGCAGCGCTTCCGAAGCAAGGAAAGCAGCCGTTCGCTCGACCAACCCAACACTGGAATGTGCAGCCCATGTGGAACCCGGGCTGACCTGGAACACCTCCTGTGGTTCTGCCCGCTGTACTCGGCTCCCAGAGCTCGGGCCCTGGCCTCACTCCCGAGTGAGATAAGGCCGAACTCCCTTCAGAGCTGGGCTGCACCACCCCCGTGTACAACTGCAGCGGTCGCCAACGAACTTTGGCGGTCGCTAAACCAGTTTATGGATGATGCAGAAGCTCCTGCCACCGGTTCCCGGCTCGGACACACTGCCAGAACCCCAGCCCGTCACGACTGAAGCCAGTGATCAAACGACGAAATGTTTACCTCTTTTTTTTTCTCTCTTTTTTTTTCTTTCACAGCAGCCTTAAATTGGCTTCAAAATGTGAAATAAACGTGTTCAACAACAACAACTGACTTTCTGCACATTAAAAGTCCACTGCCACTGGAATAGGCTTCGTTGTCTTCGACTGCACCACCGGTTCTCGGATCATCGAGGGGGCGCCAATTCAAGAACAACGGAATTACCACCAATCCGTCTATCAACATCTAACTGATGAGGTTTTGCTTTCCTCGTGAATTTTGTCTCTCCAGCAGTGATGATAATGGCAGCCGAGTGTTTTACGTCGGTACAAAGACAACTTACATTTTACATATATATTTAGAGCTGTGTGATTATCGACTTTGCGTCTGTAATAGAATACAAACAGTAAAACTTGGCTGCGAATTTAATCGAATATTTTTGGATACGAATAGTAAAAACTGGCTGCGAATCGAATATTTTCAAATCAGACAGTCTTTGTTTTCGGTTCGACTTCGATGACTCCGCGTGTCGTGTTCGGGCGGTGATACGATTCCTTGACCTCGACGGGGATTGCGATGATTTTTGTATTGTGACGGCTTTGTATACTTGTAATCTGAACGATACGTTGGGCATGTTCCTTATTGTACACTGTAATGTGTATGCAATTGCCGGCGACATCGTATTTGTCAGATGCGATTTCAGAGAGACAGGTCTGAGGGGCTGCAATGCCGATTAGGTGTGCAAAGGATGTGTGTCACTCGTGCAACGAAAGCCTTATTGGCATACCTAAAAGACAAAAGTCTTAATCAGACTTTGTAATTAGTTAAAATGATATGTACTCCTCTTCATCATTGTAATCATTATCGGCGTCGCATTAATCTGGCGTAGCAAGCCAGGCATCTTAGCTGGGCTGACATCGCCAGTTTTCATTAAAGATTGTTCTCTCTCTCTCTCTCTCTCTCTCTCTCTCTCTCTCTCTCTCTCTCTCTCTCTCTCTCTCTCTCTCTCTCTCTCTCTCTCTCTCTCTGATAATAACTTAATAACTTTGGTCAGTGGTCTGAGCGTGAGCAGTAAACGGGGCCGAATTACCCGGTCTGTTTTGGTTATGGTTGCGGTGGCACTCGTCTGGTTGCGTTGCCAGACAGGTCCGGGATCACTGTCCCCGCTGTCTTCAGCGCGCTGATCATGGTTCATCAGGGTGTCTTGGTCGGGAGGGACTGGGGGCCGTCCGGTCAAGTCTAGTGGTAGCGACGACGAGCCAGTTTGCACCTCTGCGATGCGCTGTTCAGCCGCAAGTTTCTTCTTCTGACGCGACGTCGTGGTAGCAAATCCCTTCTGAAATCCCTGCTGGCGGTCCAGCATTGCGGTCCGCAGCGGCGGCGGCGGCACGGATGACGTGTCGCTGGGTAGGCTTAGCTCACCAAGGAATTTTCGTGACTCACAGAAGGTCCTCGGGAGGGCTGTTCGAGGTTGGACGTCCACCGTGGTGTAGCGGAACACTTTACAAGCACGATGGTGTAACTCGTAGGTCACTGGGGGTGGTTGAACCACACTTATTGTGGCAAAAGCACAGAGCCAGCGGGAGCGCCATCCATATACTAGTCGCCACCTAACGGCGTTCCTCCCAAACACTGCAGAAGAATTGAAATTTTCATTGTCCTAGCAGCTACACCAAACAGCAAATACGGCGCAGTCATTACGAGCTTGCAAATCGCATGCTGCAACTACCAGCTGGGCCGCACAACAGGATCGTTAAAAGGGCGATGCAGACAAAATACAATTTTGTTTCATTCGAAAGATTTGATGTGTTATAGTGCCCCCACGCTTGTCCGGCAGCAAACGATGCTTTATTGACAGAGAATTTAATGAATTTAACTAAAATTTTTATTCCCACACCAAATCGTGTTTCGTAACGTCTGCCATGATGTAACAAAGGCAGGATTTCAAGATAACGGTATTGCACTGTTTACTCTGCAGCGTACTCTGCAACGCCTTTTTTTAACGTCAGTCCTGCTATGTTGCGCCACCATACTGCGCAGGGCTGCTGTCTGCCTTTGCTTTGTTTCTGACCGTATTTGCACTTGGCTTGTTTTTGTCACGGGAGGTAGTAATCGTTTCATGAACCATTCGGTGTCCAAATAACAGGATTACGTACGAACATTCCGCATACGCCAATCGGCATGTGTCGTGCGAGACAACCCCGAAGCGCCAAACTGCTGTGCACCAGTACCAAGCATAGTGCGCTCAGTAACACACTCGTACTTCTATGCTTACGTGTGGTTCCGTAACTTTCATTGTTTGCCCCACCTCTCTTACTGTTATAAAATGAATATGCATTACATTTAAGCGAAAATAGCTCGTTCTGCAAGCTTATAAGCCCAGCTTAACTTGTTTGCTTTTGCCGGCCTCACCCAATCACACAGTTGTGCATATTACGTTGTAGGTTTTAATGCGGACAATGAGCTAGCGAGTTGCACGTCCATTTTCTATTTCCCTAATTATGAAGCTTATTATAAGATTATATGATATTATATGATATTATATGATATTATATGAAGCTTATAAGATTACACACTGCGGACCAACGGAGGTTAAAGCAGGGTGAGTGTTTACATAGTAATCAAAGCAAGGATTAAATGCGAACACGAATACACTGAAACAAATTAACAAACATCACTGCGGACGATACAGGGGCTCTGTAAGGGAATTCCATTCAGTTACTGTACGTGAGAAGGAGCAATTAAACCTGTCAATTCCAGCGAAATCTGTTAGGGAATGAGGGTTGTGATGGCGTTTGTAGAGTCATTACATCGGATAGATACGATGTGGCGTCAATGACCAAGTTGGTTGTTAACACGTTGCGCGGGAAAGGCAATCTTTCGAATCAACCAAACGTGTTTTGTCCGCATGGCCCCTTTATGACAACCCTGCAGCATCCCATCTATGTAGTCTGGACCCCTCGACACGAGTCAATCGACGGAAATAAGGCGGCGGACACCGCTGCCTCCTCCCACCCTCCTCGCACCCTACTGCCAACTCCCACCCCACTCGAGCCTCCTCCACCATATCTACTGCACCCATTATTACAACTTTTGCCCCCCCCCCCCCCCCCCATGGCACCCTCTACCATCTGGTATGAGGATGCTAACAATCTCCATCCCTCGCACCAAATACTTGCTCCTTGTATGAGCAGTAGCTGGACCGGCCCGCGAGCTCGGACACCTGCTACACCATTCGGCGCCTTCCTACCGTGAATCCCAAACGTGCGTTTCGCTCTGCATACCCAAGGTGGCGCCGTCGTTCTAAAATAAATTGGCAGCTCGCACGTGGAAATCGGCCTCCATATCACCATAGGCGAAAATCGATTTTATTTATTTTCTGAATCAACAGGTAAGTGCCGTCGTTGTTCCCCGTGTCAAACAAAATAGACCACAAAATGCCACCTTCTTGTGAAGTTTCAGCGCGAAAAGAGAGGCGGTTCCCTCAGGGAAATTTTTAAAGTGTTCCAAGTATCATTGCACCACCCTGTGTGTGTGCGTGTGTGTGTGCGAGCGCGTGTGCGTGCGCGTGCGCGTGGTTTTACACTTTACTTGGTGATTCACTGCACTTCGCAACCAGTATCCCTACTTCATTGTTTCTTCAATAAAACGTTCTGTTGGGCTAGTTGGTACCAACGTTAGGCTCAGTTTCGGAGCTCCGCATCCCCGCCAGCGGAGGAGGGTGGGCCAAACGGCGGTCGCGAGAACTAGCGGCGCTGCAGTCAAGTCTTGCGCTACTCCCGGCGCGTCGTCTGCTTCGACGGTGGGCCGCCGCTGCAGCCGACCGTGGCAGGCCTCCGCGCAGACGTACCGCGGCAGCTTTCTAGTACTGCTATTGCTAAACTTAAACATCTATCATCTTTCCAGTCGACTAGCTTAAACGCCTTCGTCCTTCTAGTCGACGTTACCGTATCACATTTGTGCTCTGTTTAAGTGGAAATGCGTTGGGTCGCGTGTATGCACTGACCTGGAAGCGCAGCTCATTGGCTAGCTAAGAATCGACGGTCGGCCTATATTTTAACTGTCTACATTGCGTTTAACTTGATTGATTGTGGGGTTTAACGCGCCGACGCAACGCAGGCGATGAGGCACGCCGTAGTGGAGGGCTCCGGATTAATTTTGACCACCTGGGGATCTAACGTGCGCCGAAATCTCGTACACACGGGCGTTCTTGCTTTTCGCCTCCATCAGAAAAGCCGCCGCAGCGGCCTGCGTTTAACTTCATGTACGGTAGTTTCTAATCCAATTACCCTTTTCAGCGTAGTTTTTATTAACTGCGCCGTCTTACCTCGACCAAAAACGACCCAACGAGTTTGTGAAAGCAGTGCCTTTATAAGTGATTTTATCTCCACGCGGCAACAGGACAGTTTTTCTAAATCTCGTCGGTGCAAGGTCCCGTTAACCAGCTTTCGATGTAGAGTTCCTATGCTCAACTTTTATATGCCCTGGGCTGGTCCCACCTCATCTCGCCTTTGTGCACTCTGTGGTGCATACGAACATTAGATCACCAAAGATGAAATTTCGCTTTACAGTTCTTACGCTCAGTTCATCTGTGACAAACGCACTCGAATTTTGCGAGTTCACATTAAAGCTTGAATCAGCAACTTAAAGGTGCTCGTGGTACGCCTGAATTCATAAGGGTCTTTGACCACCATTTTGATGTCTTGAACTCAAGAAATCCATTCAGCTGGTCATACAAGACACCTCTCCGAAAGGCGAATCAGGCTTCAATGAAGAATATTTTTGAAAAGGCTTAATTGTGCATAACATGACGCAAGGATGCACAAAAAAATCACTGTACGAGGGCCTCAAGAACACTGTATTTGCAGGACAACTTATATGTATGCACGGTGTCAGCACCTTTTGATGTGTTTGTGGCGACGGGAAGCTGCCGAAATTGCTCACGCTCAAGGCGACTCAATGCCACATCGAAACTTTTTGGTTGCGTAAAAAGAAAAAGGTGGCGAAAACAACAGATTAATGCCTCCGAAAGCAGCTGTTTACAGAATTACATATGTGCCGTACGCGATTACATATGAGCGAATACTCATTCAGCCGTTCACGGTGTAAGGCATATTTGCTCGAAACGTTCCATATCAGAGGCACAGGGAGGAAGCAAAAAACGGTACACGAATTTTATTCACCCCAGGGTTTACATAATTTTAAAAGAACAAAGTTACACACGATAAATGAGTAACCAATAAAAAAAACTGCCTGATTTATCACAACGTAGGCTATGAGGCGACTTATACCAAACGCACGCACTTAAAAACCTCAAAAAATACGAAGGTATACTAGCTAGCCAGCTTCCTTCAATTCTGGTTCTTATCTGTCGTTTGCAGATTTTACGAAATAATAGAATGTCTGCTGTGTTCATACACCGTTGTGCGTGCAAGTTTTTCCGGTTGATTTCAGTGGGAATGGGCTGAACCTGATTATTGAATACACGTTGGCAATCTTCTTCGACAAAACGTAAATGTGATTGTCGAATGCATCGCAGTTCAACAGATGAGGCTCCATCTCAGCAAGTAATATTTGTTCAAACAATACTGTCAACACCTCCACTATTGGCGCTCACTATTTGCATATAACGGCTGCATTAAACGTGTAGAACATTAACCCTTGCATTAAACCTGTAAACACTAAACCCTTTTTCCACGACGCGGCGTAATTTCAAGAAGTACTTCGATAATGCCACGAGACCACCGTTTGTTTTCGCAGAAACGACTTCTGGAAGCTCAGTGGACATCAGTGTAGTGCAGTATCCATTGGGGGATGTGCCTCCATATACTTTCCGTGCCCCAAATACTGCTGTATATAGCACTACTGCACAGAGAACAAGCGAAAGGCTGGTGTGGAAGTCGACCCGCTGGGTGTTATAGTTATCATCATTAAGTACCTGCAACAGCGATGATCTTCTTAACGAGGCGAAAGCTATTGGCGTTTCAACGAGGTTTTCATCACCTGAGGGGCAGAGATCAGTCACAATATCGCGAGAGGAGTTTCCAGTATCTGATGATGCAACTTCTGTTCTAATAAGGCAGCTGTAAATTGACAGTCAGTACGGCTGTTGCTTTAGCCGCCATTTCCTTTTTACGCAACCAAAAAATGTTTCGATGTGGTATTGAGACATCTTGAGCGTGAGCGAATTCGGCAGCTTCCCGTCGCCACAAACCCATCAAAAGGTGCTGACACCGTGCATACATATAAGGAGTCCTGCAAATACAGTGTTCTTGAGGCCCTCAAACAGTGATTTTTTTGTGCATCCTTCCGTCATGTTATGCACAAATCAGCCTTTTCAAAAAAAGTCTTCATTGAAGCCTGATTCGCCTTTCGGAGAGGTGTCTTGTATGACCAGCTGAACGGATTTCTTGAGTTCGACATCAATATGGCGGTCAAAGATCCTTGTTAATTCAGGCGTACCATGAGCACCCTTAAATTGCTGATTCAAGTTTTAATGTGAACTCACAAAATTCGAGTGCGTTTGTCACAGATGAACTGAGCGTAAGAACTGTAAACCGAACTTTCATCTTTGGTGATGTAATGCTCGTATGCACTACAGAGTGCACAAAGGCGAGATGAGGTGGGACCAGCCCGGCAGAATATAAAAGTTGAGCATAAGAACTCTACATCGGAAGCTGGTTAACGGGGCCTTGCACCGACGAGATTCAGAAAAACTGTCCTATTGCCGCGTGGAGATAAAAGCACTTATAAAGGCTGTGGGGTATATGTGAGGGGTTCCTCGGGGCGACTTAGCCAGTCCTGGCGTAAGCCACCACGCTAGCTCCCAGCGTGTCAACCACGCGGGCTCCCATGGCTACGGCAGCCCAGCGAGGTTCGCCGATACGAGAACACAGTAGACAGTAGTTCCCGAAGCACAGCCGTTTATTTGGGGAATCCCAACGCATGCGAGCACAAGGCTCGACGGCGTTCACGAATCACGCCGTCCGGGTCGTGACCGTGAACGGGAGGTGGGCACTCACGGCGCGCGACAAACAAAGCTCCCACCTGAGATGCATGTATCCATCACCACCGCGTTCCGCCGATCTCGCCCCAACCGGGTCTCCGACGAGACTCCCCCCGACTCCCCTGCGCGCACGTTCGCGCCGCCCGCGCCCGCGCGCCTATCCCCGCACACATAGGTGGTGCCATCTCTCGGGGGACGCCGACGAACCAGCAAAGCGCCGGACCGGTTTCAGCGGCACAAGCGTCTCTCCCGAAGCGCGCGCTGGCTCGGGATCGCAGGTCGCGGTTCTCCACGATTCCCACAAGGCACTGCTTTCACAAACTCGTTGGGTCGTTTTTGGTCGAGGTAAGACGGCGCAGTAGTTATAAAAACTACGCTGATGAGGGTAATTGGCTTAGAAGCTACCGTACATGAAGTTAAACGCAATGTAGACAGTTCAAATATAGGCCGACCGTCCCAATGAGCTGCGCATGCAGGTAAGTGCATACAAGCGACCTAACGCATTTCCACTTAAGCAGTGCACAAATGTGATGCGGTAACATCGACTAGAAGGACGAAGGCGTTTAAGCTGGTTGACTGGAAAGATGATCGATGTTTAAGTTTAGCAACAGCAGTATTAGAAAGCTGCCGCGGTAAGTCTGCGCAGCGGCCCGCCGCGGTCGGCTGCAGCGGCCTCCCGCCGCCGAAGCAGACGACGCGCCCGGAGTAGCCCAAGACTTGACTGCAGCGCCGCTAGTTCTCGCGACCGCCACGCGGCCCGCCTCTCCGGCGGAGCTTTCAACGTTGGTTGGTACCAACGTTATTAGATCTTGCAAGATCTAGGAACGTTGATTGGTACATACTGAAAGGGGGCTTAGCGAAAAAAAAAGAAACACCAGGACGGTGGCAGAAGCGCCTGTCTCGTCTGCCACCATCCTCGTCTTTTTTGCGCTAAGCTTCCTTTCATTGTTCTATGTGTCGCCCTGTACTTCCAGTACACATCCAAAGAAAGGCCTAGTTCTGTTGGTGGGCACTCCCAAATAAATAAATATATAATAAATAAATAATGCCCAGTGCAGAAGTGTAGTGGCGGCGTGTGCCACCGATGATTGAATGACTAGATCACTTGAGTGCACATCGGAACAAAAGACCCGTTATTCCAACTTGCGCATGCTTATATACCTAAACAACACTGGCGCCACCAGCGGCAGTGATCGTGGAACCGAAACCAAATAGACAAATATACGACGCATTCCTTTCCTTAAAAACAGCTACGTATATGGATTAGTAATGTAGTAGGTTAGTATGTTAGTACACATGCAAACATACTATACAAATATACAAACTGTACAATGAACATAGCTATATACTAATGCAAGATCACATCATTTACAAAAGAAATCCACCACACTGAATATGTCAGTTCCATTCGCTTTAGCACAGCTTCGCGCACTACGCGTTGTAGTCATAGCGCTCTGGCGGACGTCACTTTCTTGGTGGTTGCACCCGCGTTGCTGTGTGACTGCTCCGGGTGACTTGGCCGACTGTGTAGCAGCAGGCGACCTGTGCGCCTGCGCAGCCGAAGGAGTAGCAGCTGAAGTCCTCGTAGTTATCTCTGGGGTAGGGCCCTCACATGTAGGCAGAGATCCTCTTCCACTAGCTGTGCTGTTTCCTCCCCACGTGTAAAGGGCGGCAGAGGCTCGTGGCACCTTTGAGAACTTCGATGCATTCCATGTTTTACCGTCATCCAGACGGAAAGAGGATGGTCCCTTCCTCCTGATCACTTCTCTTGGGGGCTGAATTCCAGGTCACCTTTAAATATCGTTGTGGGTTTTTTCACTCTGACGAAGTCACCAAGGTTCAAGCTTGCAACCCTCCGAGCGTCCGTGTATCGTTTGCTGCTCTGTTGCTTTTGCTTCACCCGCTCACTTAAACGCCGGAGTTCCAAGTGAGGATCATCAAAGAAGGGGACCGACGGTTGCCCGACGACATCCAACCCGGTTCTTGGCAGCCGCCCGTGTAGCAGAAGAGCTGGAGCCCTTGCCGTTGTAGCATGCGGTGTGCATCGGTAAACAGCCAGGTACCCTGTTACCGCCTGACGCAAGGGCCGCTGCTCAAGAACCACCACTTGAATGAAGCTTTTTAATGCTCTGTTAAAGTGCTCCACTTGGCCGTTTGCTTGTGGGTAGTACACTGACGAATGTTTCACCTGGATGCCACGATCTAGCAGAAATACCTCAAACTCCCGAGATGCAAACTGTGGACCGTTATCGCAAATAACCTCGTCTGGGTAGCCTTCGCGCGCGAACACGGATACTAAGAGCGTATTACTGAGCTGGTTGTTGTTTCGCTACAGAAGTGCACTTCGGGCCATTTGGAATAATAATCGAGAAGCGTGATTGCATAGCTGCAATCGTAGGGCGCCCTCTCAAACGAGCCCACAATGTCCATGCCTAGTGTGAGCCACGGCTGCTCTGGAAAGGGGACCGGTTGCAAGGGTGTAGCTCGCACATTGACGCTCTTTTCTGCTTCCTGGCATATGCTACACCTCTGGATAGCTAGCTCGACTTGGCGTTCCATGACCGGTGTTACGAATCGGCCAGCGCCGCAGTACTTCCCCGCATCACTCCTCGGCTGTGCAGCGAAGCCACTCGTGCGCCTCTCTGCCGTCAGGCGCCACCATATGTCAGTGACAAGTTGCGACAAGCCCCGTCAGACGCTTCGCTCTCAGCGCATTTCAAAACTTCGGCGGTTGGCGGCGAGGCTCGTCTCCACGCTCTTCAAGGACACAGAGGCCCCGTCGATCGCAACGGAGTCCTCCTCTCTCCCCTCTCTCGGACTCAACGTGCCCGAGGCTATGAACGACTAACGAACACTGGAAAGAGTGTTGTGTGTGTCTGTGACGTTCATGGCGTGTTCCCACTTCTTGCGTTTGACCGTTTTTCGCTTTTGGGTATAAATAGAGCTGCCCAAGCGTTGTAACTCATTCCTGTTAGAGCAGCGAATCGATGTTGTCGCTCTGCTCGAGTCCTGTATTGTAACCTCGCCCGTCGGGGCATTGTTCTTTGGCTTCGGCTCACCTCTCGCTATGAAGTAAACAGTTACGTTAGCCTACGGCTTCTGGACTTCTTCACGGCTGCAACAGCGGCTGGCCGCTCGCATCATACACGCTACCACTCGTATGTCGGAGGCCACGGAGCTCGGATCGGGTGCCCCCGCCCGGTCGCAACACCGGCCACCAATACTTTTCTCGCAGCCGCGCTTTTGTTCGCACCACTCCGGGATGCGCCTCATGAGCTGCAGCGATTACCTGCTGCGTGGGTGTTGTGGGAACCACAAGCCGTTCGCCACGCAAGGTTAGATTGTCTACCACAGAAAGTTCGTCGCGTACTTTGAAGAACGGTTCAAGATCGGCCGATAAGGATTTGTGCGCTGGCCACGACGATTGGACATAGATTTTGCTTTGTTGCAGCGTGCTATCTTGCAACTGAGACTGCTCAAACTGCTGTCTGGTAACGCAGGAAGAAATTTCAAGAACTGGTACCACTTTGTCAAACAGCGTTTCTTCTTCCTGGAAAGTCGACGCGGGCAAGCGTGAGAGTCCGTCCGCCACTTGATTTTGCGACTCTTTGCGGTACTCGGCGGTATAGTTGTACCGTAGTAGGTGGTCTGTCCATCGTGCTACCCGCAAGGGGCGCCTTCCTGTTCCTTGAGTTGAAAGCAATGCTACCAATCCTTGATGATTAGTGAGCAACGTGAAGTGGCGTCCCCACAAGTACACGTGCAACCGCTCGCACGCCCAAACACAAGCCAACGCTTCCCGTTCTCCTACCCAATATTTCCTCTCATTACAGGCGAAAGAACTCGAGACGCGAAAGCGACAGTGTGCAATTTATGTCCGTCCACCTGCTGTAGGACCGCTCCAAGCCCGCACTCTGATGCGTCCGTCGACACTAAGACTGGAAGAGATACATCGACCATTCTCAGTGTAGTGCTAGATGCCAGCGCGTATTTGGTCTTCCTGAAACTAGCTTAAGGCGGACTTCTGGGCAAGTTGGTATTCCATTGCAAAACCGTTCGAAGCGCAAAACATAAACGAGTGACGACGAGAGAGCGCAGGGACAAGCGCTACTTCCAACTGAGATTTATTAGGAAAAGAAGGCATATATATACACAGAAAACATGCGCACACCGGTACATTCTTGAGGTTACGCCGTGCACACCGAAGACACGCATGATAAAATCTAAATAACCATAACCACAACGATAAAACAAATTAACGAAAACGAAAAAAATATTTGTTCGACAGCAGCTTGTGCGACACGCGTATTCAGATTCGTATGTCCAGATACGAAAGTTCCTTTTGTGATAGAGTCAGAGGTGGCTTGCTCACGCATGCATCCCCTCCGAGGCGGGCTATTTCAGAAGCTTCGATAAGTTCCCTTGTTAACTGGTTGCGATGTCTTGCTATTGTTATAGTCTGATTGAAGGCAGGTTTACATTTTTTTGCAATCTCAGCAGTGCGCACTAAGGTGCCCCATGTTTCCACGCTCTACATTCCATTTGTGCTCCCACAGTCGATCATTTAAACACCGGTATGTCTGGCCTACGTATTTGCGACCACAGGAGAGGGGAATTACATTCCTAGCAAAAATTCTGATAGAAACTTGTATTAGTCTTATACATTTTTGTATTAGGTGTATAAGACATGTATTAGTCTTATACAAACTTGTATCAGTTTTATAAGTTTCATATACAAGTTGTATTACTCTAATACAAATACACCTATTAGTTTGTATTAGTTTACAAATTCAAATAGATCTGATAGACCTGAGTCTAATACGAACCAATAGAGACGTATTGGTTTAAATAAAAACTAATACAAATGGACCCGCAAAGTGCAATTTCCTGAATTTTTATTTTTTTCGGAAAATCACAAGACAAAAGCTTGAACTGATCGCCCTTGAGCAATAATTTTTATTTGGTATAATATTATGAAGCGTTTTGTTCTATAATAAATCTCTGTAAATCTCCAACCAAATTATTATGCAAAATAGGTCAACATTTTTTTTTTTCATTTTCGCTCCTAAGAAATGCGCTAAATGAAGAGAGCTGATGGGAGCTGGGAGTGCTGCGCCAGCGATAAGCCACCTTACCTGACCTTACCTGCGAGGCTGCAAGAAGAGCAGCAAGAAATCTAACTAAGCCGAAAAAACTGCAACGAAGTCAAGCCAAGCCATGCCAATGGTCTTCGTTGTGTAGCCAATATGGCGACAACATCAACGTGCGGCTGGCGTGTGTGTATGTTCGGGAAGAAGACGGTTAGAAGGAAGCGGCTTCTAGCGTTATTTCACATCAGACGCGTGTGCATCGCGTCATCGAGAAGTGTTGGAGATGTGTCTAACGCCCGTATAACTTTGGCAAGTATGAACCAGGCCGCAGCGCGATCCATCATGGACCCGTCACCTCGCGGCTCCGGACATCTTTGCTCTGTCTGCTATGCTGTGTAACGAACGCCTGACATCGAAGAAAGCGTGTGCATCACGTCATCCAGAAGTGTTGGCGATGTGTCTAGCGCCCGCCTAACATTGACAAATGTGATCCGGGCCGCCGCCCGACCCATCTTTGACCCGTCACCTCGCCGCTTCGGACTCCTTTGTTCATTCTCAAGGGAATGCCTCACGAAGAAGAGACTCCATTCTAATCGCGTGCTGTGGAAGGGTGAATGCCGTTTTGAAGTTGCATCGAAATGGGAATGGTGTTCAATCGGCCATTAATGCGCTCGATATGTACCTATGGCTGGACCGTATAGGTTTGACGAGCTTTTCTGATTGCATGCGGCAGCTATTTTGTGGATTCGCATTGCAATTTATTCGTTCGTTTTTAATCAGGTTACGAACTTATGTATCATTAAATTATTCAGCCAGATTTCTGTCAGCCAGAGGAATTTGCCTGTGTACCCTGATAATAAAATGTGTTGCCATGTTTCATTGCTTTGTTCGAACTTGCACTGGTTGTGATAGAACTAGTACACTCTGGTAGACATATCAGACTAATACAATCTGATAGACCTACCAGACTAATACACACTGATAGACCTAATAGACTAATACAGACTAATAGACCTAATAGACTAATACAGACTGATAGAACTAATAGGCTAATACAAACTGATAGACCTGATAGACTAATACAGACTGATAGGTCTATTAGTGGCAATAAGCATATACGTGTATAAAAATTTGTATCAGAATTTTTGCTAGGGATACACCAGATTTTCGGTACACGCAGTGAACTTGTTCTTGTGTTTGACCTTGCAGGTCCTTTTCCACTTGTGTCCTGGGGCAGTTTCTTTACAAAGCTTTGAAAGCTTTTCAGGAGCGGAGAAAACTACCTTCACATTGCTGCGGGCACCGATCTGCTTGAGCCTATAGGAAAGGTGGTGTACGTACGGGACAACTACGGTTTTCCCCCTGGCCTGATCCCTCACGTCAACCTCGGGCGGTTTGTTTCTGAGGGAACGTTTGACGTCTCTAAGGAGCTTATTTGCCACAGAGGTAACAAGCGCCAGTGGGTATCCCGCCTTTCCCAGACGATTCACTTGCGCCAACAGACTGTGCTCGCACTTGTGAAAGCACGATTTGTTAAGCGCGTTTTTCAGGCAAAGGTTAGCGATGCCACGTTTTACGAGTCTTGAGTGGCCCGAAGAGTGGGGAAGCAGCGGCTTCATTGATCGTGGCTCGTATTCCCCGCAGACATGTTTGTAATAAAACCGAAGCCGGAGATCCAAAAACTTAATGCTCTCACGTTGAGGAATCTCGTGGGTGATTACAAGCGGCTTTAAGGAATCCGTGAACACTTGTAGCATTGTTGACACTGCTGTGTCAACATTGCCGTTCGCGTCAATGAGAACAAGAAAATCGTCCACGTAACGAAAGACGTGAGTGACCTTTGACCCTTCTAGCAGCAAGGGAAATTTCGGTTCTTTGCCGCCAAATATAAGTCGCTGATGATGGGGGCGATGCATGACCCAATGCACACACCTTGCTTTTGAATGAAGATGTTACCGTCCCATTCTGCATAGGTCGACTTAAGGCAAAACGAAAGCAGCTCCAAGAAACCTTCTACACGCATGCACTGTTTTGAAACGCCACTGCCCCGAAGGCGTCAGTCTTCAACGCATTTCAAGAGTTCGTCGTGGGGGAGGGAGTAATATAAATCGTTGACATCAATGCTGAGGCCGGTATCAGAGCGTTCACTCTGTTCTTTCAGATAGTCAATCACCTCCTGAGAGCTCGTTATTAAAAATGGATCATTAATATTTAACCGGCCCAGGTTTAACCCGGCCCAGGTTTAACCGGCCCAGGCTAGTTGGTTCATATTGTTCAGAAAAGGGGAAACCAGCGAGCAGAACGCAGGACAAGAGGAGGCACACACATAACACCGCTGGACTAACTGGTTTATTCGGCAGGAACACATCACATTTATACGCCAAACCTGCGCGCGCGCACACTTTTGAACAACGGGAAGAGCTGAACTATAAAGATAAGAATTCAAATTCCTTTTTTGTGATAACAACCGAAGGATCACGAACGCAACTCTGTTTATTTTTTCTTATTAAAAACGCTTCTAGCAGTTCGCGCTCACGTCTCGTTTTCCCACGACCTATAGTGCTAGTGAGGTGAAACCGTGAGGCACAATTCTGGCAATCTTTTACATGCAAAGCTAAATTGCATCCCGTGCCCGAGCCCCAGGTTCCTCGGTGCTGCCTCAGGCGTTCGTTTAGGCACCCGCCAGTCTGCCCAATGTATATTTTTCCACAGGACAACGGGATAGAATAAAAAACCGCCACTGCGCACATGGTGAACCTCGTCTGGTGGTTAGTTTTGCAAGTGTCAGCTTGCCTCTTCCCACCAGAGATTTGGGGGCGCAGGCCAGAAAGTTTTCGGGGAGCAGAGAAGACCATGTTGACACCATATTTTTAGGCCACTTTTTTCAGCCCATGGGAAGTCTTGTGGAAGTAAGGGATGACTTCAAACTTATTACTCCCTTTTTCCGCTGGGCAACCAGGCTTTGCAGTAAGTTTTTTCTTCATTTTCTGACCCAAGGATTCAGCCACCGCCAGCAAAACCTGAGAGGGAAACCAAGACGCCTTACACCGGTCAACCTGTTCTGCCAGACTTTGGTGCATCACATGCGGACAACTTTTCTTCACAGCATTCATGAAACACAAATTTACTATGCTGCGCTTCACCAACTTCGAGTGTGCCGAATGATACGGCAAAAGCGCCTTTTTAGACCGAGGGGCATATTTCAAAAAAGAAATTTCAAAATCTAAGAACCTAATGGTCCTGTCACAAGGCACCTCTTTTGTAAAATCCAGGTTCTGGGAACATGTTCTAAAAACAGTTAAAATCTGGTCTGCCACAAGCGTGAGCTGGTCAGTTTCAGTTAAATTTAAGAGTACTAATAAATCATCGACATATCTAAAAACTCTAACCACCCGTGTGTCTCGAAGTGCATCCTGTAGTACCAAGCCTTGGCTAAAAAAATGTTGCAAAGAACAGGCGTGACACATGAGCCAATACAAATCCCTCGGTTTTGCACAAAAAACTTTTCGCCATGCTATACAATCGTTGAAATCAAGTAAACTTTTAAAAGCTCTAGAAAAGAATCCAGAGTGATGCCGCACCGCCCGCACGCATTCTGGAAGGAAAAAATCCCGGTTGCTTCAATTAGTTCGCGCACTGCCCTAACAAGTTCGTCATGGGGAACCGAATAAAACAAGTCCACAACGTCCACCGAAAAGGCTGCATTGGCACTGGGAAAGCCGCGTTGGAGGCACTCAACCAGGCTCATTGAGCTCTGCAGCAGAAAAGGGTCTGTAGGCACCATGACTTCTAAGGACTTTTTCAGGAAATCGGAAACTACTTTCTGCCAGGAGCCGTCTTCTGTGACGATCGCCCTGAGGGGATAATCAGGCTTGCGAGTCTTTGCGGTGAAAAACACTAGCAGTACACCCTGTTGGCTATTCCGCACTTCTTTTTCCAGCCTCTCCAAACTCAACCGGTTTAGAAGACTCAGGGCCTTGGCCTTACGCGGTTTTAAGTCTGACTCCCTGAAATTCTTGTCGATAGCTTGTCGCTCTTATCTTGAAACGAGAAGAGGGGGAAACCACAAACCCACCTTCCTTGTCGGCTTGCAGCAAGGAAAGACCTTCCTGTTGAAAGTGGGTGACCAAAGAGCGCAGATTCTTGCTCGTCCCGTGGCGACCAGTCCAGGTCCTCCTAAGGCAATCCACACCCTCGGAGACGCAGTGGGTCCTTACCTCAAATGGGGCCTTATCAGCCAGTCTGTGCACCGCAGCTAGAAGGCTCGTGCTTTCGGGCCCGTGGCTACAGGGAGTACTTAGGGCCAATATTCAGGATGTTGTCAAATTGTGATGGAAGGGAGGCCCCTTCCGGGTACATCACTGGTGTGCCCGCTGCAGGTTGCTTTGTTTTCCTTGGCAAGAACCGTCGAAAGTCATTCCAGTAGGTTTCAGTCAGGAGTGCAGCAAGACGAAGATGCTCGCGAAGCCGGTTTGAAGCCGCCCAGCGATGCCCGATCTGAAGGCAGAAGTGTCGCAACCAATCCCTCAGGTGTCTTATCTGGCGGTGCAGCTCCGACTTGAGGATTGCACCGACACGCTTCCAGTGTCCTGAAGAAGGAGGTAGAGGACCGAAAAGCAGGGAAACTTCGGGGGGCGGAATGCCACATCTCTGGTAATGTGATAACGCTCGTGCCTTGCACGTTGTCAATGCAATGGCGCTGACGCAGGAAGATAAAAGACGCAAGTCGCAAAAAAAGCAAGTCACGAGTTCAAATCCCCGAGTGGTCTGGAGCGCTCGGTATGTTGGGGCAAGTGTTTTGCTGCAAGTCACGAGTTCAAATCCCCGAGAGTACATTCGTTTTTTTTATAAGTTGACTTTTTGGTTTTCGGCCGATGTTTCCTGTACTGAGTTCACCTTTTTTTTTTGGCAGTAACGTTCACTGCTCCACGAACTAGTTCACAGAACGCGCGCAGGCTGACAGTGGCGCACTAGCGAGTTCTCATTGGCGTGTTGCCAGGGCCGTACCCAGAGGGGGGGGTTTGGGGGTTCGAACCCCTCCCGAAATCTTTTCCAGGCAGCGCGTAAGCAATACTTCCTGTTGCTTTCGGCAAAACTACCCCCTTCCCGAAACCCATAACCCCCTCCGAAAAAAATTTCTGGCTACGGCCCTGGCTGTTGCCATAAGCTCCGACGGCTTGCGGGCAGTGGGCAGAGGCCAGAACCAACAGACCCTTGGCCTGGTGCGAACACGCTTTTAACGATACAGGCATGAGTGATGCAAACTCCAAATATGGGGGAATAGCGCATGGCATTTGAGCGCCTGCGGGGACGCGGAGGGCGTTCATCCACTGCGTAGGCCTCGGCTAGTGATTGCTACGATTCGAAGCCGTCCTTTTACAGCCGACAACATGGCAGAAGCGCGGTGCGACGATTACTGAGATATCGAGACGGCCCATCCAACGATGCCGTCGGATGTCAAGCATGTTGTTTTACAGAACCGAAACCGAAACTTGTTTGAATGCTAACCTGGGCCATCGTCCAATCACGGTGCGTCTCCTCCCGTCGTCACAGCCTTTAGTTGGTGCAGCCGCCGCAAACCGCGCATGGTAGTTTTTCTTCTTTCGCGCTTAGTAAAATAATTACCGACTTGTCAACCGGATAAACGATGAAAAGTGTACTAATTTGAGCCAGTCTACGCAGTGCAAGCATAAACGGGAGCTTGACAAATTCACTTTAGTGTCCCTTTAAACCCTACAATCAATCTATTGGCGGTGAGCGCGACTTAGGGATTCTCGCATTTGTCGTCTGCTTCATTGGAGCTCGCACATGTTGCTGCTTCTTCGTGCTCGGCTGACGTGCGATGCTCGTCCTCACCAGATTTCGCATGTGCGTAACCTTTTATCATACCTATTGGCGGTGAGCGCGACTTAGGGATTCTCGCATTTGTCGTCTGCTTCATTGGAGCTCGCACATGTTGCTGCTTCTTCGTGCTCGGCTGACGTGCGATGCTCGTCCTCACCAGATTTCGCATGTGCGTAACCTTTTATCATACCTAAAAAAAAAACTACAGTTTTGGATACCGCTACGGAAGCACATTGCCGGCGTCGCCCCATTCCTTGCAAAGCCGGTCCTGTGCGGAGCGCGAAGAATCGGAGCTAGGCGTCAGCTTCTGTATTAAACAGTCTTTCGCACAAAGGGAACAGCCAGCTGCTAGTAACCGACAACAGCGCAAATACAAGACCAAAACCAATTACGTGGGCCTTCAGGGCTGTCGGGTTTGGGAGAAAGCATTTGGAATCCCAGTAATCATACGTAAGGTAAAACAGTTTTTGCAACCTTGCCGAACGCTCGTACCACATCACTCTACGTTGTCATGGCATGAAAGTGTGCCGATATGCACTATGGGCTGCAAAAACTGCAGGTTGGGTTCCAAATAACCCCCAGTGTGTATACACGGCTTGCACCGACGTCACTTCCCCAAAGGCTGGCTCGTTTTCAGACATGTTGGAGCACCGCGGAGCACCACGCTAGCCACGTCGCTGGTGTTTGCGAAGGGCACTGCTTTGCAATGGCAATTTGCGCAGTTGTTGGGTGCTGTAGAGGAGTTTGGCCTCGGTCGTCGTGGGGTGCGGACGTGTTTTTCGTTCGCTCCTGCGCGGCCGGGGCGGTATCGCGAATATGCCGGCCACGCGTCGCGAGCCATGGGTGTTTCGTTCGGGCGTCGAGCGCTCTGCTGCGTGGGGCCGTCGAGCGCCTGCTCCCGCTCGCCAGTAACCGCTCTACTACCACGAACATCACCCAGCAAGCTCCCCTCACTTCGGACCACCGCGCACGACTCATCGCAGCACAGCCTCGCCTCTACGCTCCACCGCTCCCGTCGAGAACTTCTCCCGGACGCAGCATGACGCCAGGACCTGTGTTTGTGATGTGTACTGTGTTCGGTGGCCCCCAGTGACTGTGGCAACGCTTCTTTTCCTCGCGGCGCTAAACTTTTCTCTTTACCTATCTCCTTTTTCTCTACCCTATCCTATTCATCCCCTTCTACATTCCCCATCCCCCGGACTGGGTTGTATGCCGGTGAGCCCCCAGCTGGGCTCAATAATATCCCCAGTCCCATTTCTTTTCCTTTTCCATCAAACCACTACTACTACTACTACTGTAGAGGCTAGAGAGGCTATAGGCTAGAAGTTTCGGACTGCCTTTACGGGCCCCATATGTTTGTAGTACCTCCCGTGGGGACAAAGGAAAAAAAAAAAAAAAAAAACCCGGGCCCGAGGGAGCCCGCGGCGCGAGCGCGCAGGAGTTTCTATACCCAGAGCCAACGTTACTAGATTATTTACTAGATTATTTTCAGTTGTAAAACTGGGCGGCGCTGCCCGGAACCACCACCGATCCTTCTCTCTGTGACGCTGCAGTCGCAACCGGCTCGGTAGACGGGGCGCTCGCAGGCGATTTCGCTTATATGCTTCTCCCTTCGCGTTCCTAGTTCAGCGCTCGGCGCATACTTTTCTCGTGCGTGCGCGGGCGCGTGGGTGGGCGCACACATCTGGTAATTATTTACATTCTCGGAAGCAAATATATCTACAATAAACAGCAGACACAATGACATTTTTTTCGCCCCTTGTGTGGTTCTTCCGGGTCCTTTTTTTGCCGAAGAGCAGTACTCGCAGTAGCCGGCGCATTCAGTGCCCCGGTCTCCGGCGTTTCTTGTTCGCGCGGTCGTTCTCCGTAGTGTTGAATGCGCGATGCCGTTCGAGTGGCACGTTTAGTGATTTGCCAGCGACTGTATTCCATTGATGTGGGCCTCTGCATGTGAGGCTGAGGCAGACAATGCCGAACGACCTGCTTCGTTCCCGGGTGTACCAGCAGCAACAATTAAGAGCAACACGGACAGGCCCTTCTCGGCTCCCAAAGAGGCGACGCTTCGCTCGCAATGGCATAAAGCCATCCCGCGTGCGGATAAGGAGCTTTCGACAAAGTCCAAAGTGTGCGACTGCCATTTTCACGTACGGGACATCGACAAATGGTACGTACACAAAATGACGTTCACTCTGAGGAATTCTCTTGCGCGCGTCATCAAATCGTATTTGGTGACGCGCATGCATTTCTATTCCAGATTCCTTCAGTGAGAACGTCCCTTGAATGTGCAGGTTAAGTCGGCGCGCAAACGCGCTAAGCTACTGTAAGCACGCGGGCAAAGTTGGAGTAAATGAAAAAAAAAAAAGAAAAAAACCTTGCATACATGTATCTATTCATCACTTTTTTTCTGTTAACATGCTTTGGTATTTTGTAGCCATATTCACCGTAAGCAAAAAAGATGTGGAATTGATTTCTAAATAAAAATGCTTGCATTTTTCTATTCATTACTTACTTTGTTTCTCTTAACGTGCTTTGGTGTATTGTAGCCATGTTCACCTTAAGCAAAAAAGATGTGGAGTTGATTGTAAAAAAAAAAAAACGTTGGATATATTTTTCTACTTTGTGTCTGCCGTAAAGTGTGTACTGTGAAAACCAATGAATTGCTGAAAAGAACGTTATGCTTATTGACATGTAAGCTGGTTTAACTTCGTCAGTTAATTGACTAAATAATTCTTTCAGTTAGAGATATTTCGCCTTTTGCAGAAATGTCGCTTCTTAGTTACGTTTGGTAAAGCTAACTGTTGTCAGGGCAAAACATGGAAAATATACTATTCTAAAAAGGACGTCGAGAAAATTAGGAAGTTTCGTCTTCGAGTGGCCTGAATTACTAGAGCCACTAAGTGACGTAGCTCCAATGCTGACAATTGCTTCTTTGGCTGGAAATAAAATGAGCGGTTTCATGATTTTTTATAAAATTCGGAAGAGTCAATCAAACTAAGCTTTAACGGATATTCTATGCTACCAGCTCGCTGCAGACCGTTCACGCTCGTGGTTGACTGCCAGCGAGCAGCCGACGCAAGCGCGCGCAAACTACGATGCGCTTCGGCTGACCTGTTGAAGAAAGCAAAGCAATGAGCCGTAACCAACGGCTTTTACGCCCCACATTAGCGATCCTGAGCCGCTACTGGAAAGTACTCCGGCCTAGATGTAGTCTGGACGCGGACAACTTGGCGGGTAGTCTTTAATATTATCGCGCGCCAACGTCATGAGAAGGCCGAAGAGGCGTTGGGAGAGGCGCCGTTGCACGCGACGTTGCGCAGAGCGGGCTGACAGATCCGCGGCCTTTACGGATGATGCGAGCTAATCAACAGAGGGCAGTCGCGGTCTGGCAGCCATGGTAGCCCCTCGAAAAAATGGCGGGAAAATTTGCGGGCACGCCAGCCGAAATGCTACCTCACAAGGTTCCGAGAGAATGCCCTCCCCAAAATGTCGCCCACCCCCCCTTAGTGGCGAAATATTCAGTTTACCCCAAATATCACCCACCCCCTAAAATCGATGGCTTCAGCACCGATAACTGAACAAAATAAACGCAAATCATATATTGATGTGTTTAGGTGGTCACTGATTTGTCCTTCCCGCACTGACCCAAACGTTCACCCACCTCGTATTTTTTCTCGATATCTGCGCAGTTGTGGTTGGCAGTGCGGCTACGTTTTTTGCAGCTTTTAGCACCCAACCCGAAAATTCGCCCATCCCGTATTTTTCACGATATGTCTGTACGTTGAGTAGGCGTTCTTTAGGAACTTTACGGTAGTCAGTGGGTTTTGTACATAGGCAAATCTGAAAAGCGTCTGTTTTTTACCAATGCCATTAATGGTGTGCTGCTTGTCTCACTCCCTGCACAGAAAGCTGCGCCGAGTGCATTATGGTCTTGCAGCACTGCTTAAACAAACAGCAACCGTTTTATGCTGTTCTGAGTTTAATGTTGGGCGTTTCATGGGGTCCACATGCTCCCAGTAGGACGCCTCCCAACTCCCCTGCCTTGATTAGCAAAGCTTTCGTTCGTGCCAGATGTGACATGACTTAAAAAAGAAATATGTCAGTCAGCGCACTTCTCACGAAAATCTGAGCATTGCCGAGAGAAACGCAACCGTGGTGTGGCCTTTTGTACGAGTGCTGAAGATCTGTGACGATGGTTTGTTGCGTTCTGGAGTGATCCGTTGTCCTCTCGAAGGACATTGCAGAGTGGCGTCGTCAGGTGTGTTTGCCTCAGGGGGCGAGCTGTAACAGCGAATATATGGCTGGGGACAACTTGGCACTAACCCCTGACAGCAGTTGGTCAGGTTTGCCGGGCTTGCCGTTTTTGTTCCACCCACGTTGTGACACGATGGGCAAATGAAGATTTCATTACAGCACATCAATGCTAAGAAGAGAATGCAGCACAAGCATTGCACAACAATAACTCGTCCCACTGGCTTCAGCAGTGACTTACCAACACCTCATCAGAATACAGAGAGAAAAAAATACTGTGGGGGTGGAAACTAAGGCTCAGAAGGTCGAGCTCTGAGAGCCGTGCACTGATATCATCTACGGCACCGTACCGACCACCTTGTGGACCAGGCAAGTCGTAGTAGTTTGTGGACAACGGCGGTCTTCCCCTGGACAACATTGTGCTTCCGAAGCCATTGTAGGGCATTGTCGAGCAGAGCATGCCCAGAAGAAATCCCATCCATACCGCCTTGCTGGACGAGCTTTTGGGGTGTGCGATTCCCAGATACAGAGGGTGTTCTCTTTACAGGAGCCAAAGAACAACAATGGTTGTGTGTCGCGATTACGGCATCTAAAATAACCCCTAAAATAGCCCCTAGCCCCTACGGCATCTAAAATAGCCCCTAGCCCTCGCCACAGCAAACCTTATAGCGTGGCTGCAGTGTCGGTGCATAGAACCGCCGAATCTACCCAACTATTTCTGTAACTGTGTGCATGTTAGCAGTGTGTCAAAAGTAGACACTTGATTGCGAGATGGAGCTTCAAAGCCCCTCCCGACAACTAGTGCTGCTTCTGTTTCTTCCCCAGTGACAGCTAATGTCACAGCGCCATTGCTTTAGCATTACTTACAGCACCTGCCCGCAACTGTTTCCCAGCAACTCCGTAGATTTCTGAAACGTGTAGAACAGTTCTTCCATTTCAAAAATGCACATCTCCTGAGGATGGCTTGTTGCGCTAGTTGGTGGGGCATCTTGGAGAGCACATAACGAGGACACGCAAGGAAGACACGACAAGGACAAAGCACTGTCAGCGCCTTGTCCTGTCGTGCCTTCCTTGTGTGCCCTTGTCTACGCTCCAAGATGGCCATGTCCCGTCCATTTCAGTCGCGACGTAGTAGAGGCCAACGACATGCCCTACTGCCTGCTTGTGCTGCATCACACCCAATTGTCTGCTTTCAGCCATTCAGGGCTGGCTCGAAATGGATTACAGTTAAACCTGGATGGAACGAAGCTGGCAGAAGGGCTCAGTTCTTCGTCACATGCAGGTTTCAAGTTTAGGCTCGCGGGAATGAAGCAGAAATGAAGCCAAAATAGAGAAATCAGTTACGGTGAACTCCTTCTTTGTGGATTTATTTCACTGCAAAAACCTCAGCGAGTTTCGCCTCCTGCCTTTGCCCGAGTTTAGCACTACACGGCACTCCAAAGAAGCACGGTCACTTACCCCATACTAAAGAACATAACTTGCCAAGTATCACCTTTGCCTTCTGACACTTTTTGGTGTGTTGGCACGTTACAAGAACCGAACTTAGGCTGAGAGGGCGCCTTTTTGCGAACTTGATGGCGTTTACCGCACTCAAGAACCCAGAAGGGTGTGAGCTGGGATACTATACCAGGAGGCAACATTCTTCTTTCTCGCCTGCAGAGACGGCATTTAAAATTGTGTGCCTTTCTTGGAAAGACACAACTTTTCGGTTTCTAGCAGCAGCACTCATCACCGATGAACCGATACTACAGATGGCAGTGGAGACTCGAGCCACGGGATGGTGCTAGCCCCTCTGTTCATTTTCATCAACCCGATTCCAGACCTTTTCATTGCTGCTGGCTCCTTACGGTAGTGCTATTATTCCCTAAATTGCTCCAGCCACTTTCCGAGTAAAAGTGCAACAAACAATGACTGACTTCGTTATATCAAGGTTAACCGCCGCGACGTTCCATCACATACGGGTTGCAAACACGTAGGCTTCAACTGGCCAGGCAATGGGGAATTGAGAAAGTTTGTTAAATCCAGGAATTCATTACACAGAGGTGTTGAAATTAACGTGAAGTAGGCAACACTGAAGAATCCGCCCCAGCCAATGGAAGGCCAGAAGAGTTTATTCTGGGCTCTTGGGAGCCGCCGCCTGGCCATCACCCGAGGGCTTGAGGCCGCGGATGGAGAGGTCGTAGACCACCTCCTCGACCTTCTTGAGGTCGTACTTGAGCGCGTCAAACTTCTTGCGCAGGCTGTCGTTCTTGAGGTTGAGCAGCCGGAAGCCCAGGTTCATCTCGGTCACAAACGCCGAGATCTTCAGGGGCCAGCTGTAGTTGCCTGCCGTCACGCTGTTCATGGCAAAGCGGCTCTGCAGGGGGAAGTAAGAAGGCAACAGCTGCTGCACACATCTGGGGCCACTTTCAGCCTCACCTCACCATAGGCACTCAAGTCCCCACCACTACTGGGTTCACTGCCTGCAGTGTCTTGCTGCCCACATTTATTGCGCTGATTAAGCCAGCAGCTTTCCAGCAAGTCTGCAGCATCCCAATGCAACGGCCACTTTCCCGAAATTACCCTTAAATACTCGTCTTACCGGAAAAAATAAACGACAGAAATGCACTGCAATTTCCTCAGCCACAGTCTATCAGTTTGAGTCACCTTTTCTCTATCATTTTTTCATTTCGGACTGATTGCTAGCTGCTCTGTTCTTTGCATTTCCTTTTTTTCCCAAGTATTACCAACACGCTGCAGCACACGTTTTGTGAAGCAGTAGTTTCTGGGCTTGCCTCTGCCGAATACTCGCCACTTCTTTGCGCCGATTTTTGCTCGGCCACTGCTGCTTCCTCTGCTTTACTTGCCAGCTGCGCTAACAACACACACTGTACGAAGCAGTTTCTGCACACCTTGTTGTGGAACACCTGCTACTTGTCTACATTTGTTGATATTGCTTGGCCACTGTGTACAAATTGTATTTGTGCCCAAATTTCTGACTTTAGTTTTTGCATACGGCAATCTTTCTCTGTATAGGGCTACGAAGCCTTGTTTGCGACATTTCTCTAGTTGTTTTGAGTAGCCCCACCCTGCAACGGCACCATTAGAGTTTACAGTATAAATAAATACACGAATAAAAAAATGGTCGCCATCCCACCCTGCAAAAGTGGATGTCCAGCGAAGCTGTTTGTTGTAAACCGCAACACATGCTGACGGGGGAGGGTATGAAATGTTGCTCGTTGCCTCGGCGGGCTTGCCACTTGAGCTTGGCGTCTCTGGCAGCAAATGTTGGCTCTTGCCCAGCCTGATGCATGCTCTTGGGCAGGAAACTGCCATATTTAGTGACACTAGTCCTGCCTAGCCTTTAAACATAATCTGAAAACGTAATCTTTACCAGGAACACGTTGTGGAGGGGTGGGCAGGTGCCTTATCATCCATAATGCAGTTTTGATGCTTCTTTGTGGTTTTTTTTAAACGAATACTGAGCTCTATGCTGGGTCCTGCCTGCGTTTTTTGTTTAAGACATGAAATTTTCCGACCAACCAGAGGCTAAAAGCTTCGCTGCAATAAATAAATTAACGCAGTGTCTAGAGTTACGTCCGACGGAACCCAAAATCGAAAACTACAGTCACGTCCGACGGAACTTTAAGCCAGTTTCTAAAGTTACGTCCGACGGAACTCAGAATTAAAAACTAGGGTTACGTCCGACGTAACCCAAAATTGAAACGCAGTGTCTAGAGTTACGTCCGACGGAACCCAAAATCGAAAACTAGAGTTACGTCCGACGGAACTTTAAGCCTGTTTCTAAAGTTACGTCCGACAGAACTCAGAATTGAAAACTAGGGTTACGTCCAACGTAACTTTAAGCCAGGTTCTAGAGTTACGTCCAACGTAACCCAAAATTGAAAACTATAGTTACATCCGACGGAACTTTAAGCTGGTTTCTAGAGTTACGTCTGACGGAACCCCAAATTGAAAACTAAAGTTACGTCCGCGCGTGTCCTGCGGCGGGAACAGAGCCCCGGCCATCGTCGTCGCTTGAGCGGTCTGTGTACGCTCCGAGCACAGGATAGTTAGACGGAGATGGAAAGCTCGAGTGACTTGTACGCACTTGGAGCTACTGTCTAACTTGAACTTCGAAGTTTTTCCTTATTCATTCTAATGTTGTATAGAACGTCTTCATTTCCCTTCATCAAATCCAAATGTCTCGAGTTCGTCAATTCGACCGCCATCTATCCGAGAACTTCAACCCCATCGCCCCGCGAGCCTCCTGCCAAATCAACTGGAGCCCGGGAGATTGGATCGGCACCAGACTTCGGGGAAACGAATATCACAATCTTTACTAGGGGCGACACTTTTTTTTCTTTAATGCAGAATGCCACCCAGGCCCATTTCAGGGCCAGGGGGGCCAGGGCTCCCCTCATCCCCCCTTTCCCTCCTCAGGAAATTTTGATTGGGGGCGTGGGTGTTCTCCAGCAGGGCTCCCGCCATGCCGCTGCACCCAGAAACTTGCCTGCAGCTGCTCACCATGTGCAATACTAAGCAAGTCTTTCCGTGGCCGTGTCTTAATGGCGCCTGAGCATATCGGCCGAAGGACCGTAAGCGACACGGAACCATCACAAAAGAGCAGAGGACGCCGCACCCGGCAGTCGGCGCCCGCTAATCAGAGAAGGGTGTCTGCGCTTCAGACTTCTTCAGCCCCCCGCGTGCTAGCACCAGCCGCGGCAGACAGCCTTGTAGCAGCTTCCTTGAAAAATGGGCTTCAAATTCGCCGACAAGTAAATAACAAACCGAAAGACCAGAACAATTATCTCCGCACATTTATAAAGTTTACTGAGTGGTAATTCCCATCTACTGCATGCCCACCTATGTAATCTCCGTAAAATGTACATGCAAAAATTAAGCTTGGGTATTTTTAATGCCTGGTCGAATATTTGCGAACCATTTCCTTCAAGGGAAAATTTCAGCTTTTCACTTCAATATCATTTTGCTGGCATCTGAATATAAAGTAACTGTTTGCTCCATATCACAAATGGGCGTAAAACCACCCACTCTCCCCATAATAGTAGCGACTTTGATAAAATACGTTTTTCATTAATCAGCCAGATCAGTTAACTAAAATGTATCGACATTTTTTATTCTGTGAAGAAATAAGGGAGTACCAGGGCATTCGCTTTATTATCACTCATCAATTATTTATTATTAGTGGTAGGTAATTGATCGATTAAACTTCCGATTAATCGATTAATGCTTTAGTCACGATTAATTGTTTTAACCAGTTAAAGCTTCTGAGCAACAGAAAGAAAAATGTCATGTTGAAATTATACGCAAGCATGTCGATCGATATATTCGTGCTCAAATAACCCGCCTTACGTCAAGACAGAAAACGATGCCAGTATGCGAAAAGATGGCAGTGATTAAAACCGAAAACAGACAGGAAAATAGCTACTCGATAATATTTCATCGACAACTCTTATCTCAACTCGTGTATCTTCATGCCACAGGGCAAAATTTCAAATATAAACTACAAATATACACGGTACAAAAAAAAAACGACCAGTGGGCAATTATACATACCGTTTTGCCGTTGTATAAACTATTTCTGTAGTAAGAAAAGCGCGATTAATTGGCGCCATCGGCACTCATAACGGGCGCTGATGTTCCTGTTTCTAGAAAAAATGTGAGTGACGAACAAGCTGATAAGCGTCGCGTCCGCATCATGCGCCGTGATGATGACGTACTTACCTCATCCGGAATGTGTCTGAACAAGTGTATGAGCATATTGATCTGATATGTACTACTACATAATTATTTTTGGTCATTTTTTTCTAAAAAAAACCACACAACCGAATAATCCATGCATAATCGAATTAATTAATCGATGCCAATTAATCGGGTTGAAATATTAATTGACACCCAACCCTATTAATTACTCTTGAACCATGTAAATTGGTTCAAGAGTCTTCAAGAGCTGTAAATTTTTTGTGCTTTACGTTATGCCGGACGTAACTCAAAACATTGGCCTAAAGTTCCGTCGGACGTAACCCTAGTTTTCAATTTTGGGTTCCGTCGGACGTAACTCTAGAAACGGGCCTAAAGTTCCGTCGGACGTAACCCTAGTTTTTCAATTTTGGGTTACGTCGGACGTAACTCTAGAAACTGGCTTAAAGTTACGTCGGACGTAACCCTAGTTTTCAATTCTGAGTTCCGTCGGACGTAACTTTAGAAACTGGCTTAAAGTTCCGTCGGACGTAACTCTAGTTTTCAATTTTGGGTTCCGTCGGACGTAACTCTAGACACTGCGATAAATTAATGCGCAGACACGAAAACACGGCAGAGCCACAATCGCGGACCACGATGATACATCTTCGGAAGCACTCGGTGAGCACGAACGGTACGTTGCAGAAGAAAGGCTTGCACTACTGTTGCTAAAGGTGAGCCAGCCACGTAAGGGCAGCTGGCTACGGTACCATGATCAAGGAACACAACGGGGCACTCCTTCAGAAACCGGTAGCAACAATCAAGGAGTGGGCACGGGAGCAGCCTGATACATTGTGCCTTTGCCCTTGATTTCCTTCCACTCTGCACACCTCCAGCGCATGACACTGAAAAAACCGGTGGCACAGATTAATTACTGTGGAACCAGCACACCAACCTGCCAGTTACCAAGAACAAGCCGTTTTTCTGAACCTGCTTGCGGCTGCGCCAGCAAAAGCGACGCACGCATCAATGTCATCCCCAACGACGCACATCGGTTTCCGAGTTTGACTTCAAAACCCTGGCAGAGCAGTCACCCCCCTTCCGTGGGCATGGGAGCAGCTTCGACTGCACGCCTGGGCCTTGGCAGGTTTGGAACTAGGACAACCGTTGCCAATTTCTGCTCCCATGGCCCGGACATTGCGAGTGACTCTTTTCCAATGTTGCTTTTACTTTTGCCCACCAAAGATATTGGAACTAATCCAGGACCTGGAACTTGTTACAGCCGCTCGCTGGCACTGCCAACAGACCATTCCAAGCAAATGCAAGTGGTTTTTCGCATTCTAAAACATGTGCAGGCCCGTTCTGTAGAGTCATATAAAAGTGACGCTAAACTGGCCCCCGACCTTAAGGAAATCCAAACGAGTCAGAAAAAAATTGAAGCCAAGATTATCTCAATCGACAAACGCTTGCACACATGAGAAAAAAAAAAAAAAAAAAAAAAGAAGGCAGTAGATCACTTTGAACAGGATACGACTACTATTTAAGGCTCTGTGGGTTTAAACAGTGGACACCCAGTATGAGTTAATACAAGCTTGTCTCAACAAACTTGAAGATCAGTGTCAACGCAATAGCTTCAGTTTTCACGGTCAAGCATAGTCAAAAGATTGATTGATTGATTGTGGGGTTTAACGCGCCGACGCAACACAGGCGATGAGGCGCGCCGTAGTGGAGGGCTCCGGATTAATTTTGACCACCTGGGGATCTTTAACGTGCGCCGAAATCTCGTACACACGGGCGTTTTTGCTTTTGCCTCCATTAGAAAAGTGGCCGCCGCGGCCGGGAATCGAACCCGCGACCTCGTGCTCAGCAGCGCAACGCCTTAGCCACTGAGCCATCGCGGCGGGTATAGTCAAAAGAAACCTGGGAACAATCAGAACAGCATATTACAAAGATGATGTCTGGTGCAGCTGTTAACCTAGCAGATTATGACACTGAACGTGCCTATCACATAGGTCCTTACAAAGGTAAATGTTGCCCCATGATAGTTAAGTCAAAATTCTTTAAGTCTGCAATACATTAAAAGCACTAAACGCCACCGTCACCAAAGATATTTCTCCTGCTACGTGTCGGGCTCAAGGAAAGCTCATGGCCTTTGCCAAAAGCCAACCATTCAAGCTGGACTGCACCATGCTTGTAATTAACAAAAATTAAAGCCATTCCACTCAATGTTAAAGCTGTCGGAAGTGCGGAGCAGCGATTCATCATAATGGGCTGTAGCGCTGTCACCCACTCACTGCTACCACCCAATGCAATTCAAATTTCCCACCTTGCAGTGCTTGCGCAACCCCTGCCCGAAACTGTGCCAGTGGGAGTTGTGATCTTTTTGTGCTTGCTTTTCCTCCTGCCCCGCAAGTGCCGGCGTTGGACTGCCACTTTTTTTCGCTTACTATAGTAAAAACCAACCCAACGAGCGTTCGCAACTAAATGAACATGGGGGCTGCCGGTTAATTGCGTATTGTTTGCTTCAAATGTACCTACAGTTTTTCCTTGCGCTAAACATCGGGGAGATGTATGACAAGCGCCAACAGTTCACGAGTTTCGAACGCTTATGACTACATAAATCGCTTGGCTTTCGAAGCCTCTGGGTTGCGCCACGCCGACAGCCGCTACAACGGACACCGCGTGGCTCTACTTGGGTCCAGCGAGCAAGCTACGATAACAAGGCGAGGCCCTGAAGTGCCCTGCACTTAAAAAGCACAACCCTTGCAACGATAGCACAGACAAACTAGGGCCTCAACAGGAACACAACCAGGTGCTCTCTGCTCCAGCGCCCGCATGTGTCCTAACATCCTAACGTGCGAGGGCAGTGGAACAAAGTCGGCTAATGTATCAGTGCTTTCACTAATGTTCGGGGTATTATTAACAAACAGGATGCATCTGCCATTGACACTTGTGGCACTGGCGCCGTAGCGCTAACGTAGACGTGATTGCACCCACAAGTTTGAGATCACGACAGTCTACACTAAGGTCGTTTTTCGTTCTATTGATGTGACTGCATGATACAGTGAGGCTGCAGGTTTTTGTTGGGTGTGTCTGAAGATTTTTTGTCACATGTTATCAGTAACCTCGAAACTGTATGCACCCTTGCTGTCCTGAAAGTTTACTATTTGTGCCTGTTACCAGCCCCCTACTGACTCACCCGATTTTATAAATGAGATACGCAATGTTTTAACCGTACCTGTTTCTCGGTATCCCACGTCCCCCATTTTTGTGGGGCATTTTTTTAACTGAATTTACTGATTAACAACACACTATTGGTCGCTCCTCTTAGTTCAAGAGACATATGCCCTCTTTTGCTGAGAAACCAACAAGGTTAACAAACAGTACAGCTAACACTCCAACGCTGACAACCACCCCTAATTTCCTTTCTAAGCACGCACACCTGCCAAGTATAAATGATCATCTTTTACGCACATTCACCGTAAAGATAATGTGTCCAAAAACAATGAAACGAGGTGAACCTGTCGGCAACTGCAACCATGTGAATTTGCAGGCAATTAATAACAAGCTGCGCCAATTTCTCAACACTTGTTTTTAGAAAATTTTTATAATCAAACTGTGGAAACTAACTCGGGCATGAGCACAAGAAAATTAGCAAGCTGACGAACAAGTACATTTCTATTCCCTTTATCCCTTTGAGCCACAGCGCCCCATGGTACGCCGTCGAGTACATTTATAACGATACCGTTTATAACGTTATTTCGGATGTAACGATGGACAACTATGGCACCTTCCACTTTTGTATGCTTTATAAGGTAAAAAAAAAAAAAAAAAAAAACGCTTATTACAATGCTCCAGTGGTGCGGCATCGGATATAGCGATTGAATCCGGTTACAGTGTGCACCAAAAATGTGAGCTGCTGCCGGCTCTCCACGTCGACCTTGCCAAGCCGCCCACCCCTCAAGAAATGAGTCGACTGTGTCACTTTTCCAGGAAGCGAGGGGCGGAGGGGAGCCATTTTCTCCCAAACACGCTCCCCGCGCCACCGCTCTGGCCTCGTTCCCGCGCCCGCTCACTCACATCGCGCCTTCGCTTGTGGTGTCATGTGCGCGCTGTTTTGAATTTGACGGAGTTCCTCTTCAACTGCCTCCGTTTTTCTGCCGAAGGGGAGTTAGGGCCAGTGTATTGGAAACGTTTGAGCTCCTTGAGATCGTTGCGTGGATATCTGCTGTGGACAGCGGTGACAGCGACCACTCTGACGATGCGGTTGTGCAGCCTACTCGGACAATGTCTTCGCAGGATGCCCAACGCATGATACAGTCCACCAAGGGCCCCCCGCTCACCTAGGTGAAACAGTTATAGATGCTCTTGAAAGAGGTGCGCACGACCTTCGCGTGCAGCAAACAGAGCTGGCTATGACCTCATTTCTGCTAATAAGTGGTCGTACGGCCTTGCTTGCAAGCACATAAAATGTGCCGAGCTCGGTTTCATCTGTAATTATTTTACAACCCGCTTATAATAATTATCGGTTATAACAAAGGGGATTTTCTTGGCACTTGGATATTGTTATAAGTGGACTAGGCTGTACAAGAAACCTTAGACGCTTATCCAACAAGAAAAAAAAAAAAGACGCTTGTATGGATTAACAAAACTTCTTAAAAATGATACACGTTGGGCGGCTTACAAACAAACTAAGGATAACTATGTTGTGGCAGCCTTGCCACTTGCGCTCGGCCTCTCTGGTGGCCAATGTTGGGTCCTGCCTAGCCTGATGCATGCGCTCAAAGTCACTCTCGATGAAGGTCACTTAAAGAAAATTCTTCCCATACCCTGTTACCCATGATGCTAGTTACTGACACTAAGAAGTCTAACGCCATGCTGCTGGCCACTTTGAAGCTGATTTTGTCTTTCAGCCCGACGATAACACGTGCACAAATTTGCAGGCTAAATTGAGCAGAAAAAGGGTGCATGTTAGATTCATGCAGATATGGTATTTGATGGCCCCTTGTCCCTCCCCCTGTGATCACCTGTTCTCCCTTGTGTGTAACCTGGTTCTTGCCAGGAGTGGGGACAAAACTGAAGCCCCACCCACCTGCCTCACTGCCTGCACAGAGAAGGCAGCGCCGCCTCGTCAGCCGTGCGCATGCAGGTTGTTTTCGTGTACAGGAAACGCTGCTGTCTCTTCCGCTATTTCATGAGCATTATGTGCAAAATCCGCAAACTCATGATAGTCTGCGGCGTTGCTTGGAAAAAAGTGCACTTCAGGGGGCACATAGGTGTTTGGGATTGAAAAACCGCCCAAAAAAGCACGATGGCGAGCTCCGGGATACCACCAGCAGCCATGGAGTACGACAAATCCAGCGGCCGGACGATCCATCCACTTAAACCATCGACCGAGGTGATCGCAGCACGAACCCGCCAAGCTCTCCGAAAAGCGCGAGCCCAGAATCGAACGACGACGAACGACAACTCTGCAGCTAAGCCTCACGTGCCTGCCCGCGCCATTCCACCTCCCCGCCTTCCCGACTCGCATTACATCACCATCTATCGACCAAGAACGGGCCTGCGAGTTGGAGCTTGGGCCACACAAGACATCGTACAAGGTTTGATCACCTCAAGCGGTCTTCCCCGGGCGCAGCTCCTGGAATGGGTCACTATCCAAGACCAACCGGCGCAGGATCTCGTTGTAGCCGGCACCCCAGATCCTGGTATCGCCACAGTCCTCTCACAAATTACAATGATCACTCTCGGGCAAACCAGCTTCGAAATCCCCGCCTACATGAAGCCCCCTCCCGGGACTTCCCGAGGAGTGATCCACGGCCTGCCCGAAGACATCGACAATGACGCCCTACTCGAACTGACGGCTCCCAATAAGCCTTACCTAGTTCACGCAAGGCTGCTGGGCCGGACATGTTCAGCCCTTCCGACCTTCAGTGGAACCAGAGTACCTTTCTACGTGAAAGTGGGGTGCGAACTCATTTGCTGCCGGCCGTACAGGCGGGTGGCGCACGTGTGTCAACAGTGCGGGGAGGCGGGCCACCGCCCCGAGTCCACAAACTGTTTCAAGTGTGGTGCTGTTGGCACCCCACCAGACCACACCAAAGTGACCAGCCACTACCAGCAAAGAGTGCCACCCCAGCGAGCACCAAAGCAACGGCCTGCCCAGTTCCAGGCCCGCCTACAACAGCACCAGCGGCACCAGGCACCTCCTGCTGGAGTCCGCTACCCACGGCCCAGGTGAGCTGGTCAGCGGCCGTACGCGGCACTGCTCCCTCCCAACCTCTGCAACAAAATGACGTCCCACAACAACACCCCCTATCCCCCCTACAGCAAGAAAGAGAACTTCAGGCAGGCCTAGATGCCCTCACAGAAAAAGTGAAAAAACTCCCCTCTCCCACCTCTCCCGCCCCCCCCTGGAGCCCGAGCAGCTCGATGAGCGATTCAACAATTGGCTGGACCCCATTACAAAAGCCCTGCCCGAAGCAACCGCCCCCCTACACACCGCAGTGGATGCACTTACAACACACCAGATGAAACTGGAAAAGGCCATCCCCACCCTTCCCTTGCCCAATCCCGACAAGTGAAGTACCATCCATATGACGATGGCAGCCTCTCCCCGCGACCCTCATCTAGTCTCTCGTAATGACTTCCGCCCCAGCGCCGACCCTTAACATCTTCCAATGGAACTGCAGATCGTACGACAGCAAGAAAGACCAACTGGGCCTCAACATCCTCCAAAACCCCCCGACATTGTCGCCCTTCAAGCGGTTAACACCCCGAACCCCACCTTCCAAAACTACGTCTCATTCTCGCAAGACCCCCAAAGCAGAACGGCCGTCATGGTGAACAAAAATCACCCCACTCAGACCCACAATTTTCCTCAAGACGTGGCCAACACCTTTGTGGAAATTATCCCCAGTCACTCTTCTCAACCAAGCATGTACATTCTTGACGTATACAGCCCACCATCCGCATCCCTCAAGGAAATCGACACCCTACTTCATGAAGCGCGCAAGATCTCCAAGCAGGACCCCCTCCTCCTGGTGGGAGATTTCAACACCCCACACCACGGCTGGGGTAAGGTGGCTAGAATGGGGAGGTGTGAGTACCGCGGCGCCTTCCTTCGGCCGCGCGTGACTCCCTTGCGCGCAGATGACACCAGGGAAAATGTGGCGCTGCCCGTCGAGGCGCGGTAGCCGCAGCCGGCCGCGCCGTCCTGCCCGCGCTCTCCCTGCCCTCGCCGTGGCCAGCTTCGTCGTGCGTTGTGGACTGTCTCGCGTCGTTCTCTCGTTCGGGCATTTGTTCGGGGTGCGATGCTGTCGACAGCAAAGAATACGACGGAGCAAACGGAGAAAACAAACTAACTTGCGCATTCAGCGTAACACCTTTGCATGCTAAAGCCGCGGCAGAAATTCGCTAGTCAATGGGTGATGTGCCGCAGATTGGCTGCCGAGACCATTCTGCTGCCCTGAGCTTCACGCTATACGGTTTTATTGCCTTAGGAGGATACAGTTTCTACTTAAGGTGTGAACTAGCAAGGTAATGAGAAGAAACTGAATGCAGCGAAACCTTGCATGATGCAGGCTGAATTTTACAATTTTTTTTAATTCTTCACTTGTAAAAAAATTCAGGGAAGCTTGCATTCACGCGCAATACTTGAATGACGAAGCTCTTGTAGTCGGGCACTCCCGGACGCATATTTAAGTTTTTAGTATCATTGTTTAGTTGCATTGTTTGGGAGCTAGTAATCGTCGTCATATGCATCGAAGATGCCGTCGTCTTCGCGGCGAGTGGTAGATGCAAAGTCATCCTCAGCATTGTAGACTTCCACGTACTGTGCTCTTCTCATCAATTCTCGAGGTAGCGGTGGCGGGAACTTCCGCATAAGCGCTGAAGTTTTTTTTTTTTTTTTCTTTTTACATGGGCGGTAGGGCTTGACGACAGCGCTGTTTTTTTTTTTTTTTAACTAAAGCCACTTCCCGTGCTGAAGGCGCTCGGTGGTCGCCGCGAGGCACGCGCTCACGAGGGCTCGGCATTTTCTTGGTATCTATTTTCTGCTACGGCGAACTTACAGCTTGTACAACAGCTCCGCTGTTAATACTTTTTCTTTTCCCCCAATAAATATAATTTTGTTCTCTCTTCACCTGTAAATACTTTTTGTTTCTTCATCACCTGTCAGTAGTTTGTTTTTCTTCACCTGGAAATAGTTTTTCCTACTTCATATCTTCTTTTAGTATCCTCACTATGCACTTTTTTTTTTCACCTGTTAATGCTTTTTTTTTCTTCTTCACCTGCAAATAGTTCTTCCCCGGTGAATAGTTCTTGTTTTCTTTTCAGCGGTAAATGCTTTTTGTGTGTTTCTTATATACAGGTGCTAATGGGCACCTGTAAATATAGTTAAATTTGTATCTTCACATGTAAATAAACGTTTTTGTTTTCATTGTAAATAAACGATTTCATGACGAGACCAGATGTGTTGCTTCAATGTCTGCTATCATTTCTGATGTGAGCGGGATAACTGCATGCGGTCTAGCGGTTTGTTAAGGGTTTCAGAAAGCGCGGTGTACTCCGAGACGCCTTCAGGACAGTTTGCAGGCCCTTGCGGTAGTGCCGATCTCGAGGACGGCGGCCGTATTTCGAGGGAAGCGAAATGCAAGGCGCCTCTGTACAGGGCCGTGTCAGTGCACATTATACAACTCCAAGTTTTTTTTTAATAAAAGCCGGAGCCACTTCACGTAATGTGCAAACGTGCTTTTGAAACTGCATGCAATGCGAACTGTTCCCGTAAAACTAAATTTCATGGGTGTAATGAAATGGGCTCATAAATTTTTTTAGTGATAAATATTCTCTTTTACTCTTCCAGAAAGCTCGCCATACCGCAACGGGTTCGTTTCCCCCTTGATGGTAGAAATGCAGCCGACGCGATGCCGGCGGCGCGCTCATTCCAGCTGCGCGCCTTACCGTGCCTTGGTCAACAGCGCCGCCCGTGGCATCTGCGCGCTTTGGAGTCACGTTTCCGCCGCCGGTACTCACACCTCCCCATTCTAGCCACCTTAGCTGGGGCTACGCACAAGCCACAAAAAAGGGCACGGCTTTATTACAAGCCTCCCAACATCATGGCTTTGTACTATACAACAACTCGACTCAACCAACCAGACTGGGCACAAGTGTGGCACGGAACATGACACCCGACCTCACTTTTGCGACCAACACACCAAACATTAAGTGGACTGTTACAACTAAGGTCGCCCACTCTCCCACCAGGAGGAAGAGGGCTAGAATCACCAACTGGCCGGAATTCAGAGCAGACACCACTCCGCTCCCACCTATCGGGGAAGACATCACGGCATGGACGGAAGCACTTAAAGGAGCCATGAAGAGAAAATGCAAGTTGGTTTTATTCGAAAGATTTCGTGTTTTATAGTGCCCCCAGCGCTTGTCCGGATACAAGCGGTGCTTTATTCACTGAGAAATTAAACAATTTAGGTTAAAATTTTGATTTTCCCGCTCAATCGTGCGTTTTCGTGGTCCCAAATGACATCACAGGAACCGACCGCTCTGCAGCCTAGAGTACCTTCATTCACGCATCCGCCGTACAGGGTAGAGACACGTATACGCTGGCGCCGCCATTTTCGGTTGCTCGCTCGCCGCCGAAGCAAGTCATTGTGTCAAAACCGCGCTAAAATTATCGCCGCAACGCGGTTTACTGAAGAAGTTTGAATCATATTGTCTGTTTCGCGTTGCTAGGTCTCGTGGGAAACGAAAAGAATAACGCGTTGAGCCCGTTGGCCCAATTGCGGCGGCACAGGACCGTTCAAAGGTTGTCTCCACCCTGTACAGCGGTGTTGGTTTGTTCCCGCGTTTCTTTACGTTCCGTAACCTAGATGGCGCCACCATACCGTGGCAAGCGTTTAGTTTGTTTTTGCCCGCATTTAAACCTGGCTTGTTTTTGTTCTGGGAGAAAATATTCGTTCCCTGAAACAGTGCTCGCTCGACAAATGGGGTCACGTAAGACACCGTTGCTTGCGTCAATCGGCCAGTGCCGTCTGAGACAACCCCAAGCCCCGTAGTGCTGTGCAGCTAAACCAAGCATGCTGTGCGAAGTACAAACAGCAGAACGCATCAGTACTTCTATGTTTACATGTGCTTTCGTAACTTCCACTGTTTGTCCCATCATTCTTATTGCTTTGTAAAGAATGTGCCCTAAATTTAAGCGCAAATCGCTCGTTCGTCTAGTTTGTAAGCTCACCTAATTTGCGTCTGCTTCTGCCAGCCTCCGCCAATCGCAGAGCTTAGCTCATGTGACATCATAGGTTCTGTTGCGGGAAATGAGGTGGTGGGTCGCATGACCATTCCCGTTTTTCCTAATTATGTAGCTTATTTGAGCGAAGTTTACGTTAAAAGTGGTGTCAGTATGATTCTAACGAGACAATCTTTTGAATGAACCAAACTTGTGTTTTCTCTTCATGGCTCCTTTAAACTAGTTCACAAGCACACACACGAAATAGCCCTCACGGACACCAACCCTGACGTAAACCCGGATCTGCTCCCCATCTGGGATGCCTGCCGAGGCCTCATCAAGAGATGGCAACGTCAGCGCCACAACAAGAAATTAAGGAAGCGCATAGCCCAACTCACCCAACAAGCTCAAGACTATGCCAAAACACTCTAGCAGCAACACTGGCGCTCGTTTTGTGACCAGCTGAAGGGCACTGGCAGTAATAACGCACGTGGCATATACTACACCACCTCATCGACAATACCAAATCGCGTTCCATCACCAACACCAAGATCCATCGACTAATCAGAAACAGTGATCTTAGACCCGGAGAACTCCTTCAACCATCAAAACCCACCTCTTCGGTCACCCTACGGCGCATCCGGCTCCTATCTCAACTGAATACACGGGGCAGCCCAATAGCGAACTGGATGCTCCTTTCACAGAATCAGAATTCCAGCAAGCATTAGCACGTCTCACCCGAAACACAACGCCAGGTAGAGATGGAATCGTCAACCGACTGCTCAGAAAATTGGACCACGAGTCTCAAGATTCGCTTCTAGAACTGTTCAATCATCATTGGGACCAGGGAACCTTGCAGGCCGAGTGGAAACATTCTGACACTACCCTCATCCCAAAACCCAACAAGCCCATTTCTCCAACATCGCTTCGCCCCATCTCACTGACATCGTGCATTGGAGAACTTTTCGAGCCCCTAGTGCGCCAAGGCTTGACAGCCTACCTAGAAGAACGAGAACTTTTCCCCCTCACCATGTTTGGCTTTCGTCAAAATCTCTCGATGCAGGATGTTCTTATTCAACTAAAAGAGCAAGTCATAGATCATCTCAGCCGTTCTACACCCAAAACCGTACTGGCATTAGATATAAAGGGGGCCTTTGACAACGTCCCCCATGCAGCCATCCTAGAAAACCTCATTAACACCAACTGTGGAGCTAAAACTCATAACTTTGTCAGAACGTTCCTCACAGATCGAACAGCAACACTCCGGCTCGGCCCCCATGTATCACCCACCTTCAACCCTCCGGCCAAGGGGACACCCCAGGGGTCGGTAATTTCACCCCTACTATTCAATATAGCCCTCTTTCCACTCCCTTCATTATTGGAGTCCATACCACACCTTCAGCATGCATTTTATGCTGATGATATAACCCTATGGACCACAGAAGGCTCCAGCGGTCACCAACAAGATGCCCTACAGAAAGCAGTCGATACCACGATCTCCTACCTCCAGTCCAGAGGGCTGACTTGTGAACCCTCTAAATCAGCCCTTCTTGTCTTAAAGTCCCGCACCCGCGGTCGTCCACCTCTCCCAACGCCTGACCCACAAGTAACCATCTCCGGTTAACCCATACCCAAAGTCAAGACTCTAAGAATATTGGGGGTCCCATTCCACCATGATGGGTCCGGCGCGGCCCTCCTACCCCAACTGCAAACAACCATAGCCCAACTCCCCCACCTCCTTCGCCGCATCAGCAACAAAAATTTTGGGCTGAAAGAGCAGGACACGTGCCGCGTCGTACAATCGCTACTCCTCAGCAGGCTCACGTACGCCACGCCGTTCCTGGCCCTCAAGCCTCAAGAACCGGCCAAATTGGATGCCCTCGTACGCAAGACCTATAAAGTGGCACTGGGACTGCCTGTATACACCAGCAACGAGAAACTGCTACAACTCGGGATACATAACACCCTCTCAGAACTTCTTGAAGCCCAGCACACGGCGCAACTCAACCGACTGTCCCTAACACCCCCAGGCAGGAGAGTACTCCAACTCATAGGAAGAGAACCCCCTAATTCCAATGACGCCCCGTACCCGATCCCGCCGAACATACGGTGCAAGATCCAGGTAGCCCCCATACCCCGCCACATGCACCCGACTTTCAACAAGGGCTGCAGAGAAGCTTGCGTTCGTCATCTGGCCAGAAAATACTCCGAAGACCGCCAGGTTCAGTACACAGACATTGCACAGCCCCCCCGATCACGAAGAACCACAATTGTTGCCCTTACTCCGCAAGGTGAGGTGGCCACAGCAGCATCTTATTGTAGTTTATCACCCACAACGGCTGAGGCCATCGCGATTACCCATGCTGCAACTACTCACCAGAACCAACCACAAGTGACAGTTCTTACCGATTGCCAACAGGCCCGCCGACTGTATCAGTATGGCAGGGTACCGGAAAGCGCCCTTTGTCTCCTCCAGACCTTGCCCGAAGATCTTGAAATCACCATCGTATGGATCCCAGGCCACTCGGGCCTTGCCGGCAACGAGGCAGCCCACGCTGCTGCCCGCTATCTGCACTTCCGGGCATTCCCACCCTCAAGGCAAGATGCCTCGAGCTGCCAGGGCTCCACAATCCCCTCTCAAACACCCCTCGATCCTATCCCACTACCTGCACTCCAGAAGGATCTATCCATCGCCCCACCCTACTCTCAGCAACCAACAGGCTCATATCTGGCGCCGGCTACAGACCAGTACTTAGCCACATTTCTCCACCACTCTTCCAAGACGACTGCCGCACTTGCAACGTCCCTCTCACCACCTACCACTTGGTGCACTCGTGCCCAGACAGCCCTAAACATCACCTGAACAGTGGGAGTTCGCGCTGACCAGCTCGGCTTTGGAGCAGCAACAAGCTCTGGTCGACCGGGCACTCTAATCAGCGCAGGCTCGCGGCCTCCTGGTCTTGGGAGGCTGACCAGTTCCGCTCTTACTTCTTTTCCTTTAGGGTAAATAAACGTTTATCTCTCTGTCTCAGGTATCACTTTTCTCTTGATCTACACAGTTTTTCCTCCGAAAATTCTGTACGTGGAACAGTACCAGGTACTTATAAAAGCCACAGAGGGCCGATTTCAACAAAGAAATAACAATTTCCCCATAATTCCCCACTTTTTCGCCACGAGTGGCATCGCAGTAATACGAAATTCTTGAGAGGTACATCCCAGCATGTAGTGCAGCTAGGAAGATCACTTCTCTTGCACTGTGAAGCTGAGTGTTAAAACCATGCAATATGGAAAGCAGGTTTTGCATTTTGTTTCAGTAGTTGTTTAATTGGCGATATTTCTAATTGGTTAGCAGGAGTAGTTCAAACCTAGAAGTTAGAATACCATGGTGTAAACGTGTATGTGATTGCAAAACAAAAAAACTTTTTGCCACATTTCATTCTCCACCACTTCTGGTATCTATTCATGCCTCGCTGGTAATCTTTTGTTGAATAGTTTTTTTCCCCTATTGTTCTCAAGAACTAAATAACTCAAACTAGTCACCTCGCATCAAAACTAATTTGACATTTGAAATCAGCTACAAAACTGTTTCCAAGACCAGTGTGCCCCTTTAATTAAGGTTAGGCCGGGAGCTACCTCAGGTAGAGCTTACTGCTTGGACCAACAAGCTCACCAAAAGGCTCCCTCTTCTCACCAATGTTACAGCCGATGTAACGAGTGAGGTGAACTCTAGCCTCTGGAAGCAGATGCTGGTTTGGTGGTCCAAGAGCTCAAAAACGAAACTGCAGAACTTTGGCATAGCACGAAGTCTGCTAATGAAGCCACAGAAACATTGACAGAAGAATGTCAGCAAGTGCTGGCAACCTACAAGGCTGTGGACGTGCAGAACTAGAAGCTTGCAAGGCGGGTGTTGGAACTCAAACGGTATTCCCACAAGAATAACGTCTAAGCGAAAGGCATTCTGTGCACTCAAGGTGAAAATCGCCTCGTGGTCATTAAAGTAATCACAGAAAAAAATTGAGTGCCCCATCAACAAGAGCAACTCTTGACACTGTTCATAGCGTACCTTCACCCTCAGACATGAAGCAGGTTTTGCCCTGTGCAAAGAAAGCAGACATCGACTCAGCCCCTGCATATTTATACACGCAGGGGTTGAGCACTCAGCCCGTACAACAAAACACTGTTCGCAAAGGCACTCTCACTGGACAAGAAAACAACTGACAGTTCCTCTGTGGACTGCACAATCAAAGCATGGAAGGCAACTCGCAGCAAGGTCTTCATGGTTCGACGTGGACCTTGCAGCCTGTGCTAACAAATTAACCATCACGTGCCACGACGTCTCACAGCAAAGTGCCTAGACTAATTGATCGTCGGGTTCAATGAGCCGTAGTGGAGGGCTCTGGATCTTGGACATGTGCTGAAGTCTTGACACACGGGTGTTCCTCCTTTTCACCTTGGCTGGTCCCTCATTTTTTATAATTTGCATTGCTAAAAGTTGGCCTAATGACTCTGAGAAGAATCTTTGTTGTGCTCCATTGCACTGCGCAGAATATTGCCACAGTGTGACCCCCAGTTGTGGTGGTTCGGCCAAGTTCCCGTTTCCCGAAATCAGGCACAAACCGAGGCACGACCTTCGGTACGGACTGAACTTGACAAATCTAACCTGGTCAGTGAAGGCAAGAACACAATATTTGGTAGTATTTCCCTAGCTCCTCATTGTCCAATTTCTGTGGCAAACTGAAAAATTCCACCCCATTCGAGAAGAAAAATACCGCTGCAATGGGAGACATTAACATCTTAGACACGAATTACTCGGCCCCGAATTACTGTCCACATTGTTCCAATGTTATAAGTGATTAATCAACTCGCCCACTAGCTTGATGGATCGGGAACCTGCATTGGTCACACTTTTACCGATCCCTTGGGAAGAGCAGATGCTGCTCATCAACGCTTGTGGCCGTTAATAGCAGACGTTCATATTTCCGACCGCTGGGTACGCGCCAGTCATGGTGACCGCCTGTGCAGAAAAGAATCCGTGCAGTGCCCCAGCACGTCCGATTCGAGGCAGGGGAGGAGGGGGCCTCACCAGTTCGTCGGCCAGCATGAGCAGCCCGCTGAGGTAGTCGTCCAGGTCCAGGTGGAAGCCCTGCTCCTGGTCCACGCCCACTGCACCAAGCACGGCACACGCTGCTTCACCCCCAACAGGCACCGGGGAAACACACTTGGCTTGGCACACCAATCCCGACTCCGAAGGGCCCCGCTGCTCCAGCCCAGAGACCGCCAGGGCCACAGCAGAGCCAGCCCCCCAAGCCTCCCGGCTGGGGTGGTGAAACGTAGCTGCACTTCACCACCACGTCCAGCATGCCTGACTGTGCTTGCTCCACAGGCTTCCCCTCGCGGGTGCCCTCGTTGTGCAGCGTGCGCTGCTGTTCTTCTGGCTCACAATGCAACCACACTTCAGGCGCGCCACCGGGCCAGGGAGGAAACACGCGTGTCCCCATGCCTCACCTTCCTGCTCCCTTGCACCAAGCACCGTTGCTCGGCTGCATTTCTTTGCAAGGCCCTCAGCAAGTTCCTTTGGTTGGTCTTTTTAGGCAAAGCTCTGCATCACTCGGGCTCCTGTCAACGTGCAAAAACACCTGGTGGCAAAGCCAACTTTACCATGAATGCTCAGCAGGAAACTGCGGCAGCCAGTTTCATCAAAGCTTTCTTAAGAACAATTACACGGCAATTGGCCACCAGGACAACTCTAAAATCACTCCTAGTGACATTTACTCGCCACAATTAGTCCCCAGTGAAATTGTAAACGTCACAGAGTTCTCATCTGCTGTCAGTGAACGGGCATCCACAGGAGGGTATACTTACACAAACACGCTTGGAGTCTGCCATTATTGAAATTTTCCCCACCAAAATCATACAGCCTTGCTCTAAGAAGACACTATCGTTATGCAGATGCGTCATTTGCTTTTCACAATTAGTCAGCTCAGAAGAATCAATGAATTTGCGCCTTTGTTCGAAACTCTGCATGCCCCCTGTTCGCCAGCTTTGTTCACCATCCACCTTGGCAGAATAAAATGGCTGATATTTTTCCCATGTTGTGCCTTAATGGTGCAGCCAGGCACACAAGATCGCCAGGTTGTATGCAGTGATGTGCATTGTCACAGTAGTCATAAGAATTTTAAAGCTTCCTTTTTTTATCAATCATTGGTGACTGTTTTCAAATATCTGTGTGTATTCGTTCATTGTCATCCCTATGAACACCTTGTCAGTGCAGACATTTCAGGAACTTTGAGTGATTAAAGGAGCCATGAAGAGAAAATACAACTTCGTGTAATTTGAAAGAACTAGGATTCAGTATCTCGATCTGCTCCATTACAGCCACAAAAGATGTTTTTTTAACGGAAAAAAAAGCAAGAAGTATTTAAAAACTTTCAAATTTTGCGCCACAGTGACGTGTTATGAGAAAGAATAACGTCATACGGGCCAACAATAAAACATAATTTTCAGTGCGTTAACTGCACGTTAGCATTCAAGTGATGCGGTCAAATGGAACTAGAGGCACCATTACAGACGCCCAGTCATGTGCCGTCGCGACAGGTCAGTTAGGTGGCCACCAATCGCACAAACAAGGTTCCGTGACGTCATACAAAAGTTGCGGGAAATTGGCTAGGGGGTCGCGACTGCTTCAAACGTTTTCTTTAATATCTCCGTTATTTGTTCGAAGATATTGGTATCATTGTTATCGGGACTAAGCAGTCTTTCTAATAAACCCAACTTGTATTTTGTCTTCATGGCTCCTTTAAGAATCAGTGCTGCTTGCAAGCGTGCCAACACACTTGGTGAATTTGCACTAGTTGGGAATTCGCGTGCTACACATGTCTTAAAGGGGTCCTGAAATGACTTCTGCCGATGCATGGATGTACATGTAACCAAATAAAGCAATGTATTAGCAATCTCCTCCTGCAAGAATTTTGTTAAAGCGATGAGTATTAGCCGAGAAATCGTAAATCAAAAACCGCGAATTATCGTCGCGCCGTATTTCCTCCTCCTTTCAACTGTTTCTTCGCTGTTGGCCTCCCCTCCCATGATGCTCCGCTCCTCAGCGGTGACGTACTTCCGCTATTGCGCTCCCACAGACTGCCGTCTGCTACGGGCCAGCTCTTTCGGCTTTTTCATCTCTGTAGACACCATGGACACAGGCTGGAAAAGCGAACGAATGACCTGGCCGCATGTGTGCGGCCTGGCCTTGCCCTTTCGCGGTGTACGTAGCTGCAGGGCTGCAGTTGGTATCGGCGGCGAACTCGCAGCCGCATGGGGAGAATCGTGCGCTCGTTCCCTTTGGTGCACCGCGCACTGTTTATCCAGAAAGCGTGGTCTCAGATGTGGCCCCGCTGGTGCCGGGTGTTATTTTGCGGTGGTTGTAATTCCTACTACCGGCGGCATGTGAAAAAAGACATTTTCAACCGACACAGAACCCGTGAACAAAACGCGCCGGATCGGATCGCTTTATCAGCGGCGATGAACGTGAAGGCGAAGAGCAAACCAACGCTGCACTCGATCAGCGAGAACCCGTGTTCTGACAAGCTGCACCCATGTGTTGCATTCAACACTGACGGGAAAGCGTTTGTTTGCACTTGTTTGGATAGTCGTAAAATGTCCAAACACTCCGGCACTCCGCTAGCAGATCAGCCGGCGAGACATTTCGGAAAACATTTGACAGATGGCGCCGTATGCATTAGTGTGTCGCTACGCAAAACTGATGAGACGCTCTACTAAAACTCCCATCGCGGTGTCACGTAGCGGGACGCAAAAATTTAGCGTTTAGCGTATGCAAAGGCCACAAACGCTGTACTAAAACTCTATTAGCAGCAAAATAGCGTGCGTATGTGAAACCGCTTGCGTTTACAAAGCTGCACGCCGAGCGCGTACGTTTCAAACCTAGTGACATCGTTTAAATACACTGGCAAGCACAGTGTAACGTAGTCAGATATCAACCGTATGCTCAGGCGACAAGCAAGAGCTTGTTTTATGTGGGGCAGAGATTGCGCATAAAGGCCCGTTCGCACTTGCGACGAAAGCGAGTGAGAGCGGCAGGAATTCCGTCGCTTTGTCGCGCGACGATCGTTTTTGTCGAATGGTCGGGACAAATTTTGGTTGCGCGACAGAATTCCCGTCGCTTTCGCTCGCTTTCGTCGCAAGCGGGAATGGAAAGTTCTGCGCGCTGCCGTCTGCTACGCAGCTCGGAGGTAACCGCGCGATCTGCTCGGGTCGGATGAACGCGCACACTCCCGCACGGCAGCGCCCCAAGCGGCAGACGGCCGCGTACATCACTCCCGGCGCCCGCCTGGAGCCCGCCCTCGGCACACTAGCCAGTATATTTCAGGCACTATAATGGAGGAAAGATTTTTTGCTTCGGATGAACCTAGTTCTTTGCCCCTGTGTTTTTAAATACGTGAAGTGGTTAGCACGTCGTCCTCACGCAGCTCTGTATCGTCGTAGCATCGCTGATTGTCCGAACGAAGCTTGCAGCTAAGCCAATGCAGCGACCGAAGCTGTGTGTGTGTGTGTGCATCGCCTCCTGTGTGTTGTGGACGCGTTCGTTTCGCGATGAAATGCGACATTGTACTTCTGCGGGTGGATAGTGCTTCCCATGGTCTGGATTATCTTTCTCGAACGACGTACCACTCAACCTCGCATGCGGTATGTGCAGTGTGCCTGGCTAAAAGCCTTCTCGCTTGCGCGCCAGAGTTGTGACTTGCTGCTCGTCCCCGCAAACCGGGTGTGAGGTGAGTGCCGAATTTACGACGGGCAGGAGGAGGCAACTCATCGTCTGTCAATCGCGGTTCAGACTTGCAACGCATGTTGTGACGTTGCGTTCGTTCGAAACGCATCTCTGGATTGTTTTGAAGTTGAATAAAATGTACGCGTCAAACCCGGGCATTCGGCTCAGGGCGTTCTCTGCGATTGCACCAAAGAAGTGCCACGGGACTTTCTTTATGGTACGTACTCACGTAAGATAAAATCCACGTCGTGTTATGGCCGTGTTGCATTCAATACAAACGGTTAAGCGTTTGTTTACTCTTGTTTCGTTTGTCGTAAAATGTCAAAGCACTCCGGCACTCCGCTGGCAGATCAGCCGGCGAGCCGACGCTGAGCAGACGACTCATCTCTTTGCCGGAAGTGCGTGAAAAAGCCGCCCAATAGCAGGATGTCTAGCTCATGACGAACATCTGGGAATCGATGATGTAGACATGTGAAGATGGCGGCGTCCAAAAACACGAAGGAAAGGGTGAGAAAAAAGCGACAAACTTTGCAACAAAAGTGTGAGCTTGCCGCTGCGCGTAAAAGAGTAATACTTGGCACAGGTGACGTTGGCGACCCAATCTAGCGATTGCGCTAGTTCATTTAGTGTGCTCAAAATGCCTTTCAGGGCCCCTTTAATTGCTCTGCGGTGCCCCTTGTTCAGGCTGACTACTCACTGTTGTCCTTGCATTGGCGTGTGCTTTGTTCGTACAATTTTTTTGCTGATAACTTGAGATATTTTGTTATTCGCTTCGTTTGTTATTCAGGCCAAACCGGCAATATCCAAGGCTTGGGTGTCTTGCCGGGTATCTACCGAACAGACTTTTCCGATTCATTTCCTAAGCAGCTCAACCCTGCATATAGTGTATCCGTTAAATGCTCTGTCGCTCCGGTGCAATTGTATTAGCTGATGATTTTCTGTGGACAGCACCAGGCCGATAGGTTTGCTTTCCACAAAGGAGGTTTTTAGATGAAGCCATCCTCCTCAAAAGAAAGAGCAAGACACAGGCTCTGGCCTGTGTCTTGCTCATCACAACCGTAGTAGAACCAAAAACACAATGTTTGAGCCATGGTTTCAGGCATGGTGCATCATGGCGGTCGTATCTCGTGGCTCAATTGGGGCTCTCCGGCACAGGAAGGTACGGGTAAACGAGTTTGGCGCTTAAAGGTGCAAATGGCACAGCCGTTCCACCCGATTGTTGAATAGCCTTTACAAAACCCTGCTCGTTCATTAGGCATCTAAGGCAGCAGAAATTCCGTTAGCGATTACCTCGGTGAGCACCTTGTAGACGATAAGCTGATCGACCTCTAATTGTTCACGTCCTTCATGTCATTTTCTGATGGATTAGGATGATGTGCACATAATTCCAAGATTCCAGTACACTCACCGTCATTAGGCATTGTGTGTACAGGTTTGCCAGTTTTTCTAGTACAATTTCTCCGCCATCCTTCAAGAGGTCTGCTGCTATCCAATCCTCCCCAGGTGCTTTGCCCCCTCACATTTCTTTCACAGCCTTCCTTCCTTCTTTTGTCATCACTGGTTGGATGTCTACCTCCTCTGAACTACTTTCTCGTTGGGTATTATCCTAGATGTCACGGCTATTGCACAGATCTCTCTATAACTCCTCGGCTACTATAACTACTTTATCCCTATTTGCATTGACATTGCCATGCTTGTCTTTATGTGCATACACGATTCTTCCCCACGCCTAGACGCCTCTTCACTGCTTTCAGGCTGCCTCCATTCTTTATGGCATGCTCAATCCTCTACATATTATGCTTCCATATGTCAGCTGTCTTATTAACTTCGAAAGCTCCGTTAGTTCTATTCTGTCAGCTGGGGTGGATATTGTCATGATTTGCCGTTTCCTAATTAGATCTTTCGTCTCCTGTGAAAGTTTACCAGTATGCTGTCTAGCCATAGTGCCCCCGACTTCTACTGCACACTCCGTGATAATGCGTGTAAAGTTGTCGCTGGCTTCCTGTGTCGTAAGCTCGGCTTCCTCGTTAAGAGCCGAGTATCAGTTCTGCAGCGCGATCCTGAATTCTTCTACTTTACGCCTTACTGTTGGCTCATTTATCGGCTTCTTTCGTACTAGCTTGCTACGGCCCCTCCTCAAATCCAGCCTAATTCGAGATCTTACCATACGGTGATCACTACACCTAACCCTTCTGAGCACTTCCAGATCCTTCACGATGCCAGGGTTATCGCATAATATGAAGTCTATTCCATTTTTATGCTCCCCATTCGGGCTCCTCCACGTCCACTTCCGGCTCTCCCGTTTGCAGAAGAAGGTATTCATTATGCGTAGGTTATTCCGTTAGCTGAACTCGACTAGCAGGTCCCCCCTGCTATTCTACAGCCCAGACCATAGTTCCCAACTGCCTTGTCTCCAGCCTGATTCTTGCTTACTTCAGCATTGAAGTAAGTCTCCCATAACTACGGTATACTGTGCCGTTTTTACTTTAGCCCTTGCCGATTCTGCATCTAGATAGAAGCGTTAAACTAAGTAGCTGGTCGTCGTGGCTGGATGTGGGCGCGTAGCCCAGTACCACCTCGAGTTTGTACCTCTTGTTGAGCCTAACTACAAGACCTGCTACCCTTTTGTTAATGCTATAGTATTCGTCTATGTTGCCAGCTATGCTTTTATTGACTAGAAATCCCCCTCCCAGTTCTCTTCTGTCCACTACACCACGGCAACATAGGACGTGTCCATTTTGCAGCCCTGTAAAGGCTTCACCTGTCCTCCTAACCTCACTAATACCCTTGACACACGGCCGCCTAAGAGGCCTTTGCAGAGAAGGACTGCTACCGAAACAGCGTTCGCCTCGGTGACACATGACAAAAGAGAATCTCCTTCACCGCAGCGGGCGTTTCCCGTAAGGGGTGTTCGCCTATCTCCTTTCCCGCACGAAAAGAAGCAGCTAGCAGCGCAGCCTCGTAAGCAGGCGCTTGCAAGTCATAAGCTTCCCACAACTTAGTGAGACCAAATGCGATTTCATAATAATTTCATAAATTGTTATAACTGCAATGAAATAAATTGCACCAAACAAGTCCAATTGTAATGTATTTTTGTAAACATCTGCGCACTGTTGCCAGATTAGGCACGAAACATAGGCTAAAAAATAGGGTTGGCAGCTTTCCCTGAAAAAAAAAAAAAAAAGCCCTGGGGGGGGTATATAGAATGTTAAATTTGTGTTGAAAAAAAGATGCCATGTTTTTGACATGCAGTGCTATTTATTGTAGTGTTTCCTTAGAGAGAAGTCAACATAACGTTTGTACTGAAAGTGATTTCACTGAAAAGTAACCGCAATTGCTGACCGCGGCGGTAGCATTTCATTGTTTTGTTCCTCCCTTAGGTCCCCCTCCATCTCAGGCAGCGCGCTCGCCCGCGTATTTTCTCTGCTCGCATGTCTTTGCGCAGCTTGTAGACACATATTCATCGTCTTAGTTATTGAATTGACGCTTATGAAACACCAAAACGGACATAATCACGGCAGAAGGGCCAAAAAACCGGCCAATGACGGCCGGTTTTAGATATGGACCGGCAACCGGCCCACTGTTTAAAAAACCAGTCGGGCCGGTCCTGAACCGGGCAGGTGGCAACCCTACTAAAAAAAGCACTCCATCGTTGCTGTTTAATACAAATATGTGAAATTGCCCATTTATTCTTTCTAAACAAATAAAACACACAGTTCCTATCTAAAATATTAAAAAAGGTCTATTAGCCGCACTTTATTTTTGTTATCGTGCATGCTTTTTCCACAGAACTGCTAGCGCCACTTTATTGGTGTGTCAGTTACAGCAACTACATAAAGGAGATCGGGGGTTGCTGTGTGTCAGGAGCGCCACTCCTTTCCACAAAATGTCTTTTGATGCGGCGAAAGGGGTTTAGTTTAAAGGAGATTAGCATTGCCGTGTGTCACAGGTATAAGCCCTATTACATCCCCTTTAAAGGACAACTGCACTCAAATTTTTTCTTTGTCCAAATTTGTCCAAATAACTAGTCTATGCTCTTAAAATCACACTGGTGAAATCCTAAGGTTCGCAAGCACACAGCACACTAGGTACCGTCGTTCAAAGTAGCTCCGTGCAAACGACGTTTGCACCTGGCGGAGGTTCGCCGAAACAACTTCCGAGCCACCTGTGACGGAAGCCAACGGAGGCACCCCTGCTAGTTCTAGGTGCCCATCCCAGGGGAGCACGCCAAGGCGCTTGGAGGAGGCCCGAAGTATGCCTTCGAGCACTGGGTGAGCCCCCCCCCCCAGCAGCTGGTCCTGTCCAAGGCAGTCATCACCTGAGCATGTACGGGTGCGTTGTTCTGACGAGTGTGTTGACGTTTTGCTGCCTAAGCGAAACCCAGTTGGTTTTGTTGCAGGCTGGTGTGCTTCCAGCGGTTACTTTCCTACAGAGAAGGGGGTTTCACCTAGAGAGCTGCTTTTTGAAAAAGCTGGGGCAGCAACGGAAAAAAAATTTTAAGCTCGTCTAGGTCAAAGAGAGGAGTACGTATAAAAGAACAAGCCCTGCGCCTGCTAGAAGAGTAAAATCTCGAGGAAGTGCGCGCATCTGTTAAGGAGTCGTCGTTGGCTCATTTGCAGATTTTTTTCCCACGGAAATGGCCAAGCTCGATATCCCCTTTTGGGCCACTGCTACGGAAAGGGGCACAAGGCAGCGTGTGGTATCGCGATACCTTCAGAGCCAGCTTAAGACACTGATGGTGCAACATTCCTTCCATGTTAAAAATTCCGTCGCACTCGTAAAGTTTTTACAGGGCAAGAATCTGGATGAGCGCTGTGCCCTCACCGTGGATGTAGGAGGCCTGTACTATTCCATACCGCATGACACCCTTCCGACTTCTGTTAAAGGGGCCCTAAACACATCTCCAACGGTTGTGATTTTACGTGCGCATTGTTGCAGTACTATTCAAGGAATGTCCTGCCTTAAAAATGGTTTAAATGTGTTCAGTATTAGCCGAGCTATCATTCATTAAAAAAGGGTCCACAATAAGGCCTGGTGCATTTACCCTCTCGCCACGCCTCCAAAGCACTGTAGAAGCCGTGATGTCACCAACCAGGCACAAGACCACCTAGAGAAAGAGGGCTGGTTCGTGATGCACGCAGCCATTGGCTCCGGTCAGCGGTACGTCATGCTTTTTTTTTTTAGCAGACGACGGCCAATCTCCGCCTTGTACAGCTGCTAACGCTCAGAGGAGCCGGTCGGTGGTCGGCCCGTATTGAACTGCTCCTCGCACCAGCCATGCCCGCATCGGCACGTCAGTTTTATAATAGCGGAAACGAGCGCTTGAACAAGGCCAGGTAGGGGGTTCCCAAACACAACATGCTCACTCACAACAAGAATTGAAGATTTCTATTGGCGACTAGCTCGTGCTAGTGTTTCAGGACGCGCCGCTGTCGCGGTGAACTGGCCCCTCCGAGGTCGGAGAAAAGGCTTACCAACACCGCTTTGCGAGGCCACGCCGACAAAGATCCCCAGCGCAACCTTTCCCTGCACTATCCCCCCATTTCATGCATTTAAAAACTGATTTTCAGCAATAGCCCCGCTCTGGTGGGTGGTGACAAGTTTTACCTGCTGCAGCATGCAGTATTGTCCATACACCGCACAGTGGGCTGCTTGTCGACTGCGCAGGCAGGTGGTGCTTGACACGGTCGCGCATGTAGCGGTTGTTTCCGCCTACACAGACCCTCCTTGTTTTACAACGCTATTCGTACCTTGCAAACGCCGCGCTATATCTACGAACTCAGCTAGGCTCGTGTGATGGATGGTGACGATACACATTCGTCTCTACTAAGATATGCCGTGCCGCCAGTGCAGGAGCATCAGTGCACCCGCATTTCCCCCAGAGCCAGGATTACTGATTGGCTACAGCCTTAAAAAGGGGCCCACCAATAGCGACGCCGCAAGGTCGGTTCAGTGCTTCGTGTGTCGTAGAGGCTGCGCCAGAGCGCGGCAGTGCAGCAGCAAGGAAGCAGTAGGTGAGCAAGGAAAGAAAGAAAGGATCTTTGTTGCGTGTTTGTGCGGCCCCTGCTTTACACAGAGGTGTAATATTTGGTATACATAGTCATGAAGGGGTACACTAGCGATTGCACGATTGAAATGGCAACCTTCAGAGCCTATTTAGGGCCCCTTTAAGATAAGCATAACCGAGGACCATGACAAGTCAAGTTCGGGCAGGGCAGCGGGATTTCTGCGTCAGCCACTTCCACGTGCATCCAACCCGTTGGATATTTTGCTGGGTCGCATCAGAAACCGGAGTGCTCGAATGGACACGTCCCCTGCTTCAATTCGGAACCACTAAAAAATAGATGGCCGCGTATCTGCTCCTTTCGTTGCAAATGTCGACAAAGACGACAGTCGACTGGTAAATGCCAAGTAAATGCCTCCCTTCTCTTTCCGCTCACCTCCTCTGTCTCGTTCCTCCTACGATAACACACTAGGGGTTTGCCAACGCCACCTAGAATAACGACCTCCTCCCCTGAGGCCCTACGTCACCACAGTGAGATGGCGGGCTCCGGGACAGCTCGGATGAGGGAGAGCTGCCGAGCAGAGTTGAGAGAGACGCCCACCTTTCACGTACTGCTTGCGAACTTTGACTTGGCTCATGCTGGCTTTTATGTTGGCTCCGGCTGGCAAATATTAAAGCTCAAAATTGATAATGCTGTGTTTTTATGTCTTTTTCAGCCACAACAAAAATTATTAGATGTATCGTCTTATTTCACAGGAATAATACGCGCTGAATCTGTAAAACTGGAGACGTAATGTATCAAAATGTGTATGAAAAACATATGAAAAGCCGAAGCAGCCGAATATCGGCAGGTTTGTTGGCAACATTAACCTTTGCAAACTTGTCGGTGAGCGCTGCAAAAACCGGTGAAAACGTTGCTTGTGTTATTGACAAGAATTTCCGAATGGAATAGCGCTCCTTGTTGACAAGTGCTTCTTGCCTCTGTGGAATAGCTCCTGAGATGCCTGGTTGTTGTGGCACGCCGAATTGCAAGTCTAATTATGATGGCGGAGCAAGCGTACGTGTCTACCGGTTTCCAAGTAATCCTACGCGACATGCAGCGTGGACAAAGGCGATCTGCCATGAAGATTGCACGCCTACAAAGTACTGAGTCATAAGCTTTAACATCTCACTTTGCTGTTCTGATACGAGCTTTTCGAGATGGAAGTGGATATTTTGCCGGCTGCCGGCATTTTGTTCTCACGTGATATATGTCGGCACAACGCTGGCGCTGCCGTCACAACTGGCAGAGTGCGGCAAAATTACTGAAGCAGAAAATGCCGGCAGCCGCATTCCGCGACTGTTGTGATTCATGACAGAAAGCGGCATTTTCTGTTCTACTTAATTATGCCGGCCAATGAAATGTTTTACTGAAAGCGAGTGCACTGCCCTGTGTGGATACATGGCCGGCAGCAGGAGTCTGCTGAATTGACTGCCGGCAGCATATATCTCTACCAGCTAAAATATATGCTGCACGATGTTTCATTCCTTATGCCGGCAGTTTTTACGCCTGTTAATTAATTCCGCCGACCTCTTATCACGTCGAAAGACTGTCAGGTGGGCTAGTTGGTACTTGTCAGCACGTGTCCTGTCTCCCTTCTTTTTCAAACTCCGTCGTCTTTGCGTTGTTTTTCCATCGATTACGAACTGATCACACCGACACAACACTGGGTCCACCGTCGCAAAGGGTGCTGGCAATACAATGCATTATATCCTGGACACATTAATACGTGCATTATACAGTAGTGACTGCACCAGCTATTGAACCGGCCATTTGACATCATAGAAACAGCCAGCCAATAGGACGACACTGGCGGCATAAAAACAGTCGCGGAAAAATGCCGGCTGCCGCCAAACTAACCACTTCCTTTCGGGACAGTGGCCGTTCTCAACACAACGTGCGAATCAAAAAAAGTTATTTTAACGCTTGTGCATTTACTGCGGTCTCACAAACTGTCATTTGTTTCAGGTGTGCGAGAAGCACTTTGTGGCTTCCAACTTCGTCAGAGCCACGTCGTATACCGAAGAAAGCACCGGCAAAGCGATTACCGTGCCACTGAAGCTCACTCGGCCGAAGCCAAGTGCCGTGCCAACCGTGTTTCCAAATTGCCCGAAGTATACATCTCGAACGGTGCCCGTCCGGGAAGCACCGCAAGAAAAGGAGGCACGCTTGGAAGCTGAATCTCTCCGCAAGGTGATGGAGCTTTCTCTGGCAGCTCAAGAAGAGGAGGACAAGAAGAACAAAATAGGGAGTTTCCAGGAATTGTGCGATGCTCTTCAACAGTTTGCAACCTCCGAGTTTTGGACCGTTGTCAGGAAGAATTCCAAGGTTTTTTTTTTCTTCCTGGACTTGGATATTCAACAGGCTCCTGCTGTGAGCTCTTCGGTGAGAGTGTCGACAGACCTTGCCGTGGAAATGTGTGTGGGGGAAACCCGCATTAAGGCACTCGTGGATGTGGCTGTGCCATCGAAGTTAACCGACCTAAGAAAACTAAGGGGTGCGCTTGATTCTTTGGAGCAGTTGTACGATGGTCGTACTACTGATTCCACCAAGAGTGTTGACTACCTGCTGACTCGTGTCGGTGCTGTTGGAGGAACTTACCGTTGAACACGAGGCAAAAGACTTGCAGGGTTGGCGCTTTCAGGTATTGAGGTTTGTAAGAAGTCAAGTGGAACTTGTACTGAAAGGTGTTTCACACTATCCGCCAGACCTTCTCGTATTTGCCAGTCTTCTGCACACAATATCGCCACATGCCTATAGGTTTATTAGAGGCTCACTGAGCATCAAGTTGCCGCATCCAGACACTATAAGGCGATTATGTTCGTCATACCAGGTCAGCCCTACGTTAAAGCAACAACATTCTAGTTTTCTTAGCTATGCAAAGAAGATTGTGAGCTCGATGAAAGAGTATGAGCGAACAGTAACACTTATGATGGACGAAATCCACACTCAACCGTTTTTCGATTTCAAAGGCGGTTTCATCACAGGTGCTGCAGTCAATAGCTCGTGTGCCCAGCTAAGACAGCATATGTGTTCATGACGCAGAGTCTCCTCTCCAGTAAAAAAGATGCAGTGCATATTCTGCCAGTTGCACAGGTCGAAGCATGTACACTGCACAAGGTATTGCGAAAGCTTATCGTTGAGCCTGAAGCGCTTGGGTTCATAGTACAGTAGAATCTCGATAAACGGAAATCGCTGAATAAGCAGAATTGCCGCTTAACCGGAACAGTAGCCGGCAAGTTGGTTGGTTTTGTATTCAGATAACGTAAAAAAACTTCCGGTAATCGGAACTAAAATTTCTGCATCACCGTGTAAACGGAACTAGAATCGGAACTTCTTCCGATACCCCTCAGCATGAGAATCAGCTTTTTACGGTTCCGGCTGTTTCGTTCTTGTTTTTTTTTTTTCTTCCTCCATGCTTTTTTAGCCTCGTTGGCCTTGTAAGCCTCGTCTCGTAAGTGGTTAGCCGTGTTAGCGCAACGAATGCAACATCGCAGTTCTTGTTCCAGTCGTTCGGTCTCGATTCAAGACGCCGAGGTTACAGGGCTCAGCTCCTGTCGCCTCGTTCGTGCCATCATGGTGCTACAGTTGAACCTCGATATAACGAACCTCGATTTAACGAAATTCACAATATAACGAATTTTTTCAAGTTTTCTATCAAAATTTTGCTAAATGCATGTATTTTTATCTCGATTTTACGAAGTAATTTCAAGCGGCGCTTCCGATTTAACGAAGTCATGGCGAGAAAAGAAGAACGAAATTCCGGTCGAGGCACGTTTTATTTTGCCTCTCAGAGCCTACATTGAAAACATTCAGTACTCACATTAACTCTTAAATGGCTAAAATGAAAGAAAAGCGGTGAATTATGCGGTTGACAACAATTAAAAGCGATGAAAGAAGCTGTTCGAAATCCGCTAGCGGTCATGAACGGTTCAATAGTGCGGCCACCATTTTGACGTCTCCATCGTTGCCTACGCCAGTGCCCTCTATGCTTAGGCTGCCGAAGCCTATTTCAAGTGTTTTTTCTACGCGTCCTTGCTCACGGTGCTGCTGCTCTAGGTTGTGCTCGCTGATAACCACCTCAATATTTTGTTGGTGCATCATTAGACGAGTCTTCTAAGCAGAATGAGCACTCCAAGGGAAAGACAAGTGTTCTGAACAAGAGCCCGAGGAAGTGTCAGTGAAACCGAAGGCCACCGAAGTGATGGGTGCTATCGACGTTCTGCGGAGGCACGCAGGCGCACGTGAATGTTTCAGAGCAAGCCTTGATAGCGCTGTCAGCATACGAGCGTCACGTAAAGCCCACCCTGGTCAAGAAACGCCAAGCACTGCTTACGGATTTCTGTACTACGGCTTGAACATTCAGTGCTGGTGGCAATAAATTGCTCTCCGAACGTGGCCAAAACGTGTTCCTTAGACAGCTGCGATGCGGAGAAATCGGTTTCTTTAGGGCTCAGCGGGCATAAAAGTAATTGCTTAATCGAAGTTGGCCAGGAGATATTTAATGCAAGCTTCCGCTTTAGCGGGAGCACGTAAGCGCTGCTCCACAAAGTGAAGCGGTCCGCGTGTACTCCGCTCAATTCTCAATCTCGAGTGTCGTGGTTGCATCACGCGCCCATACTGCAGAGCCTTTGTGCATTAAAAAAGTCTTTCGAAAGTCTTTCGAAAGCACCCTTCCGCTGTTGGCCCACCGCACCCCTCAATGCCGCGCCTAAGCCTACCACTGAACGGACGAAAAGAGGCGTAACTTCGAACCAGCACCTCGCCGGGGTGAAGTTCACGGGCTTAAATGCGGGTTCAATTGACTAACAGCGGCGTTTAACTCTTTCACGACGGCGCCATAGGCAATCGGAAGCCGGCGTCCGATGATTTTAAATCTCCCGCAAAATCTGAAACCTGCGCTCCACAGACAACTATCGCCATCTGGTGTGTTCATTGGCAACTTCTCTTTCAAGTTCGGTTTCGTTTCTTTATGTGTCTCGTGTGGTGGTGGCGTAGCAAGAGAAATTTGAACCGACGGTAGAGGGGAGGAGGAGGAAAAATGGCATTGGGTTCGCGGTGCACTCCGCACAATCGGACTGCTGTAGCAAGCACTTCGGCACTTCCTGCTGTCGATTTTTCTAATTCCAGCAGCAGTGACGGGTCAAGCAATGATGTGGGATCTTCAGATTTCAGTTAGGACGACGAAGCTCCGGTTCAGGTGCCTCGCACTTCAACAAGCGCTGGCAGGTAATTTCGTTGTGACTCCGCGCTGTATATATAAACAAAACGTGCTTCTTATCTGACGACTGCGGTTTTGATTTTGTGTTCAAGGTCTCGACAACGTACGGCCGGGATATTTTGCCAAATGCACCGCGCCGTATCGCACTATCACCTTCAAGATAACCTGGCGCTCGGGTCAGATTACCGCTGCAGGGTTCAGGTGCGACGCTTGTTGAGAGCGCTGGATTTTTTTTCTTGTTTTTTACCACCGAACTGATAAGGATTTTGTGCGAGGACACAAAAGAGTATACCGTAATTACCTGATTCTAACGCGCACAGATTTTCCTGACAAAAAAAACGAAAAAACTTGCACCTCCGATTGCAACGCACACGGAACTGTGTGAGCAAGAAAAACGAATGCGAGAGAAACGGGTGATTTATTTCCCGAAGTAATCTCACTCATCTCACTCCTCGTCGCTCTCCGCTGACCAAAACATCTCGTCCTCGGTGCCGTCAAGCACGTTCGCGACGCCACACTTCTGAACTGACGTTCAACCATGGTCGATGGGATCGTGGCCCACGCCTCACATGCCCATCCCGCGAGCTTTTCCAGAGGCGCACGCTTCAGCCGACTGCTCGTTTTGAACGCGTGAGAGCCGCTGCTGCCATTACTGTTGTCAAGCGCGCAAGTGGAACGATTTGACGATTTTTGTGAACGCCGATAAAAGAGCCTAGGCGCCTATGCTTCCTGCGTCCGAAAAATCGTTGCTAAAAGCTTTAGCGCCATCTTGAGATGGCGATGATGATGGGTGGGACGAAATTTCCGTTGTTTGGGTTTCGGTTTCGTATCCGATTCGAACGCGCATGCGATTTTTCGACCTATTTTTCCGGAAAAAAAAATTCGCGTTAGAATCGGGTAAATACGGTACTTGGATGCACATTTTACAGAGACTCACTCACCCTTGAGTGCCTTCGCGGCGTGGCACAGCCGTCAGTTGCGCTAGGTTGAAGGGTCCTCAAAAATCCAAAACTTGGTGTACACTGTTGATTTATATATTGAATCATAGCCAAGGAACGTAGGAACAATTAGTATATCTCAAAATTCCTGAAATAATTGTTAGTCTCGGTAACAGTGCCGATTTGTGTTTTTCGTATATTTTCTTGGGAGCTTTTTTCTGATTACTTGACGAATAAACTGTAAAAAATTAAACCTTTAATAAAACTGCTGCTTTGTGTTTGGAAGAGCAATCTATAAGCTACAACTTCATGCATAGCAAGGCTAAGTGTGTCCAGTAGCTCAAGACAAAAAAATACGTTTTGTGGAAGCACTCAAAATCGGCCGTTTTTCCACCGTAACGAAAGAGTTAATAGTGACCGAAATGAAAAAAAGAAAAAGTGAAAACCTAGTGTGCTATCATATTTAATGAGGCGTTGCGGAAAAAGCACCGGTGTTACGATGACATGAACTACTGTCGGCTATCCTAATTCCATTGCCTAAGTGTTGAAGCTCTTAATTCACACAATTTTCGCGGCCAGTTTTAGTACAAATTTCGCTTTAAGTGGAGAGGTAACTACAAAGCAGTTGTTTCTGAGCGATGGGCAAGGTTTTGAAACCTCAATAACAGGTTAAATTAATTGTAAAATCGAAACCTCGCTTTTACGAAATTCTCGATTTAACGAAATTTTCGCCCGCAAGTACGACTTCGCTATATCGAGGTTTAACTGTATTCGCGCTTCATTACGACGTTGCCGTCTTCTAAATTCGGTGGCTCGTAAGCACTCGCGAAGTTCCGGCCTCTAGCCTCCGTGAAAATGCAGTTGCAAGGACTCAAACAAAAATAATTGATGCATTTTGTGGTGCACAGTGACTCAATGTTGCCAAATCAACTTTGTGAATGCTCCGCCTAAGCCTCTTGTAGTTGTATTGCTTTCTGAAAAACTACCCGCTACATTCACCTTCTAGTGCTTAGAGTTCCATTAAATGCCCTCACGAGTGTGCACGTACATAAATTTGCACCTTTGCACATCCATCTCAGTAAACGGAACTCCTGTTAAACGGAACTAATTTTTTCAGTTCCTTGAAGTTCCATTTATCGAGAGTCTACTGTAATGAGTGTGATTTCAGACAACCATGCTATAAGCAGGACAGCAATGCAGCTCTTCGCTTACCCACCCAAACTAAGCATTGTGTACCAGCACCCTGTCGATTCATCACAGCCGCTGTTTTTGATCCTGGACCCAGTCCATATTTTGAAATCAGCAAGGAACGATTGGCTAAACCAAAAAAACAGTGGGCAATGCATGTATTTTCCGGATGCGACCAGCAATGACGAGAGGCCTCCAATCTTAACAGCTCCATTTAAAACATTGCGGGACCTGCACAAGGCTGAGCAGAATGAGCTTCTAAAGCTTGTGCCCACGCTGTCGCTGGAAGCGCTCAATTTGACAACACTGGAGCGACAAGATGTAAAGTTGGCACTGCGAGTTTTCAGTCCCTCAACAGTGGCTGCACTGAATACCTCTAGTGCTCAGCATGCGGAAGAAACTTCCAAGTTCATCAGCAGGGTATTAGATTGGTGGCGCGTAGTAAATGTGAAAACTCCATGAACGGGCGACCGTCTGCGGGACGAGTCACAGAGCCCCATAACAGCCGCTACGTGCCCTCACATTGAGATTTTGAAGAGAGTGACACGATGACAACGGCCGTCTCACTTCGGAAACTCACACAAGCTATGCTTTGCTCGAGCTGTCTGCGTACTGTTTGGAAGAACTAAGATTTCGGTATGACATGCTTGGCAAATTAGAGCCGACTTGGAAAATACCGTCAGTTATCTGGTGCCAACTAGCATATATCAGTTAGACAGATATACGAATCCGAGCGCAAGCTGAGGCTCCAGAAGGTGCCTGACATACCCGATCTCGATGTCACTGCACAGCCCATCTATAAAGTAAGCTCGCTCACACTCCTTGAGCAGTTTGAGATTTGAGTGACCAGTGACCATAAAGAATCAAGGCTGCCTGCCATCACGTATGTTGCCGGATATTGCGCTCATGCTGCACTGAAAAAGCTCGTGTGTGCATCATGCAAGCAAAACCTTGTCCTTGAGAATGTTGATCTTGAACTTCCAGAGAATGCACTTGTAACTACCATGACCAGAGGTGGGCCAAAGTTTCCACGGCCATTGGTTGTGAATGTTGCACTTCATACAGACATAGTTTTAGACAAGCTGAGAAGCAAAGATCTTGCTGCTAAGTTCCTCACCCTGCCAAACCAAAAAGAAATTGTTGTTTCCCTCGTGCCGGCAGTCATAGATGATGATGGGGACCTAGAAATTTGCGACTTCGGCCATTCACCGCAGCAGGAAATGAGCCATATCTTGAGTGCTGCAGCCAACACACTGCTGAACTACGTTTGCAAAACTGAGAGTGAGAAAATATGTGTACAGAAGCCACAGAAGGCAAAACGCAAGCTTCAAACTTTGACAAAGTGAAGTGCTTTGCCCTGAACGCTCATTTTGGTGATTTGCTGCGGTGTGTCACATTGTTTGGAGTAGCGAGCTCCTTTTTGGGTCGGAGCTAAGGTCTCCGATAAATCATTATTGCTCTCTCTCTGTTTGTACATTTTTGTACTTTGTAAACTAAATTATTGAATAAGTCAAGGCTTTTGCTGTCTGTCAAAGTTTCTTGTAGATGAAAAATGAAATCTACTTGCTATGTGCATGCAGAATGAAAAATGCAAAGAAAAGGATACATCGGCATCTGTAACTCTTTCTTTTTTGCAGGCTATTGCCCTTACAATAAAGGATCCTGCAACCACCGTTATGGCGTGCATCCAGAAATAATGTTACCAATTGACTGCTTGGCTTCGAGACGCAAACATGTTTCTGAAAATATAAGCATCGAACACGGGGAAGGCTGGCAGTAATCGTAGGCTTCAAGCAAACTCCATTAAATCGGCGCAATCGAAAAGAAGAAGAGAGAAACGTTGCTCCGTATTTCGACCTTTCTTTTTTGTCCATGAATAGAACCAGTAACACCAATTATTCTCTGAAATAGATATCGCCAATAAAGGCAAACTAAGGACGGTGCGTCCTAGCAATTCAACGCCGGTCAAGAACAACCGCCTACGAGCGCACGCATGCTAGGTGAAGCACACTTCCAGGGTAATCTCGCTTCAGTGACGTCACGGCTGCGGCCTTGAAAAGTATCTCAGGGGCGCTGGGTTTGCCCAAATCAATTTAAATTTACCGCGCTCCACTGCTCCAAGTCAAGTGCCTCAATGCCAGCGCTGCCGTACGGCGGAGACACGCATCAATCAAGGCACCCTACTGCAATGTTTATAGAGCCATACGAGCGTTCCAAGTGGAACGTGGAAGCTAGTGGAAACATCTAATGGAAACTTTCATTGCTGTTGCCATTTGATTTCTTAAATGCCGCCAGGAGCTATAGCAGCGTGGACAACAGCAGGTGACGGTGGTTTTCTGCAGTTGATGCAGTATTTCATTTGCCATCGCAAAAACTAGTCATCCATGAATTGCTTAATAAAGAAACACGGCAAACATCACTTATGTGTTGGTTTGCTACCTCGCATTTGTGTAATGTCTTGTTGTTGTTCAACAATATTGACAAGTTTGAACACTGACACCAGACTTAGATGATTAGATTTGGCTGTGGGTATACAAGACAACTGCGCAGCTTCTGTTTCACTCTGGCCGGGTGGCTGAATCAAGTCACAGGCAGACAGGCAGACAGGCAGACAGACCAAAATTTCTGCGCTTAAGTAACCCAAGAAAGACTTTTGTCTGTAAAAAACTGTCATTTGTTTGAAGCCAGCCACGTCAAGGTGTACCTGGCAGCTTGTAATGACTGGTGTGCCCTGCGGACCCCACTCACCGCCGAGTGTTTGGGCCACGTGCTCGCGCTGCACGAGCTGCCCACTCTCCAGGAACACGGTCAGGGCCGCCAGGAAGCACAGCCGCTGCGTCACAAAGCGCCAGTGGTCGTGGAACCTGCGTAAGGGCAACCAGGGGTCACTGCAGGGCCCTCTCCACATCCACTCTCCACGGCTGAGCACCGCACTGGTGGTCCTGCCATCTAGGCCAGCGGCCTCCCCGTGTCCCCAACTCTTCTCCCACTCGCGGCACGAAAGGTGACGGGTCAAGGGTGTCACGCAAGGAAATATCCTCGGAAGAATAACACTCGGTGACTACACTTCATCATCTTCTGCAAATACTTGACACTTTCAAGTATTCCAGGGAATACTGTGAAATTTGATTGTAGATTCGGCTTCCAATCGAACAGCGACAATGTCGAATAAATTTCTGAGAATTTCGCATATTTTTCAAATATTTTCTAGTTTGAAAGCCCGCACCCACCTTCTCCTGCCCTGCTCCAGTGACGTTCGGCCAACCGGCAAGTGCAGGGCACCTTTGGGGAGCGCCTCTGACCTTCTTGCAGTGGGCCAACAAAGGAACAAAGGGCCCATTTCGTCTACACAGATGCTCAAGCAGCAAAAGCGTAATGTGCAGCCCGCGTGTTGCTCCTTACAACGCCGCCTGTATACACATTGCCTAACGCGTTGCCCGCTTTCCAATGGGAGTGGTAGGGACGCTTAGTTCAGGCAATCGTCTGTTATGTGGCGCGCGCTGGCGGACGTCCCGCCATACGTCACTGTTCGCGAGTCGCAACGACACTGCACCCACTTCTACAGCGTGTCTCTGTCAGCTTTCCTCGAAGGCGCCGGAGCGCCGCCTGGCAAATGCTAGACAAACTGTCAATTATTTTGCATAGTTTCCGAGAAGTGGAGCTGGCTGGCGGACATGAAAGCACGTAGGAAGGCTACGGTGCGGGAAAGGGTAAGAGAGAGCAACGGGAGAGTGGCTGTTTGGCCATTTTTCGCTCACGCGTTAGGCAAGGATTATACACGCGGCGTTGCTCCTTATGGTTCACAAAAGGGACACTAAAGGGCGGAAACACGTTTGCCTGTATCGATAGATTAAGGTACCAGGGATCCAAATTCACCATTCTTGCAACTTGCAGTTTCATGAGGCAGGAAACGCCAGAAATGTGAAAACGGGTGTCGAGGCCCTTACACTTTCAGATACTATGGTTTGTGACGTCCCAATATTTGCGCCCAGCGAGAGCTCATTGAAGAAGCCTCTATAAATGTTTTTCCCTAAAAATAAACAGTTCGGAAGTGGTTGAGCACGTGAAATAAATGTAAATCAAAGCTTTCCAACCAATGCAGACAACAGATTTTACCCACCGCGACACAGGCTGATTCCCTCACACTCATCAGTCACCATGCTTTCAGCTTCATTTAAAAAAAAAAGCATTGGTGTGCATTAGCTAAGTCCGTGATGAACCTACCGTGATGAACGCCCATGCTTCTGCAAGCAATATCTCCGGCAGGAAACGGCAAACGGACAAGATGCAGAGCAGGCGTTCTGGCGACCCGACCCACCTGAACTTCTAATCTGTTCTCTGCGCGCGGACGTTGCGATGTATTGGTAAGGTGTGCCTGCGCCCGGTAGGAACCTCATCGCCCGTGAAACATTAGGGCACCGAACAAGATGGTTAGTGTAAGCTTACTGCAAGGGGGTTATCCGACTGATCCGAACCTGTGCTCACCCGCTCGCTGTGAGTTGTCACCGTTGATACATAATCCGTACATCGGGCGCTCCTAGCTCTACCCTTGTTCAGTATGGGCTGGGCGGAGCCGCTCCGAAGTTCAGCCATTCGGCCCCGAAGACTACTCGAGACAGCTGCACGAAGCCAGTGTGCATTTCAGGCCAGGTTGGCGCATCGCGCGAGAGAAGAGAATATGAGGTGGACGCGACTGCCAGACGACGGCTGCCACTTAAGCAATGCATAGCCGGGCAGCCACTCTTGCGCGATTCTTGAAACAACGCTTGTCACTGCTGTGTTAGTGGCTGCGGTGTAGGTGGGCACAACAGCCACTGGAGTGGTGAATGGCATTTTTGATTCGGCCGGTGAAAAATAATAAGCGAAAGCCAGCCTCTTTGATCAAAGAAACGTCCTCGGTGGTCGGCCATGGCTTGGTGTTACTGTCACTGTTGCCAGACCGCACCGGTGCCTCGCTCCTGTTTCGTGACGCGATGTTTATGTCACAAAAAAATGAAAGGGAAGCAGGAGAGAGCAATGCCAGCTTTATTTGAGGATTTCTCAGGAAATAATGCATCATTGCTCGTCAAACAAAAGCTGAGAGTGCTGTGAAACGTATGATCTTCCAGTTAAAACATAATTCCATTCAGCCTTTAGGATCCCTTTATTAACTCTTTCAGCCCTGGATTTTTTCGATCGAGCAAAAATTGTTTTTCTCTGTGTTTGCGTAGCTTTGGACCTCAGAAGAACAGAAATGAAAAATTGAGCTAACAGTGCAAGTTTTTATTAAATTACAGGCACAACAATCAATTTGGTCATTAGCCAATTAAAAATTTCCTTTCTCGTAATTTTCTTTTTGTGTTGAAACCTATGACACCCTGATCTCTCAGAAAAAACATAAAGCTGGTATTACAAGTATTTACAGATTCATAGACATTTTGACAAACCGGAATTTCCGTTTCCTTACCCCCCCCTGTCGTCATAACATGTGTCAACTGAGGCTTCCTTTGTTTCATATCGTCCAGCCCCGCAAAAGCGCAGCAATGGTGATGTCTATCGCAAGAGGAACCCTCGAACAACCCTTGCCGAGAAAATTAGCAGCTTTTGTGTTGTTCTTAAGACGATAGAGGATATTACGCGTTGTGTCGGCTACTGACGACACCAGGGCTGAAAGGGTCGAAGTATTTATCATTACCCGTCATGTGCTTGTGGCATTTTCTTTCATTCCTGATACTGCTTGCGGCATCGCTGATCATATGCTGCCTGCTCCCTGGAAGCATGTACAACGCACGGCCCACCCATTCCCCGGAACATGCAACAGGTGTTCAGCACTGCTGGCCACCCCTTCCCCCTGTTATTCCTTGTTAGGCTAGCTTAGGTAGTGCTACCCATGCTAATTTACAGAAGCTACAGTGGACCAGCGATAATTCCAACTCGCAGGGACCCCAGGATTTTGTCTGAATTATCGGCAGCTTGAATTACCAGAAGTTCTCGTAAGTATGACTCGAGAATTTTCCGGTGCCAGCGTATGCGCCTGGACATGTTGTCTCGACCTGCCTCGTCCTGGTACCCAAAGGACATTTTTGCGCTTCCCATTCTTCCACCCTCTTCACTGCTTTGAGGGATTTTTCAAGTTGTGCCCGCTCACTGCATTTCCTCCTGAACGGACCATGCACTCAAAGAAAGCCCGATTTTCGGTGGAACCAGCATGAATACCGGCCCCCAAGCTGCTTCACCTGTGGAGCCGTGGAACGTGCTCCCTGCACACTCGTTTGCCGATGGAGTCGTATTCCTTTGAGAGAGCGCTGCATTCATCTGTCACCCAAATATAGACGATGAGCGAGCCTTAGAAAATGCCTCAATGCCTCGTTGGGAGGTTGCTAGAAAAATGTGCTTTGTTTTTGTTCTTTGCTAGTGGTTTCAGTTATTCGGTGTACTGTTGCGATGCTCTGACAGTTCGCAAATGTTTGATTTTAGAAGGTATGTTATGCATTACGATGTTCCCGTTATGTATGAATCATACGCCTTGTTTTTGCCAGCATCCTATATGTTTCCTTGTGACAGTATGAACCTGTTTACAATCTTCATACATACATGCTCAGCTAAAATAACAAAGGAAACAGGACAGGCAGGCAAAAGAATGGTATACTACCCTGGAAGTCCCTCGCTCTGGACTGGAACTCTTTTATCGCGTTGTATTCTTTGTTTTAACCCCCCCCCCCCCCCCCCCACTGTGCAATGCCAATCACAAGGCTTTGAAGTACTAGTGTGGTGGATAAAGGCTTTCTTTGTGCACTGCGGCAGTGCCTGCTCCTGCAGCCAGTTCCCCCGTACCTGTAGTACTGTCCCTCGGGCACCTTGGACTTGAGCACAGCGTACTGGTCCCGCACGGTGGCAAACTGGGCCCGGCTCCTCTCGCACAGCTCGGGCACTGCAGCAGCAGCGGGGGGCAGCCACGCTCACTCCCCCCCTACCATCACACACGACGACACAGTAGGAGCACTGGGCACACCATCTCCACAGTGTTTCAAAGTCCCCCAAAAGACACCATTGTTTCAGTGGACAGGGACACACAAAAAAGGCGTGCCCCATGTACATGCCTTGCAACGAGTCCATGCACCACCCCTTAAGCCTGGCAAACTTTGAAGGTCTCTGCAGGAACGCCCCGGCCGGCTCAAGGGCAGGCACGGGGCCAACACACCCTGGTTAGGAGCAGCGGCAGAACCATCCCGAGCACAGCATGCAGGTCCTGTGGATCGGCTCCCACAAGCACAGCTCAGCCACATTCCTCCCCTCAGGGCAGCGCTCCAACCTGAGCCCCCTGCAACCAATGGCCCAAGACTGCTCACCACTACTCACACAGTGAGAAGGAACCATGCGATCGCTGGGGCACCCCGAAAGGCACACCTCCACTTTTGCATTCCCAGCAGAGAGACCTCACTACGGGACACACTCAGGGCACCCGGGAAACGTGTCCCTTCTAACCACGCATTGCAAACCCACTAAGGCAGGCCGCCGATGGAGCCTGCAGCTAGCACAGAGGAAGGGCTCATCTGTCTGGGCCACACGAGCATGCACAGCAGCAGCCAGTGCGGGAGGTCTCACTTTGGGCACGGCCTAGCCGCTGTGGCCACGCAGGTGTTCCCCGATGCAGCGTGCAAGCAATGGCACCACACGGGACACCCTGGCGCACCCACTTCCCTCTGCATCTCTCAGTGACTGGCACTGGGCACACTGCTCCCGCACTGCCCGTCCCCAGCCCATGTTTCAGAGTCCGGGGCCACAACGTGTCCACCAGGTCCCCAGCCGTTTCGCCCAGATCTGGTGCCATCCCGGTACTCCAGAACCCACTCTATTGCATGCCACCAAGGCCCAGCTCCGCTCCGCTGCTGGCTTCCTTCGTGCCACCCGCGTGCCAGGGCTGACCCATGCCTTAAGATTAAAACAATGTCCTGCTCCAAACAAGTGAGCTGCTACGTGAAAGAACAGCCAGGGCCACAAGTTCCCAACGCAACTTTCTGGGCTATTGAAGGAGAAAAAGGGAACGGGCATACAGAAGGCCATGCCACAGCAGCTTGACTGTGTTTATTGTGAGCACCCTTTGTATAGGCTCCCGCTGGGTATGTGCAAATCATTTCCAATATCGTCTTGTAGAGATTTCCGTGCCATTAAAGCTATCATCCTCGTTCAAGGCAGTAATGGCCCCAGTCTCACCTCTGTCATTCTTCCATTATATTTTGGTGCCAAAACCTGGGAAGACGGCAGCACAGCACAAAGGAGACCCCCACCTGCCCTCCGGTTCGTACAGCCTCCTTGTTTTGACCGCCGTCGACCGCCTAGCCTTGCCCTCAGCCAGAGGTCCTCATGACTGGCTTTGACCGCCCACCTATCAGCGACCAGAACCTCCAACAGGACACAGACATGTAGCGTCACGTCCAGGGTACCATGGTCGGGATTCACTGTACGCCTCCCGATTACCAAGCTGCCGACAACCTGGGCACTGTGCGTTTGTTGCAGAAGGTTCTCACGATGTCGTTGCGAGGCTGCTAAAAGCAACCACTGAGCTCCGGCAAGCCTCCTCACCGCCTGCGTCCGACTCGCTGGAGGCAATCAACGAGCTCGAACGGAAAGACGCTGCACTCAACAAGCTGAATGAGACAATAAATGAGCTGCTCGAACGAGACGAGTTTGAACACGATTATTACGACGTCTTGCAATACCAGGATAGGAAATGGGGACCCCTCAGTCGGCGCGAGCAACCTTGAACGGCCTGCGGGCACCCAACATAAAATGTGCCGGCGACGGCACTTCACACCGTCCAGATGACCCCTCCAATGTCCGTCCACCTCGATCACGACGTCTGCAATCTGGGCTCATGATAGTGCAAGATGAGGGACCACTGGAGTATAAGTGCTCCAAGAAGGCAGTGCAAGACCACATTCTGTTTATGGCGACCTGTGACATGACGGAGCTTGCCTCATCTCTACGAGAAGCTGAAAAGACGGCCGAGACAATTACACTGAGCAACTCGTTTGCTAACACCTCTAAAGTCTCACAGGCCAGGCTCACTTATCCTAAACTAGTGAAGGTGAGGCTAGATACAAAGATAAAACAGCAGAAGCCAGTGACGAGGCAGTGTCAGGAGTCCTAAGGAATGACGAAAAGCCTAAAGAATGAAAGGCTATGTTGACCATCAACAGGGCCACACAGCGGCTGCTGTCCAAGTAGAAGCCGAAACACGTGAAGTGAAGGACATGACAGAAAGCACAGAGGCGCCTCCATGCGCATTCAAGTATATCTTTGTTCCAGATTTCATGAAAGGGGAAGCCCTACCGCAGCTGCCTATAACTGGGCTATTACCAATTGTCAATTTAGCATGGGATGCTGCACCAAGGTTCGAGTCTTCTTAGTTCTATCTTCCTGAAGTTAGAACCTTTCTTGCTCACCAATTTCGGCCACTGAGACCATGTGGAGAAGCAGCAGCACAGCATATTGAGTTCACACCCAGCACGAAAGCAAGCTCTTCAGAACCAGAGAAGACTGCAAGGGGAACCTGAGGCAGGCGACATACTGATTTCAGAACACCACTCGACCCCCTACGCCAAACCTACAGCCACACCAAATAATTTTCCTACAAGCCTATAGGTTGTATTCACTAGCGTGGCGCGCATGCCGGCAATTGTGTGTGTCGCCTTAGCAACGGGGACGCGCGGGCTCGGGCATGGCGGAACACGCATCAGGCCGTCCCAACGAATTCAAAAGCATTACCTCGACGTTAACTACTGTTTTGTACAGCGCCCTATACAGCCTACCTGTCACAAGACATGAGCGAAGTGATTGCCACATGCCGGCAGCTGCTGTGTCTTGGTATCGGCCAGAGATTGTTCAGCGACCGGCGAACGCTTCCACTGTGGTCGTTCGGCCACTCTCTGATAGATGTCGCTAGTCTCGATTGATTTGATTGATTGATTGTAGGGTTTAACACGCCGACGCAACGCAGACGATGAGGCACGCCGTAGTGGAGGGCTCCGGATTAATTTTGACCACCTGGGGATCTTTAACGTGCGCCGAAATCTCGTACACACCGGCGTTTGTGCTTTTCGCCTCCATCAGAAAAGCGGCCGCCGCGGCCGGGAATCGAACCCGCGACCTCGTGCTCAGCAGCGCAACGCCTTAGCCACTGAGCCACCGCGGCGGGTGATGTCGCTAGTCTCCCCGCTAACGATGCACTCACTGGTACGCAGCTTTGCTACCACCGTATCTCAACCGGCATGCCCGTGATCCTCACAATTTCTTTGGCAGCATTATTTGACCTTTGTACTGACCGACTCCTCCGTGAACAACCTGCAGACACACCTGTGTCTATAACCGTACTTGCAGGCAACTGTGCTGCAGCATAGGCATTTCGTGCGTCGTGCCGCTTTTTGCAACTGCGGCTCTATGCTCATGTATGCGGAGTTCTGCAGGGCAAGCAGAGCATCCCCACACATTGGAACTGCTGTTATCCCTGTCTGTCGACGCCACGGCCGAGAACTGCAAGCTAACGGTGCAGATGGAGGACGCCGAGGCCCCCCCCCTTTTTTTGTCTCTGAGAGATGCGGACGCATGCGCAAGCATGGACACATTAATGGTGGTTTTCAGTGTTGCCAAGAGGAGAAATCGGCCACCAAACATTTATGCAAACACCATCTATAGGACAAGAAACCTTTCAAAAGACTGGGCACAGAGCTTGTTTTGCCTCAGCGATGCCTGGCTGTCAGGAAATCAGCATGACGGCGGATGCACCGCTGGAAGCAGAAGAGGTGACAGTATTCAAGGAGAGCTATCCAAGGATTAGCCTTATGGACAGAACAGCACAATAGGGTTCTGGAATAATTGTTCTTTCCGGCAATGTGGCAGGCTGGTTCCACTCGACGGGACTCAGTCACCTATAGATGGTATAGGTGTAGTCACTGAAAAGTTCAGCGGGCGACTTTTTCACTTGGCAACACCAGAAGCCACCGTGTCTGTGCTACTGTGCCTGCACATACTCATTGTGCCCGCACCTTGCACAGCAGCGGCAGCGTGCGTCGTCTGCTCCATTTCAACCCATTCCCAACCGTGGCGCTAACAGACCTATAATAAATAACCGCACTCACATTATGCGGTGGACTTCTCCTTACCCTCGGGAACTTAGCATCCCCCAGAGAATGAAACCATGGCTGTAAAAAAAAGCGACACGGCGTGCAAGAGCACAGCACTGCAGTCGCCTGCAACCATGGATGTCAACACAAGTCCCCTCTAATGCGTGGTTGAGTGCAAAAATCAAATAATGCTTGTGAAGCAACGCTTCACGCGTACGTCCATTTAGATGCGATGGTGGCATGTAGGGCCATCTGCCAAGCCGTGCAGTGCTCGCACTGCTCGCGCTCCTCACTCAGCACAAGCGCTGGAGAATCGCAAGTGCCCTTCAAACAAATTTCTCGAGTCTGGCTTCCGCACTGCGAAATTGTCGGCAGCAATATTTCTACTGTTATCCTAGAACAGGTGACAGAACTTAAAGGGACACTGAAGTAAATTTGTCAAGCTTCTGTGTTTGCTTGCATTGCGTAGACTGGCTCAAATAAACACACTTTTCATCGTTCATCCGGTTTATAGAATGACACTTGTTTTAAAGCCCGAAAGAAGAAAAACTACTACCATGTGCGGTCTGCGGCGGCTGCATCAACTAAAGCAGCGACTCAGTCCATACGAGGTGCTACTGCGATTTGACAATGTCCAAGATTAGAATTCAAACCAGTTTCAGATTCTTCAGTTTCACATTCTCGATACCTCAGTAATCGACATACGCGCTTCTGCCATATTGCCGGCTGTAAAATGCGGCAGATAAGCCTGGCACCATGACTTAGAATCATAACGGTCACTAGCCGAGCCGTACGCACTGGATGAATACCCTCCGCGTCACCGCAGACACTCAATGCATTGCACTTTTCCCCCACCTTTCCAGCTTGCCTGGCACGTGCCTGTATCATAGGAGGTGTATTCGCACTAGGTCAAGGGTCGGCCGATTCGGGACTGTGCCGGCAAGCAGTCGGTGCTTATGGCAACACCACGCTAACGAGAACTCGCCAGCGCGTCAGTGTCAGTCTGCACTCGTTCGGCGAACTCGCTCGTGGAGCGATAAGCGCCGCAGCGCAAACATGGTCCATTCAGTATAGAAAACACTGCCCGAAAACAATTAAATCAACTTAAAAAAAAAGTGCTTTGCAAAACAACAGATCTAAAGCTCCAGACCACTCAGCCATTAGCCAGCACTGGCACTGATGTAAATATAGGGCATACATTGTATAGCCTGTCTACATTTTGATTTAGCTTCAGCATTCCGAGCAGCTTATGCAACTATTTCTTGAATAACGCTAATGCAATAAGTGTACCCCAAATTCCTACACCTCTATTGACAGCATTCCCTAGGAAGAAAAGCCATTTGCAAATCATGCTGCTCACCGCTGTGCTAGTTCACGCACCACAAAAAGTGCTTCCCACACCTTGGTTTTATGCTGCGCGATAAAAGCTTCGGCTGGTTTTAATTCTTCAGTGCCTATGTTAACTTCGCTGACTCTTCTCCCACCTTCAATTAGCCTAAGATTTTTCTCCTAGCGTACCAGTCAGTGAAGCGTCGCACGTGCGCTTGTGTGGAGTAACTTGGACTTTCAGCTTGATACAGTCGACAAACTAACCAACTAGAGGCACATTCTTCCAGGCACACATGTGTTGTGGCTTAGTTTCAACTGGGCGGATGAATTGTATCCACCGGCGGCTGGCCAACTAAACGCTGGGCCAACTGATTCTGTTTGAGAGTTGGCAAGCCGCGCAGTAGCGCAGTCAAGCCAAGCCAATACGAAACATCATAGATTGGCAAGGAGGATGCAGAGAGGCAGACAGTATTTTTGAATTGATTTCTTTTAGTGACTCAAATAGTGTAAATGCAGCAAGAGTGCTTGAAACATGACCTGGGGACTCCAGACTACAACTTGTGCGAGTAATCCCGCAATGTTTACAAATCCCTTCACTGTCCGTTTAAGGGAGCGATGGGCTTTCAGTAGCATACGCACGTGACACGGTCCATTACGACGCAGCTGAAAGGCTTCGAAGTCTTTACCACTCTACCTAACCGCGCAACCATGTCAACTGCGTCCGGTGGTAGGCAGATTGTGGGGTGCTGCACGAAACAGTATTTGGCATCGAGTTTGGAACATCAAACAGCTCCAGCTGTTGTCACGTACTGTGCTCCATCAGGCACCAGTGCGGCCGAGCAAACGCGTGTTGTGCGCCATCACGAGAAGCATTCATTGTTTCCAGCATTGAGCCACTGCAGTTGGCAATGTTTTAGAGTTGACGGGCGCTTATCAGGAGATGTTGCAGATTGCGCTGGAAGTCGAGCAGCGCAAAGGAAGCACAACAGGACCGATGTGCTTGCAAACAACGTGTGCACGACCCGCTTCTTCAAGGCTGGGCTGTGACATAGGGTGGAGAAGCCTGAGAAGCACCAGGAGCACCACATCAGTGGGTACCACTGTGGGAAGACGCAGCTACCGCTCAAGCTGTCAGATGACCTGTGGGGTTCTCTGCGCAACCACCACTCCAGGTATGCAGGAACTTGATTGAGACACGGTGCCAACTGGAAACGCTCTCAATTAGCAAGAAAGTTTTTCCTCCGGTGCAGCACTGGTACTGGTACTGGTGCAGCACTGGTACACAAACGTTGCTGGTGTGGGAGGATGTTGAATCTCCCACTGGGTATGCGAGAATCATCACCACTATCATCACCGTGCAAAGAGTCCCCCTCATTAAGACTATTACAGAAAGCCATGGCCCCGGCCTCGCTTCTACCACTCTTCCGTTACACCCTTGGCCATTCCACCGGTGAAGGCTGGTGGGGCCACCCTTGGTGCGAGCACTCCTGACACGCCAGCACTTGGTCCCCATCAGCATCATGGCAGTTCCTCGCTCGAGCTTCCCCATAAACCGTCCCCCCGAACAACAACCGCTCACGCGAACCGTGTCCCCTCATTATTAAAGACTGTTCACTTTGAACGATAACTTCAGTGGCCCTTTCTATTGCATTCGAGACGTTCGCATTGACCTTACTGAGTTTGCTAGGCTCTACAGACTAACAAAGCAGAGGCCCCTTCATTGTGACACGAACCTTGTTAGAACAGACAGGTTTTGCAGGCGTCTTCAGCCGGCGAGCCAGCCACACTACGGCCAGTGCGTTTGCATCATCATCAGTGTGGCATGATGCGGCAATCTCGGAGTTTGCCATACGAGTCAGCAGTCAGCTCACTCGTACGGTGAACGGTGAGAGGGCGGTGCGATGCAGAACGGAGCACTTATGCACACTGCTGGGATGGACAGTTCCTGCTTTGTTCCCTGCCCTTTTGACGTGCGTGGGCGGAGAGAAACATCCCACCATCTCCCACGGTGCGGTTTTCCCGACAGTCGTATTCGTAAAACGTGCCGTTAGCTCGGTGGGCGCCGCACCCACTCTCCCTGAAAGCAGCCCACAGTCCCCAGCCCAGCAGGGCCAGCCGGCGACCCCTGTGGCCTCCTCCGCCAGGGCATGCGCAGTTACGACAGGGGCCCACCCTTGTTCCCTGGCTGCTCACAGCGTGCCAGCCACGACACCCAATCAGGAGATGGTCGCAAGTGCTGGCTGCTAAACCACAACACGCTAACTGTGAGTGGTAGCGAGCATTTGCCCCCGAGTTCTGTTTTTCAACTCTTAGGATCGTGTGCCTGCCTGCCATCTTTTGTGGGCTGCAATGAAAATGAGAAGAAGATTTCAACACCACGCAGAGAGGATTTGTTGCCTACAGCAATCCTAAGACGGCCGATTTCTTCTACATCACCGCCTGAAATCCTGCTCTCTCAAATGGAGCACCGGCTGCACCGCACAGCGTGGGGCACCATGGGCGTTAGCCCTCTTTTCTTGTACCTGTCCAACTATTTCAAGCACATCAATTTTACTCGTAAGACACCTTTTTGAAATGTCCAAGTACAAACTGTATACACTGAAATCGCTGGCTTTCACAGCGAAGATGTTTTTGGTCGAGACATTCATGGGACGAGGCGAGCCTAATGAGGGAAAGAGTAAGCGCCACGCAAACATGCAGCAAGTTGAAACAGTTCTTAAGCAAGAGACTTATATAGGCATTTCTAAGCTACACACACAGTCTGGTGCAATGTTTGTACTTGTCAACATTGTTCAGCATGAAGAACACATTAGGCCTATTTGAGGTAACACATCAATGTATAAGTGATATTTGCATTGTTATTTTAATTGAAAATAAATGGCTGCTTGAATTTCGCACCAGCAAATACAAGAATGAACCTGGAGTTCACAGGTTTACTGCCGCTCGTGGCAGTGTACCAAGTTCCAGAGTAACAAAATGTTCCATTCCAGTGGATCGCACGAGCAGTGGAACACAGCAAAGTTGAACTGGCCTGAACGGGAATCGATCTGCTGGCTTCAAGGAGTTCTATGAAGTTTTAGCCTTGCGATCAGGGAATGCTTCACTGTTAACATCAGCACTGGCAACGCTAAGTCAGTGAAGCAGCTGGGCTCATTTTTTCTCTCTGCATACAGCTACGTCTTATCACTTTCTTGGATACCATTTCCTGTTCTAACAATGCAAACGCTTTGAAAAGCAGCGTCACTGGAAAGGGCCCCCGCATGACTGCATGTTCGAGCAGCCCCCCGCAAGGACGAGAGACGAGCATCACCGGTGCCGAGTCCCTGCTGCTGGTGGATTGCCTGCAGGAGGGTGAGGATGGCCCGGGACGTCTGCTCCAGGTCACGCACGGCCAGCCGGATCTCCTGCGTGCCAGGGCTGTAGGTCAGGGCAGTGGCTGGCTCCCAGCACAGGCTGGGGGCACTGGGAAACGTGCTCGCTACGACCGCCTCTGCTTCCGCGTCGCTGCGCTGCTACGTTTTTTGGCTGGCAAAGATGCGCCCAGGGGCTCCACACCCCTCTGCACAGAACCTGACCCAAGCGAGGCCCCTGCAGGCTATGCTACGATGCGACACTGGCCCTTTCGAAGTCCCCGCCCAGCCCCAACCAGGGACCAGCTTGCCTGCTGCTACCTCCCAGCGAAGGGGCCACTACTTGCCCTCGCCGCAGGATGTCAACAAGTATCCACAGCACACCCCAGAAACCGTGCCACGTTTGGGGGAACACGCCACCTGTGGGAGCAGCTCAGTGGGACAGGTGGGTTTGGGACGGAATCCCACCCTATCACTGCTTACATATACACCAACAACAACATGCTCGTGCACAATGTAGCCAGCAGGCCCTGACGGTAAATCTCTAGGAAACGCCTCCTCATTTGGAGAAAGAATCCTGCTTCTGGGATTCTCCTTTCACGCAAGGTTTGCTCCCAACTAATGTCTACATAGCTCGGGACTGTTTTGGCAAAGGGTACCTCCAAAACACGCCGCCTGCCAGCATGCAGAACATGGACAGTTGTGCCTTGCTGTGCGCAGCAAGGCAGGTTGCCGCTGATGGCTGTAAGCGGCAGCGTAGCCAGCAACACGTGCAGCCCCGGGATAACTGCCCTGCCCTGTGGGCACACCTCCCCACATCCTCGTCGGCATTCCCAGGCAGTTCTCTGCCCCTCCCATGCTTCGTTTACTTCTGCACAGCGTGCCACGCACAAGATGGGTGCCAACAAGACCGGTTGTTCGAAAAAATCAAACTGAGCACAGAACAAGGAACAAGCAACCACGTGTCGGTTAAAGCAGAACAGGCTCAGGTTTCGGACCTCCAACCACTGCCAGCTTTGACGGGTTCCTAAGAACAGCACCAGACCGTGCCCAGCTGCCCATCAGGGTGCACCCTGCACAGCACAGGCAGCACCAGGACTGCAGCTAGAGCACAAACCGGAATGGGCACCAATACGACGTCAAACTTCGGACACAAGCAACAACAAGCTATCTGCCAATTTACGCAACGCCGGTACCTAGCGTCCACGCTGCCAAACAACCACTGCATAAACTGAGCGTGAGGGGCCTGCTGCTGAGCTGGGATTCCTTTTGCTGACTAGTGGTCACAGCACACCCCACTCGATGACACCCAACACTCCAGCAGCTGGTCCTTCATTGTGCAGGCTTCTGCCAAGACACCTGCCGGTGTCCAGCGGCTCTCCCTTCAGTTTTCAGGGTGCGCTGCTGGGCTTTGCCTTATCCCAGGGGTCCATGTAAAGCACGCCTTGGTGCGCACCTTGCCCGGGGGAGGCCCCGAGCATTTTCCGCATATGTCATGTCCCTCAACCACTGCTCACCGTCTCAGCAATCAGCAACTATGCCAGCACAACAACCCTTTCAGAGAAGTGCCCCGCGCAAGTTCATTTCCACCTGGGCGTTCCATAATGATGCCTGCCTGTGTCAATTTTTTACGCGATTTCCCACCAGTGGGCACTCTGAGATGTGCCCATGTGCAGGAAGGCCAGGCCAACTGCTTGAATCTTTTATAACCACTATAACACCACCAGCCCAGCATTTGTGGCCCATGCTACGAGCCATTCCACTCCATGCACAGAAAAACGGGGGCATTGGTGGACACAACTGCAAACACTTTTCCTCATTATTGCGGCAGTCAAAGTCTGCCTGGCTTCCTTGCCATGCTCTCCTGGATTATTGTGAACTTAATAATCTCAAGTGTGCATGTTGTTACAGACAGATGGTCCTTTTTAAAATGGGCTACTTAGGAACCTCCATGAGGATTGAGAACTATGCATTGGACACCGGTCTGCATAAAAACGTAGCGGAGAAGAAGCTAGGCGCCCTAAGTTCCCTAAACATGGAGACGTAGGACTGCCACCTTGCAAAGGCTGTCCACACCCTGTAGATCATTTCAAATGTGCGCTCCCCGGCAGACAGCACGTAGGCCGGCAGCATGCCGAAAGGCTAGGAAGTGGGGAAGGGCAGGAGAGAGCAACAGGCAAGTGGCCATTTCGCTATTTTCAGCTGACACAATAGGCAACGTTGGTAGAACAGAAGTTATTGTACCCACTCACACTGTTCTCTTCTCTGCGGCACACACACGCTTTGGGGATGAGCCAAGAATCGAGAGATTTGAGAGGCAACGTGCTCCCTCACAAAAGCATGAATTCAAAACAAACATTCTAGAATAACGCCACCACGTGGCCCCTCAACATGATAACACGTAAGCAGAACAAGTGCACACCAGCCGTACAGAACCCCAATCCTAGGGAAGCTGTGGCATGCGCCAGTTTGCTTGCTGGCATAATTCCTGCCGTAATATGAGGAATCGAGAGTGAAGGAAGAGACATATACACGATGCAGCACAAACGAAGGCGGTTGAAGTCATTTGCGCAAAAAGACAAAGAAGACCGAAACGAAGAAAGAAATGCAAAGAAGGTGTTAATAAATGTCGCCAGGTTTTCGCCTTAAAAGCTCGCCAGTGGACATAAGTTCCCTGAGGAAGTTTTTCGTCACAAGCTCTCAAGCAATGTTTCATGTGTGCACAGGCCTGCATGGACGAAAGCGTTAGTCCTAAGCAATGTATGACTATCGTCCATATTTCACAAGAACAAATTAGCCTTCCGTGAAATAAGCGCAGTGCTAACACAGATGACACAGGTTGTAGTGCGAAGGTACGAATTAATTTAGAATACCTGGGGTCCTTTAACATCGATCCTCGCACACAAAAACATTTATGGACTTGGCCACTATTCGAAGCACACACACACGGCGTCCCTACATTTAACCCAAGTCCTCGTGGGCTGAATTAAATTTGAGCCATCTCCAATTATATCAAGAGCCATCCCGAAAGACAGGGATTCTGGTCAGTTCAGGCCAAATCCATTGTGCTATCTCGCCGTACACTGGCAGCGAATCAGCTAAAAAGGACTGCCAAAGTAGCTTCAAGCAGCAACGTAAGCGAGCACAGCGTTTTCGCTTCTTTTCCAATTGTCCTTGGCACCCCATGTGAATGTTACACATACACTTCACACAGCAGAGTGCATGAGTAAGACGAGAGCAGTTTCGCTCTAGCATCAGGAAGTGACCTCCGATCTGTAAACACGGAAACACGTGCCAATATACGCAGAGCAGTTTAGCGACGGGATGGCGAATATTCGTAGTTCGCACATTCAGCGGATCCAGACCCTGACAACGGTTGATTGCGCTGTTGTCTGCGGCAGTAGCTGCTTCTGGAGAATACATGCGCAGACGAGGGGCTTTTTACCAAGCGCGAAACCCAGAGAACACATGCAAACGTTTGCTTTTCGCTGCCCTACTGGGTAATATATCCTTTCGCCTAATTACATTCAGCCCTTACAACGCATCGGCGCTTCCCATCTACATTAGTCTACACCAGATTCTACCACTAAAACTTGCTTTTCAACTAAAACTCGGCGCTATCGTCTTTCGGGCTCGCACATACGACATTATCATTCGTAGCTTTTTAGATTACCATTTAACAAACACCAACCCCACAAGATTTGCAAGAGGCCTTAACTTACTACTGCCTAAGGTCTACACTAATTACCGCAAACAAACAGCCATTTTCGCAGGCACTCAACTATGGAATTCATTACCAATAACAATTAAACTGTCTTATTCTATGCGTTCAATAATAACGTCTTGTAAAGTAGTCAAACCTGTTTTTCCAGAGCTAATATTGTATAATTTCTTGTTCTAGTGCTTGCATATTTTATTGGCGTGTTACACTGACCCGTACCTAACTGCGATATTTTAGTACTTCTACAGTACTTCTGCAGTACTACGTACCTAACTGCGATATTTTAGTACTTCTTCATTGGACAGTAGTTTGCTTGCTAACAATTTCTTCTGAATAATAATTTTTGTGCTTTCCCCTGTTTAGAGTGCTCAAACCTGTTTTTCTCGAGCTAAAATTGCATAATTTCTTGTTATAGTGTTCGCATATTCGATTAGCGTGCTAAACTGACCTGTACCTCGACTGCCTAGATATTTTTAACAATATTTTCGCATTTATTAACAGAAGGTCCCACCGACAGTTTTACTTTGGGTCATCCTTCTGTAATAATAACTACGTGCGATGAGTATGTACCGAAAAATGTTTAATAAAATCCTTGAATCCTTGATCATTAGACGCTATGAGCGGTTCGTGCTCATGCCAAACGCCAAGCCAGCGTCAGTGCATCCCATGAGCCCTACACAACCAAGATTTGACGGCTACACGCGAATGCTTCATACTTTTCTAGACGGCGTTTGCGAAAAGGTCGCAGAAGGATAACTTCGCTGAGTGAAATTGTCAAGCCAAGAGCCCTCACATTCGACTACGCTTTTGACAGGTCACCGCAAGCTTACCTCACGGATGTCTTGCTCACTGTCCAAGTGCTGCTGGAATGACACGAAAACGTCGCTTACTGACTGGGCCATTTTAGGGTACTAGGCAGACACTGTACGCGGACCTAAACTTAATTTTTATATCGAGCAAACTAAATTCTTTCACCGGTACGCGACACAAACAGAACTGAAAACGCGGCTATTCGTTCGTTGTTGCCAGATTCTATTTTTGTTTTCTGACAAAACCCAGCAGCTTTATGTTTTTCTTTTGCCTATTTTTATCTTAATTAGTACAAATTTTTATTATTATTTCAAAATATAATTTTATAATGTAGAAGTATTATGAGGCTTTCGGGAACCTTTTAAAAATGTTGAAACCGAAAGCAGACGACCAAAGTGCAGGACCGGGTCTCCAGTGGCGGCACCTGGGCTGAGAAAGTGCGGGCAAAATCAAAGAGACCTATTACCATGTTACCTACTTTATTTGAAAATATGAAGAAGGGAATGTGGAAAGAGCTATGGGTGAAGTCCTATTTGAAAGACTCCAGCAGCAAAGCCTCCCAGCTCGGGGCGGACCTTTCGACTGTGTCGAAAGGTCCGATCTGGACAGTGCGAAATCCCAGGACTCTCTTTAGAGTTATGGTATGTGTTCTAGGGCAATTCCAGACTGCGCGGAATAAGTCTGCTCTTAATTTGCATTTGTAACATTCTTCGTTATATCTCTCTTGGAGCATGAAGAACAGCCTGGATATGTATGGAAAAATGAACGTTGGTTTGTAGTTTTCTTAGGTTTCTTGCTCCTTCGGCATCTAACATGAGATGCGGTGTGGACATGGTCCTTCTCGCTTGCCAAATTTGCGTAAGAAGCCTTTCATGAAGGGATGGAAGGTTTTGTAAGGGTGGTCCGTTGCCCTGCGGTTGTTGATTTGCCTCGCTAAAGAGTTGGCTCTTTCGTTTCCTTCAAGGCCTTCGTGTGCTGGGCTCCATACAATTCTATGTTTGCCAATTGGTTCGGCAAGTAGGATTTACATGGATTCAGTGGGAATGAGGCCGCATATTAGTTTTCTAAGGGCTCTTGTGGAGTCCGTGATGGTGATGAGGTTTTTGTTGGCATATATTCTCCCCATCTTACAGTGAGTAGTATGGCTGTGGTTTCAGCTTCTTGGGGTGATTGTTTTCTGCTCATGAGAAAGGTCAGAGGTTTTCCCCGCGCATTAAAAACTATGGTTGATATCCCATGGTGGTTGGTGGCGACTGTATCCGGATTTTTCCGGTATGTGCTTCTTATAGGCGCCGTGCGGTGAACAGATGTGTATCAGGCGGGTATCAGGCGGGTGCGAAGCATCCAATGTGTATCAGGCGGGTGCGAAGCATCGAGAACTGCGAACGAACTGGCGGTGATTTTCGATTGATTTATTGTGCGGTTCAACCCGCCGACGCCAGACAGGCAATGAGGCGCGCCGTATTGGAGGGATCGGGATTAATTTTGACTACCTGGGGATCTTTCACGTTTCCGGAATCTCTAACACACGGGCGTTTTCGCTTTTCGCCTTTATCGGAAAAGCGGCCGCTGTGGCAGGGAAACGAACCTGACGACGATTTTCAATTTCATGGCTTGAATTATCGCCAAATATTCCCAGAATGCGTCCTGCTCCTCACCCCTGACAGTTCGTTTCCGCTGGTGCCAGTTCGTCCCACCCCGATATCACGGAGCGAGCACGTTTTCTTGCTCCGAGTACGAGGTCAAGCAGTATCGCCTCATGAGCGAAAGGAAGACTCAACCTCTGTGCCTTCCGTCTCCTTTTCCGTGAATACATTCACAACGTACACGGGTTTCGCTGCAAGCCCGCCAGGAAATGCCCGTGAACGATTTAAGACTACCTCTTCCTTTTTACGGGGTGCGCAGGGCCTCCAATTTATATTAGAATAATCATAAACTCCGTTTATTTTTTATTGTTCTCTGATGTTGCTGTTGGAGTCCCGTTAAAACGACTTTGTTTTATTGAACAGCATTTATTTGCAGTGCAAAAATCCCACATGCATTGCTTTTATATCTTGTACTGACGTAGGTATTTCGATTTTAACAGCTTATTTTCAAACAAATGGCGCTACTTTGTTTAAAAACAATCATATTTTTTTCCAAAAAAGGGGTGAGATGTTGCAGCCATCAATTAGTTCTCGTACAATTAAGATACGGCTGAATGTTACGTGCCGCATGAATTTTCATTATAAACGCCGCGGAAGATGCATGCACGATGCAGAGAAACCAATTTATTGTAAGCTTGCGACTATTAACAGCTGGCAAACCGATATACTTTACTTTGACAGCAGCATGTAATCTGCTTGGTAGTCATCGCCGTTGTATTTTCTAAAAATTTCACGGAGACATGTGCCGCCTGTGAGGCTGTGACCAGCCTTCCCAACTCGGACGATTCAGGGCAGCGAAGGCGGTAGCTTTCCTTCTGGGCTTTGTTTCTTTTAACGCCTCTCAGTCGATAACACTCCATCCTGTCGCCATTGCAGCATATCCCACAAACTTAAGCCACTTATAGCGCACCTAACCACTTGATAGACGCCTTTGCAAGGGCGGGGGCACAGCAGGCACAGTGTGTAAAGCAGGCGGCTGGCCAGGACGGTGAGGCTCGGCCTACCCAGTGTTGCGCGGAGGCGCGGTAGATGGCGCTGCGCTCGCTCGGCAAACTTGACTGCACGGAGCCTATAGGGTTAATTCTTGCTAGTCTTCTACCTTTGCAGTAGAGGTAGCTCATTTTCTTAGGAATGGGTAAAATTTTAAAAGCGTCGCGTTCTGGTTTCAGTTCTGTTGTTCTTTGTACGAACTCAGTGTGAATGGTGTGGCCCGGCCGTTCTTCTTAGAATTTCCCTGCATGTTCTTGTTTTCAATAGTCTTTGCGCCTCGAGGGTGGCTTCTTGTACTTGCCCAGGTTGCAGAACTTCTCATTGGAGGTGTAGATTGGTAACCAGAGGGCGATCTTCTAAGCTGTTCTTGTGGTAGCATTTACTCCTTCTTGTTGTCTTTGGTTGAGGTGGTGGAACGGTAGACTGTATGCGATCCTGCTCATTATTAGTGATTAGATGAAGCAGAGTGCAAAGCTGGGATAGTTGAAAATGGTTCATGACTGAACTGAGCACAAAAAACGGCACCAGAGAAGAGAACACACACAACGCGGTTTTCAACTAAATTTATTATTAGAAAAAACACATATACAGGCTCTGTCACATGACTTTTAGGGGCACACATGCGCACGGGCACTCCGCATACACGTTACGCGTGCGGCGCTAGCAGGTTAATCTCTTTATCTAGTAAGGCCAGCCATGGGTTACATCACATTTTTGAGAAGAAATGTGGAAGGCTTCTACCAACTCTCTGGGTATTAGTTTCTTACGGGAATACAGGTTCCGAGTGGGAACAGCTTGCAATACCTGGACTTGAAACTCACTTTTGAAAAGGATCATGTCGGTTGGCTGTTTTCACCGCGTTCAGAGAAGCCACTTCTTAGCTTTGCTTCAGACCACTCCAAAATAGTCAAGCAGGGTATTGCAGTGGCCTTTTTAAAGTCGGTAGTGATAAAATCTTGCTCATACGGAGTGGGACAGTCCTTCAATAACCAAGTAGCGAGACTTAGGAAGACATTTTTATCAGTGCATTTACAACTTCCTATACTTTCGCACGGCCACGATAGGGCTGGGATCGATGCACTCCGAACCCTTCTCCATGCCCACAGAGGGACACCACAAGGAGCAGTGCTGTATCCTATGCTTTTTAACATCACCCTAATCTCCTCGATGAAAGCCCTCTTCACCATTCCCTCCCTGCGCAGCACGCTGCACGCAGAGGATATCGCTCTTTGGGTGACGCGGGAATCAGATGGCCACAATGAACAAACTTTACAAAAATGCCTGTACACCGCGCTAAGACACATGCAACCCCTGGCACTAACCTGCTCTCCTACCAAATCCGCAATGGTCATCATCTTCACCCCACTCGGAAAGAAGCCCTCACGTATTCACCCTTGTAAATCTAGAGTCAACGGGGACGACATCCAAGTGGTTCAGCAGCTCAAGATCTTGGGTCGGACACTCACACACAACCGCTCACCTGCACCAACCGTCCAGTACGTGCGCAGGCCCGTTGCACAGCTTACACATCTTATGCGTAGGGTTTGCGCCAGAAACAGACAGCTGTTGGAACAGGATCGCCTGCGCCTGGTCCGCTGCGTTCTCCTCAATGGAATACTCTGCCAATTCTTCCGCTAACACTCGGTGGGGGGGTTTAGCCTCGCTGAGGAAAGCGTATCGGCGTGCCTTACTCCTCCCACCGCGCACACACGTCGAACGACAGGCTAGAGCAGCTAGGTTTCCACAGCACCATTTCAGAGTTAGCTGAGGCTAAAAATACGTCCCAACAAACTCGGCTGGCGGCTTCTAACACAGGGCAGTTTTTACTACACTCCGTGGGAATAAAGCTAACCACCGCACAAACGAAACCCATCCCGATCCCACGCGAAATCAGATTACACTTGCGAATCAAACCTCTCCCACGACGTATACGCACCCAACGTTTCACGCGGGACGCCGCCTGGCTAGGGATTAGGCACATGCCCGAATGCATCCTCCAGCCATCCAAACACTTTACACAGACACCTCCTCCTACCATGACAGCAATTAAGGCGCATGTAATTTCGGTCGTAGCAGCGCGATACTCGTCGAAGCCACTCCATGAGTGTCCTAAGGACCCCTTCGCCCCTCTCCCCTTCCCCATCCCTAGGAGCAGTGGTTGCACCGCTCGGACGGGGCCAGTCAATAGCTGGTCACGGCACGAGCCCTGGCGGTCGCAGACGCCCTCTGGGCCTCCCCCACCCCACTTCCTTGAACCAACCTGAGGTCAATTGCTCTCTCTCTCTCTCTCTCTCTCTCTCTCTCTCTCTCTCTCTCTCTCTCTCTCTCTCTCTCCATCTTCCGAGAGGGGAGAAGAAAATGTCCTTTCAAGGCCCCCTTCACGGGGAGTTAGGCATGCTCAGTGGGCGCACTGTTGACAACAATGTAGCACGTAGCTTGTGGAATGAACAATAGGTCCACTGCCGGACTAAGTCCTCTCCTGTTGACACCAACCACTCCTGTCCCGCGCCGCTCGAGTCCACTCTGTTTCTCCGAATTTCCTTATTTCGTCTTCCCACCGAGTATCCCTTTTTTCCAAACCCGTCCACTCTGTCACACTGGTAGTCCACCGATTGCCATTTCGCCTAATTACGTGGCCAGCCGAAGTCAGTTTCTTTTTCTTTATTTGAACTATATATTCTACTCGAGTTTGTCATCTGATCAACAGGCTCGTTTCCTGTTTCTAAGTGTTACTCTGATGTTTTGTCAAAGCAACCTGATCGGCTAGTTGGTTTGACATGGTTGAAATAAAATTGAGCTTAAAGGACAGGACGAACAGAAAGACATACCACAAAGCGCATACCACCTACCACATACTAAAAAGGACACTATGAATTTGGAACGTGTACAAAGAAAGGCTGTTAGATTCATCTTTACAAAATATAAAAGACAGGATTCCCCAACCTTACTAATGCTTAGAGATAAAATCAGTTCGCCAGAACGCAGGCGCAAAGTTTGTCGTCTCCAGTTTTTGCATAGCATCATAAGTGGGAAAATCGGACTTAAACTACCTCGTTACGTAACTTTTCTTCAAGCCCGAAAAACAAGACACAGACATAACCTCTCTATTACGCCAATATTTTCTAAAACAAATTCTCACATGAATAGTGTTTTTTGTGCGTACCATTAACGAATCGAATTCCTCCCCCTTGAGGTTTTACAATCAAGAAACTTCTTACAAGAACTGGAAAAATACTTGCCTCATGAATTCGAATAATCTAACGTAGGATTGTGACCACTTGTACGTTATAGGAAAATTTACCTGCTGTTTTGTTATATTAGTGCTGTGTTTTTGGGGCAGGGCGTTTTGCCCCACTGCGATGTATTATTGTGTTGTTCTTATGTCACGGTTGTGCTAAGTCAAGTAGTTGTAAATTTTTGTGACATGTTATAGGTAGCATCCTGTTCATGCGTTCTTTGAATTCTTGCTCTGTACTGCCCTCCCTGCATGGGCCAGCATCTTGGCCTGCAGTATGAATAAATGAAATGAAAAAAAGCGCAGACTAACACACTGAGTTTATTTCCACACTATCATGTAGACAATTGTAAACAAGAAAAGATTAAAATACAAAACTAAAAAAAAATGAAGGCAGCTCACACTAGCGCGTAAGACTTGAAGGTAGCGAAGCTGTATGCAGCTTTCACGACCACCACGAAGTCAACAGTTGCAGCCGATTTGCCTCTTCTTCGCTGCCGCAACCACCTTTACTCAATCATTGTTTCTATAAGTGTGAGCTTCTTTCATTTTTTTTAAATTGATAATCAATGGACATAACCTTGGAGGGGCGTACGCTATTACGTGTCTTTCTCGTTCCGAACAAGTGTTGCCACGATTACGGCGAACGCTGCAGTTTTTTTTTTTTTTTTTTTTTTCCAATCTTGGCCGGCGGTCGCCGCACTCTTGGCCAATCTCCCTCACAAACGTGCGCAGGGGACGCTGGACGGTCGTCGCCAAGCCCGCACACACGAGCGCTCGGCATTTTCTTAGTTTTGTAGACTGCCAGGCGGCCGCTGCGAGGCCCGCGCTCATGTGGGCGCGCTCGGAAATTTCTTGGTATTTTTAGCTGCGGACATGAAAAATTACGATTTGCTCAACAGCTTCGTGTAAGTACGAAAGAGCGAGAAAAATGCAGACACATTTACCATGACAGACATGCCATCTCCAACAGATTGGACGCCATCAAGAAACGTTTTATTTGCCCAACAACGATAGTGAAGCAACACTAATTCATGCATCACCCGCGCGTCCAATTCCCCGTGCCTCTGTTATTTACCGCGTGAGCGAGTCACGACTCCTAGCGAGCACCTCAAGTTTTCCAAAAACTATGAAGGCCAAGATGCCCGTGGTCCGAGTTATACTAACATCGTTTTGTGCTCACGAAGGCTATCGTTTTTACATCGGCCAGTTTGGCCGATGTATACTTTTTTGCAGGCCAACGGAATCAAGTAAACCACTGCCTCCGTACAGGTAACGAACTTAATTTGGTGCTTCTTGCGGCACGCATTCTCTTCTTTTCGGGCGCAGTTGATCCGGCGACAAAGCATTGCAAGCTTGTCGGGCGCAGAAAATGCAACATTCGCCCCTGCACGCCGAGCGATTTAAAGGGGCCATGCAGACAAAACACAAGTTTGGTTCACTCGAACGATTGCCCCGTTAGAATCATACTGGCACCACTCTTAACGTAGACTTCGATAAAATCAGCTACATAATTAGGAAAAAAGGGAATGATTGATTTAATTGATTGTAGGGGTTTAACGCGCCGACGCAACGCAGGCGATGAGGCGCGCCGTAGTGGAGGGCTCCGGATTTATTTTGACCACCTGGGGATCTTTATCGTGCGCCGAAATCTCGTACACACGGGCGTTTTTGCTTTTCGCCTCCATCAGAAAAGCGGCCGCCGCGGCCGGGAATCCAACCCGCGACCTCGTGCTCAGCAGCGCAACGCCTTAGCCACTGAGCCACCGCGGCGGGTGGAAGTTACGAAAGTACACGTAAACATAGAAGTACCGATGCTTACTTATGTTGATGCTGCGCGCACTATGCTTGTTTTAGCAGCACAGCACTGCGGCGCTTTGGGACGTTGTCTCAGACGACATTGGCCGATTGGCGTAAGCGACGGTGTCTTACGTGGCCATATTTGCCGAGCGAGCACCCTGTATCACGAAACGATTATTTTCTACCTTAACAAAAACAAGCTATGTACGAATATGATTAAAAAAAAACACAGCAAATGCAGAAGACGGCCCGCCGCGGTGTGTTGACGCCTTCTAGGTTGACTATCCGTAAACCAGGCTCTGGCAGACCACTAGGTTTAGCCTGAAGACCTGCTCTTGTGATGTCATTGCAGACGTTAAGAAAACACGATTTGGCGGGAGAATCAAAATTTTAACTTAAAGTGATCAATTTCTCAGTGAATAAAGCATGACCGGACAAGCGCTGGGGACACTACAAAACACGAAATCTTACGAGTAAAACAAACTTGTATTTTGTCTGTTATGGTTATGGTTCAGCTGGTGGATGTAAGGAATCATCGCGATTTTTTGTTTGTCATCTGGATTCACAACTACTGGTCTCGTCATGACTCGCTCTGCCAGCTTAGCCTCTTTAATCATTTCAGGGTCACGGGCGTAGATATGTCCTCTGCAAACACCTCCAAAATGGTCAATAACGTATATGTACGTCATCGCTTGTATGTTTAAAAGCGCGCCTTTTTCGCCAACTTCTCTTGCTTGGCATGTGCTGCCATACTGTGGAAATACGTCAAATTATTTTCTGGCGGCAATGGCTCTTCTTTTTATTTTTTTTATGATTTATTTCACCGGGCGCTCCGGCTATCGCTTGTGCATCCGGTAACGAGGGGGCGCGCTGGGTATCGCCCCCTGGGCGCCTCTCGCTTCTTGCACCTGCCATAGACCAAGGTCGCCTGCAAAACTGATGCGGCTCTTTTCTCGTTTTTTTGTATTTTATAGGAGCGGTGCGCCGTCTATCGCTCGCGCATCCGGCCGCGCGCGCCCCCGCGCGCGCAGCGGCTGGTTTCGGTATCGTCCTCTCGGCGTTTTCCGCTTTTTGCGCCCGCGAAACTGATGTCTATCTGATTTCGATTGTTACTTTCGATTGTTACTGTCTCGTTTTTATTTAGAATTTTCCTTGTGTTACTCATGAATAAGCCACATGTATGTAACAACACAAACGATTTTTTTATCACTTTGTGGTAACCCTAAAAAATAACAATTATTTTTTCTCTGAATAAATTCATCCGAAGAATTTAAATCAGCACTAATAAGAATCGACCCTGGGGTTCGCATTCAGCGAAAAAATTCGACCCTCAAAGGGTTAAGCACCTTCTCGGCGGCTGACACAACCAGGTGTGTGGGGTAGCCGCAACTCGATAATCACTCTGCTTGTTGAGCCAGGCTAGCCGTCATGATGTGCGGGCATGATTTTGATGAGGCATTCCTTGCGCACAGGGAAGCGATTGTTCTCTCGGTCAGCTTCGAGTGGGAAGACCTAAACGGAAGGAGGGGTTTGTTCGCCCTAGGAGTGCAAGACCAGCACACTTGGTTTCTAGTGAAATGTAGGTTCAGTTCTAAAAGCCTAATGTGGGGGCTTTGTGGGGTAACTCGCTAGTAATAAGCAAATGCTTCAGGTGCTCGCTATAAACCGAAATGACACGCTCTGCGGGGACTTCAGGTTACACCCAGTCTACAACAGGTAATCGTCAACGTATCGGAACACTTTTAACACTTTCGAATCATCCAGATAATTGATAATTTTCCTGTCCAGTTTTTCATTGTACAAGTCACTAAGTACTGGCGCTATGCATGGCCCAAGACATATGTAGTTCCTCTGAAAGAAAGTCTTGTTAAGACACACATGAGTGGACGTAAGGTAGACAGATAGGAGCTCCAAAAGCCTGTGTGGTGTGTCCTCTTTCTGTTAGTCCTGTCCTTTTAGCGCAATTTTATTTCCAATCGATCATATTTGTTACATGGCCCGTTGAGCCGACCTAAGTTTGCTTTAACGTTAAGTAAGGCGACAAGTTTCCTCTCCATGTGTCATCACCTCGAATTTGTTTCTGAACTTGCCGGAAAACTTATCCGTGACTGGCAGGCCCGGATCGCTTCGTCCGCAGGCTTTCACATCTCTCCCAAAGTGGACCGCGTCAGCATGCGCTAGAACCCGCGCAAGTCCAAAGCGAATGCCGCGAATGCCCGTGAACCGAAAGGAAAGGCCGTGCGCCCGGAATGCGATAATAGCTCAATCGGATAGACACCGGTTTCATAACGTGAAGGGCCCGGATTCCATTCCGGCCACGGGAAGCGTGAGCTACACTAGCCGAGGTTGAGCAGTTTCGCGTGGCTCCTGGAGGGCTGTGCTGCGCATGCGCGAGGAGCAGTGACGTCTCACGGCGCACAGCTGGCGCGCCGGAGCCGCGACTGGATTGGATTGGATTTGAAATCGTTTTAGCAGCAGTAATCATGGTAATCAGCTAATCCTAGACAACCAGGAAACCTAATAATAACCAGCTGAACCTAAGCTCACGCTACGTATGTCCTGGCATAGCCGAGCTAAGCTACTGCTATAATTTTTTCTTTCCGATTGGCTGCACATAATATTGTCCCCCACCGCTGCTAACCTGTCCCCTCAGGCCTTTAGGGGTGGCCCAGTGGTTAAGTTGCCGATTTCACGGCGTAAAGGTCCAGGGCTCGATTCCCGGCACCTCCCTAACCACTTTGTTCGAGGCTTCGGGGTTTTCTGTCTGTGACGGACAGATTTATGTCGACTGAAACAGCTCTGCTGTTAAAATACAGCACAAAGTAACCGTAGACGAAGATATGAAGGGGCGCACCAACGTTGGGATTTCGCTCTGCAAGCCACTCCGTCGCAGCTGCCACACGCCCATTTCAACGGCCAAGTTGAGTCGGTGAACTGATCCCTGCAGCGATGGTGGACATCCACGGGAACGTGACCGCCGCTCGGCCATGTGCGTACCGCTCGGTCTAAAGGAAGACACAGCCTCCTACGTTTCCTGAGCGCTGTTTTGCCGCGGAAGTTACCGCAGTGAGCTGGGAAGCCTGCTGCAAAGCGTGGCGTGTAACATCGTTGGGCAACATGAAAAACAGGAATAAAAAAAATTGTGGCGCGAAAACACCGGAAGGGAAAATACAACAAGCCATGGTCGTTGCTGTTTGTTTCTTTATTTTGGGTGAATTCTCCTGGCCAACACAAATATGACATGTAGTTTTTAAAGCCACAATTCAGCACGTATCAGGTGAGGTCAGGGGCAGGACAGAGACGAAGCTTTATTTCCGTCTTTACGCAGGCTTCCCCGACAGTTTGGAGCCCACCTGGATAGCCGGGGTGACAGCAGGGCGACACTGATGGTCCTGTAACACTGATATGCCGTAACACAGCCCGAACCCCAGTTAGGCTGAGTTAGGCGGCTTTAGCGCTAACCTAATGGGGCGATTTTTCCAGCGACGCGACGAGCGACGCGACTATAGATCCGCAGTCGCTGATCCGAAGTCGCTCGCCGAGGCAACCACATGACAGCGACGGTTCGAGCGACTGAGGACGGCGATTTCAATGTTGCCGCACTGCGCATGGTAACGCGCTTGGTACGCTGGTTGTTTACAAACATTATTTTGTTCATTTGTCATAAAAAAACATGACTAAAAAGTATTAAGCCTTTCTATATACCTTGCTTTTTGCACTTCATTGCATTTCTAAAACTTGTTTGGGTATGCATAGCGCGCGCTTTTCTTTCTGCGCCTCGTCTCTCGGCTCCAACATCAACGCCGTGAAGAATTCGCTTTCTTGACGTCGTTTTTGCCACACGGGTCTCACCCAGCGTGTGCGGGAGCCTTCTTGCTTCTGCTTCAGCACGTACACAAGCTTTGCTATGCAAAGCTTTCTGTGCCGCTCCCTGGGAAACGCCGTGTGCGCGGATTTTGCGCGCGCGCCAAATCTCCCCCCCCCCCCCCCCCCCCCCGTTTTCTTTCAAAACCGGAGGTTGCGTGCTGAAGTACGGGCTCCCCTATTGGCTATTGGCTAGTCGCTGAGGCCACTTCCGGCGGGAGGCAAGTGACTGTTTCTGGCGACCCAAAACCGAGCGATTTGATGAGCGACTTGGTCCGCGGCGAAAAGTAGTTGGTCGCTAGTCGCGTCGCTCCCCAAGTCGCTTGCAAAATCGCTTCATCTGGTTAGCGCTTTTATGCTATAAAGATAGCATAAAGCCGCTTAACTAAAAAAACACCATCGAATACGAAACGACGCGTGGCCCGCTTCACACCGAATCTCACTAGAAAAACACAAACGCTGTTTCTCAAGCGTTCTCGGAGACAGCTTTCGCGTGGCAAAGAACACCGCGGTACTACACGAACGCAAACAAAATTTTGCGGAAACAAAACAGTGGCCATCGTATTTTCCCGATGCTATGCGACGTGAATGCGCGTGAATATGCACAGTGCGACTAAACACGTGAGACCAATTCAGACACGAGGTACTCGGTCACAACCACTACGTCAAGAGGAACAAAGAATGGCAATGGAATCAATCTAAAGTTCAGTGTGTAGATCCAATTTCCTTGCGTAGCTTCTCCAGCTGAATGGCTCGCTCGTCAAGCTGCCAGTTCTTGTCCACCGTGTAGAGCTGGAACAAATGAGGCAGTCGTTGGCACACTCACAAGAAAACACTCGGTAGAGTCACTTCAAGAACCCTTCAGACATCATTAAGCCTGGTTACATAATATCCACGTACTCACTTGAATACAAAGGTTACAAGGCGGACGGAAACAAAGTAGAGCTGGAGGAAAAATGTAGGCCCTCTCATTGTTTTGGCACTGATTCGCCACAGCAAACTAAATTAACGTTGAAAAGATTGCGCCATTTCGGAGATTGTCTTTCCGTGCATGGGGATAGGCTCAGACGTTGTGCCGGGTCCTTGTGTGTTTGATCGCCGTGTTCAGAGGGGTCAACTGCCCCGTGTGGTTGCCAGGCTGCTCTCAACAGGCTTTTCGCGTAAAAAGAAACGCCTTGAAGTAGGTCCAATTGCACGAGGCAGCTTGTGTTCACCTTAAGATAGGTTCACCTTGCATGCTAGCACTCCTCGAGATGCAACCTAAATTCCCTGTAAACATGACTCCCGGGATTTGTTTTTTTTCCCCCAAGGTACCACGGAAACTGCGTGTTAAAATGCATGATGCGCTGCGCACTCCAGCCATAGGCGTACTGCTGCTTTGTCCTCAGAGTTTGCGCCCATAAAAGCACGCACCCATTTCCAGTAGCTTTCTATGGACCTGTATTTTCCTCAGGGTAGAAGCGATGACATAATCAAAACCTGATCAACCTAACCGAAACCCTTCCCTTGATTACATTGTTCCATATAAAAATGATTGGTCCATGATCTTTTTTCCTCAAGATTCTCAATTTTCCTCAAGATTCAAGATTATTGTTGAACTTCGCTTCTGCTAAAATTGTTCAACCTGACACGCTTGCCACATTACATGACGGGGTGCTTTCGCCACTACTACGAACGAGAGCGTCTCGTGGGCTGCGTTGCGTTCTGGTTGCGTGCTTGGTGGAATGGATCAGTCGCGAGTGCACTGGGAAGAGCACGCCGACCGGGGCCAAATACATAATACAGCGAGACCCCTCCGACCTGCACAGTTTGTGCTGCGTGTTCCAGCTTTCTCGGATTATTCGTCGTAACGGTGGTGCGCCTTCTAACTTCTGCGCGTTGACAATATCAGTTGAGAAACTTCGTTCACTACAGCACCAGTGTTGCGGTAGATCTTGTGGAAGAAATGGCAGCACCTCAAAACCCCCTACCTTCTGCCTTTTGTCGGCGCTGTACCGCATCCAGGACGGTATTTCGTCTTTCCTGCTGCACCTGGTAGAAACGACAAAAAAAGAAAAACAGCTTGCATGTCATATAAAAACGTGCCTGCCATACGAAATACGAAGACCACCACCATGTCATTAAAAGAGTCTGTCTTCCTGTCAAGAAAGATTTCATTGGGGTGCAGTGGCAGATTTATTATCCCGAATACGATATTTTCCAAATCATAAAAGCGAATATACAGCAATAACGACATGTTTAAAACAGAATGGGTAAACCTACTGTTGGTCCTTAACTTATTTTGAAAAAGCGCTCAAAAACAGGGACGAAGGGAGAGGCAGACAACACGGCTTCTATCGTCGTCCCTGTATTTTGAGCGCTTCAAGTTTTCACCATGATACGTGCGTACCTCAAGAGCACACTTGCAGCGCCTTGTACAGGACCTGCTCTTCTGCACGCCTGCCCTACCCCCTCCGTGTGAGAAATCACCCCTCCCGGCGTCGGCACTCGGGGGGGGGGCGGGGGGGGGGGGGGGAGGGGGGGGGTCCTTTTTGTCGTGCGTTCTAAGCCAATCCGGCCCCTCGGCTCATTCAAGTGCCGGTGTTATCCGTCATTGTGCCTCCTGAGCTCTCTCTGTACCAGCCAGCGTCGAGATTCCTGCCTGCCGGGCCGTTCCGGCTGGATGAAAACTCCACTGGATGAAAACTCCGCAGGATGAAAACTCCAGCGGATGAAAACTCCACCTTCCTGGATGAAAACTGGATGAAAACTCCACCTTCCCCAATACGTCGCAGATACACTCACTTGACGTCACGAACGACAAGTACACATCCTTAGCGTAGGAACTATGGTTCTCGATATATTTTCATACACACTAAAGCTTGAACTAAGCTTTATATGCCCACGTTTTAAAGCATGTTAGAAATATTACTAATAACAGTTAAAGGAACCTTGAAGGCAGCTATTGAAAAATGTACTCTCCGGAATAGCATTTATGCTCATTTTAATGCACAGAACAAGACATATCTTATATAATCAGGGAAGCAGGCGAGGACGTGGCGATTCATCAGCTTCCTTGATAAAGTCGGCTTGAAAACCTACAGTAATTTGAGGGAATGGCTTATCCGGACGAAATCAATGTAACATTCAATGACCTTATCGAATTCTCATCAAAATAAGAAAGCGATCATACAGCAGCATCTTAAGAACATTAGTCGCAACCCGGACATTATCATGGTCCAAGAAACACTCAGCGAGACCCCACCAAAGCTCTCTGGCTACCGCACGTATGCAAGCCCGCCAAGCGCCCGTGCGGACACCAAGGAAGCCGGACGTGGGGTCTGCGTTTTCATACGCAAATAGATCATAGAACACGACTTAGTCGGTAGAAGTGCCATTGAACACTGCGCAGTAGAAATTGCCACCGGAAAGACGCAAAAGGCCAGCACCTTTCTCGTCACTGCACACCGCCAGCAACCCTTCAGAGCGCTTCTGCACAAGGTGTCGCATTTGGAACCCCGGTAACACACTGATCGTCGGTGGAGATTTTAGCGCTCCGCACCAGGACTGGGGCTACCCGACATCGACCGCCAAAGGCCGCTTCTTGATGGAGGAGGGAACGGAAGCCGGTATGCACCTGATCACAGACCCCACTCACCCAACGAGTTGTGCCACATGTGTAACAAGGGACACGACCACGGACCTCACTTTCGTCAAGAACAACACACGGCACATCCAATAGAGAAACACTCACGAAGACTTCGGGAGTGACCACAACGTCGTCGGAAAAGTCGTCCCCCTTTCTGAAAGGACGCCAGCACTCCGAAAGCCCAAGATTACGGAGTGGGTCGCATTCCGCAAATCCCTACCCAAAGAGCGCATGGAAATCGACGATATTGAGTGTTGGGTGAAAGTGGTCGTCCAAACGACCTCGGACGTAACCAAAGAAATAGAGACTGACGACAACGTCACACAGATGGACAGCCGCCTGGCCCATCTTCTTCATCTTCTTGAGGCCAAGAAATCTATAAAGGCCCTCTGGAAGACGCAGCGTACGAAACGTCGACTCCGCAAGAAGGTGGCAATCCTTAATAGACAAATAGAAGCCCATTGTAAGGTACCATGTACCCAGCAGTGGCACGAAGTCCGCAATGTAGCCGATGGACAGCTCCACATGAGCAAGACTTGGAACCTACTTAGACACCTCCTGGACGAAACCCGGACAAAGAGTCACCATCACAACACGCTCAATCGAATCCTGCACGGAGCCGTGGCAGAAATGGGAGAAAGTGAAGTAGAACGCCAGCTGGACGAACAGTACCTGCCGACAACACCTACAGACCATCACCCGGAATACGCTGGAAACGTCAACGAGGACTTAGATCACGATATAGAGGTCTGGGAAGTACGAGCGGCCTTACAGAAACTCAACTGAACCCTCATGAAAATGGACGTTGAGTTTTAATAGACCCCCTATTGTGTTTCTATAGAGTCAATAAAAAGTCAATTAAAACTCATCGTTTATAGACTGTGCTCGTTAAAAAGTCAACAAACTTTGTATTGCAGAACCTCAACCAACATTTTATTGCCTTCAAGATATTGAGTTTTAATACACTTCATATTGCGTTTTTATAGAGTGAACCAAATCTCCCATCTCAAAAACTGCGGCTAATATAAAATAAATGAACTTTTTATTGCAAAAATGCAACATCAATTTTATTGCCTTCACTATATTGAGTTTTAACAAACTTTGTACTGCCTTTCTATAAAGTCGTTTGAACTCCGAATGTGTGGACTGTGGTCATTAGACAGGCGATAAAGTTTTTATAAAGAACACGCAGCAAGACTCTTATTACCTTCATTATGTTGAGTTTCAATAGACTATCTATTGCGTTTCTATAGCCCACCCACGGAGGTCTGGTAGCTTATCGGTGCATATATGTAGGGTGCTATAGCGCCGCCTGCCCCGCCTCATCAAGCGAGATCGCGCGTGGACGTCCCATCACTTCGTCTTGGGAGCACTTGGGAGCGGTGGCGCCTCGTATGGCGGACATCACCCCCGGAGAGTTCGAGCCCCTGCAAAGCTCCTCTGTTAAAACTTGCCAGAAAACCTAACTCACAGGCAACAGGATATTACGACTATACTCAATAAGAATTTTATAGAAAGGTAATAGAGATAAATTTAATCAAAACTCATCAGACATTCTGTTCAGACCTAGCTCATATGCAACAGGTTTTAATGACTGGGCACAATAGGAATTTTGTAGGAATATAATTCAGACAAATTTAATAGAAACCCGCCAGAAACTGTATACCAAGCTGACTCAAACGCAACAGGTTGATACGACCATACTCAATAATAATTTTAAAAAGCGAATCCAGGCAAATTTAATAAAAACTCATAAAAAATTCTATTCAAACTTTATTTACACGCAACACGATGTTACGACTATACTCAATAGGAATTTTATAAAACATTAATTGCCATAGATTTATAAAAATCTGCCAGAAACTGTATTCAAACCTGATTTCCACGCAACAGGCTGTTGCGACTGTACTCAGTAAGAATTGCATAGAAAACCTATTGAATATATTTTATAAAAACCCCATAAGAAACTCATAAGAAACTACATTCAGAACCGATAAGGCCTACTGACTTGGCTCTATAGACTTTTAATTGAAACGCGGTGGCCAATTTGTAATGGAAACTCAATAGAAATATTCTATAGAATGTTGACAAAATGATTATAGGGTTCTTTTGAGCAATATCTATAACATGTTTATTAAAACTCGGTAAAGATTTTTATGAGGGAACATCGGCAGCGGGACCTGACGGGGTCACAAACAGGGCACTCAAGAATCTCCACGACCCTGCCATCAGTCACATAGCCTACCTAGCCGCGTTCCACAATTGGAGACGGCAAGAACAGGACCGACTCAATGCAGCAATCCGCAAAATATACAAGCTCGCATTAGGCCTCATCCAGAGTGTCAGACTGAATGGATTCTCGCCCTAGGCGTACACAACACTCTGGAGGAAATTATGGATTGCGGAGGCACAACGAACTGCACAGCTAGAGAGGCTATCAGCAACACAGACTGGTCGATACATTCTCCATCGACTGAACCTCGCACCTACGAGAGAAAGAGAGACAACTAAGAACAAGACACCGGAGGAGATACGCCAACACTTGGTGGTGCCCCCCTCCCGCGAAATATGCCCACAGAGCACAACCGGGAACGGAGGTTGGCCAGGGCAAAAGCTCTGATCGACCTTCACGCCAACGACAACGGGGCTGTATATGTAGAGGCGGCCCAGTATCAGCAGAGAAACACCTACGCAGCCATGGTGATCGCGGCAACGACGGGCAACGTCAAGATCGCAGCATTCATCCAGGATCCAAGTGCAACGCAAGCAGAAGAGATGGCCATCGCCCTGGCCATCACAATTCCCACGACCACGACAATCCTCAGCGACTCCAAGTCAGCGATAAGGAACTATGCCAGGGGGAATGTGTGCGCGGCTGCTGCCCATATTCTCTCTCAAATACGGGAACGCAACCTAACCATCTACCTAAAGTGGTTTCCCGCCCACATGGGACCCCACATCTCTGAGAAGGGGAACACCAACCATAACGAGACTGCCCATGGTGCAGTGCGAGATCTTACCAACCGCACTGCAGCAGAAGTCGACACTGATTCTTCGGAGTCCTACAACGCGGGCAAGGAACCCATGACTACCTACAGCGAGATTGTCACCTGGTACCGACTCAGCAGGCGGACCATGCCTTCTTCACACCCGGGCCTAACTCGAGCGGAAGCATTCCTCTACCGACTACTACAAACACACTCTGTCCTTACACCAGCCCTTTCCCGATACGTATGCCCCGAGGTGTACGAAACGGACATCTGCCGCCTATGCCAAGACCAGAGAGCTACAGTGGCTCGCATCTTATGGCAATGCAACAACGCAACAACGGGAACAACACTTCCTCCGGAAATAAAAGACGCTAAGAGCAGCGCTAACGTTGACACACAGCTCCAGGCGGTCAACACTATCATCGCAGCACAACGGCCGTCAAGTCAACGCCAGGAGGAGCCCACCAGGAGCAGCGCCACCGGGAGTGTCCGGGACCTGGATCGAGTCGCTCCTGGGATGTCCTTGGACTCCTCTACCGAAGACTAACCATTGGCCTGTATTGGCGCTTTAACAGGTTGCCTCCTCATGTGCTTTAACATAAGTGTTCAATAAAGTTTCACTCACTCACTAAGCGTCCGCCAAATTTCCACAATATTACACGTCTAGCAATGGCATTTCTTAGACGGGAAAGTGTTCGCAGATGTGTGGTCGTGCTGCTGACCGCTGTGCTTGTTCACCCAGAGCAAAGAAGTGCTTTCTGCTCTCTAGTTTTACGATGTACGGTAAAAGTTTCAGTTGTTTTTATTTCTTTAGTACCTATATTGCCAGCTCATCTCCTCCTGACGCCACACGAAAACGCTACAGAAAATGGGCGAGGATGCAGAGAGGAGGAACGCATTTTCGAATCGATTTTTCTACTAAATAAGTTCGCGTAAACGCACTCCGAGTGATCGAAACATGGACTATGAACTCCGCACTACAATTTGCGCTAGTAATTCCGCAATGTTTACAAATCACTTCAGTGTCCCTTTAACTTGCGTCCGGATCGCATCGCGTTAGTGGGCAAACCCGCGGTAAGGTGACTCGCGTTGTTGGGTGCCATGTTCGGTGATTTTTCGGTGCTTTGCAAGGGGCGTCGGACGTAGTTTCGAAGTTGACGAAACACCGTAGGAACGCAGCGCAGGAAACCATTAACGTTTCCTATTTTCTTTGCGGTAGTGCCGGGTTCACGTCAAAGTGAGCAGACGGGAAAGAATTGTCCGATTCGCGTTGAGGGCCGGCGGCGGAGATCACTTAATTTTCTTCCTGAATTTCTTCGAAGAACACAATAGAAGCGCTCTTGCTTAGGTGCTGATATTCCACGTGGATTTTCCTTGCTTTAATAGCACATACCTCTTGAGTCGGAGATTCTACGCTTCAGGACGGTCGCTCTCCACGATAGCGTCGGCTTCAGGAGCAACGTCTTGAGAGTCGACGGTGATCATAACGCTTGCACGGGGAAGGAGGGTGACATGGTCATTCGCGATCCCTAGAGAAGTACGTTGTTTGGCGCTTGGTTTCGGCATCACGGCGCGTTCGGCAGAGAAACTGATCGACTTGGCCTGCAAACCAATAATTGCCCCGTTGTCGGTCAAAAATTCCATGTCCAGCATTACGTCGCAGGTGCAGTTAAGCAATATGACAAATGCAGCAGGGCACGACGAGCTGGTGATGCGCGGCGTGCAGATTCCAGTAGGCGTGACGAGGTGGCCTCCTGCTGTGCGGATATATGCGAACCGTCCCAACTTGTAACTTTCTTCAGTTTCGACGCGAACGATCCACTCATTACTTAATAGACTGCACCCTTGTCAATTAGTTCGACTACGTGAAGGCCTTCGGTGGAAAGCGATGACAAAAGTAGTCGTCATCGAGTTTCGGGCGCATCGGAGCGTCGTATAACGGCTGAGTTGATGGTCGGTGGCTACGCGTCGCCGTGGTCGCCGTCTTGTTAATTACGGGCTTGGTAACGTCAGTCGGCGCCGTGCTATGTGGCTCTCGTCGCTTTTGGCGGTCACGTCAGGGATAGATGGGAGCGTGAGGCTGTGGGAGGGTCGTGTATCTTGGTCTTCGGTGCGCAGTTGTGTCGTTGGTCGGTTTTTCTTCATTCGCAGTTCGCAACCCCCCCCCCCCCCCCCTTTTTCCTTCCCCTGAGAAGCTGCTATTTTTAGTTTCCCCTTCCTGGGCTTGGGGCCTTCCACGTGCGAATTCAGCGTCGCTGCGGGGGCTCGTTGATCCGTATGGATGGGGCGACGGCGAGCGGCTGAAGCGCGCTAGTCCACGGCTGGTCTGAGACAGGTACTCGTCGATCTTCCGCGATGCGCAAATCACAGTCCATGATCCACCGCCACGGTATTATTTTCGAAAGCGGAGTGCGCTGTGATACTTCCAATATCTATCGAAGGCAACTGCCCAGCAATGAATTAAATGGTGATTTCGCCGTCCTTTCTGCGTTATTTACTTTCGCTCCTCAGCGTTCAAGCGCTGAATCAAGGCTGCATAGTTAAAAACTTGTGAATTTTTTACTAGGACTCTTTACACGATCAAAGCATAGATTTAATTTCCTGAACCAACGCTAAGGTGAAACCTTCGGCTAGTGGGTGAAGCATCACGGGAGTAAAACAGCGCGAAAGACAGGGAGGAAAGAGGAAACAGCACAACACTGTGCGATTTCTTCTCTCGTCCTGGTCTTTCACGATGTTTTATTTCCCATTATGAACCGAGGAGTTTGCCGTTAGACTTTAGCTCATGGGAACTACAACCATTCAAATCTTCATATATTTGTGTACAGCAACTATATAAAAAAGAACACTTGTCTACATTGTTACTCACATGACATCTGGTTTCGTCATTGAGTAACAGCAGAACGCCACGCAACCAAGTGACGCTGCCCCGATGATGGCAACCAGGGGGAGCACCTGCAGAACACAGATACCAATAGAAACATGTAAAGAAAAACAGTTAGAGAGACGTGCCGTGTATTTCATGAAACGTTCGAACAAAACTTTCGCTCGCAGCTTTCCATAACGAGGTGTCCCTAGCACGCAATCTTATCTCAGTTTATCTTTCAAAGTGCCATTTCCTTTCCTTGTTGTGATGAAATTGTTGTTGTTGTAGAAACATTCAGTTGAGCCAATAGTAATTGTGGCTGAGTATATTGTGTCGTTTTTTGTAGGAACATTTTCAAATCTCGCCAGGACACGGGGACTTGTATGACATTGGTGCGTGTTAAGAAGATTTCATATCACTAAACACATAATGTGATATTAGCAAAATAATCCTCTTTTAGGGTGTTGGAGCATTTTGATGCCGATTTAAGGCAATAAAACGGCCCACAAAAACTTTAGCGTGAACCTCTGGGGCATTCAGTTTTGCCGCCACTGTATTTATATTTAAACCAAAGGTGAAGAAGCCGGTCAGATTCTTCCCCATGTTCAGAACACAAGCTCCAGTATGTTACAAGTTGCAGTACAAGCTCCATCGCGTTTCTCTTGCAGCGGCTTCCCAAATCAGAGGATTAATAAAAACTTAATTCTAAGAAAAGCAAAACGTTTACCATGTTTGATCCCATTCTTCGTGGCTCCTATAATTTAGCGTCAGCTATGTTTCATATAACGCATTATGAGCTCCATGTGCTTTGTTGTGGCAGGAGCAGAACTGTATAAGGGTGTCCCAGCTATCATGTACCGATATTTTAAAAAGAGCGATGTCATTACTGAAAGAAAACCTAGTGCACAATGTTTCCAGTATTGTGCAGTAGCGGCCAGTATTTTTGTTCGTTAATGACATTTAATTAGGTACTTTTAGTTCAGTACCCCACTCTAGAAGTATTCTCCCAACCAATAAAGCGTCAATGAGGCACTTGTAGGAACCCACGAGGGACATTTAACAGCTGTATTTTCAGCGAAGTACTAATTCCGTACTCATTTATGGTGACTGATAAAGGAACCCCACGAAATACAAAAATACCACGTGGCGGCGCTCCCACCCTCTTCATAAACCAGCGCCCTCAAATAAGGTGATTGAAACCAAGTGCTTTGCCTGTCACCATAGAGTTTCTTAGTAAGTATACTAGAGAGGAAACTGCACCTAGTAATCCATGTCGTCGTGGGGGTTTATGGGAAGACCCCCCTTTTTGGCTTGGGCTTGGCATGACAATTGGATTCTTAATTAAGCGGTGTTGGGGATTTACTTTCTTCACTATGCATTAACACGTCTACGAGCTACGAGGTAGCCGAAATCCTCCCTGTTCTGTGGTAGCCGTGTTCGGAGCAACAGCAGGCAGTGCGTGATCGCACCTGATGTTGGTCATGCCGCAGGCGAAGGTCGTATGACTGAGCGGGTAATATGCCGCCGCGAAATTTGTAGCCAACAAAAAAAATAAACAAAATGTACTTCGACGAAGACAAGATACGACAGATACGGGCGCCTGAATCCGTGCTATCTTGTTATCGTCCACGACTAATTAACGCCACGTTTTCTTTTTTCTTGTTAAACTGCAGCTGACGGTCGGCGCACCGGTTCACCACGAAGTTGACGGTTTCATAGGCACGCTGCAAAAACTTTCCAAACTCTTCAAACAACTCATTATTTGAAATCATGGTAAAGTTAATAAAATAAGAGTGTATAATGAGTTTCCTTCCCAAATCTTAACATTGTTCGTAACTACCACCTTCGCCTGCAAAATAGCAGGAACACAGGTTCCGGCAAAAATACGCTTTACCTCCTTTTTTGTTAGTTTTAAAACAGCCTGTTTTATTTCTCACTTACATATTTGCACACTATTTTTCGCCTTTTTGTGGAACTTCATTTAAATTTGCTGTCACTAAAACGTTTTAATCCAAGCCAATGATGAAATTTAGGCGAGCGCATGATCTAATGGCGGTACAGGACGGCACAGACGGCCTTGATGTGATCCGCATAAACGCTAGCTCCAGATTCCTCTCTAGTGTATATTGTAAAAAACTCTATGCCTGTCCCACGCCCGAAGTGACAGAGCATGACATTGATAATGGTATGGCAGGAGCAGCAACAGCAAGTTTTGCGAGGCTCGTGTGACTCATGAGGCACCAACTCGGTGGCGATTTCTTCTTTCTTTTCTTTATTTTGTTTTGGCTAACTCAGACACAGCCTGTTTGAGGGCATTGCTTTATGATGTGGGCGGTAGCTGCGGCACGTCGTAGTTTTTTGTATTTCGCGGTACGCAATTCGTACGTCGCTGAAAATACCGCAGTTAGATGTCCTTCGTGGGTACCTACAAGCATACCTCGGCAAAGTTGGCGCGGCTCACTCAAACTGACTCACAAATTTTTTTTTCGAATCACCACTCACTCAAACTCAGACTCAATGCTGAGCAGCACATCTGCGCTCACTCAAACTCAAACTCACAGTGAGCGCAAAACTCAGAACTTACTCGGACTCAAAACTCAAAATGCACTCAGAACTCAAAATGTACTCACTCAAAATGCACTCAGTACTCAGAATGTACTTAAACTCAAAATGTACTCAAAACACAAAATGTACTCAAACTGAAAATGTACTGAAACTAAAAATGCACTCAGTACTCAAAATGTACTCAAACTCAAAATGTACTCAAAACTCGGGATGTACTCAAACTCAAAATGTACTCAAGCTCAAAATGTACTCAGAACTCAAAATGTACTCAAACTCAAAATGTACTCAGTACTCAAAATCTACTCAAACTCAAAATCTAACCACTTAAAATGTACTCAGTACTCAAGATGTATTCAAACTCAAAATGTACTCAAAACTAATAATGTACTCAGACTCAAAATGTACTCAAGCTCAAAATGTACTCGAACTCAAAATGTACTCAAACTCAAAATGTACTCGAACTCAAAATAGACTCAAAGCTCAAAATGTACTCAAAACTCAAAATGAACTCCCAACTCCAAATGGACTGAAAACTCAAAATGAATTTAGAACTCAAATGGACTCACAACTCTGTCGTGCTAGGAATGTATTCGGGCTCAGATGGACTCTGATTTCATTAGCATTCAGAGTTTTAAAATTCACGCGTGGTAAATAAAGCCCCATCTCCCCTCGCGGGAACCCCTGTGTGGATACGACGCATAGGGGGTTCACGTTGCAGCGTTGGACAGCGGAGGAACGGGGCTGGAACCATAGAGCGGAGCGGCGCAGGCACCGTGTTTTATACGCGCATAACGGTGAGGGGACGCGCCGGCGCCAGTGCGTCTGCCGCGGCTATGACGCAACACAATCCAACACAATCCACTTTAATCCAATACAATCCAAATCCAATCCAATCCAATCCAAACTAAGCCAAGCCAAGCCAAGCCAAGCCAATCCAATCCAAGCCAAACCAAGCAAGCCAATCCAATCGAATCCAACCCAATGCCCCTCGCGAGAGAGTGTTCGCTATCGGAGAGGAGAGGGGGTGAGCGGCGGAGAGCGCAGCTGGCGCGGCGAGGAGAATGGGGGAGGGGTGGACGCCGACAACGCCGGATGGATGCAGGGACAAGGCGAGTGAATGAGATGCGTTCGCATCTAAAATATTACGGGTGCAAATTCGTGAGCTCAAACTCTTGCATTCGGTTCGATCTGACATCGTAACTCCTGTGAGGTCGGAAACAATTTTCGTTGCAGATTTAATACAGCTATACCTGCTGGCCATGATGATTAGCGCTGGTTGCAAGCAATTGTACGTATATATTGGATACCAAACTCCTAATGCAGGCTCCGAATTCGTGTTTATGACAGAGGTGGTCTAGACTCGATGGTGGGCTGGGGCCCTGGGGCGAAACAAACAAGGTTGGGCGAGGGGACGTGCGCTCACTGTTCCGTTCATTTACGTCGAAGTTGTTTAGGGTTACGGTTCCGTGCTTCTTGCTCTGCATCCTGAAAAAAAAAAAACGCCTTGTATCAAAATGAACTGTCGCCGCGAATCTCTGAAGCGCGAGGCGTTCATGGATATGCATTTGCTTCTTTAATGCGTAGCATTCTTTGCCGAGTACACCCCTCCCTCTCCCGCGGCCAGGATTGTGTAACGCCCTGCATTTCCATAAAAATGCAGATATCACGGAAGTTCAACCTGTAATCATTGTAAAAGCGATAAAAGTGATATAAAGGCGATAATTATTATAAAAGCGATAAAAAAACATACTTCATTAAACGAAAAAAAAAACTATAAAAAGAAATAATAAAAAAATACCGAAAAGGGCGAACCGTGTAACATAGGAGGCATGGGTAGCCACAGACTGGGTTAAAATTCAAAGTGATGTGCCATGTGCCGCTAGGGCATGTGGGGTATCAAATTGAAGGTTTCGAGGAGGGAAATCACGTGGAACAAAAAAAAATGCTTCGTGGTCATAATCATGATTTAGTTATGGTGAGTCATAATAAAGGTTGGACTTTATAATGATGACCTGCAGGCGTATGGGGTATCAAATTAAATGTATCGATTAGGGAACTAACGTTCAACAAATAAGAAATACATCCTGGTAGTAATAATGACATAGTAACGGTGAATCATGCAATGATATAAAATTCATTGAGATGTCGCTAGTGTGTGCCCCCACACCGAATCGAAGACCTCGTTTCGGGGATTGGCGTGGGACAAATAATGCTTCCTAGTTATATTCGTGACACCGTCATGGTGAGTCATAGATATGGTTAACATTCAAAGTGATGTGCGCTAGGGCGTGTGGGGTGTCAAATTGAAGGTCTCATTTAGGGAAATTACGTGAGACAAATAAAAATTCCTCCTGGTCATAATCATGACATAGTCATGGTGAGTCATCGATTGGGCTAAAAATCAACGTGATGCTGCCGCGAGGTATAGGGTATCAAATTTATAGTCTTGATGAGGGGAATCACTCGGGACAAATACGAGATGCTTCCTCATTATGCTCATGTGAGTCATGGTATGTCATAAAATAGGTTAAAATTCAAATAAATTTCGGCAGAGTGTGTGGGGTATCAAAGGTTTCGATGAATAAAATCATGTGTGGCATCCCGGTGATCAGTAGTAGCTAGAAGTAAACTGCGCAAATTCATCGCAAATGCTAGAACGGTAGCACAAAATGAATTTAGGTGCCAAAGGGAAGGGTTTGAGGGAGAAAAATTAAACCCGGCAATGACCGCATCATGATATCATTATGTGCACTCACTTCATAAGTAAAAATTCGGAGTTTTGTCATAAGCTCATCTGGGCTGTACAATTATTGGTTTCCGTGTCGGGATTCGAGTGTAGCTAAAGCGAACACATGCTACTTAGTAATGGCAAGTTCGGTTTTGAAGGACGGTAATATTGTAAGCGCGAAGCTCCAAAGCGTGAAAATTAATTTATTTCACTTCCACATTATCCCGATAATCAAACACTTCGAGGAACACTTCGTCTTCTTCTGGACTGACCATCGTCATTGTTGGTTCCTGGACCGGTGTTCGGAGGCGGCTGTCTCGTAGAATAAACGTCCTACTTCACCAAGTACCCAAGGCCCTTACAATTAAAAAATTTTGATCGGGTGCTTCAGAGGGATCAATCATGCTTGCGGCATTTGACCAGGCAATCTTTAAAACGTGGCTTGGTCGACACCCTGCGGCCCGCAATGTCTGGAAAAAAGCCCGCGTAGCCAGCAAAACAACGCTGGTGAACAGCCCCAGGGGCAAGATGGAAATCGAAATCGGGGAACTTTTTTAATGTCGGGATGGGTAAACATCCGCAGCCAACCACTGCTCACTGTACCCCGCATGTATAACTTGTATAGACTAGAATTTTGCTGGGTCGGCCATTTTCTAACGATCGAGGCACCACCTGGCGGGAATTTCTTTGGGATTGCGGGGCGAGCAAACGACGTCGCAGTCCCACGCTGTAGCTCCGTGTCGCGCGTGGATATCAGACGTCCCGGCAGCATCGAAAATCGATAAGTGTCATTTATTCGGTACGTCAGCAGCGCCAAGTTCAACAGGGCTTTAAAGAGAACGTTCAAGGCATGCGATACCTGTCAGATTTGCTCATAAATTCTGTCGCCAACCCGCTGAGGTGGCGGGCCACCCCACAAACGCTTTGTCCTGACGGGGGTTGCCTGTGAGGTTACGTTTAGCCGTTCAAGCAGGACGCCCGACTATTCATCCCCAATTGATGTTTCTTTTCTTAATTGGGGGCAAGTTGCAGTCATTGCCTTTACTTGGAAATGTGAGGGAGCTACTCGTGCGGGCGTGATTACGCCATTGTTGGCTGCACCAACAATTAGCGTTAGGGCAAAGGGCTCGTGCAAAAACCGTGTGAAGAGCACCACGACAAAATAAGTGTCTGATTGTGCAGAATCTATTCACTGCACAAATTTCCTGCGCCCCTTGAGTGCCGCCGCGAATTGGTCGCCGTGCTGAATCGAAAAGACTACGAACCAAGGAAATTTACCAGAATACGTACGGTCGTACGCTGCTTCCGGAAGCACTGTTTATTCACCCTCATGTTCTTTCCGTATCGCGCGTCTTTGTCCTCTGGATGTATGTTATGTTCATCTCATCGACGGGAAGCCGACAAAAATCATCCGGACACCTATGCTGCAGCTAGGGTATGCGAAAACGTTGAGCCGAAAGCAAAATAAAAGCGTCGCGGGGGCGGAGAACGCTCGGTCGTGTTAGGAACTAGCTTTTCGCGGTTACCAACCGCCGATGAAACGCTAAAGTTCTTCTAAGCAAGCAAACGACCGTGAAAACTTGGTGTATCGATTAAGTTGCCCCTGTTTGGCAGCAGGAAATAATGTTATAAGGCGACAAATAATTTGATTTTATGACCATGTACGTCTACGACCTGCACAGTTAAAGAAGTATTTCTTGGCCTTGTTTAACAACCAACTCAGTATGAGGTATGGGAGCGCGTAATAAATGTCAGCACGTTCGCGCACCGACAGCAGCAAGCCATGCTTGTAAATTTGCACTATCGCGCGCGCGATCAAAGGCATTCGCTGATTGCACCAACCCACTTACTTCCTAGCGTATACGTAGGAGGCATATCAACCCAATAATTCCTAAGCTGTTTCATGGGAACGCAGGCTTGTTGACGGATGTTGAGTGCTGCAATGTGTCGAACCAACCACGCTTTCAAGATGGCGGGCCAACAATTAACGAGCACAATTCTATCTATGGGGCACTGAATAAGACTTTTTTACTTAACTGGTCATTATTCAGTGCCATAATTTCCGATGGTTGCATCCGATCCACATTCCTACACCGAGACAATGTTTTGATACCGTACACGCCCTATCGGCATCACTTTGAGTTTTAACCCAATCACTATGTCATGATGATAAGGAGGACGCATTTCTTTAGTTATTCCACGCGATTACCCTCATCGAGACCTTTAACTTGATACCCAACAAGTCCTATTGGCGTCATAAATTTACACTCAATCTATGACTCAGCACGACTATCTCATAACTATAACCAGAAAGTATTTTTATATTTGTTCCACGTGATTCTCCTCAACGAGACATTTAATTTGATACCCCACACACCGTAGCAGGATTTTTTGGAATTTTAATCAAATCTGACTAACCATGACCCCCCTCATGATTTAAGCAGGGCGCAATATTTATACGCCCACGTGATTCCCCTAATTGAAGCCTTGAATTTGATACCCCATTTGCTTTAGCGGCCTCACCTTGAATTTTAACCCAATCTATGACTCACCATGACTATTTCATGATGAGAACCACGAAGCCTTTATTCATTTGTCCCACATGATTCCCCTCATCAAGATCGCAAATTTGATACCCTACACTTCGAAATTTAGCCCAATTTAAGACTCGCCGTAACGATCTCAAACCAGGAAGCATTTTTGTATTTGTCTTACGTGATTCCCCTCATCGAGACCATTAATTGGATACCCAACACATCCTACTGGCATCAATGTGAATGTTAACCCAAACAGTGACTACCCATGACTATCTCATGATATAGTCATACCGCATTTTCGCCCCATGTGATTTCCCTCATCGCAAGCTTCAATTTGATGACTCACTAATTCTAGTGGCATGATTTTGAATGTTAACCGAATTTATGGCCTATTATGACTATGTCATACGATAATAATCAGGAAGCAGTTCTGCATTTGTCCGATGTGATTCCCCTCATCAAGGCCTTTAATTTCATACGCCACACGCCCTAGCGCTATGAATTTGAACTTTAACTCAATTTTTGACTAGCCATGACTAGATCATAATATAACCATAACGCATTTTTTGTCCCATGTGATTACTCTCATCTAGACCTTGAATATGATTCCCCATACGCCTTTGTGGCGTCATTTTGAATTTTTACCAAATCTATGACTTATTACGACTGTCTGGTGGCTATACAAAGGAAGCATTTTTTAAAATTTACCTCGCATGATTCCGTGAATCGGGACCTTTAACCTTACACGCCTTAGCAACATCTGTTTGAATTTTTACGCAATCTATCTCATAATGCGATCATTCTTCTACCTAAACGGGCGTCGCCCAGTCAGTTCAGTTGACAACTCATTTGAAACAGCAGAGGGGACAGCCGCGGCCCCTTCCGCCCGGTGCTCACCTCTTCCTTTTTGACCCTAGCAAATCAAATCGTTCACAGAAGCAGCGAACAACCAGCAACAAATCGCCACCGTGTGCTTTCCCACCACCCTCTCCCACCTTCTTCGAGGATCCATCAAGAGGAAACGGTGCGATAACCCTTTTTTATGACCTCCCCAGTCGATTATTATTCACACGCCCAGCCACTAAATCCGACCCCTCCCCCACCACCACCCCCCCACTCCCCACCAACCGATCATGGGCATCGGGAGTGCTGCCGTAACCGCAGCTAACCTGACTTCCAAAGCGGCACATGAAACTTAACCGCCAACCATATCTGCCTCCTAGGCTGCTGATATGTACTCAGAACTCAAAATGTACTCAAACTCAAAATGTACTCAGTACTCAAAATGTTCTTAACATCAACATGTACTCAGTACTCAAAGTGTACTCAAAACTCAAAATGTATTCAAACTCAAAATGTACTCAAAACTCAGGATGGACTCAGAACTCACTAGGTCTCAGGCGTATTCAAACTCAGTCGGGCTCAAACTCACTCAAGCTCAAACTCACCATGCTACACTAGCCTCGCGCTCTCTCAAACTCAAACTCACGTGTGAGTTTGAGTCCAAATGAGTCTGAGTGAATGGAATCATGAGTGAGTCCGCCGACCTCTGCCTACATGGGCCTCATTGAGCACTTATTGATGAGGAAAATATTTCTCGAGTTGGATAATGAATTAAAATTACCTAATTAAATCTTATTAACGAATGAAATACTGGCCGCTACTACACAGTAATGGAAAAATATCTACTAGGTTTTCTTCGAATGACTCCATTGCTCTTATTTAAAAGCTAGTGTCTATTATCATGGAAACCGTGAGAATTACCATCAGGAATTTCTCACGGCAGTCACCTCTGCTTGGCTAAGAACGCCCCCCCCGGAGATTTTATGGGACCAATATTTCCTAAAAACCTCGTCCCTATAGCTCCTCCTGTGGCGCTGTGGTATAGCACTTGCTTTTAAACGAGAAGGTTGAGGTTCGAGTCCGACATGGCCGATGTTTTTTTTGTGTGTGCTTTAGCTTTCCATTTTTTTCTTTTCCCTCCGAATGATTTTGTTAATGCTTTATTCTGGTTGATATTCTATAAGGAGGTCGACGCACAGGACTTCTTGAATAGGTTGGATAAGGTTCAACATAAATTGTATTCTGTATCATTGGGCTGGGTTAGGCTACGATAATGCAGTTGGGCTAGATTTGGGTAAGTTATGATACGTTAGGTTAGGTTACGTTGGGGGACAATATTATTCAACGAATTTTAAGCCAGCCAGCTTTTATGCAAACTGCCGTGAGAATTTTCCGGAGTTAATTCTCATGGTTGCCGTGAAATTAGACGCAGTCTTTTTAAAATCTTGGTGCATGATAGCTGGGACACCCTGTATGCCATTCACGCAAAAGACTTCATTGCGTCTCTATGAGAGAATTACTCATCAAAATATAATTTGTCTGAAGCGTACCTGGAAATTTTCTGAACAAGGGGCAGTTGCAAAACAGGAACGATAAAAGCAAATGATTGCGGCAAAGTTATTGACAGCTGTTAAACATACCTCTTTGTGATGGAGGCGAAAAGCAAAAACGCCCGTGTGTACGAGATTTCAACGCACGTTAAAGATCCCCAGGTGGTCAAAATTAATCCGGAGCCCTCCACTACGGCGCGCCTCATCGCCTGCGTTGCGTCGGCGCGTTAAACCCCACAATCATCAAAACATACCTCTTTGTGTGTTCGCATCAGCTTAAGTCCAAAGATCTTGATCCTCTCGGCCTCGTTAATCTTCTGCATCTTTGTTGTCTGCAAACAAATAGCAGGAACCGTTCAGGAACACTAACAAACGCGGCATCTTCCGGCACATGCTGCTGTAAACCTTCGCATCTCGAGCCAGTATAGATGAACCCGCGCGCTTTTTCTTGAGGCGTGCTTTGCGCACAAATACTATTCTCCGACACCGTTCAAAGGGACACACTTTTGTGAACACGCCTTAGATAAATTATCGGCAACTCTAGTTTTCATATAGCCTCTTGAAATAAATCATGCTGCATTTTGACTCCAGGACTGCTTCATGATGGTGCAAAAATTGCAAACTTTCTGATCAAGCGTAAACTTATAGTAAGGTTCCAAAAGTTTTGTTGGGCCTTCCGGTACGAAATACAAGAGTTACTCCATGGACAGCTGCCCATAGTTTGGAAACACGGCTGCGGCTCTTCCTAATGTACAATACCGCGAGGGAAATAATACGCATCGTGTACATCATCTTAACAACACGTACCCAGTTATACGTATTTATGAACAACTTGATTGAGCTGCCTAATACGATCACAATCTCCTCTCCTGTCACCAAGATATAACGGGCTAAATTAACCCACTGAATGTGAAGGTTTCCACTTTAAAATCTAAAATCTACGTAAAACCTTAAACAATTACAGAATATAATCACAAGAAACACAGTGTTTCTCTCGCCTTATTCGCCGCTAATTTTGTGTCGATGCAAAGTACCTGTAAAATTGTGGGGGATCTTGCTATAAAATATTTCAGGGAATAATATTGTTGAATATTTCCGGGGAATTAGTAGTGTCATCACATCTGAAACTTTTAATGTTTCTATGTTTTTCTTGTTGTTGATGCTTTCTTGTTGAGATATCGATTCATTAGACGGTAAAAAGGTGTTTTTTTGCTACGAAGTTGTCCTGTATGCACTGGTTGAAACTGCCTGCTGTCAGGTTACATTTACATTTGCTGTTATTTGCAATGGCAAACCCTCGAAAGTAGAATGGAAGTCTACCTTGTCCAGCAATGACCTCAGAAATGTAGTTGTTTGTAGGACGGAGTTCGTAAGTGTATTGCAATTTTGGAAGCATTTTTGACCATTGGAATGTATAACTCGTATTTATGAACAACAGTTGATTTTCAGCGGAGTTCTAGTGAACAGCCGATTCCCAGCAGAGTGCTTAGAGTATTCTAGAATGCTGTGCTCAGCTATGTGAAAGAGGCAGGATTCTACGCAAGGAGTGCGGCAGGGCGAAACAGCTGCAACTCCCCTAACACTACACGCATCGTAAGCGATGAACACACGATAACCCAAGTGTGAAACGAGTTGCCCTGCGACAGCTATTGATGTACAGCTATGCAATGGCCACGATTCGCAAGCGATACTATTTCATGTGGTACGACCTGTAGTTGTAGCAGCACAAAAACGGAGAAAGGAATCGTGAGGGTGGGCATGGCCCATTGACCCATATAGGGCCACGCGTATTACAACCAGTCATGGGAAAAAATTCCCATTGCTGGGCTCAGAAATTTCTAATATTATAGAATTTTCCCCGAACGTTTTTCAAAAATTCTCTGCAAAGTTCCCTGCACTCTCTTTTTGCAGCTGATAGATCTTTACGTGGATTCCTGTTCGGTCTTGGGCGTCAGTCAGCGCCACCTATGTCTAAATTACGTAGTCTTCCGGACGCATAAACCGTTCAGAGAATCAGTTTCAGCGTGAACTATATTTCACTAAATGTGCCACTGCGCAGAACTTTACTACGCATTTTACGTTTTCTAACAAAGAGCATGCTTACGTTACATGCTAAAACTGAGTTAAAACTGCCCGTATAGGAAAGAACAAGACATTGTTGGGTAATGTTAGTAATTTGAGCTTTGTGCCAGGACGTCTGGCCCCCTCTCTTGTTGAGAAGACGCGGACTAAGGCGCACCAGAAATACGTTTTCTGCGTATGATTCTGCAGGAATACATGCGAACAGGCTCCAGCACTTCGGTTGCCAACGCTTCACGCTTTACTAGCTCTTTCTCATGGAGTATTCTTTCCTCTATGCTCCCTGCTGTTTTATCAATTGCATTGGAAGCGGTTTTCGATGCTTGCGGCTTGCGCGAACTCGACTGCTGATATTTGAACATAAATATAACGAAGTGTTAATGGGGCATTTTTAAAGAAAACAAAGCAATAAATGATTCGAGCTCTCGTTTACTAACAATATTCTTCCTTTTTACTGCACCACTCGAAAAATTCCCTGCATCTATTACAGATTCTCTGATCCCCTTTTGGCTAAAATTACAACCGGAAATTCCCAGAAAAAGGGTAAAGTAACCTGCACGGAACATGGCTGGTTATAACCCCGACACTTCCAACGCGATTCCAACGCGATTCCAACGCGACTAATCGTTGCGACGGTCTGCGTCGCGCCCCTAAACCGGTCTAAATGATACAAAACCACCAGTATTTCCAAAAAATATGCTTAGGATAGATCTAACGCTTCATTTTTTAAATAATATCATCACTGGACTTGGCAAACACTCCAATTTCTGGTGCTAGAACAGGCCCTTTAAACTAGAACCTGGGTCTCTACGCTAAGGTCAGCGGGGCAGAACAAAGGAGCTTACTCGCCCTAATTGTAATCCCAAGCTCTATTTTCCAGCTGTTGTCTTTTGTCTCATATATACTGATCGGCATTCTTCAACGCCGTTTACGTTCCGTCGTCAAACTCCAGCTTTACTGTTGTTCGTTGCCGCTGCATAAAAGGTACTGTTCAAGAACCTGGCTGCTCCTAAACGGAAGCCAGCCTGAATAAAGAGAAATCCGCCGATGTTTTTTTAACAGCAAACTGTTTGTATAAATTCATATAAGTTGAGGGACAAATTGCCAACGAGCCGGCTTTATTTGTTCAGCGTCCGCGCATGCACATTTACCTCACACGTTAGTTCAATACAACACGAAATAACTAACACAGAACCCGGCTAGAAGCGAGAAACTGGACGTAGGCGAAAAGATGCACACATAAGACTCGCAACATAAAACTTAGGAAAAAACGCGACCAAAGCTGCCGTTGAATATCGCTTTATTCAATATACTGGTCAATCCTGCGTGCGCGCTGCTAGATTGCCGTGGAGAGTTTATAAAGGCATCTGGAGGAGCGCGCGTGTGCTCCTCCAGAAAAAAACTTCTGGAGGAGCACAGACCTGCTGATATGTTACAATATGGTTCCGTGCTTCTGAGTTTAACTGAAGTGAAAAAAAAAAAACAACCCCTGCAATTTTTTTTCCTGATTCCGATTAATCCGGAAAACGCCGGTTTTTTTAAATCATTGTAGCTGAAAAAACGAGTCATAGTCTGAACTCACCACCCCTGGAAGACTCCTCCCGACGTTTCGGAACTTGACAGCTCTTGTTGAGCACTTGCGCTCTCTGCTTTCGGGAACTGCACACAGAAAAAGAAAACCTTTGCTTGAGTTTTTCCAAACACTTTGAGCTTGCCTTTGTGCACTGCTCGACCGAAGGCGGAATTCATTCTAGACAGTCTTCACAACTGACGTTGGCACTGAGTAGGGGAGCCACTCGGAGGTGCAGCGAGCGGACGGGCTTCACATGGGCTCCGCAGTATTCCAATAAACTGTTCGCAAAATCGGATTCCCGCCCACCTACGTCGCTACCAGCGGGCTCATCTCATCATAGTGCAGCCGTGGACACCTTTTTTTTGGTAACCGGCAAGTGCTTCTTTCACAAATTCCAGACGCTTTCCTGCACTAGCACGCTATGCCAGCGGGTTAGGCATTGAACTCCAGTGAGAAAAAAAAGAAAGCGTGACGGTCCACGACTCCAGCAAAGGTGAAAGTTCAGAAATGCGCGCGGGTAACAACACACATTGAATCGACGTCGTCAGCAGGTCCCAGCGGCCACGACTGCGCAAGCAAAGCAACGACGCTTTTGCGCCTTCAAATCCGTCTACCCCGCTTGTACGCAAAAACACCCCCAGTTTCAAACCACTTCCGCAAAACAACTTGAAATTGGTTATGCGACTGCAAGATGGCCCCAGGCATGCGAATTTCGAAATGGCGGAAATTTGTCTGGCGCAGTTGAACTAGATTAACTTCACTTGGCGCCAGGCCAATCTCAGGGATCGCTTAGATTCCATGCAAAATGCGGCCACAATCAACACACTTTTCATATGCAGCCAGCGCGCTCAGCTAGGTGAAAAAACTGAAAATTGACAAGTGTTTGTGTGGTCATGTTGTGTCGACTGGCACCCGATAACTCATCTAAGGGACTAATTTGGGGAGTGCGCCTACGCTTCTCCTAAGTTGAGATCCTCGCCAACCTTGACCAAAGACAGTGGGAAACCTACGCCTGTCGCAGACTAGGCCAATCCAAGATGGCAATACTCGCGCTCGCTGGTCTCAGAGTACCGTACTTTGCGACTTTGGTTGGCGCGGAGTACCTCTGTTCCCGTCAAGTTGCCCAACCTAAGTGCTTCAGACAGCTATGAACATCCTATTGGAGACGTTGACGGTCTGCATGGATGCGCAGCATAATGTCATACTACAGGAAACACAGCCATACATCAATAAGTGCATGTCCTGAAGCAGGATCTACAGGCACATAAGCAAGAAGGAGAGGAGAGCGTCATGCCATCCGCACACCGCCTCGAAACAGCCAACCCACGCAGCATCCGGAGACCATCGCCATTCGTATACGTAAATCACCGCAAGAATGTAAAGACCAAACCAACCAACCAACGTGATAATTCGATCAAATTGTAGAGCTGACGCCACATGAACTTCTCTAACGAAACGGCTGGGGTATAAAGGACAAGCAGGGGGCGTTTCAACCACACGTGTCCTCCCTTGACCCCAAGGGAGGACACGTGTGGGGTTATAGGCAGGGTCTTTAACGTATGCCGACCCGACAAATAAATTTACGGCCATTTTCGTCAATGTGTGTGTTGCGGCGACAGAGAACCTTACGCCACAAAGGGCTGTGCCCATAAGTTCCTGTCACAGTCAACTAACAGAACATTCAATCTGTTTACATGCAACATGTACTGCAGGGCATCGCGCAGGCAGCCGGTAAAACGAGGGGTAATTCGAGAAGCCCCATCAATAGCAAATAACTCACGCCTGCTAATTGTGGGAGACTTTTAACACAGCCCACGAGCTGTGGGGATAAACTTACAACTGAAAAAATGGGAAGGCAATAATAGAATTTATCGAGGGAGAACATCTAACGTTGCTAAACGGCCCTGAAACACCTATTCGAGCGGGCACCAGCGTGTCCAGAGACACCAGCCCAGATCTCGGGTTGTTTGCGAAAACTCTTGACATCACCTGTACTAAGACAAAGGAACACCTCGGATCAGACCATGACATAATCCATCTGTTAGCCAAGGCCCGTATTGGCTCAGTCCACATCACATACTGGGACCATTTCTTCCAAGACAGACTCAAACAGAACTTCGATTAAGATCCTATGTAGAGCTAGCGCAAGACACCCCCTGAGATGCCCAAGCGCACACTTAGACTGCAGCCGCTTCTTACAGAATACCGTTTGTAGACCTCCACGTATGGGAAGCGTGACACGGCCTGACGAGAAGATGGAAACGGCAAAGCCGCAGCAGAAAGCTCCGGAAGCGCATATAGCTCATAAACAAGGAGCCTGCGGAACACGCGGCAGTGCTCTGAAGGGAGAATTGGCTAGAACTGTGTGATACCCTAACCACACGCTAACCACAAAGAAAAAAAAAACATGGCATCTGATGGGGCACTTTGTGGACCTCCTGAAAAGTAAAGAAGCTTCCAACAGGAACATGACGCGCACGCTCAATGCCTATTCGGGAACCAGCACCGACCTTCTCAAGGACCTGGAGGAGAAGTTCCTGCAGACGGAGGGAGGCCTTCCCCCATTCCGTACGCAGGAAATCCCTACTAAGAATTGGACAAGGAAATTCAACTTTTCGAGCTCCGAGCTCCGATAGCTTACAGCAAGCGGAATAGTTCCCCGGGTTTCCTCACCCCCAAATATTAACCTTGTTCGTAACTACAACCTTGGCCTGCGGAATAGCAGGTACAACTGTTCCGGCAAAAATACGCTTTACGGCCCTTTTCCTTAGTTTTAAGACAGGCTGTTTTCATTTTCCACTGACATAATTTCATAACACATTTCCATTTTCCGCTTACACATTTTCCGCTCACTAAAACGTTTCAATCTAAGCCAAGGATGAAACTAAGGCGAGCGCAATGTTTAATGGCGGTCCATGACGACACAGACAGCTTTGATGTGAGCCGCATAGACGCTAGCGCCAGATACCTCTCTAGTGTATATTGTAAGAAACTGTATGGGAGGAGGTACTCGCTCCTGCCACACGTCATTCCTCACGGGCTGCCTTGCTCTAGACCTGGAAGGAGCTTTCAACAACTTGGTACATGACGCCATACCCCTAAACCTAACCAACGCAGGACGCGGGGAACGGGACTGCAAATACATTGTTGACTTTCTTTCCAACAGAAGGCGAATCGCCACACATCGAAAACCTGGGACCGATATTCCAAACATCCTGCATCGGCAAAATGATTGAAAGAATCATCCTGAACATTCCTCAGAACTATCTTGAACCTTGCTGAAGATCGGGGACGTCACTTCTAAACCCATCACCCTCGAGTGCAAAGGGACTGCCCAAGACTCGGTCCTCCCCCAACTGCTGTACAACCTTGCGCTCCTGCATCACCAAACCAACTGGGAAGTCTACCAAATTTGAGCAATGCCCTATATGCAGACTACGTGACCCTCTGGACTGACTCCGATTCCCTAGAAAGGTGGCAGGACACGCTCCAGCTGGTCGCCGAGATGGTGAATCAGTATGCACAGACTGTGGGCTGTCGTGGTCGTCACAAAAGTGTGAGCTACTTGTGATGAGGAGGCGACGAACCAGGAAGAACACTGACAACACCAAAGCCATACTTGAACGGCATGACATCAAGCCAAGCAAGAATATCAAGATTCTGGGGCTTCCAATCCAGGCAGATGGCAAGAACGACGAAATTGTACGCTGACTCGCAAAGAGCGCCAAGCAAGTCACGAACCGACACAGAGGCATAAAAGAGGGTGACACGGTCAGGCTAGTTCAAACCTTCCTCCTCTCAGGAATAAGGTACTCTGCTTCATACGTCACCTTGAGGAAAACAGTAGAGGACAAACTTTATGGGCTCATTAAGAAATCAATAAAACAAGCACTCTGATTGTCTATCAGAGCATCGTCGCACAAATTGCTTGGACCATGGCCCTCTCAACGCAAAGCCCTGTCTGCGTTATTACAGTTTCTCCAGGACATCGGTGTGTCTACGACGTTGCAGCCTTCCCGCCATTTTAAGAAACTTTTAACTCAATACGCTGAAGTAGCACTGTGCTTTGTTTTTATTTTATTCATTTTTCTTTTTTCTCTACTTCTAGTTTTAACTACACCTACTACCTTTTTCCATCTCCTCCTTTCCCCGCAGAGTAGCATATCGGAGAATTCTTGTCGTCGGACCTCTCCGCGTTTTCCTTTGCAATAAAAAATCTCTCTCCCTCCCTCTCTCTCTTCCCATCCATCTCTATCTCCTTCTCTGTCTCTGTCTCTATGGGGCTACACAACACCATGGTAGAACTATTTGAGGGCCACTTGTGAAATCAAAAGGCATGGCTCGGACGCGCGCAAACGTAAAGTGCTAACCACTCAAGTGTATTCCGCAAGATCAGTCCCAGTCACCGGCCATCCCGGAATCTTGGCGTCAATCCATTAAAGTGCCCCCAATTCCCGTAAATAGGCATCCGAATTGCCATCAGGGCCGCAGGTAAGCGTGCGCGGAAGTGCTAAACAAGAGTTATTCCCGAAGTGCCACCACGGCGTAAACTGACGCAGCCCACTACAACGGCAAAATGGCCATGGCGGCCGCGGTGACGTACGGACGGGAACATCTGACCAGTACGTCTATTTCACGAGTGACAGCTAAAGAAACGGAAGAACTTGTCATTGATCTCGCCCTGACGCAAACAAAAACTTTCACCTTAGTCACGCAATCACAAGAGGCCTGCCGTAGCTTCATATCCAGCTGGGTGGCACCCGGGACCCTACGCATGCTAGAAAACAAGACGCCAGACAGGAATGTCTCAATTGTGTGGACCACGGCCACTCTTTGAGGAAAGGCAACCAACACGCTTATCTCACGGCCCGAGATCTCGCCCAACAGGCTGCGGAGCCCACAACACTTACAGTCTTCAAGAAGTTACACAACACTACAGGATCGTTAGAACAACGTTCCCCGTCTCACATCCAAGTCTCACGAACAGTCAGAGAACCATACTCAGACTTGCACAGACTAACACATTTCCACATCCAATCAGGATGCACCTGTTATTCCCAAGTCACTTGGAGCTCAATGTAAATTGTGCAACCAGACAGGCACTCCAAAACACGTCATATGACAGTGCGAAAAGAACCCTGCACTGCCGTATCTGCTGTGATCTGCTAACGAAGGCGTGTTCGATGCTTAACCGTTGCGTAGAAAATAGAGTTGTATTTGAGTAAGCTTATAGAAACGAGGATGCTACCGCACATGTCTAAGAATCAACGTGAAAATTGTAGAAACGATATCAAACTTCGGCCACCTCTAGATTTCTGGATTCGCAATTGTGCCTGTTGTCACTGAGAATGAGCGCCACATTCCACTGAAGCAAGCGGTTGTTTTTTGGTAGTTAGGGGATTGAACTAGAGGACTCCGTTCAATACCACAGAGGTCCGAACAGGGAATGCTGCCCGGTAACATATATGACGATCTCAAACTATCTAAAGCTCAAACTGAGGGTAGTACTGCAGAGCCAACAGCGAAACATCACTGCGCAGCTGCATTTCCTTACGGCTTGAAACTCACAATGCCGACTGGCTCTAAAACCCACTTTTCCATTTAAATATTTGTTCGTATGCTAAATCTTATTAAAAATTACATTCAAGTGTGTAAAACTGTTGGAACACCCTGCCTAAATAATTGGGGTAATATCATTGTATATGTGAGAATTGCCGGAGTTGCATTTTGCAGTTTTCATGTAGAACATGCCAATTTCTTGATAAGTCGTCGTCTCTCTTGCGTTTATTATTTGTGTCTGTTTTTGTTGTGTCGTAGTTATGTGTGTATGTATATAGCCTTTCTTGTCAATAAAGCCTCAGTTGATGTTTAGCGCTCGTCCCGTGTCACTGTCTTTTCTTGTGTCCCCGTCTAGTGCGCCTTTTACCATGTCGAAGTCGTATCACCAACTAGCCCAAATTTCTGCGTTGAAGAGTAGTAGTTAAACGGCGTCAGGCAAACAAAGTAGCGCTTTTTAGTCACTATTCCCAACTTCCAAGTATTCTTTTTCATCCTTCCTTATTTTACGAGGCGCACGAGTCAGCCGCAATGGCCATTGAACATGAATGTGAGCAGTGGGCTTGGTGAGTTTACCCCATTGATCTTCATTTGTCCAGCGGATTTATGGGACCATTGAGCGGTTGTGTTAAGCCGTTTGTGCCTTTGTGCCATCATAAACATTGACATTTTTGGTTGTTCGATCGTAGATGCAGTCTGCGCACATCTTTGTTCGGAGTTATTTAAACTTGTTAAAAAATTCATGGTGCCTATATTTAGGATCTTGCAGGCCTAAAACGACATCTTGTCTGCTTCTTAGGCGCCTAAATGGCACTTTTTAATGCCCAAAAATTCGGCCTCCAGTATCAATACCTGCTGGGACATGCAACCACGCATATCAGCTGGCACTTCGCATCCGTGAACTGTTTAGGCTTTTTATATCAAATCAAATCAAATATTTCTTTTCATTTTCAACAAAAAGAGGCGGATGCCCCTGTATTGACAGAATTGCAAAGCGCACCAAGAAATACATTCCATCAAGACGCCTTCACTGACGCCGAAAAAAACAAAATAGCAGTACTGTACACAGAGATAGTCGCGAATTCACAAGGAAAACACCAAGAAACACCACCAAGAAACACTAATTCCTACTACGAAAACATCCACAAATTGTTGTACACAGGGCATAAAAAGAAAGCATTGTTGTACACAGGAACAAAAACCTTGTTGACCACAGGGATAGTCGCACAGATACATACGCGCTCCTTGCTTTACACTATGGCAGAAAAAAACACTTCTCGGGCAAATTCATTTCAAAAGTGCAAACGAATACAAGTAATAACAATAAAATGGACCACAAGCAATCAGAAATGTCACAGTCCTTGGCAGGCGACGTATATTTACAGCGTTCTCTGTGAATTTATTTGAAGTGGCTAAGGCGTTTCGCTGCTGAGCACGAGGTCACGGGTTCGATTCCTGGCAGCGGCGGCCGCTTTGCTGATGGAGGCGAAAAGCAAAAACGCCCGTGTGTACGAGATTTCGGCGCACGTTAAAGATCCCCAGGTGGTCAAAATTAACCCGGAGCCCTCCACAACGGCGCGCCTCATCGCCTGCGTTGCGTCGGCGCGTTAAACCCTACAATCAATCAATCAATCAATCAATCAATCAATCAATCAATCAATCAATCAATCAATCAATCAATCAATCAATCAATCAATCAATCAATCAATCAATCAATCAATCAATCAATCAATCAATCAATCAATCAATCAATCAATCAATCAATCAATCAAATGTATTTGATAGATGGGGCAGTGTATAGTTTATCGATTGAAAATCATAGTTGTTTCGTGGGGTGGGAACAGGCCACGTCTCCGGGAAATCTGTGTCGTGTCAGTGAGGTTTTTTATGTAGCATCAAGAGGTCATTATAAAACAAGTTATTGTTTTTATTTTCCACGCAGTAAGGCAATGTCGAACGGTAGTTGTAAACGTGGCTTACATTAATTACTCGGTACCGATTAAAAAATTCCTGGGTGTGACAATAAAAAGAAACTTTTGCTACAACTCTCATTTCCCTTTTCTGTAAAAGTAACAACTTGTTAATATTCTTTATTGTAGTTGTTTTTTTTTCAGTTTCAGTTTCACTTTATTATACCAACCCATGAAACAACATAGCATTAGTATACAGGCAGGGGTCCCATAGTAAAGAACACTGCAGGTGGGACGCCTCATGGTTAATAACAAAGTGAAGAATAGGTGCAGTCGCTGAACAACAAATTATGCATAAGGATTACACGATTGAAAAACAAATTATTAAGCCACGAACTCTCAGAATAGTGTCGACATATGTCGGATAAAAGCAGGAGTAAAAAATGCTTAGAGTGGGCGAGAAACTAATCTACTTACAGATGCATGTTCACATGTGGTTACACGCACATATACAGAAATACACATATCTACAGTTATAGGGTCTAATGTATTTTCACCAGCTAAAACAGATTTTTTCAAATACATGGCCACATACACATATACGCATATTCGTAAGGTTTAGGATATCGCCAGGTGCGCCAAACATGATGTGTTATGATGGGTAAAGTGAAGAACGAAGTAAGCGCTTAAATGACTTGAGAGATCGGGAGGTTTTGATAATGTACGTCAAGTTATTCCACTACTTAATTGCGGCAAATTCAAAAGTGTGCTTTCCGTAGTTCGTCCTTATTGTTGGGAGTATAAAATTATTTTGTTCCGAAAATCGGGTGTTATTATGGTTAGCCAGATCCCGTCTACCTATTATATAGAGGAGATTTTGGTTGTTGAACAGGCGGTATGCCGTAATGCTTACACTGAACGTTATAAGCCTATCTAGAGAGAAAATTCCCAGTTCTCGATACAGAGGATTGACATTGGTATTGTAAGGGCTACGAGTGATAATGCGAAGTGCTTGATTTTGGATATGTCGCACTGGTTCTAAATGAACTTGGTAAGTCAGCCCCCAGGCTTCGATGCAATATCTCAGATGGCTGTGAATGAAAGCATTGTAGAGTGTAAGCAGTGTCTGCGGGCGAAAGTAATAGCGGGCTTTGATAAGTACTCTTATGCCATATGCCATCTTTTTCTCAGTGCAGTGGTATGGGCATTGAATTTCAAGAGATTGTCAAGCTGAACTCCAAGGAATGTGCATTGATTGCAAGGAAAGATAGGGTGCATATAAATGTACAACGGTTGCAGGTTGCTGGTTTGATTCCGGGAACTGAAGACTACGTACATTGTTTTCGACGGATTGATTACTAGTTTGTTTTTATGACACCAGCTGTTTACATATGAGAGATCTCGGGATAATCTGTTCGTAACTGTTTCTATTGATTTATGCGAAGTATAAATAGTCGTATCATCAGCATACATGAGACATTCTGTGGAGGCAGAAAGACAGGTAGGAAGGTCGTTTATGTAGGCTAAAAATAGTAAAGGCCCTAATATGGACCCTTTGGGGACACCAATGTTAATTATTTTTTATCTGAAAGTGCCCCACAAACAATAACTATTATTACTCTGTTTAACAGATAATTACGAAAAAGCTGCAAAGGTGGTCCTACTATGCCATAAGCAGCTAGTTTTCTGAAAAGGATGTGGTGATCGATGGAATCAAATGCTTTCGTAAGGTCCAGAAAAACCGATCCAACAAGCTTACCCTCGTATATTTCACGTTTGAATTTGTCAGTAAGTGCTATGAGCGCTAGGGTGGTCGAATAACCAGGGCGAAATCCGAATTGTCTTGGTGTAAGAATACTATATTTCTCGAAGTAGTTAGAAAGCCTGTGTTGAATTAATTTTTCAACCACCTTACTAAAGAAGGGGAGTATAGATATGGGTCGATAGTTTGTTATTTGGTTGTTCCCCAAATTAGGTGCGCATAACCAAGCTGAAGGGAAATTAAGGAATGGTTTAACTAGAGATTTATGCGCTCAGGCAGCATATTTCTATTTCTATCGATAAGGCCAACTGTTTTACAAAGTTTTTTTGTGTATTTCCTTAAAATGGTAATCCCACGTGAGGTTACTCGAACATACGCTCCTAACGCCTTCATGCATTCAAATATTTCTATTTTGCGTTGACCAAGGCGGACTTGAGGCAGAACAGCTGTGGTATTTCATAAGTGTAGAAGTGCTTCATATGGCGACTTTGACAAAGGGTCTTGTTCATAGTTTGCAGCTACGCGTGCAATGTCGTACAATATGTCGCACAATACGCTGAAATCCTGCCCTAGTCCTTTCCTTGCGTTTATTTTGCTAAAGCCGCTAAGGAAAGCGACCGGAAGTTTTTAAAGTGTTAGACCGAAGAACTGTTATTTAAAGCTCTGTGAGGTAGTCAGTGTAACCAAAAGTATTGGAAAGAATGTTGGAAACTACCTTTGACAGCGCTTCAGGTTAGAAAAACAATACGAGCGAAAAATACCTGCACAGCTTCGTGACCGATGAGCAAGGGAGTGATCTCGCCAGCTAACGTCCGCAATTCCGCACGAGAGCACCAGGAAAGCCAACCCGCCAAAGACAACTTGAGCAGCGCACAACACAGTTGCGCAGAGCAAGCGAAGCCTGCGTGAAGAGAGCGTCGGGGCCGCCAGCAGCGAAGACGAGAATGAAGCCGCGGGTGAACATGCCGCACTTTCAAGTCTTCCTGATTTCTATTTTTTGCTTGCGACGGCGCTCGACGGTTCAGAGTTGGCGCTTTCAGGTTCAGCTCTTTCAACACTTCAACACAACGTCAGCGACCTTCAGCCGCGCCCTACTCAAAGCGCAGCTGCCGACGTCTCATAGTGCCGAAGGCATCGGTCACGTATACACACTCGCCGGTAGTGGAACCTTAAGTGACTACCGGCGGGGATGGCCTCGTTTTTATTCCATTTATAAAATTTGTTTGAGACAGGAAGCGCGACATCCCGGACGCTTTCCCAAGGAAGTTTGATACGGCAAGCCGTCACCGCTACCAAAGCTTCAAAACTTTATTTTCTTGTGACCAACATTACTTTTAAGCCAAAAGCGTTTGCCTTTTCTTCGATGTAGGAGGCGATACATGAAGGGAACTTCTAAAAACTAGAAAAAGGAGGATAGAAATATCGAAGAAAGACTTTTTCTAGCAGAAACGAGCGGACACAGGAAGTTGGGAAGATTCAACTTCAAATTCAAATTTATTCAGAAAAGTACAAGAAAAGTACAATTGGGGGAATTTACAGGACGAACCGCAGGCGAGATCTTCTATGCTAGATGTTTTTGATATAAGTTGTGAGCGCAATGCAACGAGTAAGTGGTGCAGACGTTATACAAATTTTATAAAACATAGTTTAACAATGGGATATTGTAGAAAATACAACACATTGTGGGAAAAACTGAAAAATTGGAATCAAATGACCACAGAACCAGCAGAGAAAGATGTCACACAAGTAAAATATTTCTAGGAGTTAGTAGGGAGTAGCTAAGAACATCTTCAAATTTCTTTTGAAGGGTTGAAGTGAGCTAACAACCTTTATTTCCAATGGTACGTCGTTCCGAAAAGAAACGGCAGAAATAAGTAGACTATATTTGCCATAATTAATTGTTACCTTGGGCAATAACCGTTCTGACGGGGGAAAATTTAGTGCAATTAAGGTTGGTTAAAATGTGGAGAGAGAAAATGCCAAGATCTAGGAGGTGATGCACAACTTCAAAACAAAAACAACAGAACTACAGAGCCATACAAATACATCTTTGGCAGAGGTAATATATTAAGTTTAGTAAAGATAGGAAAAGATGGTGACATTTTTGGGGAACATGTTGTTATACGAAGTGCTTGTTTTTTAAGTTTTTCTAACGATGACAGGTGATTTTGATACGATCGACCCCACGACGTGATGCAGTAGTTTAAGTGGCTATGAACAAATGCATAATATAAATCCAGCAGAGTTTTCGTACTGAAGTACAGACTAGCTCTAAAAAGCGCTCGAATGCCGAATGACTGTAGTGAAGGGGCCGTGCAGAGTGGGGGCCAATCCGCCGGTACCGGTGGCGTAACATGCGCGCTAGAGAAAGCAGGATCGAGGAAGCAGGGAAGAAGAAGAAGGACGTCGGAAGCTGTTCGTTTCGGAGGCAGCAAGACGGCCACCCTCGCGGTGTAGGCCCGAGGACCGTCGCCGGCTCTCCCGTCTGAGCCACCACCCGGGCTGTCAACGAGACGACGGCCAAAGAGACCACCACAAGAACGTGTTGCGCCAGTCAGCGTGAGCGGTGTTCCGGTGGCATGGAGCGCGGGCAGCGAGGCCTCGCCATGGCGCAGGCCTAAGCACTTCCGTCCCGCCGCTAGCCATTGGCCACCGTCACGTCCCTGCCAGCGAGAGGGCAACTCCTCATCGACTTCACTAGTCTGCCCTGTCGCCATCCAGAGAAGTACGTCTCCGCGTCGTCGCATCAGCGATCGTCTCGTCGCGTGATCGGCGTCTGTGAGCGCGTGACTTTCTTCAAGACTTTGTTTATTGCCTTCCGCACTTGAATGTTCCCGCATCTACTTCGCTCGTGTGCTACAGTGTCTGTTCCGGCTTTCTCCATTATCCAGCTAATATAATGTGTGTGCGTGTGCGAGAACACAGTAGACAAGTCTCGTGACTTTCTATGCGGCCCGGCCTAACATTCATTACAATGACATCTTTTTGCAAATGGAGGAAATATGGCATTGGAACCTTAGGTGAGTCTACAATAACACTTAAAAGGGCGTTTGCTTCCGCAGTAGAATGGGATTCTGACCTACATGGAGGTAAAGATTTACTTGCAATTTTTTGTTCGGGGAGTGAAATACCATTAGGGACGATTTGGTCGAGTTAATTGATACTCTGTTATTAGCATGCCAATTTTCAAGGGAGGATGAGTCATTTTGCAAATCGGAATTTAATATCGCTGCATCAGGATTGTCTGAAAAGATGGTGGTATCGTCTGCGTATAGAATGCATTTCGAGCGCGTGAGGCACTGCGGTATGTCATTTACGTAAGGAAGGAATAAAAGCGGCCCTAAAACAGAGCCTTGGGGGACGCCTTTCCGGGTATAAGCAGAGGAAGAAAAAGTGCCATTGACGCAAACAATTTGCCTTCTATAAGACAATAAGCTTTTAAACAGTTGAAGTGGGGATCCAGCTATTCCGTATAACTGAAGTTTAGTGAAGAGGATATTGCGATCACTGCTGTCGAATGCTTTAGATTAGTCAACGAATACCGAGCCGGCGTAATACCTTTGGTCAATGAATAATTTATTGCTATCGACAAAACATGCCAAAGCTGTATCTGTTGAAAGGACAGGTCGAAAGCCTATTTGACTGTGGGTTAGTATATGAGATTTTTTATAGTAGTTAGACAGCCTTTTCCGAATATCTTTTCAAGCGCTATGTCGAGAAATGGAAGGTCTGAAATCGGTTGATAATTTTATATTTAATTCGGATCGCCATTTTGTAGGCCGGAACAACTTTAGCCAATTTAAACACGCCTGGGGACACACCGGTTTTAAAGACAAGATTGAAAGCAGAACTTAAGTTTGGGAGAATGAATGGACAAATCAATTTGATGTGTTTTCTCTGAATTTTATCTAGGCCAGGACCAGTCGCTTTTAGCCCTGAAATAACGGCTTCAATTTCCGCAGGGTTGGTAGGAATAAGAAAGACTGATTGCGGCTGGCGAGTAAAAGTGGGCGTGTGCACTAAAGAAGAAGGGTCAGAAGATTGTTGTGGAAACATATTGATTGAAACAGTTCGCGATATCGCGCGGTGCTGTGACAAGCGAGTCGTTCGTTAGAACGGACGTGACCGAGTCACGTTGATGTGGTGTGTTGAGGAATTCGCGTATCAACTGCCATTTTCTTTCGGTATTGCTTCCTCCGTCCCGAATTTGACTTTCATAATAGCTTCGTTTGGCCTTTTTAGCAATACGGATAACATATTGGAATATCGTGTATAACTAGTTTCGAGGTGCGTGTTAAATGGTTGTCGCTTAGCTTTTTTAATACAGGTTGGCTTCCTTTCGTAAAGAACATAGCAAGCCATTAGACAACCAAGGACAACGAGGGGGGTGGTAACGCCGATTGGACACCTGAACAGTATAGTGGACGAGTCAATGGTTGATATAATGGTTTCACAAAGCATTTGCACGGCTATGTGAGGATCTGATGTATCGAGTATCGCAGATCAGTCAGTATCTGATATCAGTGTGTATTCATCCCCATCAAAAATAGTTCGAAACATGGCTTGATGATAGCAGCAACAGACCGGGCAGCGTTCATAAATACAGGGTAATTTCACTTTCAGTAATTTCAGTTTCAATTACGCCTGCTTCAAAGATTGAACTGGAATTTATCAGGATGTTATCAATTAGTGATTGTGTGCCATGATTCGGACACCCGGTAGGAATGTTAAAAAGACACTGGAACCAATAGCTGTAAATGCAGGTGATCTATTCCAGGGTATCATAGTTTGAATCATCGAGAAGATTAATGTTAATGTCCCCAAAAATAAAGACGTTTTTTACATGAAGGTTGGTGAAGTATGTCCGAGAGCATGCTTGAAAAAATTGCAGGATCAGAGGAGGGAGATCGATTTTCAACGCGACAGACGACATTGGAATGATTATCCTTTAAAGGAGCCATGAAGACAAAACACAAGTTTGTGTTACTCGAAATATTTCGTGTTTTATAGTGCCCCCACCCGTTGTCCGAATGCAAACGATGCTTTATTCACTGAGAAATTAATTAATTTAAGGTAAAATTTTGATTTTCCCGCTAAATCGTGCGTTTTTGTGTCCGCAATGACATCACAGGGCTTTGTTTACGGTTAGTTAACCTAGATGGCACCACCACACCACGGCAAGCCGTTTTCTGCCTTTGGTTTGTTTGTGAACGTATTTGTACCTGGCTTGTTTTGTTCATGGAGACAATCGCTTCGTGAAACATGGTGCTCGCTCGACAAATACGGTCACGTAAGACATCGTCACTTGCGTCAATCGGCCAGTGTCGTCTGAAACAACCACAAAGCACCGCATTACTGTGCAGCTAACCCACGCATAGTGCGCGCAGTAACTACAGCCGTACGCATCGGTACTTATATGTTTACGTGTGCTTTCTTACCTTACACTGTTTTTCCCACAATTCTTAGGGCTTACAAAAGATGTGGCCTAAATTTAAGCGCAAATAGCTCGTTCGGCAAGCTTATAAGCTCTGCCTAATTTGCGTTTGCTTTTGCCGCCCTCCGCCAATTGCAAGGCTGTCTGGTATGGCATCATAGGTTCTGTTGTGGGAAATGGGCTAGTGGGTCGCATGGCCATTACCTTTTTCCCTAATTATGTAGCTTATTTTGCGTTAAAAGTGGTGTCAGTGTGATTCTAACGAGACAATCTTTTGAATGAACCAAACTTGTGTTTTCTCTTCATGGCTGCTTTAAAGGTTATGCTTCAAATTCGACCCATACATATTCACAAGAAGGAACATTTAAATTTATATCAAAATGCAGTTTATATGCCTTGTCATTCAAAACATAAATACCTGAGCCTCCGTACGAGCTACCGTCACGATGACCGTATTCACTTCTGTAGCCTGGATATATTAAAAATATCATTATCATGGACAGAAAGCCAAGCTTCTCAGATAACGGAAAATCGTTGTTCAAACGAGTGGACGGTAGTTGAAATGTTTTCTTAGTTCCTGCGCAAGCTTCGGGCGTTAAAGTAAATTCCGAAAAAGCAAGACGACGTATTGATCAAAGTGGTGTTGACGTCACTCATTGAGACATAAGCCACCAGGCAAGAATGGGTATGAACGAAAGAAAAGCCGCTTAGCTCATGTTATTTTTATCCGAAAACCCGAAGATCCTGATCGCAGCTGATACGATGCACGCGGCTGTCGAGGGTCTCCCCGGCTTCGATCACACAATGTTCGGTACAGAGGAACATCCATTTGCTCTGTTTCTTCAGTTCGAGCGCTTTTCCGAAGACGATTTCGTTCTCGGGGGTCAAATGCTCATTCACATAAATGGGTTACACTTTGGAGTTTTGCTCTTTAAGAACAAGAACAAGAACATAGCGACACCGAATCCGTTCCGCCCACGCAACGTCAACACGTGGTGTAACCCCTGCAAAAGTAAAAGTAAAATGAAGAAGAAAAGTAAATGATAGGAAGGAACGCATGTGAAAATAAGAACCCCTTACATAGGAGATTTATAAGAGTACAAGCGACCGGACCTGCTGGTGCGATCAACCGATACCTATGCAACGAAATAGTTCTAGAAATTTGAAAGCGCGACTTTTACTGCAACGCAGTAAATGTCTAACCCCCCAGTTTTCATTCCAGTGTCACCGATTTAGGCGCGCCACTCCGCGGCTCCTCCTCACTGCCGCTGATACCTCTTTCACAACTATTTTCCCCCGCGCCTCCACCGATTTCCCTTTGGTAAGTTGCAAAGTCGGCAGCTAACAGCGGTAGTGCGGCTATCAGATGATTGCAAAAAATAAACAGAAGCACGAATCGGCGTAAAAAATGCACTGATGGTTACTACACTCCATATTACGAAATTTGCCCGCAGCGGGAGCTGCAGTCTTCTCGGTCACGGCGCATTTCTGCTGCCTTTCAGGAAGTGTTCGCGGGATCAGAGAACGCACGGCGGCGTGCGCTACTCTGCTGCTACCTCGCAGTGCACAGCCGCCACCGCCAGCCAGCAATCGTGTTTGAACCTCCCGCGCGAATGTCACGTGGTTCGGATTAGCCCCACACAAGGGAGCAGCGAGCGTGTTGCATATGGTGTTTGAACCTCCCGCACAAACGTCACGTGGTTTGGATTAGCGGAGAATCGAACAGCGTGTGGGGAAAGTGTCAGGGGGAGGGCACTCCTCAGTGGCGACACATGAGACAGAAGTGAGTGAGTGAAAGAACTTTATTGGGGGCCCGGCGATGACGCGAGCTCGTCGCGCACCCGGCTAACCCACGTCGGTACCGGCACGTCTAGCCCACCGGTCCGGTCGCGGGCACGCCGGACTGCCAGGATTTGCTTGTCTAGAGCGGGGCTACGCAGAAGAGAGTCCCACTCCTCCTTGCTGAACTTGGGGCATGCGGACCCGCACTCCCAGAGCATGTGAGCTAGAGTAGAGGTCTGTCTGCAGGACGGGCAGGCGTCGTCGCGATATACTTCGGGGTAAGCTTCGTGTAGAACTGCCAGACACGGATATGTGCCGGTCTGTAATAGTCTAAGGGAAACGGCTTGCGCCCTATTCAACTTGGGGTGAGGAGGTGGAAATAGCCTTATGCAGAAGAATTTTGTGACCTCGTTATAAGTAGCGGGAGCATCCCTGTGGCCTTAAAGGGGAGGGGAGCCAGCTCTCCTTACAGAGGAAGCGCGGTCAGTGAGGTCGCGCGCAGCCTCATGAGCAGACTCATTGATGTTCGGGGGAGCACCCGCGACAGATCCTACATGAGCAGGAAACCAGTGAATTGAATGATGCGTGAGAGCATCTGGACTCCAAACGCTAAGAAGGCGAGCAGCTGGCTTAGCTATGCGGCCATTCTGAAAAGGCCTGACTGACGTTTTGGAATAACTGTAGATCTCACTCCCACGACCATCTAGCAGGGCGAGGGTGATGGCGACTTGCTCGACGACTTGGGGGTCTGAAGTGCGAATGGAAGCGCTGTTAGAAAACTTGCCGCTGAAGTCGACCACAGTGACGGCAAAGGTCTTCCCATTGCTGTACTCCGCGGCGCCAAGGAAGCTTGCTCTAATGTTTTTTGCTCGATCTGTTTGAGGGTCGCTACTGCTCTCGCCTTGCGTCTGCCCTCGTTTTCGACAGGATGTACGTTTCGGGGCACGGGGGCTACTAGGAACTTCTCTCGAATGCACCTAGGGATCGGGCTGCTCCTCTAGGATCTTGCTGAAGGGTAACCTTGCTCTTCGAGGATGCGTTTGCCTGCTGCTGTGGTGTTCAGGCGATCGAGTTGCGCACGTTCTTGGGCTTCGGCAATCTTCTCGGCGGTGTTGTGTACCCCCAGCTTGAGGAGATCCTCTGTATGGGTCCTGATGGATAATCCGAGAGCTCTTTTGACTACTTTACGGATGAGAGCGTTGAGCTTGTCTCGTTCCGCTCGGAGCCAGTTGTGCATAGAAATTGTGTACGTGAAGTGGCACAGTACGAAGGCATTGATCAGCCTGAGGAGGTTGTCCTCGTTCATGCCTCGGTGTCAGTTTGCACTTCTGCGAACGAGCTGGAAAGCGTCTTCCGTCTTTGCGATGATTTTGCGGAGAGCCGTTCCATTCCAGCCATTGAATTCGACAAACATGCCCAGGCCCCGAATGACGTCGACCCTGGGTATCAGCCATCAGACCTGTGTGTGGGAAAGGCACTAAGAGAAATGACGCCGTAGCCGCACGTGTCGTACTACACTTCCCCCTTCGCTAGATGCTTCTCACAGTTTTCTTTCCTTGCTGCTGCGTTCACTCACTCCGTTACGCTGACATAAACAGACGCCGCTCCCGCGAAGCCCGGTAACGGCTGCATGGCTGGCTCCTAAAACGACCGAAACCCGCCGTCGCCGTTTCCGCTCAAATCCCACTTCACTAAGTATCTGCGAATCCCTCCCGATAGAGGAGAACAGCCGAAACTTCGGCTTTGTTTTTCAAATTGGAAGGTCTTCCGAGCGATATTTTCTGCGGTGTCTTTCACGCCTAAGTATGCGCCATCACAGGTTGCCGGTTTATGCGTGCATGGTTTGCGGGTAGAAAACGGGGGGCGTGCACGCACAGCTAGGCTTCATGCCGCTACCGATGAAGTGCCGGTTGTGCCGGTGAGAGATTTAGATGTCGAAATTACATGGCTCAATGCAGTTAGTCGGCGGTCCTCCTTAATCGAGTGCTTCGGGTGTGGGTTGATGTGTTACACAGACATCTTACACAAACAGTAAGATGCATACGAGGGGGAAGGAAAACGGACAGCCGCATGTTTGTACGCGATAATAGAGCTCTAGGGCTTCCAGGTTTTGAATCGTTATGGGACGGATGCACGCCTTTCGTCTGGAAGAAGAAGAGCAAGAGTCAAAATTAATCCGTAGCCCTCCACTATGGCGCGCCTAATCGTCTGCGCTGCGTCGGCGCGTGAAACCCCGCAATCAATCAATCAATCAATCAATCAATCAATCAATCAATCAATCAATCAATCAATCAATCAATCAATCAAGAAGAGCAAGAATTGACGCGTTGGCTCGAACGCAAGCGCGAATGGGCGCAAAAACAACGGAAAGCAGCTGGAACCGCCATTACCGGCTTAAGTTCAGCTCGTCGAGTAGCGGCGAGTCCCTCCCGGATTAATAGCAACTTGCCGGCTTGGAACGCCGGCGTGAGCCAATATCACTTCGAAGTTCAATTCGAAGTTCAATTCCATTCCTCTAATTCCTCAACGCAAAAACTGCCTCAGGTGCTCTATCGAGTTACCGAGGAACGCAACATGAATCTAACGTTATCATACTGGTTGGAAACTGCCAACGTATGCAAAATCTGTCACTTGTCACCGAATTTGGGAAGTCATAACAGGTTGGTTACATATCTCGTGCATAACGACTACCCAACCACCCCTTCCTAACGAAAGTAGAGAGAAGAGCGAAAGCTAAAAGTTGAAAGCTAAAAAACCGATCGTCAAACCTTCAAGCACCCAAACCGCAAGCGAAGAACAAACCCATGCGACGATTGTTCGTGCACTAAGTAAGCGCAACTATGAACAATCTAATTGTACGCCGTTACGTAGTTTATGAGATAAAGGTATATTATTGTATCCTTTCTTCATGATCGACGCGTGTGTTGTCTTATTTAGAACCGTTACTTTTTTGTGATTTTCAAGTAAGCGTTTTGACACAGTGGAAGCCCAGTTTCAGAGAGAGAGAGAGTGAGAGAGAAAAATAGTTTGTGGTCCCTGGTTTTACGCGCGCGCTTTGTGTGTAGAGACGGAGCTCTTCGGTCGAGCAACCGTTATAAGGGGTGTGGGGATCCTGGCGCCCGCGCCATTGCGTGATCGCTAGGTTTGTGCCCTTGCGCGGCGCTCTTGCCCTCTCTCCCCGAAATGCCGGCTCGTCTCGGCGCCACTGTGTAGAGCCGAGCAGTCCTCTCAAACTCCTGCCTGAGGTGAAGGCTCCAGCGACCGTTGCTGCGATAAAACACTGTCGCGCAGCGGGCGCTCCGCCCTGGTAGCGGAGCTAACCTCACCTCATTGGTCCGTTTGAACGATGCCCGAACCCGATTCTCGCCAGGACGCGAACGCGCGCCCTGCGCGGGGGTCCGTTCGGAGGGGACGCTTCCAGGACGCCGAAGGCGTTGGCCGAAGGTATGTGACGCTTTCTTTACCAGCCGGCTGCAACTCTGTTGCGCCGGCTAAAGCCCACCAGCCCTTCCGGCTGCGGCCCGTGCCTAAGGCTGCTCCTGTTGCCCCTACGCTTGCATATAGTAAGGCCGTACCTACCACTCGACGATCACGCCGTGCGGCACGCGCCTGTGAGCGAATGGGCCCCGTCTCCCTCGCTGCTGCGAGCCGATCTGGCCAGCACGGCGATGCGCGCGCGCACAACGTGCACGCACCCCGGAATTTGCCCTGACCGAAGAGCCCACTGGCTTTGCGCCGACGACGCGCACACTTGCGCGTGGTGCCCCATCGCCCCTTTCACCTAACGGGAAGTACGTACCTGTACTGTAAATTATGTAACTGGGACTGTAAAATATGTGACTAGAACGTTAGTATAAAATAAACGTCTTCCCTCCGTACCCTGGCCATATTCCTTTGTCGCCCCTTTCTCCACCTGCCCAATAGAGGCGGTTTCAAGTTGGCGCGACGGTGTTTCAGTATCGTGAGCGTGCTCAACTAGCTCGAACCCACGGTGGTTCCTCGCAGTGTGCATGAATGCCTGCCTTGTGCAATGCTAGGGTTATGCATATTGTGAGGTAGAGAGACCACAGGGGTAATGTATTAGTTTTCTGACAGAGTGTGATTGGCCCCGCTAAAAAAGCTGTCGCTTTAAAAAGGGGGAGTGTCACACTTCCCCTTCTTGCATAAGTAGTGGGATTCCACTACTTCGTATATTATTTGCATATTAGCATGTTTTAACGGTGGGTTCTTGCGGGACGCGAGATAAAGCAGCAATTACGTTAATGTTTGCTTTTTCCCTTTCGTGGCACAGTCTGTGTCGCGCTATCTTGCTATCTGCTTTGCGTACCGTCATACCAGCGTAGTTAGTATCCTGTCGATAGCTCACAGGCCTGTCGCGCGGAGCTTGCTCACATGTACACGCCTTCGAAAAGCTTACTTGAATGATTATAAGGGAATTTACAGCATCGAGAGCTGATGCTCCTGCGCCAACGAGAGATACTGGAGGGCAGTGGCACGGAACACCGTTAACAGTTTTCAATTCACCGTAGGAAAGTCGCCACTGCTTCCCCGTTGATCTCCATTTCGCTTGTTTATTGCCCTGGCACAGATGCTCAACCCAGCCTGTTCAATACAGGACATTATTTATGACCACCTCATTTAAAGTGACAGAACCATACCGTGACGGGAGCCCTGAAAAAATAAAGAAGCATGGTTACGCAATTTGTTTCCATGAACACGCAACCAATATGCACGAGGACTTGATCAAAAGTTTGAAATGAACCGGCCGCCGTGAGTCAGTGGCTAAGGCGTTGCACTGATGAGCACGAGGTCGCGGGTTCGATTCCCGGCCACGGCAGCCGCTTTTCTGATGGAGGCGAAAAGCTAAAACGCCGGTGTGTACGAGATTTCGGCGCAGGATAAAGATCCCCAGGTGGTCAAAATTAATCCGGAGCCCTCCACTACGGCGCGCCTCATCGCCTGCGTTGCATCGGCGCGTTAAACCCTATAATCAATCAATCAATCAATCAATCAATCAATCAATCAATCAATCAATCAATCAATCAATCAATCAATCAATCAATCAATCAATCAATCAATCAATCAATCAAAAGTTTGAAATGAGGCCTTCCTATCGGAATAGTGTCGATGCTCCAAATTTCAAGCCGAATAAGGCTTCAGTAATAAGGCACGTTTGTACCCAGCGCAAGGTCATGTGCACAGAAGCACTGCAACCAAACCACGAACAAGTTTGGCACAACTGGACGAGAGGGCCGCATATTCGGATCGAAGCAAAGCACGGGGTCGCACTGCTGAAAGCTGCCAAAGCACTCGCAAAAAGCGCTATATTGGAGCCGGAACTATAACTATTGCCTTCCGGCAGCTGCGGGTTCTGCCTTGTCTTGTATAATACCTAGTGCAATCGCATATCCCGGCTACCCATTACCGTAGCCGCCGTAGCAGAGCGTGGAGGTAGAAAGCTCAGTAACATATCCGAAGCTCACTTCCTACGCTTATGGTGGATACCGTACACGCAAATCCCTCACCGACAACATTATTTTTGCTGCCTTGGTTTTGATTTACTGGAGCCCATGGGCTCCGCTGCAATACCCAGACAGACGGTAGAAAGGTTGGCGCCGTATTCCCACGAGGTGCCTAGCAGGGGCCGAGTTCTCTAAAACGACGGGGCGTCGCTTTGAAGCGACGGGTTAGCGCCATTAAAATGCATGTGTTGTGGGGTCGGGGCCGTCGCTTTGCGGTGGTCCTCATGAGGAGTGACCCTGAGTAAAGCAGTGTGGCAAGGGCGCGAAGCGACAAGTGAAACGATGGGGGGCAGTGGGTGTCGCTTCTCGCCCTTTCCGCACTGCTTTTCTCAGGGTCACTCCTCATGAGGAGCACCGCAAAGCGACGGCCCCGACCCCACAACACATGCATTTTAATGGCGCTGACCCGTCGCTTCGAAGCGACGCCCCGTCGTTTTAGAGAATTCGGCCCCTGGTCAGCTTACAAGCTACAAGGCTATTGCACGCCGGGTACAGAGGGTTGGAGGAAAGCGCCACGCACACTCGTTGTTTCATGTATAATGCGTGAACGTTCTATATTGTTAGCTCCAAGATTTCGCAGCAACAGTTTGCGGTGAGAAACACCGTGGCTTCAGATGCGCGCCGCTCGTATGCCCCCCCTGCTTCTCGATGCTATTCCCCGCCTGCTGGCCTGGTCACACGGCGCCTGCCACTGACAGAGACGCCGGTCTGCCATCGGCACCACACACAATGGTACAGAGAAAGCTATGCCTCAAAAATCCTGCCGAAGCAGGAAGAGCCGGCCTAACGGTGCCACCGGTCAGTTACTTGAGATGCCGGGTATGAGTTCTCGTTTTCGTCACCGGTACTCCCTTTAAGATATACCGATGCAGTCGTCGCCACAGATTAACTAGCCTGAAGGTGCAAGCAATGCTGACGCCGTCGTCTAAAAATCCCCATTCCATTCCCATTCCATTCCGGGGAAAAGGCACTTAATTCCATTCCCATTCCCTTCCTCCAAGCATTGTCCTCATTCCATTCCCATTCCATTCCGGCGTCTCGAAAAGGTGGAATGAATCCGGAATCATTCCGATTCCGGAGTGGTAACTCCGCAACACTGGTTCAGACTACCGACACAAAAGCCGTATGGTGATCTCTGGGCGAAAAAATGGCATGTCACGCAATTCGATTGGCCGAGACGTAAAACGACGTCATTCTTTAAAGTTATTACGACAGTTGAGGCAAGAGTCTGAATCCAGCCTTACACAAACCGTAAGGTGCTCACGACGCGGGAGGGACACACGCAGTTTCATGTATATCTGCAAGAACAAGGCCCGGATCCTTCAGAGGTTCATTCAGCTAGGAAGTATGCTCCATCGCAAATTACGATAAACGTGTTTTTTTTTCGTCCACTTTGTGGAGTGCGTCCAGCCTTGACGGTCATTCTTCTTCACAGAGTAAAATGGCACTAATTTTTTACTTTAAATATTTTTAGATGTGTATACTTTCAGCACCATCGCCGAGACCGGTATGCTGCATGGGGGTCTCGAACCCAGGTTAAAGGAAGTTGTTTGAGAGGTATAGGTGGGCTATCGCTGTCGTCAGGGGCGCATGCGTGTTCTCGTCCTTTCATTTGCCGCCGGTCTATGTGGTCCTACCTACTTAATGGCGCTGCAATGCAGTTCGGCCACAGATCCTGTGTTCCAATTACTTCTGACGGTCCTAGTACGCAAGTGTGCTTCCCCGTATACATTGTTACACATACATAGGTGCGTGTATGCATGTGTATGCGGCTGTTAGTTTAGGTATACATTAGCGTATGCGTTTATAAGTGTTTGATTATATGCACGTATATTGCCGCGAACCATACATTGGGTTTGTTTATTTGTGTTTTGCTTTTACCGCCCGGGTGCGCCGGTCTCTACGCCAAGGGAAGCGCGTGTTCCATTCTTTCCTTCTGTGCCGCATGTGTTATCTGTCGTGATAGGGAGAGCATTCCGATCTAACGTGAACAGCCCAGAATAATCTTCTTGGATCTACTATGTTCTCGATGTGAATCGACGTTTCGAGAACCACGCGCGCCGAAAGATAAAAAGCCTGCAGTGCGGACGCCGGAGCATTCGATTCTGCGACGCTCGCTGACGCAAGTCACTTTGTTGACCGCTGCTTCGCCGCCTCTGTATTCTTTTGAGTTGTTAGGGGAGCACAAGTTCGCTCCAATAAACTTGTTTCTCCTGCAAGACAACTGCGTCGTCCTTGGCTTCGTGACATCTGGTGGAGGTGCTGGGTAGGTCGGGCTCCATCTTCGGTTATTATTCGGTGCTTCGCTAGAGGGGTCTGACGTAGTTTTGCGCTCGACGAAAAACATTCGCTATAGCGACGCAGCAAAGCCAATAATTTGTTCCGTTGTTCTTGCGGTAGCGCCGGATTCACGTCGAAGGGCTGCGGGAGCTTGAAGGTTTCTACGGGGGTGCGTTCAAAGTCGGCGACCGCGATCACGTCACTTGCTTCTTGCGTTTCTTCGAGGAATGCAATTGCCGCGCCCTTGTTTAAGTGCTGGTACTCCTCGGTGAAATTAGTAACCAAAATGTGGGATTGGTGTTCCTTGAAGCGCGCAATGCCTCTTGCGACAGACACACCGCGGTCAAGAAGCAACCTTTGGTCACTCTCCACGATAGCGTCAACGTCAGGAGCAGCACCTTCACAGTAGACGGTGATCATCAAACTTGCGCGGGGTGGCAGGGTGACATGATCATCGGCTATCCTTACAGCTGCACGGATTTCGGGGTTCGATTCCGGCGTCATGGAGTGGTCGGAGGAAAACGTTATCGACTTCGTCTGCAGATCGATTATTGCGCCGTTGTCCGTCAAAAAGTCCATTCCGAGAATTACGTCGCGGGAGCAGTTGGGCAAAACGACGAACACCGCAGGGTACGTCGTGCCGTCTATGGTGACGCGCGATGTGCACGTTCCACTTGGCGTCACGAGGTGGCCTCCTGCTGTGCGTATGTGCGGACCGTCCCATCTGGTCATAACTTTCTTCAGTTTAGACGCAAATGGTCCGCTCATTACCGAATAGTCAGCTCCCGTGTCTACGAGGGCGACTACGTCAAAGCCGTCGATGGACACCTTGACGTCAGATGCAGTCGTCCTCGAGTTCCGGGTTCGTCGGGGCGTCGTATCTCTGCTTGTACGTGTTGATGGTCGGGCACTGTGCATCGTCGTTGTCGTCGTCTTCTCAACGGACGTCTCGGTCAGGTCGGGTACGCGTCGCGCCGTGTAGCTGTCGTCGTGTTCGGGAGTCTCGTCAGGGTTAGGTCGGGTCGTCGGGATGAGGGCATGTCGTGAATCACTGTCTTCAGCGCGTCCTTGCGTCGTTGGAGGGTTTCTAGTTTTTCGCCGTAGAGCAACTTCACCTCCAGAAGTTGCCGCCTTTAGTTTCCCCCGCGTGGGCTGGGGGACCTTCCACGGGCGAAGTCAGCGTTGCTACGGCGGTTCGGCGATTGGTAGGGGTAGGGCGACGGCGAACGGTTGAAACGGGCTGGTCGACGGCTGGTGTTGGACAGGTACTCTTCGATCTCCGATGGGCGCTGGCCAGTTCGGGGGCGGGGTGCGTCGACGGAGAACCCTCGCAAACCGAGCCTCCTGTAGGGGCAGCGACGGTAGACGTGGTCGGCCTCTCCGCAGTGGTAGCACAGCGGACGATTGTCGGACGTTCGCCACACGTCGGTCTTCCTTGGGGCAGGGGGTTGCGCCGCAGGTGGTCGGGCCGGCGAGAGGGGACGACGGTACGGAGCCTCGTGACGATAGGGTGCAGGTGGGCGAGGGCGATGTACAGCAGCCGCGTAGGTCATGGCTTGCGGCTCGCGAGGTGCTACTGGCGTCGTTGAAGTTCCCAGCGCTTGCTGCACTTCTTCTCTAATGACGTCGCTAAGAGAAGCGACTTGTGGTTGCGGCGGCGTCGGGAGCAGTTTCCGCAGCTCCTCCCTCACTATTTCGCGGATAGTGTCACGTAGTGAGTCGGAGTTGATAGCGCTGGCACCAAGCGTCTCCGAAACCAGCGCATTGATTGGGCGGTCGTACTGCCTCGTTCTGATTTCGAGCGTCTTCTCCATCGCGGCGGCCTCAGACGCGAATTCGGACACGGTCTTGGGGGGGTTGCGAACAAGGCACGCGAAGAGCTCTTGCTTCACACCTCGCATCAGAAACCGTAGTTTCTTTTCTTCCGTCATTCCTGGGTCCGCACGGCGGAAAAGTCGCTTCATTTCCTCGACGAAGATTACGACTCCTTCGTTCGGGTGTTGCGTTCGAGTTTCCAGTAAAATCGCAGCTCGTTCTTTTCTCACCCCGGTCGTGAAGGTCTTAAGGAACTCGCTTTTGAATTGCGTCCAGTCGGTCAAGGCGCCCTCGTGGTTTTCAAACCAAGTTCGGGCTGCATCCTCCAAGTAAAAGAAAACATGCCGAAAGGTTTCTTCATCGTCCCACCTGTTGAAGATCCGCACGCGCTCCAGCTTCTCCAACCATTCCTCTGGATCTTCAGCGGGGGCTCCCCGGAACGATGGCGGTTCCCGGGGCTGCTGCAGCATGACTGGCGACGTTGTTTCTTGTACCATGGTGTTGGTTGCAGCGTTCCTTCTCTTGGGCCCTTCTGGCATCAAACCGAACTCGGGTGGTAAACCTTGCAGGCGGAGGCTGGCTCTTGTTGGACTGGCTTGGCGGCTTCCCGAGGTTGCAGTGGGCATGAAGGGTGCGTACCCCGCACCTCCACCAGATGTCACGCAGCGGCCAAGTTGTGCTGCGACATGGAGCCCCGGAAGTCCTAATCACAGACCGCGGAACGGCATTTACTGCGGAGCTGATGCAAGGAGTATTACGCTATAGCAACACGGATCACCGAAGAACGACGGCGTACCACCCCCAAACGAACGGACTAACAGAACGTCTGAACAAGACAATCGCAGATATGCTGTCAATGTACGTTGACGTTGAACATAAGACTTGGGACGAAGTGCTCCCGTATGTCACGTTTGCGTACAACACGGCTATCCAGGAGACGACGCAGCTGACGCCGTTCGAGCTTGTCTACGGTAGAAGGCCAACTACGATGCTCGACGCCATGCTTCCGCACGTAGAAGACGACGACCTCAACGCCGACGTCCACGGATATCTTCAACGTGCGGAGGAGGCCCGCCAGCTCGCTCGAGTTCGTATAACGGACCAGCAGCTGGTGGATGCGGGCCGCTACAACCTCCGACGCCGAGACGCCGAGTACCAACCAGGGGATCGTGTGTGGGTTTGGACTCCCATCCGACGACGCGGACTCAGTGAGAAGCTCCTGCGACGGTATTTCGGACCCTACCAGATTCTACGACGTGTCGGCCAACTTACCTACGAGGTGATCCCCGATGGTGATTCCGGAACATCACGACGACGCACGCGGCCCGAAGTCGTTCACGTGGTTCGCTTAAAACCTTTCTACGGACGATAACGAATTTTATTTTTATTTTCAGACTGTCGCTTATGTTAGCATCGGGTCGATGCACTCTTAGAGGGGGGGTAATGCCGCGAACCATACATTGGGTTTGTTTATTTGTGTTTTGCTTTTACCGCCCGGGTGCGCCGGTCTCTACGCCAAGGGAAGCGCGTGTTCCATTCTTTCCTTCTGTGCCGCATGTGTTATCTGTCGTGATAGGGAGAGCATTCCGATCTAACGTGAACAGCCCAGAATAATCTTCTTGGATCTACTATGTTCTCGATGTGAATCGACGTTTCGAGAACCACGCTCGCCGAAAGATAAAAAGCCTGCAGTGCGGACGCCGGAGCATTCGATTCTGCGACGCTCGCTGACGCAAGTCACTTTGTTGACCGCTGCTTCGCCGCCTCTGTATTCTTTTGAGTTGTTAGGGGAGCACAAGTTCGCTCCAATAAACTTGTTTCTCCTGCAAGACAACTGCGTCGTCCTTGGCTTCGTGACAATATCTATATATCTATAGACGCGTAAATTTGTTTGTTAAGTTGCCAAACAGCTGCTTTGCCAGGCGCACTTCAAGTGGTCTCTGACCCATTTTTCTCCTGGAAGAGCCCAACACGCGAATGTTGGAAATGAGGTTGAACTTGAACCTGGACCTCCCGACCAGCCCCCGTGGAAGCTTGTTCCGCTCGCCACCGCCAGAAGTCTCCTCTTGACCCCGGTGGGCATGACACGTGCGGAACCGGCTCACCCTCTGGCGGCTCTGAACTTCTTTCCCCCTCCGACACTCCCGTTTCCCATTCCTGACGCACTATCCCCGCTTGCGCTCATATATTTTTCGAACACAGAGACCTAAGGCTTTCGCTTTAAAATTCCGGCGTTGTATAAGCAGCCGATCTTCCCGAAATTCGGAGTGCGCGCCTAGAACTAGAGATCTGAGCGGCCGACGAAAAACAACAGAGAAAGCGTTAAATTTTCTTTTTCATTTTTTCAACCAGGATAACATTGAAAAAAAAATACTACGACAACAACAACAAAAACAAACAAACGGCGCTGCTACGGATGCAACCAATCCGCAGTAAGGGAAACGCTTTCTGAAATCAATGCCTTGTCGTGAAATTGTGCGCGGATTTTGAGAGTGGAAGCTCTGCTGGAACCTTTGTATGTAGCATGTAACAATTATACTCTTTTTTTGTGTTAACGGGAAAATTTAGTGGGCACTAAATTCTCTTAAGTGATTTGAAGGCGGAAGACAGCAATTATCGAAGACCTCTTCCCTGCCGCATCGTGTTTGCTGTGGTGTCATGTTCGCTTGATGACGTAAAGAGTTCCTATAGCCTGGAAAAACGCCAGCATTATTCTGATTCATGACAAGGCAGAAACCAAGGACCTTAAAAATTGCAGACCCATAAGCCTACTCTCAGTTGTTTACAAGCCGTTTACCAAAGTAATAGTTAGCCGCATCGGTGACAGTCTGGATTCCCAACAACCCAGAGAGCTGGCTGGGTTTAGGAAAGAGTACTCAGCCATCGATGAAATTCACGTTGTAAGCAAAGGGAAAGAAAAATCCGAAGAATACACCAAACCCACTAAACCACTTTACATGGCATTTATGAACTATGAGAGGGCGTTTAACTCAGTACCCACCGCAGCAGTGCTACAAGCATTAAAAGAACAGTAAATAGAAGAGACCTACATTACACTTCTCGAAGACACATATAAGGGATGTACTTCAGAAGCAAAGCGATATATTCCCCATCCGAAAAGGAGTAACACTGGGAGATACCGTCTCGCCAAAACTGTTAACAGCAGGTCTGAAAGGGGTATTCTGAAAGCTTCACTGAAAAAAAAAAAAACAGAGAATTAAGGATACACGGAGAATAATTGAGTCAATTTATGTTTGCAGACGACATAGTCTTGCTGAGATATACAAATAGTGCAGAGCACCTGGAAAAAATGCTTGAGAAACTAAAATCAGAAATCATGGCCGTAGGGCTAAAAATAAATATCAATAAATCTATAGCAATGAGGAATATGCTTGCCAAAAGCGTCCTCTTGAACAAAACGCTAGAAGAAGTAAAAGAATATAACTACCTCGGCCGGATCGTTAGGGTTTACCCCAACCACGAGAGAGCAATCCGGCGCAGAATAAGTTGGGTTGAGGAGCACTCGGCAAGCACTCCCAAATAAAGCAAAGTAAGCTACCTCTATCACACAAAAAAGTATAAACCGTATACATAAGAGTATAAAAGTATATAAAAATATAAAGTACCGGCAGTGCATACTGCCGGTATAATGGACCACTCAAAACCAAAGAAAACCGCGAACGAAAACGAGACATTTGCCTTAACGCTCATGGCTGCACCGTCAGCGTGGCCGTAGTATAATCGTTGCGATGTGCGCTTTTGGAAGCGAGGTCTTAGTTCTGGCGGACGTCGCCACAGCGAACGTCGCCGAGGGTAGCAGAAGAAAGAGCGATCTGATTCTCTGCAGGAAGTCGGAGAGGTTGGACAATCAGAGAGAGAGAGAGAAAGCTGTTTATTAGAGGAGAAAGCCGAGAGTTTTGCCGGAATCGTACCCCCGACATGCTACTCGGCGGGGGAATGGGTAGGGGAGAGTAGAAAAGGCCCTATAGATACAGGGCAGAAGAAAGAGAAGAGAAGAAGGAAAAAAAAAGTCATCATGTAGTTTATGTGAATACTTGGACGAACGTCATGTTCTCAGTAGTTTAAATCAGTTTGGGGACGCCGATCTCGTGCAGGTATTCAAACAACGCCTTTAGTGCTTTGCGTTGTGCTGAAGGAGTGTGCCAGGGGCCAAGGAGCACTTGTAGGCTAATTGGTCCTGGGCACTTGTTTTAACGGAGCGGAACCGTCTCTGGTCTCTTCCAGAGCACCATTATCCGTTCTTGCAATACATAGACCCCGAGCTGAGGATTAAGCTGCCAGAGCGACTTCCGCGCCGACTAGAAACTTTGTATCACCGATTACGACTTAATGCAGCGCTTACAAAAACTTACCTGTTTCGACTTGGCGCCACCTCGAATCCTTACTGCAATAACTGCGGATCACCAGAAACCGTGGAACACGTACTGTTAGAGTGCCCCGCTTACATGCTCGCAAGGTGCCGTTTGGAGCAGAAGATTGGACAATCAGTGCTCATCATTAGCACTGTAATGTGAAATGTTATCATAGGCAGCCGGTCCATTCTACACAGGAGTATGTTGCAAGTGAGGACCCGCTTCGCCCACTGTGAGAATGTGCCATCGATGAATGCCCCAACAGGCATGCGGGTATGCGGCTAAGGGGCTTGTGATGAAAAGGATGATGTGGCAGCGCCGCGCGGGCTAATACAGTAAGAACTCGTTAATTAGAGCTCGGTGAATTTAAACTTACCGTCAAATCGAACTGACGCCCTGGTCCCGGCACAGCCCTGTATATTTCAATGGGGGAGAACTTCCTATAATACGAACGCGTCGGTATCCAGAACGGGCAATTCGAACTGGGATTTCCTGGTTTTTATCGCTCCTCGCAGCACAAGTTTGCTAAGTGTGATTAAAATGTGTTGCAAATCCAAACCAGACCAAGTTTACTACAGATGCAAAGCAACGAAACAGAAAAATTAGCAGTGGCTTGGCTCGGCTATGCCAGGATATACGTAGCGTGAGCTAAGGTTCAGCAGGTTATTCTTAGGTTTCCTGATTGTCTAGGATTAGCTGATTATCATGCTTACTGCTGCTAAAACAATGTTCAATCGAATCGAATCGAATCGGATCCAGTCCAGTCCAGTCCAGTCTAGTCCAGCCCGGTCCAGTCCAGTCTAGTCCAGTCCAGTCCAGTCACTGCTCCTCGCGCATGCGCAGCATGGCACTCCAGAAGCCACGCGAAACAGCTATCAAGCGGCTCCGGCGCTGCGTCAGACTTGGCTACTCCGCAACGGAGGCGCACAACTGGGCACGCACCGGCGCCAGTGTGTGCTACGTGGAACCTCCTGGCTCAACATGCCCCCAACAGGAAGATCGACATTGTGTGGACCCCGGGACACTCCTCACTAACGGGCAATAATTTTGCCCATAGACAAGCCTGCGAACTCTCCTCCCAGGCCCCTGAGGAACCACCAAGTCTCGTTCCCCTGCTGACATTTCAAGACATCACCCAACATTACCGCACATCAAGACAACATTTTCCCCCTCCTCACCCGCATCTTACTAAAACAGAAGAAGTAATACTCCGGAGGCTTCAAACAAACACCTTTCCTCACCCAACTTGGCTACATCGGATGTACCCCACCCAATACTCTGCCACATGTAAATTCTGCCCTAACCCATGTAGCCTCATACACATGATCTTGGGGTGCGCACACAACCCAGCCCTCCCTCCTTTACCCACTTCCCTTCCCCTTCCTGAGCTGTGGGAGAACCTGACGACCAGCGCCAGCTTGGATGCACAGCAACTCCTGGTGTCCAGGGCTGGGACAGCAAGGTCGTCCCATGGTCTCCTGGACTGAGGAGCCACTCCCACATCACCTGGCTCACAATAAAGTTTTTCCTCCTCCTCCTCCTCCTCTGCCACGGCTATGACGTCACTCCTCCGGAATGCGCAGACTGGCGAATGTGCAGACCCAATTCTCTACACACCCGCACTCCAACTGGATTGGATTTCCAATCCAATACAATCCAATTTAGTCCAATCCAATCCAAATTCAATCAAATCAAATCAAATCAAATCCAATCCAACCCAATTCAATCCGACCCGATTCATTAATCCAATTCTCCTCGCGCTTGCGCACAACGGCCCTTCAAGGTCCACGCGCAACTGCTCAACCTCGGCCAGTGCAGCTTACGCTACAAAAACAACAGCGTAGACGAGTCCAGAAGTTGCTTCTTTGTGCTGTGCCCGCGCAGTGTGGCACGATGTTCATTAATTCTTGCAACCGCCCGCTAATTTGAACAATTTTATGGTCCCTTTCGAGTTCGAAATAACGAGCTCTTACTGTACTGGGGACGAATGTGACAGCCACCTCAGTTCTTCCGCTCTGCCCCTACAGTATGCGAACCGGGCGTTTTGCGAGGGCGAGGTCAACAGCAAATGAACACCTTTTCACCAAAGTAAAGATTACCGAGAAAGAATTGGTCACAATCAGTTCCAACGCCTCGGTGCTGGCTGCGCCAAGTCGCGACGAACGGTCTGTTGGGAAAATTTTGATTCGCTTTCCTTCTTGCATAAGTGCGAACTCCTTTCCATTTGGTGATATGTAGAGTGACACGCCGGCTTCACTTAAAGCAACCCTGCAACACGCATTGAGCAGTGCAGATAAACCGCGCGACGTTTAGATTACACTGCCAGGAATACCTAAGCCAAATATTACGCGTGCCCGTGGAGCGGTGAGCACGCAAATCGTTGTTCAGGACACAGAAAAACCAACCGCGCTCTCTTCACAGTCCGCCATTATGCATCACTAGCACAGCTGAAATTACGTCATTTCTGCGGTGGCTGTCCTATTGGGTGTGGCTAATCAGCTTTCTCGCATTTCGTGTGACGCACCGCCGTCGTCGGCGCTGTGCACCAACCTCTTCTTTGACTGAACCTGTACGAATAATTTTGGCGTTTGAGTGACGAACTTCAAGAAGACCACGGGAAAATAAATGTTTGTTGCTTCAAAAACGCCCTACCAGCCTGAACGCGCGCTTGCGAGCAGGCAGCCATGCCTGCTTTTTCGTAGCACCAGGCCGGCAATAGACCCCTCCACATTGTGGAGAAAAGAGGAGAACTCCCCCTGTGATATATCAAAGGCCGCCGAACAGAAAGCCATGAGCCGCCCACCTCTTCGGGGGAGAGCGCGCAGCTTACGTCGCGTTGTCCGCGGTCTAGTTGAGAGGGAAGGTTTGTTGCGCGATTTCTCATCGCGCGTAGCTTATTTGATAGAGAACGAATTTTTATAATTCTTACGGAAGGAGATTGCTGGAGTAATAGACTTTATCCCAAAATACATTACGAGTAGTCGGTGGTAAGTGCTGCAGGGTCCCTTTATATGCAGCTGCCGAAGGCCGGTTGAAGGGCAACTTCGCGGTAACATCGCGCCTCGGCTCTGTTATGCTTTGTTTAAAGGACGATATTGCCGATGACCATGCTGCATTCTTTCGGGAATTCGCCATACTTGATGGAAGATATTCATGATTTTCTCTGAAGTTCTCACCTGCTTCCGCCTGACGAGCGTGATAAACTGAGTTCCACGCTAATGCGACAAAATTCAGAATGAATGACAAAATAAAAGTACTGGTCAAGGGGCAAATTCACAGAAACCTCCACAAGCTGAGAATGGTACATAATTCTCACATTACCACCGAACAAATCTTCCACCTAACACAGATTTCAGCCTTCAGTAGATACAACTAGAAATTATTAGCTAACCTCCCCGGAGGGAATGAAACTCCGCTATTTAAGTCACGTTGAGCGGGTTCCCCATTATCTCCTTGCCGGCCACCGAAAGCACAGAGCTATGAGAAGTTGTGGCGTAAGGTGCACCCACCTGGAATTGCTCTCGACGAGTGCGCACGATTCAGCCGATGTGGGTACAGAATGGACGGAGGGGGCAGACAAAGCGGGTGGGAGCTGTGCTGACTGCAGACACGGAAGTCGTGACGCCTATATGTATACGTTGCAGTGTGGGCCGAAAGAGGGGTTTCTGCGGGTACCGGCATTGCTCCTATCTTGCCTCACGCAAACGAAAAGGAAGTGCACCGGGGAGATTGCTACAGCCTGCACCAATCGCATTACCAGTATCAGGCGGCTTTTGGGTGCAAGACTCACATCGGGCGATAACAAAAATGAAAGGAAGAAGCGCAGATAATGATTTGTTATCAGCGGTGCAATTTATATTGATACATCGGGCACAATGGGTGCTTTCACGGACATCTACCATTCAGCTGAAAACAACAGTGCTCGAAGCCTCCCACATCAAATTTTTTATCTCAGATAAATTGGTGATCTTCGCTGTCATCTCAAAATACAACGAGTACACAAAGAAACGATAAAAAGTGCAAGGGTCATCGAAATTTTGCTTCATCAGTCCAAAGAATAAAATAGCAAATTTTTTTGCTGCGTGAGTTGATGACCTTCCTTTAATATGACGGCTTTGGTATGACCTCGCTTTGGTACGGTACGCATTAGGCATAGCTCCATGTGATTGCTCTAAACGAATTACTGCCCACGAACTCCGTACAGATGTATTAACCAGCGCAGCTGTAGCGTACGGCCGGTGTTTTACGTATGGGGAGGTTCCCGTTTGAACCCATTCCCATTTCAACCTTCCCGTTTGTTCCTTCCCATTTCAACCCGGGCGAAAGAACCTTCCAGTTTCGTATTTTACTATTGGCCCGTTTCCGGAATAACGTACTCAGTTTATGAAACGTTATAAAAACATTTTCATATTGTTTTTCATTTATTTCAGTTTGTTCACAGCCGCTGCGATTGCATGCTCAGTACATCCAGAGTCCTTGACTGCTTTTCAAACCTGGGCTTCACTTTTTGAATCTAGAGACGACGACATTTGGTTACAATTCGTCATACCAGTAAACAAATCTTTTAAATTAACAAACAAATCTTTTAAATTAACAAACCAAAAAACGATAAAATCAAAAAGCCCAGAAAAGCGCTGCCGCGGAAGCACAAATAAAAATCGCAAAAACACCCTCACTTTGAAAGAAAGCGTATTTGGTAGACACATTTAATCGTTAAGCGTAAGTGTACTTCAATGTCGAAAAGAAACAGATGAAAACTATAAAGGATAAAAAGATCTATAAAAATAAAGTAACCCTATGTATCTGGATATATATGCCACATTTGGCTATAAACAATCGCAGTCATGAGAATCGGCGAAAATTATAAACTTAGCTTTGCGTTTTATTGATTCTGTTTATTCCCATCACTCTAGTGTACTCAATATGCATAATAGGGCAAACCTTCAGAAACTTAAGCAGCGCAGGGTCGTCTCTAGCCTAAATTTTCTTTACTACAGAAACTTAAAATTGTCGCGGGAATATTACCTCCAAGGGCCTTTCAGACATTCAGCGAGAAGACATCATAGTAAGACTTATTAGGCAGCCAATCAGCTGAATTACTATTCGAAAGTTCTCTTTGTTTCCTCGTGCAATTTCTTACTAAAATAAGTTAACTGAGCGAACAGCGAACTCGGTATCGTTAGAAGAATTTTCCCCACGTATTGTAAATATGTGTTCTGGTTGAATAATCGTATTTTAAAATTGGAATACATTACGAATGCATATCCTTCTTCGGACCCCTTTGCATCTATTACATATTTATGTCTTTTACTTATTTGTGTGCGGCGTTTTTAAACTACGCCAACCAATACTGATGTGCTTTTGTGTTCACTCCTGCATGAGCCCGACCAGGCTGTAAAGTATCGGTAAATAAATAAAAATATCTGCCCATTACTCACGTAGGAAAGGCATTAGTAGCCGATTATCAGATTTCTGCACATGTTTTTGCCTTTTTTAAAGTCTCTTTTATGGACATCTTTGCTCTATAAATCTCGAACCCGAATACGAAGCTACGCTCCAAACAATGATCATACGAGTGGCTAATAAATAAATTTCTGCCGCACGTACGAACACCAACTGCAGAAAAATCCAATGCGTGCATTACTCAAGATATTGGGTATCTTTCTAGTACACTTTCGCCGCTACAAATTTTGTGTCAAGAAGGCAGTATCGGCCTAAGGCATTTAGAAACGGAAACTTTTGTCGGCCGGAAATATCGGTCGATTCCGGAAAATTTGGTGCATACAAGTTTTTTGTGCATGAATGTGCTTGTAAGCACATTTTGGGGAACAGTTTCGAAGACGGTAACGCATATTTTCAGAAATTCAAATGGGTTGCAACGATGCGAGTTGAAATGAGAAGGGCGCTTTGAGAGCGGTTTGTAACGGGAAGGGCGTTTTGGGAACGGGCTGAAACAGGAAGCGCCCAAACGGGAAGGTCGTTTTGGGAACGGGCGCACATGGGACGGGTCAAGCGGGAAGGGCGTTTCGGGAATGGGTTTAAACGGGAAGGGGTCAAACGGGAATGGGTTCTTTCGGGCTACACCCGTCGCCTGACCTGCGCTAAACTCTAAACACGGCCAATTTCTCATCCCTCGCTCGTAACGCCTTTCCAACCTGGTTCTCCGCGCATGCGCATGGCGTTGCGCCGGAGGAGTTTTCTCCGCACACGGGGCCCCGGCATCTTCTTTTCACCGAGTCATGTATAGCTTCGCTTTAACAGCATCTTTCGTATCAGTGCCCCAGCGGCTTCTTTTCTGGCTTTCGTATTGCAAGTATAAATTGCGCTGTAGCAGAGGCCTCCGGATTAATACGAACCATCACGGATGTTCTGTGACGTTCCCCCAGCACTATGTCGGCCAAGGAAAGGAACAGTCTCAAGAATTTCCGTTGAGTGCGCCCAGAATGCACACAAAATGCAAAAGCCGCTTTTTCGACGACCGAGTACGCGGAGCTGTAGAACTATTCATTTTTGTTGCACGAAGGCTACGCTCAGCGCATTGTCTTGAAGGTCGACCAGATTTAGGGGAAAACCCCAAGGTGGAGTAAGTTTCTGCAAATGAAAGTTTGACATCCACCTAAATGCAGCGCAGCCATACGGCTACAAAGGAAAGCTATACAGCTTTCTCAGAAACTTCGCAGTGGACGAAAAATTCTTCCTGGTCCAGGATCATATGCGACAGCTGCAAGAAGGTCATATGCAACAGCTGCATGACCACGACAAACTGTGCACTGGTTTTGCGCCCCCCGAACCAGTTCTCCACGAACCAAAAAAGGCGTCATAATGCCGATATATCGGGGATGACGGACAAACCCATAAAAAACAGCAAGCAGGTATTGCAGCCAGAAGTTACGGGGGTTAAAAAGAGGGGTTGAACCATTGGGGGGGAGCGCGTGGTAGGGGGTAAGCTTAGGGCAATTACAAAATTGCTTATCGGTGGTTTATCAGGCTCGGTGAAGCGCAACAATTTGTATTGGTGGCCGCCGTATTTGCCTGTTATCACGGGTGATGCAAACGCGAAATAACATGTGAGAAAGGGAAGAGAGAGAGAGAGAGAAAAGGTGTAAGTCGGGGAATCAAACCCGCGCCATTCAGAAAGGTGGAAAACTTTATGAAGGATAGCCAAGGAACAAGTGGTTAGTGGCTTTGTAAAAACATAGAGGTTGATTATGCACTTGCCGTTAATTAAAATGCTCATCTGTAGCTGATTATGAAGCTTTTCCTCAGTGTTTAGGGCCCCTTCTCCGTGCCCCCTGAGAGCGGCCATATACCACCATGGTCATCATTTTGTGGCCGTAGAGAAGCCATGCAAATTCCCGCGGTGTCTGGCGCGAACGCTTAAAAAGAATTATCCGCCACTGAAGCGCGAGATACGTTTCCCAAGGAGCGGTCCAATGCGATGTACGGTTGGCGGGAAATGTGGCTGCCGCGACTAGCCGCACGCGTGAATTTGAGACACATGCTCCGATGCGTGCGCGTGGTGCGTCTTTGGCGTCCCTCCATACATAGTTCTCGTTCCATGGTTGCCTCCCTGTTTCGGTGCACTCGGGCCGATTTAGATATGCGTTAGATATATGCACTGCTTAACCAGTAAAACGGCCTATGACATAAGAATACTTATTAGGGCCCGTCCATATTTTAACGAACGCGTACTAGTTTCACTTTACTATGCATTCCTTCACAGCCATATGTAATATTGGATTTCTTCTTGGGGCAGCACATATAAAACTCCCTTGGCACCTTTACAGCACACACAAAACCAAGCTTTAAGAATAATGACTTACAGCCATTTTTCATGCAATGCGTTGACACTACTCCGCAGATTTAATATTTTGTCAATTGGTAATTTAAATAAATATTCTCTTTGCGTCCTAACCTATAAAGTCTGTCAAGGAAATTTACCTATTTCGTTAATATCTAAAGACCAAACCCCGCATTTCGGTGCCACTCGATTCTCCCACCACAATAACTATCTTTTAGCAAAATCTAGGACTAACTACAGCAAACTAACTGCGAACATTTTTGGCGACATCATTCCGGAATTCAATACCCCCCCCACCATTAAATCATCTCCTTCAATTCATTCTTTAGGAGGCAGCTTCGCCGGATCATTTTGGCATAACGAGTGTTATTATAGACTTGTATATGTGGTATGTTAATGAATATCCCTTTTACCTTTTTTTGTAATACTTTTGATTGTTAATAGCAATATGTGGCTTGATTGTGTAAACATGTTCTTTCTTTGTGTTTTTTTAAGATTGTTACTGCTGTTAACCGCATTAGGTGTACTTTTCGTTTGTACTTGTTGGTAGGAGTTCTCTCCCCAGTCTATGACTATGGGACCTCCTAGAGTTATTAATGCGCTGTACCATTTCAACTGAAACAATAAACTGAAAGTGACACTGAAAAATATCAGAGGAAGAAAATAAAACCTTTATCAACTCGAAAGGAAGAAGGAAGAAGAGCGATACCCTAAAAACATTCTGGTTTAAAGAAATTAAGTGTCTTACACGGCGGTGGATACAGAGGGGGGGGGGGGGGGCGGACGTCTTGCCACCCCCCCCTTCCTTTTAATTTTCAAGTTATTTTCGTAAGACGATAACCCCTCAGGTCGTAGAAAAAGTCTAGTTGGTGATTTTTTTTATTTCGTGTATTTTTAGTTTATTATAATTTCGGCGAATAAAAAAAGGATACTATCCTCATCCCCATCATCATCACCATCCTCGTCATCTTCTCTGATAGAAGCTGACCCTCACCTCAGAAAAAACCTGGATCTGCCCCTGGTCTTAAAATGCAAGTGGCAGATGTAAGTGCACTGCTAAATGGTCAAACATTCATTCCGAGTAAGCGATTCCCTCCTTCCTCCTCCCCTGGTGTGCATCGGCTCGAACGAAACGCCCACCACGGTGGCTCATTGTTGTGCTGCCGGACACAAGGACGCGGGTTCGATTTCCGGCCGCGGAGGCCGCTTTTCTGATGGAGGCGAAAAGAAAAATGCGCGTGTGTACGAGATTTCGGCGCACGTTAAAGATCCCCAGGTGGTCAAAATTAATCTGGAGCCCTCCAATACTGCGCGCCTCATCGCCTGCGTTGCGTCGGTGCGTTAAACCCTACAATAAATCTATAATTTGAACGAAAGGCCGTGCAAGGATGTTAAAGCGAACGCTCCCAGATTACCACTTCCGACTGAAGCCTCGGCTGCGCTCAACGTGGTGCAACTAACCTCTACAGGCCTCGGAAGAACGCAAGCGCACAGGCGACTCCTCGCATTTGCTTGAGGACGTCGGAGTCCGCATGGTTGCGGATCTCCAACCTATGGGAAATCACCGTCGAGTGACGCAGCCCCCAATGCAATCCGAAGAGCGGGTGGACATTGGGAGTCAAGTTATTACTCTTCGACCTGAGGAACAATTTGACGTCAAGACCCTCAGCACACAACTGCTGTAAAAGTCTATTGCCGCTTTTTCTGAAAACCTTCACTTAAGAAAAGACGGTCATCGTGCACACCTGTGATTCAGCACAGGCAAGCAAACCATAGCGACTGCCCATACCGGGACGTCCCGTTCTACTTCCACATCACGGTGAACCAGGCACGTCTCGCGGAATCATGCGTGGCTGCGAAGAGGGAGAAACTAGTGCATCCCTCACGAAGGCACCACGGAAAGTGTGAAACTTCTAGCGCCGATACCGATAGACAAATGTGGGGCTTCCTTCGTCACCTTCGAGTCTTCTCAAACCCCTCGCATTATCCAATATTGAGGAACACTTAAGGGACTGATACCCTTCAAGATTACGTCCTCTGTGTGCTTCTGATCCAATGACCAGGGGCACAAGCAGGACATACGCCCAAAAGTTTTAGCAGTCTGCCCCACCAGTGGTAACATTCAGACAGAAACTCCACATGAGTGTCAGAACAAAGGAAAGCTCTTCTGCGCCTACTGCAATGAAGGACATGTCGCCACGGACCCGAAGTGTCCGGAACTAGAAGCCTCCAGCAGGCAAACAAACAGCACCGGCAAGGCTAGGTACCGTGCTCACAACTGTGAATGGCGACTGACGGGAACCAAGTCGTACCAGAGGACCGGCGTGAGTTTTAAGGACGATAGTGTTTCTCAGGCTACTTAAACGCAGAAATTTTGGTCTGTCTGCCTGCCTGCCTGTCTGCCTGTCTGTCTGTCTGTCTGTCTGTCTGTCTGTCTGTCTGTCTGTCTGTCTGTCTGTCTGTCTGTCTGTCTGTCTGTCTGTCTGTCTGTCTGTCTGTCTGTGACTCGATTCAGCTAGCCGGCCAAAGTGAAACAGCAGCTGCGCAATATTCTTGTACCCACAGCCCAATGTGAACGCCTAAGCCCGGTGACAATAATCACACTTGTCAACATTGTTGAACAAGAACAACACACCACAGAAATATGAGGCAGAAAATCAATACATAAGTGGTATTTGCAGTGTTCCTTCATTAAAAAATTCATGCAGGCTTAATTTTATGAAATGCTAAGCCCATTGCAGAGAAAAATTTACTCCGTCGCCTGCTGTTGCCCGCGCCACTATAGCTCCTGGCGGCACTTTAAGGAATCAAACGGCAACAGTAACGAAAGGATCCACTAGAGGAGGGTCCACGTTACGCTTGGAACGCTCGTGGAGCAGGGCAACGTGGTTCTATGAACGTTCTAAATACGTCTCACTTCCCAAGCACTCAATGAAAGCTACGACTGCAGTAACAGGAAGGGAAGAACTCATCACGTGTGCCTCAGTCATCACACCAAGCTCAGAGGGAGCTGAAGAAATAGCAATTGCCGTCGCGTTGACCCAACCAAAAGCGACAAAAATAGTCACGGACTCTCAAAGATCGTATAGGAACTTCAGAAAAGGATGAGTGTCTTATAAGGCAGTGAGAATCCTCCAAAAGAAAGTGCCAGCAAGACCCAAAATAGAGCTAATATGGGTGCCAGCCCACTCTTCGGTGGAGGGCAATGAATTTGCCCACCAACAGGCCCGAGAACTAATCGGCCGGGCAGAGGGGCAGGAACAGCAACCCATAACGAGCTACAGGGGCATAGTCAATCACTATAAAGAAGGAGGAAGCGATATCCTAAACCACACCGCTCTGTAAGCAGAGTGCCGCGAGTCATATATAGACAAATTCAAGCCGTGTCTCTCCCCCTCGAGCTGCACTGACTGGTGATGTGATAGCCAAGCGTGAAGGCGAGCGTCGTGACGACGTTGAGCCCTCCCATCCTGACGTCACCTGTCGAACTTAGGTGTCCGCCCTACAATGAAGCACCTAGTCCCGGTCTTGAAGTTGTTCGCGCACGTCATCGCCGTCAAGTGTCAACGCAGGTCGCCCGAGTTCTGCGTTTAATCTCGAATTTCCCACGCGAGGCTGACATGGTGACCCGGACTTAATTTGACCCCCTCCTTTCTCTCCCTGCAATCCTTATAGGCGCCCCTTTCCTAATGAAGTTACCTTTATCTATCAATTGGAAATAAAAACGAATAATGCTATGATGCTTTACACTGCATTATATATGTTCGGTAAAGCGCTGTAGAAACGTTTAGCAGCGACGACTTCGCTCGTCAATACCGTTGGTGCCGCTGGAAGCATGTCAGGAGTCTTTTTCTTAGGAAATAAGTTAAATCCACCCAAACAAAATTTGAGAAAACAAAGAAGCTTTAAGTAACAAGACCTTGATCAGGGCTAGTTGGTTGAACGTACTGAATAAATTTGAGGCGCTAAACAACGGAGACAAAAAAAAAACACACGCAGACACAGACAAGGCACCTGCGTGTTTCTTCTGGTCCCCGTTGTTTAGCGCTTCAAATTTATTCAGAGAAACTTTATTTTGAGACCTAAACGCAACGCTGTCGAAGCTATTATGTGATATGTTAAATATCGCAGCTGGGGGAAGTTTACCGTCAAAAGTAATTAAAAGTTACTGAGTCATTTATTTAGTTCTTATTTTAGTTATTACTTTACTACTATCTTAAATGTTTCACACCGCGCGACTGTCCTGGCTGTCAGGCGGGTACTCACAAGGAGGCTGCCATGTTGGTTATATGGCGTCAAACCAAAAGAAAACTGCCACAGAAGGATCTGGGTCATTTTAGATCCGCAAACGATCTGCATACACGTTCACCCGGAATTAGCTGACCTATTTTATTGTTTGTATAAAATACTCTACCATTGTTTATTTATTAATTTATTTCCAATACTGCCACTCTCAGCTTGAGAGCATTGCAGCTGGGCACAACAAATACAATGCATTCATATGCCACGGTAGTTACAGGGAACGAAACAAACATTCGTCACTTGTGGACGATTACTCACAAACATAATTTTCTATTTTGCACAAAACCGCCGTCATGAACTGTGTAATTCTAACATTTTCAACGAAAGATATCAAGAGAAGCAACCAAGATACAACGTTACAGAGGCTTAGACACTTAAAAAAACCAATGAAAACGCAAATATTTCATCATTGAACATAGGGAAACCTAAGGCGGAACACATGGAAATGGGGCAAGGGGGCGAGAGAAATACGCGTTTTTGTGAGACAATATTCAGAAAATAATAACCATGTGTATCAGCCCACAACGTGAGTTAACAGAAAAATAGTTTAGTGTTAGCTTTCACATAACTCATCGATAATTTTCGCGAATTCAGCTGATGAAGTGATTCTGGTGATGTCAGGATCTAACTAGTTCCATTCATGTATGGCACGCGGGAAAAAGGAATATTTAAATGTAGCATTGTGACAGAAATATCCTGTTAAAGTGTAATCGTGTTGATGTCGCGTTCGGCGGGACTGTGAAAGTGAAAGATACTTGGTAATGTCGATTTTATAAGCGTTATGAAGGAACTGCAACAGAAATTTAAGAAGCGCCTGCCTTGCCCTAATTGCCAATGTATGCAGGCCAGAGGCCGACAGTAGGTTGGTGGGTGAATCGGTGCGCTTATACGTATTGTGAATAAATCTAATAGCTTTTCATTGGACATTTTCTAAAGTCATGATATGAGTTGTAGTATGTGGGAACCACACTGTATTGGCATATTCGAGAATCGGTCGAATAAACGTAGTGTAAGCTAACAGTTTGGTAGATGGTGGCGACAGTCGTAAGGATCTTTTAAGGAAAAATAGTTTGCGAAGGGTCGATGCAGCAGTGTTTGAGATGTGGGTATCCCACCTGAGCTCGGATGTAATGGTTATTCCTAAGTACTTGTGTTGACGTACTTAAGGTCGCGGGTTCGATTCCCGGCCGCGGCGGCCGCTTTTCTGATGGAGGCGAAAAGCAAAAACGCCCGTGTGTACGAGATTTCGGCGCACGATAAAGATCCCCAGGTGGTCAAAATTAATCCGGAGCCCTCCACTACGGCGCGCCTCATCGCCTGCGTTGCGTCGGCGCGTTAAAACCCTACAATCAATCAGTGTTGACGTACTTTGCCTAGCGGGGTGTTGGTAATTTTGTACGTGAAAACAGATGGATTTTTTCGTCTAGTTACAGACATGGATACAGACTTCTTAATGTTAATGGACATTTGCCAGTTAGAACACCACTCGGCTATTTGGTTAAGAGATTTGTTAAGTTGAATGTGGTCATGGTTACTGGTAATTTTTCTGTAAAGAATACAATCATCGGCAAATAACTTGATATTACAGTCAGTGTCTGAGGTGATATCGTTAATGTAAATAAGGAATAATAATGGTCCGAGAACAGAACCTTGAGGAACCCCGGATGATACAGGCAGTGCTTTGGAAGCCACGTTCTCAAATAAAACAAACTGTGATCTGTTAGGGAGATAATCTTTCATCTATTCCAAAATTTCTCCAGTGCCAATAGCACTTTCATTGTTTTCATTTTCATTGTAATAGCATAGCTATTACAACTTACAAAACCTGCAAAAGTTTTTGAGCGTAGTCAGCGACTCTGAAAAACTCACCCAGATTGTTTAATGAAATACCGCCGTCTCCCCAAGCCAATGCTGTTTATGCTGAGCCGAAGGACGTGATTTCCGTTCCGGGTTGCGTCCTGATGGAAGCAGTAAACAAAAACGTCCGTGTTTCGACCTTTTGGTGCACGTCAATGATCCCCAGGTGATCGAAATTAATCCGGAGCCCTTCACTACGGCGCGCATCCTAGCCGAGGTGTACGTGGCTTCCGCATGTAAATTACCGATTTTGTTGAAGTTGCAGTGGAGAGGCACTTTGGTGTGATTGCGCCGGTTGCGGGAACGGCCTGCGGCTGTGTCTGCCGAGCATGCTACCCCGCACATACAGGGCTTAGAACGAACTTCACTGTGCAGGCGCGCCACCTGCTGGAAATGCGTATCGCTTGGTTCACCTCCGCCGTAGTATCATTGTCCCCCTTTGCACACTTCAGTTGCCGCTGCGTCATATTCAAGACTGAGGCAAGCCCTGGGATCAGGCCACCACAGTCGTGGCTTCCGGGTGGCAGCGACGACGTATTTCCCCGGACGCTTGATGAGCACGGCTGACAGCGGACGGCCAGCAGCCACGGGAAAAAATGCAAATCATAAGGCAAGTTTCGCGGAAAGATTATTATTAACCCCGTATGAAGTTGTACCTAACTCAATGTTTGTGGCCTAATGTTTAAGATTTGGCCTAAATTCTCTACGTAAGTAATAAACGCTGCCTAAGTTTATGGGAATACGCCACAATCGGGTAATAAATGTGTTACCCTAATTTTCACAGGGAACCCGCCGCGGTGGCTCAGTGGCTAAGGCGTTCTGCTACTGAGCACAAGGTCGCGGGTTCGATTCCCGGCCGCGGCGGCCGCTTTTCTGATGGAGGCGAAAAGCAAAAACGCCCGTGTGTACGAGATTTCGGCGCACGGTAAAGATCCCCAGGTGGTCAAAATTAATCCGGAGCCCTCCACTACGGCGCGCCTCATCGCCCGAGTTGCGTCGGTGCGTTAAACCCTACAATCAATCAATTTTCACAGGGCATCCACGCAGGTGTTAGTGCATGAAAACCTATGATTTGGATTGGTAACCCCGCCTATACCCTTCCGCTGTATATAATCCAAAAATAAATGACTAGAAGAGTTATCTTACACGATTTAAGCGGTGAACTTTATGTTGTATGTCTTGAAAGTTCCTTCTAGAAGCAGCACGTCCACTGCAACACTCAACTTTCGTCCATCCGTGATGAGTGAATGCAACTTTTCGTGCAAGGCTTGGGAACTTCATCTTTTGTACATGCGGAATTCATGCCACCCCACCTATTTCCCGAATTTTGGCATGCTGTTAGTCTCTAAGTGTTTAAAAAACCTCTCCACGAACGACTAGTCGCCCCATCGATAAATAGCCGTATGGCTAATTGTACTTCCCAACCCTGCTTCGAATTGTGCCACTAAGAATTGCCGCAATACGAAGTATTTTGCGACGAACGCTCCGTAGACCCTCTGCGCCAAATAGCATCTTGGTAGTTGTGCTAATATCTACAGGTGCCTTTATAACGTTGCCAGGTCTGTGTGTTACTGAAGAAACTTCTGGGCTACACGTATGTGCAATTTTAGGATCTAGCATTTCGTTACTATAATTATTTACAAAATCTGGCAGCTGTTGTCATTGCCGATAGTTTTCTGTTTGCTGTGCTTGTGCGCGTATTAAGAGATGGGAATGAATAACGCTGTTCATTTATTTCCTTTTGGCTTCATTTGAGAATCAGCAATGAGAATTGAGAATATCATAAAATTTATTTAAAGAATTTGTTCGGGACAGTTCTGAAATTACTTATACAAGCTCTGATTTAGCGTATAAAAGACGAATTCGAAATCAAAATGGAGCGCTCAGATTACATCACAGAGAGCTCGGAGCCAGTGAAATCCCTTAAATGCAAATTAGGACACTTCCCGCAACGCCTGGCACCTCCTTGGCGCCGTGAGCATTCTAGGCTTCAAATCTTCCGTTATCGTCTCGGTATGTAGTGTGCTTTGAGTTGGTTGCTCATAAGTGAGCCTATAGAGCCGCACCGACATCGAAGCTACCTGCATCAAACCTGCACCAACCACTGCGCCACCTGGTGAGGCTCGCCAGGCGTGCGCAGCGCCTGGTGCTGCTGGCAGCTTTTCAACCCCGACGCTTCTGTGCAGTTGCGGCTTTCAACAACTTTCAACAAATGACGCGTGTGGGCCGTCTCAGCTGGTGCGGAGTTCTTTTTGGGGCGCAGTTTGAGAAGGCATCCGCCCTGCGGTGCCCGTTTCGCACTCTCCAGGCGCCCCCCCCCCCCCCCCCCCCCTTAAAAAAAAGAAAGAGCCAACAATTTTTTTTACTGATAACTGGTATCGCTCGTCCGGGGGATAACAGGCAAAAACGCCTGTTTATCTGCCCGCGCACCAACCCTGCGTGTCGCCTAGCTGCTATCCGCGGAGCGCCGGCTTCTTTACGACTGGGCCGAGCGGGCTTTGGATACGTGACACGCAAAGATCGGCCGGTGGCGTAGCGAACCGACGTCCGACGCAATCGATGCTTCCAATTTGGGCTTGGTGTCGCCATACAAAGTGCGGGAAATTGCAGCTGCCTTGAGGTCCACAAAAAGGTAAACGAAGGAGGGAAGTTCGCGTTCGTCTTACTCCTATGTCGCCATGTCGCGGCGCAGACTGAACGAACTGCGCACACTTCCCTCTGGCAGGAAAAAAGTTTGCCTTCGAACGAACGTTTGCATAACTTTAGATATCAACCTGTGTGGTGAAGTTAACAATTACGTAGTGCTGCTTCATTACGCGGAAAAAAGAAACAAAGTAAGGGTTATGCGAACTGATGCAGAAGCTCGAGGGATCCTAATCGAGCATGTGGATTTCATGGCGCAAACTGATACTTTAAGCTTCCCCACCCTGTGTTTGCGTTTCGGCAATTTCGGTGAACCGCGTGCTTAATCCGCGTGTCCCCCTTCGACCGCCGTGCCCGGTGCAGCTCGTGCCTGGCGCACCTTCGCAACCACTGCTCGGGAAAAACACGAGTGTGCGTGCGTTTCACCAATGAGCTTGTTCACAGTGTGCACAACTACTACACGGAACGAGTGGTTGCAGATGATGCCTTACAGAATGTCCGGTGCATAGAGTTTCTTGGTAAGTACGCTCGAAAGAAAACGGCACCTGGGAATCCATGTCGTCGTGGGGGGTTATGGGAAGACCACAGTTTCTGTCTTGGGCATGACATGACAATTGTATTCTTAATCAGGTTGTGGGATTTGCTTTCTTCACTATGCATTAATACGCCTGCGCGGGCTACGAGGTAGCCGAAATTTCCCTTGTTTTATGGTAGCTGTGAGCCTTGGCAACTGCGTGTTCGGACAAAGAGAAGGCTGTGCGTGATCGTATACCTAACGTTGGTCATGCCGGAGTCGAAGGAACGTATGACTGAGCGGGTGGTATGCCGCCGCGAAAGTTGTAGTTGTCGAGAAAAAAGAAACCAAACGTACTTCGACGAAGGCAAGGTACGACAGATTCGGGTGCGTCTATCTGTCCTATCTTGTCTTCGTCCACAAGTGTTTAACGCCACGTTTTTTTTTTCAAGTATTCAAGTTCAGCAACAAGTTTTGTTAAACTGTAGCTGACGGTCGGTGCATCGGTTCACCACGAAGGCGTCGTTTTCATAGGCACGGTCAAAAACATTTCCAAACTGTTCAAAAGTTATTATTAGAAATAACTGTAAAACTGATAAACTAACTGTCTCTGATGATTGATTGTGGGGTTTAACGCACCCACGCTTCACAGGCGATGAGGGGCGCCGTAGTGGAGGGCTCCGGATTAATTTTGACAACCTGGGGATCTTCTGCGTACGCCGAAATCTCGAACACACGGGGTTTTTGATTTTCCGCTCCATCAGAAAATCGAACCAGCGTCCTTGTGCACAGCAGCGCAACGTCTTAGCCCCTGAGCCACCGCAGCGGGTAAAAAACCGTCTCTAATGAGTTTGCGAAGTGGCCTGCAAAATTGCAGGATAGTATAGCCCAACCGCTCTGCCGAAAAAGCGCCCTACTTCCTTTTTTCTTAGCTTTAAAGAGCCTGTTTTATTTTCCACTTATATAATACCACACCATTATTTGCTTTTTTGTGGCACTGTGTTCGAATATACGGCCACAAGAACGTTTTGATCCAAGCCAATAACGCTTGGTATAATCGCGGCCCATGACGACATAGACAATGCCCTATTCTCGACGCACTAAATCCCCCATGAACTGTGAATTTGCCGAAAGTCTTTCCTGATTGGATTTCAATTTTGGTCACGTGCTTCCGGTTGACAAAGCGGTTGTGTGTGCTTCGTCATTTTGAAGTTTTGTGACGTTTGCGTGCAACCATAGAGATTCTCACTAGCTTACCTAGAGTGGAATCTGGCGCTAGCGTCAACGGGAGTCTGCGAAAGCGCTCTACGCCTCCAGGGGTGTCGCCATACCGTATAGTTCGGCCGTAAGTTCGGCTCGGCATGGCGGCAACGACTTTGTTGCTACGACTTTGTTTCGGCTGCCAAAAATTGGCAAAAAATTGCTGCCAGAAGTGCCGATGTTAGCAAATTTTACTTGTACAAGACACTGTGTTAGAGGGCTTCTGTCGCAAAACAAATTTGGGAGCTACAAATGAAAAAAAAAAGCAGAAGTCCTGCCTTTGGCTCACGCCACCAGATACAGCGCCCGTCCCGGATATATCCTTAAATTACTACATACTACAAACTGGGTGAGGTTTTCTTTGATTTTTTGTAGTATTTATCTGAAAAAAAATATTTAAATTCTTAAACTGTGTTCTTGCTTCCTCTCAGTACAGTATTATTATCGTATGCTACGCGCTTTGGCAGGCGAAGGAGAAGCAACATAGTGATTCAATAATGATGTAATCCCGTCGTATTTATTTGTTTTGTCCAAGCAGATATAAATAAACCTAGACGCAAAGCCCATTACCGCAAAAAAATCTTCAAGCACGCATGCAAAGCATTATGAAATCGCATGAATGCTTTAAATGGCAAATAAATACTGGCTTGTCGAGTCGCTATGTATATGTTGCCTCATTCCGCCTGTCATTCCGAGCGACACGAAAATCTTAACTGAATGGGTACAGAAAACGTATAGTGTGGGCTAGCGTAGCTTATTTAGTGGCTGTAGTGTGGGTGACAGCGGCAAGCGGTATAAAGTGGTATAACAGGTCGCTGAGACCCTCACTCGCATTTTTCTAGCCAGAAGCAGCCCATAAGCGAGCGGCAGCGACGATACAGTGGACTGTAGCGACGAACGACACCGAAAGAGGACATTGGCGACAGTGTATTAATTTTTTTCGCTTGTCGCTGTCGCCCAGTGCACTCTGTTGTACCTTTTGAGTTACGTTTTCCGCGTCGCTTGTCGCCGTCGCTGCATGTGGTCATCCTTCATCTTAAGAAACTTCCTGCTAACGTGAGCACAAGCGTCATGTGCTAATCACGCTGTTATTTAGACATATCTGTGACAGCCATTGAATGCCAGAAAGCGCCCCCCTCCCCCCCCCCCCCCCAAAAAAAAAAAAACGAGAAAAGCATACCGAAAACAGAACTAACAAATACTTCAGAGTCTAGAAGCCTAATCCATAGCCCTTTGCACTAGCCACTTGCTACCAATCCGATTCCCAGAGTATCCATTGGTCCCTCAAATCTCAAACACACACGGGCGTTTTTGCTTTTCGCCTCCACCAGGAAAGTGGCCTCGGCCGGTAATCGAACCCGCGTCCCTGGGCTCAGCAGCGCCCGGAATCTGCTTTCATCGTGCTCTTCGGGGACGGGCCTTTGGGAAAGCAGGGGAAGTGGTCAACAGGACGGAAAGGGCGGGCTGGAGACGCCGTTGCCATGGCGTCGCTCCGCTGACGCAACGGCGGCCGCCGAGAGGGCTCCGGCCGCTTCCCGGCTTGCGCGCGCCGCGCCCTTGACGGTTCGCACTCCGATCGAGCGGCGCGAGCAACAGGGCCGGGCGGACGCGAATAGCGGCACGTAGGCCGTCGGGGGAAACACATACACCCCCGCGCAGAACGGAAACAGCAGATTGTGAGACGAAAAAAGTAAAACTACCGACCGACAGCAAACAAAGAAGGCGAGGCTCTTACGCTAGGAAAGATAAGCGGCTCGCACACGCATCAAGCGGCAGTCGTGTTACGTATTGAGTGCCGTCGGGTGATAGTGACATTTCTCCTCCGCGGTGCTGTTTGCGGACGCAGAGGAACCGCCCCGCTAAGCTGTTTACGCTTTCTGCTGACTAAAGATAGGCGCGCGTGCTAAACCGAAATGACACGCTCGTTGGCACTGACCCTGGCTATCGGAGCACGCAACGCTTAGAAAATAGCTGTAGCCTTTTAATTTGCACATTGTTCATAATGGCTGAACAATGATCGAGGCTTAAAAAAGCTGGGCGAATTTCTTTAGGCCAGTAATAGGGGTGTGCTGCCCGCACGGATTAAGTATTTTCTGCGCAGTTCGTTCGGCAAAGCAAAGTGAACAGCGGCCCTCGAGGATTTTCGTTGCATAGGCACATAATCGAGTTTGGGTGTGCCATCCTCGCACCCGTAGACTTAGCGCCAAAGCGCGGCGTTTGGAGGGACGTTACTGGAACAAAATTCACGGGATCTGCTGTTCGCTTTTTACTGCTGGTCGACTGTACGTATAGTGGTTCGGATGCCTCACATCAGATTGCCCCTGCGATACAGCAATGAAAATTTTGGTTTTGTGAGCTGAGTTAAAGCTGGTTGATACAGAAGCCTCGCCGCAATACCCCGGGACGCTTGTCCCATCTATAATGCGTTCCGAATAGTTGGGCCCGTCCTGTCCATTCAGCGTCCTTGTCGTTACTGCGACCAACAATTCTTGTGTGCAGGGTGTCGAACCGGAACCGAAGCCAAAATCGGAGCAATGTGTTGTGCTTGCCGGAGCATTTACATCAAATGGGAATGTGTTACCGGGTGTCCCGCAACGGCCAGTTTTAGGTCCGCTTCTTTTCATGGTGGACATCAATAATATTGCCCAGCATGTTTGCAGCGCTGTTAGATTGTATGCAAATGATTATTGTGTTTCTATGATGTACCGTGCGATTGATTTAGATGCATTTACTAACAAAATAATACCCATGGCGACTAACTATGTTTCGGCAGTTGTAAAATTGTCCTTCGCGTCTGCATACAAATATCTGGAGGAGAAATTTACAAGAGCCTCTCTTAGAACGATCATATATATTGCGTAATTTTAAAGGCAAGGAAATCACTTAACTTTATTATACGCAATTTTTCAGACGCACCTGTTGCACTCATACAACCCTGTAAATGAGTTATGTTCGTCCGATATTGGAATACGGCTGTTCCGCATTGTATCCTTACACTAAATTAAATGCTGTAGAGCGTATTCAAAAACACGTAGGCCAAAAGTTGGCTTGGCATCTACTTGAAACCATAGCATGCCGCCGCCCTTCCTGCGTAGTTTTGCACTTATTTGCACATTTCATGTTTCATATATGAGTTTTTCTTCCTTGTACCATGTCTGTTCTATCAAAGTGAACATTCCGTGCTTTGTGATGCTCCTACATGTATATGTTAACGTATGTTTATATTTATGTTGTCATTTTTGTCCATAAAAAAATATGAAATTGAGCTGATTTTTCTGGTGACATTGATGACTGATATGGTGATCTGGTTCCGCTACTTCTGCTATCGTCATGTACTGCGCACATGTTTTGCACATATGTGTGATGTACTGAGCACACGTCTCCTTCGTCAACTTGGATTGATTGATTGTACGGTTTAACGCGCCGACGCAACACAGGCGATGAGGCGCGCCGTTGTGGAAGGCTCCAGATTAATTTTGACCACCTGGAGATCTTTAACGTGCGCCAAAATCTCGTACACACGGGAATTTTTGTTGAACCCAGGAATCGAACCCGGGTCCTCGTTTTGTCAACTTGGATTATACCATGGTAACTCTTGAATAGTTAAAATTGATCTCCATTGCTGTACACCATCCAACTGCAATAATGATCGATAAGAGGGGTGAGGTAACTAACTAAAAAAAATTAAATAAACAAATAGATAAATTACTAATGAATAATGATTAAATAAATAAATAATTAAATAAATAAATAAATAAATAAATAAATAAATAAATAAATAAATAAATAAATAAATAAATAAATAAATAAATAAATAAATAAATAAATAAATAAATAAATATTTCGACCCAGTATTTTTGCAGAACTGAACCTGAGCCGTTATTTTTTGAGCCCCCTGGACCAGAACCCGAGCTGAAAATAACTAACGGGAGCCGGTTCACGACGAATCGGTTCGAGCCGCGGTTCTTGATAATGGGCGGTTAATATTATTCGTTATTTTCCCCTTTCACGCAAGGTTCCTCTTTTTCTTTCATGCACCCTCTCACGCCCTTTTCCATTTCAGAGCAAACACAACACTATCAGCACTCCATGCTCGGTCGCTACATGCGCACAGATATTGCAATGGTATGTTGCTGGTGGTTGCGCGAGCGGAGTGCAAGGCTGAGCAAAGGAAATGGCACAATTCCGGCATCCTGAAAGCGATACAAAACATGCCTTTGCCCTTTCTTTGCTGCGACTCCATGAGAGCAGTGAGGCCGCAATATGGTTTCACTGCATTGCGCAATGGTAGACCCCCATTTTAAACGTGATTGCTTGTTGCATTTCACAGTTTGCTACAAAATGCCGCAAAGCCTAAGGATGAATGTTCGACTACCTACCCCGGCGACGGTTTTTCTGATGGAGGCGAGAAAAGGAAACGTTTACGTGTCAATACTTTGACGCTCGTTGAAGATTCTCAGGTGGTGAGAATTTTTTCACCCCCCTGCATATACGAAGCACCTCATGATACAAGCACATATATATAATTGCCGTCTGTATCAGCTGGTCAAGTGACGTTGCTTTCGATGAGTGCGTCGATTCCATTAGTCTCTACCACCGCCCTCGTATATCTCGGGACGCTGGACGTTCGGCGAGGTCACGAAGCACTCTTTCATTTCCGGGAAGAAAAGCACCGGAAATTGCTGCGGTTATGGGAGACGGCTCGGAAGAAGCTTTTAGAGGGCCCCGTGCTTCTTAGAACTTTTGTCAACATCTGAATTACTTTTAAAAGGATGCCCAAAAGCGTGTTCAACGAGTACACATTAGGTAGCCATAGAATACCCGACCGAAGTATCCCTGCTATCCGCATATTAGATTGCTGGGGGAATGACTGAAAATATTTTCTCCCCTTATATTATGCTGTGTTATATTATGTTATGCTGGATATAGTTCTTTCAAGTGGCTGTCCTGTGGTCTCTTTCTCTGTGCAGCGCATCTTCCCAATGGTTTTGTATATTCAGCCACCACGAACCCACACGCTCGGCTTTCACGTTAGTAAATTATATCAGCGAGCAGCAAGTCACGAGCGTGGAGATTTACTTGGCTGCAGGCGTGTTAATGCCGCCACCAGAAGGAAGGAAAGGAAAAAAACCGCGCGCCTACGTCACATTGGTTGGCAATGGTAAAGGTGATTGTTTTCTTGGGCTACTTTAGCGCGAATATTTTTGGCATGCATGGCCGTCTGTGTATTCCTTGATTCAGCCTTTGGTAAAACGTTGAAACGATTCACCGAGAACAAGTAGGTATAGGCAGAACCATTTCAAACCACCACAACTGCTGGCGTCGGTCCTACATGCCCCCATCATTTAGGCCAAATTGAGTGTTAGGCGCACTTTAATCAAATCAAATCAAATCAAATCAAATCATATTTATTCAACATCTTTCACCAAGATGTTGGGAGCACGGACAAAAAGCCTTTGCAGGATCGGCTTGACTGGGTAAGTAAGTGTAAGTACGCAAGAAGTAGACCCCACGTTCTTTTATTTAAAAAATCACGTTGGAGTGGGTTTTAAGAGAGCAATTAAAAAAAAACAAGGAGTTGAAAAGCGCGAGCAAGGGCAAAAACATACCATCCCTTCCTAAAGACAGTTCAAAGGAGCACAGAAGCTTTCATGCACCAAAACTGCGTCAAATGTGCGTCAACAGCTTCGCTGAAAGTGCGTGCAACCTTTAAAGATTGAAATCTCAAACGAAGAATAAACCCGTGCGGCACTTTTTCGCGCACTAACTAAAAGCGCATCTACGAACGATATCACTGTATACTGATACGTGATTTATGAGATAAAGGTATACTATTGCATCCATTCTCCACGATCGACGCGAGCATTGGCTTATCTGAAACCGTTCCTTTATCGCGATTTTCAAGTAACAGTTTTAAAACTACGGAAGCCAGGTTTCACGCACGCGCAAAGATCTTATCGGAGCTTTTCGGTCGACCAACCGCTCTGTGGGAAAAAAGCATTAGTTTTTTGACCGGACTCCACCGGTTGTACCAAGAAAGCCTTCGCCTTAGAAACAGAGCTCCCTCTCGTGCTGTTCCAGACCGAAGAAAAAACAAAAACTAAAGCAAAACTTGCGACTTTCCTAAAAGGGGCCACGCGAGCAGTGCGAAGGCGGGAGAGAACATACAAACAAGAGCATCAATGCGAAGCTGGACCAACTCCTCGCACTCCAGCAACAACCACAACCAGCGCCAACCAACAACCACAACCAACAACCACAACCACAACCACAACTCCAAGACCAGCGGCCGGCGGAACCCGTTACCGAGGGATCGGTGCCCAAACAAGATCCTAGGGCTCACCAACGAGAGATAGAATCGACGCCCTACGACGAGCACTCGAGGCTGCCATGGACCGAAAGATCTTAGCGCAACTTGAGAACTTGGAAGACCGCTTTGAAACCTTCGTCAAGGTGACAAACGAACGCCTTACGAAACTCGAACACACGTGCCAGAACATGCGAACTATGATAATGCAGATGCAAGCACAACTGCAAATGCTTATGACGCACCTTGGACTAAGAGGAGATCCCCAGCAAATGCAGCCCATCATCCAGCAACCCGTGCCTGGACAATTTACACAATGACTTCCCCAGTAAAAGATCTCCTGGTATGGCATTGGAATTGCCATGGTTACACAGGGAAGAAAGCACTACTACAACAGCACCTCAAGCACCTAACCCGAAAGTCTGATGTCATTATGGTACAGGAAACACAAAGCGAAGTCGGGCCGAAGCTCTCTGGCTACCGCACGCACGCAAGTACTCCGAGCGCGCGCGCCGCGGCCACGGGAAGCTGGCGAGGAGTCTGCACCTTCGTACGCAAAAGGATTACATTTGTGGAACACGACCCCATTGGCAACAGCGCGATTGAGCACTGTGCATTGGAAATCATTACGGGCAAGAAGCACAATGAGAGTACCTTTCTAGTCACGGTATACAGCAATCCGGCGCAACGGAAACAACGATTTCACGCACTTATACACAAGGCAAGCCGACTAGCTGCAGGAAACACACTACTGATTGGCGGGGACTTGAATGCACCGCACCAAGGATGGGGATATCCGAAAACGACCGTCAAGGGCCGCAATCTGCTAGAAGACGCAACGAATGCCGGGTTGCACTTGCTCACGGATCTGGCATACCCTACACGCATTGGCACGTCGATTACATGCGACACAACTACAGACCCTCACCTTCATCAATATTGAGGGAACCTCGCGAGGGGCTCGGTGGCGGAACATGGGCGACGATTTCGGTAGCGACCATTACGTCCTCGAAGTTGTCGTCCCACTCATCGATCCCAAGAGTATCCCCACTACCCGAAAACATCACTGGAATGAGTTTCGCCGGTGTCTCCCGGAGGAACGCATGGATATAGACGACATCCAGAAGGGGGCAGAGGCCGTCGTAGAGACTATATACTTCAGCTGTAACTCACGAGATCGAGACGGACGGCAGTATCGATCAGATGGATAGTCGACTTTCTCACCTAGTTGAGGCCAAGCAGTCCATTAAAGCGTGCTGGAAAACACAGCGCATAAACAGACGTCTCCGTAAGAAAATTGCGATTCTCAACCGGCAGATAGAGGTACACTGCAAGGTGTTATGCACCCAGCAATGGCAGGAAGTGTGTAGCGATGCCGATGGGCAACTCCACAAGGGCAGAACGTGGGGTATGCTCAGGCACTTACTCGACGAGACTAAGACGAAGAGCTATCACCACAACACTCTTGCCCGGGCTCTACAGAGAACCATCACGGAACTGGGAGAACGGGAAGTTGGAAAGCGCTTGGACACAGAGTGTCTACCAGTGTCCCCCGCAGACCGTCACCCGGAATACGCCGGAGCGGACAACGATGTGCTAGACCGTGGCATTGAAGTTTGGGAAGTACGAGTAGCCCTGCAAGCCCTCAACTGCAAGGCAGCGGTGGGCCCCGACCGCGTAACGAACAAGGTCTTTAAGAATCTTAACGATCACGCCATCGAAGCCCTCACACGTGACTACAACAAGTGCTGGCAAGAGGGTCGACTACCAAGCCAATGGAAGACGGCTAAGACTATCTTAATCAATAAGCATAAGACAGCTGACATACGGAAGTATAATATGGAGAGGATCGAATACGTTGTAAAGAACGGAGGTAGCCTGAAACCAGTGAAGAGACGTCTTGGCGTGGGGAAAAATCAGATGTATGCACTTAAGGATAAGCAAGGCAATGTCATCACAAATAGGGATAAAATAGTCGCAGTGGCCGAGGAGTTCTATAGGGATCTGTACAGTAGCCGGGACATGCAGGATAATGCCGAACGAGACAGTAGGTCAAAGGAGATAGAGATCCCACCAGTAACGACCGAAGAAGTAAGGAAGGCTTTGAAAGAAATGAAAGGGGGCAAAACACCTGGTGAGGATAAGATAACAGCAGACCTCTTGAAGGATGGCGGAGAAATTGTACTTGAAAAACTGGCAAACCTGTATACGCAATGCCTAATGACCGCAATGGTACCGGAATCTTGGAAGAACGCGAACATCATCCTAATCCATAAGAAAGGCGACATGAAGGACTTGAAAAATTACAGGCCGATCAGCTTACTGTCAGTCGTCTACAAGGTATTTACCAAGTTAATCGCTAACCGAATCTCTGCAACCTTAGATTTCAGTCAACCTAAAGAACAAGCAGGGTTCCGTAAAGGTTATTCAACAATGGACCATATTCACACGATCAATCAGGTGATAGAGAAGTGCGCTGAGTGTACTGAACCCCTATATATAGCCTTCATAGATTATGAGAAAGCATTTGACTCGGTCGAAAGCCTAGCAGTCATTGAGGCATTACGGAACCAGGGGGTAGATGAGCATTATGTAAGAATACTAGAGGATATCTACAATGGGTCTACAGCTACCATCATCCTCCATAGGGAGAGCAGTAAAATACCTATAAGGAAGGGTGTCAGACAAGGAGACACAATCTCTCCAATGTTATTCACAGCATGCTTACAAGAAGTATTCTGAACGTTGTATTGGGAACAGGTGGGAGTAAGGGTTAATGAAGAATACCTCAGTAACCTCAGATTTGCTGATGACATTGTCTTGCTAAGTAACTCGGGGGACGAATTGCAAAGCATGCTTTCCGCACTGGGCGAACAGAGTGGAACCGTGGGCCTGAAAATTAATATGCAGAAAACTAAAGTAATGATCAATAACCTCGGGACAGCACAGCAGTTTGAGATAGGTGGCGAGGCAGTGGAAGTGGTAAGCGAATATATCTACTTAGGCCAAGTTGTGACCCCAGATCCCAACCATGAGGCAGAGATAATTAGAAGGATCAGAATGGGGTGGGGTGCATATGCAGACATTCTCAGATAATGAATAGCAACCTACCATTGTCGCTGAAGAAGAAAGTGTATGACAGCTGCATCTTACCGGTACTCACCTACGGGGCAGAAAATTGGAGGCTCACTAAGAGGGTTCAACTTAAATGAGAACGACTCAGCGGGCAATGGAGCGGAAAATGATAGGTGTAACATTAAGGGACAAGAAGAGAGCGGAGTGGGTCAGGGAGCAAACTGGTTTTAAAGACATATTAGTAGAAATTAAGAAGAAATGGACGTGGGCAGGGCATGTAATGCGAAGGCAAGATAACCGCTGGTCATTAAGGGTAACAGATTGGATCCCTAGAGAAGACAAGCGTTGCAGGGGGCGGCAGAAAGTTAGATGGGCAGATGAGATCAAGAAGTTTGCGGGGATAAATTGGGCACAGTTGGCACAGGACCGAGGTAATTGGAAAATAATGGGAGAGGCCTTTGCCCTACAGTGGGCGTAGATAGGCTGGTGGTGATGATGATGATGATGAAGACTATCTTAATTCCGAAGCCAGGCAAGCCACCCAGCATAGTGCACCTCCGACCGATGGCTCAATTCGTCCGTGGGAAAAGCCCTGAAACATGTTTTAATGAATCGCTGGCAACGTTATCTAGAAGATGCCGAACTCTACCCCAAATCTATCATCGGGTTCCGGGAGAAGTTGAGTACACAAGATGCAATGCTCCTTCTCAAACACGAAATCATCGACGACGTCACTAATACCCGAGACAACAAGGCGGTACTGGGCCTCGATCTCCAGAGCGCCTTTGACAAAGTGCGACATTCTGCAATTCTGGCACAAGTGTCCAAGTTGAACATGGAGAAACAAACATACGACTACATCCGTGACTTTCTCACGGGTCGCTACACGCAGATATGCGCCGGTGATCTACAACTACAGTGAAGCAGCTCGGCAGTGTAGGCACTCCACAAGGCTCCGTGATATCCCCATTGCTTTTCAACCTGATCATGATTGGATTCGACAACCGCCTCGAACACGTGGAGGGCGTCCGGCATACCATCTACACCGACAACGTTACCCTGTGGGTTGCGGGTGGCAGCGACGGCCACATCGAAGATACACTCCAGGAAGCAGTGAATGTTATCGAAGACCAACTCGACGGGACGGGCCTCATCTGTTCCCCTTCTAAATCAGAACTTCTCGTCATTCCACCTAAGGGTCGGCGGAAAACACAGTCAAAGACTACCATCACAGTGTGCATGGCGGGGGGCCAAGTGATTTTCGAGGTCGACAAGATACGTGTCTTGGGTCTTCTGTTGGAGCGTAACCGCGTCAACGGCGCAACGATCAACAAGTTAGCGACGAAGGCTGCTGCGGCGGTGCATCCTATCCGTCGTATCTCCACACGTCAAGCAGGAAGGAAAGAGCGAAGCCTCACCCCCACTCGTACATTCATTTGCCATCAGCCATATCGCATACGTGGCTGCCTTCCATAACCGGAGGCAGTGCGAACGGGTGATGGTGGACGCCATCATCCGCAAGACCCACAAGACAGCTTTGGGACTTCTCCAGAGCACAAGTACTGAAAAACTCCTGGCCTTGGGTGTCCACAACACCTTGGGCGAGATAGCTGAAGCCCAACGAATCGCCCAGATAGAACGCCTATCCGGTACACGGACGGGTCGTCATATTCTCCAACACCTGGGTCTACTATCCACAGAAGACAAGCGGGAGCTCAAGGATCAGATACAGGATGGTATTTGCAACCGTCTGGTTGTCTGTCCCCTCGCCCGGGATATGAACCCCGAGAACAACCACGAGCGGAGGTTGGCTAGAGCGAAAGCTCTGGTCCATCTTCATGCCAACGACACCGGTGCCGTGTGCGTAGACGCGGCTGAACATCAGGACGAACCCAGTACCTTCGTGGCTACAGTAGTTATGGCTGCGACAGGCAATACCGAGTCTGCCGCGAGCTTCCGGGCCAGCAGAGCACATCAGGCAGAAGAGGTGGCGATCGCCCTGGCCATCGCGGAACCCAAGTGCACTACGGTGTTAAGTGACTCTCGGACAGCAGTGATGAACTATGTTCGGAACAATGGGTGCAGCGTTGCGGCGCGTGTCCTTCGCGGGGCGTGTGTGCGTGATGGTGCAGTGTCTATCAAGTGGTTCCCGGACCATATGGGTCCCAGTGTTTCGTGTAAAGGGAACGCAAACCACAACGAGACGGCCAACGCTGTTGCGCGAGGACTGGCGAACCGCGCGGCGGCTATGAGTGCCGGACCCTCGGAGTGGCAGCCCTTCGATATTAGCAAGGATCCCATGACCACCTACAACGACGTTGTGAAATGGTATCGTTTACGCAGGAGAACTATGCCGCCCCCACACCCGGGTCTCACCTGGTCGGAGGCAGTGCTCTACAGACAAGTGCTCTACATTACTTACTCCAGTGCTTGCTAAACATATATGCCCAGAGGTGTATGAGAGTGACGTGTGCAGGTTATGCGCGAAGGAGCGGGCTACTGCGGCCCGCATCCTGTGGAACAGTGGACTCAGTCCGTGTGAGGTCAGTGCGATGACAACGATCCCGCCGCAGTTTGAAGCTGCAGCGCGGAGTGGAGACTACGACACCCAACTTCAGGCAGTCTAGCAGGTCGCGGCGGCCCTCGATAGACCGCGACCGGGGAACTCAGAGCTCAGAGTGGGAGGGCGCAAACCTTCCGTAACCCACGGATAGTACCCGGATGCAGTCTTAAAGGCGCTGACGTGACGACGTCCAGGCCGCGTCGCGGTAACTCGGCACCATGTTAGGGTAGCCCTACCGTTTGCAAGCTCTCCATAAAGTTGATTCTCCCCCCCCCCCCACCTGTTCCCAATCCAATGTTCTGAATACCTCTCGTAAACATGCTGTGAATAACATCGGAGAGATTGTGTCTCCTTGTCTGACGCCCTTCCTTACCCTCCGGAAGATTACTCCGGTGATTAAGAAAGACTAACGGTCGTCACCTAGAAAATATCCCCCCATTTTCCTTACCAGCGTTATATATTGCATTATAAATATTATATATTATATTATATATTATATTACTTTATACTATACATTATATTATATATTATATATATTGTATTACATTACATATATTGCATTGCATTATATGCATTAAATATGGCACTCCCATATAACGTCTTTTTTATCATCTGTGAACTTATTTTACCAAAATCAGCACGGTTATCGTAAAAAAATTATCTTGTGAAAGCCAGCTTCCCCCTTTTCTTCACGATCTGGATCCTTATTTGAACAAAAACATTCCCGCTGATGCGTTATTTTTGGACCTCGGGTAGACTTTTGATAAGGTACCTCACGCCTGGCGTTTACTCATACTTTCCCGTTTAAACCTACGCCCTCATGTTCCTAATGGGATACAATTTTTTTTAACCCACCGCAAGCACTTTGTTCATGTAAATTCGCACTCTTCCTGTTTATCCTGTGCACGTTTTAGTGTTGCTCTGGGGACGGTCGTCGGGCCATTACTATTTCTAATTTGCGTCAATGATATTCCCCTTACTGTCTCATCTAATGTCCATATTTTTCGGAAATTATTGCGTAATTTACAGTCCAGTACTAACCTCTGACGATACCACTATCCTTAAACAATACTTGTTTAATACCGAGGAATGGTGCCCGAAGTGGCCAAGGAAACGTTTTCATTATTTTCTTCAGTCGGCTCCTCTATTATATAGAACACACGTATGTCTGTAATACCGGCGCACTAGCTGCCACTGACTCATTCAAGTACTTAGGTATGATGACCTCCCATAATCTGACTTGGATCCAACACATTAACTACATTAGAAGTTGTAACCGTGCCCTCAGCATCTTGCACAGCCATCTGTAATCCGCTCCGACTGCAATTGAATGATTAGCGTACAAAACATTTGTCTTGCCTAAATCAGAGTCCACCGGTCTTGTCTTTGGCCCACATCAAGCTAAACTTACAAACTCCATTGAATCCGTTTCATTGTGTCAGTATGCTCATTCCGTTCCAGCGTCTCAGCATTGAAACGTCAGCTCCGGCCGCCATCATTGGAATCCCGTCACCACACATCTCGTACTTGCCTTTACCACCCATTCCTTCACTCCTTCCCCCGCAATAACCAGATCGTAGTTCCAACGCATCGCATTTCTCGCCATTCTCACCCCGATGCCGCATATCTGCCACTTGCCCTGACAATGTTCAACTCTTCCCCGTTCATTCTTTTTTCACTGCAGATGAATGGGACAGTCTTCCCCCCAACGTTGCCACTATTACCAGTAATGTCAACTTCAAGACTAGTTGAAAATGGTGACCTTGATGAATCGTCGTCTTTCTTTTTGTTCCCTAGCTGCTAATGTGTTTGCCCTACCCTCATGGAATATCCCTTGGGGGGGGGGGGCTGTGATTTACTAATAAATAAATAAATAAATAAATAAATAAATAAATAAATAAATAAATAAATAAATAAATAAAGCCTGGCCGGAGTACTTGCCAGCACAGACTAACATCAGCAAATCGCCGGGAGGATCGCGCGAGGAACCCTCAGCTTTGAACGTACATTTCTGGCTTAAAATGCATGTTAACGGCAGGGAAATCTCCAGGCTCAATCTGGTAAGGTAAATACTTAAAGGGCCCCTGAAAGGCGTTTTGAGCACACTAAATAAACTAGCGCATCGTTAGATTGGGTAGTAAACGCCATCTGTGCCAAGTATTACTCTTTTACGCGCAGCGGAAAGCTCACACTTTTGTTGCAAAGTTTGTCGCTTTTCTCTCACCCTTTCCTTCGTGTTTTTGTACGCCGCCATCTTCACATGTCTACGTCATCGATTCCCAGATGTTCGTCATGAGCTAGACTTCCTGCTATTGGGCATCTTTTTCACGCACTTCCGGAAAAGAGATGAGTCGTCTGCTTAGCGTCGGCTCGCTGGCTGATGTGCCAGCGGAGTGCCGGAGTGCTTGGACATTTTACGACAAACAAAACAAGTGTAAACAAACGCTTAACCGTTTGTATTGAATGCAACACGACCATAACACGACATGGATATTCTCTTACCTGAGTACGTGCCCTAAAGAAAGCGTTTAAGCCCCGTGGCACTTCTTTCGTGCAATCGCAGAGAACGCCCTGAGCCGAATGCCCGGGTTTGACGCATACATTTTATTCAACTTCAAAACATTCCAGTGATGCGTTTCGAAAGAACACAACGTCCCAACATGCGTTGCAAGTCTGAACCGCGATTGACAGACGATGGGTTGCCTCATCCTGCCCGTCGTAAATTCGGCACTCACCTCGCGCGCGGATTGCGGGGACGAACAGCAAGTCACTTAACTCTGGCGCAGAAGCCGAGATGGCTTATAGCCACGCACACTGCACATACCCCATGCGAGGTTGAGTCGCACGTCACTCGAGAAAGATAATCCAGACCATGGGAAGCACTATCCACCCGCAGAAGCACAACGTCGCATTTCATCGCGAAACAAAGACGTCCACAACACACACACCATCACCTCCTGTAATGCCAAACGGATCTCGCACTTCCCAATGGCAGTGAGTGGTACGCCTGCAGTGCCCACATGTCGCGAGGTGGGGCCCCAAGCTGAACCGGGATCACGCAACCGTAACTGACTTCTAGAGCGGTTTGTGCCTTGTTGCCGAGGCAACCGATGTTTGAGATTGTCAAAGAAATGGCGCTCGCTCCAGCGCAAGCAATCTCAGAGCGCGGCGGAGCATGTTTTGCCAACGTTTCCGCTCTCCACCACGCGTCGCCCTAAGCTGAACTGGTCACATGATTGAAGCGATTTGTGCATGGGTTCTGTAACGGTTTAAAATGTATTTTCACATGCCGCCGGCAGGAATTACCACCGCCGCAAAATAAGACCCGGCACCAGCGGGGCCACATCTGATACGGCACTTTTTGGATAAACAGTGCGCGGTGCATCTCAAAGGGAACGAGCACACGATCCTCCCCGTGCGGCTGCGAGTTCACCGCCGTTAAAAAGTCACGTACCGCCGATAGAAACTGCAGCGACGTACACCGCGAAAGGGCAAGGCCAGGCCGCCGCACACATGCGGCCAGATTTTTCGTTTGCTTTTCCAGCCTTGAGCGCAGTGCGGGATTCATGGTGTCAACAAAGCTTGCCCGTAGCAGACGGCAGTCTGAGCAGCGCAATAGCGGAAGTACGTCACCGCTGAGGAGCGCAGCATCATGGGAGGGAAGGCTCGCGCGCCGTCAAAAGCGAAGAATAATTTGAAAGGAGGAGGAAACGCGGCGCGACGATAATGCGCGGTTTTTGATTTACGATTTCTCAGCTAATACCTATCGCTTTAACAAAATTCTTGCGGAAGGAGATTGCTAATACATTGCTTTATTTGGTTACATGTACATCCATGCATCGGTGGAAGGTATTTCAGGACCCCTTTAACGCTTACAACTACCTTCAGTGTCAGGTAGTTGATCCGGTCTTGAAATTTACTTTAAAAACTTCCTCTCTCGAGGACGTGTTTGAAAACATTGGTCTCTGCATGTTTTGCATTACGTTTAAACTGTATCGAAACCGGGGCGTTATATTGTGGATTGCCTAATGAAACTTGATCACGAAGCCATGATTTGGCTTCTCAATATGAAAGCAGGGCGTGCATTGTACCCATGTACGTGCTTAACACTAGCGCTGAAAGAAAAAATCAAAGCCATTTTCTGAAGAGAAAGATGGTTAAAACGCGAAGCTGTTCCCAATGCAACCTGAGTCGAAGTACAAGATCGAAATAGAAACTCCTTTGACATTCTCGGAATGGCGCAACCGGATAGACGCCAGCGTCTTAACGCGAGTGACCCAGATTTCATTCCGACCACGGAGGCGTTTTTTTTTGAGGCGCTTGATGTGCCTTTGTGGAAACCCTTCATGTTAGTTGGCTTTCGTGCAGCGCGCTTTCGACGTACAGATTTGCACTTTTGACTTGGTCTTTGGACTTTGCAGACATTGGCTTTCGACCAGAGAAAGCTCCGTGGTTTAACCATTTTTCCCTTCACCCGCGATGATCACCATCATAGTCAGAGAAAGTTGGCTTTCCCAGAGTACGTTTTTGGTCAACGTCACCATAAATGGGCACAGAAAGCTTCGTTTTATAAGTTTGGCTTTCTCATCGAGCTTATCGCGAGAAAGATGTTTGAATATTACCATGGCAAACAGAAAAAAAGCTATTACTTGCAGCGAAAAACAAAGAATTCAACGCCAGTGCCACACTCGAACCACGCGTACTTCTCGTCGGCCCATAGAGTTGCTCGGTCGTATTTCTGGGTGGAAACTCTCACCAACCATGACCATGATCGACCACCTGTTACGAAAACCTACCGCCAATCTCACCTTACCTTGGGCGCAGCCGCAATACACTTTGCTGTGAAGCCGAGTGGCTGCGAAGACAGCGTCCTGGAAGAGGGGCGGCTGTGGCCACTGAGAGTGAACAGTGGCGGCACGTCGACAGAAGGCGCGTCCTTGGCGGGGCGTCCGTCAGCGGATTCTGCTTTGGGACAGCCGCTTCTGTAGGGGCGCACGCGGCACCGCGGCTGGCATCGATCCGGCTTGCGCTGAACTCGCGTCCGGGGCTCAGACCTCGAAAGGCGCCCTCTGTCGACGGCTGCCGACTTTAAGCGCGCTTCAATGTCCGCTATTTGCACCGAGTGAGGGCACATGCGTGGCTCCAGGGCAACCCTAACTGAAGCGCCCAATTTCGACTAGTGGCAAACGCTAGGCTCGCTTTCTGGTTAGTTTTGGCTGAAAGAATACAGAAATATTTTATTGCGGCCGCCGCATTGCTCCGGTTTTTGATCCAAATGCACCTTTCCTTTGCCATATCATTTGTGACACGGTGAGTCCAATTGGGAAATATAAGCCTACCACTGTGACAGCCATTTAAAATACGCTGTGAAATCTTGTCTGATAGATTAGTCCAAAATCTGCGAGTACATATTTTACGATTCTAGGCAGCAAGCTCTTTAAAGATTGTCGTCTTTAAAAGCTCAGGACCAGATAAACTCATGTCGGGGTAAATAGTGATGACCAAACCGCAGACCTTATCAGATAGTCCGGCATGGTCGATCTGCAGAAATCAGGGTCATAGGCCACCAGAACTGCGAAGCGAAACAAACGCCGATCTTCTAGAAGGCCTGAAGGATCAAGGCGTTACAGCCGTCAGTCGCATCACAATTCGAAGAGATGACAAGGAAATGACCAGAAAAAACTTAATCCTGACCTCTCTTCGTTGCACTTTTCCGGAATTCATAAACGCAGGATTTATTTCTTGTTCTCTGCCCCCGTGCATCTCAAACCACGGCGCTGTTACAAGTGACAGCGGTTAGGGCATGACACACACTCTTCTGACAAATGTGCCTTCCTCTTGAAGATGAAACTTGTAAATGGCAAACGGTGAACATAGCCAGCGGATTGTCGCGCCAAGAACGCCTTGTGGTGTAAGAGTGCTTCTGGTGTAAGGTTCTTCTTTTTCCTTCGTGTGTGTGCGCTGTAAACTCTTGACATGAGCCAACAAGCGCAACAGGTTCTTACAGCTCAAAAGTTGTGTACATGAGTCTTGGGCATTCTTTAGCTACCTACATCGCGGTACGCCGTCTGTGGTATTAGGCCCCGCATGGAACAAAACAGGCAATCTTGCGCGCGCATGCATAGTGTAAACTCCTTCGCATTCGCAGCCAGATAATCACTGAAAAACAATTTTGGAGAGGGGCATTTCAGTCGTGCACGTCTAGACGTCACTGAATGCGTGGTTAGAAAAACCAACACCTTGAACCCCTCGTAATGTCAGATGAGATGCGGTCTCTAAAGCGACAGTAACTTGCAGAAGACGAGGCCCTCGAGAAAAAATATCGTCGCCGGTGGGCAATGCAGGTAGGCGACCTGAAGCAACCGCACCAACAAATTCTGAAATGTTCTGATAGGTGTCGTCATGGATAATCGTAGACGATGGTTCGGGTGTCCTAGGCAACAATCATAACTGTTTGTTCCACATTTTGATTAGCTTTAAGAAACCATAGACACGCATAAAAACTGATTTGCCCAATGTTATACTACGACGGTGTGGCAACGGAAATGCGCAGTGGACAGTGCTAAGACGCGCTTGTCAGTGTTGTGAAGCCCTTTTCTACGCTACAGGTGAATGTGATAGGCCGTATGGACAGGAGGTTTCCCGTCACAGCCTGTACAGCGGTTCCGCAGTGACAGGATAGTGCGCGTCTTCCGGCACCGCTGGCCGTGGCGGTGGACGGTGCCGATCGGGGCCTCGGCGACGCTGGCGAGTTCGGACGTAGCGGCCCCAGACACCTGATAGCGCGGAGTAGGCTCCGTCCACCAGCACGTCGAGCACGTGGAAGATCTGCAGGGACGAGTATCCCAGGTAGACGCCCATCAGCCCGCCGATGTTCCGGAACAGGCTCGACACCTGCCAGGGCAGCGAACATATGTTGGAAGAGGCGGGCCTCCAGGGGTGCACATACGAAGAGCGCGGTAAACGCCTGCAGTGGCAAAAGGCATCTCATGGTTTTTTAGTCGTTGGGACCGAACTTTCGCTGTTAGGCAAGAGATCTCACCAAGAAAACCAAACACATGGCTAAGTCATATAAAAATATCAACAACTTTTTGAGAAACAGACTCAAAACTTAGGTCTAATTCATGTGTACGTGAATTAGGCCACCTCACGCAACCTCACGGCGACGGCTAGGCAGCATGTTGCTGTGCCATGTGTTGTGTTGCGGCTACGGCATCGGCAAAAATGATCCAACCGGCCAGGAATGAGGTGGACGCGTTCTTGGCTCCATTCTAAGCCCAGACGCGCTGTGTTTGAGAAGGAGGCCCGTGTAGAACGAAAGTCAGTCGCTTCGTCGACACCATACACCGACTTCACCCTTTCACCTCGTGCTGGAGTGTGGGAATCTATTATTTGCACCACCTTCCCTTACCCCACCTCCATCGAGCCATTCGTGTTTTCTTATTTTTATGCTCGTGGCGAATTTCTGTGGCAATGCAGTCAAGGCTACTGAGCAGGACCACGATGTTTCGCTGCGCAATTGGAAGTAGTTCAACAAACATTATTTGCTGGGTGTAACCTAAGCAATTCAAATGTGCGTAGGCCTTGTGTTTTTGCCTTGGACTGATAATTCCACTAAATTATTAGCAAGAATCTTTATTAATTATAAGCAAGAATTATTAGCAAGAATCTAAATTATTAGCAAGAAATAGAGAGCAATATCTTTTAGATTTGCGGGTATTTTGGGTTGCGGAGATCGCCGTTAGCATCGCATGGGTTCTCTTCAGAAAAAAAAAGAACAGCGTCCTCGTAGCAGGCAGCTTCCTTTCCATACGGTAGGTTGCAAATTCATTAGCTCACAGTATTTTCGAGAAGCTTGAGCACCAAAACCTGTCAAAACAAACGAAGCAAGTTGTCTGCAACGAGTACGCCCAAGTGCGAATGACAAAACCGGGATCCCCCCCTCGTTTCGTCACTGCGTTCGGTAAGCCGGCTTGCCGCCGTAAGCACTGTCGCACGGCTCACGGCGAAGGTTTGATACCCTGAAGTTACCAAAGCGTACAACGGCATCGCTTGGTGACTGAAGACCGCCTCGAGTCCTGGAAAGACAACCGTGAAGCACCAAGATGGTTTAACCCTTCAGCGCACTCAGCGCGATCCAAATGGGATTTGACTTCGCGCCGCATTGTGCCCGTGCTGCTCTTTCGGTAGGCCGCGCCCGCGCTATGTAAGTACGCTACACGGGTCTGTGGTTCTGCGCAGTTTTCAGCTCCATAAAAGTTTACATATCAGTGCATCCCCTCAAAACAGTAGCGCTGATAAAATTCACGCCATTTCGGGACGATACAGAGTTGGACGGTGTCGTCCACGGTATGATTTAATAAGTCGGTCCGAGAAGAATGCGATAAGAGGCAAAGAGGCAAAATGATGGCTCACAGCTAGGCGACATGGACTCAAATGCTTCTCCCGAACTTCCGGACTTGAGTAATTCACTCAAAAGAGTTGCGACTGAAGTATGCACTGAAAACCTTCAACGAAGCCTCCATGAACCAAAATCACCCGAGGGAGAAGATATAGCTGAAGATTTTCCCGCTCTACCCACCATAGAACACACTACATCGGACATTCCGAACTTGGCTGAAAGCAACGACCTGCTAACAAAAAAAAAAAAAAAACGGCTGTAATGAACATTTCATGAGTGTGCTTATGGAAATCGCGACGTTTACTAAAAATATCAAAGGTCATACTGTACAAAGAGTTCATCCATATGAAGGAGCTCAAATTAAAAGCATCTCATGAAGTGCAGCGATTGAAAGGAGAGATCTTCGGCATGGAAACGGCCATCAGCAAACGCAACCGGGAAGATTTCAGTTATGTAAGAGCTGTTCAAGGGAGTGGACTGAAAGAAACAACCAACGACAGTACAAACAAGAACCAACCAGGCCCCACCTCGCGCTGCTCTAGTGGTGACGTCACCCACTCTAAAAGGAGCAAAGATAGCCAAATACACAAAAAAAAATTGCGCCAGAAAAATTGGCCGAACAGAAGTCTCCCTTCGACAAGGAAGAGAAGGCATCGTAGTGACCTCAACGACAAAGGAAGGACTAAAGAAACTGTCTGAAGAAATCGCGAAAAATCCAGCAACCCACAAAATACAAAAAAGGGAACCCAAGACAAAACTTCCCCAGGTTAAGGTAATAGACTGTAAAAGGGTGGAAAGCTGGTCGAGTTGGTAAGGTGACATCTGGAAACAGCGCAACACGGACGAGGACGTAAGAAATAGACAGCGCTCGTCTTGCCTACTTCTTACGTCCTCGTCCGTGTTGCGCTGTTTCCTGATGTTAAGGTAATAGCTATCCATGATGATGTTTCAGTCGAAGACATTTCGACAATCTTAGTAAATCAGAATCGACTACCCTGCGACCCCGACGCCATCCAAGTTCTCAACCACTGGAAGAGAAAGAATGGCACAATAGCCCTGCTGTCAACAAAACTGCCAGCTTATCAGAGCATCGTCCTGAAGGAAAGACTACATTGGATGGACACGCTGCAGGTACTTCAACAATGCTTTCCTCCCAAGATGCAAGCGTTGTGCAAGCTACGGCCATCCCGAAAAACACTTTGACATCAGCAGGAGACCACGATGCGCCGAATGTGGGGGAAACCACTACTACCAGAACTGCGCTAGTGTAGAGACTCGTTGTTGCATCTAGCCAAGGAACGGTTGAGAATGTCGACATAACATACTCAATGATGGAAAACAGATGCCAGACGTGATCCACAGGCAGCGACGAGAACTCGGGGTGATACTCTTCCGATTGAACTGAACCGACCGGTGGAGCCCTGCGTCGACAACGCAAGCGGGAAGTAATGAAACACTTTGCGAAGTTCAGTATTGCGTGAAGTGGACTGAAGTGGACTCTCAAAAATTGTGAGCTGCTACGGGGAAGTTAACGCAATCACACTCTCATCACTTCAACACTCACAACACACGAATACATAACACTACGGCGAAGCAGCACTCGGACCAGCGAAAAATCTCGCAGTCACGGTCTTCACTACACATCATCCAAGTTAACTTGGCAAGGTGTGTCGAAGGAAACAAGGCGTTACGTTTCTACCCGAACGAAAATCATAATCTTATCTCAGCAATACAGGAACCTTATTATGTAAAAGGTGTCAGATTTTCCCATCCCCCATGAAGTCATGTAACACAGAGATAACCCGAAAGTGGCTCTAGTATATCATTCTCCAGATGTAAAAATATTCGCGCTCATAACAGAACAAAAAATTATTGCGGCATAGGTGAACTGGGAAAAAGAATTCATTATAATTAATTGCTACGCGCCTCCCGGAGACGATTTTGAAAACACGTTAAACCGATTTGAACTCTTCTTTCAAGATTTTTTGACAGACCACGTAATACTAATCGGTGGCTTCAATGCCAAACACAGTGTATGGGGAGGAGATATAACCGATCTAAGGGGTGACGATTTACTTGAACTTTCCCTTAGGTACGACCTTTCTGTCAAAATAATCCTAACTCACCTCCGACATTCGAAAACAGCATAGGTAGGAATTGGATCGATGTAACCATTTTCGGGCAAGTGTTGTTGCCAGAAAGTATTCACTGGGAAGCACTGGAAGATTGCAATTGCAGCGACCACAAATTTATTAGTTTACTTTTATACGATATCATTAACAAACCCAAGCGCCATATCACCCTGAACGGCGAGAAACATGTCCTAGAAAATTTAAAAAGGGACACTTGGTTCGAAACTGCGAGAAACGGCATTAAAACAACAGGAGAAATCGAAAATGCTGTAAACACCTTGTATGATAAAATAGGAAAATTAGTAAACAAACATAGCAAAAAAGTAAACCACCCCTCAAGCAACCAAAACCGCGGCAGACAGTTGAACTAGAAATCGAGAGAAAGCGAGAAAGCGCTCTAAGAAGGAGGTATCAAGAATCGCGAGGAGAAATCAGGGAACAATTTAAGCGAGAGTACTATAATGAACACGAAACTTACAATGATAACTTATTCCCAGGAAGAAGGAAAAGTTGAGAACAATATTGCTCACAATTTCATAAAAATCACTTCACATTACCGTATAAATTAGCCACAGGAGCAGTAAAGGAACCAATCATCATTTCAAGTTTAGAAAAAGAAAGCAAAGAAAGCCCCCAAATCAGTTCAACATATATTAAGAGAGTCATACGAGGTCGAAAAGGTTTGTGAAGAGGAAAAAAATTTCCCCTTGAAAACGATAATGACGACGCTATTATTACGGAAAATGAAATTAACGCAGTTATTTCTGAATTACGCATAAATTTGGCCCCTGGACCAGGTGGCCTACGAGCCACGTTTGTACAATGTCTATATAATAAACAAAAATTATTCTTTCTCGATATTTACGGTGCATGTATCAGAACAGGATACATTCCATCACGGCGAAGGGAATCAAATGTAATCCTAATACCAAAATCAGGAGGCAATAAATTAGCCAACAAATATAGACCCACAGCAGTCAGCCCTATATTAAGAAAAATACTTGGAAAAATAATTAAAGACAGGAGATATTACTTCTTAACAAAGAAAACCATCGCTTTAACCGAGTTAAAAAAATCTATGAAGCAAATTAGATAACGCGGTATGTATTGTCATCTCTTTACACATAAAGAGCGCATTTAGCTGCCTCAAATCATCCATCATTGTAATCTTTCTAAAAAATTCAGGCCGTCCGAAAAATCTGATCATTTATTTGTACTCATATTTTTTTTTAAAAATAGAAAAATTATCTGTAACATGGAGAAATCAAGACTTCAATTTGACCTTAAATCAGGTTCTCCGCAGGGGCCACCTTTTTGTCCATTATTCTGGAACACAACAATTTTGGATCTCCTAAACAGCAAATTTCCTAGCGATGTATACATCCAGGCTTTTGCGTCGACATAACCTTAGTAATAAGAGACAATTCAAGAGATAATATTGAGCAAATTGCAACCGAAGCGCTCAAAATAGTAGAAAACTGGGGAATAGACAAAGAACTTCCATTTAACAGAGAAAAATAAAAATTCGCTGTAATAGATGACAAGAGCATTAAAAGACCTCTCAGTAATAAACTAGGAAACAAAAATCTTAAATTCTGTAAAGAAAATTAAAATATTAGGCGTCGATATAGGCAACGAACTCAGTTTTATCCCTCAGATTCACTATGTAAAGGAAAAAGTAAACCAAATAATAAACAGCCTAGGAAAATTTACAGCATAGAAATGGGGGCTTACCAGCCAAGATCTAGAAAAATTTATATCAGAGCTATAGAAAGGATCATAGTTTACGCCGCTTCAATTTTATATAAGAAACAGGTCGTAATGTAGAAAAAAACTAAGAAGTATTCAAAGAAAAGCCTCATTCAAATTACCAAAGCATTCAAAACAGCATCAAGCCCGGCTTTAAACATCATAGCAATGTCCCACCAATTCACCTAATGATAGAAAAAGAAATAGAAACATTTAACGCACTGTTTGCCGAAAAATGTTCCCCTGGAAAAAACGAGCTTTTGCAGGAGACCACTGCACCCAGCAGATAAGAAATCTTTTACCTATCTTCTTACTCAACCAATTTCGCAGACAGATTTAACAGTATTTACAGACGGTTTGCAACATAAAACTGACATAGGAGCAGCGTTCAAATTCTCGGTAAAGCCGGCAAAATAATACAAACCAAACAGTACAAACCGAAGTACAGCAATAACTGTGAGGCAGAAGGAATCGCCATTTTGAAAGCAATTGAATACCTCCAAACCAGCTTCAAAGAAGGTAACATACAGTTGCATACTGATAACCTATCAACCCTAAAAGCAATTAGCAATCCTAATAATCGGAACCCAAATATTCAAAATTAAGGAAGGGCTAAACAAAATAGAAAACCAGGTCAAAATAACGTTAACTTACATTAGCGGAAGTAGCGGATGAAATGTGTAACAAAGCAGCAAAATATGGCGAAAAATAGACTGGCCTATTTTAGTACAATTTATCAGAAAAAACAGCTCAATAATAACCTGAGCAAACATTGGAATATTAAGTGGCAACAAGGTAATGAAAGCTACATATTCCAATGGATAAAAATTGTTCACAAAACTCCAGCTCACTTTCCCACCAACTATTACACGTCACAGTTTATCACTGGATACGGTAGATTTGCATGTTATTTTCATAGGTTTGCCATTACAAATCAAATAATAAGAAATTTAAATGTACCAGCAGACCATTTCGACCACTATTTCCGGGACTGCCCCATAACAAAAGAACAAAGAGAACAACGTTTCAATGGCCGTATAAATTATCTCGCAAGAAGGAAACCGGAGCTAATAAAACATACAGAAACCCTAAAAATTTTAGAAGAACTGACAGTACTAATAACGGTAATACTCAACAATACTAACCCCTCAAATATTTTGTAACAATTCCACCCATACGCAGAAACAAAGTCAGCGGCAAATAACGCGATAATAACTTTTAGATCTTTTGATTTATCTGTGGTATGCAGTGAGTCATTTTCTATGTAATTATCTTGTGTAATTACTTTTTCACATTTGTTTTTCGATATGAAATCCAAATATCCAACTTCAATGTATTTAATTTACCTGTTATACCTCGGTGGTACGGGAAGAGTCCCTGTGCATGAGCCCGTTTAATAAAGTCGGAGCGTTACGTTGTGTCGTGAAACAAGTAAAGCATAGGCAAGGAGACGCTAATATGCCGCTATCCTCGCTGATCGTGGGTCAGAGTACTCAACCACGGTGCTCATACGAAGAAAGGAACTGTTGCAAAGGCTATCTCTCATGCCCAAACTGAAACCTAAACTAGTTTATCGGGAACTACTTTCGCGGAGTAACACAAAGCAGTTAGCTTTCCCCTCGCCTACGTGTAGCTTTCTCTCCATTGCCACAGAAAGTTGACCCCGAGTATAGTCCCGCCTCTCGGTAGCAACTCCGTTACTGCCAGCCCTCCTCGTTGCATGCGCTGCCAATCTCCGCTTCTTTCTCTCAATGTCTTCCACGCCGGTTTGCTCCGAGATCCAGAACGCTCGCTTCCTCTCTCCAAGCACTATTTTTGCCAACCTTCTTTATATGGCTCGCTGAACCCTTTCAAATGTTCGGTAACTGCCTGCGCTTCTGCCCCACACATTATTTGTACTGCTGTTTTTAGGGACAGACGTGGCCTTTGGTGCTCTACTTCAGAGAGCTTGTCAAATGCGTTCCACACCAATAAAATTCTGCGTTGGATTTGCTTCCTTTGATTTGAATTGCAACTGACTACTTGCCCAAGACAGTTATATTCATCCAGTTCATCTAGTACGTTATTGCTTACGCTTAACAACGTGCTTTTTGTCTGAATGCTGAAAATTTTGTGACTTATTAGTATTTATGTTCAACTATATGACTGAGTTTTCCAAGCAGAGTTTTGAGAGCATCATTCGTATGTCTTCTCTTCAATCAGAGAACATGGCCTGACGGCGCAACCGCAAGTCTCCGAAGGCGGAAATAGTTTTCATTACTCGTACTCCCGACTGGTCCTTATCGAAATTCCCAAATATTCCCAGTAGGCGTCGTGCATATGAAACTTCCCATTTTTGTTATAAAGCATTATGTAGCTCGTACATTCCTTGAACACGTCCTTCAAAGCAACTACGTAACGTCAGCACTACTCGGGTATTTCGAATGTTTGAAGGTCCGGCAGGGGTTCCTACTGAGTCAAAGTTTTTTTGGCGATTTAAAAATGTCACGCAAAGTGGTTTGTTGCACTCCCCGTACATGTCCGTCACCAGGACATGGTGCAGGCTGTTCCCGTTTGCTCCGAACACATTGCCCTGATAGGCCCCATGGGTTAAAAATCATTATCATGAAGTTTGTCTGTAGATGGAAATCGAATAAAAAGAACCTTAGTATGAACCAAAATTGTTGTTTCCAAGACAATTTTGCTTAGCCGTCAAATTTTATTACCACTAGACGATTTCATTATGGCCGCGTAGCCTGAGAAGAAACAGGGATTTCAGCTGTAAAACTTCGCTTTATAACAATTCTGCAACGCGTGAGAAATAGCGCATAAGATATCAACCCATCCTTTGCATATAAAAGAACACCCGGCTCTCCTTACCGTCAATTTGGGCTCTTTGCTTTTGTACAGGACTTTGGTGCTCCGCATGAAAACGACAAGCCTGACGTGGATCCTGCAACATAAATATCCATGCCTTATTGCAAGAAAATACAAAATGATCGACCAATGCTTACATGCCAGCACACAAATTAGGCTGCCTGGCCGTGACAACCAGTTTGTGTGCCAAGAAAAAATTCGCACATGCTCCGTTTTGTAAATGTGTCGTGACGGCGCAGCCTATGGGCTGCTCGAAGATACTGTAAGGCTCCCCTGCAGCAGTCTTACTTGCACAGTATTATTCACATAAATAAAACCCGATTGCAACTTCACCTTTGCAAATTAATTATTTTGTGATAGCAACCATTTTTCTTCAAAGAGGGGAAAATAAATATTACTACGATAGATTAAAAACGTTTACTTTAACAACGTCTGCAATAAAAAGGGATAGAATTTGCTTCTAAAAAGAAATGCCACAATTTTATATAACAAGGTAGTTGTTGCACAAAAACAAACACTATTTGCATCGCTCTTAAGGCTTTTAGGTCTCCAGCAGCACAGGTACTAATTGAGTTTAGAGTCGGGAATGTTGACTCGCACTCAAGGGAGGTACTTTATTATAAAAACTGCCGCTCCACTGGGGCAAATAAATGCCGAGCACGAGGATACCAATGTTGTTTATATAGTGATTCCTTGACGATGTTTCATCTTGCTCCTTAGATCATCAGGAAGTCATGGTCCCAGATGCGGCCAGGTTACTCCCTGTAGAATGAGCCTGTTTCCACGCACGGTCGGCATGAAAGATGTGGTACCGGGGTTTTTGCACCCGGCAGCCTCTCCTCAGAAAGACACTGTGCCCCGTCAAACCGGACCTTTACTGGGAGTACCGCTCCACCAAGGTCCACTCCTCAGCCGATCCAGCTGCGCACACCTAGTCCAGCCGAGTCCACCATGTTGTGCCCTGGGTCATGTCACGCCTCATCTTTATCTTCATCCGGCACATGTCCATCCTTTGGGATTGTCCCCCGCCATGGTTGCATGGTTGCCACAAAGAGAACCTTGGCGTACCTTTGCTTATGTGTATTTGCATCCGCATCGCACCATACGCATGGTCGCCAAGCGTCCGGCGCCCCTCTTACCTTTTTCCTTCCATGGGGGGTGCAGTGGTGTTCTCAGGATTCATCTGAGGGGGAAGCAAACAAGTGCTTACTTCGCTACTCTAACCTCATCGTAACACAGTTATTTGATTCGGCTTCATATGGGATGTGCAACCTGTTCCCTACTTTGTAAAAAAAAGAAACAAGTCTTTTTGTAAATTTTGTGAGACGAGCTTCCTCAGCCAATGTGACGACTAAACCTTGAAAAGAGTGTGCTGTATAAAGGCTGAGTACGACTTTTTGGCTGTAGCGACCAGTTTCTGTCTCCTTAACGTTGTCAATCTGCCGCCAATGCAACAGACTGCATGCATACTAGTCAAAATTTATTAGCCTTTTTTCCAAAAAATGACATCATTCACTGATTCTTTTTTAGATCTAATATATAATTCGGTAACCGTTTCCCCAATTCCTACAGGCTGATTATATAGGGCCATGAGGTGGGCGCTTTAGCCCCAAAAAGCCACCCCGTTCTTGGCCAATCCCCCACGTGGACATGTGCCACTACATCAGGAACAACAACAACAACAACAACAACTTCCGCCACCAAGCCACTACGGATCATCAAGCCATCTCGCCCGTTCCCCTTCGGGACCGCGCTCTCCTTCTCTGTTATTGTTCCGGCACGCTGGAGGGCGCCAATGAAGACTCACTATTCGACTGGTCCATGTCAGCGCGCTGGACGTCGTCTGGTAGTACTGCACCCTGCGGAGAAATGCACGCCACTGTCGGCTTGCTTCCCTGCAGGTACGACTCTCGTCAATGAGAACAAAATAGCTTCCAGGGACAGATTATGAAAAATAAGGAGATCACGTGGTCTAGGGAACTTACATTTGGTTCAAAGGATTCCATAAAAACATTTCGGTAATCATAGAATGAAAACTGGAACTAGCGTAGAATTAAGACAGAAGGGTGGATTTTCTTATGTTGTTATATTTCACCCTCCTTGAGTTACCTCCCGGCGATCGGCCGTTGTAGCGAGCAAGAACTAATTCCGGGCCTGAGCGCATGCGCCCTAACATTAAGAGCGGTCGTTCCGGCTTCGCAGGCATTGCAAGCTTATTTCATGCTTTCACAAACGCTATTTCTATGCTAAGTGGCTGTTAACACAGCTAACTTGCCGTTGGTCAATGGTTTCTAAAGCAAGCGTTTAGAATTGAATGCGTAGCTTAGCGCCAGAGGAGACGAAATAAATGATCGCTTGTATTTGTACGGATGACGTCCACTTTCCCCCAGGTAATACCAGTAGATTTCTCCCGCGCGACAGCCAGTGAATGTTTTCCCACAGATATTCGGGTCAGGCATCTTTCGCTTAAAAGTGAGCGTTTGTAGGCTGAACCAAAGAGTGATTTGCAGGCTTTGTAATTCGTCCTCTCATGTCACAAATGCCAGTATCTCCACTTTGTGTAGTTTACGCATCTTGTTTAAAAAATAAGGGACGCATGCGAAGAGCAAACGTGCCTTAGGCAATCATCCTGGCTTTGGAGCCAGCCGTAAGGACGCCAATACATCGAATAAAGCTAAGCTGTCTTACTTACTCACAAGCTGTCAAACATTTGCAGGTGATTATTTTCCGCTCAATTTTGGCTTCCACAGATCTTTCGCAGTCTCCTGGGTTGGAGAAAAAAACGTAGATTCGCATGATTCTTGTACGAATTATTTTGTTGTGTGAAGCAAGCCACCTATCACACCAGAAGTTCACTGAAAACCGAGTCAAGTAACACGCTCGCGCTGCCTTTAGAGATGTTACAGGCTTCCGGGAAACGAAAACAACTGCTTGTCCAGTGCAGTATATATTTTAGCACTATTACTGATGATGCGTAAAAGCATAAGGGCGAGCGAGGCTAAGCGCGGTTGTGCAATACTGCGATGGGGAATAAGTGACCCCATCGGACAGGTGGGAATGCACGTTTTTGTTAAGTAAATTGCGTTCCCGTGCGCTGACGGGGGCGCGGTATTTTTCCTCGATAGTTTTTTCTGGTAATGCTGGACGGTGGAACTAGCAACTATGCTGTTTGAATTTCAAGAACTGTTCTAAAAGTTGTGCTGTTCCAATTTCTTCTATAACCCTTTTAATGTTGAGAGTACAAACACGCGGTGGCTCCGTCAAACTCAACGTTTGACCCGGTTGTTCTACATTACTCTTTAATAATATAGACTCCTCTCCATCGCCCCCCCCCCGTACAATAACTGCCCCGGCCAAGTCAAAAATTATTTGAAGACGTGGATTTGTGATATGCTTGTCGAATTGATAATGGCTGTATTTTGTGTGGGAATTTATACTGTGTTTTTTATTGAGATTGTCGTTTATGAACCAACACAAACAAGCCTTTTAAACTTTGGGCTTTTGGAGTGTTCGCCTTCATGCAACGCAGGGTCCTTCTTCTCTCCTTGCGTGTTTTCGTCTTCTGGCTTGTTTTTTCTTTTCTTCTTGCATTTATTTTCTTTATATATGCTTTTATTCGCTACATTTTGTTCTCTTCCGGCTCAATGCAGTTTTCCGAAACTGCCCAGCCCCACACACAAGCGTGCCTGGGTTGTGCGGGCTGGATATTCCTATGTAACAGAGCTTGACTGAATAAAGAAAAAAAATTCGTGACCTGTGTATGTGCTCGTCTGCTTACCGCTATATTTTTTACCGCCGTCGTCTACCTGTAGATAATTACTCCCAGACATTTCGTATGGATATTTTCTGGATATACCGGCTGGTATCAAACTTTTTTCCAAATACGTACCGCATTCACTTCAGGCACACTCCAGAGTAGAAATTACGAGACACGGGGGGTGTTTGACGTCTGCCTTACATGGGAGACAGACACAATTAAAGCTATAGCCACTTATCACACCAACCAAATAGACCTCCGTTATATAACGACGTAAAATTACGTAGGATGTAAGCGCAATCGAGTACTATCATCCTCGTCCCAAAACTTTGACTAATTAGAGAACACATTATGCAGCTTTGCGTTCGCTAACAGAGAACGACCGGGATATGGCATGAAAAATTTTAAATACTTGGAAGAAGACGACCATCGTACCTTTTTACGTGTAGAGGTGGTGAATGCGCAAGCCAACTTTACCCGTTAGGAAGATATATGATCTTTATTGGGACACCTCCTCCGCCGCTGTGATTCAATTGCTACTAATAACATAGATAGAAACCTTAATTCCCTAATTTCGATAGCCCAAAAAATGAATCGGGATAAACAGCCGCAGTGAAAATACTTTGTTCTTTTAGAGGTACGAAGAGAGAGAGACTGGGACCTCAATGTAATGTGAAAACCTGGTGATGGGGTCCATCAATTACAGATTTTTCAAGTTGCACGAACGCACGCATGCACGTACAGACGCATGGACGTGCACGCACATCCGCACACGTGAGCATAAGGTTAGTTTGAAGAAGCTGGCTAGCCAAAGCATTGAGGAAAATAAACACCGCACAGAAATACGTACAGGCAAGAAAACTCTAGAGGCAACGCGCACGCAAAAAAGCGCGCACATGTACATATGCCCCACGAGTGCCCCTACCGATGCAGACAGCGCTTCACCCATATTAACAGCCGAACTGTTTAGGCCGAACGTTATCCGTCCGTCGAACCAAACGACCTCGAAGTGTGAGAGAAAGTGGTAAGGAAGCGAGAAGCCCATGAGTAGGTGCTGAAAGTGGGCGCCTCGAGGAAGAAATGTGGTCAGGGAGGTACCGGTAATCGAGCCCGGGGCCTCTAGGTCGTGAAGCCGGCAACCTAACCAGTGGGCCACCCCAAAACCCCGAAGGGTACGGGTTTATCAGCGGCGGGGAACCTTAACATGTGCACCCTGTTGAAAAGAAGAAAGTTTGTGTTGGCACGCAGTGCGCAATACCTACAGGGAAAAAATACCAAGAGGAATTTTCACAACTATTAGAGCCAAATGGGTTAATTTTCCAATGGAGAGAACCTAACAACGAATTTAGGTGTCCACGGCATGCAAGAATCATTCGAGCTTTACTTCCGAGGCCGCCTCATTGCGACATGGGAAGGCAAATGCATAGAAGTATTTGGGAGGCTGGAAATAGATATTAAGAAAACAAACGACAAAAACGATCCCTTAACTCTGCAAGTTAAGCACCACAGAAAGCAAATAAAAGACTACCACTGCATGAAACAAACAAACAAAAAAAGAACTCAGGGAGAAAAAAAAACTCTTCCCGTGGTCAGAATTTTTTTTTTTTGTGCATACGGTGAGACTGCGCTGCAACCGTTTTAGGCGCAGAGCACTTAAGGCGCTCGCCTTGTCGTCCTAGCTCGCTCGCTCGCTCGACCCAACTATATAGAGAACCAAGGCGGCGTCCCGGGGTCACGGCGTACCCACAGGCTTCGAAAGCGGAGCTGTTTATATAGTCATAAGCGTTCGAAACTCGTGAGACGCTGGCGCTTGTCATACATCTTCCCGTTGTTTAGCGCAAAGAAAACTATAGGTACATTTGAGGAAAAATGTACGTACTCAACCGGCAGCGCCCGCGTTCCTTTAGTTAAGGACGCCGTTTTACGATAGTAAACGCAAAATGTGACAGTGCAATGCCGGCACGTGCGGGAAGAAAAGCACAAAGGGAGCAGAACTCCCGCTGGCGCAGTTTCAGGCAGGGTGCGCGCGAGCACTGCGAAGGCGGGAAATTTGAATTGCATGGGGTGGTAGCAGTAAGGGGATAGCGGCGGTACAGCCCATTATGACGAATCACTGCTCTGCACGTCCGAAAGCTTTGACATTGAGTGGAACGGCCTTAATTTTTTTAGATAACTTACGCGTGTTCCCCATGTGCAAAATGTGCAACCCGAAATCTCTGCACAGCCTCGCCTCACCAAAACACATGCGTGTACAGCCCACACCCGAAACATAATTTATGCAAGACACACTTCCCGCTGTAGAGAAATTTTGATTCAGTTTCTCTTTGATAAAAATAGGTTTGGTGAATATCAAAGATGCAGGATATATTTTGGATTTGCTTCGAGTGGCTCGCAAGACCGCAGCTTGCTTGTTTTCGAAACAATTCATTCGAGCTCTTTGGCACCACTGCTGACTTCGCGGGCGATGCAGTTGAGGGAGGGGTGCAGGGTTATTGTGTGTTACTGCTGCTTCTGGAAATCAACGCCCACAACGAGTGGAGCGCATTCGGCGGAGATATCAGAAGTCACTGTGATTGCATTTGTTGAGACGTAAACTTTCAGACGTAAAGAACTGAGGCAGTAAAACTGCTAAGCCCACCTCATCTATTTAATTCTCGAAGCCAATCCATGGCCAATCCAGTCTGTTTCCTCTTTCAGAGGCCCGTTTCTTTTAAGTTAGATCCCTCATAATCGAAGGATCGAATTTCGCGAGTTTGCTAACTCGTGCACCCCGAAGATCGTGCCTTGTGTCTTTCCTGGGTGCTAGACGACGTGCGAGCATTTGAAGTTTGACGAAGGCACGGTTCGTCAGGCAGCAGCGTAGTTTCGTCATCGACATACCTCGGAGGACATCCACGCAGACGGGTGATTCCATCAGTTGAGGAGCAAATATACGGATGTGGTTAAACGATCGGCAGCCACATTTCTCGAAAATGTGCACTTGGTAGCAGTACTCGTCGCAAGCCTGAATATGTAAAACAGACGAAACACAAGTCTGCAGTTACATGGTCCACGTGATATCACCCTCAACACATAAGCACCTCCCACTTCAGTTCCAGCGATAAACTGACGTTGACGCTAAACTCTTCGTTGGTGTGCAATTCACATCTCACCATCGAAATCAGCTTAAGCCATTTGTTCGCCCTCGTCTTTCGCGTAGCACATGTTTTCTTTTTCCAACGTCCCACTTTTTGAGAGAGGTTACTGCTTCGAAATACGCGTCGGTATACGTACCCTCTTAGTGTACACTATTCCTTTGACGACGTATTTTTCCAACTCCGGTGGCCACTCATCCTGACACGGATTCTTGTACGGCTCCTTGAGGTTTTTTGAAATCGCCTGGAAAAGTAGAAGCTCATCTTTATCACATGGGCTATGTCGCAGACTGTGTGACGTGCCACCACAGCAGAGATTAATTTTATGATCACTTTTATGACTGCAATGATTGATTTATTGACTGATTGCATGACCTGGAGTGATTAGCGTGAGAGTTTGGGCGAGTTGGTACTTCATTGGATTATTCCTTACAGCGCCAACAACCAGACGAAGGATGAAGAGAGAGGCTACACGGACAAGCGCGGCCGTCCAGCCCCTCTCCTGGTCCTTCGTTTTTGTGAGTTTGCGACGTAGATGAGGATCCCCTCTGTTACCTTGGAGACGCCGATATAGGTGGTGGCCCCCGGCGGTGCATAGACAGCATTGTCGAAAACTTCTTCTTGCGCACCCGACTGGTGTACCATGACGTAAAAGCCGGCGTCCACAGTCAAAGGCAAAAACTCTTCTGGCTCCATGTTTAGAGACATCCGCAAACCTTGGAAGAAAAGTCCCGTATTGCTTGGTGGCGCAGCTATAGACGCTCATCGTACGTGGGCACGTATCTATGCCGCAGACACATTTTACCGCCACTGTCTAGAGTCCGCCATCTTCAGTACTCATCTTCGTGAAAAAGTTCATACTTGCCATTTTCCGGGTCCGACATCTGCATCGCTTGCCAGCTGAAACGACTACTGTTGCAGCCGAGGCAGTAGCAGTTGCCGTACCGAGGCACCATTCGGATCTCCAAGATCCTGTAAAGCAGTCAAGTGGCGCTGAAGACAGGCAATGCAGAGAAAATGAATTCGTCTCCCCGACTACGTTTATGGAAAAGCGTAGAATAAGTCGCGCGAATTACAGGAGGACTGTAAACTGCGCTCCCCTGCTGCTCCCCTAGTAAGGGTACTTAAGGGTAAGCAAGGGTACCACTGTGGGGGGAATAAAAATAGTCGATATAGGAGCTAAATGAGGTGCGATTACACGCTGTTGCCGCGACAGTGAGTTGTGTATTAGCCAAGAACGCCATATTTCAAGGCGTCACGCTTTACTTGCGTTAAAGAAAGGCTCTTCGGTACGATGATGAAAGGGAAGCCAACGCAGCTTTGTGGCAGACACACCAAAAGGATACGGACGAAGCACTGGGGTAAAGACAGAGAGGGCATGTGCGCGCGCACACATGTCCTCTCGCACGGACGCACGTTAGCACCTACGCACGCACACACGCACAAACAGTAAACAAACAAAAAGCAGATCAGAGTCGGGTGAGGTGGCCGGCAATATTTTAACATGACATCGATTTCACAGAATAGAAAGTATGCACCTATCTCTAAATGCGTGGTAGATCGCGAATGATCAGGTTCTCAGTATACAATGAGAGGAAACTGCGATTCAAAGTGCAACGCTGTATAGAGCGAGGAGAAACCGGCGGATTACAAAATGGCGCAACGCCCACCTTGACCGTCTGTGAATCATTCCCTTGCAGGGTATTTACCATTAAACTTCCAAATTATAAATTATAGTATCGGAGAAAGCATCAGCCTGATGTGTCAGGAAACCCCGCGAAAATAACCAGTGCACGTAGAGTGCATGGCACCCCTTTGTTCTGCGGCGAATATTAACGCGAGTACTAACGTTTCATCCTTGTTATATGTACAACTTGGGACTATGTTGGTGAGAGGAGGGAGTGCACGGCTCCCTCAGGGAGAACTCAACATCATAGTTCACATCACTGGTGCCACGGAAAACCTTGTAGGGGCAGAAGTAGTGGCGAATTAGCTTTTTCGGAGGGGCCTTGTCGATCAACGGTACTCCACACCCATACGTGTTATCCCGGGGCATATGTAACATGTAAGTGCCGGAGGCTGTATGGCTGTGCGTCGTTTGCTTGCTGGCTTCGCTGGCGTGAAATCTGGCGCGTGGCCTCTGCTCGCCGGGCGACTTCTTAGCGTCCATGGTAGTGACGGGACACTCGTCAGGCGGGAGCATGGAGTCCAACATTTTTATTATTTCTCGGCCTTGTCCAGGCCGGATGGTGAGGAGCGTGGAATTTCGCCGCCGCGGTGTCTCAAGAAAACTTCACATGCAGTTGTATGCAGACCCAGTTCCCATGGTCCACGTTAATGTACACTGAAAGCATATCGACTATGGTCTTATTCATCCTTTCGGTCAGTCCCTGTGCGTGTGGGTTAAAGGCAGGTTCTCCTGTGACTGGTGAAACTGACCTGCAAGGCCTTTTGGATTGGTTGGGCCGTGAATGATGTTTCTCGGCCAGTACCCACTATGATTGGGGCGCCATGTGGGAGCACAATGTTTTCAATAAAAAAACCTCGTAACTTGGGCGGACGTGCCGAGAGAAAGAGCCCTTGTTTCCAAAACTGAGTTTAACACTCTGCGGCCACCGTACTATATCTGTTGCCCAAGGATGATGGAGCGAAGGTTCCCAATAGACCCATGCCGACCTGCTGGAATGCTGCCTTCAGTGGAAGAACAGGTTGCACAAAACCGGGTGGTTTTGTGGGGGTGTCTTGCGTCTTTGACAGTCTCGGCAACTGCAAGCATACCTCTTCGCACTTTCATCAAGGTTTGACCAGTAATTCCGTTGCCGTGTGCGCGCCAGCGTGCTGACAAAGACGAGGTTTTCAGACAAGTGTATACCTTGATAAACCTGTAGGATTTCTTAGGGAATGGTGTTCAGTGCAACAATCAGCTTAGGGTGTTCGGTGCAACAATCAAATAGAGTGTGTTTGTAGGGCAAAAATGTTTTATATAGGACGTCCTTCCTAAGACATGATGTACTGCCGCCTTCGAAAGGCTTCGGTAGTATGGGAACGCGTCCTTCCCGGTAATCCACAAGAGGGCGAAGCTCCAAGTCGTGTTGTCGCTGTTAGGCGAGAGCAGGGGAGGTCACGGCATTTAAGAAGCCTGCGTCATCTTCGTCCGTAGAATTACGATTAACCGGGACGCATGACAGGAAGTTAGCGTCGGTGTGTTTGCGACCCGACTTGTACGTTATGGGGATATCAAATTCCTGCGGTCGGAGGCTCGAACGGGCGACAACCAGGGCAGGGTCGTTGGTATTGGCCAGCCAATAAAGGGCATGATCATCGATCCCTACTCGTACATGTCGCCTGTACAAATTTTGCCGAAATCTTGTGGCCGCCAACACGATTCTTAGGCATCCTTTCTCCGTGGTTGTGTAATTCATTTCGGCGGATGAAATGGTGCGACTCGCATATGCAATAACACGCTCCATACCGCCTTCCCACTGCACAAGCACCGCATCCAGACCGACAGTGCTAGCATCCATGTGGAGCTCAGTGTCCGCGCTCCCGTCGAAGTGGCAAATCAGGGGCGGGCTATGCAATCTGTTCTTAACGGGGCCATGCAGACAAAATAAAAGTTTGTTTTTTTCGAAAGATTTTGCGTTTTATAGTGTCCCAAGGGCTTGTTCGCAAGCAAACGGTGATTCATTCACTGGGAAATGTTTGCTTAGTTAAATTTTTGCTTACCCCCCAATTCCTGTCTTTTTATGAGGGATGCAATGACATCAGAAGCAGAGGTCCTCAAGCTCCAGCGGAGCCTTGTTTACCGTTAGCCAACCTAGATGACGCCACCATACCGCGGCGGGGCGTTTTCTGTCTTTGCTTTGTTATTGACCGTATTTGTACTTGGCTTGTTTTTCTTAAGCTAGAAAAAAATCGTTCTGTGAAACATGGGGTTCTCTGGACAAATATGGTCACGTGAGACACCGTAGCTTACACCAATCGGCCAGTGTCGTCTAAGACAACCCCAAAGCACCGCAGTGCTGCTCAGTGAAAACAAGTATAGTGCATGCAGTACCAACAGCAGTACGCATCGGTACTTCTATGTTTACATGTACTTTCGGAACTTCCACTGTTTACCCCACCATTCGTAATGCTATAAAAAGAACATGCCCTACATTTAAGCGCAAATAGCTCGTTCGGCCAGCTTACCTTGCCTAATTAGCGTTCGCTTTTTCCGCCCTTTGCCAATCGCAGAGCTGGCACATATGACATGATAGGTTCTGTTGCGGGAAATTAGCTATGGGTCGCATGGACATTGCCTATTTTTCTAATTATATAGCTTATTTTTCGTTAAAAGTGGTGTTAGTATGAGGCTATCCTTCGAATGAACCAAACTTGTGTTTTGTCTCCATGGCCCCTTTAATTTAAGGGCCCCAACTGAATTGCCCGCCGTCTCTGGTCAAGCGAGTAATGGCTGCGCTATATATAAAAAACTACTCGCAAAACGTGTCTAGTATGCGCATTGACCCAAGAAGCTACCTGTAGCTTTTTGTCCACTGGCATTGGAAATGCAGCGACTGCGGCTGTTTCGTCATTTCAAAGAGGCGCACGCGGGGTGTCAACAAACAGCCAGCCAGCATGTAGCAGGTTCTGTCTTCGCTGTCACCGGGTTGACAGGTATTTCAATTATGGAGCTATGTGCAGTTATGTGCACCCGCCTCGCACGCGAGGTGGGTGCACGCCGACGAGGATGAAAAGTGCAACGACCCCCTGGTTAGTCCTAAACACACGTAAAGTATATACTATGTGTCTCTAAACGCTTCAACTTTTATCATCTGGCTCCTCGAGCACAGGCCATGCAGACTTGGGATGCTTCCTGCTCCGGAAGTAGCCATCATCCGGGATACCTAAGAGGCTGAACTAGATACGTACAACAATGTTAGGAGGGCTCTTAGGGACACAAACTGCTTTCCCTCACCAGAGAAGGATGTGGCCATCATGACATAGTAGTGGGCCCCCACCTGCCGTGACTGACCAGTGCAACTGCCGGCCCTCACTGTCCACCAGCTGTAGGGCAGTTGTCCACGGCGGCTCTCAGGCCAGCGATACAGCAGAGGGTCCCAAAATTCCCTGGGTCCGGACAGGCCGTTTTTGGAACTTCAACCTGGCTATCTTTAACGCACGTTCCCTGCCTTGGGAGGCAAGCTTTGCCGTACTATCAGAGGCGCTACCGGGCACTTAATTATTGGGATATTATAGTCTTAAGCGAACTTAGAACTGAGAACCAGTTGGGCTTGTTGGTGGTGCATGATCAAACGTTTGCCGCGCAGAACGGCAAGGACGAAGAAAGAACGCAAAAGATCAACGAACGCTGGCTTTCAACATCTTACTGGGGAAAACACAATAAGCTCGTATATGCGTCAAGTTTAATAAAAAGACAAGAACCACAAAATTGTGTGCCAATCTACCCTGTGAATATGATTGGAAAGCGAAGCTGTAAACGACACCCACAACGATTACACATGCAACGCCACTTGAATTCACACACGGCCCTGCAGAAAGTGAAACCAGAGATATGTGAAATGCCCTTAACCACACTGTTTATTACTTCACAGAGATATTCGTTGTTTGGGTACATCAATGAATAATTTATGATAAGTGTTTGATTGAGTTGTATTGTTTAAGCCCATCAGTGAAAAAACTTTTTTTTATAAAAAAAGGAAGACCAATCCTGGCGTTAGGCGATACCTCTACTCTTCCGTATCTTGCACCACCGACGGAGGCAATTTAGAACGAATTATTTTTATAGCAGTCATCTCTCTCTCTCGTACCTTTTTCTTGTGGTGCCTTGACAAGTTTCGGTTGCTTGCGAATTCGGGAGTACAGCCCCAGTCACGGCCATGGGTGCCAAGGTGACCACTTACAGTTCGGTTCGTGTTGTTGTCATGCTCGTAAAGCTTCTGGCTCGTGCGCCTGCCTGACCGACGTATTCTCTATCACAGTCGAGGGGAATCGAATAAACTATGCCCTGATTAAAGTCAATGAACCGAATCATGTGCTTTAAGGGACACCAAAGTGATTTGTATGCATTGCGGGATTAGAACCGCAAATTGTAGTCTAGAGTCTGTAGGCCATGTTTCGAACGCTCTCGCTGCGTTTACGCGACTGTAATCAAGGCGGAAATTGACGTGACTCTATTCACCAGAAAAATGAATTAGGAAATGCTGTCCTCCTTTCTTCATCCTCGCCTATTTTCGGTGGCGTTTTGTATGACGTCAGAAATAATGGCTTGGCTTGACTGCGCTACTACACGGCTCGCCGACCTTCTGACAAAGTCAGTCGGCCCAGCTTGTAGTCCGCCGGCCGCCGACGGGTCGTAGCAGTTCGTTCGCTCAGTTGAAACTACGCCACGGCACGTATGTTAATAGAAGAATGTGCCTTTCTTGAGTTTGTTAGTTCGTATACTGTATCAAGCTCCAAGTCGAGGTCGCTCCACAGAAGCGCTGCACAAGCGCACATGTGATGCTTCGCTGACTGGTACGGTAGCAGGAAAATCTCAGGACAATTGAAGGCGGGCAAAGAGTCAGCGAAGTTAATATAGGTATCAAGGAAAATAAAATCAACCGCAACTTTTACCGTACAGCTTAAAACTGGGAAGCAGGAAGCACATTTTTGCGCTGGGTGAACAAGCACAGCGGTCTGCAGCACGTCCACACATCTTCGAACACATTCCCGCCTAAGAAATGCAATTGCTAGACCGAAGATATTGTGGAAATTTGGGGGACGCTTACTGCACGAGCGCTATACAAAAATACTAATTTATTTATTTATTTATTTATTTATTTATTTATTTATTTATTTATTTATTTTCAAAAACCTAAAGGCCCGGATAGGCATTACATTGGGGGGGGGATGCAATTCAAACAAGGTAACTCAACACGTATGAAGACAAACTACTAACGGCAGTCAGACAGATATCTGTGTAAAAAGGTTCAATTTATAAAAAATGGAGAGAAAGAGAGAGAGCAAGAGGGCAATTGACATGTGCAGTGGATGACACCACTGAACCAAGCACTCGCGGGGGTCAGGTTTAGAAATAATTCACTGTTCAAAACAACAACAACAACAAAACAAATCAAAGAAATCAAACGGCTGACAAAAGTGGGATTTCTACATTTGATAGATTTTAAAACATCCTATACATTGCTTGAAATGCTAAAACTAAATAAGAATGTAAAGTGGTTATAGATTATATACTTTATATTTCAAACACCGCAGGATGTTATTTTGCAAATCGCCGGATTGAATCCCCGAGAGCACATCCTTTCTTTTGTAATTTGGTTTCTTCGTTTTCGGCCGATGTTTTCTATGCTGAATTCACCCTATTTGTCCTGCAACGTTCATTGTTCAATGAGCGAGTTCACAGAACGCGCGCAGACTGACAGTGACACGCTAGCGATTCTCGTTGGCGTGCTGTTTCCATAAGCCTGGACTGATTGCGGGCAGTGCACGCAGGCCAGTATCAGCAGACCCTTGGCCTGGTACGAACACGCTTTTTACGATACAGGCATGAGTGAGGCAAGCTCCAATTATTGGGGAAAGGCGCATGGCATATGAGCGTCTGCGGTGAAGCGGAGAGTGTTTATCCAGTGGGTAGACCTCGGCTAGTGATTGCTACGATTCCAAGCCGTCCTGGTAGGCTTATCTGACGCATTTTACAGCCGAAAAGTTGGAAGGAGCGCGGTATGGTGATTAGTAAGATATCGTGAATGCCCATCCAAAGAACGTCGGACACCAAGCATGTTGCTTCACAGAACCGAAATTGAAAATTGTTTGAATGTTAATCTTGGACATCGTCCAATCACGTAGCACCTTTACCTGCCGGCACTGCGGTTAGTTGGTGCGGCCGTCGCAAACCGCGCGTGGTAGTTTTTCTTCATTAAGGCTTTATAAATGAAAATCAGCCTTATCGCCCCGATAAACGACGAAGAGTGTGTTCATTTGAGACAGTCAACGCAGTGAAAGCAATAACGGGAGCTTGGCAAATTCACTTCAGTGTCCCTCTAACGACCAGGTGTAAGGATACCTCGTGCTTCAATTGACCCGCTTTCACAGCGCTTCGAATTTGTTGGGCGCAGAGAATATGACATTTTCACGGCCCCATTTCCACGCGCCCCATATTTTTGAGGGAGTGAGACACGTTACGAATGCATGGCATGAAGAATACCTTTTACAAGGAAGCTGTTATAGCCTCTAGTTGGTTGGAAAATTTCGTGTCGTATACAGAAAACCAAATTTGTGCCCAGCAGTTCTCGCTTAAAAGGCGCCGAGCGCAGGCTTCAGACTTATCAGGCATACGGCATAGAGATAAGTATTTGTTTAAAAACCATAACAAAGCATCGAAACCGCATTATGAATAAAGCGGCTGTGTACAATGGGACGCCCCTAGCACGTCTTCCTAGTAAATAATGTTTTTTGATTATGTTTGGAGGCAAGCCTGGACTGGTGTCCCAATATAGAGCAGTTATTGCCCAAGACGCCTAGCGCATGCGTCAGGCTAGGGAGGACCCAGGATGTGCCGCCAGAGAAATTGAGTGCGAGATATACAAGCCCGCCGAGGCTACAAGAAACATTTCATACCCTCCCCCATCAGCATGTGTAGTTGTTTGCAACTGCTTTGGTGGACATCCAGTCTCGCAGGGTGGGATGGCGACTATTCCTTTTTTATTCTTTTCGATGAGGTGCCCCTCAATTTTCACTTTGTCATATGCTTTTTCAAGCGCTCTGCGACGGACGTGATGGGATGGGAAGGATACTCCGCTGCCGACAGGCAGTCCACTCGCTGAGTAAGGCTGGAAACCATAGAATGATAGCATAAAAGTTTCACGAAATTATCTCAACACAGGTTATTGGCAGTCCTTTGAACGAGTTTTGAGTTTTTAGTGTGCCAACTTGTGCGGCAGCAACGGGTTCTTTGCTCTAGGCTCAAACGTCCAGCGGACGTGTTGACTAGAAAACGCGAACCTCAGGCCCAAGAAAATGATTGAAAACATCAAGAACATCATTTTTCAACATCGGGCACCACGTGTACTCTTCGGGCACCATGTTCGGACATCCTAACATCTAGCATCCTAAATGAGCTGCGCTGTGTGCTTCAGACACTGTGCACAAAACACCGTCTGGTGACTGCCCTGAGGCAAACGGCTTAACTTAACGGTTCCACCGAACCCTCTCGGACATTATTTTTATGTACATTAGTCCTGACCGTAGGAACTGGGACCTTATACTTCCCTTTGCTATCTTCACCTATAACGCTGCAGTACAGCACCCAACCGAATATCCGCCATTCTTCCCCCTCTTTGCCGCAATTTATTCTACACCTCTGATTCAACTTTCTTCTCGCAACCTGTGTCCTCTAGTGCACTACCCCAGGGACAGTAAATTTCATGCCTCAAAAACTGCCTACAGATTGCGCGTTCCCGCATAGAAGCTCACCAACAAGACCGGAAAACCCGGTACGACTCGACCAATCACTCTGTTCATTTACGTCCTGGAGACAAGGAGCTCATTTGGACTCCTATTCGTACGCCTGGTCCGGGTGAAAAATTTCTTTGTCGTTTTATTGCTCCATACGTAATACTCTAACAAACATCCCCTGTAAACTACCGCATGCCTCCCATGAATCCTCAAATGAACCGCCGTCGGCGTTGCATCGAAATTGTCCCCGTGTCGAGAATAAACCCCTTCAGGCGTAGTAACCTAGACTGAATTGAGTCCAGGCGGCCACTTCCACGCGGCGGGGGAAATAAGTGTGAGCGTTGCTTACTATCCTGCAAGTGGCGATTAGCGTGTGGAATATAGACGGTGTACTAGCTCTTCGTCGTCATCTCTGCATAATAATCAGCACTAGCTTGTATGCCTGTGCTTCATCCTCTTCATTCCTGTGCCTGTTCATCATCAGGGTGTGTTCGCCATTCTAGCGACTGGACGTCGACACAAAACGTCGCTCCGGACCTATGTCTTTACGTTTATTGTCACGTGATCGGTGGGCAATGCCTCATGGCTCCATGGCCTGGCATCGCTAGCAGCGAGAAAAAACCCTCACGATGCTGTCCCATCTACACAAGGTTTCGCACATGTTAAAGCAGGTAGGAATAAAGTAAATGTCAGAGCGGCGTTTTCTGCCCCAGAAAAATTCGGACGATTATGCAAATGTGTGAACTTCCGCAGCGGGGGATGCAATATTTGCACCACTAAGCACGGGAAGCACTTTGTGGCATGTGCTGCCGTGGTCATTTATTTTGTAGCGGCCACTTTGTTGTCAACCGGAAACGCCCACCATCATCATCATTGGCCGCTGCCTACATGGTCATCAGTGCGCGCGTGGCCTCGGCACGCAGGACGAGCCACGTGAGGGAGCACACCAAGGCTTCCACACGGCTAGGCCGCAACCTCCAGGCACTCCTCGGTTTTGCCGGCCCCTGCTGCCCTCGAATCTCATCTGTAAATAAATGAAGGCCCTGCAGCACGGCGACATCGACGCCTACAATTTGATTCCTCTCGATTGCGGGAAAAAGTACATAAGGCATGCGGGAAGATGCTTGAAAGAACCATTAAGGGAGCATTACTACAATGTCACTACAGCAAATCAACACCACTTGGCAATTCATTGTCGAGACAGTGGCTGCGTCCCCGAGTTTGATAAATGTGCGATAATCTGCAAAAACCATGATCAGCTAACTCGTTAAATCATTGAAGCTGAACAAATATTACGGCTGGGTGAGAGTTGTACTAGCATTGTTTCACTAGCCTTCACCAAAAATGGATTCCAATACCTGGCCGCGTCACGATAGGGTTTCATAATGTGAAAAAGTGAGATGTCACGCCAGATCGTTTTCTTTATTTGTTCCTACCGTATATATTCCAGGCGGTATCGTCATTAAAGCTTCTGTGCGTCAGCGGCCGTCCTGTGTTCTTTCTGGTGCTTGTCTTTTGCGCTGTACATCTGGGTCGAATATGAATCAACATCATGCCCAAGCTTCCACTCTTGATGTTTGAAGTGAATTAGAAGCGAACAGTGATCTGGTCGAATAATTTAGAATCGAATAGTTCGAAACTACACATCACAAATCATAAAAAATGGGGTTGATGCCTCTTTACGGAAGTGAAATGTGCCTTCACAGGTACACTGAAGTGATTTGTAAATATTGCGTGATTACTAGCGCAAATTGTAGTCCGGAGTCTATAGGCCATGTTTCGACCACTCAGAGCGCGTTTCCCCGAATTTATTTAGTAGAATAAATAATTTAAAAAATGCTGTCCTCCTTTCTGCCTCCTCGCCTATTTTAGGTGGCGTTTTCGTGCGACGTTAGGGGGAAGTGACTTGGCTTGACTGCGCTACTGCACGGTTCGCCGACCTTCCGACAGAGTCAGTGGGCCAGCGTGTAGTCCGCCGGCCGCCGACTGGTCGTAGCAATTCGTTCGCTCAGTTGAAACTAAGCCACGACACGTTTGTGAAGGGAAGAATGCGCATTTCTTTAGTTTGATAGTTTGTACACTGTATCAAGGTCGAAGTCCAGGTTGCTCCACATATCCACATAAGCGCCGCACAAGCGCACATGTGACGCTTCGCTGACTGGTACGCTGGCAGGAAAATCTCACGACAATTGGAGGCGGGAGAAGAGTCAGCGAAGTTAATATAGGTACCAAGGAAATAAAATCAACCGAAACGTTTACCGTACAGCGTAAAACTAGGGAGCAGGACGCACTTTTTTGCGCTGGGTGAACAAGCACAGTGGTCAGCAGCACGATCACACATCTGCGAACGCTTTCCATCTAAGAAATCCACTTGCTAGACTTTTGATATTGAGGAAATTCGGGGGACGCTTACCGCACGAGCGCTATACAACAAATAGTCACCTAAGCTGCATGAAATGCTAAAACTAAATAAAAGTGTAAATTGTTTATTCATTATATACCTCATATTTTCAACGCCAGCAGAGCTGGCCCGTGGCCGAGTAGTCTGGAGCATCAGGCATGTTATATTGCAAGTTGCAAGTTCGAATCCCCGAGGATAGTTTTTTTAAGATGATTTTTTCGTTTTCGGCCGATGTTGTTATACTGAGTTCACCAGTTTTGGGCCGTAACGTTCCCTGCTCCTCGAACGAGTTCGCAGTAGCGCGCACTGACGCGCTAGCGAGTTCTCGTTGGCGTGCTGTTGCCATAAGCACCAACTGCTTGCGGGCAGTGGGCACAGGCCAGAATCAGCAGACTCTTGACTTGGTGTGAACACGCTTTTTACAACACAGGCATGAGTGAGGCAAGCTCCAAATATTGGGGAAAATCGCATGGCATTTGAGTGTCTGCGGTGACGCCGGTGACGCGGAGAGCGTTCATTCACTAGGCAGACCTCGGCTAGTGATTGCTACAATCCCAAGCTGTCCTGGGAGGCTTATCGTAGACATTCTATAGCCGACAACATCGCAGAGGCGCGGTATGACGATTATTGAGATATCGAGAATGCCCATCCAACGATAGCGTCGTATGTCAAGCATGTTGTTTTACATAACCGAACCAGAAATTTATCTCAATGCTAATCCTTGGACATCGTCTAATCACGGTTCGCCTCCTCCCAACGTCAGGGCATTTAGTTGGTACGGCCGCCGGAGACCGCGCATGATATTTTTTTGTTATTTGGGGCTTTATAAAATAATTACCGACTTATCAAACAGATAAACGATGAAAAGTGTGTTAATTTGAGCCAGTCTACGCAGTGCAAGCAAAAACGGGAGTTTGACAAATTGACTTCAGTATCCCTTTCATAGGAGCATCTAAATGTTTGTTGTGCATTCATATGAACTTGATCATTGATTTCTTTTTCATCCCGTCGGTATGGCACAGTTAGACGCATGAATGTTAGATACTGGATGGCACGCGCCGGAACATTGCGTAAATTGGACTGAAACCACCGGAAACGGAAAAAATGGTCCCGGAAAAAATGGTCCCGGAGAAAATGTTCCAGAAAAAAATGGTCCCGGAAAAAATGGTCCCAGTGACCATCTAGGAAAAAATGGTCCCATGCTCCAGTCGACGTGTTTCCCTTCAAGTTAGTCAGATCTGAACTTTCTTGTGGTTTTCATTTTGTCCTTATGCGTTTTACCTAAAGGGTTGAGAAAGAGTTGGAATATTTAATATTCCTATAAGGGGCAGAAATTAACGCCTCTGGAGGCTAAAATCTAACAAAGCAAATTGGGTAGACAGACAGACGGACGGACGGACGGACGATTTGATGGATAGATGTGTGGGCGATGTATGTAGAGAAGGATGGATGGATGGATGGATGGATGGATGGATGGATGGTAGGGCTGAACATCGATTAAAAATATTATTGTAAGTAATTGAATTAAAACTGCAGAAACAACAGCAAAGCCTGGAACCGTCGGTTAGTAGCTTAGTCGGACACAGCCATCTCAGTGTCTGGAAGGTCATAGAGGCTCTACGGTGCGGGGTTTCATCAGTATCGGTGACAATTGCACCTGGTCTTCGGTGCAGGACACTTTGGTGCCAGACGTTTCGGTGCGGACCTTGCGGTGTACGGACATTTCGGTGTACGCATATTTCGGTGTACGGACGGGTACCCGTACGGCGTACGGACGTGTCGGTGCACGGACATTTCCGTGCGCAAACATTTTGGCGACCGAATTACCGGGTGCTTGTTTGTTTGAAACGGCTTTATATTTTGTTCTCGCTCAACATGGGTTATGGACAACAATCTAGAGCAGCGATTGCATTTTAGATTGATGTCATGTTCGATTTTTGCCAGGTATTTTTATAAACTGAACGTTTGTATGCTTACCATTAATACCTCGTTCAGGTAACACCTGTTATGCAGACGGCTTTTTCCTACCTTGACTGCGGGACCAATTTTGCCGGGACCATTTTTTCCTACCTTGGATTTGGAACCACTTTTTCCGGACCATTTCTTCCGGGACCATTTTTTCCGGGACCATTTTTTCCGGGACCATTTTTTCCGGGATCATTTTTTTCCTACACCCGAAACCACAGCCCTTTCTAAACCGTGCGAGAGAAACCTAACCGAAACCGAAGCCGAAAGCAACAGGTGGCGGAGGGTGCCTCAATTCACCCACGTCCCGCGTAGACGAAGACGCTGGCATCGAGGCGCCAAGTGTCGGCGTTTTCATAGCGACATGATGAACTGCTTTGCTTCGCCTCTCCTATAAGGCAGCTGCATCTGATCGAAAAAGGTAGTGGGAAAGATATAAGGGGCGTTCGTAAGACCACTTGCGTTTGAATTCATAGCGCAGTGGGCGTAGCGCTGTGTACCCCCTGCTGCGACGGGAGAGTTCCTGGCTCGAATCCGCGCGCAGCCACGTCAGTGGAACTTTTTGTGGCGATGTCATTTCCGTGACGGATATGACGCCGGTGAGATGTTCGTGTGCCCGGGGATACACGCTCGTGTGAAAAAAATGAACAAAGTATTACCCGAATAGGAATTGGAACTCACGGAGGTCCAGTATTTCGGGAAACCACTATGAGTTGACTATTCATTCAGAAATTTCATGCACAGCTTTCCTTTACTCTATTCACAAGCTTTGGAGAAGAAATACCAGTTGTCGGGCGCTTCGACGCACCAACTGGCGCGGGCCGTGGGACGAGCAGCGCACAAATGAAACGCACGTGCCGCGCGGCGCCTTGAAACGCTGCGCATTCCGAGTGAGGTCGCGCCTGCCCACACCGGATGCGCTAATGGCCACCACATGGGGTTGGACCCCAACGAAAGACTCGCTTTTCCTTCTTCCCCGGTTCTCAGCGGCAGGAGGAAGGGAAGATGAGACAAGAGACACGCGGTCCGGGCGCAGGAGAGCTCGGCCCGTCGTCTTCGAGCTCCGCCTGAGTACTGTTTTTTAGCCGCCCGCCGGGCTGTAAATAAATGTACAGTTTTGTATCGGAAGCTGAGTTTGTCGGTTGAGGATACCCCGGGTCAGATCCTCAGCGCTACTGCGGCTTGGAGGAGAAGCCCCTGGGAAAAGAACATTACGAAGATAACTCCGGTTGTTCCACATGCTTCGGGATAAGCACCTCCCACCGGCTGCTGACATTTTCTGCTGTCGAGAACGGCCCCTCGCTACTTACCTGCGTAGCAGGAATTGGAAAGTACTTTCGTGCCGGCTTGGCCAGCACTGGCTAAATCTGCCCGCCATGGTTTCTCCACCGCGCAAGAGGGTGTTTAGAGCGTCGGAGCGCAGGGACGCTGAAGTAGTATATCACTCGTTTGTGACAGCTCCCGCATTGAGTTGCCGTATTTACTATATTCTAATTTACTATTCTAGATTCTAACTTTCAGCATATGCTGAAAAAAATTACATATAAATGGGAAAGGGCACATAGCAACGGTATCCTCGAAACATGCTTAATCCTTTTTGGCCCTCTTAAGGAGTAGAGTGTACTACAATACCCAGTTCTGAGGGTTTACTACTCACTCTTTCATTATCACTTTCAATCCTGGGCATTTACATATCAATATTTAGATCCTATCATTCCACTTCAAGTACGAGCATTACGCATACTGACATTTTCTAACTGTTCGCAGCCGTCTGTTATTCTCTTAGCTTCAAACACTCCCACTTCTGCTTGTCAGTGAAATGAAGGTCTGTATAGTAGTCAACATATTCCTAATTGCCATCCATTCTTTTTTAATCAATTTGTGTTACCAAGAACGAACACTAGGAATGCTAATAACGTAAATCTTATCTTACCTGTGAGACGAAATACCCATGTCCAACGGCTACTGCAACCTTACGGTGCCAAAGTTTGGAAAAATGTACCTGTAGAAATGAAAATAGCTAGTAACTTTGTATTTACAGCAAAGAGGTACTCCCTATGCAACCCGTGGATGTGGCATTCTTGGTGACGGAATTGGCGACACCGCGGACCCCGCGCCCCCAAACATACGCTGTAATCAACCGTGGCGATGTGTTTGTAGGGGGAGGGTGATAAACCACGAATGGTGGCCGTCGGAGTTCAGTTCAGTTCAGTTCGTTTATTCACCAAAATGGATCTAGATGAATATACATGGATTCCTGGGCTAAAAGTTGTATAAACAACTTGACTAGGGCCCAGGCGATTCATGGCGCGACATACAAGACATTGCATATAGGAAAAAAATATTAGGAACAAGTGCAATGTTTTTTTTGAAGATGTGTATAATATAAACAACAATAAAAATTGCAGTAGATATCACAAAACATAGCATATAACAAGAAGGATACTGAATGGAACATTAGCAAAGAGCACTGTTTGTGAGCAAAATAAAAGCAAAAGAAATAAGGGGTCAAGCAGATGTACGTAACTTAGTACAATGCAACAGTGACGGATAATTGTTTGAATAAGTAAACGTATAAGCGGAGAAAATACAAAGAGAGAGAGCGGGTTTTACCTCCAACATAACAAACTACTAAAAATATAAGCGCAGACACTGGTAAAACAACTGAAACAGGAAAAACACCATAAATAATTCAACTCTCATCAAGTAGTATCAAGTCTACAAAATATCGATGGGTTTCCTTAAATTAAAAATGTTGTACTGCTTTAAATCTGTTAAGAATATCAGGAAGGTTATGCCGAAGAGATTGTAGCTTGTGGTTTGTACGAAAGCGGGGTATGTTCCAGATGTCAGTGTTGCGCGTGTTTACTACGTTTGTTGTATGTGTTAGCAGTGCTGTAGACGGTAAAAAGTTTTGTAATGGGACGGATGAAAAATAAAAGGAGCGTACGATGCGGAAATTATACATATGCTGAAAAGGTATAATATTATAGGAGTTAAATATACCGGCTGTTGGTGATAAATAATGCACACCTGAAATGAGTCGCATGATTTTTTTTGCAATATTTGAATTTTTGTTATATTGGTTTTTGTCGTGGTTGCCCAGACTAGGCTGCAGTAATTGAGGTGGGATTCAAATAATGCAAAGTAGAGTTTCAGTTTTACTTTTGAAGGTAGAAGTGACCGGTCATGTTCAAGTTCCGGCGGATGGGCTCCCTGTCTGTTTAACAGGCAGGGAGCTCTGGACCTTTCAAGCTATCAGGGTAAGGCTTGAGAAGGAAGTACCCCTCTTCCATGCTTTTATACTCTAGCATATAGTATTTTAAACCCCTCCTCCGATCGTGATCGGTCCCTGAAAAGGGGCCGCACCGAACTTTCTTTTCCTCCTTTGCCTTCGATCTCGCTTCCAAATCCCGATAATTTCTCGCGCTTTTTGGTAATGAAATCCGTGGATAACTGGATAAGTCAAAACGCATCACCTCCCAGTCTGTCTTTCTGATTTCCAAGTTTCTCGAAAGCCTTATCGGAAGGTCGTATAAGGCTAAGAAACTCACAGGGGGAGTGTGTTCAGACAAGCAGCTGGGCAGGTGTTTCCTCGAGCGACGTAGCTACTGTCCGCGTTCTGTAGATACCACGTAAGACCGTGCTGTACCCGCAGGGCCGACGACCACGGCCGGGGCCCATGCTTTGCTACGAGTGTGGTAGACACACTCTGGATCTGGTGCCTCTGTTGCAGTATATCTGGTACCTCTGTTTTAGTATACGCGCTACTTGTGCCTTATTTCCTGGAGTAGTTGTCAAACCTCCTCTGAGAGAACAGTCCTTGGCTCCAGGTGATAGTTGGTCACGGGGAGTTGTTTCCTGGTGTAGCGTCGCATCAACCACTATGCGGGAGACTTGAGGCGGTTGTCTCTTGGGGTGTTTCACCAGTTCATTAAGGCGCCGAAAAATGCAAGCGTGAAAAATGGGCATTTCTTTAACAACGTTTTTGCTTCCTGGACAGCTCAGTCCTCCATGCCGTTACCACGAGGGTAGTAGGGGCTGGAGGTGACATGGTTGATCCGGAAGTGCGCCATGAACGTTCGGAAGCTTTAACTGTTGAAAGGGGTGCCGTTATCGCTGCAAAGCTTGGCTAGAATTCAATGCGTTGCGAACACTTGTGGGCAGGCATTTATCACTGCATCAGCTGTTGTACGGGGCAGCTTCTGAATCTCTAACAAGAACGAGTAAAAATCTACTAGAATGAGGTAGTCATGGCCTTCGTGGTGGAAAAGATCAACCCCGACATCTTGCCACGGCAGGCTCGGTATCTCGTGACTGAGCATGGGTAGCCGTACATTTCGATTTTAGATGCGGATCATTTCTTGTTCGGGCGGATGTCACCTGTCCGTGCCCCGTCCGCAGCGCCTCTGGTGATGATTGTGGCAGGATTCCCCTAGGGATTGGCCAACTAAAAAAATCCATCACGAGATAGCTTCGCGTTCAATTACCGTCGTCATCTTCCGGTAGGGGAACCGCTGAAGAAGAAGGAGAAGAAGACAAAGCTGCGAAGAGGAGGGCGTGTACTTTGCTCTCAGCCGACGCACCAACGTCAAAAACCTTTACCTCACCAATGCTGACGGAGACTACCGATTCTACCACAGAGGCGAGACAACATCGACAAGAACATGATTGACGAGTTTCCACGGCTCGAGAACCACCGCCTACACACTGCCACACAACAGTACTTGCGTGCCTTTGACACCGGTGTGGACCGGACGCGGAATTCCCTCTGGCGCTACTAAACACACATCACTCAACATAACGGCAACACAATGGAACCACACGGAACCCCCATGATGCTTCGCATTTTCATCAGGGCTCCCCACGGAAAGATGGTGTAATTTTTATTTATACTTATCGCAACTGCTGCACGACTTTGCTGGAGCAGCAATGTCGGAGTTCATGTTTGGCCAGCACATCACCTGTCTGGTCCTGGCCTTCATTTTTCTTCGCCTCCGTGAGCGGCATGGGATTGGAGAAGGACCTCCCGGCGCTTGGCTGGGGGTATGACAAGCTTGTTGCTACTAAGAGACGACCATCTTCAATGGGTAGCTCGTCGCGGTAGTTCCAGTACGGTCGAAGGGCGTCTCGTAGGTGGTCCTTGCTCTCGAGCCACTCTGTGCTCACGAACGACAGATGTCGGTGAAGGTGGCGTCGTTAATAGTCGCTTCCTCGATGCTTTGTAGCTGCCTGTCTGAAGCAGGCAATGAGGACACAACACTGACATGGAATTTCTCCGCTTCTTCAGACTTCTTTCTTGCAGGGAAGTCGCGACAAGGCTCCTTGCCTGGTGTATAAGCACGACCAACTATACTTCGGACCTGCCCAGCGGACCTGCTCAGCACCGCCGTTGCAGGGATAATTTTCGCCGCTGCTAGTGGAGTGGCGCTACTTACGCCCTGTCGTTCCTCGCCGCCGAGGCCGTCGCACGCGTGGGCGCAGCCATGCAGAACGCGCTATTGCAGACGAGGCGTGGAGCGTAAGTTGCATCTGCCGTATGTAGCACGATGCTTCAGACATAAAAAATACAGCTTATTCAGTCCTGTGAAGCGAGTTTTTCTTTTGAAGAAGCACGATGGTATACTGTTTGTACCTTATTGTAGATCTGAAGAAGGTAAGGTGAGAAATGTTTCATTTTACGAGTTCCACGTCACCAAAGTTTGAGACAAATGGATAAAGACAATCTCAAGAAAAGATGAGAACACCCTTCCTTTTATTTTTATTTTTTTCCCTTCACAATTGTGTTTGATATTTGTGATTATGCGCTTTATAGCTCAACCGATCACGACAAATTGAAGCTAGCATGCTTCGTTGCGCATAGTTATTGTATTTTAATATGGTCGATTGGTGTTAAATAGCAACGAGCAGCGGTGCGCTGTCTTTACATCTGAGCGTACCTCTCATGTTCCCACCGAATTTATTGGTGTGTTTTTTAGATTATCCAGTTCCAAGCATCAAGGCCAGCACACTGGGCCTCATTGCGGGCTGTCGTAAGAGAACCGTCGAGGAACACATTAAGTGCTCACTCTGCGTGGAGCGGCTTAACACGCCTCGCTAATCTGGACCTGCCACTGGAGTGATCTTCAATTTGGACGGGCTGGGCTATCATACCCCAGGCTTCGGTTCCTAGAATTTGTCTCTGCACTGGAAAGAGCGGCCCAAGCATTCGCAAAACTTGCGATATCCCACAAAAACACCGATGGCACTGTTTGTGAGGACGCTGCTACCAGCTGCACTGGAAAACAAGTTTTTCAGCCACGACGGCTGAACGGATAGTCATACGAGGGCAGTAGTTGAGAGCTCGGGATGGAGAAGTTCAGCCGACCTTTTTTCACAAATTTTGTTGCGTAGAAAACGGCCAAGAGTGGGAAAGGGAAAAGGATTGCGGAAAAACCAGACTCCAGAAGAGTGCTGAAAGTGTGACTACTGTGCTCCATTGTTCAAGTGAAGTGTATGGTTGTGAACGAAAATGAACTTTTGAAAAAAAAAATGCCAAAGTGGAAAGGATTGTGCAATACTACAGTTCATTAATGTTCTGAAAACTTGACTACAGTGTGGCATTGTGTGCCTAAACCGTGGCATTGTTTATGTAAATAAAATTAGCCAGTAAATAGGCTTAAAATGACATCGCTGTTGAGTTAGTAGTGTAGCAGATCATTGTAGCACTTCACATGCACTCGCAACAAAGAATTTCCAATTTATTCGTAAAAAGGGGGCCAAATCATCGTCGCTAATTAGTGCGTGTAAGACCGTAATTAGCATCTTCAGTGTTTGAATTTTTGCATTTTGTTTTCCGAGCATAGAAAATTCCTCCGCATCCACATAGCAAGAAAAAACCGCTACACTCCATGAGGAATTTCAACAGAAAGCTTCAATTTTGTTGTATTTACTGTAACAAAAGGAGTTCCTGGGAAGCTTTTATGACATAAGTTTGGTGTATGCTATAAACGTCCCAGTGTACACCAAATTCGAAAATAACCTCCCCCTGCGAGTATGGACCTGTGCACTTTGGTTAGCTAGCCAGTTCCGTTGTCAGTACGTGAGATAATGTTATTTCTTTTAGGCATCACTTCATATCAGACCACGAAACTAAATGCGTCGCGTGCACCGTAACGCATCACACAACGCTGAATCAGAAAAAAAAAAAAACATTCATTCAGGGATGGTCACCGTAAAACTGCTGCTTATTCCTTCGGAATTACCGAAATCAAATAATTGAAGTGTGATTAAACACGAATTCCCGCGCCACACGGCTGCTACTAGCGCTCGAGCACGCACTGCCAGCGTAGCCGCCGCTCGCAGCAACAGTGCGTAAAAGCTCCCCTAGCGGCCTGGCGTGAAACGAGACTCGGCGCAAGCGCTCCCATAGAGCGCCGATGGCTAGGCAGGTCCGAAGTAAAGTTGGTCGTGTGTATAAGTCACTTTGGAAACTTCTGAAGCACCAGCCGCATACGTTGCAGTCGGAGAGGGCATTCGCAATGCGGTTTCTGGAACATTGCTTCCAGCGGCCTGTGCCACTTCCTGCTGCCCAAGAAGGCAGTCCCGGAATTGGACGCAGCCATGAACTATGGCTAAGGTTTCTTTCTTGATTCGCGAGTACCGTTGTTGGCTTCGGTCAGAGAACGTGACGAGTAGGCAATTGGGTGTTCTCCTCGCCAAATAATAGCCCCTACACTAGACTGGCTGGCTTGTATCGAGAGCTTCACAGGTTTTGTTTGATCAAAGAAGGCCAGGACAGGCGCTGTGCCAACACCAGCGCGCAATGCTTGGAAGGTCTTTCCTGTGCGTCTATCCACAACTACGCCGTGTCCTTCTTTAATAGCTCCCGTAGCGGGGCTGTTGTCACGGACATGTTTGGGATGAACCGTGAAACAAAGTTGATCATACCGAGTAATACTTGGAGCTCCTTACGGTTCTAAAGTGGCGGTACTGTCATGATGTCAACCCTGTCGGGATCCAGGTGAAGGCCTCGCGAGGAGATTACACAACCCATGTAGCGCACTTTGGACTGCTAAAAAAAAAAAAAAACGGCACTTTTTCTTATTCAGCTTCAGGTTGTGTTCCCGGCACCATGCGAGCAAGGCAGCGAGATTTTTGTGATGTTGTTCCCGGGAGCTTTCCCAGACTAATAAATCGTCTATGACGACAGCTACACCGGTCAAAGCAGAGACTAATCGTGCATAGCGCGCTGAAAAACATCTGGGGCCCATGCAATGCCGAACAGCATGCGTAAAAACTTGTATCGTCCATAGGGAGTGCTCATGGTGCATGAAGAAGAGCTTTCTTCGCCAAGACAAACCTGCCAGAATCATGATGAAGCATCCAGCGTGGAAGAGTACTTGGCACTATGCAAACGTGGCAGTAGGTCCTCTGAAGTAGGCATGTGGTAGGGCTCTCTGAGAATTAGAGATGCGTCGCTCAGGAGTGATCCGGTTCGTTTGAGCCGCTCTTTTTGAAGAACGAGTGAGACGTGGCTCAGTAAAAGTGAGCGGCGGTTCTTTTGGAGAGAGGGAGACCCTTCTCGCCCCCTCAGTGATCTGTGTCGAACGGGGCGAGCCACAGCACTGCAAACCATGGAGAAAGAGCCAACGGAGCCTAAAAGCCGGGTCAACGCTCTCCGCGCCAGCTATTGCCGGCGCGAGAGAGCAACTCCACTGCCGGGCCAGCTGGGGTAATTTTCCAAATTTCTCCAGCGCCCCCTGTCGTGGGAGCAGACAATTCGAGCCAGGAGAACCGGATGCAGTTTTGACCCGTTCATCGGCTCTTCCGGGTCTTCCGCTCAGTTCGCTCAGTCACGGCCGCTCGATGGAAACTAGGTCCGGCCTGCTCATTCACGCGCCGGCAATGGGCGGCGGCGTGAGAGCGGAGTTGTCAGTTGCCGCCGCTACTTTCGGCGGGGGCGCCACGCATCGGTGACAGCTCCCGCGGCGGTCGCTTCGGGGCGCCTACGGAATACCGACGGTCATCGTTCCTTCAAACGTCGTTCCCTCGCGTTGTAACATGTGTATCTGGAAAATAATAACACCACAATTTACGGCAAAGACATGCCTTCAACATCTAAGAATTTCATCTGTTTGACGGCGGTAAGTAATTCTTGCTCGCGGTTTAAAAGGACGAAAGCGATGCGACAGCTCCCGCGACCCAGTTCCCGCGATGTTCGGGAATATGACTGTAGATGTTACAATGCCAATTCGGTTTGAACACTGCAGCCCGTTTCTGCTGGAAAATAAAATTCTGTTAAGCCGCCATTCACCATATGCTAATTGAAGGACAATGTTAAAACGGCCGTGTTTTAACACGGCCAAGCACAGGCTCAGCAGCACCAGGGCTGTCTCATGTTTGAATTCAGGCACGGTAATTTTGCCCCGAACTACGTGTCCCCAAATGCGGAGAAATAGTTGGCCACATCACTTAGTAAACCAGTTATTTACTCGTTAAACAGGGACGTTGGTAAAATGCTGAGATGCGCTGCGAACCTGATTGTTTTGCTAGAGAAACACCTGCGTGCTATCGGTAATGTGTTCGTGGTTTGCTTTCTTCTTTCCGTATTTCGTTTGAATCGTGGTTTGATTTCGCATGTGCGATCGAGTGTCCCGTATGTGTGAAATTTGTTGTGTGAAGTCTGAAAGGCCGCTTGGGTGTGTATTCAAAGATGTAATAAAAACTGCGTGCGAGTGAGAACTTGTGTATTTCTGCGTGATTCTATGTCGTCTAGCATTTGCACTGCTTGTCGTGTTTCATTTTGAACAGCAAAGAATTAGCTCAGCTTACAGTTTTAGTAATCCGTACATGTTAACTTCAGGAGAACAGCAACGAATTAGCTCAGCTTCCAGTGTTAGTAATCCGTACATGTTAACTTCAGGAGAGTGGAACCGGAATAACCCGGGCAAGCAACACGGTTGGAACACGGCCCCTCGATGGGATCCATCGAGCAGCCGTGGTCGGAAGGATTAATGCGGCTTGCACCATCGCGCGTGGGCGACGGGCGAGGTCATGAAAGCGACGCTTACGGTTGCCGCTTGTACTCGCAGTGGGGCGCCACGTATCAGCGCAGACTACGGTTTGGGCGCGAAAAGCAGCAGTGGCGGGAGTGTTGAAGCTCGCGTGAGCGCTTTGAGCTTTTCGTTTCGCATACTTCCGCGCATTGCGCGCTTAATATAACGTACTAGTGTGCTTCAGGCTATGAAATGCCTAAGTACTGCGTGCCGCGCTGCAAGTGGAATTCCTCGAAAACCTTGGACGTCTGCTACCACGAGTTTCCGGCCAAAGAGCAACTCCGTGACGCCTGGCTGCACAACATCTCCCGTCAAGGTATCGACAAGGGCAGCCAATGGAAACGAAGCTCCCGATAAGTCGTTTGCTCGCTGCACTTCAAAGAGGATGACTACAAGGAGGGATTGAAGCGCAAGTTCTTGCTACCAACAGCTGTGCCGACAAGATTCCCGTCGTACCCAACGTACATGCAGCCGGGAAGCCCAAAAAGAAGGAGGGCGCTTGTTCGGCCGCCGCTCGATGCGTGTGCGCCGTCATCTCAAGCAAGCAATGAAGAGCAAGTGAGCACAACGGCTGCAGAAAATGAAACGACCCTAACTGGGAATGAAGAAAGACATCAACCGATGCCACCGCACTCACCAACAGATGCAGACCCAATCCTCTACTCTCTCACGGACAAGCAGTCATGCGGCAAACCTAATTTTGGGACTCAAGAATGCCAGACTTCATTCGACTTTATCACTTTATCACTGATACCAAGAAAAATGCCCACCGCCTTCAAATGCAAGCAAACAGACTAAACGAAAAACTTCAAAAACTGCAAGAACGCTGCGACGAACTCCGCGAACAAGTGAAGAAGTTCGAGGAGGATCGCGCTGTGCAGGCAGTTGTGAAGATTCGTGACGCCGCAAAAGAGGGTGACAAAACCGCTAGGTTTCTTCTGGAGCAAGTGGAGAATTTCGACAAAGCCAGACCAACATGGGAAGAGACAACAGTAAGAGAGTGCGTGCTATGGAAAGCGTGCTCTCGGAAAGGGTACGACCACGTGCGCTCCAGAAACCTTCTGAAGTTGCCTTGCAGAAGCACGCTTCAAAGGTTCGTTGGATCGTCCACAGGCGAAACTGGAGTGACACGCCTCATCAGGGAACGGCTGCAGACGGAAAGGTAAGGTTTCCGTTCAGATAACGAGGCCTACTGCAGCCTCATCGTAGATGAAATGTCAATACAGCAGAAGCTCATTTACGATCGACAAGTTGACAGGATTTTTGGCCTTATCGATGCTCAGTGTGAAGGGCCAGCACGTGCTAGCGAAGTGGCTAATAGGCTTCTTTGTTTTGTACTTCGCGGTCTGTCAAAGGCGTACGTTATCCCGGCAGGTTACGTTTTCACAAAGAACCTAAAACACGACAATCTTCTGAATATGACCCTTCATGTCATGAGGGCAGTTGAAGAATCGGGTTTTCGGATTGTGCGCATCGTTGCGGAAATCATCAGACCAACACCGCAATGTTCCGGGACATGTCGGAGGACGGCACGCTGCAGCATGTTGTGCCGCACCCCATGCGTGAAGGAGCACCCTTATTCCTGTCGTTCGATCCAAGCCACCTCATCAAGAACCTTAGAACCAACCTGTTGGAAAGGGAAATGTCTGACGGAGTAGGGCCAATTAGAGGTGGTTTTTTCTTGAAAGAGCTCCACAACATCCAAGAGAATTTGCTGGTGAAGCCGGTGCGCATTTTGAGCAGAGCTCACGTTGAGCCGACAAATTTGGAAAAAATGAAGGTGTCTCGTGCTACGGCTATTTTTTCTCCGGTAGTAATTACCACCCTTGAGTACCTTCACAGCAACCCACAGTGCCACAAGAGCGCTAAGAAATTCGGAGACTGTGGGTCAACCATTACTTTCATGAAGTATGTTGCCCGATGGTATGACCTTCACGATATTGCTGGGTGGAAATCCAGATAAGCGCCGTTTGTTTCAAGTGATGATGAGAGGCTAGCGTGGCTCGAGGTTGATTTCGTCGCCTACATTGAAGACATCAAACATGAGAGCATGGAGGCTGGGACGAAATTCCTCACAAAAGAGACCCATGAAGCAACTGTCATGACAACGAAGTCCACCGTCGCTGTCGTGGAATATCTTCTGAGTGAAATCGGGCAAGTATAAATTTTTTAGAGATTTCATCTCCTCAGTCATAGTTACGCACCCACATAAGCAACTTCTTGTGGTGTATCCATACTGATTCTCGCCTACTTTTTTAGCTTCAGGTACGTGCTGACAAGAGCCCTAAAAAGCGATCCAGTGGAGTCGGTTTTCAGCTGCTTCCGACAGTTTAACGGCGGAAATAACCGTGTTGACTCCAGAGCAGCCGTTTTCACAGCTGAGAAGCTTCTCAAGGTTCGTAGTAACATCTAGTTTCAGCTAGCCGCCATGTGTTCCCAAAACTGTTCCACTGAAGAAGCGCGATTTGCGGTGCGGGTTGGTATTTTGCAGGCCAGCACGAGTGGAAATGCACCCACCAGTTCAGAGTGCCAGGCTGCACTCAAGCCTGTCAGCTGCGTCAGCGAAAGGGCAGCTTCGGAGGTTCCCAGGTGCCCTGACTGCGCCCTTGCTGTCCTCTGGAAGCTTCAGCACATAATGAAGCTTGATGAGGTCCCCACGGAACTGGAATTCGCGCCCTTAACCTATTTGGCTGGTTACCTGGTCTTCGTTTGCGAGAAAAGGGTAATTGATTGATTGATTGTATGGTTTAACGCGCCGACGCAACGCAGGCGATGAGGCGCGCCGTAGTGGAGGGCGCCGGATTAATTTTGACCACCAGGGGATCTTTAACGTGCGCCGAAATCTCGTACACACGGGCATTTTTGCTTTTCGCCTCCATCAGAAAAGCGGCCGCCGTGGCCGGGAAGCGAGAAAAGGGTAATCATTTGTACTTGAGCACATTACTTTCATTTAATTTACCTCCTGACGCTGCTTGAAAATGGGACTGTTAGGTGGTGTACTGTACCTTTCTGTCAAACATTGCAGGTGACGTGCCCTGAATGCAAGGTGCAGCTGAAGGGGAACGAGGCCACTGGCGGGGCGAATTAGTTCCTATACAGCCTCGACCAGGGAGGTTTGAGCTACCCCCGACCGCAAGCGGTCTGGCTGTGCAAATTATTATGCACATTTGTGGAAAAGGCCCTGCAATCTTCGCATGTCCGACACAGCGGACAAATTTGTAAGCTTCTTTTAGACACTGTCTTCCCACACCTCGCAGACTGTCCACTGATGTGGTGCGCCAGCAACAGGGACCCGTACCACTGTCATGAGCTGTGCGAAGTGTTTTTGAAAAAGCTATTGAGGCCGCTTCTTGCTAACTGGGCTGGCAACGTTAATAGCTCTTTGGAGAATTTACTGAAGCTTTCGCGAAAGCCTCTCTCGCGAAAAGTTCTCCGCTTGTAAAGCTGATTTCCGGGGATCTGTAGGCGAAGAGGAAAAACAATACATTTTCGTTTAAATGTATTATATTTACCTTCTTATGTCCCAGAGATTTATTACATTTTTATCTGCCTTCGAACTGTACATTGCGTTGTTTAACTAGTGCAACTCAAGGAACGACTGCACCAATTTTCCACCATTCCAATTGCATCCTGTACACATTTCCGTGTGTTTTGGTTCCCATGTAAATAGTGTTCTGTAAATCAGTTCATAGTTGCGTTCGCTCTGTCCACTTCATTCGCATGTCCTCCATTATTTTGTGTACTCTGTAGCTTAAAGTGCAGTCGAACAATATTTCCCAAGCAAATGAACCAATGGACCCTAAAAGTATTACGAGTATTCCAGTTTTCTTTGAAAACGCAGGTAAAGCAATGTTTGAGAATATGCAGTCACATTTATCAAACGCGCATTGAAAAATGGACGTGTACGACACATCATGACGCATTTATGTGATTTTCGCGCACGCGGAAGTTATAGGCTGGTACGTAATAAACAGAAATGCGATTGCTCACAGTAGCTTGCCACGCTAAATATTATTCCTGAAAGTTTTGGGAAATTCCTTAGAATAAATCTGCCTATTGCGCATGACGTTACCAAAGCGCCACATGATAACGTCGCATGCGGCGCGCTAAAAGGAAAACAAATGCACCGCTGTGCCTACCTCGGAAATACTGGTTAGTCTGCGACGCCTGTATTGTGAGTTTCTGCCTCACGTATCACCGCATATTATTATAAATTATGAAGATGCTCACTTCGGCCGTCAGTGTGCTCACAAACAACTCGCACCGCATGGACACCGCGACCGTGGCCAGCAGCCGCCGCTCTTCTTTCCCCGATGATTAGCGCCACGACTAACGCTGCGGCGGAAAGGGTAAACTAGCGCCGTCACCGGCGGAGAGGCGCGTTCGGCAGGCCGGTGGCTCAGTTGATGGCTCAGTTACTGAGCCGAAGAACCGAAGACCCGGGTCAAATGAGCTAGAGTTCCTGTATATGCTCCCTACGGGAGCAAGAGTTGCGCCTTTGATTTCCATTCGCCGCTCACGACCCTATTCGCTGATCGCCGTCACGTGCCCAAAAGCATCCACGCACCGGAGAGAAGCCTGCGATGCGGCTGCAACGCCGCTGCTGCCCTCTGCTGTCGGCGTCTTTCGTATATTTTGCGCCGCTGCCATGTCGCATTCGTAGTTCGTAGCGCGAGGGCGACAAGCCGCAACACGCTAGTACATGAAGAGTATCTTTTTTGCACAACTTCAGTAGCGGTCATGTGAGTCAGCGCGAAGAGCTAGGCGTCAGCTTCTCCTGTAACCATTCGAACAAAAGGAACAGTCAGCTGCTAATAACCGACAACAGCGAAAATGGAAGACCAAAACAAATTCTAGGCCTTCAGGGCTGTCGGCTTTTGCAGAAGGCATCACGATTCCCGGTAATGATATGTCAGGTAAAACAGTTTTTGCAACCTTGTAGAACGCTCGAACGCGTTTTGTCACATCACTTTACGTTGTCAAGGCATGAAAGTTTGCCGACATGCACTACAGACTGCAAAAACTGTAGGTCGAACGCTCGAACGCGTTTTGTCACATCACTTTACGTTGTCAAGGCATGAAAGTTTACCGACATGCACTATAGACTGCAAAAACTGTAGGTTGAGTTCCAAATAACCCAGTGTGTATATACGCGCGTGCTGATTTTATACCAGGCATCTAACCAGTATGGAGGTTTATTGAGCAAAACGAGTCACGTCTTCGTTAAATTTATAGTAACACATATATGTTTGTTAAGACCTGGAGGGATATTTCGGAACATTTTGCACACCCATATCTTCACGATATTCGGATATGCGTTATAGGAAAACACCCCTAATAATAAAGCAAAGCGCGCGTTACAAAAAAAAAAAAAAAAGCAGCTACGTCGGGGCGCGCTCACGCTCCCCTCGCGCGGTGCGCACGACTCCTTCAAGCCCGACGGTTGGCTTTCCCACGCTGCTTTGGATGCTCGGTGGTCAAGATGGCGGACCTATGCGCAACTCTTGCTCCCGTAGGGAGTATATACAGGAACTCTAAAATGAGCCGTCTCTCTGCGCCATCTATTATCGGCCCGGGAAAGCAACTGCACTGCCAGGCCATCTGGGGCTAATTTCTCAAATTCCTCCAGCGCGCCGTCGTGGGAGCAGACAATTCGAGCCAGGAGAACCGGATGCAGTTTTGACCCGTTCATCGGCCCTTCCGGCTCTTTCCGCTCAGTTACTGAACCGAAGAACCGAAGAACGGCTCCCGCTCTTTTCGAGAGCCACTCGTCGCGAAGCGGATCTTCTGAGGCGCCATTTGGGAACCGCGGTGGCGGCGGCGGTGAATGACAGATCGGGAGGCCGCAATGGCAGCAGTGAACAAACGGCGTCTGTATTTTCAAAGTAATAGGAAAATAAACTCCTGTGACCATATAATTCACTAGAATCACTACAGTTACATTTGTGCGTGCAGCTGTTGTCCGAGTCAGGAACGAGCCGCATCTTCTCAACCGCTCAGTTCCGCGGCGAGTCTCGGCTCCCGGTGGTTCTTTGGCAGAGCGGCTCTCTTAAGAACCGACGTTCAGCGGCTGCTCGCTCGATTAGAGAATCGTGCTGAGCATGGCTCTGAAGGAGTCGTGTCGGCACGTTCCGGAAGAGTTATTAGTGGCGTATGGGCCGACCCAGCTGGGTCTTGTGTGCAACTTTCGCGTCATCTATTATCGCTGCCAAAAAGCGGACCCGTCTCGCTTCGAATAAACTGAACAAAGGGTTGTTCACCACCACAATATTAAAATTAGTTTCTTGTATCATGTTTTCCAGAATCATTTTTTCTGGCGTCACAGCTCACTAGTAGAGATCATATTTGTGAGGTTATAAAGTTGGCAAAAAGTTGCATTTTCTTCTTTATATATCGACCGAGAGTGATTCTGAAATACCACTGACACATAAAAACTTTTGTAATGATGGTGAGGCCAGTTCTTTTCAGCACAAATACAGCGGATGTTGTTACAAAATAAATGACTCAATAACAATTGAGTAATAATTTAGATTATGCATGCTTAACACCGGTTACAAACCTAAATGAACCGCTGAACCGTTCAAATGAACCGGTTCACTTCAGTGAACTGAGGCGTTCTGAGCCGCCACTGAAGTGAGCCGTTTTGCCCATCTCTACTGAGAATGGCTTTCTTCAAATCTGACGGATCTAAACATATACGCACTTTGCCATTATTGACTACTACAACCATGTAGCTGGACCATAACGAAGGCTCTGTTACCTCTGTTACCTTATTGTGTTTTCTTAATAATATATGTTTGTTCCTTCTTCAAGCCCCCTTGTCTAGTTATTGGCACTGTGGCAAATCCCTGTCGCCGCTGAATATCTGAAAAAAAAAAAAAAACCTGGGGGGGGGGTGTTTATCACAAACGCTTTTATTCAGGCAAACTTGCTTTTACGCTTTAATGTCCTTTCAAATAACGACTGCATGAGCTATTCCAAAGGTTCGGACACAGGGCTTGCCTCGTGTTCTTGACAAGATCTCTAGTTACTGTTATTTTTCTCTCTGGCGTTCCTTATGTCATGTTGGGAGAGGTACTCGTTAAGCCATGTAAGTATTGCAAGTAAAATTCTTATCAGCTTAAGAGAAACCTCCTTTAGTCACATGACTAAAGTCACATTAGTCACATGACATGACTAAAGTCACATGACATTAGTCACTTCACCGGATTCACTCAAGCTTCGGAGGAAACTTCGCACTGTCGTTGTAGTGTCCTTCCCCCAATCGAGGTGCTGGCTCTGGCCGGCTCCGTAACTCTATGTGACGGTGGTGTGACTTCGATACTCGATCAGGCTGAAGCCGATCGCGATATCGGTGGTATATGTAGCCCAGCTAGGGTGGATGCTCCGCAAAAGAGTAGTGCTGTTCTGGTTTAAGTGGCCGTGGTTTCAGACACGCAATGGTGGTTGCTGACTGCTAGGGCGCCTTGTGACAGAATGGCTGTCGAAGGACGGCGTCGTAAGCGACTGAAGGCGAGGAAGGCTTTTTGAGACGGGGTTAGAAAATTTGGTTACCACAGAATTGGTTCGAATAACACAAGAATGGTGAGCTCGGAAATGAATGAGAACGGTGCCTGTGCCTCATAATCTTATCATCTGTGCCTCAGACTGTGATGATGCTGCTGATGTAGATCTACTTACTGGCTCTTGAGGCAGTCCCCTTCGTGGACGCGGCACTCCTGGATCATGTCCTCAAGTTGGTGGCCGATCTTCTCGGCGCGACTCAAGTTTCTCCTCTGCTCTTTGGAGATCCACTCCTTGAGCCGGTCGGAGAGAGCGATGTCCTCGGCAGTGAGCTTCAGCGATGTGGTAGCACAAAGAACAAAAGAACCAAGAAATGGCGGATTCAACTTTTCAACGCAAGTCACGGCACTCATGTAAAAAAATTATCGTAAATTTCAACCCGTATTTCTCAACAGTGTCAATATTCCGAACTACGCTGCAACCAGGATTTGATTACCGTACATTTCCTTTCTAACACCTTCAGAGGGCAAGTCCATAGTTTCTGCGAACCGAGCGCGATCTTTTTCTTTTTACCTGTGCAGTTGCGGCTCCGGGGTGCAGAAAAGTATTATGGGGTGTTCTCGCGGCTTCTTTAATACAAAGAAGTGTTCAGAGGCTGTCGTTTCTCAATTCAAGCCGTCCCGGTCACTGGCAATAGAAATCCAACTCGAACAATGAAATGAAACTTGCCTCTTCTGCTCGATTGTCCAAAATTCATGTTCAGCGGTATTTCCGCTGTGTGTCGGCTTGCGGCAAAGCCACAACAATACCTGTAATCATTGCTCACTACAACCGCCCGGTTGTCAGGGACAAGTGGCTTAACAAGCAAGAAGTAGCAGGGGAAAAGGCGAAGGATCCTTTCATTGCAGAAAACATGAGAAACAATACGCGATACTAACATTAAATTCGCTTCCTACTTAAACCAAAAATGTGCATTCAGTATTCGCTTGATTAAAAGAGCACGACCTTTTTTTTTCATTTAACGCACTCCTTTACGTTTATTTTGCTTTCATGCCCAGTAACATTACGTATGAAATTCCCGCATGGGGTTAAAAGAGGACGACCTTTTTTTTCATTCAATGCACTCCTGTACGTTTATTTTGCTTTCATGCCCAGTAACATTAGTTATGAAATTGCCGCATTGGGCAACACCTGCCAATATCACCTGCCATCTACCAAAATCAAGCTATACATATTATCTCTTCTCGAACTTTTCATTGGAGTGCACCGGTTCTGCCGCATCAACAGAATGTCTTATCTAGAGCGAAACTGTTTCAGTATAATTTATAACTGCTGTTTTTCAAGTTACTGAATGTTCAATTACCGATTGGTTTTGTAGATTTACGGTTTCTACTTAATTTCAACACCTCCAGGTTTGCCTTTAGCCAAAATGTTCTGTTGCTTATTGTTAACACCAATTACGGAAACCAAACATCCCACTTCGCTGCTCGTTCTTTCTGGAAATCTTTGCAACCAACCCTAAATCCGCTATGCTCTTGTCTTTTCAAATATATGTTAAAAAGTTCCGGTTAACGTAACTACAATATAAAATACTACAATAAAAAGTTCCGGTTAACGTAAATACAATTAACGTAACTACAGTCTTGCAGTGCCTGCAGACTGCAATACCTTATAGCCAATCTCACCGTTTTAGGCGAATCTGCACAAGCCAGGCGGATTTCGATTCTAACTGCAGAGAACTTAAAACCGCGTTCTTGAATCAAAAATACCCAGAGCAGATGATCGATGACGCGATTACATGAGCTAACCAGTTGAACCGCACCGACATTCTCAGAAAAAAAGCTCCAAAACCCAATCAACAAACAAACCTCGTTTTGACCCATTCGGCCTCTTCTCCGAAAGTTGCATCCATACGAAGGAAACATCACAATATCCTCGCTCAAAGTGAACGCCTAAAGAGAATATTCCCCGAGCCGCCACGTGTTGTTTGTAGACGCAGCAAAAATTTGGGTGACGTTCTCACTAAATCCAGCATCAGCCGACCACAGACTACTGGTTGCATGCCCTGTAACAAACCACGGTGTAAGGTATGCCCACAAATGACCACCACACAGCGCGCTGCCAGCACAGCTTCAAACTACAGTCGAACCTCGTTATATCGAACACGGGTATATCGAATTATTGCTTATATCGAACCATTGTCAGTTTTTTAAAAGAATTACATGCATTTTTAATTTTCTGTATCGAACTCGGTCGGTTAAGAAATGGATATATCGAACTCAGCGCCGGCCTAAAGCGCGCGCTCCGGAGACAGGCGGCAGGCTTTCCCGCAACGCAGGGGAGAATAGCGGTGGCGCAGCAGGCGTTTGCGACTCAAACGCATGCTTGAGGCGCCGGTAGCGCCATTCAGGCTCAGCCGGTTCACCAGTTGGTTCAGTCGTTGTCCATCAGCTTCAGTCATCGTCTTGTCTTGTTTCAGTCGATAAGCTCAAGCCTCAACGCCTTAACGACCTCTTCAGCGTCGTGCGTGGTTTAAACTAGCGGACACTGTTCGCGCAGTTACGTGACTGTGTTTGCAAGGCGCTGTGTCAGCCGCGTACGGCGTGGTGATGGCGGCAAACGTGAAGAAACGAACGTCACTGACGTTTGCGACCAAGCTGGAAATCATCCGCCGCGTCGAAAAAGGAGAGCAGAAGTCCAGCGTTGCCGCAGCGTACAATATACCGCGGAGTACGTTGAGCACGCTGCTCAAGACGAAAGGTGACATCAAGGCGAAAGCGGGACAAACCCAGCACTGCGATGCACGCCGTGTTCGGAAACCAGCTTTCCAAGACGTCGAAAGATCGCTCCACAGGTGGTTCCTGGACGCCAGAGCCAGAAACATTCCGGTGTCGGGGCCTATGCTCCAACAGAAAGCGAAGGATTTCGCGTTCATCCACCAAGCCGAAGGCTTCGCCGCAAGCAGTGGATGGCTGCAACGGTTTAAAGCTCGCTACCAGATCGTCGGCAAGACGGTTTCTGGCGAAAGCGAGGACGCCAACGACGATAGCATTAAGAAGTGGCTGGACGAAGAATGGCCGGGCGTTCTCGCAAAATACGACCCAAAGGAAATATTCAACGCAGACGAGAGAGTTTTGTTCTGGCAGATGCTCCCACGACAAACGCTCGACACCCGAGGGGAGAAGTGCCATGGCGGCAAACAGAACAAAGCCCGCATAACAGTCCTCTTGGGCGCCAACATGGACGGCAGCACGAAACTGCGGCCCCTTGTCATCGGCAAGTTTAACTAAGACGCCGCACTGCATCCGCAACCGCTGCGTCATTCCTGTTACGTACGCCTGGAACAGGAAGTCGTGGATGACGCGCGACGTCTTCGATAAATGGCTCAAGGATTGGGACACGCAGCTTGCGGAACAGGAGCGCAAGGCGTGCCTCCTCGTCGAAAATTGCTCGGCACACCACACGGACGTGCCGCTCAAGAACATAGAGCTCAAGTTCTTGCCGCCGAACACTACGTCAAAACTACAGCCATAGTGAAGCGGAACACAGTCGCCCAGATAGCCGAATTGGTAAGGCATTCGAGATCTAATCGAAAGGCGTGGGTTCGGTCCCCACTCTGGGCGCGTGTTTTTCTTTCTTTCTTTCTCACGTAATTAATAATAATAAATAATAATGTAACGTCACTAACGGTAAAAAATATTCTAACCATTCCCCTATGCCTTCTTTGGCGTTGTAGACTGCCGGCATTTCTTCCTGTATTTTCTAACGAGCCCCTTATTTACAAACCCTATTATCATGCGAAAGCTTAGCGAGGGCCTCGGTTCTGGCAGCCTTGATTCCAAGGTAGCATAAGAGGGTTTCCCGCCAGTTACCCGCTTATGACAGGCTGTAGACGTTCGCGTCACGCCCCGGGGGTTGAAAGAAGGTCCCGTTCTCCCCATGTACTCTGAGTGGCGCTGGCTACCACCCTCAAGCGTCAGATACAGTTGTAGTATATATAAATACCCCAGAAAGTGAAGCGGAACACAGTCGCCCAGATAGCCGAATTGGTAAGGCAGTCGAGATCTAATCGAAAGGCGTGGGTTCGGTCCCCACTCTGGGCGCGTGTTTTTCTTTCTTTCTTTCTCACGTAATTAATAATAATAAATAATAATATAACGTCACTAACGGTAAAAAATATTCTAACCATTCCACTATGCCTTCTTTGGCGTTGTAGACTGCCGGCATTTCTATATATATGTATATATATATATTTATATATATATATATATATATATATATATATATATATATATATATATATATATATATATATATATATATATATATATATATATATACATATATATTTTAACTACCAACCATTATTTGCTATATTGTGAGCGCTGTCTTCACATTGATTGCTTGAGTGGTCATTCTCCCTATTGTGTCCAAACACACTATCATCAGTATCGTATCGCTGGGCTCACGCGATCCTAATCATCATCGGAGTTCGTTGGTTTGGCTGGCTGCTGAGTAACGACCGCCGGAATAAACACCGACCTGCATTAGGCCTGCTTGCCTGCTTTCCTCTCTCAAGTGGTGGAGTTGCTTGTCGGCCCCGTCCTCTGCCGCTCCCAGCTACACCCCTGGAGCTCCGTTCGGGTCGACGTCTCCCGCTCCACGAGCCAACGATGCAACGAGAAAGCGCGTCGGAACACAGCGCTCCACCGCCCTCGGCATGGGTGATCACAGGCCACCAGCGCGACCCTCCCTCCTTCGCTGGTCTTCGGGGTGAAGATGTCGAAGATTGGCTCGACCAGTATAATCGCGTCAGCCAATTTAACCGGTGGGATGGTGCTTTTAAACTGCGCGATGTTCCATTCCACCTAGACCTGGTCGCAAAGACATGGTACTTCAACAACGAGGCAACCTTCGAGAACTGGACCGATTTTACTCAGCATCTACGCAAAGCATTCGGCACCCCGTCAGCTCGCGCCGATGGCGCCAAGAAAGATCTGGGTTCTCGCGTCCAACGTCCCGACGAAACATATGCGGCTTACATCGAGGACGTCCTCTCCCTCTGCCGCCGGGTGGACGAAAGCATGCCAGAGGCCGATAAGGTGCGGCACATCTTGAATGGCATTGCTTCATTTGCCTTTAACGCCCTCGCTATCCAGAATCCCCTGACAGTCAGCGATGTGCGGGAGACCTGCCAACGCCTCGATCAGTTGCAGTCACTTCGCCTTCAGCCTGAGCCAGCTCCTCTGGATGGGAACACAGATCTGCGCACTCTGATACGCGCAATCATTCGTGAGGAGCTAGGCACCCGTACCTCACCGTGTCTCCAGCGTGATCACTGCCACCATAGCCCATCTCCGCTGCGGGATTTAATCAAGGAGGACCTGGCATCCATGACAGCGTACCCACCGGCAAATTCGACTCCTCCTGCCCCTTACATGACGACATACGCAGAGGCCGCTTCAAAACACCCCTTGTTCGTGGAATCGCCTCCGCTTTCGACGGCTCCCGGACATTTGACGGCCATTGCCCCCTCTCGGGGTGCCCAGGCGTATTACGCGCACGTGCGCCCCGACCGCCAGCTTTTCCCTCGGAAGCGCCCGGTTTGCTACTACTGTGGAATTCGGGGCCACATTTCCCGCTTTTGCCGAAGACGCCAGCAGGATGAACGCCGAGGGTACGAGCGGGATAACGCCCGCTTTGCTTATGGTACTTGTAGAAGCACATACGTCCCTCCTAATCGCCGTTCTTCCCCGCCTCGCGATTCTTCTGAGTTTTCTCAGCGTAATACGCCAACCCGACGCAGATCGCCTTCGCCCTACCGTCGCTCGCTGTCCCCTCTTCGTCCTGCCTCACTTCCCAATAACGACCCTTCGGAAAACTAGCACCTGCAGTTTTTTTTGGGGAAAATGCATTGCTCGAAGACGCCACAACTCCTCCTGAACGTCCATGGAACCTATTATTGGTGGAAGTGGAAGGTTTGTGTATTGAGGCACTTGTTGATACGGGGGCTAGTGTGTCAGTTATTAGTGCACAGTTATGTTCACGTCTGAGGAAGGTGAGAACTCCTTACGCCGGGCCATCCTTGTGTGGGGCAAACGGTGATGCGATTCGCCCTTCTGGATATTGTACAGTGCGGGTTACCATAGACGGGCTCGTACATTACATTCAGTTTGCGGTGCTGACTCTGTGCTCTCATGAAATTATTTTGGGCTGGGACTTTTTAACAGCGTCGTCTGCAGTAATTTCCTGCCGCGAGCCTGCGATTCACCTCACTGAGACAGGAATGGATTGTGTATCTGATCGTTCCGTACCACGGTTGGTCTCTGCCGAAGATTGTGTCTTGTGTCCCGGCCAAGATACGGTGTTTTCCGTAACGTGTGACAGTATTGCCGATGGAGATTCGTTTGCTATACCAGCTGGGAACTTCGCTTGCAAATGAGTTATAATACCACCTTGTGTCGTTCGCTTTTCACAGGGATCAGCTTTCATCGCCGCACTAACCATTGCCTTTGAGCCGATTCTGCTTCCTAAAGGCACTAAGGTTGCTTCTATTCTAAACGAGGAAGTTGGCCGTCTTGCGCTTTGCCCTATAGCATCACTCCGGCATGCCTGCGGGCAAGCGATTACGTCTTCGAGCCTTACATCCACCATCAGCACTAAATTAAGCTAGGAAAATCAAAAATCACTACTCGCCCTCCTTACCAAGCACAAGGCGTTGTTTGACAGCCATTCCCTCACTCTTGGACGAACATCAGCAGCGACTCATCGCATAGAAACCGATGGTTCTTGTATCGTCCGCCGTCGTCCCTATCGCGTTTCATCCGCAGACGACAAAATCATTCAAGAAAATGTGGACGACATGCTTCAGCGGGACATTGTTCGCCCTTCGGGCAGTTCCTGGTCTTCACCGGTTGTCCTGGTCCGGAAGAAAGATGGCTCAGTGCGCTTTTGCGTGGACTACCGAGCGCGTAACAAAATAACCCGGAAAGACGTCTATCCTATGCCCCGAATTGACGGCGCTCTGGACACGTTACACGGTGCAGAATACTTCTCGAGTCTCGATCTTCGGTCAGGATATTGGCAGATTCCCATGGCCGAAGCCGATAAAGAAAAAACAGCCTTCGCCACACCAGACGGCCTCTACGAATTTAACTTGATGCCCTTTGGACTTTGCAACGCTCCGGCCACCTTCAGCGTATGATCGATACTGTACTTCGCGGCTTGTAGTGGAAGACTTGCCTATGCTACCTAGATGATATCGTCATTTTTTCGTCCACTTTCGCTGAGCACCTTCAACGTGTGGATGAAGTCCTCACCTGTCTTGGCAATGCTGGTTTACAGCTGAACACCAAGAAATGTCGCTTTGCCAGTACCTCAATCAAAGTCTTGGGCCACGTTGTAAGCAAGGAAGGTATACGCCCGGATCTAGACAACATCAATGCGGTCCTCAATTTATCCCGGCCTCTTCGCCAGAAAGAGCTACGAAGTTTTCTGGGATTGGCTTCCTATTTCCGTCACTTCATCCGAAAATTTGCAGCAATAGCCTCACCCCTTCACAAATTACTCACACCCCGAACCCCATTCGTCTGGACCCAAGACTGAAAAAGCGTTCCAAACCCTGAAACAAGCTTTAACTTCTGGAGCAGTCCTCTGCCACTTCGATGAGTCGGCACCCACTATTCTTCACACCGATGCAAGTGGTCACGGTCTTGGTGCTGTCCTTCTTCAGCGTACGGATTCCTCGTCGGAGCGAGTAGTTGCCTATGCAAGCTGCACTTTGACTCCCGCTGAGAAGAGCTACACCATAACTGAAAAAGAGTGCCTCACCGTTGTTCGGGCAATGCAAAAATTTCGTCCTTACTTGTATGGCCGGCATTTCTCAGTGGTAACAGACCACCACGCCCTGTGTTGGTTATCCACCCTCAAGAACCTCTCGGGGCGCCTTGGCCGCTGGGTACTCCGTCTACAGGAATATGACTTCACTGTGACTTACAAGTCGGGGAGCAAGCACAGTGATACCGACGCTCTTTCCCGTTGCCCACAGCCGACCACCCACTGCCCACAGCCATCGTCTCAAAGTAACTCATCGCCTTCAACAACTCCGCTCGCGTTGCCCATGGCCCCTTTGCAAACCAGTGGTCAAGATATCCTACAAAACCTTGTTTCTCTCCAACGAGCCGACCCGTACTGCAGACGATTACTGGATCTTCTCGACGGTTCAGCATCCCCACCTAACAGCCGAACGCGCCGCCAACTAAGTGAATTTCGGCTTTCCATTGGTGGAGCCCTTTACCGCCACAATTACCACCCTACCGGATACAGATGGGTTCCAGTCGTCCCTCGCTGTCTTCAAGCCAACATCTTGGAAATTGATGACGCCACAGCTGGCCATCTTGCTTTCTACAAGACCTACGACCGCATCAAAAGCAGATTCTTTTGGCCAGGCCTTTCCTCAAGTGTCGCTAAATATGTTGCGTCCTGCCCTTCGTGCCAGCGTCGTAAACGCTCGACCTCAGCCCCTGCCGGTATGCTACAACCGCTGCCATGTCCTTCTGCCCCATTCGAAGTTGTGGGCATCGATTTGTATGGAGGATTGCTTTTCACTTCGACTGGTCATCGATGGATTGTGACCGCTGTCGATCACTTGACGCGGTATGCAGAAACTGCCCCTCTACGTACCGGTTGCGCTTGTGAGGTCGCAAATTTCTTTCTGCAAGCCCTCTTCTTACGGCATGGACCACCTCGTACTCTTTTAAGTGATCGTGGCCGAATCTTTCAGTCAGCAGTCCTTGAGGAAGTTCTCCAAGCTGCTGGTACTGCCCACAAAACCACGTCGAGCTATCATCCACAGACAAATGGGCTAACAGAACGGTTCCACCGTACACTTTCGGGTATGATGTCTCTCTATATCAACCCCGACCACAGGAACTGGAACTTCATACTTTCCTTTGTAACATACGCCTATAATACCGCCTTTCAAAGCACCACCGGATCTTCACCGTTATTTCTCGTCTGTGGCCGCCACCCACCGTCCATTCTAGGCGCATCTTTCTTTTCCTGTCCCGTGGATACCACAACCAACATCACCGACCAATTTGTTTCTCGACTAGCGCAGTGCCGAAACCTCGCACGATTGAACACCGAGTCCTGCCAAAATGACCGCAAGTCGCGCTATGACGCAGACCGCCGGGAAGTTATATTCAACCCTGGGGATGAGGTACTGCTTTCGACGCCGCTCCGTGCGCCATGACTCTGTGAAAAGTTTATGCCGCGCTTCATTGGTCCGTACACCGTACTACAGAGAACATCTCCAGTCAACTACGTCGTTGCTCCCACTTGTGGAGTCGCTGACCGACGGTGCGTGGCATCGAAACTGTTCATGTTTCGCCCCTAAAGCCCTTTCGGCGCAGATCATCCTCCCTTTGACGGCCAGGATGGCAGCTTCAGCCGCCGGGGAAACTAGTGTGAGCGCTGTCTTCACATTGATTGCTTGCGTGGTCATTCTCACTATTGTGTCCAAACACACTATCATCAGTATCGTCTCGCCCACGCATCGTTTGGTGTCATCATCGTATCGCTGGGCTCACGCGATCGTAATCATCATCGGAGTTCGTTGGTTTGGCTGGATGCTGAGTAACGACCGCTGGAATAAACACCGCCCGGCATTAGGCCTCCTTGCCTGCTTTCCTCTCTCAATATATATATATATATATATATATATATATATATATATATATATATATATATATATATATATATATATATATATATATATATATATATATATATATATATATATATATATAGCAAATAAGGGTTGGCAGTCAAGAATACCTCGGAAAGCAAAGGGGAGGTTGTGGTGGGTCATAGAAACAGATGAAGAATTTTATGAGTCAGAAAGAAAGTGGTGGAAAAATGCCCGCGGGGTGGGATCCGAACCCACGACCTCCAGAATACCGGCTGGTACGATAACTACTACGCTACCGGCGGGGCTGCTTCCCCACCACTTTGTCGGGTATTTATGTTAAGGTATTTTTGGTTCCCTGCACTTGGGGGTGGTAGCCAGCACCACTTGGACAACTCGGGGTGAAGGGGACCTTCTTTTTAACCCCCGGGGCGTGACTCGAGTGTCTACGACATGTCGAGAGTGGTCGACCAGCGTTGAACCCTCTTAAGCTACCTTTGGCACCAAGACTGCCAGAACAGAGGGTCTTGCTAAGCATATGGCGAATCAGAAAATGGGAATTGAGGGGCTAGGTGAAATAAGTATAGCCCCTCATTTCCCATTTTCTGGCACAAAGACTGCCAGAACAGAGGGTCTTGCTAAGCATATGGCGAATCAGAAAATGGGAATTGAGGGGCTAGGTGAAATAAGTATAGCCCCTCATTTCCCATTTTCTGGCACAAAGACTGCCAGAACAGAGGGTCTTGCTAAGCATATGGCGAATCAGAAAATGGGAATTGAGGGGCTAGGTGAAATAAGTATAGCCCCTCATTTCCCATTTTCTGGCACAAAAACTGCCAGAACAGAGGGTCTTGCTAAGCATATGGCGAATCAGAAAATGGGAAATGAGGGATAGGTGAAATAAGTATAGCCCCTCATTTCCCATTTTCTGATTCGCTATATGCTTAGCGTGGGCCTCTGTTCTGGCAGTCTTGGTGCCAATGGTAGCTTGAGAGGGTTCAACGCTGGTCGACCACTCTCGACATGTCGTAGACGCTCGAGTCACGGCCCGGGGGTTAAAAAGAAGGTCCCCTTCACCCCGAGTAGTCCGAGTGGCGCTGGCTAGCACCCCCAAGCGCAGGAAACAAAAACACCTGAACATAAATACCCCAGAAAGTGGAGGCTAAAGTAGCCCCGCCGGTAGCGTAGTGGTTATCGCACCAGACCGATATTCTGGAGGTCGTGGGTACGGATCCCACCTGGCGGGCATTGTTTCTCCACTTTCTGATTTTCCAAATTCTTTATCTTGAGCTGCTACATCCTCCCCTTTGCTTTCCTATGTCCTCTTATTTCTTATTTCTGTCTTATTTCTTATTCTTATTTCTGTCTTATTTTCAACGAGCCCCTCATTTCCTATTGTGATTCGCTATATATATATATATATATATATATATATATATATATATATATATATATATATATATATATATATATATATATATATATATATATATATATATATATATATATATATATGGTAGAGAACACAAGAAAAACTTCGAACAAGGTAAAAGCACGATTGTGGCCTACGTTTCAGCAAAGAGAACTTGCTTTCCTCAGGGCAATCTCTCGCCTGGCAGGCACGGTTTATATAGGGGTAGGACCCAGGTGAAAGGAGAGGGAAAGATGGAAGGGAAATTAAGCAAGCTGATTGGTTTGGGAGTGTGTCGGGGGAGAGATTGAGGGGCCAAGAAGGTTATCTAGTTTAAGCCGCGAAGTAGGTCACCCGGAAGTCAGCTGGTGGTTGATATTCGTGGAATTTTCGGAGACAAAGGATGAGAGGGTGTTTATTGACCCGCCGCGGGGTATAGGGAAAAGATCTCAGAACCGCCGGAGGCAGACCAGGCGGTGAGGGTGGGGTCCTTATCAGAAACTATCTGCAAGCCTCAGGTCAAAAAAAAAGATAGAGACGGGGGGAAACTAACTAGGTCAAGGAAAAAAGAAAAAAATGGAGAAAAAAACAGGGAGGGAAACCACATAAACCCACACACAAAAGAAAAAGCAATGACCCGGCAACTGAAATGGCACGTGTCACCCACGGCAACATTCCTGGAACAGGCCTGTCCTGAAACTCAAAAACGAAAAGATAAAGTTAGAGTGACGTACGGGGCACAAAACCACGCGGAGTAAAAAAAAGAGAAATTAAATAAATAAAATTGAATTCCAAAAGCAATGGTTGGAGGGGTGAGGGCGAGTATTAAGCTAGACGCTAAGGAATGAAACAAAAAGAAATTAGGTGACCAGGTACAGAGCAGAGTGAACGGTCATAATCTTTGGATGAGGTATATGCACGAAAATGCCTAATGCTGTATTCCCGGTGAATATCACAAGGATTCCAAGTTGCCCTTAGACGCATTAATTCCAGCAGGTTCCATGGAGTTGAATTTGTGAATTAAGTAGGATTCTCGGTATTTCCTGTCCCTAGGAGACTTAAAATTTGACTGAAGTATATATAACTTAAGGTCATCAAAATTGTGGCCTGGTTGCTTGAAATGCTGCGCTACAGCTATGGAGGATTTGCTAAGAGTATCTGCCCGGTAACCATTAAGCCGTAGGCTCATAGGTTGGCTCGTTTCGCCTATATACTGTTTGTGGCACATTGAGCATACCAACATATACACAATGTTGGATGAAGTGCACGTAAAACTTGAATTATTCTTGTGGACATAATTACTGGCTGTGCTTTTTACAACGCAGTCTGTTTGCAGGTGCCTACAAGTCTTGCATCTGGGGCGGGAGCAGCTAACTATGACTGGTTGCTTTGAAGGCCCTGTTTTAGCATGCACTAAAATATCTTTTAGATTCCTGTTTCTCCGGTAGGTAACTTTTGGTGCTTCCGGGAAAGTCTTTTTAAGTCGGTCGTTACTGGCTAAAATGGGGTAGTACTTCCTAGAGCACTGCACGGGCCTGATTTTAAGGCCCGAGCCCGGCCCGAGCCCGCTTTGTGAAGTCCGAGCCCGACCCGGGCCCGTAAAATCAAGCCCGAGCCCGGCCCGGGCCCGGGAATTTATAAGTGAGCCTAGCCCGGGCCCGGCCCGGGCCCGTCGTCTCAAGCCCAGGCCCGGCCCGGGCCCGTCGTCTAAAGCCCACACCCAGCCCGGGCACGGTCTTTTTTTTTTTTTTGAGCCTACGGAGGGCCCGCATGTGTGTGATCAGGCCTGGTCTTAGACGTTGAAGAAAATTAGTTTATTATATTTGGTCGAGTGTCTTCGTAGCCGGAAATCAGACGGAGCATCTAGTCTGTACAAGTACGCCCTGAATTGTAACGCAAAAAAGGGGTTTAAAAGTACACGTGGTTTAGCTCACACCGTCTGCAGTTCACGCCACCGGGGCGTAATAATAGCTCGTATTCTTACACGAGAGGCACCATCACCTTTGATGACCAGACTCTTGGCAGCTTCATGTGGTTGTTTCGGTCACAAGTTGGTATTAATGAAATTTCTTGCTCGCCATTTGAATCCACGAGTATGTGCGTGCGTTGAAATATTTTCCCTGGAGTAGGTGTTAAGCGGTGGCGCTTCTCTAGCACGCGAGTTTGATTTCCAGCCACAGCAGCCGCATTTAGATTGGTTCGACATCTAAAACCCACGTACATAGACATAGGTGCACAGCTCCAGGGTGGCTTAATTAATTCCTTCCCCTCTAGGGCATTCCTTGTAACCGTATCTTTGATATGTTATACACCTAAATATAAAATCTTGATGCAGTACATGAAATGTCATTAAAGTTACAGTATAGTGACTATCAGCCCTAGCAAAACACGTTTTTAAAACAATGTGTACAACTAACAGCAAGAAGCGCGTAAAAGTAAACTCAGAATATTCAATTTTATGCTCTTTTCTACACTTCACGTCGGAACTATTAAGGGCCTGGCCTATGAATTCAAGCCCGAGCCCGGCCCGGGCCCGTGGCGTTGAGCCCGAGCCCGGCCCGGGCCTGCGGCACTGAGCCCGAGCCCAGCCCGGGCCCGCGGCACTGAGCCCGGGCCCGGCCCGGGCCCGCCAATAACCGACTTCGGGCGGCCCGACCCGGCCCGGCCCGCGGGCCGGGTCGGGCCCGGGCTTTCGGGCCGGCCCGGGCCCGTGCAGTGCTCTAGTACTTCCGCAGTATATTGTTTACGTTTGGGAGGGCGTTTGAAAATTTAGTTATTAGGGCAGGTGGCCTGGCGCTTTCGTTTTGCCGCTGTTTGTTGAGAACGTCATCCCTTTTGAGATTAGACACACGTTGCTACGCGTGATCGAGCGAGCTTTTGGGGTGGTTCCTGTTCATAAGGGTGGCCTTGAGTTCGTCTAGGTGCTCTACGTAGTCACTGTCATCACTGCATACTCTTCTAAGCCTGGTGGTTTGTCCTACAAAGATCCCTTGTTTGTAGTGTCTGGGGTGATGGCTTTTATAATCTAGGTACTGCTGCCTGTCTGTTGGCTTCCTAAAAAGCGTGGTTTTAAGTTTACCGTTGTCTAGAATGACGGTAGTATCTAGGAAGTTCACTTCTTTTTCAGGATACTGGCAGGAGAATTTAATAGTCGGATGCGAAGAATTGAGATGGGATATAAACGTTTCTAGAGTCGCGTGACCGTGTTCCCAAATCATGAAGATGTCGTCTATGTAGCGGAGGTAAACCTGAGGTTTATGCGGAAAAGAGCTTAATAGGGTAGTTTCAAGTTGCCCCATGAAAATGTTGGCATACGTCGGTGCGAATGGAGTACCCATGCCTTGTTCCAAAAACTAGTAAAAAGTAAGAAGAGTCAAATACAAAATAATTGAGAGTTAGAACTAGTTTTGACAAAGTTATGTACACTTCTGGTGCCTATTGGTGCGGGTTCACTGATAGAGATTTTGAAATCGCTTCAATACCTTCGGCGAACGGAATGTTTGTATACAATGCAGCAACGACAAGAGTAACAAGGAGGGTTCCACTGGGTAGGCGCCCGCCCTTATTTATCTCTTCTATTATGCGGAGGAAGTGGGGGGTGTCCTGAACGAATGAAGGAAGAAGAGCCGGAATGTCGGATATGTGATGATTCAGAAATAGAGATAGTGCTTCGGTTTGGGGTATTGTTATTCGAAACTATGGGTCTGCAAGGAATGTCGGCAGTGAACAATACTTCTACGGGGACTTTATGGACTTTTGGGAGGAGGTAAAAACGTCCTGCATGCTTATTATTCGGTTTCATGAAATTTAAATCAGTAGTCGTTATTAATTCTCTGGATCGTAGACCTGTGAGGCTCTGAAGGATTTTTAGGCTGTATTCCTGGCTCGGATCGTTATCTAAGGGCTTGTAGTGGCAAGGGTTATTGAGCTGCCTATAAGCTTCATCTTTGTATTTTCCCATAGGTAAAACAACTACACTGCCACCTTTGTCGGCTGGCTTTATGACTATGTCGGTTCTGGCTGATAGGCAATTCAGGGTAACTTCTTCCGACGGAGTTAGGTTCTTGCGCTTGTTTGATCGCTTAGTTGTTGCCAATATTTCTCTTGATACTGATTTTAAGTACAGATCCAATTCTGGAGATTGATCTACATCTGGAGTCCAAGTGCTAGGAAGGTGGAGGGTGCGTTCGTTAATGTAAGGTTGGTCCTGCTTCTCCGAAAAAACTCGCTTAGTCTCATTCTCCGAGAAAATTCAGTGAGATCTTTCTGTAACTCGTATTCATTCAAACTGTTATTTGTGGGACTGAAAGGTAGACCTCGTTCTAGGATACCTTTTTCGTCGGCCGTTAGTGTTTTGGAAATGTCAATAACGTTGCTGGGGCAGGTAGCGAGAGAGCTCGTTTTTTCTATAGGATTATTCGCTGGGGGAGGAGGTTCAATTAAAGCAATCTCTGTATCGAGGGGGAACATTACATGACCTAGTACTTCATAGTCGCGGCTATTGAGAGGCTGATCTCCTACAGTACATGCTGCATTTTGCGAGGGAAGTTGGTCACGCTGAAACTTAACCGCTTGCTTATTGCTAAGGTCATTTTCCTTACGATTTATGAAAATATTGAGATCGAGTTTCTCCTGCTCGGTTAGTGCAAGAGCTTCAATCTTGTCGTTGAAGAGGCTGAGTTGGCTAGTACAGTGCTCTCTAAGAATTTCTAGGAGGGAAAGAGAAGCATTATTCAGAATATCTTGCCACCTGGCAGCTAATTCAGGAGGGAGCTCACCAAGGGCACATAAAACGTTTAGGCGGAGGCCTTTGGGGATCTTTTTGCTTTGAAGATACGAGGAGTACGTTTTTAGATGAACTCTGTAGTTGGTTTGTTTGCCGGCTAGTTTTCGAGCTTTGAGGAAAGAGCGGGATTTAGGGGTTGTAGCATACGGCCTACTCGGTGGTAGTCATTTGTGTTTGTTCCGAGCAGACCTCCGGGGTGACACTTTTTTGCTTGGAGTCAGTTAGGGGGGCTGCTAGGGGTGAGGTCCACATCGATGCCTGTTTGGGTGCCTGTTTGCGTTATACTGCGTGTTGGGGTCTGCGTGAACCATGAGGGTGTTGTCTTTGGTGGGTCGGGTTGTTGTTCGCTCACGTGCTGTACAGCTGGTGTTGCGGCCACGTCCACGGTTTGTGTGCTGGCGTCACATGTGCTGTTCTTAGGTGGACATAGCATTTCGCTACCGTTGGGGGTGTGAGGTTGGTTCTGTTGTTCTCCTCAGCCTCTGCTTGATGTTTTCCTCAGCCTGTGCTTGATGTTTTCGGAAATCAGTCGGATGCCTCGAAATTTAGGGTGTAGTCCGTCCTTGGCCAGGTGTCCTAGGGGGTCGTGGTGAATTTTTGCGTGGTGGAGGATGTCAACGTTTCCTGTGTTGTGTCCAAGGTACATGAGGAAGTCGTTAAGCTTAGCTGACCTTTGTGAGTGAGCTAGAAGTCTGTGTGTCTGGGGTATGTCTGGCTTGTGTTTGTTGTCGATCCTGGGAAGTACTGTTGTCAGGGTTATCTTTGCTTTGGGCCTGTTGGTATGAACATCGTGAACAAGAGTTTTCATGGCCTCCATGGTGCTTTGAGCGGTGTTGTTCTTTAAGTCGTTAGTGCCAAAGTGCAGAACAAAGTGAGTGATGTTGCGTGGGGCGGCGTCAATCAGTTTTCTGATGTCATGGGTTGTGGCGCCGCTTTGAAAGCTGATGTATGGTGAATGTTGTCCGGAAGGGAAGTGGTCGTGAATGTACTTAAAGTGGCTATCACCGATGAGAGCTATGTGTGCCAGGGAGAGGAGAGGGGGCTTACCTTGCTCTGTCATCTTCGTACACGAAATCCAGGGAGTAGTAGATCTTTGAAGATGGTAGAGAACACAAGAGAAGAAAAACTTCGAAAAAGATAAAAGCACGATTGTGGCCTACGTTTCAGCAAAGAGAACTTGCTTTCCTCAGGGCAATCTCTCGCCTGGCAGGCACGGTTTATATAGGGGTAGGACCCCAGGTGAAAGGAGAGGGAAAAATGGAAGGGAAATTGAGCAAGCTGATTTGTTTGGGGGTGTGTCGGGGGAGAGATTGAGGGGCCAAGAAGGTTGTCTTGTTTAGGCCGCGAAGTAGGTCACACAGAAGTCAGCTGGTGATTGATATTCGTAAAATTTTTGGAGAGAAAAGATGAGAGGGTGTTTATTGACCCGCCGTGGGGTATAGGGAAAGGATCTCAGAACCGCGGGAAGCAGACCAGGCGGTGAGGGTGGGGTCCTTATCAGAAACTATCTGCAAGCCTCAGGTCAAAAGAAAAGATCGAGACGGGGGGAAACTAACTAGGTCAAGGAAAAAAGAAAAAAATGGAGAAAAAAAACAGGGAGGGAAACCACATAAACCCACACACAAAAGAGAAAGCAATGACCCGGCAACTGAAATGGCACGTGTCACCCACGGCAACATTCCTGGAACAGGCCTGTCCTGAAACTCCAAAACGAAAAGATAAAGTTAGAGTGACGTACAGGGCACAAGACCACGCGGAGTAAAAAAAAAAGAGAAATTAAATAAATAAAATTGAATTGAACTAGCATGGGTACTCCATTCGCACCGACCTATGCCAACATTTTCATGGGGCAACTTGAAGCTACCCTATTAAGCTCTTTTCCGCATAAACCTCAGGTTTACCTCCGCTACATAGACGACATCTTCATGATTTGGGAACACGGTCGCGCGACTCTAGAAACGTTTATATCCCATCTCAATTCTTCGCATCCGACTATTAAATTCTCCTGCCAGTATTCTGAAAAAGAAGTGAACTTCCTAGATACTACCGTCATTCTAGACAACGGTAAACTTAAAACCACGCTTTTTAGGAAGCCCACAGACAGGCAGCAGTACCTAGATTATAAAAGCCATCACCCCAGACCCTGCAAACAAGGGATCTTTGTAGGACAAGCCACCAGGCTTAGAAGAGTATGCAGTGATGACAGTGACTACGTAGAGCACCTAGACGAACTCAAGGCCACCCTTATGAACAGGAACCACCCCAAAAGCTCGCTCGATCACGCGTACCAACGTGTGTCTAATCTCAGAAGGGATGACATTCCAAACAAACACCGGCAAAACGAAAGCGCCAGGCCACCTGCCCTAATAACTAAATTTTCAAACGCCCTCCCAAACGTAAACAATATACTGCGGAAGTACTCCCCATTTTAGCCAGTAACGACCGACTTAAAAAGATTTTCCCGGAAGCACCAAGGGTTACCTACCGGAAAAACAGGAATCTAAAAGATATTTTAGTGCATGCTAAAACAGGGCCTTCAAAGCAACCAGTCATAGCCAGCTGCTCCCGCCCCAGATGCAAGACTTGTACGCACCTGCAAACAGACTGCGTTGTAAAAAGCACAGCCAGTAATTATGTCCACAAGATTAATTCAAGTTTTACGTGCACTTCATCCAACATTGTGTATATGGCGGAATGCTCAATGTGCCACAAACAGTATATAGGCGAAACGAGCCAACCTATGAGCCTATGGCTTAATGGTCACCGGGCAGATACTCTTAGCAAATCCTCCATAGCTGTAGCGCAGCATTTCAACCAACCAGGCCACAATTTTGATGACCTTAAGTTATATATACTTCAGTCAAATTTTAAGTCTCCTAGGGACCGGAAATACCGAAAATCCTACTTAATTCACAAATTCAACTCCATGGAACCTGCTGGAATTAATGCGTCTAAGGGCAACTTGGAATCCTTGCGATATTCACCGGGAATACAGCATTAGGCATTTTCGTGCATATACCTCATCCAAAGATTATGATCGTTCACTCTGCTCTGTACCTGGTCACCTAATTTCTTTTTTTTTTCATTCTTTAGCGTCTAGCTTAATACTCGCCCTCATCCCTCCAACCATTGCTTTTGGAATGAATTCAATTTTATTTATTTAATTTCTCTTTTTTTTACTCCGCGTGGTCTTGTGCCCCGTACGTCACTCTAACTTTATCTTTTCGTTTTTGAGTTTCAGGACAGGCCTGTTCCAGGAATGTTGCCGTGGGTGACACGTGCCATTTCAGTTGCCGGGTCATTGCTTTTTCTTTTGTGTGTGTGGGTTTATGTGGTTTCCCTCCCTGTTTTTTTTTTCTCCATTTTTTTCTTTTTTCCTTGACCTAGTTAGTTTCCCCCCTTCTCTATCTTTTCTTTTGACCTGAGGCTTGCCGATAGTTTCTGATAAGGACCCCACCCTCACCGCCTGGTCTGCCTCCCGCGGTTCTGAGATCTTTTCCCTATACCCCGCGGCGGGTCAATAAACACCCTCTCATCCTTTCTCTCAAAAATTCCACGAATATCAACCACCAGCTGACTTCCGTGTGACCTACTTCGCGGCTTAAACTAGACAACCTTCTTGGCCCCTCAATCTCTCCCCCGACACACTCCCAAACCAATCAGCTTGCTCAATTTCCCTTCCATCTTTCCCTCTCCTTTCACCTGGGGTCCTACCCGTATATAAACCGTGCCTGCCAGGCGAGAGATTGCCCTGAGGAAAGCAAGTTCTCTTTGCTGAAAGGTAGGCCACAATCGTGCTTTTACCTTGTTCGAAGTTTTTCTTCTCTTATATATATATATATATGTATATATATATATATATATATATATATATATATATATATATATATATATATATATATATATATATATATATATATCTATATAAGGGTTGGCGGTCAAGAAAACCTCGGAAAGCAAAGGGGAGGTTGGGATGGGTCATAGAAAGAGATGAAGAATTTTTTTTAGTCGAAAAGAAAGTGGTGAAAAAATGCCCGCCGGGTGGGATCCCACCCGGCGGGAATTTTTTCACCCCTTTCTTTTCGACTAAAAAAAAATTCTTCATCTCTTTCTATGACCCATCCCTACCTCCTCTTTGCTTTCCGAGGTTTTCTTGACTGCCAACCCTTATTTTCTCTCTTATTTCACGGAGCCCCTCATTTTCCATTTTCTGATTCGCTACATGCTTAGCGAGGGCCTGTGTTCTGGCAGTCTTGGTGCCAAAGGGAGCTTAAGAGGGTTCAACGCTGGTCGACCACTCTCAACATGTCGTAGACACTCGAGTCACGGCCCGGGGGTTAAAAAGAAGGTCCCCTTCACCCCGAGTAGTCCGAGTGGCGCTAGCTACCACTCCCAAGCGCAGGAAACAAAGATACCTTAACATAAATACCCGAGAAAGTGCTGGGGAAACAGCCCCGCCGGTAGCGTAGTGGTTATCGCACCAGACCGGTATTCTGGAGATCATGGGTTCGTATCCCACCCCGCGGGCATTTTTTCACCACTTTCTTATCGACTAAAAAAAATTCTTCAAGTCTTTCTATGACCCACCGCAACCTCCCCTTTGCTTTCCGAGGTTTTCTTGACTGCCAACCCTTATTTTCTGTCTTATTTCACGGAGCCCCTCATTTCCCATTTTCTTATTCGATATATATATATATATATATATATATATATATATAGTATAAGTAAAGAGTCGGATACACAGCAAGAACAATAACAAACAATGTTTACTTACGTAGCGGCAACGGGACTTGCCTTCATCAGAGTAAAGTTACATGATTTTGCTGTCGCACACATATCGAACACATTTCTTATATAGGTTTGCATAAAACTGTGAGAAGGAGCGGAAAATGTTTCGGAAATGGAGAGTGTGCATACAGTCAGGCTACGCCTGTGTTAAAACATCAACAAACAAAAAAAAAAGGGGGGGGGGGAGCGAGAGAGAGAAAAAGGGGTCGTGTTAACAATGCAGCGTTCAAGGTTGCCCCATGACGGGTCAACGTATGCCGCGCGGGCTGCAAGTTCAGACAATGGGGGAAACTGGACAACCGCGGTTTGAAAAGAAAGGGTAGAGTATACAGTAAGGTATTCAGTGGCTGGGGAGACTGGTTCGGGGGGAAGCGAAGATGGGTGTGCCCCCCGCTGATGAAGAGAATAGATAGGGGGTACAAAAGAGCATTTCACAGAAGCTAGCAATTGAACAGGAAATAGGTAGGGTCACAAAAGGTTAAACATGAATAGATCACAAAGAATTAAACATTCTTAAGTGGTGGTGGGAACGAGGTCTCCTTCCCCAGGACAAATGGCATTGTTGAGCCGCATCAGGCTAATAAAGCTGCTGTATTAGGAGAGTTTCTGCGAATTCTGATGGCAAACTCGAGGGTAGGAATAATGAACATAGTTATAACTTTGTTCATTTTTGTACTATGTTCATTATACCTACCCTCGAGTTTGCCATCAGAATTCGCAGAAACTCTCCTAATACAGCAGCTTTATTAGCCTAATGCGGCTCAACAATGCCATTTGTCCTGGGGAAGGAGACCTCGTTCCCACCACCACTTAAGAATGTTTAATTCTTTGTGATCTATTCATGTTTAACCTTTTGTGACCCTACCTATTTCCTGTTCAATTGCTAGCTTCTGTGAAATGCTCTTTTGTACCCCCTATCTATTCTCTTCATCAGCGGGGGGCACACCCATCTTCGCTTCCCCCCGAACCAGTCTCCCCAGCCACTGAATACCTTACTGTATACTCTTCCCTTTCTTTTCAAACCGCGGTTGTCCAGTTTCCCCCATTGTCTGAACTTGCAGCCCGCGCGACATACGTTGACCCGTCATGGTGCAACCTTGAACGCTGCATTGTTAACACGACCCCTTTTTCTCTCTCTCGCTCCCCCCCCCCTTTTTTGTTTGTTTGTTTGTTTGTTGATGTTGTAACACAGGCGTAGCCTGACTGTATGCACACTCTCCATTTCCGAAACATTTTCCGCTCCTTCTCACAGTTTTATGCAAACCTATATAAGAAACGTGTTCAAAATGTTTGCGACAGCAAAATCATGTAACTTTACTCTGATGAAGGCAAGTCCCGTTGCCGCTACGTAAGTAAACATTGTTATTGTTCTTGCGGTGTATCCGACTCTTTACTTACACTATTTCTGCGCGCTTTGTGACTTTATCTTTCTCTAGATTTATATATATATATATATATATATATATATATATATATATATATATATATATATATATATATATATATATATATATATATATATATATATATATATATATATATATATATATATATATATATATATATATATATATAGAAATAAGGGTTGGCAGTCGAGAAAACCTCGGAAAGCAAAGGGGAGGATGTGGTAGATCATTGAAACAGATTAAGAATTTGGAAAGAAAGAAAGAAAGTGAAGAAAAAATGCCCGCCAGGTGGGATCCGAACCCACGACCTCCAGAATACCGGTCTGGTGCGATAACCACTACGCTACCGGCGGGGCGATTTTCCCATTCACTTTCTGGGGTATTTATGTTAGGTATGTTTGTTTCCTGTGCTTGGGGGTGGTAGCCAGCGCCATTCAGACTAATCGGGGTGAAGGGGACCTTCTTTTTAACCCCCGGGTCGTGACTCGAGTGTCTACGACATGTCCAGAGTGGTCGACCAGCTTTGAACCCTCTTAAGCTCCCTTTGGCAACAAGACTGCCAGAACAGAGGCCCTCGCTATGCATGTAGCGAATCCGAATAGGAAATGAGGGGCTCGTTGAAAATAACACAGAAATAAGGGTTGGCAGTCGAGAAAACCTCGGAAAGCAAAGGGGAGGATGTGGTAGATCATTGAAACAGATTAAGAATTTGGAAAGAAAGAAAGAAAGTGAAGAAAAAATGCCCGCCAGGTGGGATCCGAACCCACGACCTCCAGAATACCGGTCTGGTGCGATAACCACTACGCTACCGGCGGGGCGATTTTCCCATTCACTTTCTGGGGTATTTATGTTAGGTATGTTTGTTTCCTGTGCTTGGGGGTGGTAGCCAGCGCCATTCGGACTATATATATATATATATATATATATATATATATATATATATATATATATATATATATATATATATATATATATATATATATATATATATATATATATATACATACATATATATATATATATACATATATATATATATATACATATATATAGGGTTAGTAGAGGGCGTGATACATCCACGAGACGAAACAAACACACGTCAGACATGCGCCAGACGCACAGACTTATAGCTCACTCTCAAAGGTCAGCTAAGCTTAACGACTTCTTTGTGGACCTTGTACAATAAAAAGAAAACGTTGACGTTATTCACCGCGCTAACATTCACCACGACCCACTAGGACACCTGGCCAAGGACGTTTTACACCCTAACTTTCGAGGCGTCCGACTGATTCGCGAAAATATCAAGTACAGGCTGAGGAACTCAATTAAGGTTACGCCCCCCACTACACGCATCAGCCTCCCGTCTGCGGCCAGCACCGAACAACAGAACCAACCCAGCATTCCCAACAGTAGCGAAATGTCATGTCCATTTAAGAGTAGCACATGTGGCGCCAGCACATAAACCGTGGACGTGGCCGCAACACCAGCTGTACAGCACGCAAGCGAACAACAAGAAGACCCGCCAAAGACATCATGCTAAGTGTTCACGCAGACCCCAACACGCACTAGAATGCAAACAAGCACCCAAACAGGCATCGATGTGGATCTCACCCCTTGCAGCCCTCCTAGACAACAGACTCCAAGCAAAGAAGTGTCACCCCGGAGGTCGGCTCGAAACAAACACAATTGCCTACCACCGAGTAGACCAGATGCTCCAACCCATAAATCCCGCTCTTTTCGTAAAGCTCGAAAACTAGCCGGCAAACAAACCAACTACAGATTTCATCTCAAAACGTACTCGTATTTCCACAGAAAAAAGATCCCCAAACGCCTCCGCCTAAAAGTTAGTTGTTTACTTGGTGTGCTCCCTCCTGAACTAGCTGGCAGGTTTCAAGGTATTCTGAATAATGCTCCGCTTTCCCTCCTAGAAATTCTTAAGAGACCATTGTACCAGCCAACTAATCCTCTTCAATGACCAGATTGAAGCTCTCCCGCTGACTGCGCAGGAGAAACGAGATCTTAATATTTGTATAAATCACAATATAATGATCTTAGCAATAAGCAAGCGGTTAAGTTTCCACGTGACCAGCTTTTCTCGCGAAAAACAGCTTGCACTGTAGAACATCAGTCTCTCAATAACCGGGACTATGGAGTATTAGGTCATGAAACGTCCCCCCTCGATGCAGAGATTGCATTAGTACAACCTCCTCCCCCAACAAATAATTCTATAGACGAAGCGAGCTCCCCCGGTACCTGCCCCAGCAACGTTAGTGACATTTCCAAAACACTAACGGCCGACGGAAAAGGTATCCTAGAACAAGGTCAAACTCTCTGTCCCAAAATAACCGTGTGAATGAATACGAGTTATAAAGAGATCTCAGTGAAATTTCTGGTAGAGTGAGAGTGAACGAGTTTTTTTAGAAAAACAGGACCAACCTGACATTAACGAGTGCACCCTTCACCCTCCTAGCACACGGACTGCAGATGTAGGACAATCCCCAGAATTAGATCTGTACTTAAAATCAGTATGAAGAGAAATATTGACAACAACTAAGCATTTAAACAAGCGCAACAACTTGACTCCGTCGGAAGAAGTTACCCTGAATAGCCTATCAGCCAGAACCGACATAGTCATAAAGTCAGCCGACAAAGGTGGTAGCGCAGTTGTTTTACCTATGGGAAAATACAAAGATGAAGCTTATAGGGAGCTCAATAACCCTTGCCACTACAAGCCCTTAGATAACTGTCCAAGCCAGGAGTACAGCCATACAATCCTTCAGAGCCTCAAAGATCTGCGATCTGGAGAATTAATAACGACCACTGACTTAAACTTCATGAAACTGAATAATAAACAGGCAGGACGTTTTTACCTCCTTCGAAAAGCCCACAAAGTCCCCGTAGAATTATTGTTTACTGCCGACATTCCTTGCAGACCCATAGTTTCGAATAACAATACCCCACCGAAGCATTATCTCTGTTTCTGTATCATTACCTATCGGACATTCCGGCTCTTCTTCCTTCATTCGTTCAGGACACCCCCCACTTCCTCCGCATAATAGAAGAGATAAATAAGGGTGGGCGCCTACCCAGTGGAACCCTCCTTGTTACTCTTGACGTTGCCGCATTGTATATAAACATCCCTTTCGTCGAAGGAATTGAAGCTATTTCAAAAGCTTTATCCCAGAACCCGCCCGAGCATGCGCCAGAAGTGTACATAACTTTGTTAAAACTAGTTTTAACTCTCAATTACTTTTAATGACTCGTCTTACTTCTTGCAAGTTCTTGGAACCAGCATGGGTACTCCATTCGCGCCGACCTATGCCAATATTTCCCATGGGGCAACTTGAAGCCACCCTTTATGCTCTTTATGTGGTCACCGAATTCCGTTTGTTTTCATTTCTTCGCTTCGAGATAAGTACGCGCCGGCATCCCTCCATCCTTTTCTCTGGAATTCCATTTTATTTTTATTTTTTCTGTCTTTTCTGCTCCTCTTTGTCTTGTGCCCCGTACTTCCCTCTAACTTTATCTTTTCGTTTTTTAGTTTCAGGAAAGACCTGTTCCAGGAATGTTGCTGTTGGCAACACGTGTCATTTCAGTTGTGCGGTTATTGTTTTTTTCTTTTTATGTGTGTGTGTGTGTGTGTGTGTGTGTGTGTGTTTGGTTTTTCCTACCTTTTTTCTTTTTTTTCTTTTTTCCTGGACCTAGTCAGTCTCCCCCTTTTCTACCTTTTCCGCATAAACCTCAGGTTTACCTCGGCTACATAGACGACATCTTCATGATTTGGGAACATGGTCGCGCGACTCTAGAAACTTTTATATCTCATCTCAATTCTTCGCATCCGACTAATAAATTCTCCTGCCAGCATTCTGAAAAACAAGTGAACTTGCTGGATACTACAGTCATTCTAGACAACGGTAAACTTAAAACCACGCTTTTTAGAAAACCAAGAGACAGGCAGCAGTATCTAGATTATAAAAGCCATCAATCAAGGCACTGGAAACAAGGGATCTTTGTAGGACAAGCCACCAGAATTAGAAGAGTATGCAGTGATGACAGGGACTACGTAAAGCATCTAGACGAACTGAAGTCCACCCTTATGAAAAGTAACCACCCCAAAACTTGCTCGATCAGGCGTACCAACGGGAATCTAATCTCAAAAAGGCTGACGTGCTCAACAAACAGCCACGAAACTAAAGCGCCAGGCCACCGGCCCTAATAAGTAAATTTTCAAACGCCCTCCCGAACGCATAATTATCCTGCGGAAATACTACGCCATTTTAGCCAGTAACGACCGACTTAAAAAGACGTTCCCGGGAGCACCGAGGGTTACCTACCGGAGAAATAGGAATCTAAAAGATATTTTAGTGCACGCTAAAACAGGGCCTTCAAAGCAACCAGTCATAGCCAGCTGCTCCCGCCCAGGTGCAAGACTTGCAGGCACCTGCGGACATACTGCATTGTAAAAAGCACTGTTGGTAATCATGTTCACAAGATTAATTCAAGTTTTACGTGCACTTCATCTGACATTGTGTATATGTTGGAACGCTCAATGTGCGATAAACAGTATATAGGCGAAACGAGTCAACCTATGAGCCTACGTCTCAACGGTCACCGGGCAGATACTCTTAGCAAATCCTCGATAGCTGCAGCGCGGCATTTCAACCAACCAGGCCACAATTTTGATGACCATAAGTTGTATATACTTCAGTCAAACTTTAAGTCTCCTAGGGACAGAGAATACCAAGAATCCTATTTATTTCACAAATTCAACTCCGTGAAACCTACTGGAAATAATGCGTCTAGGGGCAATTTCAAATCCTTGCAATATTCACAGGGAAGATAGCATTAGGCACTGTCGTGCTAGTACCTTATCCAAAGAATATGACCCCTCCCTCTGCTCTTTATGTGGTCACCGAATTCCGTTTGTTTTCGTTTCTTCGCTTTGAGATTAGTACGCGCCGGCATCCCTCCATCCTTTTCTCTGGAATTCCATTTTATTTTTATTTTTTTCTGTCTTTTTTGCTCCTCTTTGTCTGTGCCGCGTACTTCCCTCTAACTTTATCTTTTCGTTTTTGAGTTTCAGGAAAGACCTGTTCCAGGAATGTTGCTGTTGGCGACACGTGCCATTTCAGTTGTGCGGTTATTGTTTTTTCTTTTGTGTGTGTGTGTGTGTGTGTGTTTGGGTTTTCCTACCTTTCTCTCTTTTTTTTCTTTTTTCCTGGGCCTGGTTATTCTCCCCCTTCTCTACCTTTTCTTTTGACCTCGGGCTCGCAGATAGCTTCTGATAAGGACCCCTCTCACCGCCTGTTCTGCTTCCGGCTTTTGAGAACCTTTCGGTAGGCCATGCGGCGGGGCAACAAACACATTCTCATCCTTTCTCTCCAGGAATTTCAGGGAATATCGACCCCCAGCTACTTCCCTCTTACCGACTTCGCGGCTGAAACTAACTATACAACCTTCTTTGCCCCTTAATATTTACCCCTACATACTTCCAAACGAATCCGATTTTTAAATTCAACTTCCTTCTCTCCTCTCACCTGAGGACCTACCCCTATATAAAGCGTGCCAGCTAGGCGAGGGGTTGACCCGACAAAGGCAAGTCTCTTTGCTGAAACGTTGGCAACAATCGTGGTTTCTTCTACCTTGTTCGACGTGCTCTACTACCTATACGTCGGAAGCGTGTGCTGTGTCGAGATTTTCCTCTTTTTGTTTCAATAAACTCAGTGGTTATTTAGCGCTCGTCCTGTGTAATTCCTCTCTTTGTCCTGCGTTTTCGTGCGCTTTTAGTCACTATGTCTTCATACCAACTTGCGCACTTGTCGGTGCTCCTAAGGTGATATTCAATGCTAGATACTGCGTCTTGGGGAGGTACAATCGTGGCAAATGCGCCTTTACAACGGTTCTTGGCCACCCGAGTAAGCTGGTACTTTTTCCGCCAGCATCTGCCGAACGTGGGAGTAAGTCGTCTACCATGAGCGGTTGGGAATACGTATTTGAGCGAAAAAAACCCCTATTCAGGCTAATTTGTGTTTTGTTGGCAGCAGTTCGTGTTGAGTGCCCTTACATACGCTGCAAGTCAACAGCAGGCTTTTTACAGGGTTAAAATGCGGTGTCTCAACCCCTTTAGAATTACCTACTAATGATATATTTTTGGTAAGTTCTACCTTTATGCATAAAACAGCAGTTATCCCATTCTAGTAGCTATGCTTGGTCCCGCAATTTTAAAATGACAAATGTTATCGGAACCGGTCCGCTACACTCGTGTTTTAATAGCTTCCTCGCTATTTCTCGGTTTTAGGGAACAACTGGGTGTCCTACTGCACTCCGCGGCGACTCCGTGTGGCGCAACCATTTAGAGTGGGAGCCTGGTGCGGCTCGTCAGGCGTGTTGATTGTCGATGCGTGAGGGCGCTTGCCGTGCATGCACAAGCTGACGCCATAGCCTATCACTGAGCCTGCATATGTTAAATACGATAGTCTTTCCCGGGCTACCTAAACGAAGAAATATTGGTCTGTCTTTATGTCTGTTTGTCTGTCTGTGACGCGATTCAGCCACCCGGCCATAGCGAAAGAGAATCTGCGCATTAGTGGTATGTACTCACAGCCAAATCTAAACGTCTAAGTCCGGTTAGTATGTACATACTTGTCAACATTGTTGAACAAAAACGAGGCTACGAAATATAAGGACAAAAATTAATACGCAAGGGATATTTACAGTGTTCCTTTATAAAAAAAAACTTCACAGATGCTTGATTTTCGCGTGAAGAGATACTACATACACTGCAGAAACACGAATTCTGTACATTATAGTGGCATTTTAAAAAATGAAGCGCCAACAGTTACGAAAACGTCCACTAGGTAGGCTCCCCGTTCTGCGTTCTGCTTGGAACGCACGTGTACTATGGCAACGCGGTTCTATCAACGTTGAAATGGGGCGCTTCGATTCATGCGCGTCTTCACCGTACTGCAGCGCTGGCATCGAGGAATCTGGCCTGTAGCAGTGGAACGCGGTAAATTTAAATAGTTCTGAGCAAACATTTTAGAGTGTTTACCTTGGGAGAAGCGCGACGGAAGAGGACCAGCACGAGAGGTGAGCGTGAAAGCAAAGGGAGGCATTTACTCGGCAAATGTCGGCATAGACTATCGTCTTTTGTCGACATTTGAAAAAGAAAGTTGCAGATACGCGGCCAATTTTTCTTCCGCGCATCAATATTTCACCTTTGCGAACGTAAGTCACAGACCACTTGGAAGTATGCGCGGTGCATGAAACGGTAACGAGGAATAGAATCAATTCGCATGTATACAATCAATTCGCATTCGAACTTTTTAGGAAAGCGTGACTGAAGTAAGTGTACACACGTTTATCCTTACGGTGACGTTCCTGTTCGACATTGTGCAGAGTTTGGCGAGCAGCGCTTTTTGTTGTTTTCCTTGAAAGCTGTCTTCAGCGCAGAGCTGGGATTTTCTCCAGGGATTCATGTTGCAGACGGTGACGGCTGGAAACTGCACTTGCTTTTGCTGCGTGGAGAAAAATGCAGGGTAAATTTGCAATACCAAAACGACACAAGGGACACACTAAATGTGGCACCTCTTCGGGGGATTGAAATGTACAAATATGTTTAGGTAAAAAGAAAAGCCAGTAGGTTGCCGACATAAACCGACAACCATAGCCACAGATAGAACAAAAGCTTCTTGCGATATATGTATAGAATGGGCTTGCAGTTACATAAAATAGCATAAAATGGCACTATTGTTATAAAGTCTGAGTAAAGGTTAAATAATATCCCCAGCACGCAACTCTTGATACCAGCCTGTTATAAAGCAAGTTGAAAAAATTGGGTAGTACCCAGATCTAAAAACAACGCCCTGTTAAATACTTCGTTGCCGATAAACCCTTTGAGGTGGCGCGCAGTTTTTACCTGCAAACTCTGCGAATGACCTGAAAGCCCACAAGTCGCTGACCTTGACCATCTTCTATGGAGATGCCCTGCCTTGAAGGGCCAGAGAAACCGCGCACATGCGCTCATTCCTCCTCAAGTCAGGCCACAAACGCTGCTGGAGTGGACCCATCCCGAAGGGTCTACAGAAGAGAGGAAGATGGCCCTCGACTCTCTCCTCGTATATTTCCGAGAAGCCGCCGTACAGGACCACGTTTAGTCGGGACGCTCTTCCTCCTACTCCCTTCCCCAATCTCCCCCTCCGGCGAAGGCAAAGGTCAAGGCACGGAGTGTAATTAGGATTAATAAATACATATTACCACAACAGCACTTTATCTGTTCGAACTGATCATCTTTACTTTAAAATATGGGCTGATGTAACGTCGATAGAAACAGTGGACCTGGAGCATGAATCTTTCGTGCACCAACCGGTAAACACCAAAAATAAATTTTTACTCATAAATCTCTTTCGACCACAGAGTACGCATAAAACAACTGGCGGCGTCAGATTTTTCCGTATCTCCTAATGGTATGGACGTTTAGTAAATATTGTCAGGATGAACAAAGGACGAATTTACACTATTGACAGGGTGTAACCAACGCAGAGAGCACCGCAGCGATAGCGAGCAGACTGTCTTCAAGCCGACCGAAAAGCGCCCTCTTTTTCTCTCCAATCCCACCATCTATCAGCCCCCAAAATTGTACGAAATTCCCCGTCGTTTGCCGATCTGTACTCTAGGGTCCTATAACATCATCCCGAGCTGCGAAAGCACCGTCCCGGTGCTGGCCCAGGGTTGCTAGCGATAGGCGTCTGGTAGGCCTTGAGATGAAATGCGTGGACCACATTCGACGGGGGAGACATATGGGACGGGGAGAGCTGCCGACGAGAAGAAACTTCGTATGTGACATCCGTCACTGGGCGAACCAGCTGGTGAGCGCCGGTGCAACCGGGCATTACTTTGTGGAAAAGGTGACACGGAAAACAGGCCTTCACGGGAGTAAAAGAGAGCCTGGCGGAAAAGACATCGTGCGGTGCTTATCATCGTGACGCGCTGCTTGGGTAGTGTGAAAATTGCACACACGCGCGTGCGCAACAAGGCGGGCTGGCGCAGCCCACGTGATGGCGGTATGAGCGTACGCTTTCGGCGTGGAAGGTGTATCAGCCAGAAGAATAACCACGGGCAAAGTGGGGTGCCAGACACAGAGATGAAACGGGAAATAGCCGCTGGTACTGTGATTGGAACAAATGTAGGCGAATGCCTCGAATGGAAGCAGTGCGTCCCATTCGCTATGGTAAGCAGAAATGTACATGATGTTGCATTCGGGAAGAGAGAGAGAGAGAGAGAAAGAAACGTTTATTGGGCGAACATTTATGGCCGTCTTGTGTGGTGGTCGAGCGGCCAGCAAAAGTTGCTGCCTTTGTGTTGGCGACAGGAAGCCGAAGGCAAACCTTAACTTGTTTACGACGTGGTAAGAGGTGAACTACGACGGCAGTGAGGTGACGCGCTCGTTTTGGCGACGACACTGACGCAAGCGCGGGAACAAAAGCAGGAAGGGCCTAATCCACCCTTGCCGATAAAGAATAAGCAGCGGTGACACGAGGGGATTGCGAGGGCCAACACGAAGTGCACACAAGTGAAGTGTGGGGAGGCCAGACTAGGAAGGGAGGAGAACGTTTGGTGGAGTTGGAGAGGGATGTTCCAGGAGAGCCGTGTCCAGGCGGGAGGCAGAGAGCTCATCGGGTTTCCGGTACCCGAGCTCTGGAGAGGTCTACCTGACGCCTTGCCTTCCTGCGGCCAACGTCCGGTCCTCCAGAATCATAACTCGTGGCGGGCGAGCATAGCTACGGCCGGCCGTGCTCCCGCACGACCCGCTGTTTGCAGAGCGTCGTCCACCGGTAGCTGCCAGTTGCCTGCTGCCGCCTGCTGTCGCTTGGCACATGGTCGTGGCCAAGTGTCCAGTACCACCGTACCTGCAAGAACTACGATGGGTTGACCTCGGCGACGATCGGGCACGCGGGACGCAGCTGTCGGTGCCCCGTCACGTACCGCACCGCTCTGAATCGCATCGCAACACCAAACGCCCATTGTGCCAAGTCCGGGTGAACACTTTTCATGAACTATTCTAATTATGTTTTATATTGCATTTCCTGGTGTCTAAGAGGATTAGTTAGTTCTGCGGTTTTCATTTGTTCACGGGTAGTCCGTTGTCCGCCTGCTAGGATCTACGTCGTGCGGGATTTGAGAATAGCACTGCACTAAACTTGCAGCACTCGCGAACAGAGTAGCGGCGCGCTGAATCGTAACAGCTCTCCCGTGGTGTGTCCGTGATCCCGATAGACAACGGGCAGCAACCCCATTGTCCCGAGGGATGGTCTTGGAAAGATGTGCTCGACAGACGCTCGACCCCAGGCTTGGGCCAAACGACACTGTGCTGGAGCTTAACCGGGCCGGCAACTGGACGATGAGTTGTTCCCCAGGAATATCTAAGTCTTGGTCAAGGAAGCGACATAAAAAAAACACAAACGCATCGCCCGCAAGTGCGAAAACAATTGCACACTGAAGCGTCACCAGGTTTTTAGTTGCGACAAAATACGTGATACATTAACCTCACCAGTTACTAACTACACCAACAGTATTGTAACGAAGCACACGAATCTGAAATCCTGACATTTCGCGTCAATGAAAATGTCCCACACAAAAAGAAATGTAATCGTAACGTGCGGAACCTGCTTCAGAAACAAAGCAATCGACAAATGTCTGGCGTCTGCAGGCCACTTCTCGCGCTGAGAGCTGCAAATTGAGCTGCAGGCATTGCCCTGAGCGACACATTCTTTCTCCGTGCTACGGAGCAAGAATTATTGAGGAGGAGCAAGAGGGCTTGCTCCGGCAGCTCGATAAAGTCACGGCGCCGGGCATGGCACCGAGGCGCCCTCTTTCGCGAGGCGCCAAGATAAAACGCGCGTGGCGCGGTTTCCGAAAAGGCTCGTCGGTTCAATTCAAGATGAGTCAGTGCATAGCCGGCTGCCGGTTATGCCGGCTTCCTCTTTTTGTGAACAGAAGACAAGTACCTAGCTGGCACAGCTAGGAAATATTCATGGCACGGCGTCTGGTAACCGGACAGGCCGTTTAGGTTTGTCTAGAAGGACTTCGCCACCAAGCTCGCCGTAATACCGCCGCCTCTTTATGTCGCTCTTCGAGAAGTGCTTTACGCAAACATAGCCACGAGATGTGAGCTGCCGATCTTTTGTGGGAATAGCACGAGCCCACACTTCCAACCGTACGGGATCACTGGGAACTTTAAAGGTAATTACCTTTTCTTTGCAGGATGCGTAGCCACTGTTCCAGTTCGGCACGACTAATTGCCGCCCCATCCTCAGGAAGCACGGATGGAAAACACTTGCCTTTGGGTAACACGAAAAGCGCGCGCAAATCTGAGAAGCCTGCGAAAGGCGAGAGCGGGGAGAGTGAACCAGTCCTGTAGAGAAGGCGGCGTCGGCAGGTGTCATCTGCTCGGGGATTCTTTCTAGTACTTCATTTCAAGCGCGGTGCGGCATGTAACTAGGGTAGTATTTATTAATAACTGCGGCTAAGATCACCAGAACTTTGGTTTATTTATTTTAAAGAATAAAATCTGAAAATTTTTACAATATATTCGATGATATTACGAATTTTGTGCGTCGAGTCCGTAGGAGCACATGTAAACTATCGCAACGCGATCGACGCACCATGTGTTGTGCTGCTCCGCAAGCTGCATTTTTCCTCGTCAGACAGTCACGTTAAAGGTGCCCTGAAAGACATTTTGAGCACAGTAAATGAACTAGCGCAATCATTTGATTGGGTCGTCAACGTCAGCTGTTCCAAGTATTACTCTTTGCGTGCAGCGGAAAGCTCACACTTTTGTTGCAAAGTTTGTCGCCCTTTTCGCATCTTTCCCTGCGTGTTTTGGACGCCGCCATCTTCACATGTCTACGTCATCGATTGCCAGGTGTGCGTCATGAGATAGACATCCTGCTATTGGGCGGATTTTTCACGCACTTCCGGCAAAGAGATGTGTCATCTGCTCAGCGTCGGCTCGCCGACTGATCTTCCAGCGGAATGCCGGTGTTCTTCGACATTTTACGACTATTCAAACAAGTTTAAACAAATGCTTAACCGTTTGTATTGAATGCAACATGGCCATAACACGACATGGATATTCTGTTACCTGAGTACGTTCCATAAAGGAAGCGTTGAAGCTCAGTGGCACTTCTTTCGTGCCATCGCAGAGAACGCCCTGAGCCGAATGGCCTGGTTTGACGAATACCTTTTATTCAACTTCAAAACCCAGAGATGCATTTCGAACCAACATAACGGCACAACATGCGTTGCAAGTCTGAACCGCGATTGACGATCGGTTGCGTCCTCCTGCCCGTCGTATATTCGGCACTCACCTCACGCGCGGTTTGCGGGGATGAACAGCAAGTCGCTTAACTCTGGCGTGCAAGCCGAGAAAGCTTTTAGCCACGCACACTGCAAATACCCCATGCGAGGTTCAGTCGTACGTCACTCGAAAAAGATAATCCAGACCATGGGAAGCACTATCCACCCGCAGAAGCACAACATCGCATTTCATCGCGAAAGGAATGTGTCCACAACACACACACACAGCTTCGGTCGCTGGCTTTGCTTAGCTGCAAGCTTCGTTCGGACAGTCAGCGATATTACTACAGTACAGAGCTGCATGATGGCAACGTAGTAAGCACTCGATGTATTTAAAAACACAAGGACAAAGAACTTGGTTCATCGGAAGCAAATTACTGTCCACAGAAGAGCGAAACCGTGGGTGGTTGTCGCGCTACTTGCCGCCATGTTGGAAACGCAAGCGGCCTCACGGACGCACGCTATTTAGCTGAAATAGCGTCCGCTATTCTTCCGTCCACTAAACGCAGAAGCGTCTTAACGTACGGCGCACGTGCAATGAGAACGATGCAAAAAATTGTGCTCGCTAACTGCTTGCGTACGGCTGCGTACGTTATTCGAAAACTCTCTAAAACCGTTTACAAGATATGGGATATATGGGTGCAGCTTGTCAGAACACGGGTGCACGCTGCTGGAGTGCGGAGCTGGTTTGCTCTGCGCCCTCCCGTTCATCTCCACTGATAAAGCGACCCGATTCGGCGCGTTTTGTGCACGGGTTCTGTATCGGTTTAAAATGTCTTTTTCACATGCCGCCGGTAGGAATTACCACTGCCGCAAAATAAGACCCGGCCCCACATCTGAGAGGGCGGTTTTTGGATAAACAGTGCGCATTGCATCAAAGGGAACGAGCGCACGATGCTCCCCGTGCGGCAGCGAGTTCGCCGCCGATAAACAGTCATGTGCCGCCAATAGCAACTGCAGCAATGTATACAGCGCGAAAGGGCAAAGCCAGGCCGTACACATGCGGCCAGGTCTTTCGTTCGCTTTTCCAGCTTTGAGCGGTGTGCGGGATCCATTGTGTCAACAAAGATGAAAAAGCCAAACGAGCTTGGCCGTAGCAGACGGCAGTCTTAGAAGCGCAATAGCGGAAGTACGTCACCGCTGAGGAGCGCGGCATCATGGGAGGGAAGGCTCACGTGCGGTCAACAGCGAAGATAAAGTCGAAAGCAGGAGGAAATGCGGCGAGACGATAAATTGTGGTTTTTATTTACGATTTCTCAGCTAATACTCATCGCTTTAACAAAATTCTTGCAGGAGGAGATTGCTAATAAATTGCTTTATTTGGTTACATGTACATCCATGCATCGGCTGAATGCATTTCTGGACCCCTTTAATGCACCGCCCGCTGTCCCAGCCCAGTGGATTCCCCTCCTCAAATACTTTTTTCTCCGTGCCCTGAGCTATCCCCTTTTTGAATCTCCCCTTAGGTGCACCCGTTCTCTTAAGGATGCTGCGACCGCGTGAAAGGACACCGGCCATTCCTTACGACAAAGCTGGAACGCACGAAGAAACGAGTGAGATTTTCTAGCGCTTAGACGAGAGGTGCGCACCCCTTCTTGGAAGCGGCGTTCCCTTGGCGCGGTGCGAGCTTAAGACTTTACCCCTTCGCGTACCTGCTCTGAAACACGAGCCGCAAGTACGCCCAAAAGTTTTTCCTCTCTCACCATCCCTCGACTTTTCAATAAAACCCTCAGTTAGCAAACACCGAAATGTATTCTCGTTCTCTTTTCCGCCTATCAAGGATACATTAGATCCATGCTCTACGGTTTCAAATGACGGCTCAGCCTCACGCGACACCGGAAATTCTACGAGCTTCGCTTGCCGTTGCTCGACATCGAGTACCTGGGCTGGTGGTAGGACGCAATCGACTCGCTCAGTTGCAACTTCTTCGTTACTCCCAGCTGCACCGTAAAAACCGTTTGGGTTCTCGACTGCCACAACGTCGCTCGAGTATGAACTTGTACCCGAAGAAACAATTATTGTTTCAGCGGACTCAAGCTGCCCTCTGCCGTGAACTTCCTTGAATGTGCTATCTCCGCTGTCTCTGACGGCCGTTCAAGCAGCCTCTGATCACCATGGCTCAAGAACCGGGCAACCACAAGGATAGCCGCTCTTACTGCACCTGGCAGTGGAACTATAGAGGATACATGTCCAAACGAGGGCTCCTACAACAGCATATCAACCACATACAGCAAAACCACCAGACTACACCAGCTATCACAGCGTTACAAGAGACAGAGATCCCAGCCAAACTCTCGGGATACACGGGTGACCACTACGTTGCGAAAGATTCCGGTGGACCCTCGCCAAGAGGGGTCACTAGCCTCGTGCATTGAAATATTCCAGAAAAGCAAATATAGCTTGAATGCCAGGGGCCGGAATATGTTTTTTTGTTGAAATCCTGCCCGCTACCGCCAAGAAGCAAAAGTTGTATGTCCTCAATGTATACAGCGCACCAAGACTATACCGTAATGTCGGGTTCTGGCTCCAGATGGCTCACCAGGTGTCTCATGGCCATTCTTTGGTTATCGTTGGGGACTTTGGTGCGCCCCACCCAGCTTGGAGATACCCCCAACCCACAAGAAAGAGTCAGCAGGTCTTTGATACCCTGCAACAGCTGAATTTGAGCATCTTAACGGATCCGGCGCACCCAACCAGACAGGGCAACCGCGTCCAGCGCAATACCACACCGGATCTGAGTATAGTAAAGAACGTGAACAGAGCACAATAGAAAAACACGCTTATCGACCTAGCCATCGTGGAAACACTCCTCGTAGCCGGACCGACCAAATCAGTGGGGTGAAAGCACACAGTAATTGACTGGCACCTCTTCCGGAAAATCCGACAAACGCAAGACTGCCCTAATATCGAAGATGTCGAGGAGTGGGTGAAAATCGTACATGAGCACATCGACATGGCCACTAAAACCGTTTCTGGAGGAGCAAATCGCGAGCAAGTAGACTCGCGCCTGGTTCATATGTGGGAGGCGAAGGAAAGCATACAGAACTGCCTTCACAGAAACAGACACAACCGCCCCCTGCGGTGAAGGCTGGCTCGACTAAACAAGGATACAGAAAAGCATGCCGCCTATTTAAGCAATCAGCACTGGAATGCCATGTGGGACCTCATGGAGAGACAAATGAGCACACGACGCACGTGGCACACGATCCGCAGCCTGCTAAATCTCGAAGGAAAGCGCATCGTTCAAGGCAACAATATGTTAACCTTGCTGCATTCCCAAAAAGCTGATTCGCAAACACTGCTAGAAAAACTACAGCATCTGTACATGCCCTAAAGTTCCGAAGAACCTCCACGACTCTGGGAACCAAACTGTAGAGCTGAGGTGTGTGCGGCCATCACTAAACTAGACACACGATACGCACCCTGGTCCGATGGCTTCACTAATAAGGTCACCGCAAACCTCGACGACTCATCCATAGCCGCTCTGACCGACTACATGAACAGGGTGTGGGATAGAGGTAAGCTCCCTTCTGCATGGAAACATGCCTTGGTCACCTTCATCCCGCAGATGGGAAGGGGCTGAAAATGGAAAATCTCAGGCCCGTCTTACTAACATCACGCCTTGGTAATCTACTTGAGCATGTAGTTCTCAGTCGACTGCACAAGCACATGGAAGAACAACAGTTCTTTCCTCACACCATGGTAGGATTTAGGCCTGCCTTATCTACTCAGGATGTGATGCTTCAGCTGCAACATGAGATAATTGACAACCCTGAGGCATCTCCCCGCGACGCGCGGGTCATCATGGGGTTGGATCTTACGAAGGCTTTTGATTGCGTGAGCCATGCGGCCATACTTTGTAATCTCTACGACCTCAACGTTGAGGCCAAGACGTATACCTACATTGAGGACTTCCTTTCGCAACGTACCATTCAACTCAACACCCCTGGTCTCAAATCGGACTCCATAAGCCTGGGCAGCAGGGGGACACCACAAAGCTCCGTGCTCTCCCCCTTACTTTTCAATGTGGCCATGCTTGGGCTGCCTCTTTTGCTCGCGCAGATCCCCAACATTCGCCATAGCTTGTACGCCGATGACCTTACGGTGTGGACAGTAGGTGGTAGTGATGCGGAGATACAGGAACGTCTGCAAGCAGCCGCCGATGTTGTACATACATACGTACATGATAGAGGTTTGGCCTGTTCCCCGCAGAAGTCACAGATCCTTCTGTACAACCCCACAAGGCCAGGCAGACGACCATCATCTGCTCCAGACATTAAAGTATTACTTTAAGGAAACGCCATCCCCAAAACTGACTGCATTCGCACTCTGGGTCTGCGGATCCACGAGAAAGGCACCAACACACCAACCATTCAAGCATTGTACAATACAGCTTCTTATATTAGTAGATTAATAACAAGGATCGCATACAAACAGCATGGACTCAAGGAGCCCGACCTCCTCCGCCTTGTGCAGACTTTAACACCAATAAAATTACGTACGTAGCCCCATATCTCAAGCTCAGGTGAGCAGAAATAGAAAACAAATTAATCGAATTATTCGAAAAGCCAGCAAGGCAGCAGTCGGTGTCCCCATCAGCGCCGCCACAGACCGGTTGCTAGAAATGGGCATTCATAACACCTTAGACGAGCTCGTTGAAGCCCAACGTACGGCCCAATATAATCGCTTAGCAGGTACCATCACCGACAGAACCATCCTAGAATCCCTGCGCATTCCTTACGCCCATCAACACGGACACAAGACCACCTTACATCGGGAAATCCGGGAGCACATCAGTGTGGCACCAATCCCCCGCAACATGCATCCATCACACCACCAGGAGCGCAGACAAGCAAGGGCGATGGCACTACACCAGCAGTACCACTGTAACCCCGAGGTCTGCTACGTAGACACGGCGAGCTACCCTGGCCGGAGCGTGGTAACGGCAGTGGTGGTTGACCACCAGGGTAATGCGGTATCCTCGTGCTCAGTCAACACGTCCCGCCCAGATACGGGAGAAGTGTCCATCGCAGTCGCCATCACGGTAACGGTTCAGCATAATGATATCGCATTCTAAAACCGCCGTGCGCAGTTACGTAAGCGAGAGGGTTTCGACGGAAGCGGCGCATATACTACGGACCCGCTCTGAGACAACAGCAAGGCAAGTCTGTCTGGTTGAGACACCAGCGCACTTGTCCCTTCAGGGGGACGAGATGGCACACGGTGCAGCCCGAGGATTCTGCCACCAGGTTGACCCCGAGGCCGAAGAGGTGCCGTCTGACACGGGGGGAAGGGATAGGCTCTGGACATATCAGGAAATGACACATCACTACAGGCTGAGTAGTCTTCCGGCAGCTCACAGATCCCTCACAAGAGGACTATCAGTAGGGTGGCGTAGGCTGCAGACATTCACTTTTCCCCACCCCGCCCTATGTCATCGATAGTACCCAGAAAGGCACCAGGACGCATGGAAATGGTGTGGACTATCAGCTGCTTCACTTCCCCACATGGTTTGGGCCTGCGATCTCAAACCCCAGTCCGCCAACCCCGAATTCCGCATCAGTAATTCCGAGCAGTGGGAATCCGCACTGCTCAGCTGAATTCCCGAAGTACAAGCTGCGGTCATCTAGCTGGCAGAAGGCGCCGCCAGGGGACATGGACTCCTGGCCGCCGTCTGACGAAGCGTACACCTGGAACCTCCCTCTCGGGTGGTTACGCTAAGCAAAGATGACAAATAAAGTTATATATATATATATATATATATATATATATCATTGACCCAGTTCCTCTCAAAGGTGGTGACACTAAACCTAATAGCGCCTTTCGCAGCGATCTAAGTACTGTGGCAGTGATCCGAACATAAAAACCTTCCTTCCGCAACAGCTGATCGGGCCTGTTTGAGAAAAGTTATCTGTATTCAGGAAAACATTGTGAGTAATATTACCGCCTGGGGGACCAGTTCCCCAAAAATGTATTGCCCTTCCACTATGTGAAGAAGGATGACCAGCAAAGCGGCGGTGCCGATCCTCAACGTGAGCTTTGACTGTGTCCAAGGGGTGGACGAAGCAAAACACGTTTGTTTGTACTGTGCGATTGAGCATAGTTTCTGGTTAAATAATTGAATGAGCCTATGGCGAATGAGCTTTGTTCCAGTGGACAAACATGGGGCTGTCGGTTGCCCTCCCGTAGAATCCCGTATGTATTGACAGCGGACGAGAATTCCACAATATTTACAACTTCGCTGTGAACCATGTATTATGAAAACTTTATAAAGCCCAGCGTACTGTTAGAGTCATTTTAGCGGCTAATTGTCATATTTTTGTTTCGGTATAATTGTAATTACACTACATTTTTCTAATTTTGTATGATTTTTTCCATGCGCCGGGGTTGTGGCGCGCAGTTTGACGATCCCGGGGATGTGAGTGTGCTCCGCAACATGACGCTACGCTCGCTGGCGATTCTTGTCTACATCGCTCTGTTACTTGAGACTATCTGCTGGATCCTAGCCATGGACAGCTTCGGTGTAAAAGCTGATTGATGATTAGCCTAATCGTACTCATACGGCTGATAGGGTTAGGGTGTTCGCCATCAAACAATTTACACTCTAATCCTGGTAACCCAAAATGTAACTTCTAAACGGAAGTAACGTATAGCATAAAGGTTACAATGGAGAATTTCATATTTTCTTTATTCAAATCCATTTCAAGGGTTATAGGCGTGAAGTTAAAAGCGGTATAAGGCTTACGTCCCCGATTTATAAGTTACTTCAACAAAACCTGACATCTAACCTTTACCTTGTAACCTATAAAACGCCCTGTAACCTATAAGAGATGCTTGTCGCGCCATCTCGCCAGGCGACCTGTGATTTCTCTGTTGCATGACTGGATATGAAGAAATGGCGGCGCCCGCAGGCCCGGTGGCCGCGTTTTCGCGCCAGTCGAGCCTTTTTACCAATGGGATACCGCTACCATGAAGCGAGGATTGCTGTTACACGACTTGTTTTTCGGCGTGAGTCGCGGAGGCTGCGGCGAGCCCGCTTGTAATTGGCAGTGACACGCCCGTTTTTCTACGACCAGCATTAAGTTCGCATGTTGGACCAATGACCCGGCGCCAGTGAAAGCGAACTCGGTGAGTATATTCCCTTAACGGTTTCCGTGTGTGCAGTGGATGCATCTTTTCGCCGCCATCTTTTCAATTTGAAATTGCTGCATTCGAAAGGGATTTTTGTTACCTCACTGGTTGGTTAGCTGGGTGTTTTCTATTGTCCGCGACGACAATTGAATGAAATCACGGGCTTGCGTTCGTTGCGTCGGATTAGAGCAGGCGATCGGGCAATCCCGCACATTAAACAGATAACGGCGCTTATGACCTGTCTTCTGCGATGTTTGCGCGCTTTCTTCATGTGTTGGGCGTTTTGTTTACGCTGGCTGCATCGAGCGCACTTTACGAGTTCTTGGCCCGAGTAATTGTCAGGTAGCTGCGCTTCAATAATTGAATTTTAGATGCGAAGCATCTCTTGCTCTCGGTTCCGTCGTCCATCGTCCGTCCGTCCGCACCTCTCCCCCTACACTATAAAAAAAGGAATAGTGAGCTGCGCCCGGTTTCGATCCCACGATTGTCTGGCCGAAACGGGAGGTACATGGCGCTCTTCCCACTGCGCTACAAAACCGAGACACGACCAAGTGCTACGAACGCGCCTTATGTCCTTGACTCATTCAAACTACGTCAAGAAGCTACTGATACAACGAAGGCACGCGAAACTGAACGTCAACGGAAACGACGGACTGAAAACTTTAGAGGAGGATGTTGCATTTCCCGTGGGAAAGCTGTGGCGGTAAGAGCCACGCGCCTTGCAGCTCAATCAGAGAAGAGGACGAAGAGGGCGGGCAGCAGGGTAGGAGCATGAGCACGCAATAAAGAAAGGCGGGAACCAGGAGGTGTTCGAATAGGTAACGCCGGTGTCGGTCTCTTCGCTGTCTCTACATTTCTCTATTTCTCTACATTTCTCTGTCTCTACATGGGGGTTCACACTACGTTCCCATTCGTGCTCCGATAAATGAAGCATCATAACGGCAACACAATGGAACCTACACGGAAGCCCTATGAGGCTTCGCATTCTTTTCATGGCTCCCCACGGGAAGATGGTGTAATTTTTTCCCCATTAAACACTTATATTCTGTGTAACGATTACTGAAGTGATGTGAAATTATCTAAAAGGCCATAAACTGCTCTATCTCTGGTGTGGCCTTTCCTTTCATTCTCTAGTCTGCGTCTCCATTTCTGCGCAATATATTTTTTGTACTTCACATGCGTGTGCTTTGTTGGTTTCGTGCGAGGGGCTTACGGTTGCACTGGAGTTTGTTCTTTTTTGGAAATTTTCTGGAGATGGCTCTTCAAGGTGGGGAAATCCAAGTGACAGCTCCTCACTTATACACCTCCATCTACGGCAGCAGGGAACAAGTTATTCAGATGACCTCGGTAAATCTTCAGCGTGGCCTGGTTTTGTGCCTGCTTGTGTACTACGTAAATTGCGAAGCTGATCTCTTTGAATTTTTTCAAGTACCTTTTTTAGTGCAGGAAATTTTAGATCCCACTGAACGTTTGTCGAAAAGACAACTTGCAATCGGCCTAAAAGCTTGTTGGTGATGCATAAAAATGATAACTTGGAGGTGGAATCACAACTCAGGTGGAATTGCAAAGAGGATCCTAAGGGGGAAATGTAAAGATGTATTCGTAAAGACGAATGAATTCCCAGTGTATTATTGCAGACTCTGAGTGACACGGAGAATGTGACGAATATAGCCATAAACACTGCTTTGTATGAAACAGTAATTTTGTAATAAATGTTTTTTCCTTCCCACATTCTGCGTTTTTTCTGTGCGGAACCATGCCAATAATGCTGTTCTGGGAAAGTGCACATCCGAGAACCATGTCATAAATTTAGCTCAAATTCGAATTCGTCTAAAATTGTTCAATGGCAGTATCCAAACAATTCGGAATTCTTTGCATACATCCGTGTAAATAATGGGGTAAAGAATCTGTATATTTGTCCTGTTTTGGAAGCGCTTCATGCAATATTTATTAAAAAGGTTTAATAAGGATATATGAATAAACCGAAGTTTACCTGGGAATCTAAAGCAATATAGAAACGTCTACTACTCCTTAAGGGACGATAATATCATTGGGGTGGTTCGCAGCTTTGCTTTTTAATAAATAAACCACAGGTGTTTCATAATATAAATGTGAATGTTCAAAACTACTAATGCCAAACTTCTGGAAATGTGTTCCTGTTTAATGTGCTAACATGTGTGCATGTACTGCAATTCTTTTTGGTAATCATGACCTAAGTTGTCACACAAGAAGTTTTGGCTTAAGGCTATGTTATCACAACTTTCGCGTCTTTTTGAAGTATGCTATCAAGTGCATGTGTCCACTAAAGCTTGGTTTCACTAAAGCTTAACGTTATTTAAGTAAAGCTCAAATTTATGCCCACAATTTACTAAAAGAACTATCATGCATTTTTTATGCTCGTTTCTTCAACGGCACAAAGCTGATGCAAACACCAAATTTAGTTATGCCTGTTCATAAGACTTAAGCGTTGCCAATACTCGCGAAGATTTTTGAGTGACAACCTGGGTAACGATTAGCAAACAGGTAATGCAATGCATGTATATTAAGAGAACATTTTCAAGCTTTCTTCCACCGCAATTTTACGAATTATAAATGTAACCTATTTAGTCACAGCAGTTTATTCAAGGGACGAACAAAAGACACCCGAGGCTTTCCGAGTTTAGGCGGCGCAATGGAGAGGATGGTCGCACATATCGTCTTCTACTAACGCAATGTTTATTTTCCACGCAGGAAAGGCGCCTTCGGGGCCGCGCCACAGCGGCGCCGGCGAAAGCGCGCGTGGCATGCAACATGACACCTTCCAGGTGTGCGGCCTTGGACAACGGTAGATGTCACTTATATAAAGGTACACATGCTGAACGCTGCACAGTTACCTACAACTAACTAACCCTTAGGTGTATACGTATATAAAGGTTACTAAGATATATGTTACTTTTGTACCTTATAAATTATAGGTTACAAAAATTCGAAAATGTGCGCCTCTATTAACGGTTACCCAGCTTAGAGTGTAGCCTACTGTTACGGCCGCGGCTCATTTAAGTGGTCGTAATACGGCGCCTAAACATAACGAAGCTTCTTGCATCTAACCGCGTTTCCATGTCATTCCTTGGGCGTACCACGTCATGAATCATGATTCTCTGCATCGCGACCTTGAAGTTATATTTTTATATTTTTGCAGGTGTACGTTCTAGCAAGTGCATATACATTTCTACAGGTGTGTATGCGTTCTAGCAGGCAAATAACCAAGCTCATTTGTTTCAAGCTATTTTCTGACTCATTCGCAAATAACTTGAAATAGAAACTAGGAAGAGGGTTCTTAACATGCTCTCCTAAAATATTGTGACAAAGGATTCCTACCGGCGGAATAAAAAAAAATCACATCATTTTCCCGTGCGAAACCATGAGGAGGATGCGAAGCATCATACGGGTTCCGTGTTGGTTTCATTGTGTTGCCGTTATGTTGTTTCATTTATTGGAGCACGAATGGGAACGTAGTGTGAACCTCCATGTAAAGACAGATAAATGTAGAGAAATGTAGAGACAGCGAAGAGACCGACACTGGCGTTACCTGGTCGACCACCTCCTGGTTCTCGCCTTTTTTATTGCATGCTCACGCTCCTACCCCGCTGCCCGCCCTCTTCGTCCTCTTCTCTGGTTGAGCTGCAAGGCGCGTGGCGCTTCCCACCACAGCTTTCCCACGGGAAATTCAACATCCTCCTCTGAAGTTTTCAGCTCGTCGTTTCCGTCGACGTTCAGTTTCGCATGCCTTCGTTGTATCAGTAGCTTCTCGGCGTAGTTTGATTGAGTCAAGGACATAAGGTGCGTTCGTAGCACTTGCTCCTGTCTCTGTTTTGTAGCGCAGTGGGAAGAGCGCCACGTACCTCAGAGAGTCGTGGGGTCGAAACCGAGTGCCGCTAAATATTTTTTTATAGTGTAGGGGGAGAGGTGCGGACGGACGGACGACGGATGACGGACGACGGAGCCGAGAACAAGAGATGGTTCGCATCTAAAAGTAGAGCTAAAACCCAGACGTTCGAAAGTTGGCGTGCTAGTTGAGCGGCATATAGTTAAGAAGGGTCAACACAGAGTGGGGCGTGGGCGAAGAACCTGCCTCGAGTATCTCCTGGTTGACGCGGTCGTCGTAGGCGTAGTACTCGGTGAGCAGCTTGTGAGTGTCCCGCATGGTGAGCACGAAGAGTACGGCGTATACGGCGAGCCAGGCGAGCCTGCGCACGGCCGCGTGGAAGCCCAGAACGAAGCGCAGGCCCGGCAGGCCGGACTCATCGAACAGCAGCCGGTACGTGGTCACTGCGTCCTGCAGCTGCGCCCACCAGCCGGACAGGCGCCCCCCCGCGGCAGCGTCCCTCCGGGCCACAGGGCTCCGCCAAGCTGCGCCGGGGTGTTGTTGGCAGAAAAGTAATGACAGGGTCAGGACGAAAAGTTGGCTCGCTTGGTTAAGGGGTGCTCAGTGCATTATACTAGCGCTATAGGACGGATCACACAAAAAGAAAAACACCAGACGATAAAGACATGGCACGCCCCAACAAGACCACGCTGGCTAAACCAAAGTTCCACTGCACGTACGGTCCGGCACGAAGGGTTCGTACGTACCGCAGCACTGGGCACAATAGCGTCTGTGTTTGGTCCTGTCGTGCACGCGCAGTGCGTCCAGAGATCTTATGAGGACCTTTTGGTTGACCAACCGGTCCATAGGGAAATGCGTTAGTTTTTTGACAGGCCACGGCCCGAATAAGAAAGCGTTTGCTTTAAAAGCCGAGCGCAACCAGTTCCCCAGCGGGGTGTGGAACCGGCGTTGTGGAAGCAATGTCGCTCACGCCATTGTTACCGCTTTTGCAGGATGGTAGCTTTGACTTCCCTACCACCTTTTCTGTCTTCGTTATGCTGGTTCCACCCCGAGCTTTCTTTGACGGTCTGACAAGACATTCGAAACCCGAGCACTGGTTGCAGGATTGTCGCTGTTTCCGTCTCCATCGGCGGAGGATTTCATTTTACCTATCCCTTTTTTTTTTGGCCGCGGATGTAGAATTGAACCCACGCCCGAATTAGATGAAATGCTTCAGCAGATTTTGCAGGACAGAGTGCATTGATGTAAAAGCTTGCTGCCGTTAAGCAAGCACACCGTCAGCATACCAGCTCACAAGCCATTGGTAATTTTATTTATCTCATCTCGTCGCTTGAAGCAAAAATTGCAGTTCTTGAGCAACTACAAGAGGCTGTTTCTGAGTTTTAAAAACATTGGTCGCCATACCGCCCTACGAAAGTGAATGCCCAGCGAAGCTGTTGTGAGCCACTACAAATGGTGATGCAGGAGCGTGTGAAATGTTTTTTGTCTCGGCGGGCTTGTCGTTAGGGCTAGGCAAGTGTCACTAGATAAGGGTACAGAGTATCGGAACTCTTTTCTCTTATTGCTCCGTGCCGCCGTCATGATCATTGGTCAGTTCGCATTACGTCACATTTGCTTACACTGCGAAAGTTCATTGGTGCCGCGATTTAGTCGGTCAACTCTGGTAGGCCCAGCTTGTCCTGTTGGCTCTGCGGCTGCGTGTGACTGACGTCGTACCGAATGCGAATCAAAAATAACGCGCGTAACAGGATTTCAGCAGCAGACGTGTGTCCAAAGATCCCGTTTTGCTGCATCACCGGTAGGGTTGTTAACAAACGCCCCGGCCGAAGTTAATGGCGAGGCCGTAGATGCGGCAATCTCGCCACACTGATTAGCGCCTAAATGGCCGCTTTTGCTGACTTGTGTTCAACAATGGCGGTACTTAGTGTCACTAGATACCGTCACTGAGACAGTGACAGAGTGACAGAGTACCGTCACTGATGAAGGAAAGTGAGCGAAGCGGCCATTTTGTTGAATTATCAGTGCTGCCAGATTGCCGCTTCTGGGACCTCACTGATAACTTGAACAAAGTCATTTATAAACAACACTTCCGTGGACCGAGCAACACCGCATCTTCGGACGCGCTTCTGCAGCTGAAATTCCGCGAAGTGCGTTATCTTTGATCCTCTTTTGGAACGGCGCCAGTAGCGCGCAGCCGCATAGCTGGGATGGCCGACAGAAAACGCATAAATAACAAACTTGCATGCCCATGAATCATCGCAGTGCAAACAAATTTCACGTGATGCGAACTGACCATTGACCACGCGACGGCACGGAATAGGAAAAAAGAGTGCCGATACTCTGCAACCTTGTCAAGCGAAACTAGCGGTACTCTAATACCTTATCTACTGACACTACACTCAAGTGCTTTGGAGAAAATGGGGGTCCTGCCTAGCCTGTCGCATGCATTGCACTCGGCGTCTTGGGCAAGAACTGCTCTATTTACCGACACTAGTCCTACCTAAACTTCAAAGATAATTTTCATGCATCTTTACTAGGAACAGTAGGGGGGGGGAGGTTCTATTGTTCACTGGGGCCTTATCATCCATAATGCGGTTTAGGTGCTTGTTTTGTGGTGTCCTTAAACTGTATGCCTAATTACGTAGGACAGGTGCAAGTTGGGCGAGTTGCTAGGTTTTCGTGTCTAATAACAGTTTAACAGACGAGGCAGACGAGAGAATAGCCACAGGACGTGCGCTGCCTCTGGTTATTCGGCTGTCTGTCTCGTCTGATGCGCTGTTATTAGATATGAATGCCGGATTATCGTGACGTATGCGCTTGGAGTCTTATGCCTTGGCACTGAGGTGTTTTTGCCCACGGAGATAAAACCGTTGGTGGGTAGAGGTATACAGCTTTGCTGTAAAAAGATAATGAAACTTATGCATGCATTGTATGGACGCTTCGTGAATGGTTTATGAACTAGAAAACTGCAGAAGACGCTGTAACTTCATATTTTATGGTGTGAATGATGCGCATGCTCAAAAATCAAGCGTTCAGTCTGAGAAACTTCAGTCTGATATCTGCAAGTTTGAACTTGGCGTTGATTCTGCAACACGTGAACAAGCTCGCAGATTAGGAAAGTTCTAAGTTGGAAAGAACAGCCGCTTGATAGCGAAATTCTCACGATTTGGAGAAAAGCAGTGTGTTTTAATAAAACCAAAGAAGCTAAAAGGGGCGAAGATTAGCCTGTCTGAAGCCTACTCGAGAAGCGTGAAACGAAAAAACAAATTTCGATGGGGCTTTCCACAGTCGCGGAAACAGGACGCCGACCGATGTTCTTTGAAACCCGATGTGGTGTGGTTTAACGACACCAAGTACGTATACTACGAAGATGTGAACTAAGTTGCACAGCAAAAGTGACAGCGTGGGACTAATCGCGTCAATCTATCCTTTTTTGTAATCAATTGCAGGAGCATTAAAATGAAAGTAGATGACTTTCAGGTGTTTGTACAAATGGTGAATCCAACTGTCATCATGGGAACAGAGTTGTGGCTGAAGCGTTTCCCGACAAGTTCACATGCTATCGGAGAGATATAAACAGCCATGGAGGAGTGTGTTCATTTTAGTTGTTAGTAGCGTTTTGTCCTGGAGAATCAAAATTGATAATATTGATACGAACGACTGTGAGGCTGTTCGGTGCCAGATCAAACTTCTCAAGCACAAGGTGCTTAAGCATGCACTTTTTGTCGTCCTCCAGAATCGTCGGTGAAGTTGTTGGTGCATCTTGCGATCATGATCGATGCTGCGATGACGGATGCTGCGATAATGGGTGGAATCTTCAATTTGCCGCACTTAGATTGGAGCAACCTCAGTACAGCGACAGGTGGTTTGAATCAGAAAATGAATATAGAGCTCTTCGCTTTGCGTCGAGTGGTGCTTGCGCCCATTCGTGGCAGCCACACTTTGGAACTAACCCTAACAACCAGCGGGAACTTGTCGACGTCGCGGATTTTAGCGACCACAGTGCTGTTTTATGCGGATTGAGCACACAACATGTGAAAACAACAACCTGAGTTAGTAGACAGATCACTGAAGCACAAGATGCGCGCTTCGTAGTATTTGAAACCGAAGGAGGATGTAAAGGAGTAAACGCGATGTGGCTATTGCCGAAAGGGGCCAGGCAGACAAACAGGTCTCCCGCGAACAAATAAAAGAATTTACTGGCTCCGCCAGGAATCGAACCTGGATCTAATAGAGTAACAAAGCCAGAGAACGTTGTCTTACCGATTTAGCTACGAGCCCACGCCGAGACTGGGAAGACAAGTTGTGCACTCACCAAGCACATCTACGGGGTTAACGTCTGCATTCTCGCTGAATGACACGCAATAGCGAATAAAGGACGCTCACACCAACCCATGGCAGCTCACTTCCAGTACGCCGATGTGCTAAGCCTGTGGCCTCCAGTGTTCACGTAAAACATCTCAGTTCCTTGTCGTCCGCCCTCACGCCAAACGAGACCTCAAGGAACACGTTAAAATACTGCTTGATGGCCAGGCTATCACTCCAAACCCCAGCATGTAGACCCTCGGACTACATCTTCAGGCCAACACCAAGAGTGACGTACGCTTGCAGCGCCTCAAACACAGCATCAATAAAATCATACACATCATCAGGCAAGCTGCTACCAAGTAGCGAGGCCTCAAAGGAATCCGATACCTTTCGATCAGTTCAAGCTTTTGTCTTTTGTCCTCTCGAGAATCACTTACGTCAACCCCCTGTCGTCTTCTTCTCGGCAAGGAGGACATAAAGATGCTTTATATAATGATTATAAAGGCGGTTGAGCAAGCCATTGTTCTTCCCATGAGTTCGTCTACAGAGAGGCTGCTTAGCACGGGGCATTACAACACGGTGGAAGTGCTGATAGAAGGCCATCTTTCTATCCAGAAGCTCCGAATAAGCAGAACTTCGCCGGGTCGCCGCTTCCCTTCACGAGATTTGCTAGGCAGCTTATAATGTCCTGGACTTTTGGCGACAAGAAATAAAATCCTCCCTTTGCTTAGAAATATGAACCCCTCACACGACGAGGGTCGCCGATAAGCACAGGCTCAAGCGCTCAACACCACCCTCGGTGGGGATCATGCAGTTATCTACACAGACCCCTCCAAACATCGAGGGCAGCAATACGCCATCATCGTGGATACCTCCAGAACCATCCTCCTAGCTTGTGCCCCACTCAACACCAAAGACATGACGGCAGCAGAAGAGGCGGCCATCGCTTTGGCTCTCACTCAACCAGAGGTTCTTAAGGTAGTCACCGATTCCCAACAAGCCTACCGGAATTACCAGTCGGGTTTGGTGTTCAACCTGCGCTGGGTGTGCGAAAAAACCACTCCCCAAATGGTTCCATTCAGCTCATCTGATGATGATGATGATGATGATGATGATGTTGGCGTTTAATAGCGCAAGGCCATCGAGGGCAACGAGCGCCAAAACAGTGGTTAGGTATGAAGGATGTAAAGGTAAACTCTAAAATCGTTTAACAAAACAAAAGTAAAATCAGTAAACGACAATGAGGATGGCTGGTGTAAAAGCCCGGTTGTGATGGTGCATGGCATGAAATAAGGTTTTAAAAAAAGACTACGTGTGATAGGAAATGAGGTGTAAAAACTTGATGTCACTAAGAAACTTAAAAGTGCGTTGTACAGGAATCACGGGATCATCCGCCAGAAAGAGTGCTGGGTGTAGTGGAATGTGTTGTCTCTAGATTTGAGGGAAGTGCTTACGTCTTGTTGTGTGGAGTGCTTTGCATGTAATGAGGACGTGAAGTACGGATAGGCCCTCCCCACACCTGCTACACAGGGGTCTTGGAGATCCAGTGAGCAGATGGGAGTGTGTGGCGTGTGTGTGGCCTATCCGTAATCTAGCTAGAGCAACTTCGATGAATCTGTTGTGTGAGTTACTAGTGTATTGTCCTAAATGTGGTTTTATTATGTGTAACTTGTTGTCTGTCTGTGTGCTCCAGTCGGCTTGCCATGTCTTGCGAAGGTGTTGTCTTATGAGTGGCTTGAGGTCAGTGTAGGGTATTGTTGTTATGTCCACTGTGTTCGAAAGTGCAGCACGGCGGCCATTTGATCCGCGGTCTCATTTCCGTCGATTCCAACATGGCCTGGAACCCAGCACAGGATTAGTTGAAAATTCTTAGCATATATAGACATTATGGCATTAAAGACAAGATTGCCAATGTGGTTTTTACTGGGTCTGTGTGAAGACAATGCACGCACAACGCTCAAAGAGTCTGTAAAGATGACAGACTTGGGAATTTGTTTTTTAAGAATGTACTGAACGATGAGTAAAATGCCTTATGCTTCTGCTGAGAAGATAGTGGTGTGTACATTCATGGTGCTGCAAGAATTAAAGTTGGGACCATGAGCGGCGCATGACACCGTATTTGAAGTTTTTGAGGCATCGCTATAGAATTCGGCACATTTATATTTATCCTGAAGCGGCAAGAAATGCTGCAGAATCGCAGCTCTCGGAACCCTGTTTTTATCTATTTTCATAAAAGAAACATCACAACAAACAGGGTCCAGTTGCCATGGTGGTATAACGTCAGAAAATGATGATGATGTGCATACATCTAAAAAACCAACGGAAATACCTGAAGCTTCCTCTCTCACCCTTATAGAGTAGGGAAAACACACAGATGGACGATTTGGGAATAGCGGGGTTGTAGATGTATCATTGAGGACAGGTTTAAAAGGATGGTTATTCAATGATGAGACCTTAAGAGCGTATAATAAATCAATGTACATTCGTTGATGTTCCAGGCACCATTTGTTGCTTTCAGCGTACGGACTCTCGGCCGGGCTAGTGCGGAACGCACCACACGCAAGGCGCAGGCTTAAGTGGAGCACTGGGTCAAGAATTTTTAGTGCTGTTTTTGATACTACCGTAGTCTACCCGAGACCCGACTAAGGCGGTAAAGACACGGAGAAGGAGTTCTTTGTCTGCACCATAGGATTGGTGGGAGAGGACTTTGAGAATGTTTAGTGTTTTCAGACATTTATGTTTAAGTTGTTTGATGTGTGGAATGAACGTCAGTTTTTTTATCAAATATGACACCTAAAAACCTGTGCTCCTTTTTTACAGGAACAGAAGCGTGATGAAGGGTGATCTCAGGGTCTGCCTTAATCCCGCGCTTCTGGGAGAACACAACACAAGTACTTTTACAAGGTTCAGTTTAAAACCGTTTGCGTCCGCCCAGCGAGCAAGTTTGTTCCCCCCAAGCTTGACTTGGCATTCACAAATTGAAAAGTTACAGGACTTAAAAGATATTTGAATCTCATCTACATAAACAGAACAGAAAATGGTTGGTGGCAATGCCTTCCGAAGAAAGTTCATCTTAACGATAAAGAGTGTACAGCTCAAGACACCGCCTTGAGGGACGCCATTTTCCTGCCCGTATACATTCGAAAAGGCACTGCCAACCCTCACTCGAAACGTCCTTTCCGACATGTAGCTACCAAGCGTGTTCAGCATGTTGCCGGAAACACCCAACGACTTGAGGTGACACAAGATGCCGTACCACCAGGCAGTGTCATAGGCCTTTTCATATCAAAGAAGACTGTTATGCAAAACTGATTATGGATAAAGGCATCTTTTACATACGATTCCAACGCAACCAATTGATCGTTGGTGGATCTCCCAGCCCTGAAACCAGCCTGGCAGCTGTCGAGAAGACCATTGTACTCTACGAAGTACATGAGTCTCCTATTGATCATCATCTCGAAGAGCTTACACAGGCAGCTTGTGAGGGCGATGGGACGATAACTTGCGGGAGAGGAAGGGTCCTTCCCCTCTTTCAGAAAGGCCCCTACGATGGCCTTCCTCCATCACCCTGGGAGGTGCCCCGAAAGAAATATTTTGTTGTAGAGGTGAAGGAGGATTTCAAGTGTGTCTGTGTGCAAGTGTTGAATCATAGTGTATGTAATGTTGTCTGCGCCTGGAGCTGAAGGTTTACAAGTACTACGTGCGATTTTCAGCTCATGCAGTGAGAAGGGGGTGTTATAAGATGAGGTCGACTTATTACTGTCTTGCAAGGACTTCTTCTCACAAGATGTTTTGTGTTTTATGAAAGTGTTGGTGTAGTTCGCCAAACTGGACACATGTTGGAAGTGTTGTGCGTGTGTGTTAGCCTGATCTTCCAGTGTGTCCCCTGTTGTACTAACCAGGGGCAGGCTGTGTGTCTGTTGTCCTTTTAGTTTACGTATTCGTGTCCATACTTTTCGCGTGTCAGTGTACGAGTTGATGGAAGTGAGGAAGGTGCGCCAACTCTCCCTTTTCGCCTCACAACGCACTCGCTTCCCAAAAGCCTTTGCTCGTTTAAAAGAAATGACGTTATCTGACGTGGGGTACCGGCGAAGGACACCCACGCCTTGTTCTGGGCCTCTCACGCCCGCCTACAGTCCTCATTCCACCACGGCCTCCTTTGGTTGCGCGGAGCGCTGGAGGCGTGGGGAATGGACTTTTCGGCAGTGTCGAGGATGTGCGCCGTGATGAGTTGGGATGCTTCCTCTACGTGTAGGTGTTCTATGGTTGTGTGGTGTAGTTTAGATGTTTCTGTGAAGATACTCCAATTTGCTTTTGATTCTTTAAACCTGTTATGGGAAGATGGACTGCATGGGCATTTGCCCATATATGTTAGGAAAGTGGGGAAGTGGTCACAACCATATGGGTCAGTGCCCACGCCCCACTCAAGACATGGAATGAGAATTGCAGAACCAATAGCCAAGTCAAGATTGGAGTATGTATTGTGTCCTATGTTATGGTATATAGGCTGTTTCTTGTTGAAAAGGCATGCTCCAGAGGATGTTAAGAACTTCTCTATCAGGCGACCTCGGGCATCCGTGCGAGACGAGCCCCAAAGAGAATTGTGTGCATTGAAGTAGCCTGTTAGGATGTATGGTTCAAGCAGCTGGTCGACGAGCGCCTTAAAGTTAGAGCTCAGAAGTGCAAGATCAGGAGAGATGTAGATGGAGCATACCGTTATCAACCTATTAAAAATTATTGTACGTATTGCTACAGCCTCAAGGACGGTGTTGAGAGCGATGGGGTGGCATGCTAGGGATTTCTGGGCTATTATGGCTACACCGCCGGAAGAGTGTGTGCAGCCAACCCTATCCTTTCTGAATACCATGTACCTATTTAAGAAATTTGTGCGATTGGGATTCAAATGCGTCTCCTGAAGACACATCACACTTGGCTGGTTCGAATGCAATATCTCATGGACATCATCAAGATTTTTAATGAGGCCTCTACCATTCCATTGAGTAATATTTTCTCTTCCCATTATGGATATTTAGAAGCTACTGAAGTCTGTGTATATATATATGTGTGTTCATGTGTCTTTCGGGGCTGTTACTCTAGGATTTGGCTTTTTGGGCCTTTCTGCTGCTGGCTTGGGCGTCGGAGGCCGCTAATTGCGGTGCGTTGCAGGCAAGAACGGCACGACGTCCATCTCGTCCTCAGATGTCCGGGAGGTGCTCGTCGAACCGGGCCCCCCGGACTTGGCCGTCTTTCGGGAGCCCTTTGTTTGAGTCGCCACCGTAGGGGGCGCCAGAGGTGGCACGGGTGGTGCGATGGCGGTGGGAGCCGGTGCGGGGCCCGTGGTGTCCATCACCTCGGTACCCTCCAACGCACTGCAGGACCGGGAGGCGGAGGCGGGAGCGGCACCGGTCCCAACAGAAGTGGTTTGCACCACAACCGCTGCTGCCTCAGCAAGCGGCGTGCTGCCGGGTTGGGCTGCGTGAGGCAACCCAGCGGGGGGCGGGTTCGGGACCAGGTCAGACTCGCTGAACTGGGTCCCTGTGGACACCAGACGCCGCTCTGCCCCCCGGCGAGCCGCGTCAGCGTACCTCCCCAGGGGGAAAGAGGCGAACCTCTTTCGCGCCTCCGCGAAGATGATGTTCTCAGTTACCTTGATGTTGATCATCTTTTTCTACAGTTGGAACTTTTCACACTTGCGGGAGTACGCTACATGCGGCCCGCCGCAGTTCACAAAAGTCAGGGTATCGGATGGACAATTGTCGCTTGGATGATCATGTGCCGCGCATTTCGCACACGTCGTTCGGCCACGGCAAGAGTTTGTACCACGCCCGAACCGCTGGCATATAAAGGGGCCCTGAAATGCATTTTGAGCACACTAAATGAAGTAGCGCGATCGTTAGATTGGGTCGTCAAGGTCATCTGGGTCAAGTATTACTCTTTTACGCGCACCGGAAAGCTCACACCTTTGTTGCAAAGTTTGTCGCTTTTTAAGTGCGAATGCACTTTATAAGCGACCCCAAACCATCCACCGCCGGCGGCGGCGGCGGCGGCGTCCGCAGTGCTCCTTTATATTTAAAAAAGAAACAGCATCCGGCGCCAGGTTTCGATCCGAGGACTTTGCGGCCGCAGCGCGACGCTCTACCGACCAAGCCACGGACGCGACGCTGATATCAGTGTTAGTGACGCGCCTTATATCTTTAACGCATTCGAACTACGTCGTCAGCGGCGTGCGTTGGCGACTCAGCGGCGTTATAGCGGCTTGATAACTGCGTGGTGTACACGTCATACTACAAACCCGATGGACGAGATGGAAGAGAAGGCGGCGAGGCGGTGGGCTGCGGGGGCCGAGCGCAAGCGCCGGAAGCGTGCCGACAACCGTGCATTCGCACTTTCACATTCTCCCCCTCGGGGAAATGCGGGGGAATTTTTCTCACCCTTTCCTTCGTGTTTTTGGACGCCGCCATCTTCACATGTCTACATCATCGGCTCCCAGATGTCCGTCATGAGCTAGATATCCTGCTATTGGGCGGCGTTTTCACGCACTTCCGGCAAAGAGATGAGTCGTCTGCTCAGCGTCGACTCGCCGGCTGATCTGCCAGGGGAGTGTCGGAGTGCTTGGACATTTTACGACAAACGAAACAAGTGTAAACAAACGCTTAACCGTTCGTATTGAATGCAACACGGCCATAACACGACATGGATATTCTCTTACCGGAGTACGTTCCATAAAGAAAGCGTTGAAGCCCCGTGGCACTTCTTTCGTGCAATCGCAGAGAACGCCCTCAGCCGAATGCCCGGGTTTGACGGATACATTTTTTTCCACTTCAAAACAATCCAGAGATGCGTTTCGAACGAACACAACGCCACAACATGCGTTGCAAGTTTGAACCGCGATTGAAAGACGATGGGCTGCCTCCTCCTGCCCGTCGTAAATTCGGCCCTCACCTCGCGCGCGGTTTGCGGGGACGAACAGCAAGTCACTTAACCTCTATGAATTAACTCTTGCGCGCAAGCCGAGATGGCTTTTAGCCACGCACACTGCACATACCCCATGCGAGGTTGAGTCGTACGTCGCTCGAGAAAGATAATCCAGACCATGGGAAGCACTATCCACCCGCAGAAGCACAACGTCACATTTCATCGCGAAACAAAGGTGTCCACAACACACACACCATCGCATCCTGTAATGCCAAACGCATCTCACACTTCCTAATGAGAGTGAGTGGTACGCCTGCAGTGCCCACATGTCGCGAGGTGGGGCCCCGAGCTGAACCGGGATCACGCAACCGTAACTGACTTCTGGGGCGGTTTGTGCCTTGTTGCCAAGGCAACCAATCTTTGAGATTGTCAAAGAAAGGCGCTCGCTCCAGCGCTAGAAAGCTCGGAGCCGCGCCGGAGCATGTTTTGCCAACGTTGCCGCTCTCCACCACGCGTCGCCCCAAGCTGAACTGGTCACATGATTGAAGCGTTTTGTGCACGGGTTCTGTATCGGTTTAAAATGTCTTTTTCACATGGCGCCGGCAGGAATTACCACCACCGCAACATAAGACCCGGCATCAGCGGGGCCACATCTGATACGGCGCTTTTTGGATAAACAGTGCGCGCTGCATGAAAGGGACCGAGCGCAAAATCCTTTCCAGCGGCTGCAAGTTCGCCGCCGATTAAAAGTCACGTGCTGCACTGCAGCAACGCACACCGCGAAAGGGCAAGGCCAGGCCACCGCACACATGCGGCCAGATTTTTCGTTCGCTTATCCATCCTTGAGCGGAGTGCGGAATTCATGGTGTCAACAAAACTTGCCCGTAGCAGACGGCAGTCGGAGGAGCGTAATGCGGAAGTACGTCACCGCTGACTAGCGCAGCATCATGGGAGGGAGTGCTCGCGCGCCGTCAACAGTTGAAAAGAGGAGGAAACGCGGCGCGACGATAATGCGCGGTTTTTGATTTACGATTTCTCAGCTAATACTCATCGCTTTAACAAAATTCTTGCGGGAGGAGATTGCTAATACATTGTCTTATTTTGTTACATGTACATTCATGCATCGGCGGAAGGTATTTCAGGACCCCTTTAAAAGAGCGCCGCGGGTTCGGGATGTACGGACGGATGGAGCAACGCATAAAACCTGCATTTATGTGTTGTGGGAGAACTGCGCCGTCAAAAGTCAAGATAATGTGCTTGGTGGGAATCTTCTTGTCGTCTCTGCGGATAGTGATGCGTCTGACGGCAGTGACGCCCTGATCCTTCAAGCCGGCAAGGAGATCCGCATTCGTTTCGTTCAGGAGATCTGTCTCGGATATCACACCCTGCGAGCTGTTGAGGCTCCGATGGGGTGTGACCCTGATGTCGAGATCAGCCAGTCTAGTCTGATCTAGAAGCTTTGCAGACTGCTGCTTGTCATTTATTTCGATTAGGAGTTCACCAGACCTTTGTTTTTTGCACTTATACGATTTTCCTATTATGGCTTCAAGATACTTGGCGATCAAGAAGACTGATTGAGATGCAAAAGGGTGGGTTGGATTGAGGGACTCCATGACAAGAAATCGAGAGTAATGATCTGAATCAAGAAATGTCAAGGATGGCAATAAAGCAAATAGAAGGGGGCCGCACTTCGGTGCGGCCCCTTCTCAGGGACCGATCACGTTTGGGGGGGGGGGTTGAAAATGCCATATAGCATAGTATAAAACCAGGGAGGCGGGGGTACTTTCTTCGTCAGCCGTACCCTGATAGCTGATGAGGTCCCGGAGCTCCCTGCCTGGTAAACAGACAGGGAGCCCATCCGCCGTAGCTTGACCTGGGATCTGACGGCCACCGTTCGTGGTTTCTACCCTTCACCATACAACACATCGCCACGGTTGGTTCTTGCTTATGTTTGAGGGCTCGGGGTTCGCGGTGCCGCTGCTCACCATCACCATGAATACTCAAGGTGCTCCGTGCGGGGATTCAGCTCATCTGGACACCCGCTCACGCTTCCATGGAAGGCAACGAATACGCCCACCAAGCCTACACTTTTACCCCCCCCCCGTGCTATGGAGCTGCACGAATACAGTCACCCGCTTGTCTCGTTCAGGGAAATAACCCAGCAATAGCGCCTTTTGAGACAGACCCTACCTTCGCCTTAACCTGACCTTTCCATACAAAAACAACGAACTACCCTACGGCTCATACAATACGGCTCGTTCCCACAACCGACGCGTCTTCACTTAATGCACCCGAATCGCTACGAAGCAGAATGTAAATTTTGCTCAGATATAGGAACACTCCATCACATAATCGGGATGTGTGACTTTATCCCTGAGCACCAACCTCTCTTTCCGTCAACTGCCGAACAAGAGCAATGGGAGATGCTACTGTCCAACCCTTCTCTGTCTACCGAGCTTGAGCTGGTGGACAGAGCACAGGCAGCGCGGACTGAATATGGACTACAGTGAAGAAGGAACATCTCCCCTGGGTCGTACTCTGGGCCGTTGAGAAATCTGAATAGAAGTATTTCCTTCTCCTCCTTCTTCTCCTCCTCCTCCTCTTTCTCCTCCTCCTCATCTGTCTCTGCCGACGATCTTGTCGCCACCTTCCGCGACGGCAGAAACAGAGAAGCGAGATCGTCTAGCACCGGGTTTGAGCTTCCTTTAATTTTAAAGAAAAAAGTTTCCACTCATGTGCTACGCCAATACAACTCAATCAACCAGCGTTCATGCATGATGCCTTAATTTAACCTTACCAAGAATATCTATTTGAAGTAATAGAGGGTGTAGTAAAGTGCATTTCACTTCTCTCTGGTTTCACTATTTTATTGCAGACCGACGTGAGTGAATTTAAGTTACGTCGCGTGGGTAATCCTTGTGAGCGCCGGTTACAGCTTAGCTTTACAACCACATTCACAGGGTGGATTGGTGCGAAGTTTTTAAAACTTTTCAGTGCAAACGCGGAAAACAATTTTACTCAACCACTTTTAATTCTGGGCATGCAGTGAAAGCGTCAGCCACGGGAATTCGCGCAGAGCCGTGGTCATTCCCTCTACCAAAATTGTTGCATTCGTCAGAGATTGGCAGGGGAGATCGTTTCTTGTGACCAGAATGAGAAAAACTCACCCTTAGAGTGCAGGCTCCCTGGTTCATGGAGAGCGACGCCATGTGTGGATATGTGAACGTGACGACTCATCTCATTTTAACAAACTCGAACACAATATACTTATAAACCCAATGGGGCTCCTAAATCCACAGAACAGGCGTGCACACAATCGTTGATGCGCAAGGACTGGAACTGTGACTTCGTGTATTTGCGCGCCGCGCGGTTTCCTGGCAACACGGAAAGCATGTTTCCATGCACGTCGGGGGGAGGAGCGCCTGAAAAACACATCTGGCGGCCCGAAAAGTGTTACCTCCAACTTTTGTTCAAAAGAGAGCCTTGCTCAGCCGCCTATACACATGAAAACAGAACGCAAGCTGGATCGATTATAGCTCTTTTCAATAAAGCCGCAAAACGCATTTCGAAACCAAGCAATTGTTGCCTCCCTACGGCCACACCCTTAGAGCGGCTTTTTCCACGAAGACCGCGAGAGGCGTTCAGCTTTGAAATGTGGAATTCAGCAATATGATCTGTGTTGTTTTATGTGATGTGATGTGATTTTCCACTCAATCACCGTATACTCGGAGGCTAAGAACAGAGAAGGCATTGCTTGAAAAAAAAACGGGGTATTTCGTGAAGAAGAGGCTGCGTTAAAGGCAGCTTGCCTGATGAACTTCGTTAACCTTAACTATTGTTACGCATATCGAAGTTGTGAACTTCTCTTGACGTTTGAGCAGCTCAACTTGCAAATTGATCAATCAATCAATCAATCAATCAATCAATCAATCAATCAATCAATCAATCAATCAATCAATCAATCAATCAATCAATCAATCAATCAATCAATCAATGAAACAATCAGTCAATCATTGGTTTATTTCAAGGATAAGTACACAATATTTGCAAACAGTGCTTGGACCCACAGCGAAAGGCTAGTTGTGGGTCCAAATTCGGAAATGCATAGTTATAAGCAGGGTGTCGAACCGGACTTTTTTCGGGTTCGGTTCGGGTTCGGGTTCAAGCCTTTCGGGTTCGATTCGGGTTTGGTTACAAAGCACCATTCTGTTCCGGTTCGAACCGGTTCAAACGGGTACAAACGGGTTCTTAGGAAAAAAGCAGGCGTGTTTTTTTCTGATAATTTTTTCGTGCTCGTTTTTTGTTTCCTTATCGAGGCGGCATAAAAACAGTCATAATGAATGTTTCTTTGTGCAAATATTTTGTTTTGGCCAAACTAAAGCGACCCTGGAACACTTTTTTCAACTTTTTTCTAAATCTTGAGTGCTTGCAGAAAGTAGTGAAACAACACATCCTGTACTTAGATTACGGGGTCGCAAAGTGCCTCAGCCAAAATTTGCTGCTCTCCCCTCATCAGATAACTTAATTAGAAATTTTCTTTAAATATTTTTCTCACCTTCCTGGTCTTCGCGTTCTTCGACCGCTGAAGGACGTCATTACGGCTGTTTGCCGGCCTTCCTTAAGTTGCAGAATAGAACGCATTTGATAGCCACTTTAAAAAGAAAGCCACAAAAGCGAAGCAGAAACGGAAGCTGCATCCGCAGCGACGAGCCAATCACGCACTGTTTATCCGTGCTGGAAATAGCTATAGTTTTCGCAGTGCTCCCAGATGCCCAGAAGAGTGACAGCGTTTATAGAAAGTGTTGATTCATTGATTGTTTTTTTGTTATTTATGCATTTATTTATTTATTTATTGTTGGGTTTAACTCGCCGACGCAACGCAGGCAATGAGGCGCGCCATAGTGGAGGGCTCCAGATTAATTTTGACCACCTGGGGATCTTTAACGTGCGCCGAAATCTCGTACCCACGGACGTTTTCGCTTTTCGCGTCCACCAGGAAAGCGGCCGCCGTGGCCGGGAATAGAACATGCGTCCTTAGGCTCAGCAGCTCAACGCCTTAGCCACCGAGCCACCGCAGCGAGTTTATCTAAAGTGTTCAATAGCTCCTTTAACTGTACAAGCTACTGAAAATCGTTTTCTATGGTAGTGTGAAGAGTATGTAGCGCCCCCTCCCCCAGTTCGGTGGCCCTTCCAGGCTCGGTGGGAAACATTGTGCACGGCTGGCGAATAAACACCGACGAGCACAGCCTCTCGCGGTCAATCACCGTCACCTCCAGCACGCTGCGGGTCGTCACTCGGGTAGAGGGTACTACGACCCTCCCACGTTCACGAATGCTAGACAAATCGTGACAGGTAGGTCAACGTTTACAACAATAACTGAAGCGAAAGAAAAGGTTCGTTGGGACACTTAAAGGAGCCATGAAGAGAAAACACAAGTTTGGTTCATTCGAAAGGTTGCCTCGTTAGAACCATAACGACACCACTTATAACGCAAACTTCGCTCAAATAAGCTACATAATTAGGAAAAAAGGAAATGACCATGCGACCCACCAGCTCATTTTCCGCAACAGAACCTATGATGTCACTCGAGTATGCTCTGCGATTGGCGGAGGCCGGCAAAAGCAAACGCATTGTACGCAGGGCTTACAGTTTGCATAGGGAGCTATATGCCCGTGAAACATACTGCGCATTCTTTTTATGACAAAGAACGGTGGAGTAAACGGTTGAATTCCGAATGAACACGCAAGCGTGTGCGCCAATGCGTACGAAACTACCGCCGGCCGAGCTCGACATCTCGCCGTCGCGCAGACGAATTTTCGGGTTCGAGGTTCTTAGGGGCCAACGAACCGTTCCAGCACGTGCAGCCGCGACCTTGCTTGGTATCTTAATCCCTTGACAGGAGGTTGGCCGTCATATCGCCAACCAGCAAAGGTAAAAATAGAAACGAGGAGAGTAAGGAACAGCAAGAAGCGACGAAATAGTGCCAGTCGTCGCATAGGTTTCGAATGGTGTTGGCTTGCTGCTGTCGTTACGAGCTCGTTTCTAGTTTACAACCACTGAAAACTTCAGTTTGTTCGAGTACTTTACAATGAAATTTCGTTGCTGCATTTTGAAATGCCCATGTAGTACGGGAAAATCGTCGAGGGAGTGCGACATCCCCGCCGGTGGAGAGATCTCCTTTCATGTGCTGCCAAACGACGAACCGCGGCGAAGCAAGTGGCTACGTTTTGTGAACTTTGCAAACGGAGGAGAAAGGGAGCTAAAGGAAGTACGAGTGTGCTCGCTTAATTTCCGACGAAGTGATTACGGCAGGGACCCTTACGTTAGCTCACTCCTGGGACATGCTAGCGCTCGTCGCCGACTTCGTCAAATCGCCGTCAAAGCGCTCTGACCTTGGGGGAGAAAATGCCGTACACAGCGCGCATTGACTCTTGTATCTTTCTGGTCGGAGCAGAGAGCTCGCGCGAACGGCTTTCCATACACGACACCGGCCAACTGGGATAAGCGATACTGCCACTGAAATTGAACTATTATTAACCGTAATAAAAATACCGCACATACGTACCAGTCTGTACTCGTCCGTCGCGACGGGGCTGACGAGGCAGCGGTGCCGACGGCAGGGCGTTCGTCTGTTGTGGCTATCGCGGAATGGTCGCTTTCCCGTCCACCGCGTATCCCACAACTCTTGCCGCTTGTGCACTTAGAAGCATTGAGCGTTCAAGTGGTGTGAGGTTGTTAAATGCAAGCCCGAGCTCCTCGGCGAGAGTTTTGTTCTCCGGATCAGGCGATTCCATGACTAGGGCTGCTGGTGCACTAGGTTTTACTAGTATTTTTAAAATGGCCGCCGTCTCGGTCGACTACCGCGTGTGGGTGCTATATGGAGTCGACATACTAAGTATGTGTTTCATGGACCGGCTCGTATGACGCCATTGTTCACGTCACGGAATGTGCAATTTTGGCGGGAGATTTAAAATTTTGGCTTAAATTGCCTTATTTCTCAGTGAATAAAGCATCATTTGCTTCCGGGAAAGCGCTTGGGGTACTATGAAACACCTAATCTTTCGAATAAAACAAACTTTCGTTTTCTCTTCATGGCTCCTTTAAGGCGGCCTATTTGTATGAATGTGAAAGCATTACTCTTTATGTCCGCAAGTTTAGCTATAATAATTTAGGTTCACCCGCCGCGGTGGCTCAGTGGCTAAGGCGCTGCGCTGCTGAGCACGAGGTCGCGGGTTCGATTCCCGGCCGCGGCGGCCGCTTTTCTGATGGAGGCGAAAAGCAAAAACGCCCGTGTGTACGAGATTTCGGCGCACGTTAAAGATCCCCAGGTGGTCAAAATTAATCCGGAGCCCTCCACTACGGCGCGCCTCATCGCCTGCGTTGCGTCAGCGCGTTAAAACCCTACAATCAATCATCAATTAATTTAGGTTCCTTCATTTTGATGATTTCATTTTATTTAATTCTTGGCTCATATCACTGCAATTTTATACACCACAGTTGCTTTCTTGAGGAAACAAAAATATGGCAGTCGATTACGGTAGTCGCTGATGGGAAATTTGAGCACAGCGCGAAGTGTAGTCTTGTCGGCGACGGCGCATAGCTGCTGTGTCTTAGGAAGTGATCGTGACCAGAACAAATGCACGACGGCATGCGGTATACTCTGTCGTTATCTTGTAAGGCGTTGCTGCCCTGGAGCATGTCTAGCGCGGTCTGGAAATTTCGCCCTCCCCTCCCACTTTCGCCATACTTTCGTCCTCCGCTTTCCTGCTCGCTCTATCTTCGGTGGCGTCCGTTCTCTCGGTTACAACGAGGCCGATTCTGAGAACCTACGCGAAACCACAGGAGCGCGCGCGTAAGGGCTGTGCTCTAACGCATGGCTCTTCCGAGCCACCGCTGTGGTCCGCCCTGTGATCCACTCCCTTCGCCGAACAGTGACGGGCCCGCACATCGTCTCAAAATATTGCGTACTCACCAGAATGTTCTGCGTGGCAGGCAGGCAGGCAGGCAGGCGGGCAGGTAGTTTACTGGCAAGCGGCCAATCCCTTTGGCGGGCAGGAGAGCCTACGTGCCCGCCATCTTTTATTGGATCCATCAAATGTTACGCACGCACCCACGCTCGCACGCAGCCCTATTTTCACGGAGTGAGGAAAAAAAATTTGCATTGTGAATAAATAGGTTGGTCTGCTACGCTTTTCATCTACCCTAAGTTTCAACGGCGCTTTAGCTTTTATACGAAATCATTAGCAGTGCTAGAAGTAGAAAACAGTCCGACGTCGGCGTTAATTTCCTACTGCTAAGCGGGGCAGGTGGCATTTAGAGCAATTAATAATCATAATAATCTTTATTTCAAAGAACTGAATACATATTCGGGCCAGCCAAAGCCATAAAAGGCTTGTGGGGCCGTGCCCGGCAGTTGCTGCCCATTACAGACACCACAATACAAATATTGTCTTCTTAAAAAAAAGGAAAAGGAAATAAATCTCCTTCTGCTCATCTTTTATCTGCTAACAGAGCTGTTAGAAAGAAAGAACGGCTATAAAGGCTCATTGAATGGCGTGTATCGGACAACATTGGATAGGGAACCACCGGAGATAGGAACTTGCTAATTAATGGCCCTTTAGCGACCGGTGACAGCGATTGGGCTCTAGGAAAAATGATAGCCAACTGAAGTCAGAAGCAGCAGTAATGATCACTTGTAGAGAGAGAGAAAATGAAGTTCGAAAAAAGCAGATATACGATTCATTATTTCTATCTCATATTACATATTGTCATCTTGTTTGGGGTACAGCCTCACACACTAACATAAATACAATTGTAGGCCTGCAAAAGAAAGCGATTCGCATAGTTGCGGGCGAACAGTACTGTGCTCATACTAAAGCACTCTTCATTCGCTTCAAATGTCTACCCGTTCACATGATGCTGCAATACATTATTGTTTTGTAGGCGGCCGATGAGGCGGTGTGGCCAAGCCCACGTTTATTAAGTGCGAATGCACTTTATAAGCGACCCTGAATTCCGTTGACCGCCGTCCGTCCACATAGCAACAGCTGCGGGTGCGCGCGCTCCTCGTCTTCCTTGGCAAAGGGGGAGATGGCACATACCCAAGTGGGAGCTTGGCCAGGAATCTCCTCGTCTTCCTTGGCAACGGGGGGAGATGGGCGCGCGCTGCCTGGCCGCTGACATGACACATACCCACGTGGGGGATTGGCCAGGAATCGGGCGTGAGAAGGGCTAATGCACCCGCTTAAAGGAGTACTGACACGAAATTTCAAAGCTGATCCGCCCTAGCAATCAAGTACAACGACAGCACAAATAGGTGTCTGTGAATAAATGCATCTTTCTTTCTTTGTAGTTGTGTGTGTGTGTGTGATCTATCTTTCGCGAACATTACCGAACCGCGCAAATTCAACTCCTGCATTCGCACTTTCACATTCCTCCCCTCGGGGAAATGCGGGGAATTTTTTCTGGTTGAGTTGGCTGTGCCATGGTCGGAACGAGGCGCATAGAACGAGGGGACCCTTCTGAGACCGGGTGCTGAGTGCTGCGTGTCCTTCGTGCCCCGTTGGCCCATCTACCCATGATGATCGTGGCGCTGACGAAGATGATGATGGTGGCGCTACAGGGCTCCCCCCCTATCGTGAAGCGCGGTAAAGTGACGATTGTAAATGACAATGTGCGAAAATACACTATGCACTATGTACAGGTATGTACAATTTGCCCGTAGTCAGGAAGAATCCGTGGGCAGTCAGTGGTCAAGTGGCAGGGGTTGACTAAACGGCACGGTCCTGGTCGTCGGCGAGGTAGCGTCAGAGATGTGGGGAACCTCTGGTGGACGAGGCTGGGAGTGCAGCCGCGGACGCATTGCGGGATGCGAAGCGGCTGCTGCAATTGATGGTGACGCGAACGGCAGGCGTAACTGGAAGGACAGCGACAAGGTGAAGCGTCGTGCAGCAGAATGACGAGCGCAGTGCGGGCTTGACTGTGCTGTCGTGTGAGCTCTGGGGATGTGTTGCTGTCTGGGCAACGTGCGCATGCGCCGTGCGAGACGGAGCAGCGAGGGGCGCCAACGACAAGCGTCTCTCGAACTAGCGGTGGGTCGAGTTCTTGTGCAGTGCACTCGCGCTGATTTCAACCGGGGTCGCAGAGCACAGCGCCTGTGACACCGTAAACCTAATGCGCTCTTGTAGCAGGGAATCCGCCGAGGTGGGGTTAGCAGTTTGCGGCGCGTCTGACTGCATGGGGACACGAGATTGTTCTTTCGGTGACATTTGTTGGGACGTTTGTTCCGCAATTGCTTCTCCGGTGTCTCCGTCGTAGCCAGGGTGTCAGGACTGTCGGAGACAGTCTGAGCAGTTTCGAGTGAGGATCTCGAGCTGTTGTCGACTGCTGGAAGCTGTTCCACCATTGACGGGGGAGAGGGCTCGCATGTGCGGGGAGGAGAAGAGTCTGAAAGTTCATTCTCACCCGTGCCGTGCGGAGAAGGCGGTGAAGTGTCCCAGTTGTAAGCGGGAAAGCAGTCCACACCCGGGTGGGTTTGGGCAGGAGACGCAACAACGTGTGGGACTGCGCCATGGTGTGGAGTCGAGTTGACTAAGTGCAACGCCAACTCGGAAGCGCCGCAAGTCGAAGTCGGGGCTCGCGTTTGTTGGTCATGCGAGGGTGGACAGACGGGCGACGTGCAATCCACTGATGCCGTTGAAAGGCGTGGTGGTGTGGACGAAGGCGGTGCTATTCGCCCCGAGCGCGAACACAGTCGGCCCCTGGCGGCGGCGGGACGAACCGCACCTAGTGTGGATGGCGCTCTCGCGTCGTCTGCTTTTTCACGTTGCGTGCGGCGCAAGACGCGTGCTGCACACGACAAAACAACCAATGTGTGTGCTCGTTTGGCAGTAAGCAATGACATAGTAACCTCTGCGTGCTCGTTTCCTCTAGAAACGCAATAATCAGCGGCCGTTGCGGGTTAATGCGCTGGTGTAATTCCACGAAACATCTTCGCTGTGGTCACCGCTTGAGTGTGAAACGTGTTATAAACATTGCTTCCACACATTGCACTTTTCGTATTGTTGAGTGCAGTCGTCTGCCGTTTCGGTAACGTCGAAGGGTGCTTTTTGAAGGTGGTGTGGCGATTATTTAAAGGATAAAAGTTTAGTACGCGAAACGGGTAAGAAGCGACAAGACCTGTGCATACGCGTGCAAATTCCCCACCCTTGTAAAATTGCGCTGTGTCCTTACAGAAAGAAGAAACAAATAAAAACATTTACACTGCACACGACCCGTGCGCTATCGCCCACACATTACCGGACACGTATTTTACACCCGCAAGCGTCTGTGTGATCGTGTCCTTCCCGTACCTTTTCTAAAATAAATACCATTTTTGGACAGTCGTTGGTTATACCCAGGAGGAGGAATAAACATTTATTCAACTGTATCGAGTAGCTAATTTTACGTATTATTTAAAATACGTTTCTATGGATGCCCAAGAGTATTTGGGGGGGAATGTTTCGGTAAAATTAAGCAGTTGTGAGTTTGCGTCAGTCATGTGGCATTTTGTGTGTCATTTTCATATAGTATATCATTTTCAAATCCGACAGGAATCACCTTGTCCAGAAACGTGTCTCACTCAGCATAACCAAATGCCTAATTTGGTCACGTCTTAACCTCTTAAGGTGGACCTACGTTTAAAGAAAGAGAAGAAAACGCGTAATATATAATGCACGTTGTTGCCCACATGTGTGTGGGGTGTGTGCCATGACTCGCTGGTTTTTTTTTTTTTAATTTCTTCCCGCAATGCTTGCTTTCAATACTTTTTTGAAAAAGGCGTCCCACAATTCCTGGACATTCTCGGACCAAAGGGGGGTTAATCATTTTGGAAAATACGTGTACTGCTTTTTCACCGCTACAGAACACGACGGCTAGTGTAGTTTCGATTGTAAATAATACTGATAACCATAGTTTGGCTTTTCGCGCGCGTTATTCTCTTCTCGCTGCTCTTGCAACGTTGGCAGGACCCCCCCCCCCCCTCCCCCTTCCCGAAAAAAAATGAAATCGCAGAATTTCATTTTTTAACCAATCCTCAAGAATTAAATGCCAAGACAAAGGCGATATTCAGTTTACAAAACAAAGTAGTTACCGGGAACCCGTTACGCTGATTTGCAACGAGAAATAAAAAGGAAATGTTTTACTACATCTGCAACAGCGCAACTTCATTTGCCATCTTAAGGGTTCCTAAGCGACCTTATACGCAAGAATGCAAACACATCTCGCTGTTGCAGGCACCTGTTAGATTTTAAAAGGAACGCAAATCGTCAACAGAGCAGCCGTCACAGAAAATTTGTGCTCACTGTGAGGTCCCAGAAGCTTGGTTTGCACACTGTAAACCTGCTTGTCACTTTGCGAAAACCTAGCTAAACATGAGATGTTAATTGTACTGCGTGCGTTGACAATTCAATTCGCAAGTTCACTTGCGACGAAAGCCGTAAATAAGTGATCCGACACCGTTATTCATGAAACCTTCCTTCAGAGTCGCTAAAATTTCATTTAAAAGACCCGTTAGAGTGGTTACATTTATATCTCTGCGCTGATCAAAATTCAGTAATTTTATGTTGCCTTTTGAACACACAAAAAATATCGTAAGCTCTTAGAATGAATTTCGGGGCAGTTAAGTAGTGTTACCATTTCAGAGCATCCACAAATGCAAGAATGCGTCATGCTACCAGTGAAAGCGACTGAGATTGCCGTTGGAAACTGAATTGCAGAGATCGAGGCTTCCTGATTTGTTTCTATTTATGCTTTTATTGAAGGCTCAAAGCCATAGTCTGGAAAGATAGAGCTTGCTACGAGCCACAGCGTACAAGTTCATTGTCACAATTATGGCCATTCTGAGATTCCCGATGAGTCGTCGCGTTTTTTGGCGTAATAATGAAAACTGACTGCCGCTTCCATGCTATACATTGAACGTTGAGCAACCGAACTACAGCATACCACTCTTGTTTGCACCTGTCGTGCGCACATACGGCGAGAAAAAGGCACGAAGCGCGCCCACGGTGTGCATTCTTACGGGCCGCTCAGCGGAGCATCCACACTAGCAGCGCGACGCTGTCGCCACCTACATGTCGAGCTCGCGGCGAATACCATAGTGGTTCAGGACCGCAGCCTTCAGATCGTCGTATGCACGTGGGCCTGGGGCCGGCAGCTGGATGCGCCCAGTGATGTCAGCAGGTAACTTCTCTAAAGTGACGTGGTACCTGGTTTCCTGGGACTGGATGTCGTGAACATAAAAATGTCTCTCCAGGATGACGAACCATGCAGCGTGGTTTCTGATGGCGCCAAACGGAATCAGCAAAGGAAGGTCTGGGAGGGCGGGGAACGTTCTTCGCGTGCCGTCGTCCGAGTTCTGGCTGGGGAAGCAGCGTTGCGAAGCCATGGCGAAGCCGCTCGTCCGGGTCACCAAATTGTAGGCGGCCGATGAGGTGGTGCGGCCAAGCCCACGTTTATTCTGGTTGAGTTGGCTGTGCCATGGTCGGAACGAGGCGCATAGAACGAGGGGACCCTTCTGAGACCGGGGCCGTATTCTGCTGGTCATCCGACGCGCGCCGGAACGATTTCCGGCGCCCTTCCGACGCGGTTGTTTAGAGAGAGGAGAAAGTGGGCTCTCACGATTGGCTCGGAGCGGAAAACGTCAGCCGGCCTACGTCACACGGCTATATTTTGGCTATTTTTTGGTGACGTCACGTAGCCAAAGGCTCCCGCTCGTTCTCCCGCGACTGGCGGGTGAAATCCGGCGCGGTTAAGAGCGCATCGGATTGTACGATGGCTGCGTATATGCCGCCTGTGTTCGCACTTTTGTTGGAGCTGCTGGAGGAGGATCCCGTGCCTGAGCGTCGACTGAGTGACGGCGACTTTCAGCGCCGTTTCCGTGTCAACAAGGGCCCGGCGCGGATGCTGTGCGACGCACTTAACGAGCACGTTAGGCCTCGAGGTGCGACGGGGCTATCTACGGAAGCGAACGTGATGTGCGCTCTGAGGCTCTTCGCTACCGGCAGCTTTCAACAGATTGTCGGTAGCGGTGATACTCTTGGCATGACGCAGCCGTCGGTCAGCCGCAGCATTCACGCCGTTGCCAAGGCGCTGAAATTGGAAGCCCTTATCGGCCATCGAGGTGCAGCGAAGTGTCAACAGATACGAAGGTGCTGTGCGTGCTGTGTCCCTCTTCGCAACTGACAGTTTGCAAAGCGTTTTCTGCCACCATGAAACACTGTCGCACCCCGACGCCAGTCGCAGCGTTCACACTGTGGTGTCGGCACTGACGGAGCTCCGACACACGGGGTTTTGGATACCCCGGCGACGTAAGCACGGTGTAAGTACTACTTGTTTCTGGCTACGTTTGTTACGGAAGCAAAAAATTGTTTTGCATCGAAGGGAAAAGGAGCGCGATGTCTGAAAAGCAGTCACTGAAATGCGTTTGTTTTGAGCGGTGTGGTGTGGTGGCAGTGATCTCCCATAAATTTCGCAATTGTGCATGATCAAATAGTGTGTCAAAAAAAAAAAAAACTTAGCAGATGCATGCATATGTAAATAATCTTTTAACTCTCCGGCCTATGTTCGCTTAAGTGAAATGATATCGAAAAGGTATGTCAATAAATGTAGCTAAAATGAACACGTTCAGAGGTATCGAATAGGGTGGCGTCTTGAAAGAAAAAAAGCTTATAAAGAAAGATAAACAGGTGTATTGTGTTGGTCGTCTAACTGACTTCATAAAGAACCGTGTAATATATGCGTAACGTATATCGCCCTCGCCCCGCCCCCATCGTGTGTCAACTGCTTCGGCGCCTTCACTTCGGCTGAGATGTTTCCCCCTGCTTGACACATAGTGAATAGGTGACAAGTTCAGCTTGTCGGCTCGTTTTAAGGGTTTATCGATTTCGAAATGCGGGGTGGGGAGGGGAGGGGTTGTATTTCGCAGTTGTACCGCATAGATGGGTGGGAGGGCCCTTATCTATAGTTGTAAGTAACCAATTTTCCTCTCAGGTCGCCTGCATGCTCTAATTCCCCTGCTACGCGAAACAGCGACGATTAAAAAAAAGGCACATACAACACGGCGATGTCGCTTGTCGTTGCATGCAGTTGCGGAGTGAATCAGTTCCAAGTAACCCAATTCTTTATATTCTTGCTCTTGTTTATTACCTTTTCCTTTTTTCAAACTGTGTACTTGTTTAATGCTTTAGTACATATTTGTGTTATGTATTTCTTTCAGGTGTGCGACGCCAGTATGAAGGCCCTGACCGTGACTGCCGACTACAGTGCCTTTGTGTGACTGGCTGTTCACTTTTGCCCGTGACGTGTAAAGCCTGGCGAGTTCTGGGGTTGACGGTGGCCACCTGCTCGAGTCGTGGCTCATGACACCCCCTGCTCGTCGTCCAGGCCCCAGACACCTGAAGAAAAGTACAATGCCGCACATGCTTCGATGTGCTCTGTCGTGAAGTGCAGCATTGCAGTTCTCAAGAGCTGTTTTCCTTGCCTGCAGTAGCACCAGCTTTTCTTCATAGGCCTCTTCTGGCAGCCAACATTGTCAGTGTGTGTTGTGTGGCTGCCTGTTGGAACGACTGACGACAATAGCTGCAGCAGCACCAAGGGACGAGGGCAGTGATACAGACGATGCGGCTGATGAGGTGCCTGCCCCCGACAGGAGCAAGAAGCTCCTGAAGGACAGGGCAACCAACGCATCTTCAGACAGCTTTGTGGCACTAAACATGTCATTTTTAACTTTCGTTTCTGATTGTGTGTGGTGTGCGGTGTTTGTTTTGTCGGGAGAAAATTGTTTTGTTGTTGTTTCATGTAGCATATACTTTGCCCTGACGCGACATTGTTTCCTATAGAGAAGCTTCTTGTCGTTTTGTGTTTGACATGGTTGTGTGAGGACAACAGAGAAAGTTGCTTTGCTTTCGACCACTATATACTATGTCTTGACACGGTGTTGCTTGATCTGGGATAGGCCGTGACTACTGTTTTGATGGGTCGTGAGGCCTTGTTGTGGGTATAGAGACCGGTCAAGATTCTCTTGAGAAAATTCTGTTTATTACACTGTAACCGTCATTCTGCTGTGAAGCAAAGAATGATGATGCATGTACCACAAACAAAAAAAATAATCAGTATACTGCGGAATCTTCTGAACACAATTAGTTCAATCCAGTCAAGAGTTATATTATGACATAGCACAACCATTGCACGGTGACTTTGTTTGGAAATCTCTGACAGATCATTTTACTTAAGAGAACACGATATGCCAGTATGCATCTCCACTGTTGATACAAAAAGTAAACATGCTTAAAATATTGGAGGCTGTCTCTTAACAAAGAGTTCACTGTCATGGTTTACTCTGACATTCCCATGATAAGTGGAAAAATGGTCACAAAAGTTTCATTTACCCCACCATTGCATGTATTCTAGCACTCAGTGCTTTGATGACTGCTTGCTTAGATTTTTAAAGTGATATTGCGATTTTTTCTTTCATGAAGGACACCTGCTTGTAAAAAATAATCATGATAAGCCAACAGCAGCATCTACAAAGGCGTATTGAATTTTCCCTCAATAAATCAGGGTGTTACAAGTTATGTTGAACTGTTTCCTTTTCCCCTGCATGCAGCAGCACCGTCCAAGAGTAACCAACACTGGGAAAAAATAATCGTGACAAAATCAACTATAGCATTTCTGTAGTACACAGCCTTATTTAAAGTGCACAGAAACCAACGTAACTTCATTGCAAAAATAAAGAAGGGCACATTGATATTTGTGATGCAATGCCAAAACTGCTTTCTCTACTCCAGCTTGTTAAAGTGCTCATAGTTGGCATCTATTCTTGTTGAGGCCCACAGTACTGGTTGTTTGTTCAGGGCCTTCCACAACCAGCAGCTCTCCAGCTCCAGTGTGCCTGAAAATGTGTTCATTATGAGCTTAACGGCCAAAAAACAATAAGGGGTTGAAAATTCGGTCTATATGTTAGTTAACGAAGTGTATTGCGGTATACTTCACCTATTTAACCCTCAAGGGTAGAGGCATTAAATAGGGAAATGGCATTACAAAATATGCTAACGTAAGGATACATTGCAGGTGTTCAATTACAAAAATTGCACCTCATTGCACAGTCACTGAGTTGTACCTATGCTTGTAGAAACAAGTGATTATCGTGGATGGAAACAATACCTGCGGGAAGGCGGTTTGATTCTCGGGATGTTTTCAGAAAAAAACTGAGCAAACTACTTCAAGTTGCATGATTAAGCACCAAATTTGTGGGCGTGGTCAATGTGACGTGATACAAGCTTAGGCTGTTAGAGCAGTTCGTCACGCAGAATAGCATATTAATATAGCTCATGAAACAAAGCTAGGCAGGAAACGTATCCTCGGGTCGCTAAAGTCTGGAGGTCAGTACTCTCTTTCATTGACGTTGCACTTGCACCCCTGCTTTCATTAAAAAAATTAAAACGAGCTTGCCGTGATATTACCGCGAACCATGTATGGGTTTGTTTATTTATTGTTTGTTTTTATCGCCCGGCCACGCCTGGCTCTGTTATCTGTGTCCGCGAAGCGCGTCTTCCATTCTTTATTTTTATGCCGCACGGGCTATCTCATTCAGATAAGCAGACTGTTTCGCCCTAACGGCACTAGCCCAGAATAATCTTCTCTGATCTACAATGTTCTGTATTTCAATGGGCGGTTCGAGAAACATTTGCGCCGAAAGATAAAAGCGTGCAGAGCAGACGCCGCGGCATTCGATTCGACGACACTCGTCTGCACAAGTCACTCTGTTGACCGCTGCTTCGCCGCCTCTGTATTCTTTTGAGTTGTTAGGGGAGCACAAGTTCGCCATAATAAACTTGTTTTTCCTTCAAGACAACTGCGTCATCCTTGGCTTCGTGACAATATAAGTACGTAATCTGATCGTGCGCAAAACGCGCACACATGCGTTTTGAAAAACGGGTTTAATTCACTGCACAAGCGAGAGTGGCCGAACAATGACATGGCGTTAGAAAATCGATCAAAATATCGCACTCACGTCACAGCCGTCTTATATATAACTGCCGGGCAACAGCGTACCGTTTACGTCGCTTTTCGTCCCAAGAGAACGCCCTTGTGGGACGAAATTTTTGCGCAGCAACTGTACTGAGCGTTCAAATATGCCTCCTTTAAAAACAGCTGTGCCGCGCGCAGCGCTCCCTGGCGCCTCATAACGGAACAAAGTAAAAACATAAATGCGTGTAAACCTGTTAAACTAGCATTAGCAGCAACGGCAGTGCCCGTGAAAACACACAAACAGGAAAGGCTTTGTTATATCTAAACATTTTTATTAATTTCGCTTTAGCAGCATTTGAAAGTTATGAGATTGTCCCCGAAGACGATGACGTACTTCCCGCGATCTTCGAGGGCGGGGCGGTTGGCTATTTGCACGTCATTTTGACGTCACGAACTTCCGACGCGCGTCGGAAGGGCGTCGGATAGCAGAATACGGCCCCGGGTGCTGAGTGCTGCGTGTCCTTCGTGCCCCGTTGGCCCATCTACCCATGATGATCGTGGCGCTGACGAAGATGATGATTATGGCGCTACAGTTTCATTGTTCACTTCCAAAGCCTCACTCCGCACCACTTTACTAATGAAAATGTCAGCATTGCAAGAACGCATACCGGCCGCGAACACTCGAAACACAGAAAAGTGGCTTCTTCCCAGAACGCGCACAAACTACGGCCAACAAATGTTAAAATATATAATACCCTACACGCTGAACAGTAATATAACTTTTTTTGATGGTCCCAAAATAAATAAGCTTGATCTAATTCAACAATGTTTAAGCAGAATTTCTGAACGGTAGAAGATAGCAGCGAGTTCTCACGTGGCGTGCTACACTGCTTTACTTTTATTTGTCCAAAAAGACCTGTCGGATTTGCCTTTGAGTTCCATATATGTGCCAGCGTGTTTTTGTCCTCTTTTTTTTTACGTTGTTCACGGCGTTGTGTGAACGTCTGGTTCTTCCGGTTTTTTTTGTTGTTATTTTGACGGCATTTGCAACGAAAGGAGCAAATACGCGGCCAATTAAGCTTTTTTGTCAATTGTTTTCAACGAAAGTAAGTTGTAATAAATTGTCGTTTTCCCTGCAGGTATGCATGCGTGCATTGGACTTTTGTGCACATGTCATACACCTGTATCCGTGTTTATGCCGGTGTGTATATGATCACGTTTGGTGAAATTTTTTCGCGTGTACATGTGTTTATACTATGTAAGTGTACTGTGTTGTTATATTTACGTTTGTGCGTATGAAATTATTTCTGTTAGTTTGTTGTTGTTCTTGGTCACACCGTTTTTGGGAACATTTTTTTTTCTTCTCTCTATCTCCTTTCCTATTTTTTCGAGCCTGCAAGTGTCTTGTGTGCTGCCGCTTCCACCTTGTGTGTAGGGCCTCAGGCCTCGTCAAGTTGCTGAATGAGCAGCTTTTTGTCTGAGGTCAGTTTTTCCACTGAGGAAAATAAAAAAAAAACTTTTCTGATTCTGATTATGATTCTGAAATGAAATCGAGGCAAAGGTGCAGAGAGGCGTCCTCATTTGAGGGGACCGAATCGACAGCCATTTCCATCAAGAGCAACAGATCTTCAAGGCCGGAGCTAGCCATGGCTGTCTCCCAAATCTCTATGGAAACGTGGAGGTTGGGTGGATCTACGGTACACTTGTCGCAGACGCCGCCTATGTGTATGAGGTTCCCAGGCTCTCCACAGAAGCGACGAAATGGAGAGAGTTGTGTCCCGTCAAAGAGGTGGAGTCTGGTGGTGTGTGGGAAGGCGTATGCCCGAAGGGCGCGGAGTAATCTTTCCTGGTTAATCGGTAGCGATTTGTGCGGGGAGGAATACGTTCTACGGAAGAGGCTATAGTGCTGAGTAACTTCCTGGTCTGTGACTGCAGGATGCATGCACTCGGGGCCGGCTTCATCAGCGCTGGCTAAGCGGGTCAAATATCGAGCCACGAGGTTGGTGATCTGGTATGCCGGGGATGCCAGTATGAGCTGGTGCCCATACAATCATGACTCTCTCGTTGGTGGTCTCCGATTGATCATTGGAAGTGTTGTAACATGCAATCGATTGTTGGCAAAGTTAGGCCATGCCTGCTGAGAGTCTGTTATGAGAGTTTTGACGCCGCTTACTCAGCTTCAAGGGGGCTGTGTTGGGGGGTTGAGATGCTACATTCATGGGAGGCTGCAGAACGGTAGCAGAAAGAAAGAGAAGGTATTGAAGAATGCTGTCGCGCGTCTCTTGCATTAAACCAGTTGATCGTTCCTCCCTTTTTTTCTTTCAGTTTAGTTTCTTTCCAACCATCTCCCCTCATATATATACACGGTTTGAAAACATTTTGATGAATATAAAATATGCATTAGGCAATTAGTTATTAACTTTAGTGCGAGATGTCCATTTTAATATAGAAACAACATAACAGCGCCATACGGGAATAAAGAAAGACCTTTTATAGCATTCAGGTAGTCGTCATATAACTTTGCAGCTACTTTGTGCTTGACAAAATTTCCTGATTGGTCCAGAAGGAAAACGCTGCAAAATGTCCAAATGCCAAGGACCCCAAAGATATCATGTGTGGTCCGACCGTCTAATCCGCCTAAACTGACCCGCTAAGTCATGTAATCCAAATTATCAACGCAGCAGTCCAAGTAATTCACATTAGCTCATTCGCTCACCTAAATAATCCAGCCCAGTCTACCTGCTAACCCGCATTAGTCGACTTTAATCCATCTGCTTCTTAAGTTTAAGGTTGAGGAGATTCAAGATAACATGAAAATGCTATCAAATATACTCTAAAAGTGGAAATTAGGATCCCCCATTTTTTATATCTCATGTTCTCTTAGAACACTAACGAAAGGACACAACGGCACTGTATACAAGAAAAAGTGACGTTAACTTTGAGAACTACGAGTGTGTGTGTCTCAGTGCTTTTTCTATATAACTGTCCATTCAAACTAAAATAAGGGGAAGATACGGATTTGGAGAACTTTACATAAAATTTAGGATTAATAGTTAGAAGAGAATATGATGGGCCTTGGGAACTGCAGACTATGCAAAATATTTCAGGGTGCTGTCTGGCGAGTGGCAAAATATCTTCAGACGCAAGGTAGGGTACCGAAATGGAAAACTAGAAATCATATTTTTGAGACCCCGGAACTGGTTCGGAATAACGGTTCCTTCGATTCGTTCCGTTTCGGGTTCAGTTCCAAAATGGCGTAAAAAATGCGGTTCCGGTTCAGTTCAGGCTCCGGGCAAAAATTCGGGTTCGGTTCTGGTTTTCGGTTCGGTTCTGGTTCCGGTTCGACACCGTGGTTATAAGCAGTATCATTGTTAATAATCAGTGCACAAACATACTGTTAGAAAACAGTAACTACCAATACAACGTCAGAAATACAACGTGATCACTATTTTAAAAAAAAGAAGTAAGGCCGCGAACTTTTCCATTGTACACAAATGATCGTACTGCGATCACAAGGAAAAGGAAATAAAAAAGTACGTTTCTAGTGCAGGGGGCACTCTTGGGTATATAACAACAGAAAATAGTTTTTCAGTTTGTTACACAAGTTATGATAATTTCTCAGGTCAACAGGGATTTTATTCCACACTTTCGCACCAACGTACTGTATAAGTCGCTCACCATATACATTATGAGTAAGGGGAGGATTGAAATTGTTGAGGCTGAAATTCCTTGAGTGCCGTAATGGACTGTTAAATAAGGAGACATGAAATGGATGATTGTTTCTTACTGTGCTGTATGTGATTCGAGCCGTTTTATCGTCACGCATGTGATCAAAAGTTAATAGTCGAAGCTGAGTAAACAAAGGCTTACTGTGGTCATTGTATTTGGAGAAATTCCTAATTCTAATCACAGGTTTTTGCAATCTTCTGGTGGGGTAAAGGTACGTGGTGAACGGCCAGCCCCAGGACTCTAAACAATATGTCAGGTGACTGCTGATAGAGGCAGTCGCCCCATGTTAACCTTTATGTTAATAAAGGAGTCAATAAAACCTCATTGTGCCAAAAAAGGCAAGGAAATTTCTTTATTAATAATTATGGAAACACCAGCGCATATAGTTTACAGGAAAGTTTTACAAAACACGCGGCATGCGTTTTTGTGACTTTTCAACATGCGATTTCAATGTTGGCATAGGAGCACATTAGAGGTCCACCGAAACCCTATAAGTCACATAGGCTTTCCTATGGAGATAGGTGATTCAGGTGCACATAGGGATCGACGGATGCATACAGGGTACAGTTACCCCATCTGTCGGACAGTTAGCTTTACCAGTATTCGAAACCGTCGAGACGAGGAGGAATAGTACCTATGTAGACTGGGCAGGTGTCTCTTGAGTACTCGGGGGACTTGGTGGGTGTTAGCCGGGGGCTGGTTGTGAAAGGGGTCCAGAGATTAGGCGTCGTCACTCCGTCGCAGGTTCTCCCTGTTCTTCGATGTCGGAGCTCAGATGGTTGGAACCTATAGTGGGGTCCGCTGAATTGCAATTGGAACCGTCTGACGCCCATCCTGAGTTTTCAGGCATATTTTAGGAGTCAGACATCTAAGGATTAGAACAAAAACCTCGCTGTCCCCATTCCCACCCACTTTCCCATAACCCATCCTTTATTACCACCATCCGCATCCCTCATCCCAACCTTTCCTGCTACCGTCCCAGGGGAGATCAGGGGAGTCTCCCCGGGCCCGCTCTCCTGGCTGTGGTGTCGCTGTGTAGCATTTTTCCCTTTTATTTTCCACTTCGGTGGGTATTTCCTTCTCTTCAAAGCTCTAGTTGACCTCGGTCCAGTTTGTTTATTTTGAATTGGCGTCACCCGTAATACGTATGTGGTACGGGTTGGGCTTTTATTTTATATTATAGCCCTTTAGCTTTATGTCAAACTTCTTCCCTCTTGTTTTTAGCATACATAGTATACAACTACCCCAACTTTTCCCATTTTTTTGTTTAATGTTGCCTGAAAGCTGTCTGAAATTCCCTTTTCCGCGGCGGCAGCTTTTCTGGTGAGGGCGAAAAGCAAAAACGCCAGTGTGTGCGAGATTTCGGCGCACGTTAAAGACCCCCAGGTGGCCAAAATGAATCCTGAGCTCTCCACTACGGCACGCCTCATCGCCTGCTTTGCCTTGGTGCGTTTAACCCTACAATCAATAGAAATACGCTTTTAGTGTGAGCGATGCTACACATAGCGAAAGAGGTCGATCTATCAATGATCGGTTGCAAAAAAAGTGGGTGCGCATCTTTTTTCCAGCAGCACCTGCCTTTGTTGCTCTTACTTTGTCGCAGCTTAGCGCTGATCAATCCGCACAGTGCAAAATAGCCGCAATTACTCCCAGCGCAAAAGGATAAACTGCAACAGTGGTTGCAGTCCCGGAGAGATTTCTGGGCGTCTTTTCGTATTTCGGGCCGCACATGGCTTCGTCGCAGTTTAGGCAGGCACCGAATCGCCGCCGTAGCAAGGGAGTGCTCATCGACGCAATCCTTGCAACGACCCTCTTCGCGCCGCGCCCCTGGGAGCGTTTGTACAACCAGCGTGCGCCATAAGAGAGTGCAACTTCAGGCGGCCAGCTTCATTGCAGTACTGGTTTGTTGTCACGCAAAGGTCGCCAATGCTGGACAGGGAAGTTTATACGAATGAAACTTTTCCAAACCACTAAATCTGGAAACGCACATGTGAACATCGTGCGTTTATTTTTTATTTTTAAGCCAAAAGACGCAAATGACAAGATCTCAATTCTTAAGCAAGGATCTAAGCTGAAAGATTCAGATTCTCCATTGGTGAAGATTTCTCCCGTAGAGTGCGAGACGTCAGACGTAAACTGTGGGCAAGTTCGAAACCGAACCGCGACAAAAAAGAAAAAGTGTTGTTAGTTTTCGACAAACTATTCATCAATGGCAACGTTTACACTTGGGATACCGAAAAAGATGAACGCATAATTCTACGAAAAAACTACGAACGAAAGCCAAATCGTCCAGTGACGAGGCAACAAACACAGGCGCTAAACCACGCATCGTGAACAAAAATATTCCCCCAAGGCCAATCAACCAAAAACCAGGAGCACCCCCAACACTAATGCGAACCCAACCAAAGAAAAGCAACTGCGCCTGCTGAACCTGAATGCTCGTAGTCTAAAAATAAAACTGACCAGCTTAAAATTACCTTGCTTCAACATGACCCGCTCATTGTCGTAGTGACAGAAACTTGGCTCCAAAGCGACATAACAGATGATAGCGTCTTCTCCGCATCGTATCATACAATACGTAAAAACAGGGCTTCCAGAGGCGGGGGCGTGGCCGTTGTTTTAAAGAACAACATACAGGCCGTTTTGTTGCCTGATATCGGCGAACTTGAGTGCTTGTGCTTGAATGCTTGAATGAAGGTTTGGTGTTGGGGGCACTCTTTCGTTCTTTACGCGCTTTACAGGCCTCCTGATTCCTCGTCGAAATATTGAATGAAACTTTGAGAGCACATGTAACAATATCTGAATAGCAAAATTTTTCTGATTGGAGATTTTAACCTTCCGAGATTGACTGAAAACGGTTGATGGCTGGTTCAGAATTTTTGAAACACACAAACATAGTGTTTGATATCATGCTTACACAACCTAATAGAAGTTGTAAATGAACCAACTCGTGTACAGGGCCCCTGTAGTTCTCTTTTGGATCTTGTATTCATTCCCCGCAATTTTGACAAATATTCTGTTGCAATAGAACCAGGAATATCTGACCACCACTTAGTATGCGTTACTGTACCCCTTCTAAAGTTAAGCTCCCAAGATTAGTCCACGACGCGGTGTTTCAAAGATTACTCACGAGCCAACGACAAATCTGTGCTTGAACATATAGAAATATGTCTTGCTAATTTCGATGGTGATTACGTTCGCAACCTATGGGACCGGTCTAAGGACATGTGCCATTACTGCCTTGACAACTTCATACCGAGCAAGCGCAAAAAAATTCACAAGCGTACACCTTGGATAACACGTAAAATCATTCACTTGAAACGCAAACTCAAAAGATTAAAGAAGAAGAATGCACAGCCTGACTTCATCATAGAGATTAAAAATGCTTTGTACACAGTGCGCTGCTCAAAGGACTACTACTTTAAAACACTCCTGCCAAACTTCATGAAAAATGATCCTGATAAATTTTGGCATTACATTACTGACAAAAAACAGCCTGTAAGGGAAATGAAAGTCGATGTTGACCTAATTTCTGACTCTGGAATCATTGCTAACATTTTAATCATTATTTTCACAGTGTGTTTTCTCCTGCGCGAACGTGTCCACTGTTAATATCGGAACCTGGCATTTATGACGCTGATTTTGCATCTTACTCTGGTGTACTCTCTATGCTGTTAAATTTGAAAACCGAGTCTTCTTGTGGTGCACACCAAATTCCATTGATTGATTGTAGGGTTTAACGCGCCGACGCAACGCAGGCGATGAGGCGCACCGTAGTGGAGGGCTCCGGATTAATTTTGACCACCTGGGAATCTTTAACGTGCGCCGAAATCTCGTCCACACGGGCATTTTTACTTTTCGCCTCCATCAGAAAAGCGGCCGCCGCGGCCGGGAAACGAACCCGCGACCTCGTGCTCAGCAGCGCAACGCCTTAGCCACTGAGCCACCGCGGCGGGTGGCTCAGTGGCTAAACTTCTTTTTAGGCAGATATGCCGAACTGCTTGCTAAGTTTCTGGTTGTAATATTTCGCACTTCTTTGTCCACTGGGAAGCTACCGAGTGACTGGAAGATGGCTCTGATTGTTCCTGTTTTTAAAAAAGGTGACCGGTCCAGCTTTCAAAATTACTGTCCAATATCTTTAACGTGTAAATGCTGCGAGATCATTGGACATATTATTTCCAAACAGATTTTTGAATTTCTAGACAAAAATGTCGTACTAACAAATTTTCAACATGGTTTGAGAAAAGGTTATTCCACGGTAACCCAATTGGTGACAATAATTCATTCGTTTGCAGCGTGTCTTGACAGCAATGGCCAAATTGATGCTATATTTTTAGATTTCAGAAAAACTTTCGACATGGTACCACATGACAAATTATTAGTAAAACTTAAAAACATTCACATTCCGGATATTTTTGTTTCTTGGATTGCGGCCTACCTATCCAACCGCCAACAGCTTGTAAAAACTAACGAAGAACACTCTCGGTGTCTTCCTGTCACCTCTGGGGTTCCACAAGGTAGTGTTTTCGGACCATTGCTTATTTTGTTCTATATTAACGATTTAGTAACTGTTGTTGACCCTACTGTTCAAATTCGATTGTTCGCTAACGACTGTGTTTTGTTTCGGGAAGTCACAAGTACTAATGATCAGAACGAACTCGAGAAAAACATTGAAAACGTGCGTAAGTGGTTTGTAGAATAGGGAGTGGAATTAAATTTGGAAAAAAGTGTATATATTTGTGTAACAAGAAAGAAAACCCCCAGTGAACACGTGTATAAATTACGATCGTCTTCACTCACACAGGTTGACAGCTATAAGTACATCGGATTTACATTAACAAACAACTTATCATGGAACTTGCACATAGATAACATTTGTGCGTCTGCCTTTCGGAAATTATGCTTCCTAAGATATAAGCTCGGAAATTCCCCACCAAACGTTAAGCTTCTTAGTTATTTTTCTTTCATTAGGCCGAAGCTGGAGTATGCGAGTATCGTGTGAGACCCCCATACTAAACAAAACATTAAGGAAGTAGAAAGGATTCAGCGGAAGGCCATTCGGTTTGTTTATTCTAGGTTTTTGCGAGCGGACTCCCCCACAGACCTAATGCTAGCTAATAATATTCCTTCCCTTCAGGATAGTGGAGTGGGACCCGGAGCCCCTCCTCACGTACGGGGAGGTGCTGGAGTGGTACCGGCTCGGCCGGCGCACTGCTCCGGCGCCCCACCCGGAACTAACACGACAGCAGGCAGTGCTACTACGCCAACTACAAACACAGTCAGTGATCACGCCGGCGCTCGCGCGTCACGTGTGCCCGGACGTGTACGCCAGTGACGTGTGTAGTGTGTGCGGGCAACATCGCGCAACTCTGGCCCACATCCTGTGGGACTGTGCAGTGCACCCCGTGGAAGCTGCCGACCTCTACGGCCGGCTGCCGGACACCATAACGAGTGCCGTCTATTCGACGGACCTGAACGCACAAACTCTAGCCGTCCAGCAGCTCGAGGCTGCTCTCGCCAGGCAGAAGCGGAGCGAGTCGCAGACGGGAGGGAAGGGGACGAACTCCCGAATACCTTTCGCGCACCGCTCACGCCGACACCGAGGACGTCGTGAACGTGGGTGGGATGTGGAGGCTCTGCGCATCCCGACCTCCCACTCCCTGCTGGCCTCAAATAAAGTCTTTCTCTCTCTCTCTCTCTCTAGTAGAAAGATGTTCCGCCTTGATTTTCTGTCTCTTTTATATAATCGCAAACGTGCCCTTGAACCAACCCCTTTTCTTTCTCCATTAAACACAAGACCGACAAGACATCACCAACAAAACGCACTAACTCCGTACTTCGCGAGAATGGACACGTTTAAATTTTCGTTTTTTCCACGCACAATTTCAGACTGGAACCATATAACCGACTGAAGTACTTGCGATACTGGGTAACTGTGCATTGTTTTTTGTGTATGTTTTATTGTATTGCTCTTTGAATTGTACCATGCCCTCCTGCTTGGACCGAAGTGTGGTCCGCCGTATGCATGAAATATTAAAAAAAATAAAAAATTATCAACTGGTGCTCTTTTAATTAAATATACATGGCTGCTTGATGTTCGCAATAGCAATTTAAAAATACCCGTTCAAAACAATGTAGACAAAAAAGTAGAAAACCCGATCGTGCGTGCGCCTAGACCACGTGGGTGCATTCCGAGAAGTCAGAGGCTCCAGTAGATGACGGGTGAGGAATGGGGACAGGGAAATTTGAAACACGCGGAAAATTTGAAGGACGGAAGGAGATAGCGCCGTCGTATGTCTCCTCTTCTTGTGTCTTTTTTTAGCGCTATTTCACTATGAATCATTGATTTGAATTCAAACCTCCTGGCCTAGCAAACACTAGTTCGATCAAAGACAAAATATGACGCAGTAATCTGGAAATGTCCTCAGTGGTATTTTGCAAGCGAACTTGAAGCGCTCAAATATAAAGCTGTCCGCATTATTTTCAGGAACTGACTACAACAGAATTGAAAAAAATCCTTCAACTTAACTACTCTGAAAAACACCGCCTACGCATTCTTTTAACGGAATTTCATAAGCTTTACCAGATCCACTTTTCTATCGCTGCGCCACGTGTAGCACCCGCTAATGGCATTTTTTCTCGTACAGATCATGCATTCAGAGTACAGCTATTATTCGCGCGCAATAACCTGATTTTCTTCTCGCCGCTCTTTCAATTCACCACTAGAATAGCCTCTATAGTAACATCGTCCTCCTTGTCGGCCACGACTCATTCATTGAAGAAATATGAAAACGGAAGTTTACGCTCCGCGCGCTTTTCGATGCTACGTTTTGTGACGTCACAAAGGTTGTGAACGGCGCGAGTTCATTGGAGAAGCATCTGTAAATTATTTCCTCAAATAAACAGTTCCGAAGTGGATGAGCACACAAAAAAAATGTATATCAGAACTTTGTGTGAGCTGATCTAATAAAAAAAAAAACACAGATTACAGCTCTTATACATTGCGAGACACGCTGCTTGCCTGGCACCTCAGAGTCGGCCATCATGTTTTAAGTTTCGTTTTGGAAAAGCATGGTTCCGCAATGAGCGAAGTCACATGCTGGCTTCCTTCTTGAACTTCGTGGCTCTTGCAAAGCAGGGTGAAAGGGTTCTGACGAATTGTGTTTACCCAAAACCTAACTGAAATGTAAGATAGCTCAAAGCGGTTTTTGTATGCAAGGAATTAGAGAAATTGTGAACATTCGAAGGTGTTGAATATCAGAAGGGAATGCGCCATGCTCCCGACCACTATGTGATAGAAATGAAAGCGAAAGAGTGTGCTAGTAGCGCTGCGCTAGCGCTGGGCCCGTGGGTTAATGATGACAAAGCAAAAGCTATATCTACAAAAAATTCGGAACGATAGTGAGAACTGTCGATTCTTCTCTGCTCTCAGCAGTAACGTTTGGCCATATGCCAGATTTTCGCTTGCTTTGATACCCTTATGTCTCTATCCCTAGAGGAGAGATATAGAGGAGAAATTTTATGAACCGTCACAGAATATGCATTCTTCAAGCAGAAACAAAATTTTTAGAAAATTACTCATCTGCACAGGTTTTCAGAAAAACCATACCTTATAAAAAGAAAATTAAAAGGCATGTGTGGGTGTTACTGCCAACTTGGAAGTGATTCTCCTAAAGTCACCAAATGTTTGTCGCGTTTTTGCTAGAATTCAAGCGATGGGAAGCGAAGCCTCTGTTATGCGGCATGCGTAATTGCCCCATTAGCAACATTTTCTGTCTGTTTTCTCACTTTGTGCCATCCGTGACAAAGATATGCGTTCTGTTGCCTCCTAAAAATGCCTCTCTCGAGCTCGCCTTAGGTACGCAAAACTCGAGGCTCTTTGTTACGTAGCAAGTGCTGAAGGTCTCCTACATCCGTGCGAAGCTTGCGTTGTTATAGTTCGCCCAAAAGAGTATTCTTGCTCTTCTCTAAGCTATCAGATATGCAGCGACTACAAGCTTATGCGCAGCAAAGATACAGGCCTTGATACAAAGCATTTGCTGCCTCTAACTTAAAGTTGCCTTCAAAACAGAATCGTAGCTTTGTTCAATAACTGACTGCCTTTTCCCGATAATAATAATACCGATTGAATAGCAAGCTTGCGTAAAATTATGGAAATATAAAAAAAAACATCAAAGGCTGTCGACTCCCTGGCCACTTTTTGGCGATTTTTTTTGTGACGCCTGAGAGTATTGCTTGCGCGAGTGGTGGCGGCCGCCAAAGTAAACAAATTTCCAAATGCAATTACTTTTTGATTGTAGTCAGAGATCTAGCTCTATTTTTGTCTAACTTTCTAACTTCAATGCTAACTTGGAGTAAACACGTCTATAGCTGTAGTTTTAAAGCTGGCCTGTATTACATTACTCCTCCGTATATTACGTTATTGTTGAGCGAAATTTCAGTCTCAGTATTTCTTTCATCTAAAACGTCTTTCAAAAACGTTTTTTATAACCTGAAGCAAACTTAGTGTATTACAGAAAGCTATTTCTTCCAAATTGTGCACAATCGTATTTTGTCTTCATGAAACCTTTACATACAGATTGAATAATGCAACGCCTTTTGAGAAGTTGCGAAACTGGGGCGGTCTCTTCTGTTGTGTTTATTTAATTTGCAGGTGTTCTGAAAAGTGTACAGGTGAGCAAACTTGTGTTACTATTTAGCTTTACTAAAAGTGTTTACAAACACCTTATCTCCACTCGTTGATGCATTAGATATATTCGGCTGGGGAGAGCTAAAAAAAAGCAGCAAGCTATCAAAGGCCTGATCTAACGACAATAACCATACTTTTATTTGGTTGTACGCCACAAAAGGATCTTGGTGCTGACTGAATGATTAGTGTAGTTTTTGGGGAGTAAAAAATTAAGCCGGCCTTATAACCAGCTTTTCACCTTTTCACAAAACGCAAGACCAGGAAAAACACTAGTTCTGTAAAATGGGACGGCGTTCATGCCTCTTTAGCATTTTTCAGTTACAATGGAAGCACATTATGAGAGCCCACTTTAAGGTGAACCACTATCATGTGCGTTACGTGTTCTTGTGTGCATGCCTTAAATATCACTTATTGCATGAGGATGCTAACACAAGTGTAACGCAAAGCTTTATGTAGACTTAATATCCACTTTGTGCTTTTGGAACTTTAGTTCTCAGTAGTGAATTTCTGCCGTCTTGGTGCTTTTGTGCAGGTTTACTTCAGCAGTAGCATATACGTTTAAACCGATGAATGGAGGTCCCTGAAGAGTATTTAAGAAGCCTCAGTTGTCTCGAAAGGTGCGACGCCTTTGGACGGAAGTTATCCTGTGGCATTGGAATGTGATGGGTAATCCCGCGTCCACTTCATGAAAATATAGGGCTCCATAACTGTTACCCAGAAACCAATAACATGTGCCAAAGTATGTGTAAGCAATCCGCTGTGTGTAGTTGTATATCCTCAATCGCAGCATGGATTTCTGATTCCTTGAAAGATTTCGCAAAGTTCCGTCCATTGTTCGTCACGGTGGCAACAAGGTTGTTTGTTTTGTGGTTGGCGTTTGCGTAGACATACAAAAGCAAGTCCCACACACGGTCTTATGAATGCATTCCAGTGAAGGGTTTGCAGACCTGCAGGAGCTGCAGACCTCCGTTCAAGAGTGTCGGAGTCAATCTAAAGGTGATAGGCCGAAATTGAATTCAAACATAGTATTCAGCGTATAAATTGTGAAATAAGGTATTCGAGATTTAAAAAAGTACAATAACCTTTTGAATACTGAATTTTGTGCATTTTGCGCACCATCAAATTGCGCGAAAACGTGCGGGTACCGTTTAATGTACAAAATGGCGTACAAAATGTGGTATATTACCTTACCCAGTTTGCTACCCCGCCCATGGAGCTCTTCATGGTAGCGGACAATACATACGCCGTGGTACAAATACTCGTCGTAGCTAGTAGTTCACATTCACGCCTGCCTATAGCTTTTAGGTAAATGCATCGACCATCCTTCCGGACGCACTCGTGGCATCAGCGGGACTTCAGGGCATGTCCCTGAAGATACGCGACATTCACCGCTACTTGTATGTACAGTAATAAAACGTAAAGCAGTTCTAGAAACAACGACAACGACAAAAAAGCTGATGTAACACCCATTTCACAGAGTGCTGATATGCGTCCTCATCAATGAATTTCAGCGGCAGCATAGACTCTACATCAAGTTCTTGCAAAGTTCATCGAACTTATTTTGCTCTTTGTTCATTTTAGTGGCATTGAAATTATTGTACAGCCATGGGTGTTCGTGTAGCTGTTTTGAACACTCGCTGTCTTTTGTTTTGTCACGCCCGTAACTACGCTTCCGGGGACTAGTGAGGTTCTTAATCAAGTCTCCGCTTGGATGTATCCTCTGAAATTAAACAAATCAGAAGCGTAGGACAAAAATGTATATTACAAAGGAAGACAAGCACGTACAAGACAAGAAATATTATTGCAGAGTCCATAAACAAAAGAGCATGCTTACGTTAACACTTACTTTACATGCGTACATATAAAAGCTGAAGTGGCAAAGTGCCAACGTCAAGGCTGCAGCAGTTTAAGTGAGAGCTTCAACGATAAAAGTAAAAACTGTCTATGAGTGAAAGTACAAGCTCAGAAGGGCAGCAAACGAATCCCTCGCGAGCAACTGAGCACCCCCCTCCCATTGTCGTCGTTGAAAATGAAGATTACAAATTTGCTTAAAAATCCAAACTGCCTCGACTGTGACGGAATGCCGTAATTGGATGGACGTCGTCTTCATAACGCTAGGAACCCACGTTTGATGCCAACCTTGGGAAGCGTTTTTTTCTTGTGTCCTCATCACAACGAACATCGTCATGTGCCCTCCCACTGTGTAAAGTTGGGGTTGCCTGCAGTGCGTTTGTTCATTTGTTTTCGTAACGGTATATACGTTATGGCGAAAAATAGGGTAAAAAGTTACACTCTACAACGTGACCCTGTCCTACAGTCTTCACAGAGGCAGGATAACAGCGGGTTGAAAATTAAATATTAGTGCCTGTAAGGTCCACTTATGAGATTAGCGGCCAGGTGCCCGGACTGCGCGTGGGAACCCGCCATTCTGTCTGGTGGCCCTGCATGCACTGTAGACTCTATGCTGCAGCCTTCGCCAATTCGTCACGGCGAGCACGGGAGACGGATTGTTTGGCCCACCGCATACCAGGGATAATCCCCCATTGAGAAAGCCGACAGCGCCGCCGGATTCCGGGAACCGTCTGCGTGACGTGCGGAGGTGGTGGGATTACCCTGCGTCGAAGCGCGCGCCGCGCAAGACACCATTGTTAACGCGCCGCCGCCGGCACAGTACATTGTCGCCGCCTCTCGCTCCCACCCCGCGGGGTCGCACGCACCAGCTCGTCTGCGAGCGTGCCGTTGACCCAAAGATGGCGGCGCCTCATTGAATATTCTGTTGCATGCTGAGTGACAGCTGTCAACGTGAATTTGGACACTCCCTTACGCGTGTACGAACGCTACAGGGGCGTTCCCGAGGGAGGGTGATCTCGAGGTTTTATAAGGCCGAACTTGGCCGTTGGAAATCGTTCTTGTCTGAGCGCCGAGCTGGGCAGTTCCCGGCGGGGCAAGGAGTCTCCACCGTGGAAGCTAGGTTGGGATTTGTGAGCCCCCTAGGCTAGAGGTTAAGATCGCGTCGGAGGTTTAGGGTGCAGCGCCGTACCGGGCAACTAGACGGATCTCGCGGCTAGACAGTGTCTCTGCCGTCGTTTCTCGAGCGGTTTGTGTACGGTCCGAGAATAGGAGAGTTAGACGAAGTTGAGGAGCTCGAGTGATTTCTGCGCACTCGGAGCTGGAGTCTAGCTGAAGTGCGAAGTCTTTTATTCATTACTCATGTACCCAGTTTTCCTACTGTAAATAGCTGTATATAAACTCGTCGTTTCATTTAATCAACCCAAACGCATCTAGTTCATCGATTCGACCACCGTCTCCAAGAACTTCAACACCATCGCCCTGCCAGCCTCCTGCAAATCAACCAGAGCCCGGGCGATTGGGTTCCTGATCGACACCGGACTTCGGGAAAACGAACTACAGGACCATCTTTACTGGCGCAGCCGACAGGATTTGGCAGAGGAAATCACCAGGCCACAACCAGGGGCAGCAAGCAGACGCAAGCCCGCCTTCATCGGCGGCGGCCGAACTCCGCGCGGAGTGGAGCGGAAGAGCCAAGCCAGCGCACGGGGCCAACGACGCGGCAGCCGACCTCCGAAGGTGCGGGTGAGTGGGTTTTCTTGGGCTTCGTTGTGGCGGTGTAGGCTGAGTCTGGGGTTGCATGGTAGTCACTCGGAGCATGCTGGCGAACATGGCGGAAGGTGACGGAAATGGTCAGACGCAGGAGACGCCACCTCAAGCAGGAACAGAGGCTGGAGGGGTGGTCCAAGCGGAGTCCGAAACAATATTTATTAGACAAATGGAATTTGAGTCTCAAGAGCGAGAGGAGGAAAGAGCGCGAGAGGCGGCGGAGCGAGAGAAAAGAAAGGCGCGAGAATCGAAGGAGCGCATGCAAAAACTGAAGCTCGAATCTGAAGAGCGGTTGCGAAGGTATGAGTTGGAGCTGGAGCGGAGAAGGCAAGCGCCCTTGCGCTCGGACACGCGCGAGCAGAAACAATGGGGCACAGACCCAGCGAGTTTTATAGCGACAGCGAAGTTGAATGGTTCCGGCCAAGGTTTGGAAGTTGAACATTGAGATGACAAAGCAATCAGCCGTGACTCCCTACACGAGGCTGGCATTTCCGCCGATGTGGAACGCGTGGAGATGGACATTGGGATGAGGAGTGACGAGGAAAGCGCGTCCGATGATAGCGTAGAGTGGTGTAATGAAGTGATGCTCGAACATGACGAGCAGCCTCGCAGGCAGAGTTTGGGGATGGAGCTGCAGCGCATAAGGCAGAACCCGTCGAGCAGGCCCAGTTATGCACTGACAGCACAGTTGAGTGGGGGCAGCCCGTTTGTCAATTTGGAGCCGCGGGAGAACGAGATAAGACGCCGTGGCTGCGCACGGGAAGCGAGCGGCTCAGCCGGGAACAACTGCACGGAAAGGGAAGCGAGCACGCGGAGCATCCCAGCGAGCGCGTCCGGTGTGGGAGCAGAGTCAAGGGGTAGCCCCGCTGTCGTGGGTGTAGGGCCGCCAGCTGCTTTTGCACCGGCCACTGCGCTAATGCATGCTGAACTCGCTGGCGCGGGCAGTACCCAAATTCTAATCGGTGGACCGGAGGCGGCTGGAGTCACACAGGAAAGTCTTGGGGCCCGCCGCGCTCCCAATTACACTCGAAAGTTGCACGAGAAAGCGAACTCCGTGTCGGGCGTTCAGGAGCTCGCCCAGAAGAGAAAGGAGATAGAAGACGAGAAGGCATGTGACGAGACGGAGCGAAAAGGAGACGGAGTTGACAATCAGGCTGAGGAAAAGAAGGAGTTAAAGGCGGAGAAGAGAGCTGAGAAGGTAGACTGGGTTGAACATGTAGAAAATTGAAGAGCAAGTGAGAGAGACCGCGAGAAGACGAAGGGTAAGGAGCCCAAAGCATTTGAAGAGGGTAGGAACGATATGGAGATGTCGCGTGGGCTTGGCAGTCTTGATGGTGAGAGTGTAACCGAGGAGGTTGATGGAGAACACCAAAACAGACAGCGCCGCCGGATTCCGGGAACCGTCTGCGTGACGTGCGAAGGTGGTGGGATAACCGGCGTCGAAGCGCGCGCTGCGCAAGACACCATTGTTAACGCGCCGCGGCCAGCACAATGCATTGTCACCGCCTTTCGCTCCCACCTGGCACGCACGCACCTGCTCGTCTGCGAGCGTGCCGTTGACCCAAAGATGGCGGCGCCTCATCGAATATTCCAAGGCGTGCTCAGTGACAGCTGTCTACGTGAATTTGGACACTCCCTTACGCGTGTACGAACGCTACAGGGGCGTTCCCGAGAGAAGGTGATCTCGAGGTTTTATAAGGCCGAACTTGGCCGTTGGAAATCGTTCTTGTCTGAGCGTCGAGTTGGGCAGTTCCCGGCGGGGCAAGGAGTCTCGACCGTTGAAGCTAAGTTGGGATTTGTGAGCCCCCTAGGCTAGAGGTTAAGGTCGCGTTGGAGGTTTAGGGTGCAGCGGCGTACCGGGCAACTAGACGGATCTTGCGGCGAGACAGAGTCTCGGCCGTCATTTCTCGAGCGGTTTGTGTACGCTCCGAGAATAGGAGAGTTAGACGAAGTTGAGGAGCTGGAGTGATTTGTGCGCACTCGGAGCTAGCGTCTAGCTGAAGTTCGTTTCAATTAATCAACCCCAACGCCTCGAGTTCGTCGATTCGGCCACCATCTCCAAGAACTTCAACACCATTGCCATGCCAGCCTCCTGCCACATCAACCGGAGCCTGGGCGATTGGATTCCTGATCGACACCATACTTCGGAGAAACGAACTACAGGACCATCTTTACTGTGCCCTTCCAATATGTGGAGATGGATGACCTGCGAATCTGGATGCAGTCGAATGCACGAAAGAAATCACGTTTTAGAATCGACTGCATCTTATTCACTCGCCTTGTCCCTCCTACGGCGTTGTCCGTCCACACGCCTCCCCCTACACTATAAAAAAAATAATAGTTAGCGGCTCCCGGTTCCGATCCCACGACCCTCTGGGCGGAACGCGAGGTACATGGTGCTCTTCCAACTGTGCCACAAAACGGAGACAGAATCAAATGCTACGAACGCGCCGCATATCTTTGACTCATTCAAACTACGTCAAGCAGCTACTGATACAACGCATGATGGGGCAATGATTAACACTTGCAATAAAAGAAAAGAATCTCCCACTTACGGAAACAATGATGGAGTAAAGGTTGTTGCGACAGCGTGGCCCCAAGCATACCACTTAGAGAGATTGACCAAGATTCGCCAATAAAACATAATAATAATCATAAAACATAATAATCATACGCGTTCCCGACACGTTTCACGGGAGTTCAGAATCAATCCAACGGAAACACCAAGTGAACCCCACGATGCGTCGCATCTACACAGGGTTCCCCTCGCGGGGAGGTGGGCGCAATTTTGTTTGTAATTTTCGATTGAGCATACTTCCCAGCCGTTAAGCTGAATGAAAGTTGGAAGTACTAGAGGTTTATTCTAGCGGAGAAATATGAGTCTGTCGGTTTCCCTCCCGCGTCGTAGGCATCTTACTGACTGTGTAGCCAAACCCCCATTCAGCTCGACCAGTGAAGACACCCGACAGGTCGTATTCGGCTGCCTTACGTCCAGGTATAATGTACCGCCAGCACAACGGACTTGTAATCAGTCAGGGTATGAAACCTATAGCTTCCCGTGAATGCCCCCTTTCCCCTCTCCACTCCCCGCACGTGCACGCATAAACCGGGAACCACTTATGTGCGCATGGAGGTCGCCATGAAGACAAAATGCAAGGTTGGTTCATCCAAAAGATTGCTCGATAATACTGACACCACTTTTGACGCAAACTTCGCTCAAATAAGCAGTTTAATTAAAAAAAGGAATGGCATTGCGACCCACTAGCTCATTTCCGAGACAGAACCTATGATGTCATACCAGCCAACTCTGCGATTGGCCGAGGCCGGAAAAAGCAAACGAAAATTAGAGAGAACGTATTGTATCGGGCATGCGCTGTGTGCCTAAACTTTATGACGACAGCGCCACACGCGCAGTGCTCTTGGTTGTTATCACGCTCTTGCCTATATAACGACATGCCAATAAACCCTCCACTCCCTCCACTCATTCTTGTTCCTGCCATCATGTAGTTGTCTCGATCCTTTACGAGCCGCACGTCGCTTACAATACATGGTGCCAGAAGTGGGGTCGGGGCAACGACAACGATGGAATTACTGAAGGCCCCGCCACCCTTGCAACTGACCGGCAACCTCTCCGAGCAATGAAAACACTTCAAATAGAAGTTTGACGTGTTTCTCGATGATGATGATGATGGTTGGATGTTGATGGCGCAAGGCCAACTGAGGCAAAGAGCGCCAAAACAATAGTCATATATGAGTGGTGAAACCTTAAACACTAAGTAAAGTCAGCAAAAACAAAAGTAAAATCACAAAACCACAATGAGCATGGCTGGTGTATAGGGCCAGATTTCATTATGCGTGATAGGAAATGAGGTTTAAAAACTTGATGTCTGAGAAATTCTCAAACACACGTTTCACGGAAACAATGGCATCGTCACCTAGAAAAAACGATGGATGTAGGTGAATATGTTGTCTGTAGAGTTCTCTGAAGTGTTTGTGTCGTGTTGTGTGAAGTGCCTTGCATGTGATTAGTACGTGCACTACGGATAGGGCCTCTCCGCACCTGCTGCACTGGGGTCTAAAAGATCCCGTCAGCAGATACGAGTGCGTTGCATGGGTGTGCCCTATCCGCAGCCTGCCCAAGGCGACTTCAGTGTATCTGTTGTGTGAGTCAGTTATGTAGCGTCCCAGTTGTGGTTTTATTACGTGTAGTTTGTTGTCTGTTTGTAGACTCTAGTGTAGTTGCCATCTGTTACGAAGCTGTCGTCTGATGTGTGCCTTTAGGTCGGTGTAAGGTACTGTTGTTATGTCAACTGTGGTCATGAGAGCAGCAGCACCAGCCGTGTGATCAGCGGTCTTATTGCCAGGAATCCCACAGTGACCTGGTACCCAGCATATGGTTGTTTCTAAATCTGAAGTATATGCAGTCATTATGACCTTTAAAAGAACATTAATTACTTAGTTTTTTGACGACCTTCCTGATGACAATGCCTGCACAACGCTTAGAGAATCTGTGTAGACGATGGACTTTGGAATCTTATGTTTGAGGATGTAATTTGAAACGAGTAAAATGCCATACGCTTCTTCCGTGTAAATACTGCTGTGAAAATTCATTGTTTTGATAACTCTCAAATTTGGTCCGTGCGCTGCACAAGGGACAGTAGAACCAGTTTTGGACGCGTCGCTATAGAATTCTGCGCACCTGTACTTGTCCTGCAGGAACAGGAAGTGCTGCAGAATTGCATTCCTGGGTACCCTATTTTTTTATACAAGAGTGAATGACAGGTCGCATGATACAGGACGAAGAAGCGATGGTGCGATGAAATTATGATTGGGTGTCTTGTGCGTGTCTGAAAGGGGGACATTGAGTGCAGAAGCCTCCTCCCTAACTCTGAAAGGGAACGGTAAGGGAATAGATGGCCTGTTTAAAAAGAGTTGTAAATTTGATCTATCGTTCATGATGGGATTAAAAGGATGGTTGGTCAGAGACACGATCTTGGATGCATACAACATGTCAACTTACTCCCGCTGATGCTCTAGGCACCATTTGTCGCACTCGAGATAAAGCCTTTCAACAGGGCTAGTGCGGAATGCGCCACATAAGAGGCGAAGGCCAAGATGCAGCACTGGGTCGAGCATTTTCAGTGCTGTTTTTGTAGCCGCCCATACACGACACTGCCGTAGTCGAGCCGAGACCCCACCAACGCTGTGTACAGGCGCAGCAGGAGTTGTTTGTCAGCCCCATAAGATTGATGTGAGAGGACCTTAAGAATATTCATTGTTTTTAAGCATTTCCATTTGAACTGTCTGATATGTGGGATGAATGTAAGTTTTTCGTCAAATAAAATACCTAAAAACTTGTGCTCCTTGTTCACAGGAATTGGCACATTCGCAAGAGTGATGTCTGGGTCCGGGTGGACGCCACGCCTCCTGGAGAACAGAACACAAGAGCTCTTCGCGGGATTAAGATTAAAGCCATTCTTGTCAGCCCAGCCGGCAAGTTTCTTGACGCCGAGCTGGACTTGATGTTCGCAGATGGACAAATTACACGATTTAAAGGATATCTGCACGTCATCTACATACATGAAATAAGAGATTGTAGGTGTTAGTGCCTTTCCAAGAGAGTTCATTTTTACTATGAAGAGAGTGCAGCTAAACACTCCACCTTGCGACACGCCATTTTCTTGCACGTGAACATTTGACAGTGCACAACCAACTCTGACGCGAAAGGATCTCTCCGACATATAACTACAAATGATGTTTAACATGTTGCCCGCAACACCGATCGACTTTAGGTCACTGAGGATACCGTACCGCCAAGCGGTGTCATAGGCTTTCTCTATGTCGAAAAACAGCGTAAGACAAAATGGTTTATGCACAAAGGCATCCTTTATATATGTTTCAAGAGCAACGAGTTGATCGTTCGTTGATCGCCCCGCCCTGAAGCCTGCCTGGCAGCTCTCGGGAAGACCGTTGTACTCAAGGAAGTACACGAGCCTGCGATTTATCATCTTCTCGAGAAGCTTGCACAGGCAGCTGGTCAGGGCAATGGGTCGATAGCCAGCAGGAGAGGAAGGGTCCTTCCCTTCTTTCAAGAATGCTACAACTATGGCCTCCCTTTAAGACTTTGGAATGTGCCCCGAAAGAAATATCTTGTTGTAAAGGTGAAGGAGTGTTACAAGAGTGTCTGTGTGTAAGTGCTGTATCATTGTATATGTAATGTTGTCTGGGCCTGGAGCTGAGGGTTTACACGTGCGTAGAGCAGCCCTCAGCTCATGTAGTGAAAACAGGGAGTTGTAAGAAGTCTGTGATTTGTTGTTGTCGCGTAGGGTCTTCTTTTCACAAGAGGATTTATGTTTCAGGAAAGTGTTTGTGTAGTGTGCAGAGCTTGACACGTTTTGAAAGTGTTGTGCAAGTGCGTTAGCCCGATCTTCTAGTGTGTCCCCAGTCGTGCTGACCAAGATCAGGCTATGTGTATGTTGTCTTTTAAGTTTACGTATTCGTGTCCATACCTTGCGTGTGTCTGTGTATGAATTTACGGGTGTTATGAAGGAAACGCCAATTATCCTGTTTTGCCTCACGGCGCACGCGCTTTCCCAAGGCCTTTGTTTAAAAAAAAATAGGTTAGCCGACATGGGGTACCGGCGAAGGACACCCCACGCCTTGTTCTGGGCCACTCGCGCTCGCCTGCAGTCCTCGTTCCACCAGGGCCTCCTTGGGTTGCGTGGGGCACCGGAGGCCTGGGCACCGGAGGATGTGCGTCGTGAGCAGCTGGGTAGCCTCTTCTACGTGTAGGTGTTTTATGGATGTGTAGTGCAGTTTAGATGTTTCCATGAATGTACACCAGTTTGCTCTTCCCTCATTGAACCTTTTATGAGAGGGGGAAGTGTTTGTGCCTATGCCTATGTATGTCAATTTGGTGGGGAAGTGGTCACTACTATATAGGTTTGTGGCCACATGCCACTCAAGAAATTGGAAAAGAACTGCAGAGCCAAGAGCCAAGTCAAGATTTGAATAACTGTTTTGTCCTGTGTTATAATATTTGTAGCTTGGTTTTCGTTAAAAAGGCATGCTCCCGATGGTGTTAGAAATTTGTGCGGGGGCGTCTGTGCGGGAAGAGCCCCAGATTGAATTATGTGCATTGAGGTCACCTAAGACTAAGTACAGTTCAGGTAGTTGATCTATCAGGGCCTCAAAATCAGTGTTCGATAGTTGGTAATCCGGAGGAATGTAGAGGAAGCATTCCGTTTTAAACCTATCATAAATAATTGTTCGAATCGCGACAGCTTCAAGCATTGTGTTTAGGTGGATGGTGTGACACGCTAAGGATTTTCGGGCTAGTATGGCCACACCACCTGAAGAATAACTGGAAGTGTGCCCGTTTTTTCGAAAAACCAAGTAGCTATTCAAGAAGTTAGTATGTTTACTATTTAGGTATGTTTCCTGAAGACACATGAGACTTGGCTGATGTGAATGAAGTATCTCGTACACATCATCTAGATTGTCGATAAGGCCTCTACAGTTCCATTGAATGATGTTGTCTGCTCCCATTATTTACATTTAAGAATGACTGGAGTGTGTGTGTGTGTGTTCATGTGTCGTCTTTCGGGCCTGTTACTCTGGGATTAGGCTTTTTAGGCCTGTCTGTAGGCTTGGAAGTCGGTGGCCGCTCCTTGCGCTGCGTTGCAGGCAGGAACGGCCCGACATGCATCTCGTCGTCGGATGTCCGAGGGGTGCCCGACGGACCAAGCCCCCCGGACTTGGCCCCCCCTCGGGAGCCATTCGTTTGAGCCACCACCGCCGAGGGCGTCCGGGGCACCAGAGGTGGCACGGGCAGTGCGATGGCGGTGGGAGCCGGTGAGGGGTCCGTGGTGTCCCTCCTCTCGGCACCCTCCAACGTACTGGAGGACGCGGAGGCAGAGCCGGGAGCGGCACCGGTCGCTACGGAAGAGGTTGGCACCACAACCGCTGCTGCCCCAGCAAGTGGTGTGGCGACGGATTGGGCTGCGTGAGGGAACCCAGCGGGGGGCGGCGGCGGGACCAGGTTACACTCGCTGAACTGGGTACCTGTGGACACCAGACGCCGCTCCGCCCCCCGACGAGCTGCGTCCGCGTACCTCCGCAGGGGGAAAGAGGCGAACCTTTTTCGCGCCTCTGGGAAGGTAAGGTTCTCAGTGACTTTCACCTTGATGATCTACTTCTCCTGTTTGAATTTCTCGCATGTTCTAGAGTAGGCCCCGTGGGGTCCCTTGCAGTTAGCACAGATGAGGGTTTGCGATGGGAAGTTGTCAGATGGATGATCGTGGTGTGCGCACTTGGCGCATGTTAGTCGACCACGGCAGGCGGTAGTGCCATACCCAAACCGCTGGCATTTAAAACATCGGCGCAGGTTGGGGATGTACGGCCTGACGGGGCAATGAATGAAGCCTGCATTTACTGATTCAGGAACTCTGGAATGGTCGAAAGTAAATATTACATGTTTTGTTAGGATTTCCTTGTTTTCTCGACGAATCATGATACGCCTTACTGCTGTCACACCTTCGTCCTTAAGGCCTTCCAACAGATCGGTTTCAGTTTCATTCATCAGATCTGACTCAGAGATCACACCCTGGGAGCTATTAAGGCTGCGGTGGGGTGTGACCCTGATGTCGAGATCTGCGATGCGAGTTTGAGTCAAGAGATTTGTAGCTTAATGAGGTAAAACGCGTTAACAAGACGAGGACGAAGAGAGAATACACAAGCACAAGCGCGCTTGTGCTTGTGTATTCTCTCTTCGTCCTCGTCTTGTTAACGCGTTTTATCTCATTATGTGTCACAAACAGGCCCAAACCTCGTCCCTCTTGAGATTTGTAGCTTGTTGCTTGTTATTCACTTCTACAAGAACTTCTCCTGTTCTAAGTTTTTTGACTTTGTAGGATTGACCAACAATGCCATCAAAAAATTTGGAGATCAGGAATACAGACTTTGTGGCAAGGGCGTTCGACGCATCAACAGATTCAATTACCAAAAACCTAGCATAGTTGTCCGGCTTAGGGAAGCTCGTCGTTGGCAACGGAGGAAAGGATACTTCGGTGCGACCCCTTTTAGGGGGCCGATCTTTGGATTTAGAAAATTTGGGCACCATACGGCATAGTATAGAAGCAGGCAGACGGGGGTACTTTCTCCTTTTACCTTACCCTGGTAGTCAAAGACGTCCCGGAGCTCCCTGCCTGGTAGACAGGCTGGGAGCCCATCGGCCGGAGCTTGACCAAGGCTCTGACGACCACCGTTTACGGCTGCTACCCTTCACCTTTAAACACCTCGCCACGGTTGGATACGGCTTATGTTGGGAGCTTGGGGTCCGCGGTGTCGCTGCTCACCGTCACCATGAATACTCAAGGTGCCCCGTGCGGGGTTGACCTGTTTCTCGTGGCGACCACAACGAAAGAGCAACCTCGGAGTGAAGCGGAAAAAGCGGCGCTTCTCCTGAGCGTGGGGGGTGAGGCCGCCTTGGACGTGTTCAGCACCTTCACGTTTGGAGCGCAGAAATGCAAGGAAGACTACGCAGCTGTTGTTAGCAAGTTCAAGTCCTACTGTTCCGAGGTGAGCAACGAAGTGCATGAACGATATGTGTTCCGCTCGAGGAAGCAAGCAGACGGAGAACCGTTTGAAAAATTTGTTCGAGACCTCAAGAAGCAAGCCGGGCAGTGCAATTTTGGAGACCAGCGTGATTCTATGATCCGTGACCAAATAGTGTTCGGCGCGAATAACCCGAAGTTGCGCGAAAAAATGCTTCGGGAACAGCAGTTAACGTTAGGGAAGCCAGAAGAATTTTGCAAGGTAGCCGAATATGTGACGCAAAGAAACGAGGTCTGGGGCGCTATGCACAGCAATATTGTGACGTGGCAACGAAGGGGATGTATTTAGAGATTGCAGGTACAAAAATAGACGGGATAGTAACGACTGAAAAGGCAGCCGCGATGTCCCAGGTACGGCACGCACGCCGACATCAGCGAGCGTCTTCTTCTTCCCCAGCCTGTGGGCTCACTTGTCCCAGAGGGCGCATACCCGCAGAGCGGGGGTTGGCCACTGGTGTCGTTTATGGTAAGGAGCCAAAAACCGAGCCCGTGACATGACCCCCGGTGGTAGGAGCAACGTCCCGGTGCTGATGACGGTAGAAGTTGAGGGCTGAACTTATTCACGGAAAAAGTAGGGCTTCAGGAGGGAGACACATGCACAATTTGAGACGCTGGTTGCACAGGTGACGGCGGCGGCGTGACTGGAAGAATTTCGTACGTCACAGGAGTAACCAAGCGAATGATGCGTTAGGGGCCTGTGAAGCGGGACAGTAGTTTTTCACATAGCCCAACATGGCGTGAAGGCGTCCAAAGGAGGACGAGGGAACCATGTGGGAAGCACACGTCACGGTGGGTCTCGCCGTAGCGGCGCTTCTGACTTGTCTGTGACGCCGTAATCTTGGCGCGGGCGATCTGGCGGGCCACATCAACCTGGGCAATGAGATCGCGTGCATACTCAGTTCGTGGCGTGGTCGAATCAGGCAACATGGTGTCCAATGACAGGGCAGGGTCACTGCCGAAAAGGAGGAAGAAAGGAGAGAAGCCGGCAGTGTCGAGGCGCGACGAATTGTAGGCGAAAGTAACGTAAGGGAGAGGAAGGTCCCAGGCACGGTGGTCGGTGGACACGTACATAGCGAGCATATCCGTGAGCGTCTTGTTAAATCGTTCAGCGAGCCCATTTGTCTGCGGATGATAGGCCATGGTGAGGTTGTGCTTAATGCGGCAGGACCGAAGAAGGTCGTCGATGACCTGAGATAAGAAGCACCGACCACGGTCCGTAATGAGCTGACGAGGAGCACCGTGATGCAGAATGACAGCGTGTAGTAGAAAATCGGCGACGTCCGTGGCACAGCTGGTAGGAAGGGCACGTGTGATGGCGTAACGCGTGGTGTAATCGGTGGCAACGGCGATCCACCTGTTACCAGAGCGGGATAAGAGGAAAGGACCGAGAAGGTCCAATCCAACCCGGAAGAATGGTTCAGAAGGAACATGAATTGGTTGAAGAGTGCCTGCTGGAAGTGTTCGGGGCGTCTTGTGGCGTTGACAAAGGTCACAAGCCGTGACGTACCGTCGCACGGACCGGTAAAGGCCGGGCCAGTAAAAGCGTCGCCGCACACGGTCGTAGGTCCGAGTGACACCAAGATGCCCAGCAGTCGGCACGTTATGAAGCTGGTGGAGTATGTCGGCACGGAGATGCTGAGGTACGGCTAGAAGGGCGTCAGGGCCATCCGCCCGGAAGTTGCGGCGAAACAGGACTCCATTACGCAGTGTAAAGGCGTGCAGAGATGGTCGGACGGCTCTGAGCTAAGACGGTCTATAACCTGCCAAAGCCATGGGTCGCGTCGTTGGTGGGCGGCTATGTCGTGCCAGTCGGACAGGGCAAATACGCAGGGGTCATCATCATCCACGTGTGATCAGGCGGATCAACAGCATGACGAGACAAGCAGTCGGCGTCCCTGTGCATGCGGCCAGACCGGTCGTCAGGAGTTCTCCGTTCTGCAGTGTTACGGCGGCGGTAACGAGGAGGGGCGTCATAACGCCGTGGGAAGCTATTCCGGGCAGATGAAGGTGGAAGGTTCTGGCGGAGGTCCGGACAAGCCATAGCGCACACAGGGTGGATGCCAAGGCTGGCGACTTCCTCACGCACCACGGCCTGTAAAAGTTGTATAGTCGGCAGGTTATGGTCGTGCGCATGGGGGTGTACAGGAGCCGGGGCCATGGCCTCGATTTCGCGGCGCACGATCTTTGTCAAAGTGTCAGAATGTGGCATCGGGCCTGGAGCCGTAGGTAAACTGGGAAGCGCTGTCAGATCCGAGCACGATGAGGTTGCTACGGTGTGAGGCAGCCTGGTGAACTGCTGCGCTATGCGGCGGCATTTCGCCTGCTCAAATCGGTGACATTCCTTCAGCACAGAGTCAATTGTGGCACACTCTATACACATAAGCAGATTGAAGGCATCATCTGCTATGCCCTTAAGGATATGCCCAATCTTATCGGACTCCGGCATCTTCGGATCTACTTTGGCGCAAAGGGCCAACACGTCCTGGATGTAGGCGACATAGGACTCCGTACAGGACTGAGTGCGCAAAGAAAGATCGTTCTTTGCGGCTAGCTGACGGACAGCGGAGTTAGTGAACGAATCCAGGAACTCCTTTTTGAAGGCGTCCCAGCTTGTGAGCCTCGCTTCATTGTTTAGGAACCAAGTCCCAGCCGTCTTCTTAAGATGGTAGGCAACATTCGCCAGCATGATTGTCTCATCCCAGCGGTTGTGAACACTGACGCGTTCGTACATGCGGAGCCATTCATCCGCGTCGACGTTATCAGTGCCAGTAAAATCACCGGGATCACGAGGGTGAGACATGATGACTATCGGCGGAGTAGATCCAGGCTCACCGGGGCGCGGCATCATGGAGCTGTGAACGTGACGCCCACTTCGAAGCTCCGTAGTTTCTCAAAGTGGCCCGGCGAGCGGTACGGAGACGGAAAGTAGCACCTCCACCACAAGATGTGACGTGGCAGCGAAGGGGATGTATTTAGAGATTGCAGGTACAAAAATAGACGGGATAGTAACGACAGACAAGGCAGCCGCGATGTCCCAGGTACGGCACGCACGCCGACATCAGCGAGCGTCTTCTTCTTCCCCAGCCTGTGGGCTCACTTGTCCCAGAGGGCGCATACCCGCAGAGCGGGGGTTGGCCACTGGTTCCGTTTATGGTAAGGAGCCAAAGACCGAGCCCGTGACAATATTGATACTATTGCAGGGTCCGCATATGTACCGAAAGGCAAAAATTCCCGGGATAGCAACACTCAGTACCGCTGCAAAAAGTGCGACCGGTGCCACAGACCGCGGCAGTGCCCGGCATATGGAAAGAAACGCAACGTGTGCCACTTGCTTCACCATTTTGCAGTGTGCTGTACAGGAACATCTAAAATTGTCGATGTCAGCAAAGACGACTTTGATGATAACTTCGCCATCCTTGAGGTCGGCGCTCGGAAGGGAGGAAGCAAAGACTGGATGGTTGAAGCTGAGGTTGCGGGCAAAAAGGTGTCTCTCAAAGTAGGCACCGGGTCACAGGCCAGCCTCCTCCCATTTTCAGTGTACAGGAAACTGCGTGCTGCCGAGCAACTGACGGCTACCAGCTCGGTGCTATGGGCCTACAACGAAGGCGTCATCGCGGACGTCGGAGCAACGTCGCAGAAAGTGACCATCGGCAGTGCTTCCACCACAGTGCGGTTCTTTGTCGTCAAAAATGGTCGTCAAGCCATACTCGGACTGGATGCGAGTGAAGCCCTGGGCCTTTTTCAGCGCACAGTGGCCCATATAGGTGCTTCAAAGTATGGGCCGGTTAAAAATTTCAAGCACCTCTTTCAGGGTTTAGGATGCCTGAAGCAACAGTACAGAATTGTCTTGCAACCAACAGCTATTCTTGTGGTGCAACCAGCACGGCGTGTCCCCCTGTCCCTGCGCGAGCCTCTTCAGGACGAGCTGCAAAGACTGGAGCGCGAGAATATCATCGTCAAAAAAAACGAGCCTACGGACTGGGTAAGCCCCTTGGTCACTGTCAAGAAAAAGGACGGCAGAATTCGGATTTGCATGGGCCCGAGAAAAATTAACGAGCACATCAAAAGAGAGCACTACCAGCTTCCGAGACGTGAGGACATGGACGGGGAATTGGCGGGGGCCACTGTGTTTAGTTGCTCAGACGCGAATTCAGGCTTTCACCAGATTGCACTTGACGAACAGACATCCAAAATATGCACTTTTGCTACTCCATTTGGCAGGTACCGTTACCTCCGATTGCCATTCGGCATCGCCTCAGCGCCCGAAGTTTTCCAAAGAGCGACGAGTCAAGTATTTGAGGGCCTTTCCGCTGTTCATGTGTACATCGATGACGTGTTGGTGTGGGTACCAAACAAAGAAGAACATGATCAGAGACTGTTGGCAACCTTGAAGGCGGCCGAAAAGGCAGGCTTAACGTTGAAGGCAAAAAAGTGCAAGTTTGGGGTTACGGAAATACAGTTCCTTGGCGGTATAATAGGGCGTGAAGGCATATCGCCAGACCCAAAGCTTGTAAAAAGCGTGCTTGAAACGCCGGAGCCCAAAAACAAATGCGACGTTCAGCGCATGCTTGGTGTGCTCAATTACTTTGCCAAGGGCGTGCCACGCTTGTCTGAGCAGACTGCGATTTTGCGTGCGCTTATCAAACAGCGCGCGGAGTTTGAATGAACTGACAACCACCGCGAAGAGTGGAAAACCATTTCGCAGATTCTAAGCACGACGCCCGTGCTTCCTTTTTTTGATCCCCGGAAGCAGTCCAAGATAACGTGCGATGCATCAAAAGGCGGCGTGGGCGCAGCCCTGTTGCAGTATCACCATGGTAGCGAGTGGCGACCAGTGGCCTATGTATCCCGTGCGCTAACGCAAACTTAGCGTAATTAGCGTAACGCTAACAGCGTTACGCGCAGATTGAAAAAGAGGCCCTCAGCATTTCTTTCGGCTGCGAGAAGTTTCACCAATTCGTGTACGGTCACAAAATCATCATTGAAACTGACCATAAACCCCTCCTGTCCATTCCTGCGAAAGGGATTTGTGAAATGCCACCCCGCCTTCAGAGGTTCTTCTTGAGGCTTTTGAAATACTATTCCTATTGCAGTACGTACCAGGAAAACACCTCATCCTGGCTGACATGCTGTCTAGGACGACACCGGCTACGCTGGACGACAGCGCTGGTGCCGCAGATGACGTGGAGGTGCACGCTATGGAAATCCTGGGCTACTTGGTCACGGATGCTACGCGGCAGAAGCTGGTGCACGAAACTGCTCGTGACTGCTACCTGAGCACGGTAATATCCAACCTGTCAAATTGTGAAAGCGTGCAGGGGGAGCTGAAGCCATTTTCCTCGAGCTTTCCATCGTGAACGGAATACTGGTAAAGGGAACAAAAGTGGTCATACCAAAAAGCATGCGACGTGAAATCCTAGGACGAATTCATGCCGGGCACCTAGGATTGCAGAAATGCAAAGAGAGAGCACGGCGTCTGGTTTTTTGGCCTGGGCTCAGCAACGACATCTCCCTGATGGTTCAGAGTTGCTGTACGTGTCGGAAGTTTTCATACAGGCAACCGAAAGAGCCATTAATGATGCGCCCAGTCCCATTGTGCGCATGGTTCCGTGTTGGTGTGGACATTTTTTTGTTTGGGGCAGTTGGTACATCGTAGCGTATGACGCGCATTCAAACTTCCCCGAAGTCCAGCAACTAAGAGACATCACTGCAAACACACCGATTGCGGCACTCAGCGCCATGTTCGCCAGGTATGGCGTGCCTCTCGAGGTGTGCGCAGACAACGGGCCGCAGTTTTCGAGGTACGAATTTGCAGAATTCGCAAGAAAATATGACTTCAGTCATGTTACGTCAAGTCCGCACTACCCACAGTCTAATGGTCTGGCAGAGAAAGGTGTACAGATAGTGAAGCGCCTCCTGAAGAAAAGTGAAGACTCGGGCGAAGACTTTTGGCTAGGCCTCCTTGCCTACCGTTCTACGCCGCTTGAGGACGGAAGATCCCCCGGAGAACTTCTTCACGGTAGACGTCTCAGACCTGATGTACGAGACTTCGGCGACGTGCAGTCGACGGCGGTCAAGAAGCATCGCCAGACAAGCAGCGGGACACCTTTATCGCCCTTAGATAAAGGGTCGGTCGTAAGGCTTAAGAACGCAACATGGTCACCGAAAGCAACTGTGACTAGAAGAACTTCTCCGAGGTCTTACGAGGTGGAAACGGAAGATGGTCATGTGTTTCGACGTAACAGACGGCACCTCCTTGCGAATCGCGAACAGTGTGCAGCAGGCGCAAGTGACGATGACGAATACGGTTCACCCGACAGCACGTCTGTCGACTCTAGTACACCTTCATCGAGCAGCGCCAGTGGTGGTAGAGTGCCTGCACCGTTGCAGCAACAGCCGGCGTCCGCCGATGGCGCGGACTCTTTACGGGCCCCTCAAGCAGTGCTGGCAACCCCTCCAAGACCAACGCAGGTGCCGAGGAGGTCGGGGCGAGCAGTCAAGCCACCAAACCGGCTTCGTTACGATGAGGACTTTAATCAACTAACGTGAACTGTTCTTCTGTATTCCCCCCAGAGGATGTATCGGGCATGCGCTGTGTGCCTAAACCTTATCACGACAGCGCGACACGCGCAGTGCTCTTGGTTGTTATCACGCTCTTGCCTATATAACGACATGCCAATAAACCCTCCACTCATTCTTGTTCCTGCCATTATGTAGTTGTCTCGATCCTTTACGAGCCGCACGTCGCTTACAATACACTTATAAGCTTGCCGAACGAGCTGTTTGCGTTTAAATTTAGGGCACATTCTTTTTATACAAGTAAGAATGGTGAAACAGAGTAAGTTACAAAAGCACACGTAAACATTCAAGTACACATGCGTGCTGCTGTTGGTACTGCGGGCACTATGCTTAGATGCACAAGTTTAGATGGACAACACTGGGGGCTTTGGGATTGTCTCAGACGACACGGACCCTTTGACGAATGTGACAGTGTCTTACGTGACCATATTTGTCGAGCGAGCACCATGTTTACGAGATGATTATTATCTCCATGAACAAAAACATGGCAGTTTTAAATACGGCCACAAGCAAACCAAAGGCAAAAAAGGCTTGCCGTGGTGCTGTGGCGCCATCTAGGTTGACTAATTGTAAGCAAGTCTCCGCTGGCCTCCGCGCCAAGTTTATCTGAAAGACCGTTCTTATCATGTCATTGCAAACGTCGTTTAAACACACGTTTTGGAGGGAGAATCAAAACTTTAGCTTAAATTGATTAATTTCGCAGTGAATAAAGCATCGTTTGCTTCCGGACAAGCGCTGGGGGCACTATAGAACACGAAATCTGGAGAATGAAACAAACTTGTATTTTATCATCATGGCTGGTTTAAACGTGAAAGACACCGGTAAAAAAAGGGGTACGCGTTGGTGAAAAAGAACGCGAAGGCGGTGACGAGTATGACGGCTTCTCCGGACTGAATACAGCTGGGGGGTTGCCAGTAAAGTGGCAATACGTTTAAAGAACTTTTGGGTGGCATTGTAAAGTTCTAGCACAGACATACATTATGTTCTAGTGTAGAAATGACTAGCGCCTCAATTCATTCACTTTCAGGGGCACTTCACGTTAGCAGCAGTAGTTTTCAAAAATACATACGACATATGAAACAAAAGTACAGAAAAACGAGCAATTTACCTAAAACATCATTTTCTTTCCGAACAAAGAGGTTATACAGCACAGGCATAGGCAGTACGGGAGTTAATGACAAAACCATTAAATATTGTCTGCTTCAACAACTTCGGAACGGCATGCTCAATCATCGGCAATGCGCCGTCTGCACTTGGGCGGCGAACTAGCCACTGTTCAGATAGTCTAATCCCACACAGTGTTTGATAAATTGGAACATTGGCAAACGAAATGTACCTAAAGGTGTTTTTGTGTTCTATAGTATCAGCGTAGGCTACGCGGTATTTGGGCAGGTCGTGAATTTTAGGTACACAGAGGTTCTTTGAGTGAAGGTGCAGTAGCGGTATGGTAACGGGCATAACATACAACCAGAATATTTCTTTTTTTGTAGCAACAATAGGCCATTAATATTAGTTGCAGAGGTTGTGCTCTATACTAGACAAACATAGTTGAAATTGCTCAAAAAAAGAATATTACAGAAGTAACGACTTTATAGGAAGATCGCGGACAAAATGTATCATCCCGACTTCGCGCGAAAGTTGCCCCATAGAACATATATATGTGCATTTTAATTTTTTGAACGATAGTGCCATCAGTGTGACCATGGAAGCTCCGCATTAAAAACATCATGAAACTTCATTCCTGCACCTCTTTCATTAAATCATTCTTTTTCCGCGCACAGTTGGCGATTAAAGCAGGCTACTGGTTGTGGGTATGTCTGACTCGGACGACCCTCCACACACAGCTGCTGCGTTGCTTAAATAACCGGAACCATTCGACTCCGCCGCTACATGTAGACGATAGCCGGTCAAAACTGGAGGGAAGTAGCCAGGCGGCCCAGGCCGCTCGCCTGCCACACGCCGTGGTGCCCGACCGGCTGCGCCGACCGCCGCAGCCGAATTCACCTTGCGTATTGCCTCATAATCCGCTCCGTCTTATCCCTCGAGCACCCCTCGAGCTCCCTGCTCCCGCGCGTCGAAGTGGTGGCGCCATCTCAACGGGACGCAAGCGAACCCCGTTGTCGTCACCGCTTGTTGCCGCCGTCTTCGAAAAGCCGCGCGCACAATAGCCGCGTCGTTGTTTGGGATCGCCTTGGGCGCATCGCCTGCTAACAGCGTACCTAGCCGGTGTTGCCGCTTTGCCACACGGTAGACGTTTCTACATCTGGTGTCGCCGCCCATGACATCTTTCTAAGGCGCTCTATAGCGTGGTCACTGTGGTGAAAGGGAAGCTTCGTTATCTGAACTTGTTCCTGCTTATTTTTTGATATAATATTCACGGCTACGTAGTGCTGCTTCTTGCAATTTTTTATGACTGTTGAAAAGCCATGAGGATTGCGCGGAACGACGACTGGCTGACTTGTTATGGTGTTCTGCTTTCTCCTCTTGCTTTTTGTTGTTGATTTCCACTCCTTTATTGCTTTCTTTTTTTCCTTTCTCTCATTGTTTTTCATATCATTTGTTTTCGTCGTGCTTTGCTGTTGTACAATGCTTAGAGGTACAAGTTTTTTGTACACCAGATTTTTCTTCCGAGACAAGGATGCGGCTCCGAAGTTTGAACGTCCGGTGGAGATCAACCTTGGTTTCCCAAGACACGATGCTGCTGATTATACGAAGTCATCTCCGCTCTGTTCGAAGTGTCAAACCTACGGACACGTAGCAAAATTCTGTAGAAGAGAACAGAGCTGAAATCGTTGCGGAGGTTGACACGCTTTCGTGAAATGTAAAGAACCAGTTAGTTGTGGAGATTGTGATCGTGATAACCCAGAAAGGTGCAGTGGATGCACGTTTAGAGTGAGTGCATTACATTGACGGAAGCGTTCATCTCTGGGCCGGAATCCCCTCAACAAGGTCCGAAGCAATCGGATGAACAACAATTTCCAGCGCTGCCACCTGTAGAACCTGCAAATGTTAGGGTCCGTGCGCGAGATTCAACTTGCTCAGCATTACTGCCGTCGCCAGTTCCTCCCAGAGAAACTGAGTCTACTCAAGAGCTCCCGCAGGATATAGACACAGGGACGCGTAGAGCTCAAGGCTCAGTAATTTCGCGCAAGGCTCAGTATTCTCAAGTCTAGAAAGAGCGGCATAATAAGCAGGAAGAGGCAGACAACGAAAACTTGGTCCAAATTCTACGCTCCAACTTAGCAGACTAGCGGTCCTACCTCGCATCAATGGCACTACCAAGATTAGCCTTCAGACATTTCTCGGCTTAGAACTGGCCATTTTAGGATCTCGAGTTCTCTTTCTGCCACTGTAATATGGCGTCCTCAAACACTACGACTAAAAGTGCCCCTAATCGTGCAATGAAACTGCTGATATAGCATGTCGCGTTACTGAAATAAAGGTATTTGTTAGGGATATCCAGATTCCTATCCTGGCTTTGTCACAAGATGAAAATAACGGGTAAAAGATCAATATCTGGCTATGGGGCGCACAAAAGGCCGAGTCTCCAAACTTTGCCTCCTGAAAGTGCTCCACTGCACATGCGGCACGAGGTCACTCAAGTAGCTATGCCTGTCAGGGATCTTTGCTTCGATGCAGTGGAAGTGCTTGCGGTGAGCATTCAATTAGGCAGGTACCAGCTCAGAGCCACATAAGTTTGTGTGTCCCCAGGAAGAACAATAGGCAACCATATTTAGGGGAATCAATGCCCATCCTTTTCTATATGGCAGAAAAAATACTGATGGCAGGGGCAAGCCCCTTGTCAACGTCATCGATTGTTTGAACTTGTGCATAGCGAACAATGGGGCTCTTGCATTTCTCCTACCGCCTGCGTCGGCAAGCAGGTCCAGTGTAGCACAGCATCCGACCGCACCGGTAGCGGCCGCTTCCCTCTGTTCGTTAACGCCGCTGGCTTTAACCACTGAGAAGTGAAAATTGCCCGAGTCGTCCACTGGGACCGGTATAGAGAAGAGCGGAGTGTGGTATCAGGCGATCTGTTCAAGGATTTGTCGCAGAGTAATGAAAGGCAACAACACTATGTAAGCTACCGTGTCAATTGCCACCGTTACTGAACAACCCGCGTGCCGACAGCTGGAGAGCCGGCCGGCAGCTGAAGCAAATAAGGTGTGATCCAACACTGAAGACCATCTTCAACAGAATAAACTCCGCTATCCGGTGATATAAGATCAATTACGACGCTCCCATTAGGCTGAATTTTGCTATCCATTAACCGTATTCACGGCAGTGCCTCGAATTTGGAGCATCGTGAACTCGCTGTCTGGTAAGTCACACCCGATAAGGCCGTCTGCGACCCTGGGATTACGGAAGGATGTCACGATCTCCCGAACGGCTCAGGAATTCGTGGACGGATACACGTGGATAATTTATAGGGGACTCTCTTTTTCGTTACCTTTCTTGTCCTTCTAAGCCTTGCATATCTTATTAACGCTTCGGAAGTTCGTGACCGCACTCTGAGCATTACAGAGACGATGTGCACCAGGTCCTGACGGAATCAAGAATAAAATGTTGGTTAGCTTTCCAGCTGAACGCGAGATCTCCACCGATATTTCAGCTACATTCGGGAGACAGGCGCCATTCCTTCTTCGCGGAAACTTGCCTGGGCGGTGCCGGATCTTAAGCAGGGAAAGGGCCAAATGGCGATGCGCTCATACCGGCGCTATTTCCCTCACATCTTGTGTGGCTAAATTGCCGCAGAAAGTAGTTTGTGTGATGCTAACCTGGTGGCTAGAACATAAACAACGACGGTCCGGCATGACTGGCTTTCGGTGACATTAAGGGACCCAGTTAGAGTTCCGCACTTTATCAGCTAGGTCGAACATAACCGAGCTTCATCATCATCATCATTATCATCACCAGCATACCTACGCTAAATGCAGGGCGGAGGCCTATCCAATTAATCTCTAATTATCCCGGTCTTGTACTAACTGCGACCAATTGATTCCCGCAAACTTCTCGATCTCATCTGCCCTTTCAAATTTCTGCCGCCCCGTGCCACGTTTGCCCTAGTGATCCACTCTGTTCCCCTAATGACCAACGGTTATCTTGCCTTTGCATTACATGTCCTGCATTACATGTCCTGCCCACGTCCATTTCTTCTTAATTTCTACTAATATGTCCTTAACATTCGTTTGTTCTCTGACCCACTCCGGTCTTTTCTTGTCCCTTATTGTTACACCTATCACCTTCCGTTCTATTTCTCGCCGAGTCGTCCTCAATTTAAGTTGAACCTTCTTAGTGAGCCTCCACGTTCCTGACCCGAATGTGTGTACCGGTAAGATGCAGTTGTCATAGTACACTTTCTTCTTCAGGGACAATGGTAGGCTGCCATTCATTATCTCAGAATGCCTGGCGAATGCAATTCAACTCATTCATATCCTTCTAATTATCTCTGCCTCATGGTTGTAATCCGGGGCCACAGCTTGTCCTAAGTAAATATATTCGCTTGGCTCTTCCACTGCCGCGCCAACTTTCTCAAACTGCTGTGCTGTTCCGAGGTCATTGATCAGTACTTTATTTTTCTGTATATTAATTTTCAAGCCGACGGTTCTACTGTGTTTGTCCAGTGCGGAAAGCATGCTTTGCAGTTCGTCCCCCGAGTTACTTAGGAAGGCAACGTCATCAGCTAATCTGAGGTTACTGAGGTTTTCTCCATTAACCCTTACTCCCACCAATCCAACGTTCTGAACACTTCTTGTAAAATGCTGTGAATAACATTGATAGATTGTGTCGCCTTGTCTGACGACCTTCCTTATAGGTATTTTATTGCTCTCCTTATTGAGGATGATGGTAGCTGTGGACCCATTGTAGATATCCTCCAGTATTCTTACATAATGTTCATCTACCCCCTGGTTCCGTAATGCCTGAATGACTGCTGAGGTTTCCACCGAGTCAAATGCTTTCTCATAATCTATGAAGGCTATATATAGGCGTTCATTATACTCAGCGCACTTCTCTATCACGTGATTGATCCTGTGCATATGGTCAATTGTTGAATAGCCTTTACGAAACAGTGCTTTTTCTTTTGGTTGCCTGAAATCTAAGGTTGCAGGAATTCTGTTAGTGATGACCTTGGTAAGTACCTTGTAGACGACTCACAGTAAGCTGATCGGCCTGAAATATTTCAACTCCTTCATGTCACCTTTCGCGTGGATTAGGATGATGCGCGCATTCTTCCAAGATTCCGGTACACTCGTGGTCATTAGTCATTGCGTGTACGGGTTTGCCAGTTTTACTAGTACAACTTGCCCGCCATCCTTCAAGAGGTCTGCTGTTATCTGATGTTCACCAGGTGCCTTGTCCCCTTTCATTTCTTTCAAAGCCTTCCTTACTTCTTCGGTCGTTTTTGGTGGGATGACTATCTCATCTGAACTACTTTCTCGTTCGGCACTTTCCTGGATGCCCAGGCTATTGTACACATCTCTATAGAACTCCTCGGCTACAACGACTACTTTATCCTTATTTGTGATGAGATTGCCTTGCTTGTATTTAAGTGCATGCGTCTGTACATGCGTACCGCAAAACACACATATGGGTAAAGATATCCAAATGACACTGCCGGCACTGAAAACTCGCAAGGTATCATTCATGCGCTAAACAAACACACCAGTGACATCGAAAACATTGAAACGCATAACTTATCACTTGGAAATTAACAAATTGCCGCAGTGTTCAGGAGAGGCAACTGATATGAGGGCACCTGAAGGGAATATTTTGTTTTCGGTCGTGGAATCTTCCATCGAATCTTTACGCGTAAGTCACGCACGTTTTCTTTTGCTGTAAGCTCAGACAGTTGGGTCAAAAATGCATCATTGTATTTCACACCATTCTGATAGCGTTTCAGAAGGGCCTTGTCATAAAATTCATTTACAGGTTGCAAGCTTAAACGCCAGAAAATTGGCTACGTGTGGTGAACGGGGGGAAGAATAAACGTTGATGTAAACAGACTGGTTGTAACTTACTGTTATTTATGGTAACTAAATTATCTCTGTACCACCGGATTACGTACATACAGTCGTGCTGCAGGTATTGCATTGCTAGTTCATCGGTGTTATGCCTGGATACAGGTACTGTGTCATCTGCATACTGGAAAAACTCTTCTACAGGAGCAAGAACTACTCAGTTTGTTTATGTCTATAAAAAAAGAAATAGGAGCAACAATAGACTCTTGAGGGACGCCTGATTGTAAATGCTGTGGATTGCCTGTGATAGAACCAAACAAAGCAATTTGAGAACGATTTCACCGGTAGCGGTGAATTAAAGATAGAAACGGCCTTCGGAATCCGTGCTGCAGTGAACAGTTTATCTAATTAACCAGAGTTATTGATATATTCGAATGCTTTTGAAGCATTCAAAACCATGGTACAAGCAAATTTGTTTGCTTTAAAACACTGTTAAAAGATCAGAAAGTTCTTCGACATGTTTTTGTTTTCCATGCCCTCGGACAAAATCGAACTGCTAGGTGAGATCAATTATTTATTTATTTATTCGCAATATTCAATTCGAATATAGTACGTGGAATGAAAGACCGGGCAAAGGCAGATGAGTGGCAATTTGTGCGTTTAAATTTGTAGGAGTGGTCTCGGCGAGGGAAAATGACTGGAGGTGGCTGGAAGAAATCATCGTGAAGTGACGCGTGGTGATACAGCTTATGGAACAGTGATAGGCGGGAAAGTTGGCGGCGATGTGCTAGCTCAGGTAGTTCGGCGCGACGTTTTAGAACTGTGACGCTAGAATGGGGTGAGTAGTCTGATTATATGAAGCGAGCAGCCCGGTTTTGCAGAGATTCAATATTCAGAGCCTGCTTCTTGGAGCAGAACGCGTTGCTGGTGACTGCTTGCTCAACTGTATCTAAACAGTCGACAAGCACAAGACCGCTGCCCTCAATGGCACTGCAGTATTGCCGTAGCAAGGCCACGGCAGCGACGGCTTCGCTCGCGCTCGGAAGCGGTACGGGGTCCTCGGCGTCTTCGACAGAGGGGAGACAACCATGGATGCAAGCGAATAATGGCGAACCCATCGGTATGGGCCTTTGTCCTTTCCAGAACACCCCAGCCCTCCTGGGTTGAAATAAAGTTAAAGTATATTGAACCGAGCAAGTCCGGGCAGAGAGTGGCGCGGACTTGAAGTTCGGTGACACCGCAGCCCGCAGCTCCAACGGCATGCATGCGTGGAGCTGGTCCACCCTGCCACGGCCGGTTTGGACGCGCCCGTGGAGTCGCAAGCGACAACCGCGCCACCGCTGCGCGCCGATGTATTGCGGGAAAGCCGGCCGCATGCCTAAGGAGAGCGAAAGCGCCCGCGCGGGAGAGTTCGATATATCCATTGTGAGCAAAATCGCGTTCGATATAAAAAGTTTTCAATGCATGTAATTTTTACCAGAATTATACAAGGGTTCGATATAGGCAATAATTCGATATATCCGTGTTCGATATAAGCGGGCTTTACTGTGGTAGATTATTCCATTCGACTATGGAACCTGGAGTGAAAGACCGGGCAAAAGCAGATGAGTGGCAATTTACGCGTTTCACTTTGTAGGAGTGGTCTCGGCGAGGGAAAATGACGTGGGGTGGCTCTAAGAAATCATCGTTAAGTGACGCGTGTTGATAAAGCTTATGGAGCAGTGATAGGCGGGAAAGCTGGCGGCGATATTCTAGATAAGGTAGTTCGGCGCGAAGTTTTAGTGCTGTGACGCTAGAATGAGGTGAGTAGTCTGAATATATTAAGCGAGCTGCACGGTTTTGTAGAGATTCAATATCAGTTACGATGTATGCCTGATGGGAATCCCAAATGGCTGATGCATGTTCATTTTAGGACGGATTGTTGTAGTAAAGGCAAGTTTGCGAATGTCAGAAGGAGCATGTTTAACGTTACGCTTTAGAAAACCAAAAGAGTGATTAGTGGGATCCAGGGTGTGTTGTGTGTGATAATGCCATGACAGATCGGGTTGTAGGCTAATTCCCAGATATTTGTAAGGGTATACGGGGTCAATTGCACGGTTATTGATCACGTTGGAGGTAGGAAAGCGGGAGGCGCGATAAGTGAAGGACATATACTTAGTTTTAGAATAGTTTAGGGTCATTAGCCAAGATGAGCACTGTGCATTGATAGAGTTTGCAAAGCTTCACGGTCAATATCGCAAGAAAATATTCGGTAAATCATACAGTCATCAGCAAAAATTCTTATTCGGGTAGGGACAGAGGATGGTAAGTCATTCCTATAGATTAAAAACAGTAGCGGTCCTAGTACGCTGCCTTGGGGGACGGCGGAAGTAACAGATTTGAAAGAAGAGGTACAAGTGTTAGCAGACGTGAACTGTAGACGTGATGAAAGGAAATCTTTTACCCATGATAAAATGTTAGAGCGAATGTTCAGCCGAGAAAGTTTTGTGAGGGGCCTGTGATGAGGAACACGGTCGAAAGCTTTCAAAAAGACAAGAAAAATGGCGTCAACTTGGGACCCATCGTCGAGAGATGCATGAATGTCATGAATGAATTCTGCAAGCTGTGTGTCACAAGAATATCCTCTGCGAAATCCGTGTTGGCACTTATGTATGACGTTATGATGCTCCAGGTATTTGAAAATTTGTGTGTGTAGTATATGTTCGAGGAGTTTACAAATTTTACTGGTTAACGACATAGGACGATAGTTTAGGGGTGAAGAGCGTTCACCAGATTTAAAGATTGGAATTACTTTTGCAATTCGCCAGTCATAGGGGATGCAACTTGATGATAAGGATTGGGAAAAAAGAGCACACAGTATGGGACAAATGCTAGCTGATAAACGTTTGAGCATTTTGTTATTAAAGCCTGCATGATCCGAAGCAGTAAACATTTTGAGTCCATTGAGCAATGAAAATATTCCCGCTCACTGATTATTATATCGGGCATGCCGATGTCTGGAATGGAGTTAACTTTAGGGCATGACGCGGTGTCTGCAAACGTGAATACTGATATGAATGCGTCATTTAAAACCTGTGCACACTGAGCCATGGCAACGGCGTTATTATTACTGCCAGTGAGGAGGATGTCAGGATGGCTAAGAGGATTGATAACACGCCAAAATTTCCGAGGATGATTTTTTAACATAGATGGTAAGTCATACTTGCAGAAATGACGGTGAGTTGATGCAAGCAGTGACTGATATACTTTATTGCATCGTTTGTAACGTAGCCAGCTATCGGAAAAGTGGTCTTTTTATTGGCGCGGTGATAAAGACGTTTTTTTTGTTATTGAGGCGTCGAAGTCGCTGGTTATACCAAGGAGCAGTGTTTTCTGTTTTTATGGTGATGGTTGCGATGAACCTGTTGATTAAATTAGTAAGTGCGTTTTTGAAAATAACCCAAATATTTTCAACTGAACGCGATCCGTGTTCGTCCAAAAAATTATCTGCGAATGAGAACAGTTCATTGTTAATGCTTGTGTAGTCAGCCCTATTGTAACATCTTATTTGTTTTTTTAGTTTTGCGCCTGATAGGAGAAATATGAATACCAGTAAGGATGTCGTGGTCCGATAGCCCATCGAGATGCGTGATGTCAGACAAAATATCAGGGTCGTTGGTAAAACCTAAGTCGAGAATGTAGCTGATGTGGACGAACAGCGCGTGGGACGACTAATTAACTGAACCAGTGAAACATCGAGACAAGACTGAACAAAGTTATGCGCTTCAGTTTGGCCAACCGTAACTGATTGAGTGGACCAGGAAATGTCTGGAAAGTTGAAATCGCCAATAATTATCAATGGAGAATTTGAAAAACGGGAGCAGATTAAGCACACGGGTAAATTCACTTGAAAACTGAGTATGCACATCGGTTGGCCGGTAAAAAATGCCAACAATTAGGTCACGAATACCACACTTTATGGAAACCCATACACCTTCCACAACATTCCCTCAAATCCACCCTGTAAATGTGGTTGCAAAGCAAAGCTGTGAACGGCACCCACAACGATTACCCATGCGACGTCACTTAAATTGACTCACGTCTTTCTACAAATAGTGAAACCAGAGAGAAGTAAAATCCACTTAACCACACCCTTTATTAGTTCAAAGAGATATTCTTGGTAAGGTTGAAGGAATGTATGATGCATGAACGGAGTTTGGTTGAGTTGTATTGGTGGGGCACATGAGTGGAAACTCTATTAAAATAAAATTAAAGGAAGCTCAACCCTGGTGTTAGGCGTTCTCACTTATCCGTCTCTGCCGGCGCTGACTAAGGCGACTAAATCGGCGGCAGAGACGGAGGAGGAGCAGAAGGAGGAAATACTTCTATTCAGATTTCTGAACGGCTGACAGTGCGGACCAGCGGAATGATTCCTTCTTCACTGTAGCCCATATTCAGTCCGCACCACCTGTGCTCTGTCCACCAGCTGAAGCTGGGTAGGAAGAGAGGGGCTGGACAGTAGCATCTCCCGTTGCTCTTGTTCGGGAGTTGCCGGAAAGAGAGGAGGGTGCTCAGGGCTAAAGTCGCACACCCGATTATGCCGTGGAGTGTTCCGACTTCTGAGCAAAATTTACATTCTGCGTCGTAGCGATTCGGGTGCATTAAGTGAAGACGCGTCGGGAGTGGGAAGGAGCCTGATTGTAGGAGCCGTAGGGTACTTTGTTGTTCTATGGAAAGGTCAGGGTAAAGCGAAGGTAGGGTCTGTTTCAGAAGGCGATAATGGTGGGTTATGTCCCTGAACGAGAGAAACGGGTGACTCCCCTCGTGCAGCTCCATAGCACGGAGGGGGGGTGGAGGTTACCCTCCATAGAACCGTGAGCGGGTGTCCAGATGAGCTGAATGGAACCATTTGGGGAGTGTTTTTTAGAACAAGCCGGGCAGGTCCACACACCAAACCCGACTGATAGTTCCGGTAGTCTTTTTGGGAATCGGAGACTACCTTCCGAACCTATGGTTGAGTGAGAGCTAAGGCGATGGCTACCTCTTCTGCTGCCGTCATGTCTACGTTCTTGACTGAGGCACAAGCAACGAGGTTGGTTATGGAGATAGCCACGAAGAAGGCTTACTGCTGCCCTCGATGTTGGGAGGTGTCTCTGTAGATAACTGCATAACCCCACGGAGGGTGGTGTTAGCGCTTGAGCCCGTGCTTGTCGGTGACCCTCGTCGTGGAAGGGGTTCATATTTATAAGCAAAGGGAGCATCTTTAGTTCTTGTGACCAAAAGTCCGGGAGTACATCAAGCGAAGTGACATTCTGTGCTGCCGAGCCAATCTGGTGAAGGATGCGGCGACCCATTGGAGTAATGCTCATTCGGGACTTCTGAATAGAAAGATGGCCCTCTATCAGCTCTTCCACCGTGTTGTAGAGCCCCGTGCTAAGCAGCTTATCTGTGGACGCACTCATGAGAAGACCAGTGGCTTGCTCAAGCGCCTTTCTTATCATTATATAAAGCATGTTTATGTCCTCCTTGCCGAGAAGGAGATAGGTGATTGACGTAAGTGATTCTCGAGTCGACAACGGCTTGAACCAATCAAAAGGTATCGGATTCTTTGAGGCCTCGCTTCTTGGCGGCAACTCGCCTGATCATGTGTAGGATTTATTGATGCTGTGTTTGAGGCTCTGCAAGGATACGTCACTCTTGGTGTTGGCCTGAAGATGTAGGCCCAGGATATTGACGCCGGGGCTTGGAGTGATGGCCTGGCCGTCAAGGAGTATTTGAATGTGCTCCTTGAGGTGTCGCTTGGCGTGACGGCGGAAGACAAGGAGCTGAGATTGTTTACGTGAACACTGGAGGCCACAGGCTTTATCACATTGGCATAACATAAGTGAGATTCCATTGGTTGGAGTGAGCGTACTTTAATCGCTATCTCGTGGCCGTCAGCGAGAATGCCGGGGTTAAACCCGTAGATGTGCTTGGTGAGGGTTCCACTTGTATCCTCGTCACTGCGTGGGCTCGTAGCTAAATCAGTATGACAACGGGCTCTTGCTTTCTTACGCCATTAGTTCCAGGTTTGATTCCTGTTGGTGCCAGTAAATTCTTTTATTTGTTCGTGGGAGTTTTCTGTTGACACCAACGGTCGCGAAAGAACCATTGATGGGTAGAGGTAAAAAGCTTTGCTTTAAAAAGAACTAACATACACAGGCACGGCAAGCACGTCATTTGTTACCGCTAGAAGAACGCCACCTCCTTTTCGGTGTTTTCTATCACAACAAAAGAACCTATAGTCAGCTCAGGTTAAAAAAATACTGCTATCGGGAACGTCCTCATTTACCCAGTTTCAGTTAGCGCAATAATTGATGGAGTTCAAGAATCAACCAGGGAAGAGAGCGGAATGCTTTTTGACTGAACGCTTCTGATATTTGTGTACAAAAAAGAGACGCCACTAGAACGGACCTTTTGTGGTGATGGACAGCAAATTTTTGTTGAATTTGAAGTGAGAGGGGAATGCAGTCATACCGTGATTAGATTAGGAAGGGGTGCCGCTTGATTTGCAATAGTGTCCCACACGTACAGGTCCTTGTATATGCAAAGCCTGTCAAAAACGAGCTTCACACGGTCACCATCCTTTTTAATTGTTTTTAAAAACTGCAGTAAGTTTCCCCGTTTGTCACGAACTATCTTTGAAAGGTCACGTGACAAGCCCTAAGACGGATTTTTCAGCTTGCTGCCAAGGCTCATTATCGCCTCTACCTGTTTATCATCCAAATATTCGGCAATAATTGGCCGCGTTTTATCTGGCGAAAAACGCCCCAGGCGATGTGCTCGTGCAATGGAAGTGACCGTAAGTTGAAGCTGGTTTTGACAAAAATCAGCTACAACCTATTGCCCAGCATCCCATGACTCTGCTTCATTACTGTCAGTGATGCCATAAACTAAGGCGTAGGACCTTCACCAGCGGTTTTCTAGATTGTCACCCTTATCCTCGATATTAAAAATATTGCTTAGCCTTGTGGCGGCCCCTGAGGCACCAGAGGACTGAAGTTTAGATTGTAAATCCACAATTTGGCTTCGAATTTTTGAAATTTCCTCGTTGTTCGCGGGAAGTTGCGCAGACGCAAACGACTCCAATTTGGATTCTATTTCAGCGACTCGTTTCAGGCCTATATGAATGTGTTGTGGGGGCCAGGCCCCTCAGATCGGGGCGAGGAGGCGCTAGCGAGGTCCTCCTCCTTGGTGGGGGGAGGACGATCTTCGCGTGCTTCCCTCCTCTCCCTACGAGGCGACGGGGGATGCGCGCAGGAGACTCCCCGGGAGAGACCGCCCTTTGGACGCGCAGCGATCGCCAGGTTCTTAAATGCCCTTCGGCCACTTTTAGCCGTTTCTCGCATTGGCCGTTGTTTCCCACTTCCGTGGGTCACGGCACCCACCGTACCGATGAGCGCATGCCTCGATTTGCGTCACTGCGTTTATCTAGGATGCCCGGCGAGTCTCCGCGGGCATATTCCACTCATTGGTGGGTTGCCCCCGCGTCCGCGATGTGTCGGCTTGCGCCGTCTAAGGTCAGCGGACGAGCGCCGATGCCGCCCGGGCGAGTCCAGTGGCTTGGAAATGTGTAGCGGCCACAGAGAGCCCCCTTCCCCTACGTCAGCGAGCGTTGCGGCTGTCAACGCCGGCGGATGCTAACTGCTGCCCGACTACGGCCTGGGCACACGCTGACGGCTGTATGCCCCAGGGGCTAGGTGCGTAGTGCAGTGTAGCGTTTGTATCGTGGTTCCCCGCGTAATAAACCCCTGTACTATGAAATATCTCGCTTCCCGGTGAAGTGATTGACAACGTACACTCGCAGCGAGAGTCGTGGCTCGCTCTCGAACCCGTTGTGGGCAGAGTCTCTCGGCACGGCAGTTCGGTGCTGCGCGAGAGCAGTGAGAATAACGACGGTGCGTTATTCTATTATTAAATGCATAGCATTTTAGTAACTCACAATGTCACGCGGCGTTGGCGTGCGCTGTCGTAGTCCGCATGCGCGCCTTGTCGTAGTCCGCAGGCGCGCCTTGTCGTAGTCCGCAGCCAGGAAGAAATAACAGTTTCCGGCGCCCGGTTTCGAACCCATGACGCCGCGGGCGGAACGCAAGGTGCCCGGCGCACAACCGACCGAACCACGAAACCGACACAGATTTCGATGCACCGAACGCGCCTTATATCCTTCACTCATTTCTCGTTTGTTTCGAAAGCGCCACAAGTTGTCCCGCGCTTCCAAAAGATGGCGACACGGGTCCCGCGATCAAGAGATACGACTTGCCGGCGCACCCCCTCGGAAATGCTGTGCATTTGATCGTGCCCCTCGCGAGGGGGATGTCTTTTTTCGAATCACCACTCACTCAAACTCAGACTCAATGGTGAGCAGCACATCTGCGCTCACTCAAACTCAAACTCACATTGAGCGCAAAACTCAGAACTCAATCGGACTCAAAACTCAAAATGTACTCAGAACTCAAAATGTACTGAAACTCAAATTGTAATCAAAACTCAAAATGTACTCAAACTCAAAATGTACTCAAACTCAAAATGGACTCAAAACTCAAAATGTACTCAAACTCAAAATGGACTCAAAACTCAAAATGGACTCAAAACTCAAAATGTACTCAAAACTCAAAATGTACTCAAACTCAAAATGGACTCAAAACTCAAAATGTACTCAAAACTCAAAATGAACTCAGAACTCAAAATGGGCTGAGAACTCAAAATGAATTCAGAACTCAAATGGCCTCACAGAGATTGAGACAGTGAGAGAGTGAGAGTGTGAGGGAGAGTGAGTGTGAGTGTGAGTGTGAGTGTGAGAGTGTGAGAGTGAGAGTGCGAGTGTGAGTGTGAGTGAGAGTGAGTGTGAGTGCGAGTGTGAGAGTGTGAGAGTGAAAGTGTGAGTGTGAGTGAGAGTGAGAGTGACAGTGTGAGTGAGAGTGTGAGTGAGTGTGAGTCAGAGTGAGAGTGAGAGTGTGAGACTGAGAGTGTGAGTGTGAGTGTGAGTGAGAGTGTGAGAGTGAGAGTGAGAGTGAGAGTGTGAGTGTGAGTGAGAGTGATAGTGAGAGTGAGAGTGCGAGTGCGAGTGTGAGTGTGAGTGAGAGTGAGAGTGAGAGTGTGAGTGAGAGTATGAGTGTGAGTGAGAGAGTGAGAGTGAGAGTGTGAGTGTGAGTGTGAGTTGAGTGTGAGTGTGAGTGAGAGTGTGAGTGGAGTGAGAGTGTGAGTGTGAGTGTGTGAGTGTGAGTGTGTGTGTGAGTGTGAGTGTGAGTGGGAGTGGGAGTGAGAGTGAGAGTGAAAGTGTGAGTGTGAGTGAGAGTGAGAGTGAGAGTGTGAGTGTGAGTGTGAGTGAGAGTAAAAGTGAGAGTGAGAGTGAGAGTGTGAGTGTGAGTGTGAGATGAGAGTTTGAATGTGAGTGTGAGTGAGAGTGAGGGTGAATGTGAGTGTGAGTGTTAGTGAGAGAGTGAGAGTGTGAGTGTAAGTGTGAGAGTGAGTGTGAGTGTGAGTTGAGTGTGAGTTGAGTGTGAGTGTGAGTGATAGTGAGAGTGTGAGTGGGGTGAGAGTGTGAGTGTGAGTGTGTGAGAGTGTGAGTGTGAGTGTGAGTGAGAGTGAGAGTGAGAGTGTGAGTGAGAGTGTGAGTGAGAGTAAGAGTAAGAGTGAGAGTGAGAGTGAGATTGAGGGTGTGTGAGTGTGAGTGTAAGTGAGAGTGTGAGTGTGAGTGAGAATGTGAGTGAGAGCGAGAGTGATAGTGAGCGTGTGAGTGTGAGTGTTAGTGAGAGTGAGAGTGAGAGTGTGAGTGTGAGTGTGAGTGACAGTGTGAGTGTGAGTTTGAGTGAAAGTGATAGTGCGAGTGCGAGTGTGAGTGTGAGTGAGAGTGTGAAAGTGAATGAGAGTGAGAGTATGAGAGAGAGTGAGAGTGTGAGTGTGAGAGTGAGAGTGAGAGCGTGAGTGAGAGTGTGAGTGTGAGAGTGAGAGTGAGAGCGTGAGTGAATGAGAGTGAGAGTATGAGTAAGAGTGAGGGTTGAGTGTGAGTAAGAGTGAGAGTGAGATTAAGAGTGAGAGCGAAAGTGTGAGTGTGAGAGTGAGAGTGAGAGTGATAGCATGAGTGAGAGTGAGAGTGTGAGTGAGAGTAAGAGTGAGAGTTTGAGTGTGAGTGTGAGTGTGAGTGAGTGTGTGAGTGTGAGAGTGTGATATTATTCTATTCTGTTCCTTAATGCTAATGTCTAGGATTAAGGACAAGATGATGCCCACATTTCTGGCCCCCAACGTGGGGCAGAGTTTGATTGTTCATTTGCTGCCATACCGTAGCGAGCTATGCTTGTGCAATCGGCTGGCCGCGCCAGGCACGGTAGTTGCGTCCAGTGTATGTTCTGGTGAGAGCCCGCATTCGAGCCGCCGGCCAGACCGGCTCCTCGTTTTGTGCATGCCGGCGGAGCTCGAGAGCGCGAGGTTGTCCTTGCTTCGAGCATGAGAACATAGGGCTTTCGTGCTGTGTTCGATTTTGAGGTTGATTTTGACGCAACCCACGCTCGGGTGCTAAAGGAGATGCTTGAATTCGAGTAAACTCATTCCACAACGCAGTGTGTTCAGGCTAGTGCTTGATCTCGTATTTATACGGATTATTGCGACCGGTTCCCTCTGTGGGATGCCATGTATAGTAGGTATTCACCCTAAAGAGCTAGCCACGGTTTTGGTGGAACGATTCCTTTTTCCGAGCAGTTTCTCGGCCGCCTTTGGTATACGGAGCGCCGTGACGTTGACTTGCTTTGCAACGGGCGCTGATGACAGGGACCAGCTTGTATTGCTGGTGGTTCCGTGGATGAGTGTCTCGCTAGGCCGACTGGGGGCTTGTGGTGTAATACACGCCACCGTTAATGAGTGTGAACGGTTAAAGGCGGAAATCCCGAAAAGTCAGATGTGCGTATTGTTGCGTCATTGTCTTAGCTTAGCTTGGCCATACAGTCTGGTAGGCTCGAAGATCTTGTAAATGATCAGCCGCATTGTCACTGGCTTGGGTTTTCCATTGTTGGGAGACACCTGGCCTGTGATGACCTTAGTCATGTGCCGCCAGCATAGTGTGGACATTGTGCACCTGGATTATTCCTAGAGCACGTCGCAATACCGCGCCCGGCTTATCCGTGGCGTGGCCCGAGCACCTTCGGTATGTCCGACTGTTTGGGGCGGACACATTGTACCGTGTCTGCCGACATCACCTTAGTGAAGTCGTCTGGTCGGATGACGGTTATAGCCGATTGATGACCCCGCACGCGCACACCAGCCTGTCAACATTCCTCCCGAGGCGATTCCTGGTGAGCCAGTTGACCCTTTCTCCAGCCCGCTATGTAAGTGAGAGAACGCATGTTTCTTATTGTGAATTCTTTGCTGTGTATTTGTTAGTGTCGGCGCTCTGTGTACATGCTTGCATCTTTCCATGATGGTGCTCGTATGGTTGTGATAAGAATTATGCATTTCTTTGTCTAGTCCCAAACATCCTGTATAGGGAAGTGTAAAAGAGACTTAGTTTTGACAGTGTTGAGGAGACGAAATAAAAACAGAGGCACAATGGTTTTCGCCTTCGCCCTGGAGAGGGGAACTCCGGGCTGTTGCTAGGCCGTCTCTGTCTCCTCCTTTGGTTTGTGGAAATTCTGAGGATGGTTTAGTTTGTATTTTGCTTTCGGTTGCTCCGCGGCAACGAGACGCAGGTTAGAGCGGTAAAGTTGGGTTAGAAGGGGGAATGGCCCCCTTGCTTGGGCGAGTCTGTACTCTGGTTTCCCTCAGCCCCTCGTTTCTTGTCGCCGCCGCGGTCTGGCTCGTCCTTGCGTGGACGGGGCGGGGGAGGGGAGATCGGGAGCGGCGTTTTGCAGGGGTTGGCGGTAGCTTCCGTTCTCTCATCTGTTGTGTGCGTGTTCATTTTGTGTGTGAAGTGAGTGAGTTACTACCCGTCGGTTCGTTCTCCGCGTCTTCTCGGCCGTTAGGACGATTTTCGCGGGCAAGACTCGCGGGGGACTGCGGATGCTGTTGTTTTGTTGCGTGTTCTCGGCCCAAGCAGTGTGGTGTACGCGTGTGCGAACGTTTCTTTGGCGTCTGCTGTGCGTGAACGTTTGCCGAAGGCGTCGTCCGTTCGCCGCGGCGATCCTTGTGCTTCTGCTGCCTTGATGATTGTGACGTGTGTGCGCGCTTGCCGAGGGGGTTGTGTGTGCTTCCGGTGGTTGTCTCCGCCCCCGTGTTCCGTTCTCGCGTACAACACCGCAGACCTGCGTGTATGAGTGCGTGCGTGCATGTGCCAGCTTCATTCGGCCGAACAGTACACCCCACTGGTGGTGCGTGTCTGTGAAGAGTGCGCCATGTGTTGTGGTGTGTGCCGGCATCGCGGCCTCTTCGGCTAGCTCGCTGCGGCCAGGGATGCCGACAACCGAGCGCAGAGGTGCCTTTCGTGCCCAGGAATGCAGGCGCCTTGAATGGCCGAGCTGACCTTGGGCTGCCTTCGACTCAGCCTAACCCCCCTCCTTCCTTGCGTGGGGCTGAACCTCGGGCCGCTCCTCTTTCTGGCTGCTGCCCCGTTCATCGGCGCCGATCCCGACTCCTGGCTTCCAGCCGGTGCACATGCTGAGGTGCCTTCCTGGTGGGTCGTCGGCTCAGGCGCTGCTTCCTCCCTGTCCATCCCTCTGCGGAGCGACACGGCTCGACGTAACGGTGGAATCGCGCCTGCGCGTCCGCCCATTATCTGCGCCCCTAGAGAACTCTGCGATGAGAGACTCCATGGTGAGCCTCGTGGCACCCCAAGGTGACCACAGCGAACGCTGACAGCAAAAGGATCTTTTCGCCCCTTTGTGCCCCGTACTGCCGAACAATGCGTAGCCCCGTGATGGTCACTGCAACCCTTTGTGGACTTTGTGTGCAATATTTCCACCTCTGTGTATCTTTCTACACCTGTGTATCTAGTGTAATGTAATGAAGTGTGCGTAATGTAATGTACTTAAGTGTTCTTGGTGCATTATAATTACCCGTAGGTTGTGTAATATAAGTAACAGCTGTGTTCCTGTAGTATAGTGTACGTAGTGCAACCTTAGTTGACCTCCTCTGTATAGCGTAACACTAGTTCCCTCACCAAGTGAGTAGAGTATTGTTTATAGTGTACATTTCTTGTTTCACACCTTTGTTCATAGTGTGTATGTATATCTTAAGTATGTGTAGCGTGCGTTGTGAATGCAGTGTTTGTTTAAGGGCTGGAGTATAGGCTGGTGGGCACTAGCTTTGTTTTACTTACATTAAGATTGTTCTTTTTGGATGAGTACCTGATGGCCGGCTTTCCGACTGTCAGAGGGGCATTTAAGGAGAGAGGATGTGGGAGCCAAGCCCCTCAAATCGGGGCGAGGAGGCGCTAGCAGCGTCTTTCACCTTGGTGGGGCGAGGGCGATCCTCGCGCCCTTCCCTCCTCTTCCTACGAGGCAACGGGGGATGCGCGCAGGAGACTCCCCGGGAGAGACCGCCCTTGGGGGCGCAGCGATCGCACGGTACCTAAATGCCCTTCGGCCACTTTTGGCCGTTTCTTGCATTGGCCGTTGTTTCCCACTTCCGTGGGTCACGGCACCCACCGTGTCGATTAGCGCATGCCTTGATTTGAGTCAGTGCGTTTATCTAGGATGCCCGGCGAGTCTCCGCGGGAATATTCCACTCATTGGTGGGTTGCCCCCGCGTCCGCGATGTGACGGCTTGCGCCGTCTAAGGTCAGCGGACGAGCGCCGATGCCACCCGGGCGAGTCCAGTGGCTTGGAAATGTGTAGCGGCCACAGAGAGCCCCCTTCCCCTACGTCAGTCAGCGTTGCGGCCGGCCAACGCCGGCGGACGCAAACTGCTGCCCGACTACGGTCTGGGCACACGCTGACGGCTGTATGCCCCAGGGGCTAGGTGCGTAGTGCAGTGTAGCGTTTGTATCGTGGTTTCCCGCGTAATAAACCCCTGTACTATGAAGTATCTCGCTTCCCGGTGAAGTGATTGACAACGTACACTCGCGGCGAGAGTCGTTGCTCGCTCTCGAACCCGTTGTGGGCAGAGTCTCTCGGCACGGCAGTTTGGTGCTGCGCGAGAGCAGTGAGAATAACGACGGCGCGTTATTCTATTATTGTATTCTGTTAATTAATGCTAATGTCAAGTGTAAGGGTGCCAGGCGCCAGCGATGCTGCAAAGTCGAACGCGTGGGAAGCGGCGATTCCGAGAAGTGGGAATGAATGACTTTATGGCAGCCAGCTCGTTAAGAGCAAGCGGTCTCTGGGTCATGCCGTTCGCGGAAGGACACATTGTCTGGGGTCGCAGCTGCGCTGTCGCGTTGTTATGGCCGAAGTGCGTGGTGTAGTCATGGGAAAACATTGGTAGCCTGGCGACTCAAATGGAACCCCGGGGGCATGGCGGCCGCTGGTTCGGGGCCCACCGCAGTTTCCATAACAGGTTGTAAAGCTATTTTGTCCGTCGAGCGGCTGGAGACGGGAGCGTGGAGCTGTCAACTGTGGTTAGACAGTGGCCCATTTACGGCGATAGCTTTCCTTTTGTTGGCCAGTGCGCGCGAGGAGCGGAGCCTTGCGAGGGGGCGCGCGTTGCGGCCCGGGATGGGCGCGGCAGAGGCGACGCCTGAGCCGGCCGCCGTGCCCTTTTGTCCCTACGAGCTGTTTCTGGCCCACGGTCCAATTAACGGGGCATCGCCTGTCAACGCCGGAGAATCTTGGGGACGCGCCGGGTCGTTAAGGCGGATGTTTATGGGTTTCAGCTGGCTTGAGTAGCTGTCCTGTCTCGGACGAGATGCGTGGGAACAGGCATGCATACCACGTTCGTGGAAGCGTGCCCCTGGCGCATGCACCTGTTTTCGCGGGTTTTTGAGTGTTTGCTGTGTTTGTTTTGGTTTGCTTTTGATATTTTCCTTCTTCCTGTTGTGAGAGAGGGTGACCGATGTCTCAGGGTTACGGAAGGCGTTGCCCACCGCGGTTTAAACCCGGATGTGGTAACCCGCCCAATCAGATTGCCAAGGGATGCTGATTGGCCTGTGTATCTTGGGTGGGGCCTAAGTAACCCATTAAAACCACGAGACACGAGGTCTCGAGGTCGAATCCTCAAGGTTTAATGTGCTATGCACGGCCGGCGTATTGCCGGGCTAGCCACGTCAGGCTAGGGAGGATCTCACCACTTGTGTAGTCTTAGGTCAGGGTCCGTCGCTGACGGGGGTGCTGCGTGCACAAAGTCTTAGCTGACCTAGAAACCCATTTTATTTCTTACTCTGTTTAACTTCAGTCTGTAAATATTCTGTATATGTCTTCCGTGTAAATATACAGTTTTAAAACCCTCATCAACTCCCATCGTCGTCGTGTCATCAGTGCCATCACCATCAGGCACCAACGCAGATCATCCACATCGGACGTCTTCTACACGCCAACACATCGGTGCATCGAAGCAAGAAACAACGAACCAAACCTTTACTTCAAGGATTAAGGATAAGATGATTCCCACAGTGTAAGACCTTGTTTACAGGTTCCAGCACAGATAAATTCAGTGCTTCTATCCGTTTATCTGCATCGAAGGCAAAATGAAGTTTCTCTTCCTGAGCCTTAGTCATGGGCCCTGTGTTTGACTCGACGTCACCGTGGAGCAATAACAGGCGCCAAAGGTGCAATGCTGCCGCGCGAACACGCTTCCAAGAGCAAGAACAAGGGGGCCACGACACTGCAATAACACAATCGTTATTGTCACGGTAGCTATTCGTATTAAAGTAACTGACTTGCAGTTGAAAGAAGGGTGAGCGCCTCAAAGTCATCGCGCTGATAACAAGATTAGTTACCTGCACTTATGATGTTTTGGCTTCGGTGTTTTTCTAAATGTTTGTATAGGTCTATCATGAAAGCAGGTGGTGTACCAGGAGACCTATATACTGCCGAAATATTATATACTTTCGAAATAAATAGAAGAATGGCCACTACACCCTGTTGCGACCGTGAGGGTGCTCCCGAGCCGAGCTCCGTCGCCGCCGACATACGTGTGGTAGCGCGGTGAAGCGAACTGCCAGCCACTGTGGCAGCTGTCAAGAAGTCCAGAAGCCGTAGGCTAACGTAACTGTTTACTTCATAGCGAGAGGTGAGCCGAAGCCAAAGAACAATGCCCCGACGGGCGAGGTAACAGTAAATGACTCGAGCAGAGTGACAGCACGGATTCGCTGCTCTTACAGGAGTGGGTTATAGCGCTTGAGGGGAGTCTATTTATACCCAAAACGCTAACGGTCGGAACAGCGTTCCCTCTAGATTTATGCACACGCCACGAACCTCACAGACACACACATCGCTCTTTCCAGAGTTCGTGAGCAGTTGGTAGTAGCAGCGCACGCTGAGTCTGAAAGAGGGGAAAGAAGAGACTGCTGCGATTGCGGGGCCTCTGTGTCCTTGGGGTGCGTCTCGATGTGAAAGTATGAGTCACCGACACGGTGGGGCTTGTTTCAAACGCGCACGTAGTGGCTTTGTCCCACAGCCGAGGAGTGATGAGACGAAGCCCAGCGACTGGCTCCGTTGTAACAGCTTTTCCGCCGGGGGTCCGAGATCACGATGAATCCCGATGGATGGTCTTCAACCGTGTCCGGAGGGATGCTTTCGCAGAGAAGTGCTTCCCAGATGATTGAGTCCAGGCCTTGGCTGTATGACACTGTGCTGGAGCTAAAGTGGGCCGGTCACTGGAACAGTATTGGCTCCCCAAGAACGTCTCTGGCTTGGTCAGGCAAGCAACAGAACAACACAGGAAGTTACGACCGCATCGCCGGCAAGTGCAAAGACAAATCCACACTGAAGCTCTACCGGGCTTTTAGTTGCGAACAAATGCGCACCTCGACGTGCGACGAACTCGTCGGCTAGCTGAGCTGCCTGATTCACAGTATTTACCGCTGGCCAATCTTGCACCTAGAGTCTCAGGTTTTATGGTAGACGGCGGTAAAACTGTTCGAGAACGAAGCACTCAACTACCTTGTCGCGCTCTCCGAAAGCCTTTGCCTCTGTGAGCCACTCTTCAATGTCAGCCCTCAGCTTTTAGGCAAACTCACAGTACGACTTGCCCTTAGCTTTTTCGGCTTCACGGTACTTCTGGCGAAACGCCTCTGCTGACAGCCTGTACTCACGCAGGAGGCTCGACTTGACTTTCTCGTTGTCCTCCGCCTGCTCCTTTGGCAAGCGGGCCATCACGTCGGATTCCTCAGCTCGCAAAAGCGTAAGCAGCTTTTGCGGCCATGAGTGTCGGCTAAACTGGACCCTCTCGCACGTACGCTCAAAGTTGACCAAAAAAAGACCGATGTCTTCTCCTACCTTGTAGGGTCCATTAGGTCACTCATTCGCAACGTAGGTCACTCAGTCGCCACAGACTGCATGCTTGGCGCGCTGCTGTCACTCTCACGCCTAGATCGAGATGCCTCAATGTCTAGACGTTTCATTTACAGCTGATGCTGTCGCTCCTGTTCTCGCCTTCTATCCTCGCGTTTATGTTTCTGCTTCTCGAGCTCCTGTTGTTTTATTTCCTCGCGTTCCTGTTTCTTCCTCTCGAGCTCCCTACGCTGGCGCTCAGCCTCTGCCTCTGCAGCATCACGTTTTGCGGTGTCCCTGTCATTGATCAGCTCAATGCACTCAGACAGCTCGTCATCGTCAGCCCCAAAGGCGAGTATAGCATGTATCACGTCTTGCTTTCTCAGGGCGTCCATAACATCCAAGCGCAACTCTTTTGCAAGCTCCAAAAACTGTGATTTTTTTCAACACATTCAAATTCATGGCCGGTCTAGAGTACTGCTTTTCCACTGCCCCAAAAATCTTTTGCGCGAATAACCCACGCGACAAAACCACACGCCGTACCAGCTATCCTCAGAAGCCTGGTAAACTCAGTGAAGAAAACTCCTGCACTCACCATTGACCGCCGCGAATTCTGCGAAGTCCGAAGCCGCCTAGACGTCCGTGGGGTTGGATCTCACACTGCTGGCTCCAGGTGTTACGAAGTTGTCAACCAACCACTGCCAAACAGTTGTTGCGACCGTGAGGGCGCACCCGAGCCAAGCTCCCTCGCCTCCGACATACGTGTGGTAGCGTGGTGAAGCGCACGGCCAGCCACTGTGGCAGCTGTCAAGAAGTCCAGAAGCAGTAGGCTAACGTAACTGTTTCCTTCATAGCGAGAGGTGAGCCGAAGCCAAACAACATGCCCCGCCGGGCGAGGTAATTGTAAATGACTCGAGCAGAGTGACAGCATGGATTCACTGCTTACACAGGAATAGGTTATAGCGCATGAGCGGGGTCTATTTATACCCAAAGCGCTAACGGTCGAAACAGCTTTCCACCTAGATTTTCGCACACGCCACGAACGTTACAGACACACAACACTCTTTCCAGAGTTTGTGAGCAGTCGGTAGTAGCGGCGCACGCTGAGTCCGAGAGAGGGGAGAGAGGAGGACTCCGCTGCGATCGCGGGGCCTATGTGTCCTTGGGGCGCGTCTCGACGTGAAAGTATGAGTCACCGACACGGTGGGGCTTCTTTGAAAGGCGCACGTAGTGGCTTAGCCGCACAGCCGAGGAGTGATGAGACGAAGCCCAGCGACGGCCTCAGTCGTAACAACCCCCTTTTGTTTGGCGGAAATTGAAAAAAAAAAACGCTGCAAATCAATTACCCTGGAGAGGACGCTTTCCCTGTCGTCATCTATGACGCTGGCTGCCTTACCAGGCAATTTTCCGATTTGCCGAAACTATGTTTTTTTAGTAGATTTGAGGAGGCTATATGTAAAATACTAGGACGAAAGAAGCCGATCAATGAGCTAACAGCAAGATGGAAAGTTGAAGAATTCAGGATCTTGTTGCAGAACCGATATCCAGCTCTAATCGAGGAGGCAAAAAAAACCTAAATAGGCAAACCCAATGCATGGTTCGGTGCAATATACTGGTACGTGGATGACACTTTTTTGTAGTAAAAGTGATACATGCAGACTCATCTAAGTTAAGTAACTTTTTCCAATCCTGGCGCCATTTAAAAATGTTTTAGCGCGTCATTTAGCAGTATATATCATTTATAAACAAAAGAAACAAGGTGGGGCCTCATACTGTTCTCTGTGGTACACCCGCCGTAACTTGCACCGTATCTGTGCATTGTCCTTCAAGTTCTACGTACTGTAAACGACTTGACCAGTAAGCGGATAACCAATGTGTAATTTTTCCAGATCCGATATTGTTGTGCAGTTTAAATAGCAATTTTGGATGTGACACGCGATCGAAATCCTTTAAGAGATCAAGAAATATAATGTACGCCTGTCCACACTTGCCTACTGTTCGCGCAAGGTCGCGAAAGTTTCTAGCAATTGAGTAGTAGTTGAGCGGCCTTTTTTAAATCCGTGTTGATTTTTATTGCTCACGTTGTTTGCCTCAACAAAGGGTAATATGTGTTTGAGTAGTATATGGTCCATTATTTTACAGGCAGTGCTAGTGAGTGAGATAGGTCGAAAATTTGAAATATGTGTCTCATTTCCTGACTTATGGATGGGAACTGCTTTAGCGATTTTCCAATCTCTGGGGACGTCACATGTATATAAGGTTTTTATAGATAAGTAGCGGGAATTCGCTCACCCACTGTGCGTATCTTCTAAGAAACGAATTGAGTATTTTGTCAGAACCATTTCATTTTTTAATAACTAGGGCGAGTATAGTAACAAGTACAAAATTCCGGCTTCACCTAAATGTATTTCATCAAGCATCCTGTTATCGAAACTTGTTGGGTTAAAGGGGGGCGTAATGCCGTTTTCCACAGTAAATACACACTGGAAACAATTATTAAGCTGCTCAGCTTTAAGTAACGCGTCTGCAGGCAGCAAGTTACTATGTTCGCGTTTTCCTGAAGTTAAGTATCACCAGAACTAATCAGGGGAAGCTTTTATAAAGTTGCTTAAAGTATTATTCAAATACTTATCTTTAGCATTTCGAGCTAGAGTTTTAAGAGTTCTAGAGCTTTCGCAAATCTCTTTTTTATACCTTTATGAGCAATATTTGTTTTTGAGGTTTCGAAGTCTTGTTAGCTCGCGATTGAGCTGTAGGTTATCTCAGTTATCCAACGGTTAGTTTTTTTGCTGTTTTTATTTTTGTTGGAATATATTTAGATAAACAGTTTTCCCCATTTGTCTTAAAACGTATCCACGAGTTGTCAGCTGATGCCATTGGGTCATTTGAAAGATGTTGAAAAGCTGGGTACGAAATTTTCATGTAGTCAAGCACCCTGACGTCATCAGAGTTGTCCCAATCATATAAGCGTTTTTTCGCTCTTCCGTTGCGCACACTCGGAAAAGACAACCAGCATTTTCTTGCCTTGTGGTCAGATATCCCCACGGCAACTTCAGAAGAACCCCGCACGGGGCACCTTGAGTAATCTTGGTGACGGTACTGGCGATACCGCGGACCCCGAGCCCCCAAACATAAACTGGATCCAACCGTGGCGATGTGTTTATAGGTGGAGGGTTGGAAACCACGAACGGTGGCCGTCGGAGACCAGGTCAAGCTCCGGCGGATGGACTCCCTGTCTGTTCACCAGGCATGGAGCTCCGGGACCTCTTTGACTACCAGGGTAAGGTCAAAGAAGAAAGTACCCCCGTCTCCCTGCTTTTTCCTATGCCATATGGATAAATCAAAACCCCCGCCCAGACGTGATCGGCCCCCTAAAAGGGGCCGCACCGAAGTATCTTTTCTTTCTTTGCCTTCTATCTCGCTCCCAAAGCCAGATAACTACCCTCGTTTTTTGATCATTGAATCTGTGGACAAATCGAAGCCGGTTTCCTCTCAATCTGTATTTCTTGTTTCTAAATACCTTGAAGGTATCATCGGCAAAACATATGACGCCAAAAAGCTCAGAACTGGTGAAGTGCTAGTTGAAGTTAAAACCCAGCAGCAATCCACAATCCTCCTGAAACAAACCCGCATGGCAGATCTGGAGATCAGGGTCACACCCCACCGCAGCCTCAACAGTTGTCAAGGTGTGATCTCTGAGGCAGATCTTCTAACCGAGACAGAGACTGATCTGCTCGAAGGCCTAAAAGAACAAGGCGTGACAGCAGTAAGGCGCATCGTCATCAGGAGAGAGAACAAAGAAATAGCCACCAAACATCTGATCCTGACTTTCGACCGTTGCACAGTGCCCGAGCATGTCAACGCAGGTTTCATCCGTTGTTCTGTCCGGCCGTACATCCCGAACCCGAGGCGCTGTTTCAAGTGCCAGAGGTTCGGGCATGGTACCAACTCCTGTCGAGGCAGAACAACATGTGCCAAATGCGCCCAGCACGATCATCTATCCGACACCTGCACTGCAACCAACTTCACCTGCCCGAATTGCCAGGGTCCACACGCAGCATACTCTCGCGCCAGTGAAAAGTTTCATCTTGAAAAAAAAATCATTAACCTTAAGATAACCGAAAACATCACCTTCCCAGAGGCGCGAAAGAGGTTCGCCTCCTTCCCTCTGGGCAGGTACGCCGACGCAGCTCGCCGGGGGGCGGAGCGGCGTTTGGTTTTGGCGGGAACCCAGTACCGCGAGTCGGACTTGGTCCCGCCCCCGCCCCCCCTGGGTTGCCTATGGCAGCCCAACCCGCTTCCGCACCGCTCGCTCACCCAGCAGCGGCTGTGGTGGCAACGTCTGTTGATGATGCCGCTGCATCCACTGCTTCCTCTCCACCGGCCCAAAGCACACGCAAGGGCACGGAGATGGAGACGGAGGCAGTCGCACCGACCCCCTCCCCCACCTCACTGCCAGTGCCAGCTGTGGTGCTCCCCAAGCCTTCGGAACTGGCAGCGCAGGCAAAGAACACCCGAAAGGGTACCACGTCAAGGGGGCCCAGTCCGCTGGGCACCCCCTTGCCTTCAGATGACGACATGGACGTCGAGCCCTTCCGGCTTTCCTCGCCACGGAAGGAACGGGCTGCGACGTCCAGGTCAGTAGAAAAGGCAAAAAAGCCCCTCCCAAGAGTGCAAGCCCCGAAAGACCCTACATAAATAATCACACTCCAGTAGCTCTAACACATCATAATGGGAAGAGAAAACATAGTTCAATGGAACTGCAAAGCCCTTCTGAATAATCTTGACGACGTGCATGAGATTCTGCATGCCAACCAGCCAAGTTTAATGTGTGTCCAGGAAACACATCTTAATTCCAAATACACAAATTTCTTGAATAGTTACCTGGTATACAGGAAAGACAGGGATGGCTGCACACACTCTTCTGGCGGTGTGGCCATAATTGCCCGCAAATCCTTAGCATGCCCCCTGTCTCCTTGAACACCGTCCTTGAGGCTGTAGCCGTCCGCACAATATTATTTAATAGGCTGATAACGGTATGCTCTATCTACATCTCTCCTGATCTTGCACTTCTGAGCTCTGACTTTGAGGCGCTGATCGACCAGCTTCCTGAACCATACATCCTAACAGGCGACTTCAATGTACACAATTCTCTTTGGGGCTCTTCTCGCACGGATGCCCGAGGTCGCCTGATATTGAAGTTTTTAACATCCTCTGGAGCATGCCTTTTCAACAAGAAACAGCCTACATACCATAACATAGGACACAATACATACTCAAATCTTGACTTGGCTATTGGTTCTGCAATTCTCTTTCCATGTCTTGAGTGGGGTGTGGGCACTGACCCATATGGCAGTGACCACTTCCCCACCTCACTAACATATATAGGTAACGGCCCGTGCAGTCCATCTTCCCATAAAAGGTTTAATGAAGCAAGAGCGAACTGAAATACATTTACAGAGACATCCAAACTACACCACACATCCATAGGACACCTACACGTTGAAGAAGCTACCCAACTGCTCACGGCGCACATCCTCGACGCCGCCGAAAAGTCCATTCCCCACGCCTCTGGTGCCCCGCGCAACCAGCGGAGGCCGTGGTGGAATGAGGACTGTAGGCGGGCGCGAGAGGCCCAGAACAAGGCGTGGGGTATCCTTCGTCGGTACCCCACGTCGAGTAACCTCCTCTTGTTCAAACGGGCCAAGTCGTTTGGAAAACGTGTGCGCCGTGAGGCAAAACGCGATAGTTGGCGTATATTCATAACATCAATTAACTCCTACACAGACACACGGAAAGTATGGACACGAATACGCAAACTCAAGGGACATCAAACACACAGCCTGCCTCTGGTCAGTACAACAGGGGACACACTCGAAGACCAGGCTGACACACTCGCACAACACTTCGAACACGTTTCCAGTTCAGCACACTACACAAACACTTTCATGAAACAAAAACTCATGGCAGAAAAGAAGCCTTTACATGACAATGACAGGTCAGCCACTTCTTATAACTCGGAGTTCACGCTTCATGAGCTGAGGGGTGCTCTGAGCACGTGTAAACCTTCAGCTCCAGGCCCAGACAACATTACATATACAATGATACAGAACTTACACAGACACTCTTGTAACACTTCTTCACCTTTTCAACAAGATAAGGCTGTCGGGGCACATTCCAAAGTCTTGGAGGGATGCCATAGTTGTAGCATTCTTAAAAGAAGGGAAGGACCCTTCTTCTCCCGCTAGCTATCGACCCATTGCCCTGACCAGCTGCCTGTGCAAGCTTCTCGAGAAGATGATAAACCGGAGGCTCGTGTACTTTTTGGAGTATAAAGGCCTTCTCGAGAGCTGCCAGGCAGGCTTCAGGGCAGGGAGATCCAATCCACAAATGATCAACTTGTGGCACTAGAGTCATACATTAAGGATGCCTCCATTCACAAACAGTTCTGTTTAACTGTGTTTTTCGACCTCGAAAAGGCCTATGACACCGCTTGGCGTTATGGGATCCTTACTGACCTCAAATCATTTGGTGTTTCTGGTAATATGTTTAACACGCTTGCTAGTTGTCTGTCGGAGAGAACCTTTCGCGTCAGAGTTGGTTCTGCACTGTCAAAGGTACATGTGCAAGAAAATGGCGTGTCGCAAGGTGGAGTGTTGAGCTGCACGCTCTTCATAGTTAAGATGAACTCTCTTGGAAAGGCATTGCCACCCACAATCTCGTATTCCATGTATGTAGACGACGTCCAGATATCCTTTAAATCATGTAACATGTCCATCTGCGAACGTCACCTCCAGCTCGGCGTTAAGAAGCTTGCCGGCTGGGCAGACAAAAATGGTTTCAAAATAAAATCCCGAAAAAAGCTCTGGTGTTGTATTCTCCAGGAAGCGTGGGGTTCACCGAGACCCAGACATCACTCTTAACAGCGTGTCGATTCCTGTGAACAAGGAACACAAGTTTTTAGGCATTTTATTAGACGAAAAGCTTACATTCATCCCGCATATTAGACAGCTCAAATGCAAATGCTTAAAAACAATGAATATTCTTAAGGTCCTCTCACATAAATCTTATGGGGCCGACAAACAACTCCTGCTGCGCCTTTACACGGCCTTAGTGGGGTCTCGGCTCGACTATGGGAGTGTCGTGTATGTATCTGCTACAAAAACAGTACTGAAAATGCTCGACCCAGTGCTGCATCTTGGCCTTCGCCTCTCATGTGGCGCATTCCGCTCTAGCCCTGTTGAACGTCTTTATGTCGAGTGCGACAAATGGTGCCTAGGGCATCAGCGAAGGATGTTGACCTGTTGTATGCATCCAAGATCGTGTCTCTGACCAACCATCCTTTTAATCCCACCATGAACGATACATCAAATTTACAACTCTTTTTAAACAGGCCATCTATTCCCTTACCGTTTCCTTTCAGAGTTAGGGAGGAGGCTTCTGCACTCAATGTCCCCCTTTCAGACACGCACAAGACACCCATTCATAATTTCATCGCACCATGGCATCTTCGTTCTGCATCATGCGACCTGTCATTCACTCTTGTACAAAAAAATAGGGTACCCAGGAATGCAATTCTGCAGCACTTCCTGTTCCTGCAGGACAAGTACAGGTGCGCAGAATTCTATAGCGACGCGTCGAAAGCTGGTTCTACGGTATCTTGTGCAGCGCACGGACCAAATTTTAGAGTAAGCAAAACAATGAGTTTTCATAACAGTATTTAAACGGCAGAAGGATATGGCATTTTACTCGTTTCAAACCACGTCATCAAACATAAAATTCCCAAGTCTATTGTGTACACAGACTCTAAAAGCGTTGTACAGGCACTGTCAATAGGAAGGTCATCTAAAAACTATGTGATAAATGCTCTCTTCAAGGTACTAATGTCTGCATATGCCTCAAATCTTGAAATAACTATATGCTGGGTACCAGGGCATTGTGGAATCCCTGGCAATGAGGCCGCCGACCAAATGGCTGGTGATGCTGCTCTCATGACTACAGTTGACGTTACAACAGCACCTTACACCGACCTAAGGACACACATCAGACGACAGCTTCGTAACACATGGCAATTACACTGGAGTGAACAAACAGAACAGAAACTACACGTAATAAAACCACAACTGGGACGCTACATAACTGACTCACACAACAGCTACATTGAAGTCGCCCTGGCTAGGCTGCGGATAGGTCACACACATGTTACGCATTTCCACCTGCTCACTGGAACTTCGGGACCCACGTGTAGCTGGTGTGGAAAGGGCCTATCCGTAGTCCACATACTAATCACATGCAAGGCACTTGACACAACACGACACAAACATTTCCCTGAATTATACAGACGACACATACCTTTGCACCCATCATACTTTTTAGCCGACGAACCAATGTTTTCTAGTCAACGTGTTTTTAAGTTTTTAGCTGAGGTAAACTTTCTGCAGCTCTTGTCATATCATGTGTAATCACCCTGGCCCTATACACCAGCCATCTCCATTGTCTTTTGTGTTGCATCATCTTTACTTTTAGTCACATGTTTTAGTAGGTACGGTCTCATCACAATTCAGTAACTTCTTCTTTGGCGCTCTTTGCCCATAGTCGGCCTTGCGCCAATAAATCCCAACTATCATCATCATCATCAACTTCAGAAGAAAGCCCATCTGTTAGAATGGTATCACTAACAAATGTTAGATCCAGAATATTCTGCGAACAAGCAGTGACACGTGTGGGTTTCAGAATTATTCGTTTCAGTACGAAGTTATAGGTTAACTCAGGCAGTACTTCAGAGCTGGCCTTTTTGGCAACTCCGCTTTGAAGGTATTCCCACTCAACGCGAGGAACGTTATAGTCACGGGTCAGATCAATTTTTAAAGCAAAGCTTTTTACCTCTACCCCCCAAGGGTTCTTTCGCGACCGTTGGTGTCAACAGAAAACTCCCGCTAACAAATAAAAGAATTTCTTGGTGCCGCCAGGAATCGAACCTGGAACTCATTGAGTACCAAAGAGACAGCCCGTAGTCTTACCGATTTAGCTACGAGCCCAAGCGGAGACGGGAAGGCAGGTGGTGTACTCACCTGGCGCATATACCGGATTACCCCCTGCATTCTCGCTGAATGCCACGTGATAGCGTCACGCAACCTCTCGCGCCGCTGTGCACTCCGCCCACGGCACGTCTAGTGGCAATGCGCGCTCCTTGCGGGTGTGCTAGAAATTACAAAAATTAAAGGACGCTCTTCACCAACGCGTGTCATCTCCCTTATAGTAGGCCAATGTCCTAAAGCATGTGGCCTCCAGTGTTCACGCAAGAAATCACACCTCCTTGTCGTCCGCCCTCACACCAAACAACACATCAAGGAACACAGTCGAATACTCCTTGATGGCCAGCACAGAATGTAACTCCGCTTGATGTACTCCCGGATTCTCCCTTTGCTTAAAAATATGAACCCCTCACACGACGGGGTTCACTGACAAGGACGGGCACAAGCGCTCGACCCCATGCTCGGTGGCGATCATGAAGTCGGCTACACAGACGCCTCCCAACATCGAGAGCAGCCGTACGCCATCATCATGGTGACCTCTAGAACTAACCTTCTTGGGTGTGCCTGACTCAAGACCCAACACATGACGGCAGCAGAAGAGGCAGCCATCGCCTTGGCTCTCACTCAACCAGGGGTTCGGAAGGTAGTCACCGCTTTCCATAGCCAACCAAAATTACCAGTCGGGTTGGTTGTCCCTACCCGCACTGCGTGTGCTAGAAAAACACTCTCCAAACGGTTCCATTCAGCTCATCTCGACCCGCGCTCACGCTTCAATGGAGGGCACCGAACATGCCCACCAACAAGCCTGCGCTTTAACCCCCCCCCCCTTCCTCCCCGGCTATGGAGCTGTACGAGGACAGTCACCCGCCCGTCACGTTCACGGACATAACCCAGGATTGTCGCCTTCAGAGACAGACCCTACCTTCGCCTTACCTTGACCTTTCCAGAGAAAACCAAACTACCCTACGTCTCGTACAATCAGGCTCCTTCCCAAACCAAACGTGTCTTCCCATAATGCACCCGAATCGCTACGACGCTGAATAAAAATTTTGCTCAGAAGTAGGAACACTATGCCACATACGCGGGGTGTGCGACTTTAGCCGTGAGCACCCTCCTCTCTTTCCGTGAACTACCCAAAAAAAGCAATGAAAGATACTGCTGCCCAGCACCTCTTCGCCTACCCAGTTTCAGCTGGTGGACAGGGGGCACGAACTGTGGAAAACGAACCACTCCCCTGAGCCGCACTCTGGGCCGTTCAGAAATCTGAATAGAAGTATTTCTTCCTTCTCATCCTGCTCCTCCTTCCTTCTATGCCACCGATCTCGTTGCCTCCGTCCGCGGCGGCAGAAACGGAGAAGTGAGGTCGTCTAACACGGGGTTTGAGCTTCCTTTAATTTTGTAAAAAAAATTTCCACTCACTTGCTATACCAATACCCCTCAACCAACCACCATTCATACATCATGCATTGATTTAAAACTTACCAAGAATATCTCTTTGAAGTAACAACGGGTGTGGTTAAGTATATTTCACTTCTCTCTGGTTTTAGCATTTGTAGAGCGACGTGAGGGAATTTAAGTGACGCCTCATGGGTAATCTTCGTGGGTGAAGTTTACAGCTTTGCTTTCCAACCACATTCACATGGTGGATTGGCCTGAATTTTTTTGAGTCGTGAAGGTGCCGTTGCTGATATTCATTGAGGACATGCAGCTTTGCTTTCCAACCACATTCACATGGTGGATTGGCCTGAATTTTTTTGAGTCGTGAAGGTGCCGTTGCTGATATTCATTGAGGACATGTATCTCATTCAGGACATGCATCACATTAGAGACTGCTTCTGGTGGACGATACATTGTTTCCACGTAAATGGAAAACTTGCCTATCGTAATTTCACACCACAGGGCTTCTATGCCGTCAACTTCAGGCATTGGCGTAACGGTAATATTATCCATGACTAAGATTGCAAGGCCACCCCCAAGGGTGCACCTGTCCTTTCGGAGAACAACATAGCCCGGCGGGAAGGTATGGCTACTGCAGACATCACAAGAAAGCCATGTTGCACTAACGGTAACAATGTCGGGTGAATGTTCCACTAAAAATTCTTCCAGTTCATCTGTGTTATTCACCACACTTGATTGATTGATTGTAGGGTTTAACGCGCTGACGGAACGCAGGCGATGAGGCGCGCCGTAGTGGAGGGCTCCGGATTAATTTTGACCACCTGGGGGTCTTTAACGTGCGCCGAAATCTCGTACACACGAGCGGTTTTGCTTTTCGCCTCCATCAGCAAAGCGGCCGCCGCGGCCGGTAATCGAACCCGCGACCTCGTGCTAAGTAGCGCAACGGCTTAGCCACTAAGCCACCGCGGCGGGTTTCACCACACTTCTCGCGTTTACAATAATGACAAGTATGTGTTTTGGTACTTCACGTTGATTTACTCTATTTCGGCTTGAGCGGATTTTTCGGACTTCTACTTTGAAGCCCTTTCTTCATCCAACATGTAGAGTGTATTACCTAAGTTGATGTTGTCATATACCAGCGAGACATTTCCCCAGTTTTCCCGGTTGACTCTGCAACTCTCCCAAAGCTGCTTTCGGATGTTACGTACTTAGATAGAAAAATCTTCGCTGACAGATATCTTGTTCCCCTTGAGTTTCGAGCAGTTCTTAAGTATTTTTATTTTGTCCCTGATATCGAGTAGCCTAAATATTGTTACGGGGCATTAATTAGATTCCCCACAAATAGGATGGCATTCATTTACTGTGCTAGCGGGCATCATCATCAAGAAGAGAGATGAAGAGGACGCTGACGGTGAAGCGCGTTCGCTCCCTGGCTTGCGCGGTGCTCTCTTCCATCGTGGTTTGTTATAATGAGCCTCTGAACGTGTATCGTAAATAAACCACTGTAAACACAGCTTTACCTTGTATCAATATAACAGGCCGCGTTTTGTCCTCCCGTTTCGCTCCTAGTCGGTGTATTCTTTCGATCCAAGAGAAGATTACCTTAAGTTTGTCCTGGATAAGCTTGCTTACCACTTCGGCCTCAAGGCCTTCAGTTGTTTCAGTTTCTGTCTCTGGAATGCCGTAGATGATAAGACTGCAGCGCCGACTACGATTTTCCATTTCATTCATCTGTTGTCCGAACTTAGAAAAAGAAGCTTACATTCCAGCCACTTATCCTCAACTTCAGTTATTCGACTTTCTAGGTGTGTCAGCATGAAATCTAAGGTTTGACAGAAACTCGTCTGGTCGGTTGAAAGATACATAGTTTAACGTACTGGTTATCGCCGACCAAAGTTTAGAAAAAAAAATCGCCCCACCTCCCCGAAGAGGATCGTGCGGAAATGCGAATGCATTGGGTGCACCGATGAGTGCGGTGCGAGTCCTCCAACCGATGATGACGTTGAAGCAACTGCAGTGACGTCACCGCCAGCGGGAGGTGTAATGCTCAGGTTGCATTGTGTTACACTTCGTGCTTGCGGTATCGTTGCCGCGAGGGATTCGACTTCACCGACTTCCATCGCTATCAAGGCGCCAGGCGCGCGCTCCACTGCATTATATAGATTCCGAGCGCAGCGAGCGGAGAGAGGGTACGCGGAGAGGAGAGAGAGCCCGCCGAGCTCCGCGATGCGAGTGCCCTCACACGCCCGAGCGCGCTCCTCCTCTCCACTCACTCTCCGCTACTCCGCCCGAGCTCCGCGATGCGAGCGCCGCGGGTCCGCAGCACCGAGACGACAACGACGACGACGAAGGCAGAACCAGGGGAGTGAAACTTCCTATACCTTGCATGGGACGCGAAATTCGCTCGCAGCGCCGGACAAACCCCTGGTGTTTGGGGGTGGTACTAAAAACATGGCGGCGCGTTGCAGACAGGCACTGGGAGACGCCATCTTAATGAGGACTGAAAAGCAGAGCGGTGGGGGGGGGGTTAGGCAATTTAGCGCCAAATTCAATTGGGACGCACATGCAAGGTACATTGAGCGAGTGGAAGATATTCAGATGGCCAGCGCGCCACCTTGTTCCTTTTGCGCAACCCGCCACGTTATCAAAAGATCAATTGTTTTTTTCTGACTGATGAAGTTTTGGGCGTCCATTTTTTTTGCACCACTTATTATAAGTACTACGTTGCTTTGGTCACACAATCTAGACAAGAATAAAGAGTACAGGTATTTTAATTTTCATTGCCAAATGTACCATCCATACAGTAAAAACACAACTTGGATATTTTTCGCTTTTAGTCCCAAACAAAAGTGTATGGCACATGGCCGCATGCTAATAAACAGGTATCCAGCCAGTGCATATCTGTCCCGTGCAATGTCTGTCCAAGGTCCACGTAGTCTCTGCTGATGAAATGGGCAGGGCACAGCCGATAGCTGCTGTAAATCTGTCGAGGTGGTAAATGAGCCAGTGAGCCAGGTCCTGCCTTCTCAACACTGGAGCCAAACGCGAGATCTGGAACACCAACAAGCACGTTTGTGTATTTGGGTTAGAATGAATACTAGCGTTAATGCGGCTTTCGGGCGCAGATAGTTTTGAGTGAAAACTGGCATTTGTATTCGAAATAAATATTACTGGATGTATTACGAATCTTTCTTCCTTAAATTGATTTTGGCTACGAAGACGACTTGTGACAACACCAACCGTAAAGGCAAATTTTAAATTACAATCACCATTTACTATTAAGAGACGCGGATACGTTTTTCTGTTTGTGCGATCATAATGATCGGTGGCAACGACCCACCTTTCCTCCTAATCAAAAATACATTTCTGCAGACAGAAGCAGCCATCCCAGACCACAATCGCAAAGCAATTATTAATGTATTTACACTTTCGCGCACTATGTATTCCTCAGGTATTTCTCGGGCCCTGCACTAAACTGGTTATAAAAACCTTATTTAAAACCTCCAATAAAAAACTAGCAAATGTTAAGCCTGCATTGTCTAATTATTTATCGGCTTATAGCGGTAACTTCGTTTTTGTAAATACATCTTTCTTGTACTTAAAGCTGAAACTCGAAGCACGGAACTGAAGCGAAAATTTTAATTTATAAATGGCGGAATTATGGTTATGGTTGTATTATGAACATCTGCAGTAATTGCTTATAGTTTGTGTATTTATTACTACAAATTTATTCTGCTATGTTTCGTTGATTCACCAGAAGAGAAAAGGCAGAACACACTAGTGAAACGCAATTAATTATTTATGTAGTCACTACTTAGGTAACATAGTGCTAACAATACGATATGAACCTACGGACGCACCCTTTGAGCCATGAGTATATGGGAGATGCCCTCCTCCAGCTGTAGACATAAATAGGCTGATAATAATAACAATAACAATAATACTGATAATAATTATAATAATCACAATAATATTAATAATATAATAACAACAGCAACGCATGCTACGAAAACCAACTAAACGCAGGCAATCGAAAGGTAATAAAAAGTTCAGATAGGCTCACACTGTTCTATTAGTTTTTGTAATGTTGCATCATATACATTTTGCGGCATACCGCGCATTCACTTGCGCTAAAATGCAAAACACTCGATCGAAACGCATTAAATCAATAACGCATGTATAAACAACGTGTGTAGCTAATGTAGACATTCGATAAATTACCAAATGCTCTGCCGCGCATTTCATGCGTAATTTAAGAGTAAAAGAATACAATCAGAATTAAATAAATAAATAGTACACGTGTATGCTCACTGAAATTATAAAGCTACTGCTGCAACCACGTCCTGCTATCTCGTGCAAGCGTATAAAAGCAAAACGAGCAGCATGCCGATCGTACCTTTCGTCCGCCGGGATCCAAACGAATTTTATGCGGCCTGGCGGGAAGAATTTTGACACCACTCAGCACAGCACAATCTGTGATGACGACGCGAATCCATTCATGTGTCTGTTTCGATGAAACGAACTTTACGGTGAAAAATAAACGGCCCTCGAACACCGTGGATCGTAGCATACCTGTGGCCGCGACAAAAAACGCCCCTTTTCAGCGGTGCGAAGTAGAAAGGCGCGGTTCCCGTTTTCCACTACTGGTGGCGCTCGTATTTTCGCAATCTCGAACTGCAACTTTAAGTTCACTAGCATATTGTTGCGCAATCAAAGACGAATAATACGACAGCGGCGTGTAGTGTCACGCGGGAGCACATGCGACGACGACGAAGGTGGGTGGGACACGCTGCCCGACATGTGTTTTCCCAAATTGCTCATCTGCTTCACCATTATCACCGCGCTGCAGCTTCGACGGGGACGGTCGCCCTCGACCGGGGGGGTAATGTCACGGGACATGTACGTGGACAATACCCCACATCGCCCTTGAAGACGACGACGAAGAAAGTGCTGGTGGACCCTGCGTTGGCTCTTTAATGGCCGCCATGTATATACTGTACATAGACCCTTCTACCGTTTAATACACCGCTTCATCTTCAACCATGGTTCGAGTCATTTGCTCTGCTGCCACGTTACAATATTAAAAACTCCGTAATTAATAAGTTACCTGGTAATAAATATAAAATGTTACAACAAGGTTCATTTACGCTAGAATGTAGTATAGCCCCCAAACGTTAGGATCGCTGCAGTCACGGGACAGAAAAACGGCAGAGTTGCATCCCCCTGGCAGAACTACGAGGCGCGCGCTCACGTGCGCTCGCGCTGGAGGAATGCAGGCGCACGCCGACGGAGCACGACAACCCCCGACTAAGAAATGCATTCGCATTTAAAAGGCTAAAAAGACGTTTCGGCTTCCATACGGAAGCCCTCCCTGTTCACTGCGCGGAAAGGCGCGAAGCTCCAAGCTCTCAAGAAGTGCGTCGAAGTAATCGCCCCAGGCATCTTGCATACGTAGGCGCGAGATTGCCTGCATTGTGGTTCAGTGTTTTTTCCGTAGTTGGAATCATCAGGGACTCAAGATATCGGCGTGACAGCCATTTCCTTTCTCTGGCGATAACTGACGGTTCGTCCCAGTCTATTTTGTGTGTCGTGGTTTCCACGTGTTCCGCAAGCGCATTCGACGCAATATTCTTGTTTTTCACGTCATTCTTGTGTTCACGCAATTTTCTTTCGAAGTTGCCGCTCTCGCCAATGTAGCAATAGTCGCAGCCGGCTCAGGGAATTTTGTACACTACCCCAGGGAACTTCTCTTTCTTGATTCCATCCTTGACAGCCACCAGCTCATGCCTCAGCTTGCGCGCCGGGACGTGAGCGACGTGCACATCGTACGAGCGCAGAACCCTAGCCAAAGACTCGCTCACTCCCGGCACGTAAGGGATCGCCGCACGGCTTCGGCAAGGAGGACCAGCTGGTTCAGATGGGCGTGATGACTGTCGTAGCACGCAGTCCACGAAATGCTTGGGGTAGCCGCAATTGCCGAGTTCTCTGCGCACTTGGCGTAGATCAGCAGCCTCGTCTTCTGACCGTGAGCAGAGGTGCTTGGCGCGTTGGGGGAAGGAAGCAACGACAGAGCTCTTATGAAGCATACAAGAAGCATATCCAGCTTCTTGTGAATTGCGGCGAGTGAATAATGCACTGTTTGTTTTGTTGTTTTCCTTGATACTAGATACGTCCGAGGTCACTTTTTCGAATTTCTGCGGCAAGCTGCTCCAGAGTCGTGCCGGGGTTGCTTTCAATATCGCCAGATAACAACAATAGCCATTTCATTGAAACAATGCAATCACCAACAAGCGCACACATAAGCCGTGGGCACGGCAACATCAACAAGAATACGAAGTAGTTCGTCAATGACATGTCCGCTCCGGTGTCACCGTGTAAAGTAATGTCACGTATGAAGCGAAGGCCAGCTCAAGCGAGTACCAACTAAAGTGCACCAGGTAGTTCAAGGACGCAGGCTGGCATCTAGAGCGGTGTGTATTCTATATAATAAATATCTAAACAATATCTACCGCCGCCCTATTACTAATAAGACGCTGTAACAGAGCTATACTCTGTTAATGTCGCGGTGGGTCTTTTAACATAACCGCCGCAACTCTCTTCAATCTGCTGCCACAGTTGTATCGGCACCTTTCAGGCTGCGCCATACCCATTCGGCCATGCGACGCCATCATTATGACGACGCTCGAAAAGGTCCACATTTAGAATTTAAGAGCCGCGTATTCATAGTGCATTCTCTGCGCTCCATTAAGTCGGTATCCAGAATAATGGCCGCTTCAGTGGTGCGTGATCGTCGCTTTCGGCTCACTTAACAACGAAGGGCCAGGAAACTGGGCTTCCGCATGGCTGCTGCGACACGAAATCGCCGGCGGTGGCGCCGCACGCGCCGGGAGCAATTACTTGGGGATTTCCGGTCAGCGGGTCCATTCGTTTCCTCCCACCTGTGATTTCGCTGGAGGGACTCACTTCCGTCGTAAACCGATGGGAGTCCGTCTTGGAATGAATAAGGCCCAGAGCTGAGAGGCATCTCCCGCAATAACGGTGCTCCTGCACCCTATACAAATGAAGACGTCGGAAGCAGCGCCTTCACGCGTTTATCCCTTGCGAAGACAATTTTCTACAATTCGCACGCTTTTTTTCACAGGCTTTTCGATTATACAGAACTGTCTCCCTAGCAAATGGAGAAACCGTGCCGCCGTGTAACTGCAAGCAGGCTAGAATGAGCGAGCCGCGTTAGCGTATTTGCCATCACTTAGAATGGGTAAGCTCCCAATCATTTCCGGTAAGATCATTAGGCGTCGCGACAGCGGAAGCAGTTCGCACGCAATTACCTACAGACATGAGGAATCTGCTGGAAGCAAAGCACTACATCGAGTGTTATTATACGGCCCCCGCAAACTACCCAAAGGTTCCCGGAAAGGTCTGTTAAGTCCTCTCTGCTGGAGGATATGCACACTTACCTTTGCAGCACGAACAGAAAATCATCCGGTTGTCGAGGAATGTAGGTGCCTAGAATTAACAGGTAAATAATCTCTAAAACCGTGGCAAGCAGGGTGAGTTGCTGTGGTTGCATCGTAGCAGGAGCTCGAAAAAGATGGGGACAAATGAAGCGGAGACAAGCCGAGCTCTGCTGTATTACTGCTTTTTTACTGCGAAGAAGTATGTACGAATAATTAAGAGTTCCTTTATTTTACATCCAAAATTGAAGGGGGAGATCAGAAAAAAAAGCTGGCAAAAAGAGAAAAACAATTCAGGCCAATCAACCATGTTAATGTGGTTGGAAAGCAAAGCTGTAAACGGCACCCACAACGGCTACCCATGAGGCCTCACTTAAATTCCCTCACGTAGCTCTGCAAATAATGAAACCAGAGAGAAGTGAAATGCACTTAACCACACCCATTGTTACTTCAAAGAGATATTCTTGGTAAGTATTAAATCAATTCGTTGTGTATGAATGGTGGTTGGTTGAGTTGTATTGGTATAGCACATGAGTGGAAACTTTTTTTACAAAATTAAAGGAAGCTCAAACCCGGTGTTAGACGATCTCACTTCTCCGTTTCTGCCGCAGCGGACGGAGGCAACGAGATCAGTGGCATAGAAGAAAGCAGGAGCAGGATGAGGAGGAAGAAATACTTCTATTCACATTTCTGAACGGCCCAGAGTGCGGCCCAGGAGAGTGGTTCTTTTTCCACAGTGCGAACCGCCTGTCCACCAGCTGAAACTGGGTACGCCGAGAGGGGCTGGGCAGCAGCATCTTCCATTGCTTTTCTTGAGTAGTTGATGGAAAGAGAGGAGGGTACTCAGGGCTAAAGTCGCACACCCCGCGTATGTGGCAGAGTGTTCCTACTTCTGAGCAAAATTTTTATTCACCGTAGTAGCGATTCAGGTGCATCAAGGGAAGGCAGGTCGGTGTGGGAAGGAGCCGGATTGTATGAGACGTAGGGTAGTTGTTCTCTGGAAAGGTCAGGGTAAGGTGAAGGTAGGGTCTGTCTCTGAACGCGATAATGCTGGGTTATTTACGTCCCTGAACGTGACGGGCGGGTGACTGTCCTCGTGCAGCTCCATAGCAAGGGAAGGGGGGGAGGGTTAAAGCGCAGGCTTGTTGGTGGGCATGTTCGGTGCCCTCCATTAAAGCGTGAGCGCGTGTCCAGATGAGCTGAATGGAACCGTTTGGAGAGTGTTTTTCTAGCACACGCAGTGCAGGTAGGGACACCCAACCCGACTGGTAATTTTGGTTGGCTTTGGGAAGCGGTGACTACCTTCCGTACCCCTGGTTGAGTGAGAGCCAAGGCGATGGCTGCCTCTTCTGCTGCCGTCATGCCTTGGGTCTTGAGTTAGACACACGCAAGGAGGTTAGTTCTGGAGGTAGCCATGATAATGGCGTACTGCTGCTCTCGATGTTGCGAGGCGTCTGTGTAGACGACTTCATGATCGCCACCCAGGATGGGGTCGAGCGCTTGAGCCCGTCCTTGTCGGCGAGCCCCATCGTGTGAGGGGTTCATATTTTCAAGCAAAAGGAGAATCTTTTGTTCTTGTCCCCAAGAGTCCGGGAGTGCATCAAGCGGAGTTACATTCTGTGCTGGCCATCAAGGAGTATTCGAATGTGTTCCTTGATGTGTCGTTTTGTGTGAGGGCGGACAAAAAGAAGCTGTGATTTCTAGCGTTAACATTGGAGGCCACAGGCTTTAGGACATTGGCGTACTAGAAGAGAGATGACAAGCGTTGGTGTGAGCGTCCTTTAATTTTTGTAATTTCTAGCACACCCGCAAGGAGCGCGGAGGGCCACTAGACGTGCCGTGGGCGGAGCGCACAGCGGCGCGAGAGGTTGCGTGATGCTATCACGTGGCATTCAGCGACAATGCAGGGGGTAATCCCGTATATGCGCTCGTTGAGTACACCACCTCCCTTCCCGTCTCCGTATGGGCTCGTAGCTAAATCGGTAATACAACGGGCTGTCGCTTTGGTACTCTATTAGTTCAAGGTTCGATTCCAGGCGGCGCCAGGAAATTACTTTATTTGTTAGCGGGAGCTTTCTGTTGACACCAACGGTCGCGAAAGAAGCCTTGGGGGGTAGAGGAAAATCTTTGCTTTAAAAAGAAAAAGAGCTTGACTAGGAAAAATACAAACAAGTACGAATAAAGATCGGCAAACACGGTAGAACACATCGTGCGCTTACACTTTCCACAGATGAAAATAAAAATTATACAATATCAAATACAATAAATAACACGTGATTGTTTCAATAAAAATATCAAGACTAGAAAAACCGCCGTTCTCATTCCACATGTTGTTCTTGATACCAGATTTAACGCAATATGCAGATATATTGAAGCACACAAACATGTACATACGCATACATACAGTTACATATATACATGCCGATATACATATACGCGTGCATGTATACCTGCACAGAAGAATTAGCATAGAGTATATTACATCTTACCTAAGTTCATGTTTCCTTCTGTAAAAAATGCCTTCAGTACATTTTTTGTCGTAATTTATGAACATACCTGATTGTTACTGCAAAAGTTGAGTATTTTCGGTAGTGTTCGCTTCAGCATACGTTCCCCATAGCCAGTTCTACAGTGATAAATCTTCCATGTTTTGGTCTTTCGTGTCAAATATACTGCGGCAGTATGAACCAAGCAAGCCAAGCGTTCAAGAAAATTGGTATTATTTTTTACATCTACTTTGTAGGTGCTACCTAATGGATAAGTATACAAATTTTGAATTTTCACCATACCGCTTTTAAAAAATAATTGTTCAGAGGGGTGGTCATATGGAACTGTAAATATGTTTCGTAGCATTTTTTTCCTCTTTCCTTTTGTTCCAAATGTACCTTCATCAAATTCGAGATCGTTTTGTTTGCCCATACCTAATGTCAATAATTAATCTGAGAATAAAGCAATACGTTGTATATTAGCAGCCTAGCCTTTGTCGGTACATTCCTTTTAATGGTATATGTGACACCAAGAATACTTGCCAAATTAGAAACAATATGATTATCGTGCATATCTCAACTTACGTTTTCAGTGAGCGTTTTAATTATGTCTCACCCCCATTACCCCCTTTATAATTTCCGGTGAAGCCGCTTTGCTCTGCGGCGCTCCGGAGCTCCTCCTCGCCAGTGGCGACCGTTCTAATCAAACATGTTATTCCCTTTGCCATCATCGATGCCTCTTTCACAAGTTTCGCAATCGGCTTACAACGGTGTAGCGCCTTTATCAAATAATTGCGGAGAATCAACAGAAGCACGAATGGGCGTGGAAACTACCTAAAGAGCTAAAAGGCTATGCATCTTACTGCCCGACAGACTTCTCCCAAATAGCCACCCTTGTACACCGCAATATTGGCACCAAGCATCACACTTTGGCCTCACCAATTCCACATATACTCACTAATCCCCACCTTCCCAAATCCTCTGTCACACGCGTTCACGTTCTCAACATCTACAGCCCCCCTAAATACAAACACATCTCCTTCAAATACATCTTTCACCTAGCCCTTTTTCTCGCTAAACGTGACCCTGTCGTAATTGTAGGCGAATTCAACGCCTCCAGTGTGCAGTGGGGTTACTCTCACATGACTCGCAAAGGTCGTTTACTATCTGAACTTGTCCACTCCCTTCAACTCAGACTCCACAGCGACCCTTCCACCCCCACACGCATTGGCAACAGTGCCCAGTGCGACACCACTCCCGACCTCACCTTTAGTACTGAAAAACTCACCTATCATACCTCCCCGACACCAGACACACTCAGCAGTGATCATTATGTTATAGGCACATCTCTTACCCTTAAGGGCCACAACGCCCCCCCCCCCCCCCACCAAAATGCACAGATGGTGATCTCTTCCGTACTGAATGCCCCCTCCCGCCAACTGCCACCTGCGACTCCTACCTAGAACAATGGACGACCCACCTTCTCTCAGCTAAACAATTTGCAACGAAAACCATCGACCCTGCTCCTCCAGTGCAATACGTAGACACGCACCTCCGTAACCTTTGGGAGGCTTACACTAGCATAGAGGAGCGCTGGCGGAAACGTATACACCGACGCAACCCTCGCCTCAAACTACAAACCCTCCGTACGAAGATTGATTGATTGTAGAGTTTAACGCGCCGACGCAACGCAGGCGATGAGGCGCGACGTAGTGGAGGGCTGCGGATTAATTTTGAACAGCAGGGGATCTTTAACGTGCGCCGAAATCTCGTACACACAGGTGTTTTTTGCTTTTCGCCTTCATCAGAAAAGCAGCCGCCGTAGCCGGGAATCGAACCCGCGACCTCGTGCTCAGCAGCGCAACGCCTTAGCCACTGAGCCACCGCGGCGGGTCGTACAAACATCGAGGCACACCCACTTACCTTAGCTAGGAACCAATAGAATAATGTAGAAGGACTTAGAGTTTGGTGTTACTTTGTAGTGATAATCTCGATGTGCGTCATGTTGTGAGCGCACGTGGGTTTTGGGGACATAGTATATATATGCGTGGTGCAGTTTATTAAAAAATAGTTGTGAGTACAGCGTCGTCCTGTTGTCTTTCTCTCCTAGTGTCCCCGTTTTTTACGCTGTTTCGTCAAGATGATACATAACCAATAGAATAACATTTGCGACGAAATGCGAGGCCAGCTCTACACTAAGAAAGTTTGGCCCATCCTCCGTGCCTTACACGACCTGCGCTCTACAAAGACCTAATCTCGGAACCAAACCACTCAATTGATAGCGGATACGAAACTCTCACCCACTGCCCTATGCGGCAGCCCCCGCTACATTTACATCCCACCGCCTTCACCACACGATGTTGGTTCCCCACAATACACTGGCAACCCCAATCCAGAGCTCGATGCCCCTGTCACCTTTGCAGAGCTACATGCGACGATCCAAGCCCTGAAATGTAACACCGCGCCAGGACATGAGAGCATCACAAACGCCCTCTGACGACACCTAGACGAGGATGCCCTCGACCACCTTGTACAACTATTTAACCAACACTGGCTTAACCACACCCTCCACACCACCTGTAAACACTCAAGCATCACCCTCATCTCCAAACCTGGAAAACCCCCCTCCATACACAACCTTCGCCCTATGTCCCTCACTTCCTGCCTTGGAAAACTTCTGGAACACATCCTGCAGAATCGAATAATGACCACCTTTAGCACACTCAAGCCTACCCCGCCAACATAATGGGCTTTCGACCCAACCTATCCACTCAAAACACCCTTATACAGTACCATAATGATTTCCACCAACACCCCCCGTAACAAGACCACACCTCTATTCTCTCACTGGCCTTTGACAATTCAGTCTCACATCATAGCGTCCTTCAGGCAGTTTCATCTTAAAACAAAGGACTACGCTTCTATGATTATATCTATAACTTTCTTACACAACGTACTGCTACCATCCGCTTCGGCCATGTCCAGTCTGATCTTTTGCACATGCCAGACCGCGGAACGCCACACGGAGCGGTCCTCTCGCACACGCTCTTTAACCTCGCCCTAATCCCAATTGCCCGCTATCTCCTCACCGTACCCACACTACGCAGCACGCTCTACGCAGATAACATATATCTGTGGGTTCACTCTGGCTCCGACCAACACATTGAAACAACTCCAACATGGCCTCAACCAAGTCTTAGACCACATCGAACCTTTGGCGTTCCAGTGCTCTCCACAAAAATCCGCTCTCCTAACTTTCCCGCCCCCTCACAGCAAACCCCCTCCAAACCCCCTCTCCAACTTTTTACATACTCTGACCCAATAACCCCCACACACAGCAACTTAGAGTATTAGGCCTCACGCTACCACACAACAGATCACCTGCACTCACCCTCCAGCACGTAAAGAAATACGTTACCCAAACTACGCATCTCATTAGACGGATCGCCAGCAAACACCACGGCATCAGGGAACAGGACCGCCTCCGTCTCATAAACAGTGTTCTATTCAATCGTGTTTTGTTCCAACTACCATGCCTTAACCTTAAATCCACCAAAATAGATTCCCTTGATGTCCTCCTCCGGAAGACGTATAGGCATTCACTCCTGCTTCCCCCATACGCACCAACGTATCACTTACTCGACCTCGGCATACACAGCACCATACGGGAGTACCTAGACGCTCACCACATCTCCCAACTCACGCGCCTCGCGTCCTCCCCCACAAGTCCCTACATTCTCAACTCTATAAACGTAGTACCACCCACCATTCCAATCCCCCCTCCCCATTCCACCTCACATTCGTAACAGCATCCGCATCCGCAGAATTCCTCGCCACATGCACCCTACTTTCCATGCAGCCCGGCGACTGCCACAAGCCAACGCCCACGCCAAACTATACCCATCATCACCATGCACACTATGCACTGATGCCACTCCATATCCTCACAAACCTGCACACTGTGTAGCTGTTGTTGGCAAACACACACCACCAAACGTCACGGCGGCTACCATCCTAAATAGCAACACAACCACGGCAGAGGAGGCAGCCATTGCCTCCGCGCTCACCAAGAGCCCCACCCCCGAATTCGTCCTCTCTGACTGTCAGACGGCCATCCGCAATTTTATTCGCGTTAACATCTCTCCCATGGCATTGCAAAGTCTCTACAAAATGCTCCATCCGACACCGTGACTAGGCTGTGGACACCAGTCCACACAGGCGTAGGCGCTTATGGAGTGGTGCACGTACGTGCTCGCGAACTAATTTACCGGGTCGCCATTTTCACTACGCCTACACGCGATGCCCCTGCAGGCAAGCCAACCACCCTCCAGCAATACAGGGTTATTGCCCGGCACTACCACCTTATCCCTCGCCGGTACCCACCCCCGCACACACACGATCTCTCCCGAGGCAGGCCACATGCTGCGCATCCTACAAACACACACCTTCCCACACAGAACACAATTGATACACAGTCACCCACACCTCTTTACTTACCATACCTGTCCAGCCTGCGGGGCACTGGACACTGACTACAATTCCCTCTGCGAATGCCCCGCAGACCCGTACCCTCCCCGTTCCCTCTACTCACCTCTGGGAGCAGATGTTGCGCGACCCGAGGGAGTCAGGCCAAGTCCTATCCACCTCCTGGGCCCTGGCGGTCGCGGTGGCTCTGTGGGCCTCCTCCACCCCCAATACCTGATCCCGATGGTCGAAAAAATGTATTCCTTCCTTCCTTCCTTCCTTCCTTCCTTCCTTCCTTCCTTCCTTCTTTCCTTCCTTCCTTCCTTCCTTTCCTTCCTTCCGCCGTTGCCGCCTCAAATTCCACGTCGGCAAGTAGCTGCGAATTCCTTCCTGTTGAAGAGCAATTTGCCCGGTTGTAACGCCGGCGGGACCCATAATTCTTCACCAGCTTGAAAGGCTTTCATAGCAACATTTTGGTCGGTGTGTTTCACGCCTAAGCATGCGCCCGTCACCGGTGGTTGGTTTATGCGTGAACGGGCTGGAGGTGGTGGGAGGGGGCGTGCATGAACAACTGGGCTTCATGCCGCTGCCGATGACATACCGTTTGTGCTGGTGGGAGATTTAAACGTGGAAGCCTCATGGCTTAAACACTGTGCCTGATCTCCTCCGCAATCGAGTGGTTTGGATCTAGGTTAGGATATTACGAAAAAATTGGCCCATCTGCCCGCGAGGGGGATTCGAGTAAATGCGTCGCATAGGGGGTGGGTGTATTGCGTTAACGTTTAGTGTTTGGGGGGTTGGTGCTATCACGTGTACACCACGCAGCTATCACGCCGCTAGCACGCCTCTGACGACGTAGTTTGAATGAGTCAAGGATATAAGGCGCGTTCGTAACCTTTGATTTTGTGTCGGTTTTGTGGCGCAGTGGGAAGAGCACCATGTACTTCGCGTTCCGCCCACAGGTAGTGAATGCGTTGTATCAGCAGCTTCTTGACGTAGTTTGAATGAGTCAAGGATATAAGGCGCGTTCGTAACCTTTGATTTTGTGTCGGTTTTGTGGCGCAGTGGGTAGAGCACCATGTACCTTGCGTTCCGCCCGCAGGGTCGTGGGATCGAAACCAGGTGCCGGTAACTGTCATTTCTTTTTATAGTGTACGGGGAGGCTGGCTGCTGCGGACACCGACGCACGGGTGACATCGTGAGCTATACAAATGCTCTGCATTTAAAACAGTATGATGTCTACGACGGGGGAGGGAAACGGACAGCCACATGTTTCTCCGCTAGAATGAAGCTAGAGGCCTTCCAATTTTCATCTCGCTACAGTATGGACGCATTTCGTTCGCTTGAAAGAAGAAGGGCGGGAATTGAAGAAGAGTGGGCCTAAACAAAAGCGTGAATGGGCGGTAAAGAACACACAGCTCCCGCCGGTGCCGTTGCTGCCTCAAGTTCAAGCTCGTCGAGTGGCTGCGAATCCCCTTGGGATGAAAGCAAATTTCGCGCTTGTAATGTTGAAGTGAGCAAATATTTCTTGTTCAGATTCAGGGCTTTTAGAATAAAATTTTCGATGGTGTCTGTCACTTCTAAGTGCACGCGCATAACCGTTTGCCGGTTTATGCGTCCATGGTTTGGGAGTGAACGGAGGGGAGTGCCTTCATGCGGAGCTATGGGCTTTATGCCTTCACTTATGACATGACAGTTGTGCTTGCGGGGGTTTAAACTTGCACATCGAGCGAACCAATGCGACCTATCCGCTGTCCACAGGGGTGGAGCAGATTGGGTTGGTGTGTTACACAGGCTGGAAGATGCCTACGTTGCGTGAGGGAAGCTTAGAGCTCCAGGCTTGTCCGCTAGAATAAAGTTCGGGTCCTTCCAGGTTTCATACTGCTAATTGGCCAGGAAGTAGGCTGAATAGCAAATGACCAACAAATGTGTTTGGTTTCATGCAGTCTGAAGATTTCTTTCAGCTTCACAGGACATCCTTTTTCGTAGAGAGGAATGGCCCTAATTTTTTGTTACTCTCTTCATCGCGGTCTTGGTAAGAAGTTAAATAATATTGCTTGAAAGAAAATAGGTTTTATAAGTTGCAAAGGAGGGAAAACACGCAACACGACTGAGGAATAAGAGAATCGTGTTCTAGATATTGTGTTGGATTCATGAAAGGAAGAAATTGACAAGAACTCGACTGGTGTACCTCTACCGCTGCACCGCTAGGGGTGTGGAAATTGATGTCCCTGTTCCTCCTTAAGCCAGACTCGCGACTGCGAAAATGCCGTTTTTAATGCATATTTCTTGAAGACAAATGATACTTAATTGGGTTTTATGAAGCATTTAGTATATTTCATATGTTTCTGATTAACTCGCGGGGTTCCGTTGTGTAATTACCATGAATCTGCAGTGCGAATGCAGCGTGTATGTATGGGGGGGGGGGTAATGGATGATACTGGGTACATTTTACTAGCACTAAAGACGGACCACAAGTGTAAGAAAACCAGAGGACGAACACTGGACATGGAATAAATTAATTACGAAATACACATACACACTATGCCGACAGGGCGCGCGCCAAAGAAAGGTGAGAGAGAACAGGGACGCTTATTCATCAACACGTGTGCTGGTTAATCTTTGCTCCAGGAACCTCACTTCTTTTGTGAAATATGCCACACAATGGCTGCTGATACACGCATCGCCTTCCCAATCAATACAATATGCCTCGTTCGTGTTGGGTGCGTGACCTGTGCATGACCTGTGTTTTTTCGAACTCTGGAGTGCATTTGCACCTGGGACAATGGTCGGCCGAGTGCCCCCCTCCCATTACAGCCAATACTGCTGAGCGATGCTCTTTAAGTCTTCCATTCAGGCATCGGGCCGTCTGGCCAATGTAACATTTACGGCAGGACAGCGGAATGCGATAAACTACACCAGCACGGCATAGCACAAAGCGCGTGGCGCGCTTCTCTGAGCACTCAGGTCTTGTCGTTTCGCTGTTGCCTTCGTGGAACATTTTTTCCAACTTGCGGGGAGCCGGAACCACAACGGTACTCATCATTTTCCCGCCACCTTTCTGAGGCGAGGAGAAAGCTTATGGATGTAAGGCATTACCACTGGTTTTACTCTTTCGGACGGATCATTTCCCTCAGCCATGTGTCTGTACCTTTTCTTTCGGCTACAAGGCTCTCCGCCACACTGGGGGAAACCTGCACTTTTTAAGCGCTTGACCTGTGTCGTGACGCTAGTGCCAACCTGGTGTTCACAGGACTTATCTAGAGCAAGGCACAGGCAGTTCTTTGCTATTCCCCTTTTTATAATTTTTGAATGGGCCAGATCATAACTCAAAATGTCTTTTCTAGACCACAGATTGTACCTCCGGCATACGTGTTTGATTGATTGTAGCGTTTAACGCGTCCACGCAACGCAGGCGATGAGGCGTGCTGTAGTAGAGGGCTCCGGATTAATCTTGACCACTTAGGGATCTTTAACGTGCGCCGAGATTTCGTACACACGGCAGTTTTTGCTTTTCGCCTCCATCAGAAAAGCGGCCGCCATGGCCGGGAATCGAACCCGCGACCTCATGTTCAGCAGCGCAACGCCTTAGCCACTGAGCGACCGCGGCGGGTCAGCATACGTTTTTACGGTTCATGCATATGCGTATGTCAAGATACTGCCTGGCATTTTGTTCAAGAACCGAAGTCCTTCAGCATTTTCTCTAAAAACATCAAGAGCACTGCAGACAACAGGGGCACTCACTAGAGGCTCGAACCCTTTTAAAAAAACCAAGTAGTCGTCAACATATCTAAAAACCGTCGACACAATTGCTATGTTGGGGCACGGGGCATTACGCTTGTCAAAATAGGGTAAAACGAAGTCACTTAAATTCGGTTTAGTACAAGAACCTATACATATTCCTTCCCACTGAACAACGTAGTCATCACTGTTGCGACCGGGCGGGGGCGCCCGATCCGAGTTCCGTGGCCTCCAACATACGATGGGTAGCGTGTATGATGCGAGCGGCCAGCCGCTGTTGCAGCCGTGAAGAAGTCCAGAGCAGTAGGATAACGTAACTGTTTACTTCATAGCGAGAGGTGAGCCGAAGCCAAAAAAACATACAATGCCCTGACGGGCGAGGCTACAATACAGGACTCGAGCAGAGCGACCGCATGGATTCGCTGCTCAGACAGGAATGATTTTCTTCGTTTGGGCTGCTTCTATTTATACCCAAAAGCAACAATGCTCAAACGCGAACAAGTAGCCACACGCCACGAACATCACAGACACACACAATGCTCTTTCCACAGTTCGTGAGTCATTCATAGCCTCGTTACACGTGGAGTCCGAGAGAGGGGAGAGAGTGTCCTTGAAACGTGCCGGGGCGCGCTATCGAATGTTGATCGCGCCGATAGCGGAACGTCTGAGCCGGGCATGTCAAGGCGTGACTCACCGACGCGCCGGCACCTGACGGCGGAGAAGCGCACGTCCGTGAAGAATGCCTGGGCGTGCCGCTGGCATCTGGGGGTGCCGCTGGCAACCGCCGCAGGCTAGTTGCAACGCGAGGTGTCTGACCTTTCATGTGGAGACACGAAAGTATGGTTCACCGACACGCGGCGGCTGTGGCACACGTGGTTGATTCCCACGTGGTGGCTGATGCGGGAAAATACGGCGGCGTTGGCCGATTCGTAACAGCTTCTCCGCCGGGGGTTCGAGATCCCGATGGATGAGGGTCTTCAACCGTTGTCCGGAGGGATGCTTTCGCAGTGATGTGCTCAGCAGACGCTCGGCTCCAGGCCCGGGCTGTACGACACCGTGCTGGAGCTTCACAGGGCCGATCACTGGATGAGTAGTGGCTCCTCACGAACGTCTCTGGCTTGGTCAGGCAAGCAACAGAACAACACAGCAAGACACAACCGCATTGCCGGCAAGTGCGAAGACAAATCCACACTGAAGATCTACCAGGCTTTTAGTTGCGATAAAATACGCTAATAACTAACTATACTAGTTATATTTTAGCCCAGCATTACTTTAGACAAGTGCACAAACTTGAAAGGTGACATTTCGCGTGATTAGAAATGTCCCACACCCAAAAAAAACGTAATCTTAAAGGGCGAAACCTGCTTCAGGAAAAACAAAGAAATTGAGAAAGTCAGGCGTCTACAGGCCACTTCTCGCGCCGAGAGCTGCGATTTGAGCTCTCTTCAATGCCCTGAGCTTTTCCCTTTCTGTGCCGCACTTTAGTTGCAGCCGTTCTCTCAACGCTGCTGTGACCGCGTGAAATGACACCGGTCGTCTTGTTCGACAAAGGTCGAGTGCCGGGTGGACCGAACGGGATTTTCCCCCGCTCATACGTTAGGCGCGCTCTGCTTCAAGGTGACGTTCCCTCAGCGCGATGCGAGCTCACGGCTTTGCCCCTCGGCGTGCCCGCACTGAAACACGCGCCGCAAGTACGCGCAGAAGTTTTCCCTCTCTGCTCGTTGCTCACCTTTTTAACAACGCGTTTGGCAAGCGAACACCGGAACGCGTTTACGTTTACTTCTCTAGGCTAGTCGGTTTCCGACTTCGGTTCTGCCACAGGCGACACCGGAACCTCAACTAGCTCAGTCGATGTTGGCCTATCGACGGGAGCATCAGCTGGGAGTGAAACGGGCACGGCGAGCTCCTTAGACACCTTCTAGTTCCCTACAGTCACTACCTCGTCGTCCCTCGCGCTTTCAGCGACAGCCTCGGTACGCGAAGACCGAAGCGTGTTCCCGTTCCCCTTCCTTACTGCCAGAACTACACTATAACCAGGCTGCTCTGTCTCAAAAGACGGCTCAGCCGCCCCAGACACCTGAATCTCTACGAGCTCGGCTGGCCGTTGCTCGAGGTCGGCTACCTGAGCTGGTGGAAGGACGAAATCGGCTTGCGCAGTGGCGACATCGTCGTGACTCCCAACTGAACTCTGCAAACCGTTTGCGGCCTCGACTGCAGGCTTTCCCACCACATCGCTCGTTTCTGCACTACCGTCCGCATTAACAACCTCCGTTTCAGCGGACTTGTGTCGCCTTTTGGTAGCCTCATGGTTTCCGCATTCCAGCGAAACCTCGCTATATCGCGAACTGCGCGCATTCGGGTCGACAGCCGTTTTCAAGGCCTCCCGTGATCCAGCGCACTTTGAACATGGCGACGTAACATCTCCACTCACCGTAGGGGCCTTACAAACAGTGTACTTACGCTGCCCTCCATCGTGAGTCTCCAGAAATGCCGCATCATCGCTTTCCGTCTGAGTTTCGCCATTCCTCACAGAGGTGGCGACCCTATCGTTACTCGAGCTCTTCGCAGCGAGCCCAGCTGGTTCTTTCCTCGGCAGTGTCTCAAAATTGTACCCCTTTTCGCTTAACAGCTGATCCGACCTGTTCGAGAATAGGTACCTGTACTCCGGCAGAAGTTTTGGGGATACTGCAGCCTGCGTCACAAGTTCACCAAACGGACCTCCGATGCTGACCTTAGCAATCGGCAGACGCACGCTTCTCGCACCTACGGATGGCTTCACCCAAACACACTGCCCCGTTAGCTGATCCGGTTCAACGTACGAAGGGTAGACCATATCTACCGTCGCCGCGGAGAACTCGGCACGGTTTACCATTGACGACTAGCTCCCGTACGTACGGCTCTAGAAACTGCCTGCTGTCCTCAATCTGATCTGGTACGTGAAAGACTAGTTTTCTCTTCTTGAAACTAGCAGCAAAATGTCCCGTCTCGCCGCAGTTGTAACACGCAGCCTGTCTGCGCGCTTCGAAAGCTTTCTTTCTGCGCTGCTCCTCAGCGTCTGCTGCTCTGTCTTCGTTATCGTGGCCAGTTTCTTTATCCACGACAACGACTTCCCTTGCTCCACCGTCTTCAGGGGAGCTCTGCCTTTCGGCCCTAACTTATCAGGCCTCGGCCTGAACTCTTTGTGGCCGTCTTTCGGCCCCTGCGCACCTCGACGAACTTGTCGGCTAGCTGAGCTGCCTGATCCACAGATTTTACCCCTGGCCTATCTTGCACCCAGAGTCTCAGGTTCTCTGGTAGACGGCGGTAAAACTGCTCAAGACCGAAGCACTCAACTACCTTGTCGTGCTCTCCGAAAGCTTTCTCCTCTTTGAGCCACTCTTCCATATTGGCCTTAAGCTTGTAGGCGAACTCCGAGTACAACTCGCCTCTAGCTTCCTCGGCTTCCCGGAACTTCTGGCGAAACGCCTCTGCTGACAGCCTGTACTTATGCAGGGGGCTCGACTTGACTTTCTGGTAGTCCTCCGCCTCCTCCTTTGGCAAGCGGGCCATCACGTCGGATGCCTCACCTGGCAAAAGCGTAAGCAGCTTTTGCGGCCATGAGTCTCGGCTAAACTGGGCCCTCTCACACGTACGCTCGAAGTTGACCAAAAAAAGACCGATGTCTTCTCCTACCTTGTAGGGTCGCATTAGGTCACACATTCGCAACGTAGGTCGCTCAGTCGCCGCAGACTGCACGCTGCTGCCACTCTGACGTCTAGGTCGAGACGCCTCGACGTCTAGACGCTTCATTTCCAGCTCATGGTGTCGCTCCTGTTCTCGCCTTCTATCATCGCGTTCTTTTCTCGCTTTCTTTCCTCGCGTTCCTCTTCGCGCTTTCTTTCCTCGCGTTCCTGTTCTCGCTTTTTTTCTTCGCGTTCCTCACGCTGACGCTCAGCCTCTGCAGCCTGACGTTTAGCGGTCTCCCTGCCATTGATCGTCTCAATGCACTCAGACAGCTCGTCATCGTCAGCCCCAACAGCGAGTATAGCCTGTATCAGCTCTGGCTTTCTCAGCGCGTCCGTAACATCCAAGCGCAACTCTTTTGCAAGCTCCAACAACTGCGGTTTTTTCAACGCCTTCAAATTCATGGCCGGTCTAGAGTACTGCTTTCCCACTGCTACAAAAAATGTTTTGCGCGAATAACCCACGCGACAAAAACACACGCCCTACCACCTATCCTCAGAAACCTGGTAAAACTCAGTGAAGAAAAGTCCCGCACTCACCCTTGACCGCCGTGAATTCTGCGAAGTCCGAAGCCGCCTTGACGTCCGTGGAGTTGGGTCTCGCACCGCTGCCTCCAGGTGTCACTAAGTTGTCATCCGACCGCTGCCAACAAGTGTTGCGACCGGGAAGGCCGACTGCAGCCGGGAAGAGGTCCAGAGCTGATAGGCCAACGTAACTGTTTACTTCATAGCGAGAGGTGAGCTGAAGCCAAAAAAACATACAATGCCCTGACGGGCGAGGCTACAATACAGGACTCGAGCAGAGCGACCGCATGGATTCGCTGCTCAGACAGGAATGATTTTCATCGTTTGGGCTGCTTCTATTTATACCCAAAAGCAACAATGGTCAAACGCGAACAAGTAGCCACACGCCACGAACATCACAGACACACACAACGCTCTTTCCACAGTTCGTGAGTCATTCATAGCCTCGTTACACGTGGAGTTCGAGAGAGGAGAGAGAGTGTCCTTGAAACGTGCCGGGGCGCGCTATCGAATGTTGATCGCGCCGATAGCGGAACGTCTGAGCCGGGCATGTCAAGTCGTGACTCACCGACGCGCTGGCACCTGACGGCGGAGGGCCGCACGTCCGTGAAGAATGCCTGGGCGTGCCGCTGGCATCTGGGGGTGCCGCTGGCAACCGCCGGAGGCGCGTTGCAACGCGAGGTCTCTGACCTTTCATGTCGAGACACGTAAGTATGGTTCACCGACACGCGGGCGGCTGTGGCACACGTGGTGGATTCCCACGTGGTGGCTGATGCGGGAAAATACGGCGGCGTTGGCCGATTCGTAACATCACCAAAGTGCACCACAGTTGAAAAAACATAAAAACTGAGCAATTCTAAAAATTGTCAACTGACACCCCTACAGAATTCTGGAAAGTCACCGGTCCGAAGTCACCACTCTCTGACAGCACACATAATTGCATTCTGAAGCAGTGAATATAAAAGACCTTCAACGTCCACTGAGAACGCAAAAACGATTCCCCACAAAAGTGCTGCTCACACAAAACTTCCAAAACATTGCTGGGAGTTCCGCGGTTAAAAGGGGTCATTGCCCGGCAAAAGGTTCAGATGATTCTAGATAAATTTAGACAATGCTCCCTGCCACGAATCTTTCTTGGTTACAATCGCTTGGAAAGGCATGTTGATTTTGTGTTTTGATTGAGAATAAAACACTCAAAGAATCGTTCCTCGCACTGGTAATATTCGTGCGTAGACAGACAAAACTAACTTTGTACAGAGGCTGATGACTTTCATCTTCAATTTATGTCAGTCAGCCTGAAAAAGGGCAAGTGACACGGGGAGGTGACTTTACTGAGAATCCAACTGAGCTGGCGCGGGCATTACGTCATTCTCCAAGTGTCGGCAAAAGAGTAGATGCGGGCACTGGCTCGTTTTGCCGTGCACCCTGAGAGTTCCGATAGTGCTCGCCACGCGTTCCAATGGACTTCGACATCGAAAAAAGTGCGACAATTGAGAGGCTACACAAGAAAGAACACGTAGACAGGAAGGGCGCTGACATCAATTGGGGCTTTTTGACATGGCTTTTTGTACCTAGCCCAACTTTCTGCATTGAAGTGCTAATGGCGGCTCCAGCGGGGTTGTGCACCTGGGAGTGTATGCACGGCAAATCTTTTCCATACTACACTGTGCACGGGGGTCATTGCAGCAGAGGCGGAAGGCAAGCCGTCACCCCCACAGTATTCGTTGCCTTGTCAGACCCGGGGCCCTGTTCTCGACTGCCCAAAGTCCCAGAGAAACTGAGAATTTGCTAGAAGACTTTTCTGATTGGCTTTCAATTTTGGGCACGTGCTTCCGCTTGAATGTGTGCTTTCGTCATTTTCACGTTTCATGACGTTTAGCGGAACGAGTTTTAAAGTTTGCCGTATTTCGCTTTACTGCCGTATTAATCCTTGAACGGCAATGAGAAACTAGACTAAATCCACCAGACATGACAACGTAAGATTGGCCTGGCTATTCAAAAATAATACTGCTTGTAAAACACGCCCTGTATGTCATTGGCTGAGAAGGCGTGACGTAATTTATAGAGTTGGCGTTAACTATCTCTTCACACATTGGCAACTTCAGCCTGCGTAGAAGTGACGTAATGTTAAGTAACAGCTTGAAAATGTTGAATGCTTTTGCCGCGAAATAGGGCAAAAATTTTTACCGACCTTTGGCACCGCGAAATTTCGGGAAATTTGGAGAAGTCGCAGTCTCGCATAAACCGCACTTTATTTTTTCATTAACAATAAGTAATAATACCGTAATTCATTTTAAACATTAAAAGTTAAATTTGCTGAAACTGTGCATTGTTTATTTTCAAAAAATTGTTTTTTTATGTTGGATATAACTCCATACTTCCGGAAAGGAGAGAAAAAAGAACGCGAAAATGGCGGTTCCCTTCGTCGTCGACTTGATGGAGTGGGAGCTCGATCAACGTGTTTATCAGCTTCACAGGGGTGCTTTCCTGCTCTCTGAGGATGCATTTAGGCGTCAATACCGGTTGACGAAAGCGCTGGTTCGTTGGCTGTGTGAACGACTGCGGGGCGAACTCACCAGAGTCCGGCAAAACACTGCTACCTCGTTGCCGCCGAGCTGCAGGTGCTGGACGCGCTTCCATTTTTAAAGCAAAGCTTTTTACCTCTACCCCCAACGGTTCTTTCGTGACCGTTGGTGTCACCAGAAAACTCCAGCGAATAAATAAAAGAATGTACTGGCACCGCCGGGAATCGAACCTGGAACTATTGAACTAACAAACCGAGAGCCCGTTCTCTTACCGATTTAGCTACGAGCCCACGTGAAGGCGGGAAAGACAGGTGGTGTACTCACCAAGCACATCTACGGGTTTACCCCCTGCGTTCTTGCTGAATGCCACGTGAAAGCGTCATGTGACCACTCACGCCCGTCTAGCGGCCCTGTGCGAACCTTGCTCATGAGCTAAGAGTTCAAAAATTAAAGGTAGCTCCCACCAAAGCATGCCATCTCACTTATAGTACGCCAATGTGCTAAAGCCTGTTGCCTCCAGTGTTCACGTAAAAAATCACAGCTCCTTGTCGTCCGCCCTCACACCAAATCAAGGAATACATTCAAGAACTCCTTGGTGGCCATGGTATCACTCCAAGCCCCAGCATCAAGATCCTGGGCCTACATCTGGAGGCTAACATCAAGAGTGACGTCTCCTTGCAGCGCCTCAAAAACAGCATTAATCAAATCATGCACATGATCAGGCGAGTTGCCACCAAGAAGCGAGGCCTAAAGGGATCCGGTACCTTTCGATTAATTGAAGCTTTTGTCCTGTCAAGAGTCACTTACGTTAACCCCCTGTCTTATTCTCAACCAGGAGGACATAGAGGTGCTTTATATAATGATTAGAAAGGCGGTCGAGCAGACCATTGGTCTTCTCATGAGAGCGTCCACACAGAGGCTGTTTAGCACGGGGCTGCACAACACGGTGGAAGAGCTGATACAAGGCCATCTTTCTAACCAGAAGGTCCGACTCAGAACTGCGATGGGTAACTGCATGCTTCACCAGATTGGCTGGGCAGTTCAGAATGTCACTCCGCTTGACGCACTCCCAGACTCTTGGCGACTAAAACTTAACATGCTCCCTTTGCTTAGAAAATGGACTCTTCACATGACGAGGGTCACCGAAAAAGCACGGGTTCAAGCGCTAAACACCACCCTCGGTGGGGATCATGCAGTTATCTACACAGACGCCTCCAAACATCGAGGGCAGCAATACGCCATCATCGATGCTACCTCCAGAACCAACCTCCTTGCGTGTACTTCGCTTAGGACCCAGGAAATCACGGCAGCAGAAGAGGCAGCCATCACCCTGGCTCTCACTCAACCAGGGGTTCGGAGGGTAGTCACCGATTCCCAGCAAGCCTACTTCAATTACCAGTCGGGCTGGGTGTCCTGACCTGCACTGCGCGTGCTAAAAAACCACTCCCCAAACGGTTCCATTCAGCTCATCTGGACACCCCCTCACGCTTCAATGGAGGGCAACAAATACGCCCACCCAACAAGCCTGCGCTTTTACCTCCAGTGCTATGGAGCTGCACGAGGACAGTCACGCGCTTGTCACGTTCAGAGAGATAACCCAGCATGATCGCCTTCTGAGACAGACCGTACCTTCGCCTTACCCTGACCTTTGCAGAGAACAATGAACTACCCTTCGGCTCACACAATCCGGGCTCCTTCCCACAGCCTACGCGTCTTCACTTGATGCATCCGAATCGCTACGATGCTGAATGTAAATTTTGCTCAGAAGTACGAACACTCCGCCCCGTAATCGGAGTGCGCGATTTAACCCTGAGAACCCTCCTCTCTTTCCGTCAACTACCCAACAAGAGCAATGGGAAATGCGGCGGTCCAGGCCCTCTCTACCTACCCAGCTTCAGCTGGTGCACGGAACACAGGCCGCGCGGACTGCATATGAGTCCCACAGAAGAAGGAATCACTCCCCAGGGCTGCACTCTGTGCTGTTCAGAAATCTGAACAGAAGTATTTCTTCCTCCTCCTCCTCCTTCTCTGCCGCAAATCTCGTCGCCTGCGTCCGCGGCGCAGAGACGCAGAAGTCAGATCGTGTAACACAGGGTGGGAGCTTTAATTTTATAAAAAATGTTTCCACTATTGTGCTACACCAATACAACGCAACCAAACACCGTTCATGCATCATGCATTGATTTCCCCTTACCAAGAATATCTCTTTGAAGTAATAAATAATGTGGTTAAGTGCATTTCACTTTTCTCTGGTTTTACTATTTGTAGAGCGATGTGAGGGAATTTAAATGACGTCGCATGGGTAATTGTTATCGGTGCCGTTTACAGCTTTGCCTTCCAACCACATTCACGGGGTGGATTGGCGCGATTTTTTTACTGCGGGCTGTTTTTAGGGCACGGTAGCAACAGACGAGCACTTGGCGACGACCAGCCAGTCTAGTGTCAGCCGCTGCATTCTGGCTGTTTCTTAAGCCATATTAGACTGCCGGGGCGAAGGGTGGGTCGCGTTCCCTCCAACTTGGGCAGCTGTTGCTGCGACGAAGGCAGCCTTCGCTCGCCTAGACGATCGGTTCGACTGCTGCATCGGTTATGTTGACGGCACCCTCATCGCCATTCAAGCCCCATCCTCAAATAAGCCTGACATCAACACGGTGGCTTACTTTTGTAGAAAGGGATTCCACGCGTTGAATGTAATGGTGGTGAGTCATCTGTTGCACTGAATGATGAAAATGGTGTCTCGTTTATAGCAAAATTTGAGCAAAATGCCATGCCATCACCGCAAGCTTGCATTAAAGCAACGTAATCACCGCTCAAAGACCTTTGCTCCAAAGCGAGCTGAGTAAACGTTTTGCGAGAATAAGCAAAGCATGCCTTTCTTGTTTACCCGACCACATGATCAGAATAGTGTGCAGCTCTTTGCATTCGTCGACAACAAAATGTGGAAAAGCAGGTTGGGGTATGCTCAAAGTGTTTGTAGTGTTATGCAATGTCATGTCAGAATTCTTGTTATACCTTAGAGATGTCGGTTTTAGGACCATTCATAATAGTCAGCGGAGACGCAAACCGGACAAGAAGAGTAAGGACGACACAAGCGCTGTCTAGCAACAGAACTTTTATTAGAAAAAAAACACGTGTTATATAAGCAAAAAAGTGAGATAAAAAACCACAGAGGGCTCGAAAAACTAGAGTCACGCCACCAATTTTAAACAGCAGATTTGTCTAGGAAGACAACCTCATTATCCATTACCACTATGGTTGAAACAAAACTTATACAATGCTCTCATTTATTCGAAACTATGCTCCGGGATTTTGGTGTGGGGGACCACAACAAAAACTAATTATAACAGGCTCATTGTATTGCAAAAAAGAATTTTGCGCAAATATTTATATTTTCATGGCTGTTACGCAAATTTGAGGACAAGTCTTTTATTTACTGAATATTCAATGCTTCGAGCTGACCAAATTTATTACATGAAGGTTCTGCACCCCATTTATAAGAAAGAGACCCACAATCAAGTTAACAAAACTTACGCCCACCTCCCCTCGCGGGAAGCCTGGTGTGATGCGACGCTGAAAGGGGTTCCATTGTGCGTTTCCGTTGGGTCGATTACTCGAATTGCCTGAGCAATCGTCGGGTAATGCGAGAGAGAGAGAGAGATCAAGCGTAGCGCGGACGACCGTCGACTGAGAGACCGGCCGGAGCGCAGCACTCCGCTTATATGCGCAGCGCGCCCGAAGGAGAGGAGACCGCGGAGAGAGAGAGGGCGCTGAACATGCACATAAGGTGCCTCAAATAACTAAGGTAGCGCCAACTGCTCCCTCCTTCTCCGCTGCCCTCCTCTTTTTTCTCTCCCCTCACCCGCGGCCCCGCGGTCCCTTTAACCCCGCGGCGGGGCCGCCATGTTTGTTGGTTTCCTCAGAGCAGACGCCCTCGCAACGCTTCTTGCCGCTCGCTGCAATTTTTCGCGCAGTTTGCTCTTGTTTTCGCGCCGCAGTCGCTCTTTGGCAGCATTAATAGTATTTCTAGAGCCCCGTTTTACCCACACGCATTAAGTGAGACTGTTTTGTTGTATATTTTTGTCTAGAAGGGGATATTTGTGGGGTGGATGCCGCGGGCGCATACGGACAGCGCCGTGTTCGTTTACGTGTGCGGCATGCTCAGCATAGTTCGTGAACGCAAAAGGATCGATCGTGGACGTTTCAAACTGCTCTGTTACAGTAATTCCGTTCTTGCATTTGCGTGACTAAGTTGTGGTCGTGAAAGCGCTGCACAGAGGGCTTGCGCATGGTTCGCGGTGACCTTGGTTCGCGGCAGTTCGAGCGCTGCGCTGGCTTTTTTGCATTCGCGTTTTTTGCGTTAGTTGCGCTCAGTATGCGCGCCGCATTAGCTACTGACATTCATGTCACCTTTATTCCGTGCACTTTCAGGTGCTTTGACGCTGTTGCAAAATATGTCACCTTCACATCGTTATAGGCTGCTGTCAGGGTAAAAGTTCACGCGTCTCCTCGTTGGCCTCGCCCATGACGGCTGTACTTTTGTCAGTGCGTCCGTGGCATAGCAACGTTCGTGCGATTGGCGTTCAAAATTACTTCGAGTGAGGCCCTGTCGGGCATATCTGGAAAAGGCTGGCACAAAGAACGCGCAGTTAAAGAATGCGATCAGCTTACAATTAGCTGTAGCGCCCTGTTCTATATTAACTACCGTATTCCAAGGCCAGAAGCGCGCTAACAAGCGCAATTGTGAATCCTTTTTATGCTGTACAGCTAACATTGATTCATGTGTGGGCTTTGATAAGTTACAGCTTGCTACAGCCGAGCTGGCCGCGACTGCACTGACCTTATTCGAGCAGCCGAAGGCACAACAACTCCGCATCGCAAAGCTACATAAAGTGACGCCGCCGTAACACTTGTTTGAAACGAGCAGCTGACTCTTCTGTTGTTCTACGCTGGCGGCTTCGATAAGGCCTGCTCCGAGGCAGCTGAGCCTAAAATGGCGAATTTAAATGGACAATGGCGGCCAAGAGAAGAAAAAACAAACGACGTGGGGACGAGGTACTACGTCACTGGCCGTTGGACAATGGCGCGCTGCGTTCGCCGGCGAAAAAGAAAATGGCAAAAAACGAAGGAGGAAAGGAGCGCGGGCGAGGGTAAAAGGCGGCGAGATCTAAAGTAATTTCAGGGACCTTAACACAGCGTGCTTTCGCCGCGCGCAGCGCCGCCCACCGGCGGAGTAAGAGAGCGCGCCGCACTGCGCGCGCCACAGATGTTGGGGAGAGGGCGCGTTATCACAGCGAGAGGAGGAGGGGCGCAGCGGTGCGGACAACAACAACGACGACGGACGCACGCAGGAAGGACAGGGCCACCGACAAGACATGCTCTCAGCGTCGCATCTAATAAATCTTCTGGCTACCACCTCAGGCGCACGCTAAGGCACACTCCAAAAGTAAGAACGAGCTATGGTGAGCAATTTTTCATGTACCAGTTAACTGAAATATTACATAAATTGAAAGAAAAATTAAACTTCGACGCCAGTTAACTTACATTTAAAAATAGGTCAAAGGGGTGTTCCTTAAGCAAAACGTTTGCACTACTGATATATAATTAGGAGTTTGAAGTATATGTCTACATGTTCCCCTGTGCGAGAGTGCGAGAATTGCGGGTAAATGAACGTTGGGAAATTCCAAGAGTTAAAACCAATTATGGGTACGAAAGAATTCACTATCAATTACCTGCCCTGTTAAATACCATTGAGTCGTCTTGTAGCAATGTATAAGCGGTTATTTTACTCATCAAAGAGCGTTGTTACTGTTTTCTGTGCATTTTACTTGTTTGCATTTGGCTGCTTGCTTGTTCAGTCTCTTTTTTGTATTATTTTTGTTAATATTGCCAATGCCGCTTGCGGCCTGTTGCACCGGGGGGCTGGGGCTAGTCAAGCTGTTTTTACGGATTTTTTGCCGGCTCCCTTTGCGCGAAAGTTGTTGTTTGTTGTTTTTTCGCGCAAGAATAAAAATCAAATCAAATCAAATCAAAATCAAAGATAGAAACTAAAAATTACGCCCATCTTCCCGCGAGGGAACCCTGATGTGATTCGACGCATCGGGGGGTTCAATTTGTCGTAACGTTGCCTTGAGCGTTTGCGCTGACACTGGTATTGGATTGTGTCAGCCCACTCGCTGAAGGGACCGTCGCTTCGATCACGTCTTCATCAGAGGAATCAAGTCAAGCACGAAGTAGTTAAGCAAGGTCACGTTAAGTGCGAGAGCGAGCGCTTGACTGAACCGCCGCATCGCGATACCCGCTTTATATTCACAGCGCTTGAAGGAGAGAAGACAATAGAGAAGAGTCGCGCATGCGCGCATTTGCGCGCGCCGGAGCAGTTATTAATGCAGCGTTAGGCAGCGAAGCGCGTCCAAACAAGAGCGCCAGCTGTGGTATGCTAATGAGCCGATGTGAGAGTGTTGCACACACCTGTGGGAGAGAACAGAGGAGGGATGCGGACGGACGGCGCGACGACGACGCAGGAGGGACATGCCTCAGAGCAAGAGATGCGTCGCATCTAAAAACATTTACAAACAAATATACGTTAATACGTTATTGTGACATAGTAGTGGAACTGATGAAAGTTGATGCGTACGAATTACTGCCTTTATGTGTACACTGTGATCCTTCTGTGAATTTTAGATCTATGCTTTCTATAATACATAGGAAATGTAGTAATCACTTTGATTTGTGCTATTTCTCTGGTACGATTGGGCTATTATGCTTAAATTTGTGAACAGACGTACGCAGTAGATCGGGTAGCTGAGGCCTCTGTCAGGCCACATTCGCCTTTAGTCTCAGCCTCCCCTTGGTTTTGCCAAAAAATAAAAATCCAGTACTTAAATACTCAACAATTGACGGATGGCTTACGCACGTGTCTCCACTCTTTATAATCTTATGAGCTTCGGCTATTTCCTGCGTGAGCCGCTGGGACAGGGAGTGTCCGTCTTCCTGAGGTGTTCTTCGATAGTAAAAAAGAAGCGTCGCTCAACGCGTAGGTAGACTGCCCACCTGAAGCTTCTTTAAACTGTCCTTAATGGTACGAACGGACCTTTCGGCTAGACCGTTTGATTGCGGGTGGTAAGGTGCCGTACGTAAGTGTTTGACGTTGTTTCCAGCCAGAAACTTGGCAAATGCGTCGGACATAAACTGGGTTCCATTGTCGCTTACCACCGTTCTAGGTATACCTAACCGGCTGAAGATCTCGCACAGCGCCGTGATAGTAGCGTCGGCCGTGGCGTGCGGCATGGTGACTGCCTCTAACCACTTGGTGTGCGAATCCACCATCACCAAAATCACCATGCCGTTCAGTGGCCCTGCAAAATCAACATGCAGCCGGGACCAGATCTGCACCGTCGGCCAGTTAACAGGTGGCTTCGCCGGTGGCGTAGGCCGAGATTGTACACACGAGGGACAATTACTCGCCATTTGGTTGATGTCACTATCCAATCGTGGCCACCAGACACTCGCGCGAGTGACCGCCTTCATTGCACAGGCCCCGTGGTGAGTCTCGTGGAGCAGTTCCAGCATCTGTTCCCGTGCAGCAGCCGGTACGATGACTTGATGGCCCCAATACACGAGACAATGAACCACCGTCAGCTCCAACTTCCTTGACAGATACGGTTGCAAGCGCGGATCAGATCCTTCCCGGTCCCGTGGCCAGCCGTTGAGTACGAAAGTTCGAACTGTCTTCAGTAGCTCGTCCTTGGAAGTCATCTACCGGAGCACCTGTGACGAAATATACGTGTCGTCAAATTGTTGCAACGAATGCACGTACTCTGGAAGCTCCTCGGTGACTTCCTCCGAGGTTTTCAACGGAAGTCGACTGAGGGCGTCCGCGTTTTGGTTGTCAGGCCCGGGCTTGTACTCGATCTTGTACTGATGGGCTCCCAGCAGCATAGCCCAACGCTGGATCCGGACCGCGGCCATGAGTGGCGTGGGGCGGTCTTCTCGTAACAAACCCAACAATGGCTTGTGATCTGTAACAAGTATAAAAGATCGCCTGAGCTGGTAGTCCCGAAACTTTGTAACCCCATACACCAACGCCAACGCCTTTCGCTCGAGTTGCGAGTAATTTTGTTCCGCCTTAGACAGCCTTCGCGAGCGGAACCCAATCGGCTTGTGGATGCTTCAGACTCGATGAGAGAGCACCTATCCCATGCCGTGCGGTGACGCGTAACACTCGACGCGCAGTGGCTTCGTGGGATCAAAACGCGTTAGCACCTTGGCTTAGTGCAGTGCGAGCTTCGACTTGTCAAACGCTTCCTGCTGTTTCGGGCCCCGTACCCAGCGGGAATCCTTACTTAGCAGGTCGTAGAGCGGAGCGAGCAGGCTAGCCATGTTGGGAAGAAACTTGTTGTAGTAAGTGAGAAGACCAATGTAAGAGCGGAACTCGCTTACGTTCTTGGGACTTGGAGCCTTCATTACAGCTTCCATTTTCTTCTCCAGGGGCTGTAGACCTTCGCTGCTGATCCTGTGACCCAAGTATGAAACCTCAGTCCTGCGGAAGGTGCACTTGCTTTTCCGGAGCTTCACGCTATTCTCCCGAAACCGCTGGAGTACCGCCTTGAGATTGGTTCCCCCGTCCAGCTTGCTTTCAGTAACCAGCACGTCATTCAGGTGCACTTGTACCCCTGGAATACCTGTCAGAATGGTTTCCATGGTGCGCTGAAAAATATCCGGAGCAGACGACACTCCGAAGTGCAGACGGTTATATCAAAACAGTCCCCGATGGGTGTTGATGACAGTCAGCTTCTTGGACTCTTCGTCCAACGGTATCTGATTGTACGCGTCGCTCAAGTCCAATGTGCTGTACAAGTCTCCCTCGTTGAGAGCAGCGAAGATGTCGTCTATCATGGGAAGTGGGTATTGTTCCGTTCCGCACGCTCTGTTGACGGTTAACTTGTAAGCCGCACAAATGCGGATTGACCCGTCTGCTTACTCAAGAGGCACAATGGGCGTTGCCAACTCAGAATGCGCCCCTGGAGACAGCACACCGGATGCCAATAATCTGTCCACGGCGACGTCCACCTTGTCCTTCGGTAGCGGAATAGGGCTAATTCCGGCTCAAACACATCCCTGTAGTCTGTCAAAATGGTCTCAAAGTTCACACCTCCCTCGTGGATGGCAGAGCTGGACAAGCTAAGGAAAGGAACTCCCAAGTTGCTTAGCTTTTGTATGGGGTCTCGACCGCACAAACATGGCCCTGACTGACGAAGCACTGTCACTGGCGCAGTAACGGTCCTATCACCGTAAGAAACTGGGAGAGCCAGCTTTCTGGCGACTGGCAGTGGTCCCAGGTAGCAGGATAGCTTCAAACAGACTTCTTGAGCGGTGGCCAGCTAGCTCCATGGCTGTTGTCGGCGTCCCAGGATAACACACATACTGGTGTGCCGGTGTCTATTTCCATAACGAGGTCCACTCCACTCCAACAGAACCTGCGCCGTACTGGCCCGACGATCTTGTCCTCGATAAAGGGGTCTTGCTTCAGAGAGGACAGCTGCGACGACTGCGTTTGGTCGTCGTCTGACTCCAGTTCACCCGTAATGGCAAACGTCTTTTGCTTCCGCTTGCCGGTCGAATGGCATAATGCTGCAAGGTGGCCTTTTCTTCCACATTGGAAATATTTGGCGTTCTTGAACGGGCAGGTCGCTTCAGAGTGCTCCTGGCTGCCGCACCGGTCGCACGCTTGCGATGGTCCGTGCCTGTCCTTGGTGCTTTTCCATGAAGACTTATGCCGCCGCTCACTTGCCAGCTTGTGTAGTTCCGGCTCGGCCTTTACGACCGGAGCCTTCATAAGCTTTGCGTCTTGTCCCGCTGCTTCCGCGCGAGCTCAATGTTCTCCGCCTCCTGAAAGCTCAACTTCGCTCGAGCCAGCAAGGCCCTTTGGCTTTCGAAACGTCGAATTCCGCAAACTATTCTATGCAAACTATGCAAACAATTCCGCAAGTTCCACAATGAACTTTTGCACAGATTCGTCCTCCTTTTGAATTCTGCTAAAAAACTTGAAGCTCTCCGCTATCTCGTTCGGCTTCCGTGCGAAAAAGTCTTCCAAGAACTTCACTGTTTCCGCGTAGGATAACTGATTAACCTTATGCGGTGCACAACGCCCACTTAATACATCGATGGTTTTTGTGCCGAGTGCCCAGAAGAGAAGCGGTATTTCCTTAGCATCATCTACAATGCCGTTTGCTTCGAGGTACGATTCAATGCGGATGACATACGAATTCCACTTATCGTTTCCGTCGTCGAACTGTGACATTTGGCCCGACATTTCCGCAGGTTGGTGGTCTCCTCCGTAATCTTCAAAAGGCTGGTTCGATACTCGTTGCCATTGCTATCCCGCCTGGGCGGGCCCCCGGGGGACTGAGGGTGGCCGGACGATAACAACACAGCACGCAGGTCGGCGTAATAGTGAACGCTTTATTTTGTGAGCCTCGCCTTTTTATAGCGGTGGCTATGGGAAAGAAAAAACCACGTGGAGTACTGACGTCACGAACCAAGCTTCCAAGTTTGCAACGTCAGGCTACAACAATAACCGTATAATTCGTGCCAGGGAGAGCGCGTGAAATCAACGAGTCGTCGAAGGGGACCTCGGCATTCTGTACTTTTGGCAAACCGTACATTGCGGGTGCCGAACAATTGTGACAAAGCAACTTGTAGTACAAGTGCTTGCTTTCTGGTGGAACAAACCGGAATACCTCCGTCAGTAGCCCTGCAGGAGCTGCTGCAGCCCCCGAGATTTTGGTGGTACCCCCAAAACACCAAACTCCTCGGGGGTACCACCAAACCCCCCCCCCCCCACAAAAGGAATGTCACAAGTGAGGATGGCTCTTTGATTAGCCCATACTAGGTCACTGTTTGGCCAGCGTGACCAACAAAGCTGGGTGGGTTCAAAATATTCACGTGACTCGCCTCTCTCACTCTCATGCTGAAAACCAAAGGTATTCCGCTAAACACAAATATAACAGAAATGAAAACCAACCAACTAAAAGCGGATCTAACGACGGGAATCGGCTCTCGGGAACACGTCTTAAAATATTGTCATACCGTGCACGCCTTTGTTTTGTGGTCCGCGCTGTCGGAATTCCTCTTCTTTATAAACACGTGGAGTGCCTTGCAAAGCCTGGTCGCCTACCTATGGCCGCATCCCAGCCGCCGAGTCGCCAAGTTTAGACGTGTGACGAACGGAAGCGTCGCCCAGTAACTTTGAGCTGTGCAACTGTCGCAGACAGAACGTCTAGTGCCCTCTTTCTAAGTTTGACCCAAGGATTGGCCCCTTGACTGACCTTCAGCTCACGTCCGCTTCCGGCTTTCACATGAGCCCTGGATACATGGACTCAACGAGAAAGGGTCGAGTCGGCTGGCGGGTTCTGCTACCTCGAGCCATCCGCGTTTATATGAACCCCGTCCAAAGAATCGACGTGAGGGGAGCAACAGGTTCCTGGAAAAAGAGCTCCTGTATTTTCACGATTCTAACGTGCAGTCTCTATTGCTAAAAGACAGCTTAAATGGGCACTGGAGTTATTTGTAAACATAGTGGGATTACTAGCGTAAATTGAAGTCCGGAGTCCATAGGCCATGTTTCGACCATTCTGAGCGCGTTTACGGGAATTTATTTAGTAAAAAAATTCATTCGAAAATGCGGTCCTCCTCTTTGTATCCTCGCCCATTTTCTGTGGCGTTTTTGTGGGACGTCAGGAGGAGATGACTTGGCTTGACTGCGCTACTGCATGGCTCGCCGACCTTCCCGCAGAGTCAGTCGGCCCAGCGTTTATAGTCCGCCGGCCGCCAACGGGTCGTCGCAATTCGTTCGCTCAGTTGAAACGAAGTCACGACACGTTTGTGAATAGAAAAATATGCGTTTTTTTACGTTATTAGTTTGTACCCTGTATCTAGCTCGAAGTCCGGGTCACTCCACACACGCGCTGCACAAGCGCACATGTGACGCTTCGCTGACTGGTACGCTAGCAGGAAAATCTCAGGACAATTGAAGGCAGGAAAAGAGTCAGCGAAGTTAATGTAGGTCTCCTGGAGCTCGTCACCGTCTAAATGATTCATGTTCAAAATTCTGTGATTGGTGCGTAACCTAGCAGATGAATATAATTTTAATAAATCTGCGCATATGTACAAGTCAACTGAGACGGGCTAGTTGGTGCGTGATTCTACTTAAAAAACAGCGTAGAAACGATTCCAAAGGAACGAAACACAAACAGCACGTTGGACGGCCAATGCAGGTTTATTTAGATGAAGAACAATATACTAGAAGCAGAAAAGGAACGGAAGAAAAACCAGAACAAAAACAGAAAATTGGAAGTTGATTGTGGAAATGAAAATGAAGAGTAGTACGTGTAGAGCATCGATCCTGATCCCAGGTAATTTCCCTCCCTCTCGAACAACTTGATAGAGGGTGTGCTCACGCCCCTATCCCCCATTGTGTGCAGAACGAATGCCTCGTATAACTAACTCTCTTGTGCGCTGCTGAAGATACCGCTTAAAGATGACGGTGCTATCAAATGCTGGCGAGCAGGGTTTGCAGTGCTGCACTATGCACAGCGTACACCTAAATGGCTGCCACTGGCTGTCCTAAAACGTTTCCGAGCTCCCTGAGCTGATCGTTAATGGAGCAGCCCGTTTGTCCTTCGTAGCGTTTGCCACATGAGAGTTCTATCTCATAGGCAACACTTTCCACACGCTCTTTGAAGCAATTACCGTGTTTTTTGCTGCATTTTTTTGCTGTTAACGGTCCCCGCACTTGCCAGACCGTACATACGGTTAAGTTTCCTAGACGCTGTCTTTCACCAGCAGCTAGTCCCCGTACAGCTTCACGAATTATTTTAACGTATCCGCCATGAAAAAGGTGACAGAATACAAATATCTTGGTGTAATTCGTTCCAGAGTCTATTTTGGTGTCAGCACATTAACTTTATCTGCGCGAAATCTTTAAAAAAGTTAGGTTACTGTAGACGAACATCGTCCAAATTCCAAAAAAGCACCAAATTACTAATGTGTAAAACGACGATTCTTCCTTGCTTGACTACGCATGCTGGCATGCCGTATGGAACCCTTACAAGTAGGTCAAATCGATAAAATCAAGATAATTCCAAAAAGCCATTATATTTGTTTGCAATCGTTAGGAGCGTTACTTTTCGCCTTGCCTTGCCCTATCCTCCCTGGAACTTACGACACTACGCCCGGGGCGACTCTACGATTTAATGAAATTGCTACAGTTTTATTCATTCAGCGTATCGCATGTCGGGTGATACATACGTCACATTTGCATCACCGTCTATTAGCAGAAGCAATTGCCATCTTCACATAAAGCGTTACCATTGTCGTACCAACCCATTCAAATTTAATTTCTTACCTTTCACTGCTGAACACTGAAACGAATTGCCTGATGCTACACGCTCTCTACCGCTGAAAAACTTTGCACTTGCCCTTCGTAATTTGTCCTAATTGTGATTTTTGTTGCATTGCTCTGTTGCTCTGTTTAATTGCTATGTTAGTGGTTCCCTTTTATGCTCACTCCAGCCGTAGCCCCAAGGGAAGCTGCAGTATGTACAAATAAAATAATGTGTCTGGTACCCTCGCAACGTTGTTTTTCTTGTGTTCATGCAGCACTAGTTATGTACTTACGTTTATGCTCTGAAGGCTACACTAAGCGTCAGTTCATGGGATTAAGGCGCGCTGTCATTACCAGCTTTTTGCTTAAGAATCCGTCTACAGGAATCGAGAAAATAAACTAAATTCGATTGCATGGAAGTGTGGGTACTTAGTACAAACGTCGACTGACACGCAAGCGCAGCCGTTGAAGAAGCGACTCATCTTTCTTTGCCGGAAGGACATAAATGCCTTGCTGGGTGGAGTCCTCTGTCCCAAGGGCATTTATAACCGTTTCTTATTCAGTGGGAACTGACTGACATAAGCTGTGCTCACGTATGAACACTCGAGTGGTGGGTCCTGAAATTCCGTGTCTCTGCCTACCCCCGCGAGGGAGTGCACTAAGGTCGTACTCATTACTACACACCGTATTTTAGGCAAACGCCTATTTGTTGCTCGCGCTACTATCGCCCCAATTTGATACATAAGAAGGCATTGGATTTCAATGTTTTTTGTGGTGTTTTTATAGTGCCAATAAATGCCTTTTTGCGTTGTACCTATCAAAATACGGCGCCTATACCAACACAATTAGGCGGAAATCGTCATTCAGGTTACCGGGCAATATTTTGTCAATTTACTTACGCAATAACGTTCACACAGCCCGTGCCCTTTAAAATAAACTTTTCCATCAAAAATCTGTTCGGCTGCTAAGAAGATTTTGTAAAACATCCTTTAGATGTGTATAAGTGTATTAGGCAGTGTTGAGACGTCTTGGCATATTATAAATTGCATACAAAAAAGTGCCTAACAGTTATTATGTATGAGATAGTTAAAATACTGTTTTTTTTACACCAAGTGAACTTAGATGCTTTGTACTGACTGGTTTTTCATTATTGTGTTCCTTTTGTTATTTTTCGCTGACCTCTCTACCTTGTTCAAAGCTGCGTTTGCTGTGTAATTGTGCCAAAGTGTTGAAATATTCTTGGAAAGCTCGCCGCACCATTATCTAATGCCCGCAAGGAATTTATTAGACCTGAATTTAAAAACCTGTTTTCTTTATTGATTGTCGCCTCTCTTGCATTTATTATTTGATTGTGTTTGTTGTGTTGTAATTTAATTTCGCAAGGCAGAACAAGTAGAGCTTTGTATTCTAAGCTTTGCATAATTCTTCATCATTGCTGTTTTACTGTATAGAACGCTCGAACAAGCGAACTTTATTATTGAACAAGCGCCCGAGCAGTGCGCTTCTTGAAATAAATCAATTTCATATGATTAGTCCAGCAGTTTTCTGGTGCAATCGAGCGGTTTTGTTGGCGCCTTTGTGCAATGAAAACAATAATACTTTGACCTTCTTGGAACGGTAGCTGTCGCGCAAGCCTTCGTTCGAAATTGTTCGCAATTATGTAAAAATCTAAGATTCCTATGTTTGCGACATTGAAAACCTAAAGCGTTGCATTGCCTGACTATTATTGACGCATAGAACGCGCGTTTTAATGGCTCAGAAGCCGGCTTCCATTTATAAACCCCGATAGATATAAATGCGCGCTATGACATAATGTAGAAAATGGCCTGATATGCCAGCACGAAATGAGAAGGCCACATCAATTCCAGTTTCTCTCCTGAATTGCAATTTTGAAGGTTAGCCGGAAGTAGGTTGTGCCTCCGGAATTAGTTCTGGCGCATTGTCACAAAGACCGCCCCCTAGCCAATAATGTAAAATAAATTACGTAGAAGTTGCTTGAAAAGTGCGCAGAAGCGTCAGCTTGATTAACCGGACAAATATTTCACTGATGCACTCGGGGAATTATTATGCGTGAAACTTTGAATGCCACGCGGGAACGATAGCGCATTATATAGATGATAGGAATAATAAGATTAAGTGAGAGCGTATAAGTATATGAAAATCACTTTGAGACTCATTTAAATTACAGGCGTCAATGTACAACGACAAACAACCTTTAAAAAGGAAACGCTGCCCCAGAAGTGACGTTAATGCCTTTAAGTACCATTTTCGCGTGGCTTTGTCACCTGAGCCGGGTGAATTTTACTGTAAAATTTTATGACTGAAAACTGGAGCATGCTCTTATAGAAATGAAGGCCGTATTCTACATTTCATGATATAAACTCGGTATACATGTAGTAGAAGCAGTCGGCTGGACGTTTTTTACACGTCGTTTTCCGCAACTGGAGACATCAGATGCGAGCGAAAGCGGCCGTTCGGCATTCCTCACGGCCCTCTCATTTCTTCCTCTGGTTTTACTCTGGCGGAGGCACGTTTGGACTGCTGCACCATGCCGTCATCCGTCGACGTCGGAACGCTTGCGCTGCCGAGATTAGAGTTCTCTGCGCGCCCAATAGGATTTTTTTTGTAAATGCCAAAAGCCTTCAACCAGAATGGGAATTCAACGGTTCGGTTCGGAATCAAAGACAATGAAATGGCAGCGTGAACAAAGGGGCTTGACGTGAGCGCGCCCACCGAGTGAAAAATAGAGGATGGAAATACCGAGTCTCGCGGGAGAACCACCCACCCTTCCCAACTTCATTCCACGCCTGCCAGCGTTGTATTTCGTCGTCCCTCTACGCGCGGGTCGGAGAATGCTAACGGCGCACAACGAAGTCAGCGCAGCCACGTGATGGAATTCCGCCGTGCCTTTGCAAAGAAAACATTGCCCCGCACGAGCCTCACCTATCCCACACTCTTCCTGAGTTGGCTTTTCGGGGCCAAGTTTGATCGGAAACCCATGTTCGTTATTTTCCCTACGTCACTACTTCGCAAAAGAAGCCGAACCCTCACGCGCCTGACTAAATACAGCGTGAATGGGAGGCTTAGCGAAAAAAACACGTTCTGTTAAATACAGCGTTCAGTGCTGCTGGGAAGAAGAGCAGCAGAATGACTTCTGCGAGCTCCAACATCCCCTATTGCAACCGACTGTGGTTGCCTGTTCCGACGACTACGCCGAGATAGATATGCACACAGACGCCAGTGAGGAAAGCGTGGCTGCTGGCCTCGTGCAAAAGCACAACGGCTGTAAAAAGGTCCATCGTCTAGCCGCCGTCTATCAAAACAAGAAAAGAACAACTCGGCCTCTGAAAAAGAGTGCGTCGCTATATTAAGGAACATTTCTAAGTTTCGCTTGTAAGGGCACGGCAGACCTTTTATCATGGTAACAGACCACCATGCGCTTTATTGGATCCCAAATTTCAAGGACCCATCTGGCCGCCTTTGGCGATGGAGCGTGCACCTACAGAAATTCGACATGACCATCGTTTAAAAATCGGGCAGGAAAACTAGTTGACGCAGTCCAGGAGGCAAGAACTGCGTTACCAGTGAACTATCCAAGGCCTCATTTTTCGCCCTCAAATGTTGTAGACGTATTTGTGGAAGATCGACGTGCATTGGCGTTAGTCGACACGGACGCTGCCGTTTCAGCTATTCATGCCGACCTTTGCCGTGTCCTCAGAAAAGTGACGACGCCGTTGGATGGCTTTGCGCTACGTACTGCAAACGCATCGCACGTCCATGCATCTGCAGAGTGCACGGCGCGAGTTATGATCCAGGATGTTTTGTACACTGCAGAGTTTATAGTGCTCCCTACTTGTTCCCATCACCTCATATTGGGTTGGGATTTTCTCGCGATTGTGCGCCTGCGGAAGTATAATTTGCACAAGATTGAGACGCGCACCATAATGAGACAACTTCTGCTAAATTGGTCGTCAGCGAAGATGCAAATATTTCGCCGCACTGCTCTGTTTCCGTGCCCCTCCGCAGTGCGTGCACTTCTGACACAACCGTGCTATTTACGCCGTCCCACCTCTTCATCCGACGGAGACGTCTTCAGCTGCCTTCCGCTCTGCTAACGACCCATGCTGGTGCGAGCCCCATGCTTGTTATTAAATGGTCCTCGGATGAAATTTCGCTGCTACTGGGTGAGACTATCGGCTGCATTGTGCTTGTCGAGCCAACTGCTGTCATCATTGTGCCCGACGATACTTCCATTATCACTCATGTCTCAGAATTGAGTGCTACATCCGAAGCAGAGGTTTTACCATCCGACGTATTCAATCAGGCTATCGTTGGAGATCTGACGCCCACACAACGAGATCACCTTGAAAAGTGATCTTTTCGCTCCATCGGTTTCGCTTGTCTTTTGACTGCTTGAAAGCTCCGCTAAGTCGAACATCAACAGTCGAACATACGATAGACACTGGCTCGCACCCGCCGCTACGAAAACGACCTTATCGCGTTTCCCACGAAGAACGCCATACTATTGATGAAGACGTGGACGACATGCTTGAGCGAGGCGTCATTAGGCCCTCCAACAGTCCCTGGGCGTCTCCCGTAGTCCTTGTGACCAAGAAGGACGGTTCGATACGCTCTGCGTCGTCTATCGGCGCCTTAATAAGATAACCAGAAAAGATGTCTACCCTCTCCCGCGTATTGATGACGCCCTCCACTGTTTGCAGGGTGCCGACTATTTCTCGTCGCTCGACTTGCGCTCCGGGTACTGGCAGGTACCTATGGCAGAGGCTGATCGCGCAAAGACGGCTTTCATAACACCTGACGGCCTGTATGAGTTCAATGTGATGCCGTTCTGCCTTTGTAATGCGCCTGCCACTTTCGAGCGCATGATGGACAGCATTTATCGCAAACTAAAATGGAAAGCATGCCTGTGCTACCTTGACGACATCGTCGTTTTTTCTCCGGATTTCGAGACACATTTACGCCGCCTAGAACAAGTTTTGCCTTGTCTTGCCGACGCAAAACTGCAGTTCAACCTAAAGAAATGTCGCTTTGCCACTCGGAAGCTCACTTTTTTGGGCCACGTCGATTCGAAGGATGGAGTTCTACCCTACACGTCTAAGCTTAAGGCAGTTACGGAGTTTTCGAAGCCGACATCTATGAAGGCCCTCAGGAGCTTCCTCGGACTCTGTTATTACTTCAGGCGCTTCGTCCGCACCTTTGCGACCATCGTTGCACCATTGACGAAGCTTCTCTCTGGTACCCCTAAATACCTCACTACGTGGTCCCCTGCTTGTGAAAACGCGTTCGTGACGTTGCGGAAGCTTCATACGTCACCACCTATCCTGCGGCATTTCGACCCGAACGCCCCCCCTGAGGTTCATACTGGTGCCAGCAGCGTTGGTCTTAGGGCTGTGCTTGCTCAGCGAAAATCCGGCTTTGACGAGTACGTTGTCGCCTACGCCAGCCATACTTAGCAAGGCTGATGGAAACTACTCCGTCACGGAAAAAGAGTATTTGGCCATAGTTTGGCCAGACTATTCCCACCGAATTAAAAAAAAATCCGCGTATTGATGGAATTGCACAAAGGGGCTTGGGGTGCGGCCTGACCCCGGCGACCATTGCCGGTAATGCACTCCCTCACCAGAGCAGGATTGGCCACCCTGGTGTAGTAACGGCCACAACCTCCCATGAATACGCCAACTAACCCTCGGCCCTCAGTCCCCAGCGGCTGCGAAGCAACTGACCACGGCGGCGGTCAGACCTGTGACGCAGCAGAGGGTGCTAAGAATCCCTGGATCCGGACAGGCCGCCAATGGAATCTGAACCTGGCAACGTTTAACTCGCGAACCTTATCTAGCGAAGCAAGTCTCGAGGTGTTGTTCGAGGAACTAGAGGGCATTAAATGGGATGTAACAGGGCCTAGCGAGGTTAGAAGGGCAGGCGAAGCCTTTACGGTGCTGAAAAATGGACACGTCCTATGTTAGCGTGGTCTAGAGGACAGAAGAGAACTGGGAGTGGGATTTCTAGTCAATAAAAGCATAGCTGGCAACATAGACGAATACTATAGCATTAACGAACGGGCAGCAGGTCTTGTAATTAGGCTCAATAAGAGGTACAAGCTCAAGGTGGTACAGGGCTACGCGCCCACATCCAGCTACGACGACCAAGTAGTGGAACGCTTCTATGAAGATGTGGAATCAGCAATGGCTAAAGTAAAAACACAGTATACCGTAGTTATGGGGGACTTCAATGCTAAAGTACCCAAGAATCAGGCTGGAGACAAGGCAGTTGGGAACTATGGTCTGGGGTGTAGAAATAGCAGGGGGGACCAACTCGTTGATTTTGCAGAACGGAATAACCTCCGCATAATGAATACCTTCTTCTGTAAACGGGAGAGTCGGAAGTGGACCTGGAGGAGCCCGAATGGGGAGCACAAAAATGAAATAGACTTCATATTATGCGATAACCCTGGCGTCGTGCAGGATGTGGAAGTGCTCGGAAGGGTAAGGTGTAGTGACCACCGTATGGTAAGATCTCGAATTAGGCTAGATTTGAGGAGGGACCGCAACAAGCTGGTACGAAAGAAGCCGATAAACGAACTAACAGTAAGACGTAATGTAGAAGAATTCAGGATCGCGCTGCAGAACCGATATTCCGCCCTCAACGAGGAAGCCGAGCTTACGACACAGGAAGACAGCGACAACCTTACACGCATCATCACGGAGTGTGCAATAGAAGTCGGGGGCGCTATGGCTAGACAGGATACTGGTAAACTTTCACAGGAGACGAAAGATCTAATCAGGAAACGCAAACCATGAGAATCTCTACCGCAGCTGACAGAATACAACTAGCCGAGCTCTCGAAGTTAATCAATAAGAGTAAGACAGCTGACATACGGAAGTATAATATGGAGAGGATCGAATACGCTGTAAAGAACGGAGGTATCCTGAAAGCAGTGAAGAGACGTCTTGGCGTCTCTTGTATGCACTTAAGGATAAGCAAGGCAATGTCATCACAAATAGGGATAAAATAGTCACAGTGGCCGAGGAGTTCTATAGGGATCTGTACAGTAGCCAGGACATAGAGGATAATGCCGAACGAGACCGTAGTTCAGAGGAGATAGACATCCCACCAGTAACGACCGAAGAAGTAAGGAAGGCTTTGAAAGAAATGAAAGGGGGCAAAGCACCTGGTGAGGATCAGATAACAGCAGACCTCTTGAAGGATGGCGGAGAAATTGTACTTGAAAAACTGGCAAACCTGTATACGCTGTATACGCAATGCCTAATGACCGCAATGGTACCGGAATCTTGGAAGAACGCGAACATCATCCTAATCCATAAGAAAGGCGACATGAAGGACTTGAAAAATTACAGGCCGATCAGCTTACTGTCAGCCGTCTACAAGGTATTTACCAAGGTAATCGCTAACCGAATCTCTGCAACCTTAGATTTCAGTCAACCCAAAGAACAAGCAGGGTTCCGTAAAGGTTATTCAACAATGCACCATATTCACACGATCAATCAGGTGATAGAGAAGTGCGCTGAGTATACTGAACCCCTATATATAGCCTTCATAGATTATGAGAAAGCATTTGACTCGGTCGAAACCCTAGCAGTCATTCAGGCATTACGGAACCAGGGGGTAGATGAGCATTATGTAAGGATACTAGAGGATATCTACAGTGGGTCTACAGCTACGATCATCCTCCATAGGGAGAGCAGTAAAATACCTATAAGGAAGGGTGTCAGACAAGGAGACACAATCTCTCCAATGTTATTCACAGCATGCTTACAAGAAGTATTCAGAACGTTGGATTGGGAACAGGTGGGAGTAAGGGGTAATGGAGAATACCTCAGTAACCTCAGATTTGCTGATGACGTTGCCTTGCTAAGTAACTCGGGGGACGAATTGCAAAGCATGCTTTCCGCACTGGGCGAACAAAGTAGAACCGTTGGCCTGAAAATTAATATGCAGAAAACTAAAGTAATGATCAATAACCTCGTGACAGCACAGCAGTTTCAGATAGGTGGCGAGGCAGTGGAAGTGGTAAGCGAATATATCTACTTAGGCCAAGTTGTAACCCCAGATCCCAACCATGAGGCAGAGATAATTAGAAGGATCAGAATGGGGTGGGGTGCATATGGCAGACATTCTCAGATAATGAATAGCAGCATACCATTGTCGCTGAAGAAGAAAGTGTATGACAGCTGCATCTTACCGGTACTCACCTACGGGGCAGAAACTTCGAGGCTCACTAAGAGGGTTCAACTTAAATTGAGAACGAGTCAGCGGGCAATGGAGCGGAAAATGATAGGTGTAACATTAAGGGACAAGAAGAGAGCGGAGTGGGTCAGAGAGCAAACTGGTGTTAAAGACATATTAGTAGAAATTATGAAGAAGAAATGGACGTGGGCAGGGCATGTAATGCGAAGGCAAGATAACCGCTGGTCATTAAGGGTAACACAGTGGATCCCTAGAGAAGGCAAGCGTTGCAGGGGGCGGCAGAAAGTTAGATGGGCAGATGAGATCAAGAAGTTTGCGGGGATAAATTGGTCGCAGTTGGCACAGGACCGAGGTAATTGGAGAATAATGGGAGTGGCCTTTGCCCTGCAGTGGGCGTAGATAGGCTGGTGATGATGATGATGATGATGGCCACTAGATAAGTTCCGACTTTACTTGTAGGGCCGCCCTTTCGACGTCGTCACAGACCACCATGCTTTATGCTGGTTGTCTACTTTAAAAGATCCGTCTGGACGGCCAGCTCGCTTGGCTTTACGGCTACAAGAGTACGACATACGTGTCTTATATCGGTCTGGCCGAAACCATTCCGACGCTGCTGCCTTATCCCGTTCTCCAGTGTCATCAGAGACTGCCTGCATCATGCCTGACGACGCTGTTCTGTCCTCTCTGGCTTTCACTGACATGCCCTCTGAACAACGCAAGGACCCATGGATTGCTTCGCTCATCTCCTTGCTCTTTGACGTTTCCCGTACTGAACAACCTCGTGCCCTGCGCAGACAAGCTATGCACTTCACGCTTCGTGACGGGTTGCTCTAGCGGCGGAATTACCTCAACGAAGGGCGAAAGATGCTGCTCGTAATTCCTCGGCACCTTCGCACCGAAATTTGCGCGTCGCTTCATGCCATTCCAACGTGTGCCCACGCTGGCTTGTTAAAAAAAATGGGCCCATCTCCCCGCGAGGGGGACTCGAGTAAATGCGTCGCATAGGGGGTGGGTGTATTGCGTTAACGTTTAGTGTTTGGGGAGTTGGTGGTAGTGAATGCGTTGTATAAGCAGCTTCTTGACGTAGTTTGAATGAGTCGAGGAAATTTCGTCAGAGAGCGCTCGTCAGCAGTAATTTGAATGAGTCAACGAATCCCCCTCGCGAGGGGCACGATCAAATGCAGAGGATTTATGCGGGGGGGGGGGCGCCTGCAAGTCGTATGGATTACGTATTGTTTGTTGTTGTTGTAATTGTTGTCTTCCAGCGTAGACATTGTCGATGAAGTCGATGGTGAAACGTGCCGTGAACCCCCTGCCGCGGCTATGACGCAACGTGGAGCGGCTATGACGCAACGTGGCGCGGCTATGACGCAACACAATCCAACACAATCCACTTTAATCCAATCCAATCCAAATCCAAGCCAATCCAATCGAATCCAATCCAATGCCCCTCGCGAGAGAGTGTTATAGCGCCGAAATCGCCACCACGCGAACGCGTGATGCTGACGTCACGATCACGCCACAGATGTTAGCGACCGCAGCGCGCGCGAACGACATATGTGGTTTAAGCGCGAACCGACCGCGGCGAGAGAGCGCGATGCGAGCGCCCCACCTGTTCTTGCGCGCGAACCTAACGCGGCGAGAGAGGGTGTTGCGCACGTCCCCACCTGTTGTGCGCCCGAACCGAACGCGGCGAGAGAGGGTGTTGCGAGCGGAGAGAAGGCGAGGAGGACGCGGGGGAGAGGGCGCACCTCTGGCCGACTGTTGAATGAGTCAAGGATATAAGGCACGTTCGTAACCTTCCGTTCTGTGTCGGCTTTGTGGCTCAGTTGGTAGAGTACCGTGCACCTTGCGTTCCGCCCGCAGAGTCATAGGATCGGAACCAGGCGCCGGCAAGTATTTATATAGTGTAGGGGGAGCGATGCGGACGCGGACTACGGACGCCAACGCGGGTGACATCGTGAGTTACTGAAATGCTCTGCATTTAAAACGTACCACCGTATCCGTCTCCGCTATTACTGGCGCGGCATGTACACCTTTGTGCGGAAGTACGTTAGATCATGCACTACCTGCCAGCGTCGCAAATCTCAGCCTTCCAGCTAGGTGGGGCCACTGCAGCTAAGGTCCCTGACCTTAACTGCAGCCGCTTCCTTGCCCGGAGAAACCACTCGACCGTGTTGGTATAGACTTGTGTGGACCTTTGTCCAACACAGTTTCCGGCAACCGATGGGTTATCGTCGCCGTCGATCACCTGACACGCTATGCCGAAACTGCGGCTCTTCCTGCCGCCACAGCACGAGACGTCGCCTCTTTCATCATACGGCGCTTCATTCTGCGGCATGGGGCTCCTCGTGAGCTGCTCAGCGACAGGGGACGTGTGTTTCTGTCAGACGTTATTCGTGCCCTCCTTGGTGAGTGCCGTGTTGTCCATCGCACAAGTACAGCGTACCATCCGGAGACAAATGGCCTCACTGAGCGCTTCAACCGCACCCTCGGCGACATGCTGTCTATGTACATCTCAGCGGATCACGACGACTGGGACCTTGTGCTGCCCTACGTGACTTATGCGTACAATACAGCCATTCAGACCCCAACAGGTTTCTCGACCTTTTTCCTCCTGTATGGTCGCGAGCCGTCATGCACCCTTGATACGGTTCTCCCCTACCGACCGGATCGCTCCGCGTGCTCCCCAGCTTCTGAAGCTGCCAAGTACGGGGAAGAATGCCGCCAGCTTGCAAGTTCCTTTACGACTCAAGATCAGTTGCAGCGAAAATCTCGGCACGACGACACAGCTACCCACCCGACGTATTCTCCAGGATCTATGGTGTGGCTGTGGATTCCCTCCACCACATCAGGATTGTGTAGCAAGCTTCTTTCTCGGTTTCACGGACCCTACTTTGTCCTCGAACGGACGTCGCCGGTGAACTACGTCGTAGAGCCCATGACACCTTCCTCAGACCTCCGTCGCCGCGGGAGGGAGACTGTTCATGTCCAGCATTTGAAGCCGTATTATGATCGTGAGCCCCGTGAGGCGCCAGGATGGCGCCTTATTCTCCGGGGGGGGGGGGGCAGTTGTAATGGGGTAACGCGGGCTGCATCAATTAGGAACTGGGGGCAATTCCTTCTAATGGCTATGTGCCATCAGCGGCGGCGGCAACATACAGCGTGCTCAGAAAACGCATTCTTCGTACATGCAGGTCCCAACTGCGCGCCGCGTGCTTTCTTCGCACTGATCGTCTGCAGTCTGCGCAGTTCATCACCGCGCCACTCGAAGATGCAACAGGCGGTCTTCTGAAAAAGATCACGGCGACAGCGGGACGTAATGTGAGTCCTGCACCGCCGTTGAACCCTCATCGGATGCTGCGGATATAAAATCCACGCAACGACGGACCACCGATCACTTGGCAGCAGCGGCGGCGGCAAGATACAGCGTGCTCAGAAAACGCATTCTTCGTACATGCAGGTGCGTTAATGTACCCCTTTTTTTTGCCCTCGAAATACTTGTTTGCTGCCCCTGCTGCTGCCGCTGCCACAGTGTATTGTCTGAAGCTTTGACTGAAGTGTGTTCGCCATGTCTAAAGAGTGGATCGCTCTTTTCGAGGAATTCAAGCGGGCAGAGTTGAAGGAGTTTAAAGACAGCTTTGACCGTGATTTCCGAAAAGAAATGCATGACATCAAGGCTAGCTTGGCACAAATCAATAAGGCAAATGAGGAGTTGGTTGCCGAGAATCGGCTCTTGAAAGAAACAAACGCCAGGCTTGAGACTTAATGTACTGACCTGTCTCAACAGGTCAAGGAGCACGAGGGCAGGCTTGTTCAACTTGAGCAGCACTCCCGCGTTGCTAAACTAGAGATTAAGGGAGTGCCCTTCCGTAAGGAAGAAGATCTTACGCAAGTAATAGCTAGAATTGAAGCTATTCAAGAACCCGTAACACCGGCCGACATCGAGGTTGTCCATCGAGTTCCCACAGCTAAAAGCCCTACTGTGAAGAACATCGTCGTGCAGTTTTCCAGCCGCAAAAAACGGGACGTGTTTCTTGAAAAGGCTCGCCCGGTCAGACTTACCAGCAGCGATCTCGGGTTTGATTCACAGGCCCCGGTCTTCATCAATGAGCGTTTGTGCGCACCCTTGAAACGACTCCTAGGTCAAGCAATCGCTCGTAAGCGCGAAGTTAATTGGAAGTACGTGTGGGTGCGCAATGGCAAGATCTTTGCTCGGCACTCTGACGGGGCATCAAGATTGTTCGCAGTGAGGACATTACCAAAATGTCTGCGCATGCGTGAGTTAATGCGCGTCAAGGGCTATTTCTTGCAGTTCTTATCATTTTTTGGAGCGACGCTAACTGCGCTCGCCGTAGTATATTTTTGTTTGCGCAACACAAAATGCGTTCTTTTACCTTGTGTAGCCACACACGCCTGCAACTCCGACGTTATCCTATTTGGCTTTGTCCCTTTTAGAAATCAATCACTTGCGTTCTTGCACGCCTGCTATTGCCTGGGAATAATCCTCACTTCGCTGCCCTTACCGCTGTTACGTCTGTATGTTCCTTCATGGCTGCTGTAGATTATTATGATCGGGTCATGCCAACCGACATTCGTTGCAGTGCGAAGGCCAGCAGTATTGCTGCTGTTCATTTCAACATTTTTTTATTTATTGTAGGGTTTAACGCGCCGACGCAACGCAGGCGATGAGGCGCGCCGTAGTGGAGGGCTCCGGATTAATTTTGACCACCTGGGGATCTTTATCGTGCGCCGAAATCTCGTACACACGGGCGTTTTTGCTTTTCGCCTCCATCAGAAAAGCGGCCACCGCGGCCGGGAATCGAACCCTCGACCTCGTGCTCAGCAGCGTAACGCCTTAGCCACTGAGCCACCGCGGCGGGTCATTTCAACATCCGATCAATGAGAAACAAGCACGATCAAATTCAAAGTTTTTTAGGTAACTTTGCGATGTCAATTGATTGCATTTTATTCACCGAAACATGGTGTCAGAACGAAGTCGACCTGCTAACATTGCCATCGTACGCCTGTTTTTTCCTGAACAGGCCGTCCCGCAGAGGTGGTGTAGCTATTGATGTTAAGTCTTCTTTGCATTGTACTATCATGAGAGAATTTTCAGTTATCACTGACGACTACGAAGTGCTTGTGCTACAACACAACATCCTCATTTATTCTGTAATGTATCGGCCCCATAATGAAAACCATGACACATTTTTCAAATTTTTAAATACGTTTCTAAATTACTGCTCACAAAATAAGTATACATTGCTGCTTGGCGGGGATTTCAATATTAATTTAGGTGAAATGACCACCCATTCGGTAGAATTTACCACGGCAGTTGAATACAACGGATTCACAAACGTTATCACTTCTCCAACGAGGATCACCGTTTATTCATCAAGCACTATTGACTTGTTTATTACTAACATTGATAGCACAGTGACATCGTCCGGCACAATTTCCTCCGACCTCAGCGATCATTGTCCTATATTCATTACTATAGAAACTTGTAATTTTACACCAGCTCAAAGTAGATGCGCAAAGTTCCGAGCAATTACCGATAGGAAACTAGAATCTTTAAGGCAAATGATATATGAAACATCGTGGACACAATGTCTTAACTCTCGTTCAGTCGATGATGCTTACAATGCTTTTGTGGATAAGTTTAAAAAGGTTTACGATATTTGTTTCCCATTATCAGAAAGTAAACCGCACAAAAAAATTAGAAAGCCATGGGTTTCGCCTAGCCTTTTGAGAATGAAATGAAAGAAAGACCATCTGTACCATAGCTTTCTAATAAGCCGAGATACTAGTGACTAGGTTGTGTTTAAGAGGTTTAGGAATAAATTAAATAATAAATTACGGAAGGCGAAGCGTGACTACTACTCTGAAATTTTCACAGTAAATAGGAAGGACCCTAAGCTAGTTTGGCGTTCAATAAATGAGGTGATCAATAAAAGAAACGTAAGAAGTGACATTGGAGAACTAATTATTGGTGGGTCACCAACATCACGCGCGCCATTGGCTGATTGCTTTAATGACTTTTTTACTGAGAGTGTAAGAACAAACTATAACAAAAATGCATGTTCTAGGATTTCAAATAAAACAACAGGCTCAATATTCCTGAGCCCCACAGATTCACAGGAAGTTTTCGCTGTCATCATGTCGTTAAGAAATAATTCCAGCACTGACGTTGAAGGCATTACAATTAAGCCCGTAAAATTTGTTGCGGACCTACTTTCATTACCACTTTGTCATATCCTTAACCTCTCACTAGAATCGTCGGTCTTTCCTGCACGAATGAAACTAGCAAAAGTTACAGTCCTTTTCAAGTCAGGCTCACAAGACGTCATGAGCAATTATCGCCCAATCTCTATTCCGCCTGTTTTTTCTAAAGTGTTAGAAAAAATCCTACTTGCACGTTTGCAAAACTTCTTTGATGCGAATCAGTTAATTTCACAATCTCAATTCGGTTTCCGTAAAGGTTTCTCACAGAATCGGCTTTATTATACCAAAAAGAAATTTTATTGCAGAACATAAAAAACAAACTTTTAACATTAGGAGTCTTTGTGGACTTCAGTAAGGCCTTTGATTGTTTAAACCATGATATTATCTCAGATAAATTAAACAAGTACGGAGTGAGAGGCACGACACTCCAAATTTTCAGTTCATACCTTAAAGATCGTCAGCAAATAGTGCATATCGATGGTTTTTCTTCATCCAAACGTTATCTAAAATGCGGTGTTCTTCAGGGCAGTATATTGGGACCTTTTCTTTTTAATGATTACATTAATGACCTGGTAACGATTTGTAAAGAAACTCAATTTGTAATTTACGCTGACGACACCTCCCTATTTATCTCTGGTTCTACAACTTCAGAAATATTTAAGAAAGCAACTGAAGTCCTAAAAGGACTTTTAAATTGGTCTAACATGAACAATGTAAAAATAAATACGATTAAGTCTAAAGCTGTCCTTTTTCGCCCAACAAATCGGCGCGTAGAAACAAATTTATTTATTAACCTTGGTAACAATATTATTGAGGTGGTTAGCCACCATAAAACACTGGGCGTTATATTTGACTAGCACCTTCGATGGATTCAACACACTAATTACGTAGCCATAAGTTTGTCAAAAGCTGTAGGAGCCCTTTTTCGGTGTCATGGTATTCTTCCGGTAAACATAAAAAAGCAGATATACGATTCATTATTTCTATTTCATATTATATATTGTCATCTTCTTTGGGGTACAGCCTCACACACTAACATGAATACAATTGTAGGCCTGCAAAAGAAAGCGATTCGCATCGTTGCGGGCGAACAGTACTGTGCTCATACTAAACCACTCTTCATTCGCTTCAAATGTCTACCCGTTCACATGATGCTGCAGTACATTATTGTTTCATTGTTCACTTCTAAAGCCTCACTCCGCACCACTTTCCTAATGAAAATGTCAGCATTGCAAGACCGCATACCGGCCGCGAACACTCGAAACACAGAAAAGTGGCTTGTTCCCAGAACGAGAACAAACTACGGCCAACAAATGTTAAAATATATAATACCCTACACCCTGAACAGTAATATAACTTTTTTTCATGGCCCTAAAATAAATAAGTTTGATCTAATTGAACATTTTTTAAGCAGGATTTCTGAAGGGTAGAAGATAGCAGCGAGTTCTAACGTGGCGTGCTACACTGCTTTACTTTTATTTGTCCAGAAAGACCTGTCGGATTTGCCTTTGAGTTCCCTATATGTGCGTGCGTGTTTTTTTTCTTCTTTTTTTTACGTTGTTCGCAGCGTTGTGTGAACGTCTGGTTCTTCCGGTTTTTTTTTTGTTGTTCTTATTTCTTTACAAAGCGTACCAAGCTTTTTTATCATTTGTTTTCCCCGAAAGTAAGTTGTAATAAATTGTCGTTTTCCCTGCAGGTATGTATGCGTGCATTGGACTTTTGTGCACATGTCATATACCTGTATCCGTGTTTATGCCGGTGTGTATATGATCACGGTTGTTGAATTTTTTCGCGTGTACTTGTGTTTATACTATGTAAGTGTACTGTGGTGTTATATTTACTTGTGTGCGTATGAAATTATTTCTGTTAGTTTGTTGTTGTTCTTGATCACACCGTTTTTGGGAACTTTTTTTTTTCTCTCTATCTCCTTTCCTATTTTTTCGAGCCTGCAAGTGTCTTGTGTGCTACCGCTGCCACCTTGTGTGTAGGGCCTCAGGCCTCGTCAAGCTGCTGAATGAGCAGCTTTTTGTCTGAGGTCCGTTTTTCCACTGAGGAAAATAAAAAAAAAACATTCTGATTCTGATTCTGAGATATCACCATGTTCCTAGCAGACAACCAGTCGCACGTGTGAACGAAGAAGAAGCTCGGTCTGCGCGGCTTTGGGTGTGATCGTTTGTCGGCTCTCTCTCTGCGGTTCTGGACCTCTGCGACCATCTCCATCTACTAGCAAATAAACATCCTTTCAATATATATATATATATATATATATATATATGTATGTATATATATATATATATATATATATATATATATATATATATATATATATATAGCGAATCAGAATAGGAAATGAGGGGCTCGTTGAAAATAACACAGAAATAAGGGTTGGCAGTCGAGAAAACCTCGGAAAGCAAAGGGGAGGATGTGGTAGATCATCGAAACAGATTAAGAATTTGGAAAGAAAGAAAGAAAGTGAAGAAAAAATGCCCGCCAGGTGGGATCCGAACCCACGACCTCCAGAATACCGGTCTGGTGCGATAACCACTACGCTACCGGCGGGGCGATTTTCCCATTCACTTTCTGGGATATTTATGTTAGGTATGTTTGTTTCCTGTGCTTGGGGGTGGTAGCCAGCGCCATTCGGACTAATCGGGGTGAAGGGGACCTTCTTTTTAACCCCCGGGTCGTGACTCGAGTGTCTACGACATGTCCAGAGTGGTCGACCAGCTTTGAACCCTCTTAAGCTCCCTTTGGCAACAAGCCTGCCAGAACAGAGGCCCTCGCTATGCATGTAGCGAATCAGAATAGGAAATGAGGGGCTCGTTGAAAATAACACAGAAATAAGGGTTGGCAGTCGAGAAAACCTCGGAAAGCAAAGGGGAGGATGTGGTAGATCATCGAAACAGATTAAGAATTTGGAAAGAAAGAAAGAAAGTGAAGAAAAAATTCCGATTAGTCCCCGATTAGTCCGATTAGTCCGAATTAGTCCGATTACCCCGATTAGTCCGAATGGCGCTGGCTACCACCCCCAAGCACAGGAAACAAACATACCTAACATAAATATCCCAGAAAGTGAATGGGAAAATCGCCCCGCCGGTAGCGTAGTGGTTATCGCACCAGACCGGTATTCTGGAGGTCGTGGGTTCGGATCCCACCTGGCGGGCATTTTTTCTTCACTTTCTTTCTTTCTTTCCAAATTCTTAATCTGTTTCGATGATCTACCACATCCTCCCCTTTGCTTTCCGAGGTTTTCTCGACTGCCAACCCTTATTTCTGTGTTATATATATATATATATATATATATATATATATATATATATATATATATATATATATATATATATATATATATATATATATATATAGCGAATTAGAATAGGAAGTGAGGGGCTCGTAGAACTAACACAGAAATAAGGGTTGGCAGCCAAGAAAACCTCGGAAAGCAAAGGGGAGGTTGTGGTAGGTCATTGAAACAGATACAGAATTTGGAAAGAAAGAAAGAAAGCGGAGAAAAAGAAAGCGGAGAAAAAATGCCCGCCATGTGGGATCGGAACCCACGACTTCCAGAATACCGGTCTGGTGCAATAACCACTACGCTACAGGCGGCGGCGATTCCCCCCCCCCTCCCGCTTTGTGGGGTATTTATGTCAATGCAATTTTTAAATGCAGAGCATTTCTTTAACTCACGATGTCACCCGGCGTTGTCGGCGTTGTCGCGCCTCGGCGTCCGCAACAGCCGTTCCAGGTGCGCCCTCTCCCCCACTCCTCCTCGCCTGCTCTCCGCTGCTCCTCGCGTGTCTTTAACTCGCACTGTCACCCTTCGTCCCTCGGCGTTGTCCGCTCTCAACAACAGGTGCGGGCGCGCATGCGCGTGCTCCGGCTCTGAAAGAGGCGTTGCAGCCGCAGGTGCTACCTCCTTTCCCTCTACTGCGCGCGCTAAGGCAGCGGCGAAGCGTCAGCGTCGAGCGGCCGATCCCGAGCGTCGAAAACGAGAGGCCGTCGCCATTCATCAGCGTCGAGCTGCGGATCCATCGAATCGAGAGCGACACATGGCTTCGAAACGTCAGCGGCGAGCGGCGGACCCCGCGTTACGAGAACGAGATGCCGCGGTCGGCCTTGTTGACGTAGTCCACGACGTACGCCGCGCACGCGTAGTGGTCGAGGATGATCTGTAGGTCCATGTTGGAGTCGAGAACCCTTCCGATCCACGGGTTGAACGCGTTCACGCGCTTCTCGGCGGGGGTCCTCGCGTGAAGCACGCACGGACGCGACGCGCCAGGCTGCAGAATCTCCGAGTACTCCTCCCCGGACCGCACGTCGAAGGCGCGCAGGAACTCGTCCAAGCTCACAAACTCCCCGTGCTCCAACGCCTCGTGCATTTCGTCGTACTTGGCCTTCAAGCGCCGTCGACGCACCCGTACGAAAACAACAACTACAACTACCACCGCCAACTACCACAACCTACGCCACGTGACCACCCCCAATGCTCTGCATTTACTCGTGTCCCTCGCGCGGGGGCATGCGACGGGGGCACTTTTTTATGTTTGTCAGGACCCTACAAAGCTCGTTTATGGGCATGCGTCTGAAAAAATACTTATATACCAGGAAACAATGGCGGCTTGTTTCCTGTGCTTGGGGGTGGTAGCCAGCGCCACTCTGACTTCTCGAGGTGAAGGGGATCTTCTTTTAATCCCCGCGCCGTGACTCGAGTGTCTACGACATGTCGAGAGTGGTCAAGTGGTTATCGCACCAGACCGGTATTCTGGAGGTCGCGCCTTTTGTTTGTTTTCGGAGGTTTTCTTGGCTGCCAACCCTTATTTCTGTGATATATATATATATATATATATATAGTTAAGAGAAAAGGTTCCTGGCTATGATGTTAGCTGTACGATAGAGAAATCAAACTGAAAAACATAACAACATTTATTCTAACGTTTCGACCGGCCCCCGGTCGAAACGTTAGAATAAATGTTGTTATGTTTTTCAGTTTGACTTCTCTATCGTATATATATATATATATATATATATATAGTCGTGAAGTGGAGTCCTTAGTTGCTGCAGGAATACGCACACAGTAGAAGTACGCTCTTCGGAGACTATTTCCAACGTTTCGACCTGAGACGGGTCTTCCTCAGGCATGAAAGCTTTGGGTAAAATCGTACGGACACAGAGTGGGGGCGGCGCCCCGAAACACAAGCGACATGGCTTGTGTTGCGTGGCGCCGCCCCCACTCTGGTCCGTACGATTTTACCCAAAGCTTTCACTCCTGAGGAAGACCCGTCTCAGGTCGAAACGTTGGAAATAAAGTCTGCGAAGAGCGTACTTCATATATATATATATATATATATACAGAAAGAAATGCTGGCAGTCTACAACGCCAAAGAAGGCATAGGGGAACAGTTAGACATATATATGTATATGTATATATATATATATATATATATATATATATATATATATATATATATATATATATATATATATATATATATATATATATATATATATATATATATATATATAGTAAGGAACTGCGACCGGGTAGCAGAACGGTACGCTTTATTCTTCACGAGCCCCGCTTCGTCCTCGTCTTCTTCACCACTTCAGTCTCGGTACATCGCCTTATAGTCGGATTGTCCGCAGGCAGGCCGCACTTCCAGCTTTGGGTCTGCGATAGTTTCGCCGCCGTTACACTCGGCCACGCCGCGAATCTGGAAAAAAAAGACGTAGTGATACGTTAGTCCGCTCGACCAATCCTTTTTCTCATGCGCGACACATGTACAGCGAACTTGTCTCATCTGCGCCTATCGACGCCCAAATCGCTTGGAACAGTAGCGACTTGCCAGGTGTTCTCTACTAATCGTTTAGTAATAAGGAATGGTGCCTTAAACTTTGGTAGTAGCTTCTGGCCTGCTGTCTGCATCCCTCGCTGAACCCACATCTCGTCACCAACAGCGTACAGCCGTGCGCGTCGATGCCGACGGTCGCAGTACGCCTGCTGCGTCTTCTGTGCGGCTCTAATGTTGTTCATGGCCTTCCTCCGTATATTGCTGCACGCCTCCTGCCTATCGACGGCTTGTCCGACGTCCACGGGTGTATCTAAGCCGGCTACGAAGCTCAGCTTCGGCAGTTGCCCATAAACGATTTCGTAGGGGGTTGCTCCCGTCGAGCATTGGACTGATGTGTTGACGACCGAATAGGCGGCGGGCTGCAAGTGTCTGTCCCAGTCGGCTTCTTCTCCGGCCTTGTTGGTCTTCACATACGGTGCGAATCGTCCTTGGATAGTCTGGTTGGTCCTCTCCGTAAGACTGTTAGCCTGTGGGTGGTAGGGTGACGAGAAGTGCTGCTCCACTCCCGCCGGGCGAAGGAAAGAGCGTAGCTGGCGACTGCGGATCGTGGTGGCATGGTCGAATATGAGCTTTTTAGCCATTCCGTGTCTCCATTCAAACTTTGCTTTCAGGAAGTCGATGACGTGACTGGCAGCCAGCGAAGGCACAGCCGCTACTTCGACGTACTTAGACAGGTAGTCCAAGGCCACAATGATGTATCGGTTGCCGCCGGCCGTGGTGGGCAGACGCCCCACGTGATCTATGCCGATCGTGTGAAAAACCGTCTCTAAAGGCGGGATGGGCTGAGAAAGCCGGGCTGCCTTCCATGAATCCTCTTGTATTTTTGGCAAATTTCGCAGCTGGCGATAATATGCGCGAATTTGACTTTGCTTCTTTGGCCACCAGAAGCGCTCTTGTACCTTCCGTAGAGTTGCCCTCAGCGCAATGTGCCCTCCCTCTGGAGAGTCGCGGATGGCGTGTAAAATCTCCGCCCTCAAGGCCGCTGGGACTACTATGAGCTGGTGTTCTTGGCTGCGATTCTTGAGCCACAGACAGCGGTCAAGCGTTCCGTTGTGAAGGACAAAATTTTAATTTGTTGAGGAGTTGGTGATAGAGTCAATTACCGCGGCGAGGTGTGGGTGATTTCGCTGTGCTCTAGTCACGTCTCCTTGTGCAAATAAAATCCAACTGTCGCCACGACGGGATGGCGAGAAGCACCTTTGCTGGTGCAGGTTTTTGTTCCCATTTTCATTTATTTTGCTTTCATTACACAAGGGAACAGGAATTTGTTTCACCAGTGGGGTGCGAGAGAGTGCATCGGCCACCTGGTTCAATGCTCCGGGGTGGTGGCGTAGGTGGTACGTCTACTACTGGAGCGTAATGACCCAGCGGGCGAACTTGTGCTTCAGATGGCGTTTGGTGAACATCCACGTCATGGTAGCGTTGCCTGTGACCACCGTGAACTCCCGGCCAAACAAGTAAATTCGGAATTTGCCATCGACGCTCCAGACGACGGCTAGGCACTCCAGCTCATTGAAATGGTAATGCCGCTCGCTATCCGAGAGTTTACGGCTAGCATACGCGACGACGTGCTCTTTGCCGGCTGGGTCGCGCTGTATAAGCACAGCCCCAAGTCCAACCTGGCTAGCATAGCTATGGACTTCTGTGACCCAGTCTTCATTGAAATAGCTTAGCACTGGGCAATGGGTGAGCTGCTGTTTGAGAGCTACGAAGCGTCTTGTTCAGCAGCTCCCCACACAAATCTTGCGTTCTTTTTCGTCAGGTCTGTAAGGGAAGCGGCCGTCGAAGCAAAGCGGGGGATGAATTTACGTAAATAGGAGTCGACGCCAAGAAATGACTGAAAGTCTTTCAGGTTGGTTGGCGTAGGTAATTTACCAGAGCGGCGATTCGTTCTGGAAGCGGCTCTATCCCGTCTGTAGAAATCCTGTACAGCAAGTATGGTATGGAGGTAGCCCCGAATTGGCATTTTTCTCGGTTCACGCGGAAGCCAGCTTCGTAGAGCCGGGTGAGAGCCTGGTCTAGATTTTGCAGGTGCTCTTCGGGGGTTGAGCCAATAACTAAGTTATCATCCAAGTAGACGACGCAAGCTTGTTCTTTGAGTGTCTCCAGGACTGAGTCCATGGCCCTCTGAAAGGTACTGGGTGCTGTTCGCAATCCGAATGGCATGCGGTTGAATTCAAAAAGCCCCGATGGAGTTCGGAAAGCTGTTTTGTTTTTATCCTATTCTAAAACGGGAATATGCCAGTACCCCAGCCCGTAGGTCCTGGGATAAAAAGAACTTAGACTTTCGGACCATGTCGAGGGCGTCGTCGATGCGAGGCAACGGGTATGAATCCGGTATGGTGTGCTTGTTCATCTCGCGGTAATCGATGCAAAATCGGAGCGTCTCGTCCTTTTTGCGAACAAGGACAAAATGGGCAGCCCAAGGACTGGATGAGTGCCTGATAATTCCTGCATTGAGCATCTCCAGGACCTGCTCGTCAATCCCTGTCCGCTCTTTCTAGTCATAGCGGCGTAACGGTACACAGACTGGCGGATGATCTCCCGTGGGTATTGAGTGGGCAAGAAGATTTGTACCGGGACGTTGCGCCGTGTTGTCAGCGCACAAAGCTTTGTGGCGCTCGAGCAGCAATGACAGATCATCGGGAAAAGTTGACTCACCTTCTTCGATCGTGGGCGATGGCTGTCCAACGGTATAAGGACGCAGATGGACTTGTTCGCGCTCAATGCGTAGTTCTACGTCACTTGAAAGGAGGTAGTTCGCCCCCAGGATGGCGTCTGCTGGCAGGTCGGCAAAGACGGGAACAGCCATTAACGACCTGCGGCCAGCTCCCGTTCGTATGGTCAGGTCAAGTGCCCCGACAGGCAAGGCAGAGCCGCCAAGGCCGCGTAGCTGTGGCAGTGTCCACGGCTTCATGAAGGCGTCCGAAGCATGGCATCGGTGGATGGCAGTGCGTTCAGCTCCGGTGTCAACCAGGGCCGTAACGTCGCTGATCCCGTCGACATGCACCTGAAGCATGGGCAGGGGAGGCACTTGGAAGCGCAGATGCGGACGTGGCGCTGCACAAGCCATGTACGAGTGGCCGGGGCGCACCCCGCACGAAAAGCATCACCGCGTGGCACCGTTCCTTGTCATTGATGGGCCGTTCGGTGCCACGGTGGCTGGGGTAGCAGCAGGAAGCCGGCGAGTGGTACCGTCCTGTAATACTGCAGCCAGACGGATGAATGCCGGTGGGCTCAAATTCGGCGGCTGCATGGTCAAAATTGCAGCATGAACAGGGTCCGCCAGGCCATCTAATGCCCGCCGGGTGGGATCTCACGACCCCCGCCGGGTGGGGCCGTGGGTTCGGATCCCACCCAGCGGGAATTTTTTCACCACTTTCTCTCTGACTCAAAAAATTCTTCATGTGTTTCTATGACCTACCGCATTCCCCCCTTTGCTTTCCGAGGTTTTCTTGACTGCCAACCCTTATTCTATATATATGTATATCAGTGTGTCGAACCGAAAAAAATACGGGTTCGGTTACGGTTCAGGTTCAGGTAAATTTATTTTGTTCCGGTTCAGTTCCGGTTCGATTAATTTGATCCGCGAACCGGTTCGCGAACCGGTTCGGGGGGCTGAACCGGTTCGCGAACCGGTTTGGAAATTATAAATGACAAATTGCAACATCAAAATAAATTACAAATAAAACATCTGAAATCAGCACATACGAAACGGGATACATCGTAGTGGAAGGCTCAGAGATTTCTACCAGGAATGGTCTTTTTATGTGCACTCAAAGGTTACCTCACCGACGTTTTCGCATTCGGACTTCATCTAATTGGGTCCAACGCAGTGGCTGTAAAATCCGCGACCTCATTAAAAACCCACTTACAAGTAGAACTCGCTAACTATCCCGCCACCTTGGCGTGTAAGCAATTAAAGGAACCGTGGGGAGAAAATACAGCTTTCTTTATTTGAACTAGCCTTCGGTAACTCAAATTAGACCCTTAAAGAACTTTTCATTAAACAAGATACGGAATATGAAAAACACTTCACCGAACGCAACGCCAGAAGGACGTAATAGGATAAATGTTAAAAAAGAAGAGTTCGCTGTCTCACAAATATGTTAGCTTCCAAGTGCCTATACGAAACCGGATGCATCGTAATACAGCCGTTATAAATACCACACCATACGTTTACTGACCACCTTACCTGGTGCTTATGCTCACGGAGCCAGTGGGGGTTCTGATCAGACCAATAATGTGCGTTGTGCAAATTGACATTCGAATTCCTACAAAATTGGGCCTCGTCAGTCCAAAGCACTCTGTTGAGGAATTCCCGATCTTCGTCGCATTGAATAAGGCACCAGTTGCAAAAATCAAGCCGTTTTTGAAAGTCGCTTGGTCTGAGCTCTTGGTGAAGACACACATGATATGGGTGGTCGCTGTGTTTTGAAAGTGACCTCCAAACTGAAGCTGGGCTCGCTCCATATGCGCTGGCAATTTCCCTGACGCTTGCTTCCGGCCTGACAGCGACGTATGCCAGCACATCGATGTCAAAATCTTCGGTTGCACTGGCTGGCCGCTTCCTTCTCTGAGCATGGACTGATCCAGTGGTTCTAAACCGATTAAATATCGATACAAATGTGGTGCGAGCTGGCACACGACGACCAGGATGTTGGGCAGCATACAGCATCGATGCCAGTTGCGCGTCCTTTTGCGCGCTCACATAAGCCAGTAAAATGTCCACTTTCTCGGCAACGAAGTACTGGAGTTGAGCTGGCGCAGCCATTTTCACAATAATAACGCGGTGGCTTTGAAACCTTGATCCTCAAATGGAAGAGGTGACACCAGTGGTACGGTCTTGGCTATGTCGCACGCACACTGCGTAAAGAAGCATTTTAAAGCGAAAAGCCGCAAGCACTACGCAAGGCCGCAAGCTATAGCCGCGAAATCCCTCCTGGCTCAGCAAACAAGCCTTTCCTTTATCTGAGGCGCTTTCTAACACGCAGCGATTATAAACGAGCAGCAGATAAAGCTAACGAAAAAATGAACGGATGGTGACGTTCCGCACTTTGCACGTCTGGTAGCCACTTAAGATGTGGTCAAGACAATAAAAAAAAATAAAAGCAAAACTGTCGGCAACGTCCACTAGGGCTGCCGAAACGGGCGACCGCGTAGTGGGCGATGGCCTTTGTTTCTTGCGCCTACCAACGAAAGAAAAGATAACGCTGAAAAAATACAGGAGGCGATGGCGTTGATATCAGCTGGTTCCCTAGCGTGGGGAATCACCAGCCCCTTCTTGAATTGGGCGACACAGTCACAGCAACACGTCATCAGCGGATGTTGCGTTTGCACTACACTTCCGGCGCACCATGTGCGCTGAGTTTCGGTTTCATGGGGGAAAAATGCTCGATTTTTTGCGGGCTGCAGGGCTTTACAGAGTGCCTTTTTCTTTGCTTTGAAAACTGATCGGTTATCGTCGTTTCCGTGGCTACAAACTCGCCATTGGCAATAACGGCCAAACTTCACTAATTAAAAACTTAATTAGACAATTTTAGTTAATTAACTATGTAATTCGCATGTTTCTTATAACTGCTGACGTCCGCTGAACCTGATAGCTTGTTCCTTAAGAGAATTCCTATTTTTCTTGAAAAGCCTACCTTCAGGAATTTTTGAAAGTGTTCGCTGAAACACCCTGTATATATATATAGAAAAATGAGGGGCTCATTGAAAATAACACAGAAATAAGTGTTGGCAGTAAAGAAAACCACGGAAAGCAAAGGGGAGGATGTGGTAGGTCATTGAAACAGATGAAGAATTTAGAAAAGAAAGAAAGTGGAGAAAAAATGCCCGCCAGGTGGGATCCCAACCCACGAACTCCAGAATACCGGTCTGGTGCGATAACCACTATGCTACCGGTGGGGCGATTTTCCCCTCCACTTTCTGGAGTATTTATGTTTAGTTATTTTTGTTTCCTGTGCTTGGGGGTGGTAGCCAGTGCCACTCGGACTACTCGGGGTGAAGGTGACCTTCTTTTTAACCCCCGGGCCGTGACTCGAGTGTCTACGACATGTCCAGAGTGGTCGACCAGCGTTGAACCCTCTTAAGCTTCCTATGGCACCAAGACTGCCAGAACAGAGGCCCTCGCTATGCAAGTAGCGAATAAATAAGGGGCTCGTTGAAAATAACACAAGAGTTGGCAGTCAAGAAAACCACGGAAAGCAAAGGGGAGGATGGGGTAGGTCATTGAAACAGATGAACAATTTGGAAAAGAAAAGAAGTGGAGAAAAAATGCCAGCCAGGTGGGATCCGAACCCACGACCTCCAGAATACCGGTCTGGTGCGATAACCATTACGCTACCGGCGGGGCTGTTTCCCCCCCAGCCGCCAAAACGAAAGTGAAAACAAAAATCACCGCTTTTTTTTTGCAAAGTAGGCACATCAGGCGGATAGTAGCTTTATTACTTGAAATAAATGGATTATTTTAGGTATGGTACAGGCTACTTTAATGTGTCTGTTTCTGCATGCGGGGATGGTGGAGTTGGGGAGGGCGAGAAGAACGGGGGGTGGGGGGGGGGGCTCCCTCGGATTGCGAACTTGTAACAATAAGTTCGTTATAGGCGGGTTCGACTATATCGAACTATTGGATATATCGAACTAATCCCGGTGCATATTGCAATACGCTACAAACGGGTTTGACGGTATGTATTACAAAATCCGACAGATGCAAATAGTTCTGACAAAAAACTTTTCAAAGTGCCCTATGCTTTTAAGCCATTGGTAAACTAAATTTACTGGCTCAAACTCGGTGTGAATGCTGACCACGTCACATGCCGAAATGTTTCACTATATCTGCTCGTGTCACCGTGGGATGTGGCCCCGAGCTTCTTTTATTATCTTTTGGAACTGCATACGACAGTACGCATTACATTATGCGTACTACTGTATTGTACACTGCGCTCCTAAGAATTAAATTCAAACGCAGCAGCCGACCGTTTTTTCGGACTCCGAAAATACGGACTTGCTGGATATTTCGGATTTTCCCGACGAACCGCCAGTTGTTTCATATGAGTAAAGACACGGATTTTTCGCACTTCTCTTTTATTCGGACTAACTTTCGTTCACCTTCAGGTTTGAAAAATCGGTCGGCTACAGTAGTCAAAAGCAGCTTGCTCCTTGCTGTAGAACACGCGTGAAATGCGGAGTGCTACTTGAAGAAAAATGTTGTTTATCCCTTTTTCATAGCAATCGGTAAAACACGAAAATGAGATGCTCCTTCACAGTATCAGTTGAATGTTTATTCTGCATCGAAATTAACTTGCACATCGCTATTTACATTTCGACACTTATCAACATTGGGCCCTGCATTGCACGCGCTCGAGCACTGCGTAAACCCGAGTGAAACCACACGCGCTAAGAAACCATGCGAACGAAAGCGAACGCGTTGCCAGCGGATCGTTTTGTGAACTCACGGTCCGCTGCAGAGAAAGAACATGATTTGCGGGGCTGCCTTGTGGGTGTGCTTGGTGAGCGACGACCAGCTGGCGTGTCGCTTTCGCAAACGTGCGACCACTGCGTCCCTGCTGCGTGGAGTGCGCGGCAGACGGTTGCGTTGCGACGAGCTAAGCTGGCGCCAACTGTCGGCGCTCATTAGCATCGTCACGCACTGTTTCGCTTCACCTTTCTTAGACGGCAGCACCATCTTAATAGAGGAAAGGTGGGGGCACGACACCACTATGAACGTGGTCGCTCACATTTTGTTCCCACTGCAGGTCCTGCTCCTACAGACGGCAACAGTGCCCTTGCCCTTCAGCCACAACTGCCCTTTTGTGGTGCCCGGTTCCGGCCCGTTCAAGCCCGTTCAACCCTGCCACTCTCCCTCGCCCATCGACAACGACGGCAAGTGTTATCCGCAAGTTTTGGCTGAGGCGAAACACGCTATCTACCAACGACGAGCCACAATCTTCACCAGGGATCCGCATCTACTAGTTAAAGCACCGGCCATCGAATGTCATTTAGGGCATGACACCACTATGAACGTGGTCACTCACCATCCGTTCCCACTCCAGGTTAGGTGCCTACCAGTATCGACGTGTTTTCCGTTCAAACGACTCATTTCTGTTAGCGTTGTCGTGCCCCCCGACATGTTTGATGGATGGCGTAGGTAACTGTGCCAATCACTGCTCTGTTCTTACGCCAACGCTCTTCTGCTTCTCCTCTCAGGAGATATTGAACTAAACCCCGGCCCAACTGCCACACTTAAATCCCTTGAAACACCTATTTCCAACTTTGAAGAAAACCATAAATCTGTTAGAAGATATTAAACAAATAGGCACTGCTCAATTTGATCTAGACGAAAAAGTCACCCACCTATCATCTCGAATCGCCGCGCTCGAAAAGCCTAACGACCCCAGCAACCCACCCTCAAGGGAAATACTGCCCTCGAGTTCTGTTACAATTATTTCCAAACTGTCATTCGAACTGAAAGTGCTCAGTGACAAATATGATGATCCCGAGAAGCGCTTGCGGCGCACGAACTTGATATTATTCCGAATAGCCGATTCCAAGGAGGAAAGCTGGGATGAATCGGAAAAAACATGTAGTTGATCTTTGCTCAAGCAAGCTTGAAATCGCCATAAATAGCTCTGACATCGAGCGTGCGCATAGGTTCGGCCGCTTTCAAGAAAATAAAAACACGCCTATAATTGTGAAACTTGCCCGCTTCAAAGATAAATCGAAAATTTTGTCTGCAACGCTCAAGCCCAAAGAAACCTACTTCGCAGTACGGGAAGATTACTCAGCACGCGTCAGACTTGCTCGAAAGAAGCTGTATCTCTACGACGAGCCCACAAAAAATCAATTCAAAATTCGCTTTGACAGGCCACACATGAACAAGAAACAGTTTGTTTACGATGCCGAAAGCGATACCGTAATCTAGTCAAAGGAGTATCGGTTATCGCAGGATTCCCTCCCTCCGTGTTCCTCTCCTCATCCTCTCCCGTCATTGACATATCCTCGTATATCACCGGCTTCTCACACCTTGAACGTCGCACTAGCCAACGTCAGGAACTATCTTTCTAAACAGAAAATTTTGGAAGCATTTACTGACGATAACACCGACGTTTCTGTACTAACAGAATCTTGTCTCAGCAGCGACATCTGCAACCATGAAATGCTTCACAATCAATCTGATTTCGCCATCTACCTGGCTGACAGGGTTGGACGGAGGGGAGACGGAGTCTTAGTTCTCATAAAATCATGCGTATCCTCGTTTCCCGTTCCCATTAACACCGGTCACGAAATTCTATGCGTGAATATCATCCTTCCTACTTCAACGAACATTCTAGTTGCTTATTACCGTGCGCCTGACTGCGGCAGTTCCTTCATATCGACGACCTCTACTCCGCCCTTCCAGACCTTCAGACTCGTTTTCAGCATGCTAACTATATCATCTGCGGTGACGTCAACTTCCCTCATATAGACTGGAATTTTCTGACAGCAACCTCAAGGCAGGTGAAGGAATTCCTTACTGTCACCCTTAACCACGCAGTCAGTTTCCACCCTGACTCGAGGCGCTAACATTCTGTACTTAGTCCTGTTTCAAAAACTGAGCTTGCCCAATCCCTGTCCTGCATTGATGGAATTAGCGATCACTGTATTATTTTATTTACCCTGTCCACCCCCATTCCCCTCCGGCAGCCATCCAGGAAATACATCTGTGATTCTGCAGCAAAGCGAACGTCGACGCCGTAATTACTAAACTCGAAAACGTTTACCATATTGTTGCCCGGGGTGCTCCCAGCATATCTGTTGACCAAAATTGGCTTTTGTTCAAACAAAAAGTACCGCTCTAACTGATAAACACGTGCCCCTCATTGGTATCCGTGGTGACGCAGGCAAGCATTGGTACATTAATCATTTACGACGAATATCATAGAAGAAAAAGCGCCTTTTCCGCGCTGCTAAAAAATCGAAATCTACCATACGATGGAAACATTCCTTTGTGTGCCTACGCCAATATGCGACCTCACTAAAATGCTCCAAAAAGAATTTTTTTTACACCGATCTTCTAAACATGCTTCGATCTAACATTACAAAATTTTGGAATCTATTAACACCTGGACTTAATAAGACCCCTAATATTTCTTTGATGGCTATCGACGGTTCACCTGTCCCCTAGAAGAGAGTTCGAATTCTATGAACTCGTATTTACCTTCTGTATTCACTCATGAGCCTCAACCGTTTTTTTCCTATCATTTCTATACCTGACTTCACCCAAATACCTTCTATCACAATCTCGGTGGATGGTATTGCCAAACTAATCAGCAACATTGAACTTTCGGGTGCACCAGGTCCTGATGACATCTCCGCGAAGGTACTGAAAGGAACAATCGCTGCCTCGAGTCGTATTTTGTTTATTATCTTTAACCAATCCCTTTCTAGTGGCATCCGTGTGATTGGAATATAAGTAATGTAACGCCGATATTTAAGGCAGGCAATCGCTCCGATCCCTGTAATTACAGCCACATCTCAGTAACTTGTATAGCTTGTATGTCATTGGAACATATTATATACTCTCCAATCTCGCGCCAACTTGAAGTGAAACACTTCTGCTACCATAAACAACATGGCTTCCGGCCCGGGCTGTCATGCGAAACCCAGCTCTTCGAATTTACTACTGACCTTCATCTGACCTTAGACTCCTGTTTCCAAACTGATGTCATCTTTCTAGGTTTTTTGAAATCTTTCGACCGCGTTCCTCACCAAAGACTACTATTCAAACTTTCGTGCCTTCGTCTTGATCCACTAACTCTTTCCTAGATTAAAGCTTTTCTAACTAACCGCAGGCAGTTCACTGTCATTGCTGGCCATCCTTCATCCCCTACTCGAGTGTGGTCTGGCGTCCCACAGGGCTCAGTTCTGTCTCCTACTATTTTTAATCTATATTAACGACATGTTCATCTGGTATTTCTTCAACTATCAGTTTCTTCGCCGACGATTGCGTTATTTATCGCCGAATACGTAACAACCAAGAATAAATTCTACTAGAATAACATTTAACAATGATAGAAAACTGGTGCTCACTTTGGCTAATGACACTAAACTTCTCCAAATGCAAATTCATGACGTAACACGAAAACATTCCAAATTTTTTTGCAAATACACTTTAACGTCAACTTGCCTTTCACTAATAGAATCATACCGCTACCTGGAAATTCTGTTAACAACAAACATAACCTGTCCCAACATATACTAAAACTCGTTGCGGAAGCATCTCAAGTGCTTGGTTACATTAGAAGAAATCTTTCATTATCACCCACAACCATACGCAAAATGGCATACGAGGCCTTCATCCGAACAAAGCTAGAATACGCATCTGCTATTTGGAACCCTCATCAGTCGTACCAAATCAACGCCATCGAATCAGTTCACAACCGCGCAGCCCGCTTTATCACTTCTAAATATGATTGGCATCTCAGCATCCCCGACATAAAAGTGGTCCCTTTCCCTCCCCTCCCTGACAATGAGACGTGAAATTGGACAGATATGCCTCTCCCACAAAGTTTATTATCACTTTCACCATCTCCGCACTTCCCTCCTTCTCACACCATCCCGTTACACACGTCGTCTGTTCAATTCCATGAGCATCCAACGAGTGCATGTTTCATCTAACGCATTTAATATGTCATTCCTACCACGTGCCATCGAAGAATGGAACAAGCTGCCCGACTCTGTTGTCCGTGAACGCAATCCGTCCAAATTCAAACAATTATTGTTATCTCACCTTAGCCTTGCATTTGATATAATCCCCATAACTTGTCGCTGCTGCCTTTTCGATTTGATTATTAATTTGGTTGTTAAATTCTCAACTTAATTTGGTTGTTGTATAAATTTTCTAATGAACCATGTATCGAACCGTATTTTTCTTGTGCCACATATGTGCTATGATGACTCTGCCCCCACCCCCCGCTTATGTAATACCCCTATGGGTCCTTAACGGTTTAATAAATGATGATGATGAAAAAGAAGATACATGACGCGTTCATACGGCGGTCTGCTCTTCAGCTCGTGGCGAAGTCGGTGAAGCGCCTGGTACCTCCCGTTGCGGCGACGGAGCCCCCGGCTCGAGTCCTGGCGCAGCCGCGTTTTTCTGGCGATGTCATTTCCATGACGTATATGACGTCAGTAAGATCTTGGTGGATTCGTTGTTTGTATTCAGAAGAAGCACAAATCGTTAAGCACGTGGCTTGATAGCGGGGGAGCAAAGAAAAAACTCCCACCTCCCCTCGCGGGAACCCCTGTGTAGATGCGACGCATAGGCGGAGCGGCGAAGGGACCGCGTTTTATAGCGCGCATAACGTTGAGGGGACTGCGTAAGCCGGTCCCAGTCGATGACGACGTTGGCGTACTTGTAAAGCAGCGTGGGCTCTGGGTGTTTGAGCCAAGCGTGGATGTTGCCTCGCCGGAGAACGGCACACCGGTTATATGCGCAGCGCGCCCGAAGGAGAGGAAACCGCGGAAGAGAGAGTACTGCACATGCGCCGGCTCCAGCGCGTCTGCCGCGGCTATGACGCAACGCAATCCAACACAATCCACTTTAATCCCATCCAATCCAAGCCAAGCCAATCCAATCCAATCCAATCCAATCCAATCCAAGCCAATTCAATCCAATCCAATGCCCCTCGCGAGAGAGTATTCGCTATCGGAGAGGAGAGGGGTGAGCGGCGGAGAGCGCAGCTGGCGCGGAGAGGAGAATGGGGGAGGGGCGGACAACGCCGACGACGACGACGACGCCGGAGGGACAAGGCGAGTGAATCAGATGCTCTGCATCTAAAAGGCGATTTTTGGGCTGCATCGCTTTACCGTTAGCCGCATCATGTTGTAGTGTGCGATATTGCTCTGGCTCATTTCTTGTTTGGTTTTTCCGAATTCGGCGTGCCACGGTTTCATCTTAGATCTGCTGGGTTACATCGATATTTTTCAGCTCGCCTTGATTAACACTGACTAAACGCTCCGTTACGGAATAAACGATGGTCTCGTATATGGCGGTGTGCGGTTACCCCACCGCTCATCGGGGCCGCGTACAGTGATTTAGATTCCGCGCGTGTCTTGCGATAGCCCGCACGGTTTGAAATGTTGGAAGACAGATGTAGCGGCGATAGAAAACAGGCCTCAGTGGAAATGAAACATGGGAGAGCCATAGCCTCCTGTATAACCGACTGAGCCAGCTCTATCACACCGAAACCCAATGGAGCAGCCCGTTAACTGTGGGGGCGACAAGTTCCCAGGTTTTTCGATGTCCGTGCCGATGCGAATTGCTGTTTCAAGCGGAGGGGAACGGAAACGCACCTCGGCGTCGTCTGCTACGTGAAGGCGTCTTCCAGCTGTAAAAATCCGCAAAATGGCGAGCTTGGACTTCATGAGCCAATATTAAACACCGAAGGTTTGTGCGTGGCGTCGCAGAACTACTAAGCGGGGTTCAGTGTACTGTTCTCGCCTGCACGCTCGCCCTTTTGGGTTCACTACGGGAGTTTCACAACAAAATGTATACATGTCCTCAGGGTTGTCACTGCGATATGAGCCAGTAACCTTTTCTCCCGCTCTATAGGAGTTGATAAGTGAAAAATAATGATGCTTAATTCAGGGTTTAGGGATAATTGAGTCATATAATTACTTTTTGTTGAAAAAAGTCCGAACAGTGAGCTCCCCGTTTTACTTACGAGTGCATTCAGTCGCGTTCTTCCGCAAATATATTTAGATGCAAAGCATCTGTTAGTCGACCCTCCGTCGTCCGTCGGCGTCCGCACCTCTCCTCCTCTCCACACCACCTGTGGTAACACCACTCTCTCCCCTCCTCCTCTCCACACCACCTGTGCGCTTCACGCGCTGCTCCTCATCTCCCCTCTCCACACCAGCTGTCCAATCCCGCGTATGCGCGCTGCTCCTCCTCTCCACTCCCTCTGCTCTGCAAATAAACCCCGTCCGCGCTCCGCTCAGTTGTTTTTTCGGTACTGCGCCGTCCGATGACTGGAAATGGACGCCAACGATTCCGTCAGCGAACTGGCTGGCACACCTTCAACTAGCGCCAGCCAGCACACTGTCAGAACCGCGAGCACCTCCGAAGACAAGGCTGCAGAGAGCTTGCGACGCCGAACGTAAACAGCAGCGTCGAGCAGCGGATTCCTCGCTTCGAGAACGAGAAGCCGCTTTGAAACGCCAGCGGCGAGTAGCTGATCCAGATGGCGTTCGGCAACGTGACAACGCTTCGAAACGGCAGTGTCGAGCAGTGGATTCCTCGCTTCGAGAACGAGAAGCCGCGAAACGTTACCCACTACTCGATAAATAAAGAAGGCATGTCTTTACTGTACACGTGTCTTTACTCGAACAACCAATTAACACGCTACTACTCCACGGCTTTGCATCCCCTCAGCGTTCCCACGTCGGAAGATGGTGTAATGTTTTTGCTGTCCCCGAAAGGGTACGCACCCACTCCTCCCCCCCCCCGCATTTTCCCGTCGCGCTGATCGACAAAATGGTGCCGCGCATGTAGTCGATATATTGGCGTTGTTTTCGGCAATGCCGGGATGCTGCGCAGAGAATGACAACTTCAAGCTTTACCTCAAGGCGATATTCAGTATTTGTGGGCCCCTCTATAAGCTTAGTATAAACTTTCAGCATGCACTTAGCTCGTTTCTCACTCTACTTTTCCCCGATACACCCATTCTTGCTTCCCCTATCACATACTGTATGAGCGATCAATTTCCAATGGGTCACAAACCCACTAGTGATCTCACCCGTAACAATTCTGGCTGAATCGAGTGAAACGCAGAAAAAAAAGAAGAGTTTGCGTTCGGGCTAGTTGGTGTTTCATAACTTTCATCTTGAGGGCACAAAAAACACACGCCCGTGTCTTTTTTCCATGTCCGTGTGATTTTGTGCTCTTAAGTTAAGATGAACGTTCCAGAAAAAATTTTGCATTAAATTATTTACGAACGCACCAGGTAGCCCGAGAAAGACCATCTCTTGTTTAATTACCACTGTCAAGTTCTAGCGTCCCCCCAGCCACCTACTTTTATTTGTGGCCTCGTCAGTTTTTATACCATTTTTTTTAAACAGGAGTTACCCATCAGTGCTATAACCAGAGTCTTCTTCGTATTTCTTGTTGCAAAGGGCCTGGGCACGGCCTGGGCAACTTTTTCAAAAACCACTCATTGTTGCCAGGTGTGAAGACAAATGTTGACCATGCCCTCACTAACACAGGAGATCCTGGGATTAAGGCGCCACCAGAGAGGACGGCGGAATTTCTGGCATAAGCAGGCACAAAGCGGGAGAGCAATGTGCAAAGGCACAAGAGCGAGAGCGGCGCGAAAGAGGAAGAGAGCAAAGTGAGGGCTTTGCTGCCGGCGGCGCGGGGACATTATCGTGCCACACAAGTAATTTTTCTGCGCCCCACGAGAAGCTCCTCTTTATCTTACTCCGTGGGCATTGTTATCGGCTTCTCGGCCGCCAGTGAAAAGGCGCTTGTTTACAATTCGGTTGCCGAGGCACAGCGGTGGTACAGAAAAATGAAATAGTCCCATATCAGCACGTTTGAGCAATAACGAGGGAGTTGTAAGCGTTGAAGTCGGGTCATGGGTCATTCATTGGGTTTTCACGGCGGGTGGAGGCTCCCGTGCAAAAATCATTGTCATCGCCTTGGCGGCTCCTGTCTGTTGCTATGAAACCCTCTGCTCGAACTAACGCAGCGACTGTGTTAGCAATGCATTGGCTGACGGTAGTCAACCTAGATGTCGCCACCATACCTCAGTGGGCTGTTTTCTGTCTTTATGTTTGACCGTATTTTTACCTGGCTTTTTTTTGTTCAGGTAGAAAATAATTGATTCATAAAACATAGTGTTCGCTCAAAAAATATGTTCACGTAAAACACCGTCGCTTACGCCAATCGGCCAGTGTCGTCTGAGACAAACCCAAAGCGCCGCAGTGCTGTGCAGCTAAAACGCATACTGCGCGCAGTATGCTTGTTTCTATACTGCTATTTTCTCCATCGGTTGGAGTTCTCGTTTGGTCTTCTCATACAACAGAATCGGAACTCGTGGGGGCGAGCTGAACGCAAATGGATTGGCTCCGTCTTGAAAACAAATGACGTGTTCTCCCTGGATTTCTCCGAGACCGGAGAAGAGGGACGGAAATTCCTGTTTAGGCTTAATGGCACGCTGGACGTTGTTGGTGCAGGTAATTAGCTGCAGTTCTTCAATAGCAGGCTTCCGAGGAAGTGGGCAACACACTTCGTCAAAAACGTAGATATCTTGAGATGTCTGGCGACCTTGATACTATAGCTGTAATCGAGCGACTCCGTGTATTTCCAATGGTCTCCCATCAGGCCCTGGAGCTGTCGGCGTCGTTTAGACAGAACTGGCCTTTGCTCGCCTCCTCAGCGCCCGTGTCAATCTTGAATTTCAGGGAATGACATTGCACTATTAGTGTTGCTTCCGAATTGTTTGTCGACGAAGAGCTCACCACGCCCACGAATCCACTTTCTGTTAGAGCATCGGGAACTTGAACTGCGTCTACGCATTTTCAAAGACACAGTTGCGTAGTGGCCCTCCTTCAGGCACGACTTGCATTTCTCATTCCGTGCTAGACATGCAGATCGTGGGTGACTTTCTTACCAGCACCTACGGCAAACCTGGTTCACATGCTTCTAAACAAGCGGAGAGGACGATCTAGTATCCTTATTTGTCACAAAGGGCCGGCCAAGCCCTCATTTTTTTTGTTCATTCCGGCGGCCGACATGACGGCCTCCCCCGCAGGGGACGGCCATTTTCGGTCGCTGCGGTTCGGCTCGCTCGCCGCGTCTCCGATTCCGGGAAGGCGACGTCAAAATCGCGCGAGCAGCCCCGCACTCGCAGATGCGGCGTGGTGGAGGAGGCCCAGGGAAAGAGGGAACAAATGTGCGGAACACTCGGGCGATCGGGCGAAGTTTATTTAAGGGGGTGCGAGCGGCAGCTTGGGGCAGTCGACTGGAAATTTTTCAACGTGCGAGACGCTGGGAAGGGTCCGGGGGTGACGCGGCTTTAGCGAAGTCCGTCGGTAGGCCCGCGGCGGAACGACCAGCGCCTCACCTACGGATTGAGTTCGCCTCGTCGTCGCGGCTCTCAAGGCCGACCAGACTCCGCACGCCGGATCCCCGAAAAAGTAAGCGGCTGCCCTGCGAAGACGACGCGACTTCGTCGTGACTTTCCGCCCGCGGTTACCCATAGCCACGCCTAGGGTTAAGACCTGTGCCTCCTCCTTTCCTGTGTCGCGTACAGCTTCCGTGCCTGTTATGTTTTTTGTTGTTGTTGTTGTTGCCTAGCGTCAAGATGTCAGCCTCCCCAGAGAGTGTGTCTCTCTATTCCCCCATTGTGTATTGCTTTGTTTTTTGTGGATGTTTGTCTAGTTAACGCCGTGCGTTAGCCGCCGAGCGCGCACGTGCGCCCAATATTGTTCGGCGTCTCCCAGCTTGGTTCCTGCGCGCACAAGGTCGATGTCCACCTAAAGGTTTTTTAAATGCAGAGCATTTCTTTAACTCACAATGTCACCTGTCCGTTGGCGATTGGCGTCCGCAGCCAGCCAGCATGTGCGCCCCTCCTTCGCTCCTCCTCGCTCTCAACAACAGGTGCTGGCGCGCATGCGCGTGCTCCGGTGCTGAAAGAGGCGTTGCAGCAGCAGGTGCTACGTCCTCTCCCTCTACTGCGCGCGCTACGAATATAAAGCGGGTATCGGCGCGGCTCACTCCATTCTACTCCTGCGCTCTGTTCTGCTTAAAGAAAAGAAAGAAAAGAATAATAATAAAGATCCAACCGATTGCCCCGCAGAAAGGGTAGGGTGCAAGCGATGGCTATAAATAACACGTTACGTACTTACGTCTCTCGTCTCTCTCTCTCTCTCTCGTCTCGCAACCCAACTACCCAACCCCTACGACAACAACAACTACAACTACCACCGCCGACTACCACAACCTACGCCGAATACCACAACCTACGCCACGTGACCACCCCCCATGCTCTGCATTTACTCGTGTCCCTCGCGCGGGGGCATGCGACGGAGGTTTTTTTTTTTTCTGAAGCGCTGTCTGTGCCCATGTAATCTCATCTTGTTCATGCAGTAAAGAATAGTTAGTTTAAAACGTACTCCTGCACCCCTGTGGACTCTCAGTAACTCCACCAACTTCCGAACACGTGCACGGGCCGACCACCCTGCAAATATAAATAACTGTTGTCGTGCCTTCCTTCTTTGCGCGAGCGAGCAACGGGGGGTTGTGACATTATAGAGCCAGAGAAGGGCGTGCGAGAGAGCCTTGCGACTTCTCCTGGTGGGCAAAGCCTACATGGTTGACGCTTGGTTGGGCATGATTCAGCTGTGCCTGTTCCTGTCGCACCGTTCCGACTTGCCGCGTTGCGTCTAGGGCTTTCTGTAACGTGAGATCTGGGCCAAGTTGCAACTTCGCGACCAGCTGTCTGTCTCTGCTGCCGACGACTAACCGATCACGGATAAACTGTTCTTGCAGGCTTCTGTGGTCGCAGTGTTTGGAAAGAGCGTGAAGGGCTGTTGCGAATCTCCAGTTGTGCCCGAGTGTTGAAGCGCGCTCCTTAAAAGATGACGTTGCGACGTGGAATGAAGTATTTGTCAAATCGTTCCATCACAACGCTAAACGTTTTGAAGTCCTCACCTGTGAGGCTAAAGGTGGCAAAGATGACCGCAGCCTGGTCACCCATGATAGGGCATCGACTTGGTGTTCTTCATGCACTGAGTCCACAAGTGGTACGAAAACGTTCGAAGCGCTTCTTCCATTTCAGCCCCTGGTTGGGCGACGAGAAGCAGGAGGCTTCCGGAGGTTGTATCGTGAACGAAGCCATCGGCGCTGCGGCTGAGGTGGGTGGCGTGGCAGTCGGAGTGCCGGCCGTTCTGTTTGCTGCGTTGTCCGGGTTTGATGCCGTTCCAGGCGGATTCCTCCAAGCAACTTGCCTTACGGATGATCGCGCACACCTTCTGACACCATGGTTAATACGACTTTGGCGGGTGTACGCCGAGGCGAACAGCCGAGTGACTCCAGCTACAGCGAACATGGTTGATGATGATGATGATGATGATGTTATTCCCACTCAATGTTTTCTTCTTTTTCTTTCTCCATGCGCGAGATAGCAGCGCCGCGGCGGCCGGCCCTACAACACCACAACATCGCGGCAAGCCTTTTTGACCTTTGGTTTGTTCGTGACCGTATTTAAACCAGGCTTGTTTTTGTTCACGAAGAAAATAATCGTTTCGTGAAACATGGTGCTCACTCGACAAATAAGGTCACGTAAGACACAGTCGCTTGCGCCAATCAGCCAGTCTGAGACAACCCCAAAGCCCCGCAGTGCTGTGCAGCTAAACGAAGCATAGTGCACGCAGTACCAACAGCAGTACGCATCGGTACTTGTATGTTTACGTGTGCTTTCGTAACTTACTCTGTTTGTTTCACCATTCTTACTTATATAAAAATATTGTGCCCTACATTTAAGCGCAAATAGCTCGTTCGGCAAGCTTATAAATTCTGCCTAATTTCCGTTTGCTTTTTCCGGCCTCCGCCTATCGCAGAGCTGGCTGGTATGGCATCATAGGTTCTGTTGCGGGAAATGAGCTAGCGGGTCACATGGCCATTCCCTATTTTCTGAAATATATAGCTTATTTGACCGAAGTTTACGTTGAAAGTGGTGTCAGCATGATTCTAACCAGGCAATCTTTTGAAAGAACGAAACTTGCATTTTGTCTTCATGACCCCTTTAAGCAATATATAAACCGACGTCGGTTCGGAAAGCATGTAAGTGGTCACTCTAGCAAATTTTGATGCGATTTTCTAGTCATTCATTTGGATATTTCAGACTCCCGTATGTCCCTTCCCATTCCTTCCATCAGCCTTTCCAGTCGTGAGTGGAGTGCAGGATTCATACGCGAAACAATGAAAAAATGGCACAAACGGAACGCAGAAAGTCGAACCGCCCCGTCCGTGGCCTCGTCTTGCAGCGATTCTGCGGCGCAGAATATCGGAGTAAGAGACGATGCCCTTCAATCGGATGTTCATTCAGTCGTTTTCGAGAATTCCACTAATAGTCAACGCTTAAACAAAATTATTGAAGGAGGTAATTACCAGGAAATTGGTTTACCTGAAAATGCAAACACCCATGTATCGGCAATGGCTCTTCCAGGGCCCCGTCAAATAAACATAGTTTTTAAAGAACCTAAGCTCCAAATAAACAAAGAGGTTTTTTTTGCGCCTGTTTCGTCCTTCTTTCTTTGTTGCCGCCGTGCTCGCTCTGTTCAAAGTATGCAACCCGACAAACAGCTCGCCTTTCCTTACTGCTGACAATTGGGGCTTTTCAGAGGCGATTAAGCATTTTTTTTTCGATTTTTGTCGGAGTCACTACCATTCCGTTTGTGGGTAGATGCTGCGATGAGTGGGCAGTTCACGCGCTACTCGGACTATCGCTATACCATGCCCGCTATATTTTTAAAAATTGTGTTGGTTGCGAGAATGAACGATGTACGGGTCTTGGAACTTATGCTGTCAGTGGTGGCGTACACCGAAGCCCCTTGCAGCGAAGCTAACTTCATCCGTTTACTTTACTGACGATGACAACGATGATATCCTGATGCTGTTGGAGTGTGTGACACGGACCAACCCGGGGGGATTGCCCAGGGATGAGTTGTTGACAGCGCCCTGTTTGCGCTTGTAGACTGAAGTTATTTCCTGGGCATTATTATTTTGCAGTGCTCCTTCTAGCACGGCACGGGTATTCTACGCGTGGTTCGGGCCGCGGAAGAGCCGGAATCCATTGAAAAATGGAATCCTTCCGAATAATCCCAGAAGAATGACCTACAATAGCGGATGCTATACCTTTGCGTTCGGTTAAAGCTCAGAAAAGGGAAAGGTTTTCGTTCTGGTAGATAAATTGTTTTCGTTTACATTTTGGTCATTGTGTTTCAATTTGGGCAGAAGTGCTTTCATTTTGTCGTTAAATGAGCTTTCGTTTCGGCCGTTTTTGTTTTCACTGAGGTTGACCTTCGCGCGTACCGCTCCGTACGGAGGCAAAGGCCACGTTCATTTTCAGAATCGTTTCGGTTAGCACGCGGGCACGCACGAATACACGATGATGTCGGTGTCGCCGTTTCCTCGTCCCGTCTTTTTGCGCTGTTTCGAATTTCAGCACGAATACACGCGCACCAACCCGCCTACCCACATCCTCACCCACGCACGCACGTACGCGCAAGCGCACCCGCACACGCGCACACAAACACACGCACGCACACACGCGCGAACACACGCAAAACAGTGCTTACAATCGGCTTGGTCATTTTCTTCGGAGCCTACTTGAACCAAGCAGACGCTTTTAGGCTGCCGTGTCGACCTCTGCTTTTTACCGTAGCTAATGAATCAATTACGGTTCATGGCGCCACATTTTCTTCCCGATTTCCTTTTGAGGTCATTCTACTATTGCTGACTAGCACCGTCCGCCGGAACGAACCTTTTCGCTCTCTCTCTCCTCCGCTACGAGCGAAATGGAGTTTTAGTGGCCCACAAGCAGACGTTCTGGGTGCTAGCATAGTACTGCTTCACACACACTGCGCATGCGTGATACTTCGCAGGGCCCGCGGTAGGCTGCCCCGATATTGCCGGTCGCCGCCGCGCGCTGCCACGTCCGCCCTAAGCGTGCTCACAGCTAAATCTGGCCCGTCGTGTCTGCCGCCCGACGAAGACCCGTAGCGTGTCCATCAAGGACGGACAGCTTTACTGGTCCTCCTTCGTCAGAACCAACACTGGGAGGAAGGGCCAATGATCATTTAAAGCGAAGCTTTCAGCCTCCCACTAATGTCGCCTGAACTACGCCTGCAACGCACTGCAGCAATGCCAACGTCCTCTGACGATCGTAGGTTAAGGGAAGAAAAATTAAATCGCTTCCACTGGACGGAATCGAACCTCGCGTGGTGAAGCCGACGTCTGTCTGATTGCGCCATTTCAGCCCCGTTGAAGCATTTCAGATTTGCAGAGGGGTGCATGGACACGTAAAATTAGACAGACTCATGCACCGCTGGAACTACTGACGGTGATAGTTGAAGACTAGGGAAACCACAAAATTTCCGTATCTGTAAATCACTATAGAGCGCAATCGCAGTGCAGTAAACCGTTTCAATACGAGGTGTTCGCCTAAAGAGCGCGCAGTCTTAGGTCACACTTTACACAGAGAGTAAACGTGTTTATTGCGAAAAGCACTGGGAGGAGTCCTCAGTCCAAGACCCCTTGAGCTTTCCCCGCCTCAACAGCCCTCAACACCAGCAGGCGCTGGTCATTGAGGTCGGAGATGGTCAGAGCTCTCTCCCAAAGCTTGCGAGAAGGAATGGAGGCATTTCGCGAATGTATTGGGGCACACAAGAAACACTACACAATTATGCAATTCGCTTCTGGGTTGGGTCGTTCGGTGTTGTACTTTATTTTGTGAAGCTTTGCGTTTACCTATAGTTGTCGTTCCGACAGCGGGGTAGTTGATTTTTTTTCTTTATGAGTACGCTACACACCACAAAACAAAGCGAAAGCAAACTTACCAATCCCTAGATTATAACGATATCCTTATAGTTGGCTCCAATGCATCGCTTTAAAGGCATTTTCTAGGGGGAACAGAGTCAACAGTGTATAAATATGGAGACCATAGGACCTTATCGTACTCCCGTTGTAACGCCAGACGTATTTGTCGCGTTTAACGTTGGGCCTCGCAATAAGATTATCCCACATATTGAGATACCTGATGTTTAAAATTTTTGTCAATGTCTGATTGGCTACACGTCACACAAAAATTGCGTCACGAGAATGAGACATTGGTGGGCCCCACATAGCTGTGGGAACCGACGTAACGCAAAGCGTACATCAAGGTATACCAGGGTTGAGATGAACTTGCGTCTGGCGTTTTGATGAGACCGTTATTGTGCTTTTGTAGTTGGGGATTTTCAGAACAGGCAGCGGTGGGAGTCGAGAAACACGAGACGTAACGATAAACGTTCGAGGTCTCAACCTTTTTTTGAAACACGCCACCGGCTCCAGGCGGAAGAGAATGTGGTGCATGCATGCACTGGGGCTTCATCTGCAGGCGAGCCTTTTTTCCGCGAAAGTCACTTCCTCGGCCGAATCATCGGGCACCGTTCCGGCAAATCAGCGGCGTCTTGTATAATCCCTCTTTTCTCGCCTTCGGGGCCCCGAGGGTGCGATACTTAGAAGCCATCGTTTATAGGATGTAAGCGAAAACCGAGTGGGGCACCCGGTCAGAAAGCACCATCAGGAGCCCCCGTAATACCGGTGCCTTAAATTGTTGTGCTTTTTTTGCGGGGGAGTGGGCTACGATAAGATTGTTAGCACACCGCTGTGTAGTCATGACGTTTAGATACACGTGTGGTTTATGATCGTATATATGTGTGTTTTCTTCCGAATAAAGATTTAGTTGATTGTTCGCGCCGTCTTGCGTCCCCTCTTCCTCGTCGTCGTGTTGTCAAGCGCTGTTTACAAGGTCCGTAATAGCGGGCGACGAGGAGAACAAAGCTTCGCTTTAAAAAGAGGCACTGCGTTGCTTGTCTGTACCTCGGCAGCCGAACACACAGCACTGCCCAGACGTGTAGCAGCCACAGAGAACCTTGGTGATCTCTGTGGTGCATAACATCCTGAGGCTGTAATCTCCACACTCAGCGGCATTCAATCGGGGAATAACTGTTTCAAATTCACAACTCATAACAAGTGCAATTTGTTTATTTTGTTTTATTTTATTTTATTGATGCCCACACCCCCATGTAGCATTACAGGAACAAAAGAGACAGACGCACTATACGGACTCCTAAAGAAGCCCAAGTGGGAGGTAGAAACAATGACAAAGCAAAGACAGCCATATATATTTTTTGTGGCCACAAGAAATAAAACGTGTTCTTGAAATACCGCCTTGTGACCTTAATCGCTAAAAGAAAAAGGTTTGCGTGATGCAGCGCTGGGTAACAATAACATTCTTCCTATACGACAAAAAAATCAATACACTGAAATATTGTGCGCACTTGCCATGTATTTTGAGGAAAATAACAGGGCATCCGGTACAGTAAACACATCAAAATGCCAGTTTGTTTCTTCTAGTGACGTATTTTTAAACAAAATGCGTCACTGAAATGATGTGCAAACACTAATGAAGGTAATCGGTTCCACTGACGAATAGTTGTAGGGACAAATCAATTAGAAAACCGATTAAATTTAAAATCATTCACACGAACCTAATATAAATACAACCTCTATGGGCGGATACCTAACGTGGGGGAAAAATGCCGGTTTCCCGCGGTGTACCAACCTGTCAATATTAAACGCCATGAAATAGTTTTCAGCAAAATAATCTACTACAATGTTCTAGTGAGTCGCGAGTTAAGAAGTTTAAGCGGGGGTTATTTAGAATATTCATTTTTTTCTACTAATGTTTCTAACACACACTTGGATGAAAGGATTTGAACTTCTTTTGGGTTAGTGTTATTATTAGAAAGGCTAGGTGGGTCCCGTACCGCTGAAGCACGTCTGAGTATAGGCCGCATATAGGTTTTGTACAAGAGTTCCTGGCAGATTTCAGGAAGCTTCTTGCGTTCCTGAAGTTTTTTGATCGCTTTGAACGGTTCTCCAAACAAAATGCCTTTCTCATCTAGTGGCGTAGTGCACCATTCATGGCAATCATTTTGCTGCAACCACCTGTGGGCCGTGGGTGCAGCCGCTCCTACTACGGCAGTTACTCTTACTAGAGGGGAAACACAAAAATGCATCGGTGCAGTTCTGCGGTGAACCGAACAAATCTTTGCGTGGCATTTCACAAATCGCACATATTTCACAAGAAGACAGCAAAGATAGAAGTGCGGCTGGCCCTTCCACGAGGACGAAGCTGTGGGTGGGCGTAGTCGACACAGGCTCTGTCACGGCCGCAGTGTTCAACGGTTCATGTCGCCTTCATTCTGGCGCCACATAACAATACCTACAACAGAGCCCCTCCTGTTGCTTTTGCCGCTAAACTACGCCAGTTTACCGGTCTTTCACGGGAAACTCACGGTGTTTTTTTATGAGCATAGGCATTATGCATGTAAATAGGCTAAGACAGCGTCGCTCAATTTACTATTTTCCGTTTTCTTTTTTTCTGACGCACAGTAACAACTGCGCTTTACTGTCAGTTAAATTTCCATCTCTAGCAGTTGTGTCTAGCAAATCACGCGGAAATGCGTGAGAGAGAGAGAGAAATAAAGGTTTATTGTCTGAAAAGACTAGCTAGGACTTGGCCCTTGCCGGTCCGAGGTGGTAGGTCTCCTCAGTCCAGGAAACCTCTGGCGGTGGCTGCCGTCTTCGCCCGGTTCACCACATTCTTCTGGTTCTCCGGATCCTCGGAGACGAGCAGTGCCTCCCACTTTTCAGCGATGTCGTGGTCACCGGTGGTATGGGCGCTTGCATTGTTTTGTGGTGCGGAAGTCTGTATTGTTGAGGACGCTTGGCTATCCACAGGTGGGTCTGGGCGGCGGTCTTCGCAAGGGCACTCCAGGATCATGTGCGGCAAGGTGTCGGGTATGTCACAATAAGGGCAGAGATAAGGCTTATTTCAAAAAGGTCAGCATTTAAATTATTCCAAGAAGGGCAGAAAAAGAGCTACACCTTCGGTATTTTGCACATCAAGGAAAATGTTTTCTTTGCGGACTGCCTTGATCGCAGAGACGTTAAACAACAACAAGAAAACAAAAACTACTGCGACGCTGAACACCTTGATTCTTAAAGCGCTTCCATCAGAGTTAGCAGGTCTGGCGCTTTTATCCAATTTACTCCGTTCGGCGCGCTCCAGCAAAAGGGCCACTTCGTGCCCATCATGCTCCTTTGTCTTTTTCATACCAGGTGAAAGCACATTCGCGCCAAGAGCACTAAGACTGCCAGCTGAGGCTTGGAAATCTCTTCAAAGACGCGATATCGACCAACGACCAATCCGTTTAAGGGAACCGTCGAGCACTTGGGCCCTTTAAAACACTGGGCCAGGTGCTCTGTCAATCCTGACCAGTCCGGTGGAGGCGTGAAGCGTCAGCGTCGCACTTTTCTGCGTTACCTAATGCGCCCAGGCCCCTTCATTTGAAGCTAACCATGTTCCCCATTTTTCCTCCCTCACTCGCATAAAAGAAAATACCCAAGGTCTTCGGGTTTCGCGTTTAGCAGTAGCTGTGGCGGCTGATATTGCGTGTGCTCAGCGTGGCTTCTCTCCGAAAGAGCTAATGTTTTCTCTCGGCAAAGGAGAGACGTTGACTAACAACTGAAAGTTTCATTGGAAAAGGCGAACGTATACACCGTAAAAACAACCATGGCAAGTACACGGTATCGCTACAGAAGAGTTGCTAATACAGTCGTATTAAAGCGGATGAATTTTCAAAGCGTCAATTATTTCACGGGTGGTCGTGTCATGACCATTGCCTATCAGGCTGCGTTATCATACAGTGGTTTGCAAGCGGCGTATAATACAGGAGTTATTGTTGCTGTATTCCCCCGATATAGTCGTCATAACAGATGGGTGGGTAAAATATAGCATACATAATTCGGATGTAATTTCGAATTATATGTTTTTCCTTTATCCACGCACCTGGTACGTACGGATCGTGACATTCGAGGAGGGGGCCGTAGCAGTTGCCATAAAACCGGTCTAACATTTTTTGCCTGAATAGTCATTCCTAAAAAAGACAGTAGCTGATTTACTGTTAAGGTTAAAACACTTCTATTCTAGGAGGTGGAATTTATCAAACACCAAGTGTACCCCAAGATTTCCTGGAGAAAATAAAAAAAAAATCCTTCAAAATGTGAAGAAGAGCGGAAACTGTCCCAATTGGTTATTTCAACTTAGGGGTGTAGACCTCGGCCTGCTTAAAACAAGTAATGACGAAGTAAACAGCTGTGAGCAACTTTTAAATATAATGCACAGCGTCTCGCTCTATCAGTTTGTAAAAGCCCACACGAAATCAAGGAAGCGCCATTCAGAACTTTGTATAACGTCAGTTACTCCTGACTGAGTGTATGAGAACGCATTGGTGTTTGCCAATTTTTTAAAATTAAATATAAAAATAGAATGCACGCCTCGCTAATAGTTCCTCAATTGTTTCAGTAGAGTAGTATAACAAAAGCGCACGACGAAAGGGTTATACATCATTCATTATCCATTTTCGTGTGATGCTGGTCCCACAATTATTGACGTGTGGTTAAGACTGAAAAAGCAATAGAGTTTTGTGTAGTCAAATTCATTCCTACGAAATAAAAAAAAATGCACGGAGCCGAAAACCCCGTGGATTACACGTGGCATTATTTAGATTAGAAGAATGTTGCAAAGAATGCGGAAAACCAAAAATATTTTTATAGATATGTGGAACATCTCACGAATATTTAATGTTAAAGTTTAAGAAGCCGGAGGCAATTTATTTTGAAAGAAGCAGACAAATTGTATGCTAAATCAACCACAGAAGGTTCGACAACGCTACTGTTGCACACACCCCATTGGAAGTATCAGGTGCCGTTGTAAACGACAAAAAAATTACACCATCTTCACGTGGGGAACCCTGATGAGGATGCAAAGCATCGTGGTGGTTCCGTGTGGTTCCATTGTGTTGCCGTTATGTTGAGTGACCTGGTTTTTACTAGCGCCAGAGGGAATTCCGCGTCCGGGTCCACACCGGTGGCAAAGGCATGCAAGTACTGTTGTGTTACGGTGAGTAGGCGGTGGTTCTCGAGGCACCGAAACTCGTCCATCATGTTCTTGTGGATGCTCTCTCTGTGGTAGAATCTGTAGTCCCCGTCAGCGTTGGTGAGGTAAAAGGTTGTTGACATTGGTGCACCGGCTGAGAGCAATGTACACGCCCTCCTCTTCGCACCTTTGTCTTCTCCTTCTTCTTCTTCGGCGGTTCCCCTACGGGAAGATGACGACGGTGGTTGAACGCGAAGCTATCTCGTCATGGATTCTTTGGTTGGCCAATCCCTAGGGGCATCCTGCTACAATCAGCATCAGAGGCGCTGCGGACGTGGCTCGTTGAGCTGCAAGGCGCGTGGCGCTTCCCGCCACAGCTTTCCCACGGGAAATTCAACAGCCTCCTCTAAAGTTTTCAGTTCGTCGTTTCCGTTGACGTTCGGCTTCGCGTGCCTTCGTTGTATCAGTAGCTTCTTGACGTAGTTTGAATGAGTCAATGACATGAGGCGCGTTCGGAGCAATTGCTCCTGTCCCGGATTTTGTAGCGTAGTCATTCTGCCTTCGGCTGCCGAGAGGAGCGGACGCAGGATGGTTGGCTCCGTGCGAGCTGCGTTAACGGCCGACGCCGGCCGTGGTGAACCGTATTCTTCGTTGCCAAAGGATTACCGTGTTGTTCCCCCCCCCCCCCCCCCCCCCACCGGCGAAGAGATGAACCGCGTGGTCGTTCTGCATTGCGACGTCGGCGGTCGACCGTAAAAAATTGACGACTCCAGAGAACCGCTGAGAGAAGCCGATGTTATAAAGGAAGTTAGTGGCATAGGAGCGTTCGAGATGTCTCACGTATGGCTCGTTAATTTTCGGACGCACGACGCGAAGAGATGGAGAGAGAGGAAAACACTTTATTGGTGAGACACTGGGTTCAGGTTGGGGGTAGGCCTCAGCCCAAATGGCCGAAGCGACCTGTAGTGCCCGTTGCGTCAGGGTCCGTTGATCCACGAGGCAAGAGCTACCCAAGGCCTGCTCCCAGTGGGTGGGGGTGGGGAAGGGGGGGTAGGGGTCCGCGGGGCACTCGCATAAAGAGTGGTACAGCGTGTCGAGGTTGCGGCATCTCGGACACTCTGCGGAGATGAAGAGGTGTGGGTGGGAGTGCTGTAATTGCGTGCGATGGGGGAAGGAGTGGGTTTGTAGAGTGCGCCACATTTGTGCTTCCTCTATCGTAAGTTCGGCGTTGGGTGGGGGTAGTGTTCTGCGGGTGAGGCGGTAGTGTTGTGTGATGTCTCGGTATGTGGTGAGGGCGTACCCAGTAACGTCGACTGCTCCACGCGTAAGACCAAGAGGAGGTGTCGCCCGGGGTATTAATGCTCGGGCCTGCTGATTAGCCACCTCGTTGGTTCCCACGCCAGTGTGAGCCGGGGTCCACAGCAACATCACGGGCTGGTCGGGAGGTTTTTTAGAAGAATTTTTAGTGCCGAGGCTGAGATGTTGCCCTTCTCATAGTTGCGAAGCGCCTGCTGTGAATCCGATAGCACGAAGGTCGGTGTTGGCGTCTTGGTTATGGCGAGAGCCAGGGCTGTTTCTTCTGCAGTGGTGGGGTTTGACGTACAGACGGAGGCTTTGATTGCTGGTTGTGGTTCTGTGGCGGAGGCAATGCCTGCGATTGCGAAGGCTGCTCTGTCGGGGTACCGTGCCGCATCCACATACACGGTGTGTTTGTCAGGTGGATAGTGCTGCGAGTGGTAATGCGCGCGTGCCTCTCTTCTTCCCGCGTGGAAGGTCGGGTGCATGTTTCTTGGGATGGGTTTGACCTTGATTAGGGCTCGTATGTGTCTTGGTATCCTGGCCGCAGCGGAGTCGGTGTTGGGCGGTTCTATTTGGATCCGCTGCAGTATGTACCTTCCCGTCGTGGTCTGCGCCAGCCTGTGTATCTGTGCCGTGCGATGGGCATCGATTATCTCGCCTACGGTGTTGTGGATGCCCAGTTTTGCAAGTCTGGTTGTTGGAGCGGAGTGCGGAATGTGCAGGGCCGTGCGATGGGCTCTCCGAAGTAGCGCGTCGAGCGAGTCTTTGGTAGATTGGGTTAGATTCACATAAGGTAGGTGATAACTGAATCTGCTGACTACGAAGCCCTGTACGATCCTTAGCCTTTCTTCCTCTGTGAGGCCATGTTGCCTCGAGGTGATTCTTTTTAGCATGGAAATTGTTTGTAGCGTATGTGACCTTAGGACGCGTACTGTCTCGGTTGTCCCTCTATTGGCCTGTATCCTCAGTCCTAGTATTTTTAAGGTCGAGACAATGGGTATGCTTTGCCCTCCGATGTCGACTTTGATGGGCGGTTGGGTGGCCGGTTTCGTCCTGGGGGGATGAAGGATCATTAGTTCAGATTTGGTAGTCGAGTACATGAGGCCCGCTTTGGTTGCGTGTTCCGCGATTACTTCGGCGCCTTTCCTTAGCGTCTGTTCGATGTCGGCGTCGCTGCCCCGGTCGACCCAGAGGGTGATATCGTCTGCGTATATCGTTGATCTTAGTTTTGGGATGGTGAAAAGTGTGCTGGCCATCGGTCTAATTGCGAGATTGAAGAGTAAAGGCGAGATTACGGCTCCCTGGGGCGCCCCCTTGTTTGGCATCTTTAAAATTTGTGTTTGGGACGTTCCTAGTTTCAAAGATGGTTCAATCAGATTTACGGTCGTGTTGTTTTGCAAATTCCGTATATTGGATTATGTATATCATGTTCTCTTATGTTGTCTTTATGTTCTCTTATGTTGTCTTTATGGTCGTTACTGCCATGTAACGGTTTGCTGGGCCTCGTCAAGCTGCTATTGCAGCTTTTAGCTCAGCAACTGCACACACACAAATGTATGGTAAATTTCATGTTGAAATAAATCTTGAATCTTGAATCTTGGCTGTCCGGCCTGTGAGGAAGGATTTTACATAGGCGAATGTTCTTGCTCCAAGCCCGAGCGTCGAGATTTCTGTTAGTATTGCCTCGTGTGATACGTTATCAAAGGCTTTGTGGAGGTCAATGGCTAAAATGGCCGCGTTGTCTTTTTTCGGTGGGTGGGGCAGTAAATCGCGTTGAATCTGTATAAGTGCGTCCTGAGTGGAGAGCCTTGGTCTGAAGCCCACTTGGTTGTGTGGTAGCATGTCGTTCGTCTCGAGGTAGTCTACTATGCGGGCGTTCACGACTTGCTCCATGAGTTTCCCCACACACGACGTAAGCGATATTGGTCGGAGGTTTTCAATTTTGATTGGCTTGCCTGGCTTGGGAATGAGTGATATGTTTGCGTGCTTCCAATCGGGGGGCACTTCCCCTTCTCGCCACACCTTGTTAAAGTAGGCTGTTGTCAGTCGCTGTCTCTTCAAGATGTCGTCATATCTTGTTTGATATCTTGTCTTCTCTAGGTGAGGTCGCTCTTCTGAGCGTTCTGATGGCGGCGTGCACCTCTTCGAATGTGAATTCGGCGTCTAGTATTTCGTTGCTCGCGCCCATATAATGCGCAGGTGGGGAGCGCGTATTATCATTTTGGGTTGCGTATAGCTTTATGAGCTCACCATGCATTTGCAGCTCCGTGCCCTCGTAATCTTGTATAAGCTTGGTGATCTTCTTAGCAGATTCTGTCTTGTTGTTGCTGGGGTCGATTAATTTCCGTAGGATCGCCCACGTGCGCTTCATCGATAGTGTGCCGCGCATTTCGTCGCACGCTTGGAGCCACTGCATTCGCGTCAGGTAGTCTGCGTGTTTGGCTATTGCTGTTTTGAGGTTCTGTAGTTTTATTCTTAGTGTTTTCCTGTGCCGGTGTTTTTTCCATCTCGCTTCGATACTGCGATATGCTTCCCACATGTGCTGTAGCTTAAAATCAACATACGGCGCCGGGACTATGGGGTCTATTGGTGCATCGCTGTCTTCTTTGCACTTCAAAATGCTTTGCATCCATTCTCTGATGTTGCTTTCTGCAATTTCCTTGGGCGGTTCCACTTGCGTACATTTCTGTCTAAACAGATCCCAGTTGGTGAGGGATTTCCTGGGTGGCTGTTGTGCCAGCCGCGTCTTGTAGTTGGCTTCGAATTCTATTACATAATGGTCGCTCCCAAAGATTTGAGAAGAGACCCCCCATTTTCCCGCTATTACGTTGTGTGTTAGGGTTATGTCAGGGGTTGTGTCTCTTTGTACGCTATTTCCGATGCGGGTCGGTGTTCCTGGCGTATTGTGTAGGGTGAGACCCAAAGTCTGGATTGATTCTTCCAAGTTCCTTCCCTTGCTTGTTGTCTTGTGGTATCCCCATGCCTCGTGTGGAGCGTTGAAGTCGCCTACTATTATCAAGGGTTGGCCTCCGGCTATTTTCAAGGCTTCCAGCAAGAGCGGTTTGAAGTTGTGGGTCGTCTGCTTTGGTGGGCTGTAAATGCTGAGCACGTGGAGAGGCTGCTGTCTCTTCTTGACTGGCAATAGAGTTATAAATACGTGCGGTATATTTGTGTTGGTTATTTCGCTAGCGGATGTGCATATGTTTCTGTTGACCAGTGTAGCTAGCTGTGGGTGTTCGGGGTGTGTGTACGCTGTATAGTTAAGAAGCTTGGTGTTGGATCCTGTCTCCTGTAAGGCTATGACGTCGGGTTGATTATCTAGCGTGGACAAGTGGGCTTGCAGTTGGCTTCTCTTGGCTCTGTAGCCTCTGCAATTCCATTGCCATATGGTGATGTGTCTAGAAGTCGGCATCTTGCTCGATATCTATTGGTACAGGGGTCGTGCTCGCCTGGTCGGTTAAGTTGCTTGCCGGTGCCTTCGCGCTCGACAGGCTTCCAAATAGTTCCGCTCGCAGGGCCGTAATGGATTCTTTTAATGTGGCGTTGAGTGACTGAAGCATTTCTTGTTTCAGTTCTTGCATGTCTACACTGCCCATGTTGTCGTCGGACTTGGGGTTAGTTGCCGGCTTTCTGGTGTTCTTGCGCTTAAGCGGTGGCGGGGTGGGTTCTGTCTCCACGGCATTGTGGGTTGTTAGCTTCGCTATCTGCGCTTTAAGGTTGCTGTTCTCTGCCCTAAGTTGGGCGTTCTCGCTTCTACGTAGCGCTATGTCGGCTCGCATAGTTTGCATCTCTTTTAGAATTAGATCTAGTTTGCTGTCCTGAGATGTAGGAGATGTAGTATGTATGGGAGGAGGGGTGAAGTTGGGAGGGAAAAGGCCTTGGGTACTCGCCTTTGCTGGTGTTGCCGTTGTTGCGGTGCCGGTCGTCCCTTGGAGAACTTGGATGTAAGTCCGCGGTTGCCCCAGTGGCGGCAGCTGATTCCCCTGTGTCGTCTTCTCGGGGGGTTTGGTAGGCTTGTGGTTGCGGTTCCCCTCCGTCTGGTGTGGTTTTCCTTGGCTGTTGCTGCTCTGTTGACTGTTGGTTGGTACATTCGGTGTCTCGCTCTTGGTGTGTGGTTGTCGACGTCTTGGTTGGAAGCGGCGGGGGCAACCCGCGGCTCCCCTTGGGTGGGCCTCTCCACACAAGATGCAGTTCGGTTTGCACAAGTGCTGTTCCGGGGCTTGCGCTAGGCCGCAAGCGGCGCATCTTTGGGTAGGTGGTTGATTGGGGCAGACGTCTTTTCGATGGCCCGGCTGCCAACAGTTGAAGCACGCCTCTGACTTTCTCTTGAACGGGTAGCAGCGGAGGGTGGCCGCCCTGTAGCGGACCCAGAATGGCACATGGGGTCCCTGGAATAGCACTTGCACTAGGGTGGAGTTCCGCAGCCGCTGGCATCTAGTATGTGGAGGTCGTGGTTGCAGGCTGTCAGGCTGCGCATAATTTCTTCTGGAGTGTCGTTTTCTGTCCCGGTAAATATTACTCCAACTGCGGTATCGGATGGCGGGGGGAGGTTGTTGCACAGGGTGTACGTGCCGTTGGGCAGTTGAAGTTGGTTCATGCCGAGGTACTTGAGAGCTCTCTCCTCAGAGGGGGTGCTGACAATGATGAAGTTTGATTTTTGATGGATTCTCACTTGGTCCTCGTTGGGTAGTTTTACGCCGGCCTGCATCAAAACGTAGTCCGCTAGCGTGGCGGCCGGGATCGTGTGGAAATCCAGTCCACCTTGAAGGCGGAGGATGATCTTCACATCATCGTCAGGCAGTGGGCTCTCTGGAGGCGGGGGTCTTGGTCTTCTCTGTTGCGGGAGGCGTCGTCTTTTGACAAGCTCGTTATGCGTCGCCGGTTGTCGGGAGAGGTTCTTGATCTTGTGGCGGATCTGCTGCCAGTCGGGCTTGAGCAGCTCCGCGGGGTCTATTGCTGATCCCTCCACGGAAATTTCCATTCTGAGGGGAACTTGGCTCGCGCCCGTTGGTCCTGGCGGCTCAGCGTGGCACGTGCTCATCCGACGCGAAGAAAAAACTGCTGGAACGCGGGCCGCTCAAAGTGAAAGGACGCCCATGCCTCGTCGTTGACCAAGTAAGGCACGAACTCCGGGTGAAGCTGCATTGGGTCGCCTTCAATGTGACCAACGAGACCATACGCAAGGTATTCTCCGAGTACGGCGACGTGAAGGAGGTGGCGAGTGATAAGTGGCGTGTCCAGGACTTTGAGAACTCCGAGTCGACAACACGGATTGTGCGCCTCGTTTTACACGAAGGTGTCACTCCAGACCAGTTGCATCATCAGCTGCGGTTGGGCCCCGGCACTGTGCTCGTCGCGGTGCCTGGGCGAGCCCCAATGTGCCTTAGGTGTCAGAGGGCCGGTCATATTCGCCGAGAATGCCGGGTCCCCAGGTGCTCTGAATGTCACGCCTTCGGGCACGAGCAGGCAGACTGCACCCGCTCGTATTCACGGGCTGTGGGTCGCGGTTTGAAGGGAGAGAATAGTGACCTCGTTATGGACGAAGCAGAAGCAGAAGGTGCAGCGGCGCCCGCAACGCCTGAACCCCCGAACGCTAACCTCGAGGAGGCAACTGGCAAGGCCACTTCAAGAAAGGAACCGAGCAAGACAGTGACGACGTAGGCAAGCATGGGGCCAGCAGCCGACTCTTCTCGGGAGGCGGACGCCGGCGATTCAGAAGGGGACAGCCTTGAGAAGGCAACGGGCAAGGCCACTACGGAAATGGACGCGAACAAGACAGTGAAGACGCAGGGGAACATCGGGACAGCAGCTGACTCTTCTCGGGAGGCGGACGCCGCCGCTCCAGAAGGGGACAGCGTTGAAACTACCAGAGCTGAGAGCGCAATAATGGACTTCGGGGTGCGGCCAAACAAGCGCCGTCATGAAGATGGCCCAGAGGCTGGGGAGGAACTCAACCAGCAAAAGCCAGAGGCGCCATGGCAGGCCGGACGGGGAAAAAAGAATCATCGAGCAGCAGCCAAGCCAGGAGGGTTGTCACCTGGAAAAGGCGGCATTAAGATTACGTGAACACGTGTAGACCAACGAACATCATACGGCGTGAGATTAAGGTAAGCGCCATGCGGTCGGTCTGGTGCCCCTAAATGTTGTCCTTACATAAGCCATTTCGATTAGCTACCCTCAATGTACGAGGGCTCTCAGCTAAGAGGAGACAAAATCAGCTGTACCGCATTGTAACGGAGAAAGACCTTGACATCATCGCCATTCAGGAAACGAAAGTCGAAAGTTAGGACCAGACCGACGTTATGGTGCGGCCTTTTACAACGCGCTACTATGTATGTGTCAGCCAGGCTGTTGGACTGTCGGCAGGCTGCGTTCTTCTGATACGCAAGTCGTTAGAGTTGGTGATAGAAAACGTAACAGCGTGCCAAAATGGGCGCTTTGTATTTTGTGATTTCTCATTATCATCAGAGCAGTGGCGAGTGATTTGTGTATATGCACCAACTAGAGTGCAAGAAAGCGCGATTTGTTTCGAAGAAATAGGAAAATACTGCTGCAGCGAACGATATACTGTGTTATTGGGTGACTTTATTTGTTCATTTTGGTGGAATACAGAAGCGCTCAAAAAACAAGGACGACGGAAGAAGAAGACAGCACTGCAGAAGAACGGAAAGTTGGGCTAGTTGGTTTGTGTTCATTTTGGTGGAATACAGAAGCGCTCAAAAAACAAGGACGACGGAAGAAGAAGACAGCACTGCAGAAGAACGGAAAGTTGGGCTAGTTGGTTTGTGTTCATTTTGGTGGAATACAGAAGCGCTCAAAAAACAAGGACGACGGAAGAAGAAGACAGCACTGCAGAAGAACGGAAAGTTGGGCTAGTTGGTTTGTGTTCATTTTGGTGGAATACAGAAGCGCTCAAAAAACAAGGACGAAGGAAGAAGTAGAGAGTAGACAGTAGACAGAAGTAGACCTTCGTCCTTGTTTTTTGAGCGCTTCTGTATTCCACCAAAATGAACACAAACCAACTAGCCCAACTTTCCGTTCTTCTGACTTTAAGTGTGTTTGCTCGGAAAGGGACAAAACCAGCAATACGCCTCATCGTGATGTAAGCACTGTATTATTATGCGAAATTGTGAATGATTTTGGTCTGGAAGACGTGGGAGATTGTTTTGGCAGCGGAAGAGATGTCCAGTTAACACATTTCCAAGGGGCTAGCCACGCGCGCTTGGATAGAGCATACATTTCAGTCGAATTGCTGTCTTCGTGCTGTGACTATAGCGCATCCCCTGTTTCGTTCTCCGACCACTGCTTAGTTTGCTTTTGCCTTGGTAGTAAAAAGGAAAACACCAAGAAATTTATATGGGATTTATGGAAATATAACTGACAAACTCTTACAAGATGATATTTTTATGGAACGAGTAAGAAACTCTTTGGAAAAAATAGAAAATTGCAGCAGTGAAAAATACGGCGTTCAATGGGAACACTTCAAACAAGAAATAAAAATGGGAGCAATCGAAAGGGCAAGTGCCATATAAAAGGAGAAACAAAAGCAAGAAAGCCTGTTGCGCACTATGTTGCAGACGGTGGTTGCCGAAGAAAGGCGAGCACCGGGGGCGTTTAAAGAAGAGATACGGGCCACAAAAGCTAAACTTGAGCAGATAGATGCGGAGCGGTATCACGCAGCGCTTGTCGGAGCGAGAGCGGAAAAATTTATGGCGGGCGAAATGCCCACAAAGAGAGTGCTGGGAACGGAAAAAAGAAACGCTCACCGTAACGAAATAACGGAGATTGAATATAATGGCACAATTAGCAGTGAAAAAGTAGATATTGAACGTGCTTTTTTTGAACATTTTAGGACCTTGTTTTCTCGAAGCCCAATTGAACTGGCAAAGTTTGAAAGTGAATTTGTGTCACTTCTGCCGAAAATTGATGATGAAGGAAAGTCACTTATGGAATCCCCTATCACCGTCGAGGAAGTTAAACCTGGGACAGTCACCAGGACCAGATGGCCTGAGTGCTGCTTTTTATAAGGCTTTTAAACATGACATATCCCCTGTGTTAACTGCTGTGTTTCAAGAAGCTTATATGTTAGAAACGCTTCCACCATCGTTTTCGGCTTCCCACACGATTTTAATTCCCAATACAGAAGATATGGTCACACTCCGTCAAGTCACATCGTACCGGCCCATAAGGTTAACAAACGTTCATTATAAAATACTAATTAAAATATTGGCTAGAAGGTTGCAGACTCTAATTAGAATCTTAGTGGGGCCGCATCAAACATGTGGTATAAAAGGCGGGTCAATTTTTACGAACATACACAAGGCACGGAGTGTGCTTGAGATTTGCGACGTGACGCATAGAGGCGTCGCAATGCTACAGGTAGACCTAGAAAAGGCGTTTGATCGTGTGCCCCACGATGGACTTATGGCGGTTTTGGAACATAGTAACATCGGATCAGTTATTCTAGAGGGTGCGCGCATGGCGTATAACAACTGTACTACTAAACGTATCGTTAACAAATCGGTTGGAAGGCGTATAGAAGTGCAGAGGTCCGTGAGGCAGAGGTGTCCTCTTTCCCCCTCCTCTTTTGCATATATATTGAATCATTATGTTTAAGCATAATAAAAAACGACACTGTCAAGGGATTTCAACTTCATGCAGCTGAAATTAAAGTTTTAGCATACGCGGACGATATCGCTGTCTTCTGGGTAGATCAACAAAGCATTGCTAGGGTCATTAATACAGTTAAATGGGTTTATTATGTTAGCGAATGTGCTGTAAAGTGGGACAAGTGCCTGGGCATCTGGCACGGAGAGTGGAGTTCAACACCGGTAGTATTTCAAAATGTAAAGTGGGTGACGACACCGGGACGTACCTTGGTGTTCCCCTAGAGTATTATTCCGACAGTGACCCTTACTGGAGGAGACAAGCCGTAGAGCTTAAGGAAAAGGCAGAGAAGTGGAAGGGCGCGAATTTATCCATTTTCGCTCGCACAACGATTTGCAACCTTTTTATGGCGAGCAATCTTTGGTATGTGTTACAGGTACTCCGCTGTTCACGGGCAAACGTCCAAAAGTTGCATCGTGTTTTCGCAGTTTTTGTTTGGGGATCAACCTGGGAGAGGATGAGTCGTACAAATCTCTTTCGACGTGTACGGGAAGGGGGTTAGGTTTAACGCATCTCTTTTTACGTCAGTTGGCAAACCGCTTTCTGTTTTGGAGGGATGTAAAGGATCCCTTTTTGCGCACCGTTTGCCAAGTGAGATTAGGCAGGGTTTTGCCTCAGTTGTCTGTTACGACATTGTGTATGCCACGTGGTATCCGTGGCTATCTAAAAGAAGTTGTGGGCTCGTTACGTTTTTTATGCGCACGGTTTTCGTTAGAGTATTTGAGCGCAGTCACTAGGAAGAGACTATATAACGATCTCTGCGACACTGTTTTCGCCGTTCCTATGTACAGAATTGCTCACTCGGCTGGCACGGGTCGAGATGTGTTAAAACGGGTTAAACGTATTCCAGTTGCACCGGGATGTAAAACATTATCCTTACAACTACACACCGGGACACTCTTTGTGAAAACATGGATGCAAGAAAAAGGCCATTTTATGCCGTGGGGTGAACAGTGTTGGTTATGAAACAAACCGGAAACCATTGAACATGTTTTCATTGCCTTTTGGGACGGGGTCTTCTTCTGGGATGTACTGCAACGTACGCTGAAAAAAGATCTGCCAATCGATTCCTTGGTATTTGGTATTTGTCCACTGAACATGATGATGATGGCGTCCCTCTAGATTTAATATTGTTACTTGGTCTGCACAGTATATGGAGATGCCGAATGGCAGTCCCCCACTCGGACATTGATGCACGGCCAGTAAATGAGTATTTCCGAGAGGCCGTATTCTTTTTTCTTGATGTTCAAAAGGCACGCCAATGTGTTCCACACTGGTTGAAACAAAAACGAGAAGTTAACAAAAATGAAAAATATTTTTGTAGTCAGCACTGTATCCTAGAGTGGAACAGTGATTTTATGCCTTAGTGTAATGGGTTTGTTTTGTTGTTGTGTATTATGTTTGTAACAACGGTGTTTGTCTGGAAATAAAAAAGAAGTATTTGTAGCGTAGTGGGAAGCAACGTTAATAGAATAAACTAGCAACGTTGATGGGAAGAGCACCGCGTACCTCCCGTTGCGGCCAGAGAGTAGTGGGATCGGAACCGGGCGCCGCTAACTATTTCTTTTTTTTTATAGTGTAGTATCGCGCAGCTGTGGGTGTAAGAAGGAGAGTTGTGTATGCGCAGTGTGAGTGCGGACGCCGACGCCGGACATGCCGAGACTATAAGATGCTCCGCATCTAAAAATCATATTCCCACTGCTCAGTCAATTCCTAATTATTTTACACGTGTTTCTGCCAGAGCAGCATCGGCAAAGCGACAATACCCCTTCTATAATGCCGGAGATAGAAATTGAGAAATAGCAGAGCCAGGTTAACAGGTTAATTTGTTAACTTCCTATAGCAAATTGACATCAGGAAACGTGCTGGTCGCGACAGTGCACCAGATGATTTCTTAGGCGATACGCTCGAAAACTACTTCAGTTCTGGTACGAAATATTTGTGATGTCCCTCAGCACGCTCACCCTGCGCGATGTTTGCCTTCGCGCAAAAATCAATCCCAGGCACAAAGGCGTCAACGAACTGCCGGCAGAAATGTAAAGGCGAAATTTACTAACAAGCTTTTGCTCCATATTGATGAAACACATTCTCAACAAAGCAATACAAACCTTTTTAGAGGAAAATAACCTGCTTTACTCCAAACCAAGAGTATTTCGCAAATGTTTGTGACGTGACTCAGCTTCTGGAAATAACGTATGTAAAGGCTCCAGTGAGGGTGTATTACATAGGGGTTTATATAGCACACTTATTGTATTAGCGCAATAAAAGTGAGGGTAAAAATACAACAAAAAAGAACCACAACTGTTCAAACTGTAAACGTAAATGAATACACACTGTAAGGTTGAAAAAAGTGGTAACGCAAAATTCAATACAGGATAGCAACAAAAAGACAGGAATATACGACAAATGGTTCAAACTCAAGCGCGGCACGATGTACAACATATCAGCACAAAATCAGAAAAAATGAAGATACAGAGCAAAAATAAAAATGTTCAGTGCACGTTAGGACGGAAAAGAAAAACCCCAAAAAATGAGAGCAAAGTGTTAGGTTAGCTCTTGAATTAGTTCCTGGAATTTCGTGTTGTCTTTTTGAAAGGCGATATGAGATGCAGTAAAGTCCGCTTATATCCAAGAGCGCGAGGACTGCAAAATAGTTCGACAACGCAAAAATTCGATATAGAAAGTCAAGCAAAAAAACTTATATGAGAGCAATCTTCCCGACGGAGTCACGAGCTAACGCTGAGCTCCTACCACCCTGCAGTTCACTATTGATAGGACTCTTTCTCGGAAAGAAAACATTAACTTATTGGGGCGGAAGAACTGCGCGAGTGTAGCCTGCTTCTTGGAGCAGAACGCGTTGCTGGTGACTGCTTGCTCAACTGTATCTAAACAGTCGACAAGCACAAGACCGCTGCCCTCAATGGCACTGCAGTATTGCCGTAGCAAGGCCACGGCAGCGACGGCTTCGCTCGCGCTCGGAAGCGGTACGGGGTCCTCGGGGTCTTCGACAGAGAGACAACCATGGATGCAAGCGAATAATGGCGAACCCATCGGTATGGGCCTTTGTCCTTTCCAGAACACCCCGGCCCTCCTGGGTTGAAATAAAGTTAAAGTATATTGAACCGAGCAAGTCCGGGCAGAGAGTGGCGCGGACTTGAAGTTCGGTGACACCGCAGCCCGCAGCTCCCAATGTGGCGTTTTCGGCTCCAACGGCATGCATGCGTGGAGCTGGTCCACTCTGCCACGGCCGGTTTGGACGCGCCCGTGGAGTCGCAAGCGACAACCGCGCCACCGCTGCGCGCCGATGTATTGCGGGAAAGCCGGCCGCATGCCTAAGGAGAGCGAAAGCGCCCGCGCGGGAGAGTTCGATATATCCATTGTGAGCAAAATCGCGTTCGATATAAAAAGTTTTCAATGCATGTAATTTTTACCAGAATTATACAAGGGTTCGATATAGGCAATATTTCGATATATCCGTGTTCGATATAAGCGGGCTTTACTGTGGTAGATTATTCCATTCGACTATGGAACCTGGAGTGAAAGACCGATTGATTTGATTGATTGAAGGGTTTAACGCGCCGACGCAACGCAGACGATGAGGCGCGCCGTAGTGGAGGGCTCCGGATTAATTTTGACCACCTGGGGATCTTTATCGTGCGCCGAAATCTCGTACACACGGGCGTTTTTGCTTTTCGCCTCCATCAGAAAAGCGGCCGCCGCGGCCGGGAATCGAACCCGCGACCTCGTGCTCAGCAGCGTAACGCCTTAGCCACTGAGCCACCGCGGCGGGTGGAGTGAAAGACCGGGCAAAAGCAGATGAGTGGCAATTTACGCGTTTCACTTTGTAGGAGTGGTCTCGGCGAGGGAAAATGACGTGGGGTGGCTCTAAGAAATCATCGTTAAGTGACGCGTGTTGATAAATCTTATGGAGCAGTGATAGGCGGGAAAGCTGGCGGCGATATTCTAGATAAGGTAGTTCGGCGCGAAGTTTTAGTGCTGTGACGCTAGAATGAGGTGAGTAGTCTGAATATATTAAGCGAGCTGCACGGTTTTGTAGAGATTCAATATCAGTTACGATGTATGCCTGATAGGGATCCCGAATCGATAATGCATACTCAATTTTAGGACGTATTAGTGTAGTAAAGGCGTTTGCGAATGTCAGAAGGAGCATGTTTAAGGTTACGCTTTAGAAAACCAAAAGAGTGATTAGCGGGATCCAGGGTGTGTTGTGTGTGATAATGCCATGACAGATCGGGTTGTAGGCTAATTCCCAGATATTTGTAAGGGTATACGGGGTCAATTGCAAGGTTATTGATCACGTTGGAGGTAGGAAAGCGGGAGGCGCGATAAGTGAAGGACATATACTTAGTTTTAGAATGGTTTAGTGTCATTAGCCAAGATGAGCACCATATATTGATAGCGTTAAGATTAGTTTGGAAAGCTTTACGTCATTATCACAAGAAATGGTTCGGTAAATCACACAGTCATCAGCAAAAATTCTTATTCGGGAACAGACACAGGATGGTAAGTGATTAATATAGATTAAAAACAGTAGCAGTCCCGGTCCTAGTACGCTGTCCTGGGGGACTCCAGAAGTAACACGTTTGAAAGATGAGGAACAAGTGTTGTCAGTCGTGAACTGTAGGCGTGACGAAAGAAAATCTTTTACCCATGATAATATGTTAGAGTGAATGTTAAGCAGAGAAAGTTTTGTGAGGAGTCTTTGATGAGAAACACGGTCAAAAGGTTTTGAAAAGTCACCAAAAATGGCGTCAACTTGGGATCCATCGTCGAGAGATGAATTAATGTCAGGAATGAAACGTGCGAGCTGTGTGTCACAAGAATATCCTCCTCGAAATCCGTGTTGGTACTTGTTTATAATGTTATGATCCTCCAGGTAGTTGATAATTCGTGTGGCTATTATATGTTCGAGGAATTTACAAATGTGACTGGTTCACGAAATAGGGTGATAGTTTAGGGGTGAAGAGCGTTCGCCAGATTTGAAGAGAGGAATTACTTTTGCAATTCGCCTGTCATGGGAGATGCCACCTGATGATAAGGATTGGGAAAAAAGAGCGCACAGTATGGGACAAATGGTAGCTGATAAATGTTTGAGTATTTTGTTATTGAAGCCTACGTGATCAGAAGCAGTAGAAATTTTGAGCCGATTGAGCAATGAAAATATTCCCACTTCACTGATTATTATTTCTGGCATGCTGATATTTGGTATGAAGTTAGGTTTAGGGCATGATGTGGTGTCTTCACACGTGAATAATGATATGAATGCGTCGTTGAAAACCTGTGCAGACTGAGACATGGGAATGGCGTCATTATTACTGTCAGTGAGGGCGATGTCAGGATGGCTGGCAGGATTGATAACACGCCAAAATTTCTGAGGGTGTTTTAACATCGATGATAAGTCATGTTTGAGTTTGAGTTTGAGTTTGAGTTTATTTTGTTAAAATAGTACATAAACAGGCAAGAAAATGTCGGGCCACTAGCCGAAGCTAGTGGAGGCCCATATACAAATGCGTTTGCAGCAAAAAACATCAACACAAGGTTTACGCTAGGAAATTTGAAAAGAGTAAATACACATCAGCATATATGCACTTGAATTCATTCTGCAGATTATACATACATTTATATACGCACACATCTATATACATATATATATATGTATATACATACACACATATATATACACACATACATACACAACATATGCACATACAGACAGCGCACTCATCTATTTAATCATATATGCATAAATTCACGCGTGCTTACATGAAATTGTACATGAATACATGCCAGTTACTGTGTGCACGCATGCATATTATCACACAGCTACGACTGGATAAACGTGGATATGTCGGTATATATGTGTACACACAAGCATATTCTCTGCATGTGCATACATAGCGCACACTGGATACATGTATTACATATACACAAAAGCACAGCACTGAATAGCAAGCCGTACACTGCAATGATAGGAAATACTTGGCATGATATTTCGCAGATGCACATATAAGAAACGCAATCAGTTTTTAAAGTTTACTCTGAAAAAATCTTTTCACTGTAAACACAAAATTACTAGATACTTTAATTTCCAATGGAATCGTGTTCCATATTTTCGCTCCGTAGTATTGTATGAGTCTTTCGCCGTGGTTATTTCTAGTGATTGGTAGGTTAAAGTTCCCATGGTTTGCATGGCGAGTATTTCTGGTGGGAATTGTGAACAGATCGACTGGCATTGGGTAGTTGTTGTGTATCACCTTATTTAATATTATTGCAACTTTCATTTCAGCTGTTAGTGCCAAGGGAAGCATTTGTAGGTCGCGGAATAGCGGGGCACTTGGTGCGCACCAGGGTGAGAACGTTATGGTGCGTAAAGCACGCTTCTGTAATCGAACCAGAGGTTCGAGATGTGTTTTGAATGTAAAAGCCCATGATTCGCAACAGTAAGTGAGGTGACAGTGGAACAGGGTAAAATAAATTTGTTTTAATATAGGACCGCTAGAATAGGTTCTAGTTCTTAGCAATATGAAGCATATAGAGGCAAGTTTTGAACAAACGCTTTCAATGTGGGCTTTCCAATTCAATTGTGAATCTAGTGTGACGCCAAGGTATTTAATGCATTCTACTTGTTCCAGTTCGCAGTTGTCTACGAATATTTTAGGGGGTGTATCCGTTGCAGGCCTCGGTTTCGATTGGAAGACAATATATTTTGTTTTGGTTCCGTTTATTGTTAGTTTATTACCCTTGGACCAATGACAAATGCGCCTTAATTCTACATTAGCACTAGCTTCCGCCTTAGCTATTGTTTTCTCTGTAAATATTATTGCAGTATCGTCGGCGTAAGATATAGCCTGAAGGCATGTTAGTATGCTGGGAAAATCATTTGTGTAAAGAGAAAACAAAATAGGCCCCAGCACTGACCCTTGTGGGATTCCAATATTAATAGCCGAGAGGGAGGATTTGTAGTTGTCAAGTGAAACGTATTGCTTTCTGCCAGATAAGTAACTTGAAAATAGGTCACACGCGCAATTGCTGAACCCGAAGATTCGCAATTTGTGTAATAAGATAGCGTGATCCACAGTATCGAATGCCTTCTTTAGATCCAAAAAAACTACTAAGGCCGTGTCACCATTGTGCAAAGAGGTGTGTATTTTTTGGGTTAATTCTATTACAGCGGTGGACGTTGACCTATTTGCCCGAAAGCCATGCTGGCTGCTCATAATTACATCATTCTGAACTAAATAGTTTCGCAATTGAATTGAAATTAGTTTTTCAAAGATAGTGTTTATGACACTGAGCACTGAAATTGGGCGATAATTACCAGGGTCATTGACGTCTCCGGCTTTAAATACGGGAACAACCTTAGCAAGTTTTAAAATGTTGGGGTAAACACTCATATGCAACGCATGGTTAAAAATTCTTAGTAGCACTGGAGCAAGGACGTCGATGCTATCTTTCAATGTCCTGACGGTTATCCCGTCCTGTCCAGTAGCTTTTTGGTTTACCAAGCTGGTAACTACAGATATCAATTCGCCATGGGTAATGTCACGCAGCAAAAACGTGTCCTGTAATTGCGGTAAATTTATTGTAAATGAGGTAGGGGGTATGCTGCGAACTAATTCCTGACCAATGTTGACAAAAAACGTGTTAAATTCTTCTTCTTTGTCAGAGTTAACTATATCCGGGGTTATGTTTTTCTTAACAGGGCGTCCTATGGCGTTGTTAATTATATTCCATGTTTGTTTGGTGTTTCCATTCGCCTGTTGCATCAGTGACATATAGAATTCCTTTTTCCGCTTCCTGGTCATGCCAACCACAAGGTTACGGGAAGCACGAAAACGCTGAAGATAGTAAAGGTTATTTTTTGTGCTGTTGCCACCTATGGTACCAACTATCCTTTTCTTTGATAGCCTCAAGTATCGAGTGGGTCATCCAGAGACAGAGCGGTTCAGTGTATTTGTTAGTATTATACGTAGTACTTTCATCTATTGCGCGTTTTAGAAACTCGATCAGGTTTGAGTGTTCTTTGTGGACGTCAGAATCAAATATAATACTTGTGTTTATATCGGCTCTTTTTCTTTGAAGCGTTGTGTAGTTAATTCGTCCTTTGCCAGTAGCAAGAGTTATGTTAAAGGATGACTGTTTTTTACCCAAGAGCGCAAACACTGGTGAGTGGTCAGTAATGGGTACATCGTAAACACCAGCACAAATTTGTTCCTCATTGCTCAGGATATGGTCGATACATGTGGAGGAAGTGCCAGTAGTTCTGGTAGGTTCTGAAATCAGGTTTTTGTAATTGTATGACTGTAATAAAAGGAGGTAGTCTATATTCCGGTTATGGGCAGTGTCCAGATTAAAGTCACCGCTGATTATAACAGGACCTTTATGAATCTGGCTTATATTGCCTAAAATGGTTTCCATTAAATCTAGGAACTGCACCACATCAGAATTTGGCGGCCGATAAAGCGCGCCAACGACTATGCCATCGTGTAGTCTGATAAAGACAGATTCCAATGCTTGATCGTTTATCAGCACGTCATTCAAAACAGTGTACTGCAAGGATGACTTAATGTAAAGGGCAACGCCCCCTCCTCGTGCGCGGTTGTTTCTGGAACTGCAAACGGCACTGTATCCAGTGATAGGAAAATTTTCACCTACTTTAAGCCAGGTTTCCGATAAGGCAATAACATCGAACGTGAAACTGTGCTTGGCTAAAAATGTCAAAAGCAAGTCTTCCTTTTTTCGAACACTGCGTATGTTGCAATGAAACACAGAAAAACTCGGATTTTTTTGTAGTGTGTCGTTCACTTGATTAATGGAGAACATTGTTGTGCAAAAAGTCGGAAATGCCTAGCGGCCCTCTGTGACGAGTTTAAACAACCTTTTCGAGATCCTCCTCAGATATTATACGTAGGACTCGTGAATTTTCTGTTTTCCTCATGAGGATTTTTCCTTCATTCACCCACGCAAACTTCCAGTTCTTGTCACGTTTAGCCTGGATGGCTTTGCCCAGAAGAACCTTGTTCTCTGGGCACAGGTGATCGTTTACATATATTGGCTCATTAGACTCCAGACCTAGCACGGACGTGCTGAGCCTTTGCTTTTTGGCTTTGAGCATGAATTGGTCACGCCTCTCTCTCGAAATGAACTTGACATCAATGTTCGGTTTGTTCCTGTCTTTTGTAGGGACACGGTGGATAGCGTCAATGTCCTTAACGCTCAGTTCGGTTTTCAAACAACCGGCTAGTGTCAGCATGATTTCTGGCAGCGACTCCTCAGCGCTCGGCGGCACACCTTTGATTTCTAAGTTGTTCCTACGGCTGTACTGCTTCAATTGTATTATCTCTTGCCGCATCTCGCTAACTTGTACTTTCAGCTGCTTCGCATCAGCATGGTCTTCTAGCTGTTTCTGTTTGACTGCCGAAACGTCGCGACACACATTGTGAACGTCAGTCTTAAATTGTTCAAACTTCACGCTCATATCCGTCACGGATTTAACCAAATCCTGCATTTCGGTGTGGGAAGCCTTGTAGTCCGCGGCAACGGACTGGATGTCTGCCCTTATACAAGTGGTGACCTGTCCAAGGCGAGAGGCCAAATCCACTAAGGCTTTTGCCAGTTCTTTTACAGACCCAGGAGGCTTTTCCGCCAATGACTGGCTGATCGCTGTGAGTGGATTTGAATCACTGGCCATGATGAGTCAGATTGTGGACGAATTCAATATGAAGACTTGGCAAGAAAACAGAAATCGCGTCACAAATTTGCGGAGCGATCTAGGAGCCCATAGGCAACTCTGTGTGCAATCCAATTACAATTGTTTGCACGTACCTGGAATTACAAAGAAGATTCAGCGTCGTGGCGATGCCTTCGGCTGCCTAGATCGCTCTCGAATGTGCAGAGGGATGGTCTTGCAGTCCTTATATGTTGGTGGCCGATGCGCAGATCATTCTGGTTTCTCCGAGGAACACGCAGTCAGCTGATCTCCCGGCGGGGTTCACACACTTGCCACGTCCCGACTCGTTGATCGTACAACGCCACTGTAGTGCGCAGCTGCCGCGAGCTCCGATCTGGAATTACAAAGAAAATTCAGCGTCGTGGCGATGCCTTCGGCTGCCTAGATCGCTCTCGAATGTGCAGAGGGATGGTCTTGCAGTCCTTATATGTTGGTGGCCGATGCGCAGATCATTCTGGTTTCTCCGAGGAACACGCAGTCAGCTGATCTCCCGGCGGGATTCACACACTTGCCACGTCCCGACTCGTTGATCGTACAACGCCACTGTAGTGCGCAGCTGCCGCGAGCTCCGATCTGGAATTGCAAAGAAGATTCAGCGTCGTGGCGATGCCTTCGGCTGCCTAGATCGCTCTCGAATGTGACGACGAGTTGATGCAAGCAGTGACTGATATTCTTTATCGGATATTTTTTAACGCCGCCAGCTGTCGGAAAAGTGGTCTTTTTGTAGGCGCGGCAATAAAGATGTTTCTTTTTGTTATTGAGGCGTCGAAGCCACCAAGGCGCGGTGTTTTCAGTTTTTATGGTGATGGTTTCAATTAACCTGTTGATTAAATTAGTGAGTGCGTTTTTGAAAATGACCCAATTAACTTCAGCTGAACGCGATTCGTGTTGTTCCAAGAATGTATCCGTGAATGACAGCAGTTCATTGTTAATGTTAATGCTTTTGTAGTCAGCCTTATTGTAACATCTTATTTGTTTCTTAGTAGTTTTTTGATTGACAGGAGATATATTAAGAATACGAGTAAGGACGTCGTTGTCCGATAGCCCATCGAGATGCATGATGCCAGAAAAAATTTGAGGATTGTTGGTGAAAACTAAGTCGGGAATGTTAGCCCATGTGGAAGAATAGCGTGTGGGTCGACGAATTAGCTGAACCAGCGAAAAATCGAGACAAGGCTGAACAAAGTTATGCCCTTCTGTTTGGCCAAGCGTAACTGATTGAGCGGACCAGGAAATTTTAGGGAAGTTGAAATCGCCGAGAATTAACAATAGAGAATTTGGAAACAGGAGCAGATTAACGTCAGCACACGGGTGAATTCACTTGAAAAATCAGTATTCTCATCGGGTGGCCGGTAAAAAACGCCAACAATTATGTCACGGACACCACATTTTACGGAAACCCATACAGGTTCCAAAAAAACGAACGTACACAGGCGCTGTAAGCACGTCATTTTTTATCGCTAGAAGAACGCCACCTCCCTTTCTGTGTTTTCTATCACAACGGAAAAACCTATGGTCAGCCCAGGTGAGAACCACACTGCTATCGGCAACGCCTCGTTTAACCATGTTTCAGTTAGCGCAATAATTGATGGAGTGTAAAAATCGACGAGGGAAGAGAGCGGAATGCTTTTTGACCGAGCGCTTCTCGCCGAGACGCAGTCAGAGCTACTAAAGAAATCGTAGGACAAATACTTGCTACCATCCCCCGTTACGCCCACCCCAGACTACACGCAAAGGTCATATCCGGATCTGGATTGGGACATTCAGCTATGCGAAGTCGAAGTTTAAATGGTAAAGCTTAGACGCAACACCACTCCGCGACGAGATGAGATTACCAAGAAAGCGCTAGCGAACCTCGAGCCATCCTCCGTGACTGCTCTCACCGCATGCATGAACACCTGCTGGAAGAGCGGAACCCTCCCACCGGAATGGAAGACCGCAGAAGTGCGATTCATTCCCAAACCTGGTAAGAAACCAGATATTGAAAACCTCCGTCCTGTGTCTTTGGCTTCTTGCGTGGGGAAGGTTATGGAACACATTGTCCTCACGAGGATGCAGAAGTACCTAGACAGCACCGGAAAACTGCCATCCGCCATGTTTGGCTTTAGGCCGCATGTTTCAACTTATGATATCCTCTTACAACTGCAAGAAAATATCATGATGCAAGCCAACAGCCAAACGCCAAAAGCCATACTGGCCCTCGACCTAAAGAAGGAATTTGATAATGTCATACACCAGGCTATATTAGTAAACCTCAATGGTCTAGACTGTGGGAACCGGACTTGCAACTATGTCCGAGACTTTCTGTCAGGACGGAAAGCCGTTATCAAGATTGGAGACATTGCTTCGGACCCCATCGATCTCGGTGGGAGGGGTACGACACAAGGAGCGGTTCTGTCACCCCTACCGTTCAATATCACCCTTATTGGCCTCCCCGCTAAACTAGCGGTCATACCAGATCTGCACCATGTCGTGTACGCCGACGATATAACGGTGTGGACTGGCAAGTGCTCGGAGGGGGAAATGCAGGGCCGCTTCTAGCTTTCCGCCTATGTAGTCAATAAATACGCGAAGAGCTGTGGCCTCTTTCTTGAACACAGCAAAAATCAGAGCTCCTCATACTGCACAGGGGAAGGCGGCAAGCTCCAAGCATCGAGATCGTCCTGGAAGGCCATTCCATAAGGCCTTCCCCTCAGTTCAAGATTTTGGGGATGTTCTTCTAGGCGGACAGCAGAAACAAAACTTTTTATCAACCGGCTCAAGCGCACTACCGAACAAGTCACACATATGCTCCAAATAATAACGACAAAGTCTACGGGCATGAAAGAGGCGGACACACTTTGGCTCGTTGAGGCCTTTAAATTGTGATGTCCCGACTGGCTTACACCCTTTCGTATGTCACACTCAATAAGGCTGAGACAGCTAAATTGGACGCATTAATAAACAAGGCATATAAACAGGCTCTGGGGCTCCAAGTAAGCACCTCGAATGAAAAACTTTTAAAACTGGGTATTCACAATAAAGCGGATGAAATCATCGAGGCTCATCTATAAAACCAGCGACAAAGATTGCTGTCAAGTATCACTAGGAGATGACCCATAGAAAGACTAGAAATGACATCCCTGTAGAGATACAGTATCGGGATGTGCCAATCGAACTGCCAGAGAAGATTGCAGTAACGCCCATACCGCGCAACATGCATCAAGTACACCATGCAGGCAGAAGCTCGTGCAATCGGAACTGTCAACGACAACAGGCACCACACGGCCTATACTGATGTGGCAGACTACGCCAGCAGGGGATCGATGACTGCTGTTCTGACAACCGCAACGTCGCATACTACCAGCATCACCCTACCCTGCACCAAGTAGAAGAGGCTGGCATTGCCCTGCCCATCTCTCAGACGACCGCAGATACAGTTATAACAGATTCGCAACAGGCATGCCGAAATTGCCTCCATGGAAGAATATCCAAATGTGCCTTAAACATTCTTCTTCAACGTTCCCTTCACCGACGAGTTAAAATACTCTGCATTCATACGCATTCCATTCTCCAGGGAAACCACACCGCCCAACACCGCCGAGAGCAATCCCACCGGGCACCTCGCTGCATAATTTGCTCCGGCCCTCACCCAACGGGAGACCCAGCTTGCCCACAGCGGTACCGAAGAGCCCCTACCACCCGCCGCCGAATTATCGTGGACCGCGACAACCCAGCGTTTTCGGCGCCACAAGGCAATCCCTCGTCTACGAAGACGGCCAACCTGACCGGTCGACCTCCCCAGACAGACTCGGGAACCCATTTCTAGCCATCCACCTTCCTGCCAGCTACCAAGCCACCCCCACGGACATCGCCAGGGCGCCCTGTTTCTCAAAACTCTGCAACGCCAACTTACGCCCAGGTGAGCGCGTGAGGGCAGGCACCCTCTGTCCTCCTCAATCCCCCCGCAGTACTACACCCCGCTTGTACTCCCTCAACACCAATCCCCTCTGACAGCAAGAGGTACTAGCAATGCCAATGGACAGTCACTCCGAACCCAAAGTAGCGAACTAAAACAGGAACTAATGAACCCACCTACGAACGCACCACCTGCAAAGCGCCAGGCCACCGACCCCACCACCCCCTCTCCCCTTACCATCCCACACTTCTCGCATAGAGGCTTTGGAAGCCCAGTTACAATCCCAAGCCTCTACCATCACCACCCTCCTTAAAGCTTTAGAGAACCTCTCCCCCCAAATGTCCCGCATGCAAGCCAGCATCCAACGTATAGCCCTCTCCCTCCAACCCTCCTAGCCCCAACTTCCGCCTGCCCGTGATGACTCGATCGACCCCTAAACAGTTATTTATCTGGCAGTGGAACTGCCGAGGCTTTAAGTCCAAACGCGCCCTTCTCACAACATACCTTGACCACCACGCCACACAACCCCATATCATAGCTCTTCAAGATCCGGGACCTAACGTCAAATGCACTTGATATGAGGCACTCCAAAAAGAATCAGAAATAGCATTATTGGTCCACCGAAATATTACGGCCGGTATTGTGGAGCTTAACGGCACTTTCCATCCCCACACTCTCATAAAAACTATCGCCAACGTTTCGGCCCGAACCATACTATACATCCTCAACGTTTACAGCACCCCACGATTACAGCACCGCTTTCATAAGCTCTTCAAAACCGCACTCGCAGAGGCAGGTAATGCCCCCCTCCTCATCGTAGATTTCAATGCTCCCCACCCCGCATAGAATTAGCCCGCGCCACACGAATAGACCGTCTCCTTTGGGAAGACATTCACACCCCCCGCCTCGCCCTAGAGAACGAACCACACATACACACGCGCCTTGGCAACAGTGTACAACGTGACAGCACACCGGACCTAACGCTCACACACAACATCAAACGAACAACATGGTAACGCCTTGACGACACCCTCAATAGCGACCACTACATCATACAAATTCTTCTTCCGCTCCCCTCACCACGACCATGCCGTCCCCCTCATGCACCCTTGTTAATTGGCCCAAATTCCGCACCTTACGCAGTGCGACTGTCCAACTAACTTCCCTTTCGCAGACATTTGACATTAGTTCTTTGATTAAGACCCTCAAAGCCGACATCAATGCATGCACCACACAGGCTCACATTACAGAAATTGCACCGAACCCAGACGTGCACATGGTTCACTTCCTGGAAGCTCTAGCTAGTCTAACCCGGCGCTGGAAAACACAGCGTTACAACCGCCGCCTACACCTCAAGATCGCACAACTTAAACAAGATGTAGAGAAATACGCTCACCACCTCCAGAATGCACGCTGGCAAACCATCTGCGATTCATTACACAATGGAACCAGCCTGAAACGCACCTGGAACCTCCTTCGCCACCTCCTCGACCCCATGACGACCAAAGCAGAAACTGCATCATGGCTAGTTCCGCTAGCACACAACCTATCCAACTCCCTCCCGAATCCCCTCGACACCCTGCGCGATATCTTGATTGGCCAACCACAACCCCTTTCTGCCCCTCACCCGCAATACCACGCACCCCCTAACTCCAAACTAGACGCTCCTTTCACAAACGCCGAGATTACGGCCGCCCTGCACCACCTAAATCGTAACACTACCCCAGGCCAGACGGTATTACATATTCAGCTCTCCGAAACCTCGACACCGCGTCCATCGATACTTTGCTCGAACACTTTAACGACTGCTGGGCTCATAGTACGCTCCCAGACACCTACCGCACAGCCACCGTTACCTTCATCCCGAAACCCCATAAACCACTAAATTCTGAACACCTCAGACCTATCACCCTCGCCTCCTGCATTGGCAAATTCCTAGAACAAATGGTCCTCTCCAGATTAACTCAACATCTTGATGACATCGATGCTTACCCTCACAACATGTTCGGCTTCCGACGCCACCTCAGCACCAACGACATTCACCTACAACTCCACGAGCACCTATTATCGAACCCACCCGAACGAGACACTTCAGCTATACTAGCCGTAGACCTCACTAAAGCTTTCGACAATGTTAGCCATTCCGCTATTCTGGACAACCTCAACTCTTTTTAAGTCGGAGAGCGATGCTATGGTTACGTACGAGCTTTCCTCGCGGACCGCACAGCAACTCTACGACTTGGTCCTTTAAAGTCCTCTCAATTTCTATTACCTGACAAAACACCCCGCAGGGCTCAATACTCTATCCCACTCTTTTTAATGTAGCTTTAATACCCCTTGCTCGGGCTCTCCTACAAATACCCACACTACACAGCGCTTTGTACGCCGACGATATAACAGTATGGATGTCACGAGGCAGCGACGCGCATATCCAGCACACACTCCAACTAGCAGACACAACAATCACAGTGACAGCGCCGGCGGCAAAGCTATCCTGCTCCCCCCACAAATCACAGCTCCTTCTACTCCCACCCACCCACCGACCCAAACAATGGACACCCAACATCCAAGTCACTTTGTCGGACCATCCACCTACTCAAGACCCACGCAGACCAAATTTCAGGACCTCTACGGCGCGTCACCGCGCGAGGACATGGCCCTAGGGAGTCAGACCACCTCAAGATTACCCACGCCCTTTTCACCCCACGCATCACGTATACCCTACCATGTCTCGCCATCACCCGCACCGAAATGGCACGAACAGAGGCCATACAACGCGCACTATATCGCCGTACGCTACAGCTACCCCTCAGCGCTGCTTCCGACGCCCTCCTCCACACGGGCACCTTTAACACACGATTTACGTGACAACCACAAAAATTGCCTATGCAACGTCGCTTGAATTCACACACATAGCTGTGCAAAGAGTGAAACCATAGATTCTCCCAGCCGTTACCTGCAAATCGCGGGGCGGCTTATAGAAGCACACCGACAGGCACAACTATCCCGCCTTGCCTTAACCCAAACCGGCAGAGTCGTCCTATTCTCCCTCAAAATTAACCCGCCCATCCACCACTCCCCACCCATCCTCATCCCTCCAGAATATCAAGAGGTTCTCTATCCCCTCCCAATCCCCCGCAACATGCACCCCACCTACCACACAAACCGTCGCCTGGCGCGAGCACGATACCATGCCCAACACTTCCCTCCCTCCTCGGACACGGTATACGTTGATGCTGCAGAACAGCAACCCCGCCATACATACATTATAGCAGCAGTGAACCACACCCCAACACCCTCTACCTCAGCCGCCATCCGCGCTGCTCATCCCCATGAGGCGGGGGAAGCTGCAATTGCCCTGGCCACCACCCTCCACCCCACCCATACCCTCATATTAACGGATTCACAAGCGGCCGTTAGAAATTTCTGCAGGGGCATCATTTCGCCCCTCGCCCAAAAAATTCTCTGCTCCCACCCCCCTACTGACCGCACCATCTCCATTTTGTGGACTCCTGGCCATATGGGCTTTGGCGGCGCAGAGAAGGCCCACGAGGCGGCCCGAGCTTTGATACACCGGACCCCTCAGCAGAGCCCTCTCCTCGCTTCACATCCCCCTCCTCACCTAGAGCCACTGCTCACCTTCCGTGAAATCACCCTCCATCAGAGGCTTTCACGCACCACCCTTCCACCCCCTCACCCCTCGTTATCCCCCGTTGAATCATACCTCTGGAGACAGATTCAAACCCATTCCCTCCCCACTCGATCAATTCTCACCCACATATCGCCATCCCTCTTTCCCACTCCCGCTTGTCCCCACTGCGGGGACTACGACGACACCCCCCACGCCATCTGGCACTGCCCCGCCCTGCTTCCTCTTCCCCTAACCAACCCCCCCGACTACTGGCTGTCTGCATTCGCGCGCTCGGACGCCCAGTCACAGTGCGCCCTGGTCGACAGGCCTCGGGCCTATAAAGCTGCGCTTCCGCGGCTCCACCGTCCGTACTAAGCCTGGCCAGAAATAAAACGTGTTTCTCTCTCTCTCGAGGGATAGAGGCTGCGAGCCCAAAGCTCACCTACCACGAGATCAGTCAGCATTACAGGGTCGAACGCCGGATTTACCCCCCGGCCCACGAATCCTTAACGAAAGCGCAAGAGAGAATACTTAGGCTGCTTCAAACGAATATGTTTCCCCACTTGACGAAATTGCGCATAATGTTTCCAACCCAGTACTCCGCTCTGTGCCAGTTTTGTAACAAACCTGGAACGCGCTATCATATGGTGTGGGGTTGTCAGAAAAACCCCAAGTTAGACACAATTCCTCATCCTTCTTATGAGCAGTTGGAGAGCGTGTTGTCCAGTTCCACTCCGGAAGACTAGCTTAGGCTGTTTGAAAGGGCTGTCGCAGCTGGCACCACGAATGGCGTCCTGAAATGAGGATACCACTCCACATTTTTTTGCTTATAAACCAGGGTGCCGAACCGGAACAGAACGGAACCGAAAACAGGAACTGAACCGGTATTTTTGCCGGAACTGAACTCGAACCCGAGCCGTAATTTTTTGAGAACGCTGAACCCGAACCGGAACTGAACCGAAAAAAGACATAACGGTTACGTTTTCAGGCCGAAACGGTTCCACCCTCCGTTGTTGATATTGCACAGTCAATGCAATTCAGGCCTTTTTTTCTTTCACGTATCATCAACTTCGTACTCGCTCGCACACTATCCCCTCCAGACAATTGAACATTATCACGCTCTATGTAACAAGAGAAATGAATGAGCACCAACGTAGCAATGGTCTGTTGCTGCTGCAAGCGCGAGCGTAGTGCGAACTGACCAAACAAAATATCATTCTCGGCAGCTTGCCGGGGATATAACATGACTTTGCCCTTCTCTAGATGCGACTTTATTGGAGCAATCAGGCTGTGTGAGTGCTCCACTGTGCAACAGCGAAAGCCGACACCTGATGTGTGCAAAAATTTTGCATTTCATAATTTGTTTTAAAGCTCGGACACCTGCAAATTGTTAATACTTGACAAGTGTGACCGCAGGAGATGCTCAGTTGCTAAGTCGTCTGCTGCTGAACGCAAGTGGCCTCGAACACGCTTCCTCACGACCGTTTTTCTGAAGTAGATGGAAATCGAGAATGTCCGTGTATCGAGATTTTGATCCACGTTTGTTATCACCAGCTGGTTAAAATAAGTCTGCCGGCCTGCAACATACGCTGCGCCTCGGAGCAGAGATATAGGGACCGGGCAGCTGGACGGGTGGCGCCACCACTCGGCGCTCCCCTCGTCAGTGGAATGAGCCGGTGCATTGGACTACACAGCCTCCCGTTGTTTTTGTCGTGTTTGCTTCGGTGCTTTGTATGTTTTGGTGGCGTTGTGAGCAGACATGTGAGATTAAACGAAGTCTAAACAGATGTGTTGGGTTCTTAGATGCAGTAATGACTACGTAAACTTGTCGGACGCGTCTAAAGTTGGGTATCGGCTGCAATGGCATAAGCGCTTTTTGCAGCGATCTGCGCTTGGCTCCACCCGTTCTGAGTACGAATAAAACTACTATTATTAGTATTATTTTCTTCTTAAATGCACTCACGGCTACGCAAACTTATTGGATGCTTGTAAGGTTGGGGAAGGGCTACATTGACACGAGCGCTTTTGCAGCGCTCTGCGCCTGGCTCCGTGCGATCTGAGTAGGAATCAAACTATTAGCAATGTTAGAAGTCATTTCTACCACTTTAAATTATCTTCACTGGTTTCAATGACTACGGTTTCCACGCCAGCCTTAGCGCTGGGATACCTCGATACGTGTGCTTTAAATAGAAAGGCACCTCCATACGAGGTGGATTACCGTGTAGCCGTAGAAATGTTGCGGTAGTTTACACTTTCTGTAACCGTGAGCTGCTTTGTACCTTCGGTTTTGGTGAGCGACACTGTGACAGCATGAGAGCCTGAAAGCCGAAGTGGAAAACCCACGTTTCTGGTGGTCATTTTATCAAGAGCCAAAGTTATTCACCAAGTCAACAGCCCAAGCAGCAAACCATCCCTCCTCCTCTTCCCGTTTTACCCCCTGCGTAGAATAAAGGCTGGCACCGATAGTTAAAAATGTGGCAGTGTTAACGTCAGCCGGTGTTTTTTAATGCTTAAGTATTCTTTACAGAGTACCTAAAAAATCGTGTAATGCCTGGTGAAGACACCGAAAACGCGCGATTAGTTGCCTCAAATATGGGTGCATGAGCCCGAGTCCTCCACAACAGACACATTTCCGACACACTAGAAAAAGTTTAGATTTGGAGAGGGGGCATGAAAGTTCAGAATTAAACAGCAAAATGATCTAATGATTATGATGGTTGAACACAAAGCTTTCTTCGTGCGAAATGGAATGGGAAATGGTCAAAGTCAAAGACGCTGCGACCAAAAGACCAAACTGCGTGCTGGTCAAATTCGACGCTTAACTATTCAAAGTATAAATCCAGAAGGCAACCAAGGAAACCCATACGATAGAGCTTTTTCGATAAACCATCATCGTCGTTAGACGGAGGTGTGCATGATTTTTCAAGCGTAGGTGGCAGCTTGTAAACCGACCGCAGCATTAAGTTGTGAAGCTGAGTACAGGTTTCGGGCACCCTCCTGTCTTGCGTCCTTCAGTCACGCAGGAATTGGTTTTTGAAAAACCATTTAACAACTAGCCAGAAACCATTGCAATTCTTGTAAAGCAATGCTTTTCCACGACAAGCAATAACATTCTACTATCAAGCGGTATTTATTCTATCAACGATTCCCGATGACTGTAGTAAGAGCATTTCTGTGAAATTAAACACGTTTCAGCCGTAGGTAATGAATATACGAAAGCGTCATCCGTCACAATTACTGTTTTGAGGTAAATCTTCGAAGACACCCTCCAACTTTGTCTTTCGCTTGTGCATGACGTCGGCGCCGTTTCGTCATCAACTGCCAAAGGCCTGCGCCGCAGCATCCCTAGATCGGTTGTACACACCGGCTTTGTGGGAGCATTTAGCGGGAATATACTCCTCCATTCGCAAAACTGCATGCAGGCACGAAAAAATTGCATGAAGCAACGAACTTTCACTTCCAGCTTGACTTCCAGCTTGGCGCATTGAGCGTCGTCTGCTATTTGTCAAAAACTCAGTATGGGCGTAAATAACACACATGGCATACCTTGTAAACGTCACATCCACACTCAAGATTTACCGATATGAAAAATGCACGTGGGGTTACGTTCGCTTTGCAAGCCGCACCGCGAAAAACGACAGAAAGCCATGCACAACTACGCTGCGCTGACCGCCACCGGCATTGCACTGACGAGCGGTTCGCCACGGGCGGCGCTGTTCGCTGAAGCGACGGTGGTGCCATACAACGGCCGCCCGGTCTATATAGCACGGGCACCAAATGCGCCAGGTTTTTAAACGTATTCACACGGAAAACAAAAAAAGGCGTATCACGTTGTATTAAATAATACGCAAAAAGTAAATAAAACGGAATCAGTAAAAAAATGCACCAGAACGTGGATATTGGTTTATACTGTTCTTTGCCCTGCCTTTCACAACCAAACGTGTCATCAATGCGAAGGAAGTGAGTTCCGTGGTCAGTTTTTGGGGACCGTACAGTGGAAAAGTTCCGTTTTTTACAGATAAAAATAACAACAGATATGTCAGAGAAAGCTGTTAAGGTGCGCACTTAATCCCTTAGCAAGAAACTGCATCCCTCGACCTTGTCTTGGAAGCAGAAACAGTAATAAAGCAGATGACACGTGCAGAAAGGCAGGCCGGTACCTCACACTGCCCAATTCGCCAAGCGATCATCTTCTCTGCTTGTTCTGTAATTGTGTCTCTTTAAGATCTGCTTTTTTAAAAGCGATGGTTTTTACCTCTACCTTCCTAGGGTTCTTTCGCGACCGTTGGTGTCAACAGAAAACTCCCGCGAACAAACAAAAGAAGTTACTGGCACCGCAGGAATTGAACCTGGAACGAGTAGAGAAACGAAACGGGATCTCGCCCACTGTCTTACCCATTGCACTACGATTACACGCGTAGGAAAGGCAGACAAAAGGTGCACTCACTGAGTGCATCGGCGTGTGTACGCCCTGCGTTCTCACTGAATGCCACGTGATAGCGCCACGCGACCTCCGTCTTGCGCCGCTCTGCACTCCGCCTACGGCACTTGTAGAGGCCGTGTGCGCAGATTGCGCATACCCTGGGAGTTAGTAAAAAAATAAAGAAATTGAAAATTAAAGGAGTAAAAATTCAAGGAACTCTAAATTAGTGAAGAAATTAAAGGCGCGAAGGAAAAATAAAGGGAGAAAAAATAACTGATCAGCTTACACTCAGTCGAATACAAGGCACTCTCCTAGATAATGGCTAACAGACTTTCTGCTACTTTAGACATCAATAAACCTAATGAACAAGCAGGGTTTCGAGGCTATTGAAAAATAGACTGTATTCACACGATCAATCAGGTGATAGAGAAATGTGCGGTGTCAACCCCTATATATAGCCTTCCTAGATTATAAGAACACATTTGACTCAGTCGAAACTTCAGCAGTCATGCAGGCATTACGGAGTCAGGTTGTAGATGAGCATTATGTAAAAATGCTCGAAGATATCTAAAATGGGTCCACAGATACCTAGAAGGAAGGGCGTCAGACCAGGGGACAATCTCTCCAATGTTATTCACAGCATGTTTACAAGAGATATTAAAAAAAATGGATTGGGAACAGGTGGGCAAAAGGGTTAATGGAGAAGACCTCCGCCAGCTCAGATTTGCTGATTACGTTGCCTTGCAAAGTAACTCGTGAGACGGAATTGAAAAGTATTAATTACCGCGCTGGACACGCAGAGTAGAATCGTGGGCCTGAAATTTAATAAGCAGAAAACTAAAGTAATGCTCAAAAGCCTCGGGAGACCATAGCGCAGCGGTTTAAGATATGTAGTGGAAGTGGCAAGCGAGTGTAATTACTTATGCCAAATACTGACACCCTATCCCAACCATAATACCAACATAGTAAGGCGGATAACACGGGAGTGGAGTGCATTCGGCGGACATTCACTGAGAATGAATGGCAGGCTACCATTGTCCTTAAAAAGGGAAGCGTATAACAGCTGCATCTCATCGGTACTCACTTATGGAGCAAACTTGAAGGCTGACTAAAAGGGTTCAACTTAAATTGAGGACGACTCAGCGAGCAATCAAATGGAAAATGATAAGTGTAACTTTAAGGCTGAAGAAGAGAGCCGAGTGGGTCAGGGAACAAACGCGTGTTACGCCGATATTAACGGAAATTAACAGGAAGAAATGGGTGTGTGGAGGGCATGTAATTCGAAGGCAATATAACCGTTGGACATTAAGGGTAACAGACTTAAACCCTAAAGAAGGCAAGCGTAGCAGGGGGCGGTAGAAAGATAGATGGGCAGATGGGATCAAGAAGTTTGCGGGGATACATTTGTCGCAGTTAGCACATGGCCCGGACAATTGAATATATATTTCAGAGGCCTATCTCTTGCAGTGGGCGTAGACAACGGTCCTGGTGATGATGATGATGATGATGATGATGATGATGATGATGTTGGTGGCAATGACGATGAGGTTAAAAGGAAGATCACACCAATGCATGGCATCTCATTTCACCTCCGTCTCTGCCTGTCATCTCGTCGCCTCCGTCGGCGGCGGCAGAGACGGAGGAAAAGTGAGATCGTCTAACACCGGATGTCAGCCTTTTATTTTATATAAAAAAAGTTTCCACCCATGTGCTTCACCAGTACAACTCAACCAACCACCATTTGTGGGTCATGCAATGATTTAACCTTAGCAAATAGTATCTCTTTGTACTAATAACGGGTGAGGTTAAGTAATTTTCACTTGTCTTTGGTTTCACTCTTTATAGAGCCACGTGCGTGAACTTTAAGGTCGTCGCATGGGTAATGGTTGTTGGTGTCGTAAACAGCTTTGCTTTCCAACCATATTCACAGTGTGGATTGGCCCGCATTTTTTTCAAATGAGCCCTAGAAAGAGCAACGCGTTGCAGGGAAGGCTAGGCTGACATCGAAGTGCTCCGAAGGACCGAAGTCCTTGTTTGACGTCATGGCTGTAAATATAAAAATACCCGAACAACCAGGTTTAGTTTTCGTATGTCAGCTCCATGCTTCCTAATATTTAGGAAAACTATCAAACAACGTTTTCTTCTGAAGGTTAAAATTTAATTAGCTGACAGCCTCATTCAATCTCATGCCTGTAAATTGCTTATTCCTTGTTACACAAGTTAAATGTTCTGTTTGTGAATGCATAGTGTACAAAAGGTAATTAAACCAAAACAAAACGTTCTGGATCAAAAATTGTTATAGCTGAAGGTGTTAAAAGGAGTACGCCAGAAAAAACCCGGCCTGACTGTTCGATGGAAACCGTCCAGATGTCGGCGCAGAGGCACGCTCCACAGGAAGACAGATATAACCAAGACTCCCTGCGCGCGATCGGCGTCTCTTCGCTGCCAAAATTGCACACGCGTTCAATGCGTGCAGGTGCCCCCAGACACGCAAGCTTGCCCAGCATGTGAAGGAACTCCTCTCCCCAACCTGGCATGGCGTGCTTCGCAATGCACCCCAACGGCATGCATGCGAAGAGCATCGCGTTTCCATGAACGAGCTAAGCTCTAGCAGCCGCGGCGAGGGAGCGTGAAATTCGATCAACCGTGTCTTCCAAAAGGAAACAAGGCTGGCTCTCCGTCTGCGTCACATCTCCCTCCCATTGCTGTTTGCTTGTGGGGAACGAGCTCCGCCTGTACGTTTGTAGTAACCACGGTCGTGGTTCATAACGGTCCCGATACAGCTAAGCTTATATATAGCTGACTGCTAGCCAGAGGTTTTAGGACTCACTCTTGAGGCCCTCACTCAGACTCATTTGTCTTCAAACGCACCAGCGATTTTAAGTTTGAGTGAGCGTGAGACTACTGTAAATCATTAGTTTGAGCCCGATTGAGTGTGAGCCGGAGCGATCCCGAGTGAGTTTGAGCCTGACTGAGTTTGAGATTAATGGAGAGGCCTTTGCCCGTCAGTGGACGCAGATAGGCTGGTGATGATGATGCTGATGATGATTAGTTTGAGTACGCCTGAGTCCGAGTGAATTTAGCCCCGAGTGATCCCGATTGAGGTTGAGTACGCCTAAGCCAAAGTTTAATCCCAAGCGATACCGAGTGAGTCTGAGTACGCCTGAGCCCGAGTCAGTTTGAGCCTAAGTGAACCGGGGTGAGTTTGAGCCCGAGTGAGTCTGAGTCCAAGTGAGATTGTATGAGACGGCTTGAGACTGTGACGGCAAGTCCGTGTAAGACTGGGAGCGCTGAGCCGGCTTCGTGTGGGTATGGGCCTCAGTGAATTTGCCTGGGCGTGAATAAGGGAACAGTTGTGGACCCAGGATTTCATTTTAAAGCCAAAGTAAATCCGTCAGTTCAAATGAGCCAATCAAATTATTTCATAGTGCATGGCTAGCTTCTGATCTTGTATTTTCTTAGTGAATGAGGCCATATTCACCACAAATGATTTTGTGAGCCGGAATGTCGTCGTGACCGTGAGCAAAGCCGTTGTGCTGTTGTGATTGTTGTGACTGTGGAATATCACAGCAGCAGTAGTTCGAATGACGTTGTGACTGTCAGCGAAAAAATGCCTTCCTTGACACCATGTGCAAGTGCGGCAGTGTAATGAAATTAGGTAACGCTGCCGCCGATCATGACAGTGGTTCTTATACGGCTCTTAATTTGTATATTGCATTAGGGGGTACGATTTTTTCTCAATTTAAAGTTTTAGCACTATACTGTTGTGCTAGTGCCGCCGCCGCCAAGATTAGGCATGCGCGTTACTTCGTCGTTATCTACCTGCGCTGCGTGACTTTCGTGATTGTAGGGTAGGTGTTTGCGCCAGCTAGGAGAGGAAAATAACATTGAGGTAGCTATACAAGTTCATGGTTTATTTTCATGAATCGCTTCCGGGTTGGTACCCGGGTTACGTGTGGTCGCGGCCGCATTCGCGATGCGCCTTATTTTATCGGGCGGTGCCTCATCTTCCAATGTTTCTTGTAGAATTTTTATGACGGTCTGAATTTGCTCTCTACCATTCTTAAGCGGCTGGACGTGTGTTAATAGACTGGTAAGATCATGAAAGAATGCCTATCTTGCCCTTTCATCCTGATGGAGTCTCTGGGAAGGCGGGAAACAACGGCACTTGCTTTTTGGTTGTTCGCTTCTTTCGCTTAACGGTTAATGATATGGTAGGCGCCAAAAAGGGAAAGGCGAGCGCCGGGGGGAAAATGGGGCAGCGGGGTAAAGAGTTCGGCGGCCTTTTTTGTGTGTAGTGCGGTGTGTGACCCTCCAGTTTGGTGCTCTGTGACCCGCAACTATAAGACTCGCTTGGACCTTGACCTCTGTTGGATTTCGCATTCGTTTAGGCCCCAAGTTTCTTCAATAAATGAATGAATACATAAATAAATAAACCAACCAAGCAAGGAAGAAGAATGAACGAACGAATTAACGAACGTAAAGACAGGAACCCGCAGTACGCAGGTTACCATGGGGGCCTTTACCGGAGATAATCAGGCCCCGAGCAAAGCGTCCACACCACCGCGAGGACCTGCGGGATCGGACATACACAGCTTCGCTAGAAAATTATTTCCTATTCTACCGAAATTTCGGCGAAGCACAGGGGGAGCAACGGCCACGAAAGCATAGGTCATGGTGTCTTGACGAGGCGTCCCAGTACGCTTCGTGTAGCCTGAATAGGGGCCGAACCTGGAGATTGCTGACCGACAGAAGAGCCAGGTTGTTGTCCTAGCGGGGTAAAATTAAAGTTATGGACTGCCAATCGATAATCTCACCTATTGTTGGCCACGAGGTTGTGCACGTGCACAAAAATTGCGCACTTTTCAATGTTCGCAGACCTGTAATCATACCTCGGCAAAACTTGGTCATCTGCGCTGTTTTGTAAGTTCAGAATGAACCAACTGGCCCCAGTCGAAACGCTAATTCAAAAAAACATATTTTCCTTTCGCACTCTCTCACACTCACGCTCACCCGTCGCCTTATCTACTCGTACTCACTCGCATTCACGCTCACTACGCGTCCTCCACCACTCGCACCCACTCGCGCTCACGCTCACCAATCGCTGTGACCACTCGCACTCACTAGCACTCACTCTTACTACGCGTCCTCCACCACTCGCACCCACTCGCGCTCACGCTCACCAATCGCCATGACCACTCGCACTCACTCGCACTGACGCTCACTACGCGTCCTCCACCACTCGCACCCACTCGCGCTCACGATCACCAATCGCCCTGACTACTCGCACTCACTTGCACTCACTCTCCCGCACCTCGTCGCCACTCGCACGCGAGTGTTTGCAGCAGACCCTCCATGAGTGATGAAACCGAACAGTGTTAGTGCATTACGGCGTCAGAATTCTATCCAAATCATATTCCTAAATCAACACGCCACCAGAAAATTATTTCGAGGGTGCGCCATAATAGGAGCTCAGTGAGGATATATTTCCGTAGTTAAAAGCGATCCCGCCATTAACAACCATCACAGCGAGCACAAGCGCCATAGTGGCGCTGAGCTCGGTAAGTCCCGCAAATGGCGCGAGTAGCGCGAGTGCACTCGCGAGTGATGAGCGGGGCTCTCCACGAGTAGCGCTCGTAATCGCGAGGGGAGGGGGGGGGGGAGTGGGGCTCATCGCGCGTATGGCTCGCACTCGCTAGTTGGAAACGACGGCCAGGCTCTCACACCACTCACTCATAAGTGGTGAGTGGGGGGTGCGAGTGCACTGTTGAGGGAGCCTGCCGACCTTGACCCGTAATTGAGGCATCAGACGACAGGTGCTTAAGGCGCGCTAATGACCCCACAAAAACGTAAGCTTAATCAAAGCTTTACTTAAAACTGAAGGTTGTATTGTTCTCGTGAGTTGGATATCAAATTATTGATTGCGATGAAGGGAATCGACAAATTAGTCACAGTGCTGATCAGTACTAATTAGGAGTAGTTAAACTTAGAAAGCTTAGCGCGGACGGTGAACTCACCAAAGAAGCGCAAATGAGGTGCCGAATGAAATTTCCGGGTGACGCCCGTTGAGCCCGAATAAGGACCACATCATGAGACAGTCATGGTACTAGATTGAGTAAAAATTTAAATTGGTAACGCTAGGGCATGCGGGGTATCACATTAAATGTATCGATGAGAGGAATCACATCCGATAAATAAAAAATGCTACTTGGTTACACTCATCATCAGATAGTCAAAGTGAGTCACAAACCTCGTTAAAATTCATGGTATCAAATTAAAGTGTCGATGAGGAGAATCACGTTCGACAAATAAGAATGATTCCCGATTATAGTGAACTCCTAATAGCACGAACACGAAGGGGCCCTGGTAATTTGTTAGCTTTAGCAGAAGTTGGTCTCATGTTTCAAGATGGGGAATGAGGTACAGCTACAATGACGGAAAAAGACAAAACAGTCATTTATTTGAGTGCGCAACTTGATAGAACAGTGTCTTCAAGTGCTCTCGCCTGGTTTTATTCAATCAAAGCGGCGACGGTGAGCGTGCAGCCGCTACCTCATGCGGCAACAGAGACCGAGAGCTAACTCCCCGCTTTTTCGGCGGTGACGCGGTGGGACTCGCGACGCGAACCCACGCGAACTCACATGCTCCCGCTGAGAAACAGCATTCGTCAGGAGAGTTATTACATTCGCGTACATGAAGTCTCCCTCAGCGCTTTGTTTGATTTTCTTTTATACTTCTAGCTTTGCGCCTGTATTTTCCGAAGCAGTGCCGCCACAAAACTTTCCCCCGCTCTTTTTTTTTCTTTCCTTTGCTGGTGGCTCCACGGGTAGAAGGATGGCAGAACGACGTACTCTATCCGCGTGTTTTTTTCTCGCTCCCTCCCTGGCTTCATGACGCGGATTCGCTTCACGCAGTGGTTTTCTGTTATTTTTCTTTACCTCTCGTCGCGTAAATGCCCCGCCGCACCCTGCCAAGGCTGAGATGTTCGTAACCAGAATCGCCAGCAGCGGTGCTTACCTCGAATGCTATTGGTTTAAAAGAAGAGTACGTGCAAGACTAGTCGTCTTAAGCGGCGTCTTTATTGGGATGGGGCTATGGAAAACCAAACAAACGTTCGCACGTTGTTCGACATAAGCGAAAATTTGCCTTAGAGGAGTTTGTAAAGGAGTTCACTGTATTATCATGGCAGTCATGGTGAGTCATAGGTTCGGGTAAATTTCACGTTGTTGCAGCTGGGACGTGTGTGGTATCAAATTAAACGTTCTGGTGGGGGTAATAAATGGGATAAATAAAAAGAAGTGTTGCCCGGTTAGAGTCATCGAAGGCCTCGATTAGTGGACTCGCATGAGACAAAAATGCGTCATGGTAATAATTATGAAATAGTCGTGGTTAGTGAAACATTTGGGGAAATTCAAAGCGATGAAGCAATGCCATGTCTGGTATCTGGTATCAACGCCATCAAAGAAAGGTCCCGAGGAGTGAATCACGTGGGTTAAATAAACATGTTTTAGGGTTAGAGTCATGAGGTAGTCAAGGAGAGTCCCACACTGGGCGAAGATGCTAAATGGTGCCGCTAGCGTGTTTGGAGTATCAAATTAAAGGTCTCGATGACGGAAATCACGTGGGATGACACAAAAACCCTTCCTGATTCTTATCATGAGATAGCAATGGTGAGTCATAGATTGGGTTAAAATTCCACGGGATGCCTCTAGAGTGTGTGGAGAATCAAACTAAAGGTCTCGATGAGGGGAATCACGTGGGAAAAATAAAAACTGCTTCATGGTTATAATGATGACAAGAATATCGCGAATCACAGATTCGGTTAAAATTCAATCTGGTGCCGCTAGGGTGGGAGAAGTATAAACTTTGGATATTTTTATCACTGTAATCATGCGGGACAAACAAAACGCCTTCTAGTTATTTCTAGTTATAATCGTGAGATATGCATGGCCAGTCAGAGATTTGGTGAGAATTCAAAATGAGGCCTCTAAAGCGTGTAGGGTATGATATTAAAGGACTCGATGAGGGAAATCCCGTGCAATACATTTTAAAAAGGCGTCTTGCTTATTTTTTTTCATGCTTTATTGCGTGTCCAATACACCATGGAGGCGCTTAAATTGGTACACAAGTCAGATAAAAAACATTTTAAAAAGGCGTCTTGCTTATTTTTTTCATGTTTTATTGCGTGTCCAATACACCATGGAGGCGCTTACATTGGTACACAAGTGAGATAGTAAAATGTGATAAAGAGAAAATTAAAAACATCACATATTTAATATAGCTACAAGCACTTGACGATATCGCGAGCACAGATTTATCAGTGAAATAACATTGCATGGAAGGCAGAACTGCAAGTCATGGCATTAGAAACAGATTTGTTAAGGTACGATTAAAACACTTTCAGGCATGAAGAAATCAATATCTGTTGACATACAATTGCAGAGAATTTGCAGGCGTTCATCAGGTGAATAGCTATATAGCATACTGGGGGAAAATAATGTACAATGGTGCGTGAATCGCTGAGGGACATGTAAATTGACGCTGTTCAGTAAATCTGGAGCGTCAAAATGACCATTTAGTATCTTATAGAAAAGCATGGCGTCACGATAACATCGGCGACTTTCTAGGTCGGTGATGCCTATTATATTTAAAAGAGAATGGTAGTCATAATAAACCTTGTGTTCGAAATATCTGTCATATATGATTCGAACAAGGCCCTTCTGGAATGATTCTGTTAGGTGGGAGTACGTTTTAGGGAGCTGGTTCCAAACAACGGAACCAAATTCCACATGCGATCTCATCAAAAAACAAAACAAGTGGATGAAGGTATCCGGGCATTTGAAATTGCGTGTGAGGCGCAAAATTACACACAGTAGTTTAAAACTGGTGTTACGAAGGGACGCAACATGCGGTTTGAAATTAATATGACTATCAATAAGTACTCCTAAATCTTTGATAACGTTTACGCGAAAAATAGCTTCGTTGCCCACCTTGTAAGAACACAAAACTTGCGCCTTCTGCCTCGATAGAGTAATGATTTTGGTTTTAGACGTGTTTAGAGATAAACAATTTTTTATACACTTCTGCTAAATGGCACAAATATCCTTCTGCAGGTTTACACAGTCCTCTCCTGACTGAATTTTTGAAAACAGCTTCATATCATCTGCGAACAGAAGTACTTTTCCATTATTTACACAATTGACAACATCATTTATAAAAACAAGAAACAACAGTGGGCCCAATACCGACCCTTGTGGCACTCCGGAGGTCGGAACAAAGGGTATGGACCAAATATCACGTGCACGGACATAATTTTAGCGCGTTGATAAAAAAGTCAGCATCCATTTACAGAGCGCGGGACAGAAGCCATAGCCTTCTAGCTTTCGTATGAGTAATTATTCATGGACTCTGTCGAATGCCTTTGATAGATCAAAGTAAATGCAGTCCACCTGACCTCTGTTTGCGACCACAGGGGACGCGTGGGCAGGAAGAAACAGAGGTTAGTTTCTACAGATCGCCCTCTCACAAAACCGTGCTGTTGAGTTGTTAACAGCTTGGACAGATGAGCAGAGATGCGCCTGCACACAATTCTTTCAAAAACCCTCGGAAAGCCACAAAGCAAAGAAATCGGAAGGTAGTTGCACGGGTTACAAGCATCACCTGTTTTAAAAAATGGGGCGACTATGCCTTTTTTTCCAAAGTTCTGGCAGGACACCAGTGTTGAGCGAAAGATTAAAAACATAGGCCAGTGCAGGGGCGATAAGCGAGCAATATCCTTTGACAATGAACAGCGGGATTTCATCAGCTCCCGCAGACCGTTTAAGTCTGAGCTTGTTTATCGCCGCTATGACGTCAGAGACGGTAATAGTGAAAAGGGAGCCGGTATCAGTACTGGCGTTTTGATCTCCATCTCCTGCAAGCAAACAGGGGAACCTCGTGCGCTAAGTGGCAAATAATATTCGCTAAAAAAGGCCGAAATTGTGTCCGCGACTTCCTTCGGTGAGGACAGATGACGGGTTCCAGAATCAGTGCGCACGCGCAAAGAGATGTCGTGGGAAGATTGGAGCGTGTGGTCGGGCACATATTTCCCAAAAGACTTTGGATCGGAGCGAAAGCTATGCTCCGCTTGTCTTTCGTTCATAGCTTTATCACGCTGCGTTAGCTTTTTTACCAGAGAACGAAACGCCCTGAACTTTGCGCACCAAACAGTCAACCCAGTTTTCTTGAAACTTGAAACAACGGTGAAACATTTCCTTCTTGCAAATGCTGTTTTTAATTCTTGCAACTGCTGTTTTAATTTCATGTGCGAAAATTACCGGAAATAAATTGCGTTTTCGGGATGTGCTGATCAATTGCCTCCTTAATAAGCGTGGAGAGTTCGGTCGCTGCTTTGTCTGCATTGCTTGTAGCATAAACTTCAGACCAAGTGTACGACTCAACGTGTTTGTAGAGATTAAAATAACTGCCTTTTGTGTAACAATAGACACGCTTGGAGGTTAGTACACGTTGATAAAAAGTTGCGTTAAAGGTGACCACGAAAGGCGGGTCGAAGGAATCAATGTTGACAAGAGATTCCGTTACAGCTTCCAAACTGCCGATACAAAAATTTGATAGCATGATGTCAATGGTGTTACCAGCCACATTTTTAAATTATTGTATTGAATCAAGCCACTAAAATTGGTAAAAGTCAAGAACCAAGAGGCCTTGCTGGCCGTCCCACAATCACAGTCAACTGTAGTACCAAGCGACCAGTCAACCTTGGGAAGATTGAAATCACCATAGAGTTGCACATAATGTTTACTGAAGTCAACTTTATCAGATAGTGTGCTAACATGTGTAATAAAAGGTGAGCTGCCGAATTTGAGGGAAAAATAACGGTTACCTATAAGGTAACTGCACCGGTTAGCCTGGATCTCGACCCAAAAACACTCATCGTAGGTTTCAAGATCATGCCTACGTGTAGCCATTACCGTGCCTGAGACGGCTATAAGGACACGTCCTCCAAACTTGTATCTAGTAGCTTCGTAGTTACGATCACTATGGAACACAATATAGCGAACTGTAAAATATAGGGAGTCGGATGGGTCTTGGCATAGCCATGTCTCTGTTATGAAAATTATGTCAAAGCAGGAAGCTACAACATTGGCAAAAATTCACTGGCCTTAGTACGTAGGCCTCTGACATTTTGATAACAGACCGATGTGGCTGATCTAGAGTCCATGACTGGCATTTTGGTCTTCTACAACACGGGACTCACCATGTTTACCGAAGAATTGGTGGAATATAGAGCCCTCGGGCCAAACATTGGGGAATTTCATAGCGGCAAATACCTCGTCATCACCAGAAAGGTGAAACGAGGCGTAAGAGTCATACTTTATTTTCAGCAAACGTTGTTACAATCCCTGCTGAAGGGGCAGGAGCTAAAGGCATTGAGTGCCTGACGAGGGCTCCTGACCCTCTGGAGTCCACAACAGAGGAGTTCACAGTAGAGGACATGTTCAAATCAAATATGCGTGCTTAGCAATAAGATCCAGCAATACAGAGAAAAAAAATAAGTAAATCGTGAAAAATACAAAAAATCGTACATTTACTATAATGAGAATCACAAGTTCTACAATATACATTGAACTTTTTTCTTCAATACCTGTTGCCAGCAGATACAATACAACACGAAATGTTTCCTTACTGAGTGTTCCTCATGTCTATGAAAAAATCACGTCTTCACACAGTACAGTTTAAATTCTTTAGAGTGAGACACGCCTAGTGATTGTCATATCTCACTTTCTTCTCTATAAACATCACCTTGGTTTCAGTCTTAAATACGGTTGCACTGGTGCTAAAATTTAAATTATCCGCTAGGATGTTCAAGACATGTGGTACTTGATAAGTGGCCGATTGTTTGCCGTAATTAGTCCTAGTTTTAGGTGTACGTCTTATTGGACGCCGTACACAGTAATGACGGTTTTCTGCGTCACCATCTACATATAACTTGTTTTTGTGTACCATCTGCAGGAGTCTAAAGTAATACAGCTGGTCAGCTCTAAGTATTGAGTGTTTTGAAAACAAAGGTGAAGTTGGCAGGTCTTGGAATTTCCCTTGAAAATTTTCGAAACACCGTAATATCTTTTTTTGCAGGACAACAAGCTTATTGTAATTATTTCGTGAAGTTGTTCCCCACACCAAGATTCCGTACGTTAGTTTTGAATAGAATATAGAATAATACATGTTTCTTTTTAGCCATAGCGGTACTAAGTCTGATATTTTATAAAGGCATCCAACTGTTCGTGCCAGAGCAGCAACTAAATTATTTACGTGTACTGACCAGTTTAACTGTTCTTGGAACCAAACACCAAGGAACTTTTGCTCATGTACCCGTGCAATAAGATGACCTTCGTATTTGAGATTGATATCTTCGTTTAAGGGCTTATTGATTGGGCGGAAAATTATATAGGTTGTCTTTGTGGCATTTAATCGCAGCTTGTTTTGTTGTAACCAGTTTGAAAGATGCACCAGATATTCGTTTACAATAGATTCCAGGAATGTTAAACTGTTTGATGAGAAAAAAATATTCGTGTCATCTGCATACATAATAATATCAGAAGAACCTGGTATTTTAAAAATATCATTTATGTACACAAGAAATAATAACGGGCCAAGTAAGGATCCTTGTGGGACACCTTGTTTCAATTTCATTTCGGCAGATAATATGTCATTGATGCCGACTATTTGATATCGATCATGCAAGTAGTTTTCCAGAATTTGTAATGCGATCCCACGAATTCCACAGCTAGATAATTTTTTTAACAGCAAATCAAAATGTATTGAATCAAATGCCTTTTGAATATCTAAGAAAAGACCGAGTGTGTATTTCCTGTTTTCCATATTTACGATTATCTTTTCCTTGATATATGCCAGAGCTTGCTCAGTTGACCTATGCTTTTGGAAGCCGTATTGGTTGGTTGCTATTATTTGGTGCTTGTCAACAAAAGAAGTGAGTCGCTCATGGATTACGCCTTCGAATATTTTAGATAGAGTTGTAAGCACCGATATAGGACGATAGTTCGACAGATTGTTACGGTCACCACCTTTGAATATAGCAGTGACTTTGGCCAGTTTTAAATGTCTGGGAAAAATGCCTGTGGTCAAGGTGAGGTTAATAATGAAGGATAAAACTTCGCATATTAATGGTGATATCAGTTTTAACTCTGCGGGCCCTATTTCATCTATGCCAGATGCTACATTGGTTTTAAGCTTGCAGATTAAATTTGCAACCTCAACTGCGTCTGTTGGTCGCACAAAGATGGACTCAGGCACACGGGGGCCCTCTGTTAACGCGTTGTCTGCGCTAATGCTAGTTCTTTCGTACGTGCCCGCATTTATAAAGTGGGCGTTGAAAGCATCGGCTAATCTCTTTCCTGCAAGAGCTTCATCGTTTACTGTTAATTCTTGGATACATTCACTACTTGTACTTTTGCCAGTCAGAGCATTCACTACCTTCCAGATTTTGCGTTGGTTATCGTAGATCCTTTCAAATGTCTTTTGGTAATAATCTTTCTTGGCCTTTTTCAGGTCCGACGTGAGCGTATTTCTGTATTTTTTGTACTTCAGAAATGCTGCAGGTTCTCGTGAACGTACAAAGTCATGAAATAACTTGTTTTTAGATTTAATTCTCTCGTGAAGACTAGTGGTTATCCATGGCTTTCGGCAATTTTTAATGGTCCGGTGGGAGAGCCTCTGTAAAGGGAAAGCTGCAGTGTAGTCGTAAGCAGCTTCACGCACTGGACTGTTTTTTCACCCAGGACAGGTTTTAACAAGTCTTTAACGCCTTCAATCGATATTCTTGGATCAAGCCTAGAGACGAAGAGAGCTTTGGAAATGGGTTTTCGTAGTACAGCCTTTACCTAGGACAACTTGGAAGTTCCAGATGACGCCGTTGCTCGACGTCGGTACTTCACCACCTTGAAGCCGCCTTCCGTAATGTCCGTCGTCGAAATGCCACCACCACAACCACTGGCAAGACCACTGCTTGCACAACCATTAGCACCGTCGACGAGGACATCCGGGCGGTCACCATCGACGCTGGCGTTCTATGATGATGGTGCCTCACGGTGCTTGTTGACGTTATGTTGGCTTATTCGATTCGAAGCACCAGCGCTGTCTGCGTTGGAGGGGTGTGGGCACGATGCAGTCATAATACCAGCCGCAGCTACCTTCGATAAGGGGCGTGAAGCCGGTGGAAGCAAAGGTGGAAGGTTACCGCGAAGTTGCAGCAGCTCCGAGCGCAGGCGGCTGTTTTCTTCGTTCAAGCATTTAACTTCAGCTTCCAGCAAATCCAGCCTGTTTAGGATGGTCGACAGTTCACTGATGTGGTCGAGGGTACATAGCTTTCCAATTTCAGCCGAGTTGCTTGTCGGGTGCATTTCCGATCAATCAAATTCGGTCCCATTGTCCGCTGAACGCGCTACGGACGAACGCCTTGCGCACGATGAACACTCGTACGAGCATTGGCCGGACACCATAAAGAAATTATAATCTTCCGGGCAAACGTTTATACATTTGCAGTGCAAGCGCACGTTCGCAACTCAAACACTGCAAGAATTGCTGCTTGGCGTAAATGCGAGCGGCGCAAGAGAGCCACACCCATCATTCGATGAAGCGTTCCTTGAAGCCGTGTTATCTTCCGCTGTAGCCATCGGTTCTTTAGCCGTGATGGCAAACGAACACGAGAGCATGCGTCCGCTCTCACTCAGTGCGCAGCGCTGAGCTTATAGTGATGTAAAAGTAATGGAAAGTCATAGATTGGTTAAAATCCAAAATGAGGCCTCTAGAGCGTTTGGGGGGTGAATATAAATGTCTCGGTGAAGGTGGGTGGGTCGAATGCAACTATGCAAACGCATGGCGAAAAAAAGGGCGTTTTTGCTGACCAGTTAAGCAAATTATGCACCCCCCCTTTCCACCCGTTCGACCTAGTCAAAAAACATTTGACTCGGTCGCAGCCTCAGCAGTCATTCAGACATTACAGAACCTGGGTGTAGACGACCATTATGTAAGAATACTAGAGGATATTTACAATGGGCCCACAGCTACAATCATCCTCCATAGGAGAGCAGTAAATACCTATTAAAAAGGGGGTCGGTAAAGGAGACACAACCTCTCCAATGTTACTAACGGCATGTTTACAAGAAGTATTCCGAACATTGAATTGCAAACAGGTGGGAGTAAGGGTTAATGAAGAATACTTCAGTAACCTCAGATTTGCTTACGACGCTGCTTTGCTAAGTAACTCGTGGGACGATTTGCAAAGCATGCTTACCGCACTGCACAGAGTAGAACCGTGGGCCTGAAAATAATATGCAGAAAACTAAAGTGATGATCTCAGGACAGAAGAGCAGTTTGAGATAGGTTGCGAGGCAGTGGAAGTGGTAAGCTAATATATCTACTTTGGCCACGTTGTGACTCCGGATCCCTACCATGAGGCAGAGATTAGAAGGATAAGAATGGGTTGGATACGAATGGCAGCCCACCATTGTACCTGAACAAGAAAGTGTATGATAGCTGCATCTGACCGGTATTCACGTACGGGACACAAACTTGGAGGCTCACTAAAGGGGTTCAACTTAAATTGAGGACGACTCAGCGAGCAATGGAACGGAAGATGACTGCTGTAACATTAAGGGACAAGAAGAGAGCGGAGTGGCTCAGGACACAAACGCGATTTAAGGATATATTAGTAAAAAGTAAAAAGAAGAAATGGACGTGGGCAGGGCATGTAATGCGAAGGCGAGATAACCGTTGGTCATTAAAGGTAACAGTGGATATCTAGAAAAGGCAAGCGTGGCAGGGAATTCAGAAAGTTAGATGGGCAGATGAGATCAGGAAGTTTGCGGGGATAAATTGGACGCAGTTAGCACAGGACCGGGGAATCGGAGATTAATGGGAGAGGCCTTTGCCCTTGAGTGGGCGTTGATAGGCTGGTGATAATAATGATGATGATGAAGCAGAAATTCCCATCCGGTGCCACAGAGATATACCTGTGCTCGTGGGTTGTTGGCACGCAATCTTCAAACCGTGCTCGGTTCGACACCTTGCGGATCTCAACGTTCATCAACAACCGTGCGTTGCCATGAAACGTGACGGTATTGGCGGCACCGCGGACCCCGAACCCCCATGCCCCTACTGTTACCACCCTGGTAATGAGTTTTAGGGTGAAGAGTAGAAGCCTTTAACGGGGTCCGTCGGACACCGTCGAACATTATTGGGGGACGTACTCGTCGAAGTGAGAAGGAAAAATCAAAGTGAGATCCCAGTGAAACAGAGCACTCTGGCCGACTTTTCTGTCACTGTGGCACCACACCGGACGCTGAACTCCTCGCCAGCAGTAACATAGGAAAGAGATCTAGAGTCGGAGAGAAAGGCGGATCTTCTTGAGGTGCTTCAATCTTAAGGAGTAACTGCAGTGAAACGAATCGCCACCCGGAGAGCGAATCCTCCTTTGCTCCTGCTTTCCTCCCTTGTTGTGGTTTGGAGCAACATGGTTGACGATGACGTGCTCTTTGTTACCTGCGCTGCTCTCTGCGTTACCGTTTCTCGGTTTTCAGTGCCGATAGGAGTACGTGGTCGTACAGTGCCCGATTGGGGCTCGCCCCCAGATGTCGCACAGCTGTGAAGTGTGTCTCCGTGAGAGACAGTCGCACTGGAAACATGTTGCGGTTCTAAAATCGCGGGTTGTGCGATGCTACTTCACATATTAAAAACAATTCTTTATGGAGAGCCGTAACCTTTTTCCTCCATCGGTATTGTGGACTGACAGTCTGGTCTCGCATTGGTGGAATGCCGCAGACGGGGCACGTGCTATGCCCAACATTGGTTGGTTGGCACTCTGAGATAAAGATCCTGCTGCCAGTGATATCGCGGAAGGAAGCTGAGGCAGTGTCGCATTGCCATTTGCTGGCAACTTCCTTGAGGAACTTTCTCGCAAGACACTAAACACCCCACTTTGCTTTCAACTACCACTTGCACAAAAATGAAGATTGCCTTCAATCGATCCTCTCGCGATACTCCTTTAGCGTAGGCTCCGGCTGTGTCGGCCATCCCGCGCTTGCGGTAGGCAACTGTGAGATCTTCCGGAAATGAGCGTATTAGCCCCCGGTGCAAAACAACCCCGTAGTCGGCAGGAGGCGTGCCAAGGCTCTCTGAACAGCCGGTCCTGATTTGTATCTGCTCGAAGAGGTCTCGCAGCCGTATCACTGTATCCGCAGCCGTATCACTTCAAAAACAACGTATCCAATTTAGACCAATATCAGTTCTCCCAATTTTTTCAGAAGGATTAGAGAGAGTAATGAAGGAAATAATGACCTTGTTCTGTGAAAAGCACAGCATAATAACACCTACATAGCATGGTTTTCGCAAAGATTCATCAAGCGAATCGGCACTGCTAACCAAAAAGAAAATAATTTTGCGTTCTACAGAGGAGAAATTCTTAACATTGGGCACTTTTATTGATTTTTAGAATGCGTTCGGCCACACAAACCATTTACACAGTTAAATAAGCTGGAACACTACGGATTTAAAGGCGTATACTTAAACATAATAAAAAGTTACCTTTCATTTCAGCGTCAGAAGGTCGTTATCGGTAATGCAGTTTCCGAAATCAAACAAATCATGTCGGGTGTACCACAAAGCAGCATTCTTGGGCTGTTATTTATTATCTATATAAATGACGCACCAAATGTGGACAGCTCTAGAAAGTTTGTTATATACGCCGATGATACTACTTTGTTTTTTATTTCTCGTAAGGCTACAGAACTACTAACTAAATCCAACAATGTTCTAGGGACCCTTAACGAGTGCAGCATGCGTAATTCCTTGACTATCAACAGCACAAAGACAAAAGCAGTTATGTTTAGGGCGAAAAATCAGAACAACAGTATGGATGGGGACCTTCTTATTCATACATCGAAAATAGACATTTTTGATTTTGTAAAAACCCTGGAAATTATATTTGAAGAGCAGCTTAATTGGACAAAACATACTGACTTAGTTACCAGCAGGGTTCCACGGGTTGCCGGTATTGTTTTCAGGTTGCGATTTGTCTTGCTGACCACCATTTATTTATTTATTTATTTATTTATTTATTTAATTATTTATTTATTTATTTATTTATTTATTTATTTCAACACCTTCAATGCCCGGAGGGCGTTACAGAAGGAAGTGGTTAAGTTGGCAAGTATACAAAAACAATTGTACAGGGGAGAATAATTAGGTTACACTGGAAATCCGGTTTACATATACAAAATAATATTGTTTCCAGAGATTACACAAACCTAATACCAACATACAGGCTCAAACAATTAATTAAATACAAAGCGAGCATATGAACTAATGCATTGGAATTAAAAACCACCAACCAAATAAAATCAGCGTAATGACCAAAATACAAGCAGAAGAAAATACAAAACGAACATACGAACACACGAAAAATAAACCCACTTACCAAAAAGAAATCAGCATAAAAAATAGCAAGACCGAATACATGTTCGATATATATATACAGTGAACGTGGGCAAAGAACAAGAAAAAAACAAACTGTTTCATGGGAACGAAAGTAGCGTTCGGCGGCCGTTCGAAATGAGCGCGCATCGGGGATTGTGGCGATTGAAGTTGGCAGGTGGTTCCATTGTTTCGATGTTTTCGGGGTGAAGGAATAAAAAATAGATTTGTATTGCAATGCGGAACTTTAACCTTGTAGAAATGATCAGTGCGTGGTGATATATATGATGGACTAGTTCCCAGATCGTTTTTAAAAATTGGGTTAGAGTGGTAGATCTTGTGAAATAGATTCAATCGAGCTGCTTTTGTGCGGGAGGAGAGATGGTGTAGATTAAGGGCGAGTTTCATAGATGTTACACTTGACATGCGAGAGTAGTTGGACAAGATAAAACGTGCGCTGCGGTTTTGAACGGGTTCTAAAGCGTTAGTAAGATAATCGAATCCTGGGTCCCATACTACGCAGGCATATTCTATCTTGGGACGGATTAGTGTTTTGTAAAGCATCAATTTCAGGTCAGAAGGAGACGCAGAAAAGTTACGTCGGAGGTACCCACGGGTCCAATTAGCAATGTTAATTATGTAATTCACATGTGTTTCCTAAGACAAGTTATGATTTATGCGGGCTCCTAGATATTTATGTTTTAGTCTCTTCAAGATGGCGGTCTTCAATAATGCAAATGGAAGCTTCAGGGGGATTCAGACGCCGGGAAAGTCTCATTGCTGTAGATTTATTAATGTTTAGCCGCATTTTCAAATTAGTACACCAGTTTAGATCACACTGTTTAAATCACACTGTACCAGTGACGAGTCAGAATTTGAAGAAATGGTTTGATGCAGTACACAATCATCCGCAAAAAATCTGATGGAAGAGTTAATTGAGCTGGGTAGATCATTTATATAAATTAGAAAGAGAAGGTGGCCGAGTACAGATCCCTGAGGCACGCCTGATGTGACTGAACAGAAAGAAGAGTCAAAATCATTAGCAGTTACAAATTGTGTCCTATTAGAGAAAAAAGTTTCAACCCAAGCTACAATATTAGGGTCCAGATTTTCACTTGGGAAACTTCATGCAAAGTTAACTGATGAGAGACAAGATCGAATGCTTTGGAGAAGTCCAAGAATATGCAGTCAACAAAGGATCCGTTATCTAGAGCAGAGAAAAGGTAATGTGTGAAAGAAATGAGCTGGCTCTCTCAAGAAAATGATTTCCTAAAGCCGTGTTGGCATGAAGAAAAAAAAGAGTTGTTTTCCAGGAACTCAAACAGGCGGGAATAAATTATGTGTTTGAAAAGCTTACACGGGATGTTAGTTAATGAAATCGGACGGTAATTATTGGGTTCTGCGTGTCGCCGGACTTGAATGATGGAACCACCTTGCCAATCTCCCAATCGTCAACTAAGGTGTTCGAGGTTAATGACTCGGTGAAAATCTGAGCAAGAATTATGGATGAATATACTTCGGTGCTTTTCAGAAATTTTGAATTTATTCCATCTACTCCCGATGACGATGATAATTTTAAGTTCCTCATGAGCGGTATGATTCCACCCCAGTCAATAACAACTCGTTCCATTGGTTGAAAATCGGCCGCTTCGATGGCACACAGGTTAGCATTTGGGGACGGCTGAGTAAAGACCTTCATTCATTCAAACGTTCATTCATTCATACCTACACGTCATTCAAAACAAAACAGCTTTTCGAATGAGGGATGACGGCACCGTTTTCATAAACTAAAGACACTGCGTTGTTTTTTGGGGCACCGATTATAGTCCAGAAATTCTTGGTATTTTCAACAAGCAGCAAGGGAAGTGTATCATTGAAGAAACAGCGCTTTGCTTTTTAACTGCATCCTTGAAAGCATCATTACTTTGGCAGTACGTAGCCCATGCATCAGGGCGGTTGCACTTGCGCGCTTTGCGAAACAGTCGCTTCTTTCTATTTAAAAGGCGCTTGAGGGAAATATTAAACCAAGGAGCACAGTGCTTACAAGGAATGACGCGCGAGGGAATATACTTTTTATCAAAGAGTGAAGTTTATTTTTGAAAAGGGCCCAGTTAGTGTTTCGTATACGTTCATAAAATTTGACCATGAAATCATCTATGAAGGCTTCAACCTCGATGTTAATAGCTGCAAAGTCGGCCTTGCGATAATCCCTGATGCGCTTCGCTTTTCTGGCGGTTTGTTTGGTATCTGTGTTTACCGAGAAGTGAATAAAACAATGATCACCAAGACCTGGTGTGAGGGCAGCCGAGTGGACGAGATCTGGTGAAGTGGTTAAAACTAGATCAAGTACATTAGTGCTGGATAGGGAAGTTCGTGTCGGTTGGGTTACAAGCTGTGAACAATGAAAAGTTCCACACAAGTGAACAAATTTTGTTGCTTCACGGGAGGAACAAGAAATGCTCGAGCCACGTTGGGACCAGTTCATTTTAGGGTAATTGAAGTCGCCTAAAAGGAAGATTGGAGAGTTGGAGAATCTTAGAATAATTGTGCTTAATACGTCATGAAGATCACTGCAAAACGATGAGGGGGCATTAGGTGGTCGATAAAAGACGCAAGAGATAGCGCATTGGTACATGATGCGAACACATGCGCAACACACTTTCAACGGAGTTTCAAGCGGAATATGGAACGACTGAAGATGAGCGACAACAGCAATCATGACACCTCTTCCCGACCTTGTGCCTCTATCGCATCGATAGAAGCAAAAGGATTTGTGGCATTCAAAAATTTCGCTGCACAAAACCTTCGCAGACAACCACGTCTCCGTTGGAATAGCTACATCGGCATTAGAAGTATCGATAAATCAGGAGAATTCATCTTGCTTATTCACAACGCAACGAATGTTCGAATATGAAAACAATACTTCATTCACGGAACTACTAACATTTAGCTATGAAAAAGCAGTGCTCGGCATGCCTGTTTGAGTGTCCAGGACAGTGCCATGCGGAGAGGAGAGGCGTAATAGTTGTGAACGTTACTTTCGCACACTGTCAGTGGACGGGACATAAACGTAGCATTTTTGTTAATTATCAATTTGTTATAACGAATGAAGAACTGGTTTCCGCTAGATTAACCAAACTCAGTTAACTTCTTCCGCTTGTTTGCAGTCGACATGCAGAAGTCTTCACTAACGCTCACTCCAGAAGCTTTTACTTGGGATCGGGAAGAAAATATCTAATCCTTAGTTTTTAAATGTGAAAATTTGACTCTTACAGGCCGGCATTTATCTGGAACAAACATTCCAAGGCGATGAGCGCGTTCGATTGCCTCGTCCGGCAGTTGAATTTTCAAAGCAGAAGATGATACATCACGAATCTCGGTCTCGGATTCGGCCAAGGATTCGGCCGTGGGGTCGCACAGTCCGTAAAAAGTGAGATTTTGGCGCCGAGATCTGTCTTCGAATTCATCCAGACGATGATTTAATTAAGCATTCTGTTTCGCTGCGCACAGTATCCGAAACTGAGTGACAGATGTCAAGCCCAGAACAGCCATCGGACGCGGCAATCTTTTCCTCCACGACCATCAGCCTTTCATTATTGTCGGCTACTTTTTTTTCACGTTCAGCTGAATTTCTTTAACTTCATGTAGCTGTGAAAGCACGTCTGCATGATTCTTGTCAATTTTTGCGTTCAGTGATTTCAAAAGGGACAGGGCATCATTACCATTCTCGTTATCCTTCTTGTGGGGATCGCGACTTGCACTCGAACCCCTTTCTGGGTAGCTTCCCATCGCGGTTGGCGTTGCACAAAGCGCCTCGCTCGCGCGACGGGAACCATACGGGAGGGCGCCAGCGACCGGAGGGTTCGTTGTCGCCAGGGTGGAGGCGCTGACCCTTTTCCCGTCTGCCTTACCCGAGAACCAGTTCTTCCTCTCCACTAGCGCCACTAAATGGCGAGGTCTGGTGGGGTGTCGCATGACGACAGGAGCGGCTCTTGTCTTTGGGATTGCGTTAGCGCGCGGACGTTTCGGCGCACTGGTCCGGACCTGGGGAACGCGCCACAAAGGGACGCGTCCGGGCGGGCTCGGAGACTGCACCCGCGCTCGCACGCGCGGCGCCCCGCTGCTCCGGTATCCCATCGGTGAGTCGAACCATGTCGATTTCTAGCGCTGTTTAATGCCTCGCTCCCAGTCTTACCCTTGTGGCCTACGATTAGTCTGTATGCAGTGTATTTGATTTGCACATTGCAATAAATGCTGCCATTGGTGTTTTGCCTTTGCCGCCCCCCCTCCTTTGTCTGTCTCCGCAAACAACGGACCCATCCGCAGCCGGCGCTCGCAAGGCATATTTGCTCAGCGCGATGGCTGCGGGGTGGGAAATAACTAGTGCGTTAAATGCAGAATCCCACATTCTTTATACCCTCTGGTGGTCCAGGGTTGTCTTCAACGTCCCCACCTAAGAGCAATAACTTTACAACAAAATCACAATCGCAAAATATGACAAAAAAATCGCGCCACTCCACCCTGTGAACGTGGTTGGAAAGCAAAGCTGCAAACGGCACCCACAACGATTCAACTACACACCGGGACACTCCTTGTGAAATGATGGATGGAAGAAAAGGGCCTTTTTATGCCGTGGGGAGAACATTGTTGGTTATGCAAAAAAACGGAAACCATTGAACATGTTTTTGACTGTTGGGATGGGGTCTTCTTCTGGGATGTGCTCCAACGTACACTGAAAAACGATCTGCCAATCGATGCCCATGGAATTCGGTATTTGTGCGTGGAACATTATGATGATGGCGTTCCTCTAAACCTAATAATGTTACTAGGTCTGCACAGTATATGGAGATGTCGAAAGGCAGTCCGTCACTCAGAAATTTATGCGCGCCCAGTAAATGAGTATTTCCGAGGGGCCATATTCTCCGTTCTTGAAGTGCAAAAGGCACGCCAATGTGTTTCAGACTGGTTGTCACAAGTGGAGAAGTTAACAAAAATGAGAATATTTTAGCAGTCAACACTGTATCATAGATTGGAACAGTGATTTTATGTCTTAGTGTAATGGGTTTGTTTTGTTGTCGTGTATTATGTTTGTAACAGCGGTGCTGGTCTGGAAAAAAAGGTTACACATGCAATGTCACTTAAATTCGCTGACGTCCCTCTACAAATAGTGAAACCAGAAAGAAGTGAAATGCACTTAACCACACCCTTTATTACATAAAAAGATATTTTTGGTAAGGTTAAATCAATACATCATGCATGAACGGTGGTTGCTTGAGTTTTATTGCTGTAGCACATGAGTGGAAACTATTTTTTGTATAATTAAAGGAAGCTCAAACCTGTTGTTAGACGAACTTACGAGATCGACGGCAGAGATAGAGCAGCAGTAGCAGGAGGAGGCCGAGGAGCAGGAGGAAATACGGCCCATAGTGCGGCCTATGCGAGTGGTTCCTTCTTCACTGGAGCCCATATATGCACTCCGCGACGCCTGTGCTCTGTCCAGCAGCTGAAGCTGGATAGGTAGACAGGAGCTGGACAGCGTGATCTCCCATTGCTCTTGTTGGGTAGTTGACGGAAAGACAGGAGGGTGCCCACGGCTAAATTCGCACACCCCCACTATGTGCCGGAGTGTTCCTACTTCTGAGCAAAATTTACATTCAGCGTCGTAGCGATTCGGATGCATTAAGTGAAGACACATCGTGTGTGGGAAGGAGCCGGATTGTATGAACCGTAGGGTAGTTTGTTGTTCTCTAGAAAGGTCAGCGTAAGGTGAGATAGGGTCTGTCTCTGAAGGCGATAGTGCTGGGTTAGGTTCCCGAACGTGACGAGCGGGTGACTGTTCTCGTGGAGCTCCATAGCCGGGGAGGGGGGTTAAACCACGGGCTTGTTGGTGGGCGTATTCGTTGCCCTCCATGGAAGCGTGAGCGGGTGCCCAGTTAAGGTGAAAGGAACTGTTTGGGAAGTGGTTTTTTAGCACACGCTGTGTTGGCCGGGACACCCTACCCGACTGGTAATTGCGGTAGATCTGTTCGGAATCAGTGACTACTTTCCGTATCCCTGGTTGAGTGAGAGCCAAGGCGATGGCGCCCTCTTCTGCTGCCGTCATGTCTTGGTTCTTGAGTGAGGCACATGCAAGAAGGTTGGATCTGGGGGTAGCCACGATGATAGCGTTCTGCTGCCCTCCATGTTGGGAGGCGTCTGTGTAGATAACTGCATGATCTCAGGGTTCATATTTCTAAGCAAAGGGAGCATCTTTAGTTCTTGTCGCAAAGAGTCCGTGAGTACATCAAGCGGAGTGACATTCTGTGCTGCCCACACAATATGGTGAAGGATGCGGCGACCCACCGCACTTTTGCTCCTTCGGAGCTTCTGGTTAGAAAGATGGGGCTCTATTAACTCTTCCATCGTGTTGTGGAACCCCGTGCTAAGCAGCCTCTCTGTGGACGCACTCTTGGGAAGGCCAATGGCCTGCTCAACCGCCTTTCTAATCATTATACAAATCATCTTTATGTCCTGTTTGCCGAAGAAGACAGGGGGTTTACGTAAGTGACTCTCGAGAGGACAAAAGCTTGAATTAATCGAATGGTATATGATTTCTTGAGGCCTCGCTCATTGGTGGCAACTCGCCTGTTCATGTGTATGATTTGATTGATGCTGTGTTTGAGGCGCTGCAAGGATACGTCACTCTTGGTGTTGGTCAGGAGATGTAGGCCCAGAATCTTGATGCTGGGGCTTGGAGTGATATTCTGGCCATCAAGCTGTATTTGAATGTGTTCCTTGATGTGTCGTTTGGCGTGAAGGTGGACGACAAGGAGCTGTACTTGTTACGTGAACATTGAAGGCCACAGGCTTTAGCACATTGTCCTACAAGAAGTGGGGTGCAGTGCGTTGGTGTCAGCTTCCTTTAATTTTGGTAACTCCTAGCACACGCGCAAGGCGCGCACAGGGCCGCTAGACATGCCGTTGGCGGAGCGCACAGCAGCGCGAGAGGTCGCGTGACGCTATCACGTGGCATTCAGCGAGAACGCAGGAGGTAAACCAGGAGATGTTCTTGGTGAGTGCACAACCTGTATTCGGTGTTTCCGCGTGGGCTAGTAGCTAAATCGGTAAGACAACAGGCTTTCGCTTTCTTACGTTATTAGTTCCAGGTTACATTCCTGGCGGTGCCAGTAAATTTTTTTATTTGTTCGCGGGAGTTTTCTGTTGACACTAAAGGTCGCGAATGAATCCTTAAGGGGTGGAGGTAAAAAGCTTTGCTTTAAAAGTACTTGGGCATGGGACGAGCAGCAAACAGACGTTGCTGCAGCGTTTAGAAAACAAGGAGGGAAGCGGACCAACCTGAGCAAAATAGCAGAGGAGAACACGACGGAGCCACATGACGGCCGCTCTCCCATGCTCACTGAAGGTACGGCTGTCTGGGTCGTCCTTTATAGGCGCTGATGAACCGATGTTGACGTCGATGGGGTGGATACGAAAGTTGAAGGTAGCGGGATTATGCCGCAATTGTCAGCTGGCAACAACGGGCACTCTCCAACCAGCTCTTGCGCAGAACAAGATGACGTCAGTGGCGCATCCGTCCTGGGTAGCGCCTGACACGTACCGCTAGTTGAAGTGACCTGTGCAAGATAGCAGAGGAGAACATGACGGAACCGCATGACGGCGCCTCTACCATGCCTTTGTTTTATTTTATTTCTTTAAGACTTTATTTCTTTCAGACCTCAGCTACTGCTACTTAGTTGGGGGAACACCACGATTACTAACATCACCAGGCTCGAACGATTAGAGAAGAAAGCGGTGCGTGCGATTTCAGATGTTTCGCATGACGGACATAGCGCCATCTTTTTAAATCTCTGGGAGTCCGCGAAATTAATCATTAGTACAATGACACTTTGCGCAAACGATATCAAATGGGAATGAAACAAAATAACAACTTCATTGCTCCAAGTTGACTCCGAATTGCCCCAGGTATCCAACACGTCATTCTGAAAAATGGCAGATTCCTTTCCCGCGAACAAACTACGGAAAACATTCGCTCCAGTACTCATTTCCATGATTACTAAACATGCTACCGTGAGACTGAACTTTTTTGTTGTCACTGTTTATTTATTTGTACGAAACTGTTTTAAATGTATGCTCCGGGATTGTTTGGAGTGCGTCATTTATTTATTTTATTCGGAATACATAGCGTATTTTTCATGCGTCACTCTGATTGTGTGACTGGCACTGTCATTTATTGTTACGGATGGAAACGGTATCATGTTGGATGCTGCTAAACGCGTTGTACATTTTTATCATGTACTTCGAGTTTTATTTTGTGGCTTAGAAAAATGTTTTATGGATGATGTACTCTCACATTGGGGGGCACAGACCACGTCAAGCATGTCTGAATGGCTTTTTGTCTGCGCTCCTGGCATTTGTACCCATGAATGTCAAATAAAAAAGAATTGAACAGAACATTGATGTCACAAACTGCACAATTTCTTTCCCGTTGTCGAGCTTTTGTGGATTACATTACTTTATTAAATTGCGAATAGAACAACTCCTGCACATATATACCTTTAAGGGTTAAGTTATAGAAGTTGGGGTTACTTGAGTACATACAACCGGCGAAAACAAGCCACGAACCGAGCAAGGAAGCAGAGAGGAGCAGGGTCGTCGTGTTTGCTGCCTGCAGATTGGGGTTAGCATTAGCGACAATGTAACAGGCACCGTAGCACAAGAGGGAGCTAAGAACCGCTTGCTTTTCGTCCTTTTATTATTAAATTAGTAACGAAACCCTCTTCGTGCCACTGAAGCCGTCAATAATTGTAACACTTCTTTGGGACGTTGGATGCGCACAAGACCTGCGAGTTAGCTTTATAATACTTTCTCGGAAACTTTGTAGGCCCACCTGAAACATCGTCATCAAGTGTCAGAAATTATTCTTTCAAGCACACTGTACCTGTTTAACTTTTGAGAATGCAAGAACTTTATGGAGTACTATTAATTAAATGAGCTCAACTTGCTTCGTCTAAAATCAGCACGTCGTCATTTTAGCCGCAATGCCAGATTACATCAGCCTACTCCGGAGATAGACAACAGCGGCCGGTTCAATTAATTTTCCGGGAATAGTCCACGATAGTCAAATTTAAAGCTGGCGACGTGCCTCTGGCCGCATTTGTCGTGCACGCCTGCAGCTACTGTTGTTCAAGCGTAGGTGAATGGGTGGCCGGCGACTGCTTTCTGCAGCTGTGCCCGCGGGCGGGCACGGCAGCGGCCGCCGAGGCCTTGATCGATGGCAGACTCTGACCGCTGCTTATGGAAGAGCTCGCTGGCACGCTAATTGAACCGGACCCACGGCATCTCACTAGGGCAACTCTAATCGATGGCCACTGTCACTTCTGTTTTGTCGCTGCCCTGGGAAAGAAGAGGGCACAGCTCCGTGCCACGGCCTGGCAATCAAAGATAGTGTGGTCCGCTGTGCTTCCGCCTTGGTACAGCGACTCCCATGAGGGAAATAGGGAAACAGTGGAATTTGTAAAAGAAAATGGGGATTTGGGGTCCCTCAACGAGGAAAATAACAAATACTGAAGCACTCAATGAGAGATTAGAATCTTTTTAAGCGGCTGCTACTTTAAATCTCACTCACGACACAAAATAAGCAAGGACACAGCGCAGAAACACAGGACGAGAGCTGGCATCCCAGTTGGTTTTACCCTTCAAAGCGCTGACAACCAACAATCCAAGCGTCTACGCCAAAGTGTGGCTTTATACTTCTAAGTGAAAAATTTATTCCTGCACCAGGTCAGGCCGATGGGCTCCCCATTTGCCTACCAGGGAGGGAGCTCCGGGACCTTACTTACCATGCAGGTAAATTCAATGGGGAAAGTACCCCAGCTCCCTGGTTTTATTTTATGGAATCATCATCATCATCATCATCGTCATCGTCACCAGCCTATCTACGCCCACTGCAGGGCAAAGGCCTCTCCCATTATTCTCCAATTACCTCGGTCCTGTGCCAACTGCGACCAATTTATCCTCGCAAACTTCTTGATCTCATTTGCCCATCCAACTTTCTGCCGCCCCCTGCAACGCTTCCCTTCTCTAGGGATCCACTCTGTTACCCTTAATGACCAGCGGTTATCTTGCCTTCGCATTACATGCCCTGCCCACGTCCATTTCTTCTTCTTAATTTCTACTAATATGTCTTTAACACCAGTTTGCTCTCTGACCCACTCCGCTCTCTTCTTGTCCCTTAATGTTACACCTATCATTTTCCGCTCCATTGCCCGCTGACTCGTTCTCAATTTAAGTTGAACCCTCTTAGTGAGCCTCGAAGTTTCTGCCCCGTAGGTGAGTACCGGTAAGATGCAGCTGTCATACACTTTCTTCTTCAGCGACAATGGTAGGCTGCTATTCATTATCTGAGAATGTCTGCCATATGCACCCCACCCCATTCTGATCCTTCTAATTATCTCTGCCTCATGGTTGGGATCTGGGGTCACAACTTGGCCTAAGTAGATATATTCGCTTACCACTTCCACTGCCTCGCCACCTATCTGAAACTGCTGTGCTGTCCCGAGGTTATTGATCATTACTTTAGTTTTCTGCATATTATTTTCAGGCCAACGGTTCTACTCTGTTCGCCCAGTGCGGAAAGCATGCTTTGCAATTCGTCCCCCGAGTTACTTAGCAAGGCAACGTCATCAGCAAATCTGAGGTTACTGAGGTATTCTCCATTACCCCTTACTCCCACCTGTTCCCAATCCAACGTTCTGAATACTTCTTGTAAGCATGCTGTGAATAACATTGGAGAGATTGTGTCTCCTTGTCTGACACCCTTCCTTATAGGTATTTTACTGCTCTCCCTATGGAGGATGATCGTAGCTGTAGACCCACTGTTGATATCCTCTAGTATCCTTACATAATGCTCATCTACCCCCTGGTTGCGTAATGCCTGAATGACTGCTAGGGTTTCGACCGAGTCAAATGCTTTCTCATGATCTATGAAGGCTATTTATAGGGGTTTAGGATACTCAGCGCACTTCTATATCACCTGATTGATCGTGTGAATCGTGTGATTATGGTGTGAATAACCTTTACGGAACCGTCTTGTTCTTCAGGTTGAGTGAAATCTAAGGTTATAGAAATTCGGTTAGCGATTACCTTGGTAAGTACCTTGTAGACAACTGACAGTAAGCTGATCGGCCTATTTTTTTTTCAAGTCCTTCATGTCGCCTTTCTTGTGGATTAGGATGATGTTCGCGTTCTTCCAAGATTCTGGTACCATTGCGGTCATTAGGCATTGCGTATACAGTTTTGCCATTTTTTCAAGTACAATTTCTCCGCCATCCTTCAAGAGGTCTGCTGTTATCCGATCCTCACCAGGTGCTTTGCCCCCTTTCAATTCTTTCAAAGCCTTCCTTACTTGTTCGGTTGTTACTGGTGGGATGTCTACCTCCTCTGAACTACTGTCTCGTTCGGTAATATCCTGTATGTCCCGGGTACTGTACAGATCCCTATAGAACTCCTCGGCCACTGTGACTATTTTATCCCTATTTGTGATGACATTGCCTTGCTTATCCTTAAGTGCATACATCAGATTTTTCCCCACGCCAAGACGTCTCTTCACTGCTTTCAGGCTACCTCCGTTCTTTACAGCGTATTCGATCCTCTCCTTATTATACTTCCGTATGTCAGCTGTCTTGCGCTTATTGATTAACTTCTAGAGCTCCGCTAGTTCTATTCTGTCAGCTGCGGTAGAGATTGTCATTGTTTGCCGTTTTCTGATTAGATCTTTCGTCTCCTGTGAAAGTTTACCAGTATCCTGTCTAGCCATACTGCCCCCGACTTCTACTGCAACATTCCGTGATAATGCGTGTAAGGTTGTCGCTGGCTTCCTGTGTCTAAGCTCGGCTTCCTCGTTAAAAGCGGAATATCGGTTCTGCAGCGCGATCCTGAATTCTTCTACTTTACGTCTTACTGTTAGCTCATTTATCGGCTTCTTTCGTACTAGCTTGTTGCGGTCCCTCCTCAAGTCTAGCCTAATTCAAGATCTTACCATACGGTGGTCACTACACCTTACCCTTCCGAGCACGTCCATATCCTTCACGACGCCCGGGTTATCGCATAATATGAAGTCTATTTCATTTTTGTGCTCACCATTCGGGCTCCTCCAGGTCCACTTCCGACTCTGCCGTTTACAGAGGAAGGTATTCATTATGCGTAGGTTATTCCGTTCTGCAAACTCAACTAGTAGGTCCCCCCTGCTATTTCTACAGCCCAGACCATAGTTCGCAACTGCATTGTCTCCAGCCTGATTCCTGCCTACTTTAGCATTGAAGTACCCCATAACTACGGTATACTGTGCTTTTACTTTAGGCATTGCCGATTCCACATCTTCATAGAAGCGTTCCACTACTTGGTCGTCCTGGCTGAATGTGGGCGCCTAGCCCTGCACCACCTTGAGCTTGTACCTCTTATTGAGCCTAATTACAAGACCTGCTGCCCTTTCGTTAATGCTATAGTGTTCTATGTTGCCAGCTGTGCTTTTATTGACTAGAGGTCCCACTCGCAGTTCTCTTCTGTCCTCTAGACCACGGTAACATAGGACGTGTCCATTTGTCAGCACCGTGAAGGATTCGCCTCCCCTCCTAACCTCGCTAAGCCCTATTACATCCCATTTAATGCCCACTAATTCCTCGAACGTCTCGAGACTTGCTTCGATAGATAAGGTTCACGCGTTAAACGTTGCCAGGTTCAGATTCCATTGGAGGCCTGTCGGGATCCAGGGATTCTTAGCACCCTCTGCTGCGTCACAGGTCTGACTGCCACCTGGGGCAGTTGCTTCGCAGCCGCTGGGGACTGAGGGCCGTGGGTTAATTGGTGTATTCATGGTAAGTTGTGGCCGTTACTACACCAGGGTGGCCAATCCTGCTCTGGTGAGGGAGTGCATTGCCGGCAATGGTCGCCGGCGTCAGGCCGCACCCCAAGCACCTTTGTGCAATTCCATCAATACGCGGATTTTTTTTTTTAAATCTGGTGGGAATTGTTCGGCACCGGGATTCGAACCACGGTCCTTCTGCACGCGAGGCGGGTGTTCTACCTCTACGCCATCGCTGCAACTTTGATGGCATATGGTCCTCTAACGTGATTGGTCCCTGCAGTTCGGCTGCACGGAAGGTTCCTTTCCGCCCCTGCCAGTCATTCCTTAACCGAAGCCGGATAACGAAGGATGTTTAAAAAAAAAAACAAAAAAAAAATTCTCGGGTGAAAGCGCTGCCCTGGGGCCCTATTCTCGACTGCACAAATTGCCGGCATTTCGCCCATGTTTTTTTGCGTAAGCACGACGTAAGCAATCACTGATGTGCTGCACCTATAGCTATGACGACATGCAGTGTAATTTGACGAGTCACTCATAAAGTTCGCTACCAAGGTATCAAATATTGTGCAAGAAAGATATAAAAACACTTGGCATGTACTATAAAAATTAAGACGGTAGCTGAGGCTGGCAAGAAAAACACATTTCTGGAGGTCAAATTTGGCGCCAACACCACAAGGCGATCAAGTAACGTTGATCCAAAAGCGAGCGAAAGGCGGATGTCGAGCTTAAGAACATCACACAATTTTTTTACCCTATCTATTTATTTCTTTCAATAGCTTTTATTAACATAGCTGGGCTCTCTGCTTCAATGCAAGCTTTGTTGCGTTATCACCTTCCCTACCGCCACCGCCGCCACGCTATCGTCTGCTGCTATGTTACAAGTTTATGGCGTGATCACAGAAAAAGACGGCCGTGACCATCGCTTCTATGACACATAAGCGCAGCGAAGCGCTACGCCTGATAACCGCGGAGCGCACCGATGTCGCCGATTCACTCATTCGTCAAGCTCGACTGCAATCAGCGCTGTAATGAACTAAATAGTCATTTTTCATTGTTATTTTTCTCTTGAGTTCGATCATGTGACCCAACAGCTTACTAGGACAAGTATGGACAAATGTCATGCATTGGATTCTCTTTGTAATGGAGAGGCTTGTACTGCCCTCTTAGGTTGTGGTTACGCCAAACAAATAATTTTCATTTCAATACCAAACATAAAAGCAACATACTGCATGTTATTTGTATGTTCCATGATCGCTGACTTGGAAGCAGTTGAAATTATAATTTGTTTCGGTAGGAAACATGCTTTAAACAGCGCGCATGCGAAACTGCGCCTGCTGCAAATTGCCGCACATTTCGCGGCGCCGTAAGCCGGGGCAATATTGTGCCCTATTTTGCTTGTATTTTTCGACAAAAACAACCGCCATTTTTATGCTGTTACGTAGCATTGCGTCACTTTTACGCAGGCTGAAGTTGCCAATGCATGACGTAATCGTTCCCGCCAACTGTTTAAATTACGTCACGCCTTCTCATCCAATCACAGAGGGGGTGTGTATTACAAGCAGTATTGTTGTTGAATAGCAAAGACAGGCTTACGTTGTCATGTCCGCTGCATTTAGTCTGGTTTTTCATTGCCGGCCAAGAATTATGCGCCTTTAGTAACGAGAAATAAGGCAAAATTTAGAACTGGTGCCCGTAGACTACATGAAATGTCAAAATAACGACAGCACACACAACCGCTTTGTCAACCGGAAGCACGTGACCAAAATTGAAAGCCAATCAGAAAAGACTTCCGGAAAATTGCCTGAATTGCCGGCAATTTGTGCAGTCGAGAATAGGGCCCCTGCTGTCGAATCCAGCAGGCGCCATATTGTTCCAGGCGAAAAACGTGGAAGTGCCCCTTGGGCCTACGCAGCACTTTCGGAAGTTGTGGTGATTCTCCACTGCTCTCGTGTTAAAACGCTTGTGAACGTTATGGCGATTTCGGCTGTCGGCTTCGGCTTCACGGATCGTGCGTAGAAGCAGCTAAGAATCATTTTTATGAGTGCGTATGCGCAAAACAGCCTATGCGCAAAACAGCGCCCCAAAACATGCGCAAAACAGCGCCCCAGTTTAAATGCTGGTATTCCTCGCTGAAATTAGTAACCAAAACTTGAGATTGGCGTTGCTTGAAGCGCGCAGTGCCTCTTGCGACGGAGAAACCGCGGCCGAGAAGCAGCCTTGGGTCACTCTACGATAGCGTCGACGTCAGGAACCCCATCTTCACAGTAGACGCTGATCATCAAGCTTGCGCGCGGTGGCAGCGTGACATGATTGTTGGCGATCCTTACAGCAACATGGTGTTCGGGATTCGGTTCCAGCGTCATGCAGTGATCGCAGGAAAATGTTATATACTTGGCCTGTAGATCTTATTGCACCATTGTCCGTCAAAACGTCTATTCCGAGAATTACGTCGCGGGAGCAGTTAGGAAAAATGATGAACGCCGCAGGGTATGTTGAGCCGTCTGTAGTGACGCGCGATGTGCACGTTCCACTTAGCGTCACGAGGTGGCCTCCTGCTGTGCGTATGTGCGGACCGTCCCATCTAGTAACTTTCTTCAGCTTAGACGCAAATGATCCGCTCATTACTGAGTAGTCGGCTCCTGTGTCTATGAGGTCGACTACATCAAAGGCGTCGTTGGGCAGCTGAACATCGGACGCCGCCTTCCTCGAGTTCAGGGTGCGTCGAGGCGTCGTATCTCTGCTTGTACGTGTTGACGGTCGGCCACTAGGCGTCATCGTCTTCGTCATATTCGCAGCCATAGGTGCGGTCATGTCGGGTACGCGTCGCGCCGTTTTGCTGTCGTCGTGTACGGGAGTCACGTCACGGTTAGATCGGGTCGTCGGGCTGAGGGCATGGTCTACAGCGAGTCGCTGCGTCGTTGGAGGGTTTTCATTTTTCCGCGGTAGTGCAACTTTACCTCCAGAAGTTGCTGTTTTTGGTTTCCTCCGCATGGGCTGGGGGACCTTCCAAGTGAGAAGTCAGCAGTGCTACGAAGGTTCGGCGACTCGTACGGGTAGCACGACGGTGAACGGTTGAAGCGGGCTGGTCCTCGGTTGGTTTTGGAGAGGTATTCTTCGATCTCAGTAGTGCGCTGGTCGGGTCAGGGGCTCGGGCGTCGGCGGAGAGCCCTCGCAAACCGACCCTCTTGTAGGGGCAGCGACGGTAGATGTGGTCGGCCTCTCCGCAGTGGTAGCACCGCGGACGATTATCGGGGTTTCGCCATACGTTTGTGTTCCTCGGCGTCTGTTTTGTGCTTCAGGGGGTCGTGCGGGTGGCAGTGGACGTCAGTACGGCGGGGCTTCTTGACGACGGGTTGGAGCAGGTCGGGGTCGACGAACAGCCGCGGAGTAGGTCATCGCTTGTAGTTCGCGGGGTGCTTCCGACGGCGTAAAAATCCCCAGTGCGAGTTGAACTTCTTCTCCGATGACTTCGGTCAGGGAGACGACTTGGGGTTGCGGCGTGGTTGGGAAAAGCTTCCTCAGTTCTTCGCGGTCGACGGCGGGGATCATTTCCCGTAGTCTTTCGTCGGGAATCAAGGGGCGTTGACGGGGTTCGCCAAAAACGCGTTGAGTGGTCGGTCGTATTGCCTCGAACCCATGTCCAGAGTCCTCTCGATCATCGAAGTCTCGGCCGCGATCTCAGCGACGGTTTTTTTTTTGGGGGGGGGAGGGGGGGTGGGGGGTTGGGGCGGGGGAGCTTAGGAATGAGTCCAGCGAAGTGCTCTTGTTTAACTCCCCGCATCAGAAAGCGCACATTCTTCTCTTCTGCCATTTCGGGGTCAGCTCGTCGGAACAGCATCTTCATCTCCTCAACGTACACAACGCCTTCGTTAGGGTGTCGGATTCGCGTCTTCAACAACAGCTCAGCTCGTTCTTTCCGTACGACAGTTGTGAATGTTTTCAAACATTCCGCTTTGAACATGCTCTATGATGTTAGCCAGCTCTCGTGATTTTCAAACCACAGTTGGGCCGAGTATCCGAGGTAGAAAAATACTTGCCTCACGGTTTCTTCATCATCCCATATCAATCTAAGAAGTCGAGGAGTGCTGCGCACTCTGTCTAGGAGTAAAAACTTTTGTCCCATATTTCACTCCCTTTGGAAGCATTGGACTACTCTTCCGAGGAGTAGCGCGTGGCGGTCAAAACGACAGGCGAAACACTCCCCGTCGGATGTACTTGCTACTTTCGAGGCGGAGTACTTGAACCCTGTGTGGGAATTGCAATGCCATCTCCAAGGCAGCGTTCCGTCACTCCCTTTAGGCGTGAATAAGCTCGGCGTTCCCGGATACTGCAGAAGGGTACTACTAATCCCTCTTGGAAAGCATCCCGTTACGCCCCAAGAGCGTTCTGCTATTCCCCGCGAGGCAGCGTGTTTCCGCTCCACCTGCTACTACTAGCCCCCCCTCCCTTCCCCACTATGTTACTATAGACTATTATAAGTAAACAGAACCCGGAGAAGTGATTTTTAAACATGGAGAATAAGAAACAACTAGCTCAGACTTTATTTTTCAACAAAATACCACAACAATCGGTTCATTGTGCAATTTCAGACAAAAAGCAATTTATTTGGAATTGAAATATCACAGCATAAAAACCGTTCCTATTCCACATGCACACAGGATACGTAGCGCCTATTTAGAATACATCCAAGAAAAATTCACGAATAAAAATGCAGCAAAGGAACTGAAAACACTGAAATACAAACATTAAATTAAGATAATAAAAATGACATTAACACCCACAAATAAAAAGGCACTGGCATTAGCACGAAAAGCGCCAGAAGAAATAGAGCAGTGGGAGATTAGTTCACCGTATTAAAATAAAACAAAATGGCCTTAGTACATCAGTAAGTGCTTCACATGGACTGGAAAGCCAGCTTTTATTTAGGACACATTCAAAACACTTACAAATAAATTTTGCGAAACAAAAATCTGAGACAAAAACAATTCAGCGTGGATTACTATTAACGCATTACAAGCTACAATCAACACAGAGATACAAAGCCATTGACACGGAAACTCTGCAACAGATATATGTTGGTGGGACAACAGGAAACCGCAGGAAACACTCCCAGTGGGTTTTTTAGGCGGGGTTCTCAAATGAAGATGCGCTAGTAAGATTTTAAAAAGGCATAACTTTGTATGAAAAACAAACACGTTCAAGCTGACTGCTTCATAATGTTGGTGGCGGCCTTCAGAACAGTACCGACCAGGGCACCGTGCTTGAGCCGAAGTAACGTCTACAGAAGCAAGAAGGTGCGCTTCGCATTTGAAGCGTAATACACACTGAACAACCAAAACACAGACAGTAGCAATGGGAACCCATCCACGATGTCCAAGGCTGTGCGGAGAAGTGTCTTGAATGCGACGGCCTCCTGCTGGCGCCTCGGGGATCTCTCTTGCTCAAAAAAAAAAAAAAAAAAACTTCCAGCAAGTAGCGTCTTCCCGTGGTTCCTACATCGGCAGAAAGAGGGGGACAGCAAAGATAATTTCTACAATGAAAAAAAACATTGACGAGGTTGACAACGTTAAATGAAGTTTATTGGGTGATTGGCTCAGTTTTTGCGCCGAGAGGACGCACTGAACCTGTATTGGAACGCTATACTGCTTGGCGCAGTCACCAGTCTACATGCCAATATGTGGTGACCTTGGATGCAGCCACGCTCATTTTGCCACTTGGCCAATGTCATGTCAGACAGCGCGCCCTACAGCTGTCTGCTTACGCACTGCGTCCCAAACCTATTAGTGCCTACGTGTCTGTAGCTTCCATTGTTTACCCCGCTATCGTTCCCGGTATAAAAACGTTGCACAGCATTTAAGTACTGATAACTCTTTTTGTAAGGTTATAATTCCCGAATAATTTGCATTGGATTTTGTCTTCAGCAGACTGCAACGAACGGTCCTATATACGTTCACAAGTCCAGCGTGGAAAAGTTGCTAGTGGGTCATATAGCTACTGTTTTCTTCATTCTCGAGTACGCTTCGTGGCATACACGCTGCAGATCACAACACTTGATGAGAAGCAATAGGCTCCTTATTGAACGATCGCAACACTCAAACATTAAAGGGGTAACCACATGCAGCGACGGCGACAAGCGACGCGAAACACGTAACGTAATGGGTACAAGAAACAGTGTGGGCGACAGCGACAAACGAAAAAAAAATAATGCATTGCCGCCAATTGCCTCCGTCGTCGTTGCTGCCGCTCGCTTATGGGCTGCTTCTGGCCGGGAATAAGCCCTCGACGGTAACGGCCCGTCGCCTACCGCAGTCGCCGCCGTGAGCGGCCTGTGCAAAAAAAATTTCGCTCGTCTGTCGCCCACAATACCTATTTGCTGCACCCATTGAGTTAGGTTACTCGCATCGCTCATCGCCTTAGACGCATGTACTTACCCCTTAACAGTGCGGGGCGTACGCCCCAAAAACTCCCATTTCCGTCCATCCTGCCCTCAATCAAAACGCAAAACAAATTACGCCCACCTCCCCTCGCGGGAACCCTGGTGTGATGCAACGCATCTCATGGGGAGTTCCATTGGCGTTTTCCATAGTATTGATTACGTTTATAGCAGGGATTTTCACGCCAAGGGGAGGTGGGCATAATTTTCCATTGTCACCATACAATGCACATGCAGTACACGTATGCTCAGGTACGGTCTTTATTGCAGACGAGAATGAGTGCCTTGTGGTCCGTAAAGGGCACAGTTAGGGGCTCGACGATTGCATCGAGCAATCGTCGAGTACTGCGAGAGAGTGCAATCGTAACGCGGACGACCGTCGACTGAGACCGTCGGAGCGCGGCATGCCGCTTTATATTCACAGCGCCCGAAGGAGAGGAGAGCGCGGAGAGAGAGAGTACTGCACATGCGCAGCGCCGACCGCAGCGCCGCCCACCGGCGCCTAGCAACGGAATGAGAGCGCGCTGCGCCAACCCGAAGCTGTTTGGAAGAGAGTGTTCGCTATCGGAGAGAGGAGAGGAGGAGAGGCGCAGCTGTGCGGACAACGCCGGACAGACGCAGGAAGGACAGAGGGGCGAGCATGAGATGCGTTGCATCTAAAACTGTCTGGACAGCATTGCAGTTGCTGCTGAACGCGTGGCGGTCACTAAAATTTTACTGACTGCCACGCCCTACACGCGCTCCTATCACTCAGCCTATTGTACGCAATTTGTTAGAGCCGTGCAGGAATCCAGCCACTGCACGGCAGCCACTCTAACCTTAGCTGCCGAGCTAAGAGAGCAGGGCAGCACTGCCACTATTGGCGCGACCGTGCTTCTTTCCTGCGAAAACATTCGGCTGGGATACCAACACTTCACGAATAAACTGATTGAAATAATCGACGCTGTTTGCATACGGATACAAAAGCCGCCCTTCAAATCTAAGCAACGGTCAAAATGAGCCACGAAAACATTACAGCTAACCGCTTCCATGGTCCGAAGTTTAGAGAGCAACTCTGCTTCGTTAAATACTCAAGACAAGAATACGAGGTTAACTAATGGCTTACCTCTACTTCCCGCCAGCGTTTCTTCGTCCGGTTGATAAATCCAAGGTCGTCATAGCAGCGAAAGATCCAAAGCTTAAGCCGCGAAGCCTGCGAACGCCGCGAGTACAGTCCGGCCAATAGTGCGCGCATCGCTACACAGTGCACATAGTTCCGGAATCGGCCTCGGCGCTGCCGCCGCTGTCATGTTCGTCCGAAAGAAAAAATGGTTCTAGCACGCACGAATGAATGAATATACGACTTGCTCGCGTGTTCATGATGTCGGGCTGACGCACAGGCGTGCAACAGTTAGCCAACACGTGTCGTACTGTCTCGAAGCAAGTATGGCGATAAAGGCAGGTCCAACTTTCCATGTTGCACGAAACGTCTGCTTGAAAGCCCACTTCGTTCGTAGCACATTGCTTACAAAGCGCAGCATTACGGTCTGGCGCTGTCAGTAAGTCGCCCGCCCGGTCTTGGCGTGTTGATTGATTGATTGATTGTGGGGTTTAACGCGCCGACGCAACTCAGACGATGAGGCGCACCGTAGTGGAGGGCTCCGGATTAATTTTGACCACCTGGGGATCTTTAACGTGCGCCGAAATCTCGTACACACGGGCGTTTTTGCTTTTCGCCTCCATCAGAAAAGCGGCCGCCGCGGCCGGGAATCGAACCCGCGACCTCGTGCTCAGCAGCGCGGTCTTGGCGTGTTCCCCGCCTGTGTAGGTGTTTGTAGTGGATGCGCACGTCATGGCTCGCTGAAGGTGCCTTTCTCACGCTTGCTCGGGCGGTTCGCGTTACCTGACCCGGCGGATGTCTGACGCGTTACGTGGGACCGGGGGGGGGGGGGGTCACCAATTTCTCTTCGCTTAATAAAAGTGCTGAAGTTCCAGCCACCGATCGGTGTGCACGCTTTTATCGTCGCTCGTCAGCCGAAGAGACAGTTTTCACCGTAGACGGTGAAAACTGTTTTCACCGTAGGCGGTGTATTTGAGATGCCCTCGCAGTGATATCGCCTGTTCCTCACACGCCGATCTTGCAGACGGGCCCCATATTGCTGTTAATACCAGTTATTTTGCCGGATTTCCTTTATTTAACCTAAGAAAAGCTATCGTATGTACATGCCTATCTCGGCGACACAAGCCACGGTAGTTGGGTCGGGTCCGTGTTGCGCTTGCGGCTTGAGCTATCAGGAGATCGCGGACTTCACTTCCTGCAACACCATTTTCCTCAATCGATCTCAGATTTACAATCCGTTTTTTAAGCTCGACTAGGCGAGGGACAAGCGTACGTCTATCAAACTCTTCCAAAGCGGCCGTCTGTAGCGGCCCGTAGATTGGTTCCTTAAGTTCGCCGCCTGCCCCCACTGAACGCAGCGAGCAATCATTATACGAATTCATATTCTTGCACGTTCAGAATGCGCGGCAGAAGTAACCGGGCGCTTTTTACACAAATTTTTTAGATGCGACACATCTCTTGCTCTCGGGCTTGTCCTTCCTGCGTCGTCGTCGCGGCGTCCGTCCGCATCCCTCCTCCGTTCTTCTCTCCCACAGCTGTGTGCAAAACTCTCACTCCGGCTCATTAGCATACCACAGCTGGCACGCTTGTTTGGCGGGCGCTTCGCTGCGTTAACAACTGCTCCGGTGCGCGCAAGTGCGCGCATACGCGACTCTCCTCCGTTGTCTCCTCTCCTTCAATCGCTGTGAATATAAAGCGGGTATCGCGCCGCGGCGGTTCAGTCAAGTGCTCGCTCTCGCACTGATGTGACCTTGCTTTGACTACTTCGTTGAACCCCCCGATGCGTCGCATCACACCAGGGTTCCCTCGCGGGAAGATGGGCGTAATTTTATTGTATATATTCGTATACAAATAAAACATCGCTGATGAGTTGGTGTGTGTAGTTGGTAGGAGTGCATCTCCATGCTTACTCCCGCACTGGACAAGAATGAAATTGCAATTTTACTCTTCGTACTGGAAATGGGAGACGGTGCGCACGTTTACTCTTCATTGGTGTGGGAGCAGAACTGGGGCTGCACTCCGCCGCGCACGAGAAGAGTACGCGGTCATGTTTGCTCTCCTCCTCATTGAGAGCGAACATTGCATCCAACTCCCTGCTGCTTTCGAGGGGCGTCCGCCAACGCTTACAAGAGTAAAATGACTTTTGGACTCTTCAACTACTCCCCGATTTTTTAGAGTGATCAGTTGAAACTTCGAATGGGCTCCGGCTTTTCCAGCCACTCTTCCGGGTCTTCACCAGGGGACCCTCGGAATGATGGGAGCTCCCGAGGTTGCTGCAGGACGACGGGAGGACAGGCTTGGTTGACGATGGTGCTGGTTTCGACGTCTTCCTTCATCACTTTCTCCGGTAGTGGACCGAGCTCGGGTGGCAAACCTTGAAGGCAGCGGCTGGCTCTTGTTGGACTGGCTTGGCAGCTTCCAGAGGTTGTATGGAGCATAAACGGTGCGTACCCCGCACCTCCACCAGATATCACGAAGCCAGAGACGACGCAGTTGTCTTCAAGTTTATTGGAGCGAACTTGTGCTCCCCTAACAACTCAAAGGATACACAGGCGACGAAGCAGCAATCAACAAAGGGACGTGCGAAGGCGAGCGTCGGCGATTCGAATACCGCGGCTTCTGCTCTGCAGGCTTTTATCTTTCGGTACGAGTGCTTCTCGAACCGACGATTTACATCTAGAACATTGTAGATCAAAGAAGATTATTCGACGCTAGTTACGTTAGCGCGACACGCTCTCTGTATAAAAATGAGATATCCCGTGCGGCATAAAAATAAGGAATGGAACACGCGCTTCGCTTGGTACACAGATAACATAGCCGAGCACGGCCGGGCAGTACAAAATAAATATAAACAAAAACCCAATGCCTAGTGTGCGGCAATACATCCAACTTTTTTTAACAACGAAGCTTTTTAGCAAATCGTAATTTAGGAAATCGTAATTTAGCAAATCCTACCCGTAAGAGGCGACTGATGGTGGCGATGTTAACCTTAAGCAAGAGTTTGGTGATTTCCGAAAGGAAATTGTTGATGAGTTCCGTAAGCTGAGAGATAGCGTAAAATATTGCAGTGACACTTGGAATCAGGTGATAAGAACGAACAAAGATGTGCAAGCTATAATGAAGGAAATAAAGGAATTAACATCCAGCAATCAAGCATTTAAAGAAGAGAACCGCAGACTTACGCAGCGAGTAGAACTCGAGCAGTACAGCAGATCTAACAATTTGGAAGTAAAAGGTGTACCAGACGACCAGGATGCCCAAGAAATGATCCTGAAAAGGTCCTAAATAGTCGGTGAGCCAGTCACTAAAGACGACATTGATGTGTGCCACAAGTTTTGCTACCGCGAAAGAAAACGAATCGAATATAATTACACGCTTTGTGCGTCGAGAGAAGCGCAACTCTTCTTTCCAAGGCCAAAAAAAAATACGTATCACGACAACTGAACTTGGCTTCACCGTAAAGGCTCCTGTTTACGTGAACCAACATTTTACCAGGCAAAATGAACAACTTCTGGGGTTCGCGGCCGCAAAAAAGAAACAACCCGGGTGGAAGCACCCATGGGCAAAAGACGGCAAAATCTTCGCACGCAGAGATGATAAGACGCCGATACTCCGGATTCGTGCCCTAAGCGATTTCGACAAGATAACGTGGACCACATGAGCGGCTGGGTTATTTCTTTATATACAGTTAAAGCTGTTTCACCACGGCAGTGGAACCTTCTGATCTGAAAACCAATAATCCAAAAAAGAGTATCTGCATTCTTCACGTCAATGCGCGTTCATTAGAAAACAAGCATGAAAGTCTCGATTTAATTATTGAAAGTTGTGGCATCTCTTTTGATACAATCATGGTTTTGGAAACTTGGCATACTAAACATTCCATTCCTTATTCGTACCCTGACTACAAATGTTTTGTTTTGAGTCGGCCAGATAGGCAAGGCGGTGGTGTACTATAATTAATCAAGAAGATGCAGAATCCCCAGATTGTCGATGAATTTCCTGTTTCCAACATAAATGATGTGATGTTAACTGTTATAGATGGTTCAAAAACCTTTTCAGTCATTTATCATCCGACAAATGTGGATCCGTAAGCTTTTCTTTGTTTTTTGGAAACCTGTCTAGATTTTGCATCTATTAACAAATACTCTCTGTTTCTTAGAGGTGATTTCAACATTGACCAGATTAAAACATCTAAACAGGGAAACGAATTCCTATCTATACTTGAATCGTATGGTTTTAAGAATGTCATTACCGTCCATACTCGCATAACACCATCATCTGAAAGTCTTGTCGACATCATTATCACAAATACTAGTAATTTTGTTTGAAACAGTGGTACTCTAGCATATGAAATAACCCTCCACATACCTATTTTTGCGATGATTCGTGACGATAAAGAAAAGATAGCGGAAGGAAGGCCTCCAGCATGTTATCAAAGCATAACTAGTGTGACACTGAACTCATTTCGCACGGATATCCTGAATCTTAACTGGAATGACGTGATTTTAGAAACCGATGCAGACTTAATATAAAATGCTTAATTGTGCGATATTGTTAACATTTCCAGAACGCACTTTGCATACGTAACTGCCCATAAGCCCAAGATATGTCGCAAGCCTTTGATAACGAAATCACTTTTCATGAAATTAAGGTAAAGAACCAATTATACGCGGAGTTTGTACGAGCAAAGGATTCACAAAAATGGCGTGTTTTCAAACAATGCCGAAACAAACCTAATGCTAAACTAAGGACCGCAAAACGTAGGTACTTTTTGGCTATTTTGACTGCGTAATAAACAACACTGACAAGTATTGAAAGAGGGTAAACTCCCTTATTCAACCTAACGCTGAGACACCTGTTCAAAGTATAACAGTAATATTTTGTCTCAGTGGGCGACCCGGGCGGCTGCCACATAAGAAATTACCCGCGTCTGCATAGAACAGCAAATTTTGATGATGATGATGATGGTTGGTGTTTTATGGCGCAAGGTCAACGAGGGCAAAGAGCGCCAAAGAAGTTATTGAGTTTTCATCAGACCGTAAGTACTAAAACATGTAACTAAAAGTAAAGGTGATGCAAAACAAAAGACAATGGAGATGACTGGTGTATAGGGCCAGGGTGATTACACATGATATGACAAGAGCTGCAGAAAGTTTACCTCAGCTAAAAACTTAAAAACACGTTGACTAGAAAACATTGGTTCGTCGGCTAAAAAGTATGATGGGTGCAAAGGAATGTGTTGTCTGTATAATTCAGGGAAATGTTTGTGTCGTGTTGTGTCAAGTGCCTTGCATGTGATTAGTATGTGGACTACGGATAGGCCCTTTCCACACCTGCTACACGTGGGTCCCGAAGTACCAGTGAGCAGGTGGGAGTGCGTCGCATGTGTGTGGCCCATCCGCAGCCTAGCCAGGGCGACTTCAGTGTATCTGTTGTGTGAGTCAGTTATGTAGCGTCCAAGTTGTGGTTTTATTATGTGTAGTTTGTTGTCTGTTTGTTGACTCCAGTGTAATTGCCATGTGTTACGAAGCTGTCGTCTGATGTGTGTCTTTAGGTCGGTGTAAGGTACTGTTGTAACGTCAACTGTAGTCATGAGAGCAGCATCACCAGCCATTTGGTCGGCGGCCTCATTGCCAGGGATTCCACAATGCCCTGGTACCCAGCATAGAGTTATTTCAAGATTTGAGGCATATGCAGACATTAGTACCTTGAAAAGAGCATTTATGACATAGTTTTTAGATGACCTTCCTAATGACAGTGCCTGTACAACGCTTTGAGAGTCTGTGTACACAATGGACTTGGGAATTTTATATTTGATGATGTGGTTTGTAACGAGTAAAATGCCATATGCTTCTGCCGTGTAAATACTGTTATGAAAATTCATTGTTTTGCTTACTCTAAAATTTGGTCCGTGCGCTGCACAAGATACCGTAGAACCAGTTTTCGACGCGTCGCTATAGAATTCTGCGCACCTGTACTTGTCCTGCAGGAAGAGGAAGTGCTGCAGAATTGCATTCTTGGGTACCCTATTTTTTTCTACAAGAGTGAATGACAGGTCGCATGATACAGGACGAAGATGCCATGGTGCGATGAAATTTTGAATGGGTGTCTTGTGCGTGTCTGAAAGAGGGACCGTGAGTGCAGAAGCCTCCTCCCTAACTCTGAGAGAGAAAGGTAAGGAAACGGATGGCCTGTTTAAAAAGAGTTGCAAGTTTGATGTATTGTTCATGATGGGATTAAAAGGATGGTTGGTAAGGGACACAATCTTAGATGCATACAGCAGGTCAACATACTCCCGCTGATGCCCTAGACACCACTTGTCGCACTCGACATAAAGGCTTTCGACAGGGCTAGTGCGGAAAGCGCCGCATGAGAGGCGAAGGCCAAGATGCAGCACTGGGTCGAGCATTCTCAGTGCGGTCTTTGTCGCCGACCCATACACGACACTGCCGTAGTCGAGCCGGGACCCCACCAACGCTGTGTACAGGCGCAGCAGGAGTTGTTTGTCGGCCCCATAAGATTGATGCGAGAGAACCTTAAGAATATTCATTGCCTTTAGGCATTTACATTTGAGCTGTTTGACATGAGGAATGAATGTAAGTTTTTCATCGAATAAAATGCCTAAAAACTTGTGCTCCTTGTTCACAGGAATTGGCACATTCGCAAGAGTGATGTCTGGGTCCGGGTGGACCCCACACTTCCTGGAGAATACAACACACGAGCTCTTTCCGGGATTAATTTTAAAACCATTCTTGTCTGCCCAACCGGCAAGCTTCTTGACGCCGAGCTGGACTTGACGTTCGCAGATGGACATATTACATGATTTAAAAGATATCTGCACATCATCTACATACATGGAGTAAGAAATTGTAGGCGGCAGTGCCTTCCCAAGGGAGTTCATTTTTACTATGAAGAGAGTGCAGCTTAGAACTCCGCCTTGCGGCACGCCATTTTCTTGCACGTGTACCTTTGACAGTGCAGAACCAACTCTGACGCGAAAGGTTCTCTCCGACAAATAGCTAGCAAGGGTGTTAAACATATTACCAGAAACACCGAATGACTTCAGGTCAGTAAGAATCCCATAACGCCAAGCGGTGTCATAGGCCTTTTCTAGGTCGAAAAACACAGTTAAACAGAACTGTTTATGCACGAAGGCATCCTTAATATACGACTCTAGTGCCACAAGTTGATCATTCGTGGATCGCCCCGCCCTGAAGCCTGCCTGGCAGCTCTCGAGAAGGCCGTTATACTCCAAAAAGTACACGAGCCTCCGGTTTATCATCTTCTCGAGAAGCTTGCACAGGCAGCTGGTCAAGGCAATAGGTCGATAGCTAGCGGGAGAAGAAGGGTCCTTCCCTTCTTTCAAGAATGCTACAACTATGGCATCCCTCCAAGACTTTGGAATGTGCCCCGAAAGCCATATCTTGTTGAAAAGGTGAAGAAGTGTTACAAGAGTGTCTGTGTGTAAGTTCTGTATCATTGTATATGTAATGTTGTCTGGGCCTGGAGCTGAGGGTTTACACGTGCTCAGAGCAGCCCTCAGCTCATGTAGTGAAAACAGGGAGTTGTACGAAGTCTGTGATTTGTTGTTGTCGTGTAGGGACTTCTTTTCACAAGAGGCTTTATGTTTCAGGAAAGTGTTCGTGTAGTGTGCTGAACTGGACACGTGTTGAAAGTGTTGTGCGAGTGTGTCAGCCTGGTCTTCCAGAGTGTCCCCTGTTGTACTGACCAGGGGCAGGCTGTGTGTCTGTTGTCCTTTGAGTTTGCGTATACGTGTCCATACTTTCCGTGTGTCTGTGTAGGAGTTTATTGATGTTATGAATGTACGCCAACTCTCTCGTTTTGCCTCACGGCGCACACGTTTTCCTAATGCCTTGGCCCGTTTGAACAAGAGGAGGTTTCCCGACGTGGGGTACCGACGAAGGATACCCCACGCCTTGTTCTGGGCCTCTCGCGCCCGCCTACAGTCCTCATTCCACCACGGCCTCCGCTGGTTGCGCGGGGCACCAGAGACGTGGGGAATGGACTTTTCGGCGGCGTCGAGGATGTGCGCCGTGAGGAGTTGGGTAGCTTCTTCAACGTGTAGGTGTCCTATGGATGTGTGGTGTAGTTTGGATGTCTCTGTGAATGTATTCCAGTTAGCTCGTGCTTCATTGAACCTATTATGGGAAGATGAACTGCTTGGGCCTTTATCTATATATGTAAGTGAGGTGGGGAAGTGGTCACTGCCATATGGGTCAGTTCCCACACCCCACTCGAGAAGAGGAAAGAGAACTGCGGAGCCAATCGCCAAGTCAAGACATGAGTATGTGTTGTGTCCTATGTTATGGTATGTAGGCTGTTTACTGTTGAAAAGGCATGCTCCTGAAGATGTAAGGAATTTCTCTATGAGGCGACCTCGGGCATCCGTGCGAGAAGAGCCCCAAAGAGTGTTGTGAGCATTAAGGTCGCCTGTCAGGATGTATGGTTCGGGCAGCTGGTCAACCAGCGCCTCGAAGTCAGAGCTTAAAAGTGAAACATCAGGAAGAATGTATATGGAGCATACCGTTATCAACCTATTAAATATTATCGTTCGAATTGCCACAGCCTCCAGGATAGTGTTCAAGGTGACAGGGTGGCATGCTAAGGATTTGCGGGCGATTATGGCCACACCGCCAGAAGAGTGTGTGCAGCCAACCCTGTCCTTTCTGTATACCAGGTAACTATTCAAGAAATTTGTGTTCTTGGAATTCAGGTGTGTTTCCTGAACACACATTACACTTGGCTGATTAGCATGCAGAATCTCATAGACGTCGTCAAGATTATTTAGAAGGCCTCTGCAGTTCCATTGAACGATATTTTCTCTTCCCATTATTATGTATTAGAGCTACTGGAGTGTGACTATTTATGTAGGGTCTTTCGGGGCTTGGATTCTTGGACGGGGTTTTTTTACCTCCTCTGGAGGTTTAGATGGGGGGACCCGTTCCTTCCGCTGCGAAGCAGACAGGAAGGGTCCCACATCCATGTCATCATCTGATTTGGAAGGGGTACCCGGCGTACCGGACCCCCCGGACCTGGCACCCTTTGTGGTGCCCTTCGTTTTGGCCGCGACCGCCGAGGGCGTCAGGAGCGCCCCGGGTGGCACAGGCGGTGCGGCGGAGGTGGGAACTGCTGCGGTTTCCTCCAGCTCCATCTCCTCCGGGCCCTCGCATGTGCTTCGGGCCGGTGGAGAGGAGGAAACAGAGGGTGCAGCAGCATCCCCAACGGACGTGGATGCCACCACAGCCGCTGCTGACTTAGCAGGCGGTGCGGTGGCGGGTTGGGCTGCCAGAGGCAACCCAGGGGGGGGCGGGGGCGGGACCAAGTCCGACTCGCGGTACTTAGTCCCCGCAGAAACCAGGCGCCGCTCCGCCCCCCGACGAGCTGCGTCGGCGTACCTCCCCAGAGGGAAAGAGGCGAACCTCTTCCGCGCCTCTGGGAAGGTGATGTTTTCAGTGACCTTGATGTTAATGATTTTCTTTTCTAATTGAAACTTTTCACAGCTGCGGGACCATGCTGCGTGCGGCCCCTGACAGTTTGCACAGGTGAAGGTAGTAGAGTCACAGTTTTCAGTAGGGTGGTCATGTGCGGCGCATTTCGCGCAGGTCGTTTTGCCGCGACAAGAAGTTGTAGCGTGCCCGAATCGCTGGCACTTGTAGCAGCGGCGCGGGTTAGGTATGTACGGACGTACACCACACCTAATGAAGCCAGCATTGATGTGCTCAGGAAGTTTTGATTTGTTGAATGTCAGGATTATATGCTTTGTGGGGATTTCCTTATTGTCTCGTCTGATGGTGATACGCCTCACTGCAGTTACACCCTGATCTTTCAGGCCTTCCAACAGATCAGCTTCGGTCTCATTCAACAAATCGGTCTCCGAGATCACACCCTGAGAGCTGTTGAGGCTACGATGGGGAGTGACTCGGATGGCCAGATCTGCCATGCAGGTTTGCGACAGGAGGTTAGTGGCTTGTTGCTGCGTCTTGACATTGACAAGGACTTCTCCGGTACGGAGTTTCTTAGCATCGAACGATTTTCCGAGGATGCCTTCCAGGAACTTAGTGATCAGGAATACGGACATTGAAGAAACGTGGTTTGTTTTGTCAACTGCCTCGATAACCAAGAATCGAGGATAGTTGTCAGGTTTCGGACTGTGGATTGTTGGAAGGGATGGAAAAGAAACTTCGTTGCGGCCCCTTTTCGGGGGCCGATCACGTCTAGGGGGGGGTTTTGATTTATCCATATGGCATAGGAAAAAGCAGGGAGACGGGGGTACTTTCTTCTTTGACCTTACCCTGGTAGTCAAAGAGGTCCCGGAGCTCCCTGCCTGGTGAACAGACAGGGAGCCCATCCGCCGGAGCTTGACCTGGGCTCCGACGGCCACCGTTCGTGGTTTCTAACCCTCCACCTATAAACACATCGCCACGGTTGGATCCAGCTTATGTTTGGGGGCTCGGGGTCCGCGGTATCGCCAGTACCGTCACCAAGATTACTCAAGGTGCCCCGTGCGGGGAGAACAGCAAATTTTACTAGTAGTATGGTATTTTTTGAGACTGATATTTGAGACTGATATTTGATGAGACTGATTGGTCTCATTTGAGACCAATGAGACTGATATTATAAGTGCTTTTAAGGGATTTAAAAATTCCAAATCAAAAGATTCTAACGATATGCAGATGGGCCCAGTTAAGTATGTCATTTACCTTCTAGCTCCTATTCTGAAAATGTTGTACAATTTAGCTTTATAAACTGGCTGTTTTCCTTCTGAAATAGAAAAAACGAAAGTTATAGCAATATATAAAGGCGGTTATATAAAGAACACGAGTAACGTTAGACCGATATCAATTTTGCCTATGCTGTCCAAAGGTTTCGAAAAAATAATACATTCTCGTTTGAGCGAGTTTTTAGAGAAGCATTCACTTCTGTCCACCGATCAATACAGTTTTCAAAAAAGGTAATTCTACCGAACTAGCTGTCCTAACAAAAAAAGAGTACATTTTAGATGCATTTGAATAAAAGGCTGTCGTACTGGGGTTGTATATTGATTTCTCTAAAGCAACCGATTGCATGAATCATAAAATACTACTATACAAATTAGAACAATATGGGGTACGTGGCAAGATAAACGAACTTCTGGAGTCCTATTTAAAATATCTGTACCAGTATGTAAGCCACCGTACACTCTGACAAGAAACGTGTAACCACCGCTCTACCTCAGTTGACCACTCTTGGCCCTCATGTGTTCCTTATATATCTAAACGAAATTTTTCAACCTTTAGATAACACCCTTTGGATAGGCTATGCGGATGGTACATCAATTCTCTTGCGGTTGGTAGATCAAGATAGCTTAATATACAGGGAAAATAATATTTTAGAGCGGATGTCTAAATTGTGTCAAGGAAACTTTCTGAAAATCAATACCAAAAAAAAACGCAGGCAAAGATCACGGATATATATAAATACAGATAATATTGAATTTGTTAATCATGTTAAAACCCTTGGCGTTATATTTTCTGATAATGTAACATGGAATTTGCACGTCGAACACGTATGCACTAAATTAAATAGTGTTATGGGAATGTTTAATCGGAATCGCCACGTTTTTCCTTTACCCGTAAAACGAGTTTTCTATAATAGACTATTTTTACCCATGCTCAATTACTCTCATTTCGTCTGGCCAACTACATCCAAAACAAACATAACTAAACTAACAGTTCGTCAAAAACGAGTGATACGACTTATTGTTAATGCCCCCTATAATTCTCATACACTAAGTATTTATTCCGCCCGTACAATATTGCCAGTAGAATATTTTTACCAATTTCGCCTTGCCTGTACGTATCGGACATGTATTCGTACGCGACATAAGCAGTTCACAAATTTATTTAATCTTGTCGAACGCCATTATGAATACCATACACAAGAAAAATATCCATGGATTCAGCGTTTTTGTCGACATCCTACGGATTGCAGTTATTATCTTATAATTGCACTGCTTCTAAATAGCCTTTCGTCATCAGATATTGACATTTCCACGCTGTCGACTCGTTCGCTACTTATGCATTTTCTTTCTATTTAATTATCTCAGACAATGTAACGAACTGTCTTTCTTGTTGGAGTTTTGTTGTATTGTTTTCTTGTTATATTGTCTTCCTTTGCCTCTCGAAATATTATTCAACAAAAAGTGTGAAATAATGATACGTTATGAGCATTAAATGCCCATGATTTGCTCCCTAACATATACGCTGACCTAATTCTGTGAGATATGTTAAACATGCTTTTCTCCTTTATTATAGTTTGTAAATATGCATATGTATGTGTGTATGCATATATAGATGCGGATATTTATATGTATGCGCGTTTTTATTGCATTGCCCGTAGTTTCTTCGAAGATCTCTTATTTACGATGTGTTTTATTTATTTTGTAATGGAGATTGCTTGAAGTGCTCTCGCCGTCCAATCCCTCTTCACCCACCGGTCAATCCCCGAATGAGCATGTAGCACGGATCAACGGCTGTCATCACCGGTGCGTGATCGCGCGGCTCGAGTCGAATCCTCTGGCTGGTTCACCTTGGACGGTTTTGCCTCCTGATCCCTGTCCAGCGGACTCTGTCTTCCTTCCAATAAACCCCTTTGCAATTGGTGGAGGAGCCGGGGTTTGAGGTGAACCGTCGTACAGCCTGGAACTCCGCAGCCGGAAGCTACCAATGCCCGTCACCCCCATGGCCGCTGCCGACCAACCGCCTCCACAGGTGCCATCGATCATCTGCGCTGGGGCGCTCCGTCAGCGCGACCCGCCGTTTTTCAGCGGTAAAGGTGACTATGACATTGAAGATTGGTTGTCTTCTTACGAGCGAGTTAGCGCTTACAACAAATGGGACGACGCTACCAAGCTGCACCACGTCGCATTTTCCCTCGAAAAACCCGCGATGTTGTGGTACAACAACAACGCAGCGACCATCAAGACCTGGTCTGACTTCAAGAACAACTTAACTCGTGACTTTGATCGACCCGCCGTACGGAAACTGCACGCTGAACAACGCCTGCGTACACGGGCGCAACAACCGGGTGAGAACTTCACCAGCTACATTGAAGACGTTGTGGATCTTTGTCGGCGCGTCAACTCATCCATGTCCGATGATGACAAAATCAAACACATAATGGAAGGAGTGGACGACGACACGTTCCACATGCTTGTGTCCAAGAACCCTCGATCCGTGACTGAAGAGATTGGCCTGTGCAAGAGTTTTGAGGAACTGCGCCGGCAAAGGGCCTTGGTTCGCCATTCATTGCCGACGACGGAATCTCCCTCGAGCCTCACGTTCTCTTCGAACCAATTGCAGCTCGAGGCGAAAATCAAAGAATTTGTCAGCGAGGAGGTAGCACGTCAGCTATCGCTGGTGCCGTTTACTGAGCAGGCTTCGTCCAGCCTGCCTTCTGCTCTGCAGGCGACCATCCGCGAACATGTTGCCGAGGCACTCCCGCTTGCTAACGTCGCTACCGCAGCGGTCGCACCCCTGGCTGTTCCGCAGGTGGCAGCTACAGTCGCGGCGCCGCTCACAGCTACAGTCGCTGCAGCTCCAGCAGTCATGCCAATGACGTACGCTGACTCTCTCGCGCAGCCAGTGCACCCATCTTTCCGGTCGTTTCGGCCAGCGATACCAGCAGTGGCACTTCCCACTTTGCAGCCCGCTCCCCAGTTTCCACCGACCAGACCACCAGCTGTGCCGTACGGTAATCCATGGCGCACTCCCGACAACCGGCCTATATGTTTTTCTTGCTGCTGCCCCGGTCATGTTGCCCGTTACTGCCGCCGTGTCGCTTCATCTCCTCGTGTGCCCCAGACGTCCGCCTACGCCGCCCGACCACCACATCATAACGTGTCCTCAGGACCACCTCGAACCTCGTTTTTCGCCGACCGACAGATCTTTGAAGGCCGCCGATCACCGTCACCCCGTCGCCCCTCCCTGTCCCCCATGCGCCGCCACTCCGCCCCCACTCCAGAGGGAAACTGATTCGCGCAGTTCCTGAGGCACGAACTGCGTACCCGTCGAAATACCGAAGCCCTCATCAACCTCCGCAAAATATAATTGACGTGTTAATAGATGGAGTACCTGCACTGGCGCTTGTTGATACCGGAGCAGCCGTGTCGGTCATCAGTGCTAAACTATGTCGGTCGCTGAAGAAAGTCACGACGCCACTTCTGGGACTTTCTCTCCAAACTGCAAGCTCAGAACATGTTGCACCTTTGGCTGCGTGTACTGCTCGGGTCGCCATTCAAAATATTCTCTACACGATTGAGTTCGCCGTCTTGCCCATGTGCTCACACGACGTTATTCTTGGGTGGGACTTTTTGTCGAACCAGAACGCCGTAATTGACTGCGCCCGCGCCGAAGTCGAATTCTGTTCGCAAAATGACGCTCCGACCCCGAACGATTCCTCTACTAACGGAGAGAAGCTGGCCGTAGACGAAGACGTGGATATTCCGCCCCAAAGCTCAGTTCTCGTCGCCCTTTCCGGCAGTAGTCTAATGGATGGACCTGTTTTATTTACGCCATCAAACGTTTTCGTTGCTCGCAAGGGTTTGCCGCTTCCGTTTGCTGTGCTGACACTCCTATCTGGCCGCACAGCGATGTTTGTTTGCAACCAGACGACCCGCCCTTTCAGCTTGCTTCGTGGGGAAACTGTCGGCAATATCGAACCTGTCGAATCCTTCTTCAGCCTCGACGTCTCCGACAACGCACCTTCACAGCAGCCACATTCGCTGAACGCGATTGGTCCCACCGATATGCCCACCTCTGACGACATCTTCCAGAAGTCCATCGCTTCCGATTTAGACCCCCCGCAGCGCAAAGACCTTCTGGCTCTTCTTAGGAAGTTTCAGTCTTCCTTTGACTGCAAGCAAGCTCCTTTGGGAAAACCTTCCACTGTCGCCCATCACATTGACACAAGTACCCACATACCGTTGCGACAGCGACCCTATAGGGTGTCGGCATCGGAACGTGGCGTGATTAGTGAGCATGTTGATGATATGCTCCGACGTGGCGTCATCCGACCTTCTCAAAGCCCCTGGTCGTCGCCTGTGGTGCTAGTAACGAAAAAAGATGCGTCCCTCCGTTTCTGTGTTGACTATCGCCGCCTTAACAAGATCACCCGGAAAGACGTTTATCCCCTGCCTCGAATAGATGATGCCCTTGATTGTTTGCACGGCGCTGAGAACTTCTCCAGACTGGATTTGCGCTCCGGTTATTGGCAGGTCCCGGTTGCTGTGTCTGATCGACCAAAAACAGCTTTTGTCACGCCAGACGGCCTATATGAGTTTAATGTAATGCCGTTTGGCCTATGTAACGCGCCCGCCACGTTCGAAAGAATGATGGATAATATCTTGCGTGGTCTCAAATGGCGAACATGTCTCTGTTACCTAGACGATGTCGTCGTGTTTTCTTCAGATTTCCAGACTCACCTGACCCGTCTGCACCAAATATTGACATGCCTAACTGCTGCAGGGCTCCAACTGAACCTTAAAAAGTGTCGCTTTGGTGCTCGCACATTGACTATTCTCGGCCATGTCGTGTCAAAGGATGTCATCCTACCAGATCCCGAAAAGCTCCGTGCTGTAGCCGACTTTCCCAAACCGACGTCAATGAAAGCCCTCCGCAGCTTCATTGTTCTGTGCTCGTACTTTCGGCGCTTCGTACGAAATTTTGCGTCTATCATTGCGCCACTGACCAAGCTCCTCAGTGGTGACAATGGCCTGTCCTCGTGGTCCAAGGAGTGCGATCAAGCGTTTACAACCTTGCGGCGTCTGTTGATTTCGCCACCCATACTGCGGCACTACGATCCGAACGCCCCTACTGAAGTCCATACTGATGCCAGCGGCGCAGGACTCGGTGCTGTGCTCGCTCAACGCAAGCCTAACTACGAAGAGTACGTCGTCGCGTACGCTAGCCGGGCTCTTACAAAAGCTGAACAAAACTATTCGGTTACCGAGAAAGAATGTCTTGCCATCGTCTGGGCTCTTTCCAAATTTCGACCCTATCTCTACGGCCACCCTTTTGACGTGGTAACCGACCATCACTCGCTGTGCTGGCTGTCGTCCCTCAAAGACCCTATGAGACGTCTTGCTCGTTGGGCGCTCCGCCTGCAGGAGTATGATATTCGAGTTGTTTATAGATCCGGCCGCAAGCACTCTGATGCGGATGCACTGTCTCGCTCTCCGCTGCCTGGTAACCCGGAACGTCTTGCTGGAACCGATACGCTCGTAGCGTCATTGACCTTCACCGACATAGCTTCCCGGCAGCGCAGTGATCCATGGATTGCGAAGATCATCGAGTTTCTCTCCACTACACCGACTCCTACGCGGCCCAGGGATCTTCGACGCCAAGCCGCCCACTTCGCCATACGGGATGACCATCTTCTCTATCGCCGCAATTATATGCCCGATGGTCGGAAGTGGCTTCTTGTAATTCCGCGCAGTTTACGTGCGCGTGTATGCGCGGCTTACCATGCTGATCCCCAAACCGCTCACGCTGGACTTCTTAAAACGTACACTCGCCTCCGCCAACGATACTATTGGCGTGGAATGTACAGCTTCGTGCGCAAATACATTCGTGCTTGCACTGACTGTCAGCGCCGCAAGACGCCTGCACCGCAACCAGCCGGCCCTCTGCAGCCTTTGTCATGCCCCCTTCGTCCTTACGACCGTGTCGGCATCGACCTGTACGGCCCCTTCCCATGCACTCCTTCCGGCAACCGATGGATTATTGTTGCGGTCGACTACGTAACCCGCTACGCCGAAACCGCAGCGCTGCCAGCCGCTACGGCGCGTGATGTTGCTGGGTTCGTCTTGCGCTCCCTTGTCTTGCGGCATGGTGCACCCCGCGAATTACTCAGCGACAGGGGGGGAGTATTCCTCTCTGGGGTTGTTGAATCCCTCCTCGCTCAGTGCATAATTGTTCATCGCACTACGTCCGCATACCACCCACAGACGAACGGCCTGACCGAGAGATTCAACCGCACACTCGGAGACATGCTCACCATGTACGTCACTCGTGATCATTCAAATTGGGATGTGGTGCTACCTTTTGTAACGTTTGCTTACAACACCGCCGCACAGACCACTACTAGCTTTTCACCATTTTTTCTCCTCTATGGGCGCGAGCCGTCTTGCACAATGGATACAATACTGCCGTACAGCCCCGATTCTTCTGAGTGCCACCCTATTTCGGACATAACCCGACAAGCCGAAGAGTGCCGCCAGCTCGCCCGCTCACTGACAACAAATGACCAGGGTCGCCAGAAGCATCTTCACGACAACGACCATGCCTCATCTTCCTTTCGTGCTGGCGAGCTGGTGTGGCTGTGGGTCCCCGCTACCACAACGGGTCTATCCTCCAAACTGCTTTCGAAATATCACGGCCCCTACCGTGTCCTCAAGTGTACTTCTCCCGTGAACTACACAGTAGAACCACTGACGCCCTCTACAGACCTTCGCTGTCGTGGCAGCGAAACCGTCCACGTCAGTCGCTTGAAGCCCTACTACGACCCCGCAGTCGTTTCATCGCCGTAAGTCGTCAGGATGGCTCCTGCTTCACCGTGGGCAATTGTAATGGAGATTGCTTGAAGTGCTCTCGCCGTCCAATCCCTCTTCACCCACCGGTCAATCCCCGAATGAGCATGTAGCACGGATCAACGGCTGTCATCACCGGTGCGTGATCGCGCGGCTCGAGTCGAATCCTCTGGCTGGTTCACCTTGGACGGTTTTGCTTCCTGATCCCTGTCCAGCGGACTCTGTCTTCCTTCCAATAAACCCCTTTGCAATTTATTTATTCAAAGTATGCCTAAATGCCCTCAAGCAGAAGGGTATTACATAGGGGGTTGTCAATGCTGCAGAAACAAACATACGAACAAAAATATATACACTGGGAAAATAGAACATAAAAAGGACAACCCATGCGCGAACACAAATATGATAAATGTAATGTTAGCTCGAAATACCGCGTAAAAGATACACTCAGTAGAAGCAACAACAAACAAATCTTTTTAGAAAAAGAACAATCTGCCAGAAGTTATGCAATAAAAAAGCGATAGTTTTGTTTTCAATTCACAACTTCCGTGAGTGTTAGTTGATTAAATTTAGCAGCATCAATGACAGTGGCTATGTGTGATGGCAATGCGTTCCAGTCAATGATTATACGCGGAACGAATGACCGAGAATAGTGCAATGTGTGACGTGGTAAATGCGTCACTTTGAAAGGATGGTCGTGTCTGGGAAGAATAAAAGCTGGTGAAGAAAAGACATCGTCATGAAGCAATGGCTGGTAACAAATTTTGTGAAAAAGTGATAACCTTGCAGCTGTGAGTCGTTGCGACAAGTCGAGCAGTTCTGCACAAATTTTCAACTCAGTGACACTGGAATCACGGAGTAGTCTGAAAAGATGAAGCGAACTGCACGGTTTTGAAATTATTCGATGTTGTTTATTATGTAAGTCTTTATTATGTAAGGGTCCGAAATGGCTGATGCATATTCAATTTTAGGCCGTATAAGTGTGATGTAAGCGAGTTTACGTAGGTGCGACGGGGCATGCTTAAGTTATGTTTCAAAAGACCTAGTGAGCGGTTAACCGATGCAAGTATGACGTCAATGTGATTCCAGGATAAGTCCGAACTAAGGTAAACACCAAGGTACTTGTAATTATTCGTAAGTTCAACTGGAGTATTATTTAAAGAGTATGAGGTTGAAATGCGAGATGCGCGTTTAGTAAAGGACATAAGGTTTGTTCTAGAATTATTAAGGCACATTAACCATTTGGAACACCAAGAGCTTATACCATCTGGGTCAGCCTTGACGGCCTGCTCATTTTCTTTGCACAAATTGTGCGATAGATCACGCAATACTCCGCGAAAAGCCTGACTTGGGATGAAACCGTGTTAGGCAAATCATTAATGAAAATTAAAAACAGCAGGGGGCCCAGCACGATGCCCTGAGGAACGCCTGAGTACACTTACCCAAAAGAGGAGAAACTGTTATTTACGGAAGTGAACTGAAGTCATCTTGAAAGGAAATCTTTAATCCATGTGAGTAAAAGCGGGTGAATGTTAAGCTGTGTTCATTTGATTAGCAACCTGTGATGAGGGACCCGTTCAAAGGCTTTGGAAAAATAAAAAAAAAATCCGTCAGTTTGTATGCCAGCGTCAATGGAAGAATGTAAATCGTGAATAAACCCGGCAAGTTGAGTGTCGCACGAGTAGCCCTTTCGAAAGCCGTGCTGGTACTTGAAAATGATGTTATGCTCTTCTGCGTAGTTAATTACCTGCGAGTGAATGACGTGTTCGAGAAGTTTGAAAATGGTGCTTGTTAACGATGTTGGTCTATAATAAAGTGCGGATGAACGATCGCCAGATTTAAAGATGGGTATTAATTTACAAATTCGCCAGTTTTCGGGGATTAAACCAGATGACAAGCATTGAGTGAAAAGAGCTGATAAGATACGATGGATGCCTGGAGAAACATTTCTTAGTGTTTTGGTATTAAATTCAAGGTGATCAGATGCAGAAGTAGTTTTAAGTTTGCTGAGTAAAGAAAGTTTAGCAGCCTCGTTAATAACTATTTCGGGCATTAAGATAATGCTGGAACAGTTACCAGCTGGTGATGATGTGACGTCCTCTCACGTAAACACTAAAGAAAAGGTGTTATTCAGGACCTGCGCGCACTCGCCATCGGGAATTGCGTCGCCTGCAGCGTTGGAAAGGGTGATGTCGGGATGGTTAGAAGGGTTTATTGTCCGCCAGAACTTTTTTGGGTTGTTAGTTAACATGGAAGGCAGATCGCGGGCGAAAAAGTTACGGCAGGTTGATTTTAGCAGAGATTGGTAACGGCTGTAACATAATTTGTAACGTTTCCAGGAAGCTGAATCTTTGTGCTTATTACCCTGCCTGTAAAGGCGCTTCTTTTTATTATTAAGTCAGAGAAGCTGATTATTAAACCAAGAGACTGTGTTAGTGCAAGAAATTGTTCTGACGGGTACAAATTTATTTATGAGCTCGGCAAATTTAGTTTTAAACAAACTCCAGTTGTTCTCTACTGATCGGGTTAAAAAATCTTCTAGAAAACCTTCTGCGGAGGTAAACAATTCCTGGTTAATACCATCGTAGTTTTCCCTTCCGTAACCCATTATTTGCTTTTTAGTGACGTTCTTTTTAACTGTTGAGCATTTCAGGTTACCTGTGATAATGGAGTGATCGGAAAGACCATCAAGACGTATTATATCTGAACAAAGATCGGGGTTATTTATTAAAATTAGGTCAAGGATGTTAGCTGAGGTTGCGGAACGTCTTCTGGGCTGAGTGAATAATTAAAACAATGAAAAATCAAGGCAGGTGTCGAGGAAAGCGCTAGCCTCGGATTCCGTGGCAGCTCCTGATATGGTAGACCAATTAATAGAAGGAAAATTAAAATTACCAAATATTATCAGCATCGCATCAGGAAACTTCGAAGATATCTCGCCTAACACTTTGTCAAATTCGACTGCGAACATGTTTTTATCAGGGGGACGATAAACAACACCAATAATTATGTTACTAACACCATTCTTCAGTGATACCCAACTAGACTCGATATATGAAATAATAATAATGGGAATAGCAATAACATCTTTTCTAACAGCAAGAAGAACACCCCACCGCGCCGATTTTCCCGGTCGCAGCGATAGAGCCTAAATTCAGAGTTAGTAACAAGGATTGAATCATCAGGAATACTGTCATTTAGCCACGTTTCAGTGAGTGCGATAACAGATGAAGAACATGACTCGATTAGCGAGGAGAGAGGTACGCTTTGTGTACTACACTTCTGATATTAGTAAACAAGAAACTAGTAGTCATGTTCGTATTATGTCGTGCACTTATAAAGACAAATTAACTTCACGAGATGGGCGAATGACTGCAGAGCGTCAGTGGCTGTCGCTATTACGCGGGTTCGCCACGGGCTGTGAAGTACGTACAGCGCACTCAGCCTCAGTGTCCCAATAATAAGTGTCGTTGTTAATAACAAGTTTGTTGAAGTTAAGGCGCACACGATCTCCATCTTTCTTTACAGTTTTGGAAAACTGCCACAACTTGCGTCGCCTATCGCGAACACTCTCTGAATAGTCGCGGGAGATGCTGAATGTTGTGTTTTTTAGCTAAAGCCGTTGTCCATCATCGATTCAACGATTCAACTTCCGTTTCGTTGTACAGCTTGGCTATGATAGGCCGTGGTTTTTCTGAAGAAAAGCGGCCTATACGGGGAGCCCTGGCTATGGTAGACACTGTTATGCCAAGTTTGTTAGTGCGAAATTCATGGACGAGACACTCGGAGACGTACCACGCTTCAGATTTCTCGGTGTCACTAATGCCGTAGAAAAGAACGCCAGACCTGCGTGACCGGTTTTCCAGGTCGTCAATTTTTTCTTGCATTTTGGAGATGTTAGGTTCAAAGGAGGCGGAAGGTCCGGGTGATGCTGTCAACTGACGTTTGAATTCGAGTTCTTGAACACGTTTTGTTAGAGCCTGTGAATCACTCTGCAGTATAATATGAACCTGGAGGAGTTTATCAACGTCTTCAAGCAGGCTAGTGTTACTGGCCTCAAGCCTCTGTGAAGCGTTAAATACACTTTCTAACTTTTCCTCTTCAACCTTAGTCATAGGACCAGGATTTAGCTCAATATCACCCCCGAGCATCAAAAGGCGCCACATGTGCATTGAAACTGCGGGGAAACGCTTCAAAACATGACGGGGCCACGACACCGCTAGCAGACAGACATCAGTGTTGCGGCAGCAATTTCAATCATAGAAACTGACCTGAAAGTACATGATGGGTGAGTGACGTGGCATCGAATCAGCGATGCCGTAGCCCAGGGCTCTGTTGAAATCCCCGCGCTTTATAGCTTCTGGGTCAGCTGACAGCGTACACGTTGCCAGACGACGAATCGCATCTTCACCAGAAGTGGTGGCGTGTCGAGCGGCAGATCCGGGCATTGGCTGCTATCGTTTAGGAAAGCGGCAGCACCAGCATTGGGGACGAACGGCAGGGATGGCGCCGAGGCCGATAAACAGCCGTACGCAGCCAGAAACACCATCTGAAAGTACATGATGGGTGAGTGACATGGCATTGAATCAGCGATGCCCTGACCCTTATTCGTATTCATATTCATCAAAACTTCCACTTTTTTTTTCGTTCTTATTCCAACTTGGAAAATACTTGCTGCTATAAAATTGTGTGTACTCGAGACGCTACGTGATAAGCATTGGATATTACAAAACCGTACCGGGCAAAATAAAATGGTGGGTTTTGGGCTCCGGAAAGCTGCAAATGTGCAGCTTCTTCCCTATTCCTCCCTCTCTTTCACAAGAGAAAATAAAGATTGGATTTGATTTGATAATTTTTAAAGCAAAGAGTAAATTTCAGGACTTCTTCTTATCCAGGAATGCGCAGTAGAGTCTGCTGTCACTGTGAGGCAGAAGGCAGACTCCGATATCGGAACTATGTACGGTTTATGTACAGGAATATTTACAGAACATATACAAGAGCGCAGAACTAGCCCGCAGTGGGACTTTTAAGTCCCACTGCGGGCCAACTGAACTTAAGCCCAACTGAACTTAAATTTTCGACAACGTAAAGATAATGTCACCTAATAGTACACATAAAAAGGGTGCGAAATGCAAAATACTGCGTTTCAAACGTCAACGCGCGCGACTCAAACGGCTCGCGAAATTGGCGTTTTCGGAACCGAAACTGATTAGAAAAGGCGGCCATTACCGGCGGCCGGACGTGACGTACATGATGGAACGGAAGCGGCCGCGCTAGTACCGGCGGCCGCTCAGAGCCGCCTTCAAATGCGCGTGTTAGCGTCGCGTTTGGCACTGTTCTTTCCACAGAAGAGCTTCCACCAACGATTGCCCATGATCAATCGAGATTAAGTAGACCGTCCGACGGTAATTTTTTTTCCATCAGAATAACTGCCGGAGTGGCGATTCTTGGCATTGCGAGTAAAAAAGCGGACCCTGATTTACAAAGCTACTTGCTCCTACGATATCGAAAAGTAGCTTTCGTTAGCCGGCGCCTCGGAACTCACATCGCTTAGTTTGAAGGGAACAAACTGCAAGCGGGTGGAGATCAATCACTATTTCTATAATACATTAGGTACAAACAGCTTCGTGGATATCGGCCCAGTATTTTTCACCTTGCTGCACATCGAGAATCGTATTTAAAAAGTGGTCTGAAACTATAAGCCAGCTTCCACAGCTAAATGATGCACTAAAACATGAAAAAGTTTGCTATATGTAACGCTGTTTTCTACTTCCACCAGAGGCATGTGCTGTTGAAAACACTTTACTTTCAAGTAAGTAAATCTACCGCTTTACCACTAGTAAGTACTTCACTTGAGAATTGAACAAAAAAACTTGCTTATTGTTTGGGAGAGGAGCAGTTTCGTGAGCTTTCGCACTTCGCGAAGACGACGGCCGATATTTGTGCGGATGTATTTGTTACTACGAGAAAGGCTGATTTTGGTTCACTTAGCGAGTGAGGCAAAATACGCACAAATGTCTATACCTGCGTGTACAGCAACTCTAGTTAGGTCGTGAAACTTTTGGAAAGGTTTAAAAGATGGAGGTGGCGTTGGGCCTTCCCAAATATGGCCAATACTGGACGCGGAAGTACAAGTGGTCAAGAATTTTAAAATATCTTTCTGTGGTAGGTGCAATAGAAGTGACAAGAAGGGTCAAGAAGGGTACAAGAAGGGTGACAAGAAGTGACAAGAAGGGTAAGTGCTCGTTTCGCGCTATTTTTTTTCCTTGAGTAAAAATATCTTCAAGTAAAAAAAGTTTTGCTAACTCCAAAACGTTCGCAAGCGCGTGAAGAGTTTCTAGGCTTCTAATCTCTTTTATTGCATTGAAAAAAAAAGGCGGATATTGCTACCTAGTTTTAAACACGTGATGATGACGGTGGTACAGCGCGCTGGTGTAGCAGAGAAATCCCGGCCGAACGCATCCCTGCAGCCGGCGCAGCGCCATACAAGTCGCCGGAGAAGCGCGAGCTTCACGGGACAGGTTCCCCAACCTCCGTCACAGGCCGCTCGGAACTGGTTTCGGCGACTCTCCGCCAGGTGCATACGTCGTCTGCTCGGCGGTGCTTTGAACGAAGGTACCTGGCGTGCTCTGTGATACCGAAGCTAAGGATTTCGCCATGGTGATTTTAAGAGCATAAACTACTCATTTGGATCAAATTTGGACAAACAAAAATTTGAGTTCAGTTGGCCTTTAAATGCTTGCCGGGGTCTAGCCGGCGCAGGCTGGATCCTATCGACGACGTTCAGCAAGTTCTAAAGCAGAAGCCCCCTTCCTCTCGCTGGGCTCGACATAAATACCCCGGTGAGGGAACGAAAACAATAAATGGCAAGGCACGCATTGCGCGCTAGCCGAGTCCAGTGACATATACGCACGGGGAGTACTGAACGCAAGGTGGTAAAAGCCTGCGGCATCCCTTTGTCCCCGTCCGGGCGCCATCTAGAGCGCTTCCGCGGCCCCAGGCAGCCAAATTGCCAGCGTCCCTTTTGGAGAATAACGGTTTCCCAAATCGGCGCCGCGGGGGTGCAGGCAGTGCGGCGACGTCTCCAATCGTACCCCACACCGTCACAGCAAAGGGGTTTGTATCTGCGCCGCTCTGCTTGTTTGCACCAGCACCTTGCGTTGAGGTGGCTTAAATGGTAGCGGCCCGTTGCAGGATATGCGCTGGGGGAAGGGAGGACGCTGGGGTACGATGACATCCGCGCTCGAACCTTGCACTGATCCATGCGGCCGACAAGTCAGAGACACACACAAACTTTGCGAGCAGTGAATCAGGCTGACGAACGCACCCCGCGGTAAAACAAGCCTTGTAAAACAGAGGCACATGCGCACAAAAACAAGCCGCAGACGCCGCAGTAAAGGATGAGCTAATCTTGCAGTACAACAAAATTGTCCACTCAAGGAATGTTCAGTTCTGCTTCATCCGTCAGACGCCGATACGCCAACCCGCAAAAAAAAAACAGCAAAAGAAAACAGTCACCGAAAGTTATGCCCATCGGCATGTGATTGTTCATCACACCGCGCACAAGAAATCGCAGATGGGGATTGCAGTCCAGTTGTTGCGCGGCCGAACATGATGGCACCGCGCCGTCCCCCACTCTAGACCCCGCTGGGAGCAACGCTGTCCGAATGAACGTTATGCATTACATTACGATGAGCACGATTAGCTTCGCAGTGATGGAGTGAGAGGGTGAAGAGGTCATAGTCGAGGTTTTCGGAGCCCTAGGTGCCGAAGAGCCAGAGCTCCGATTCAACCAAAACAGCGAATTTCCCGAAAGGGATCTTCCGCTAAAGTTAGCTGTTGGGTTTGCGCCCGTCAGTAGAAATGCCCTACGCCCGGCTGATAGGGTTGCTCCGCTTTGTCGCGTGCGGATTTGTCCGCGTCATATTAACGCCGGCCTCTACGCGATAATGTTGTGCTTACCGTGAAGCTAGGGGCGTCGCCCTGACCACCCTTGATCAACTGGGGCTTCTTCAACGGCGGCATTCTATCCGGCATAGCCGGGGCTGCTACTAGCCCTACCCTTTCCCCGCCAAGATGGTGGGAGCTGCTTTGACCGGCAACGTGGCCAGCCGAGCGTCCCCACCACCTACGCCCCCTTCCCGACGAAAGCGCCGCCTTTGTCGGGAAGGGGGCCGGAAAAGAAAAGGGGGGCCGGGAAGGTGGGCTCGGGAAGGTGGGCCAGAAAAGGGCGTTCCAGCGTGACGGAGTGCATTTCAACGGGCAGGTGGGAGCAGCCATCGGAAGACAACACGCGGCGCGAACTGTGGCTTTTTTTGAGGGGCCCACAGGCGTTTGCGAAGATGGCGTAGGCAAATGCAAGAAGCAAAGGGAGATAGTGGGGTCGGTGCATATCGGTGCACGCAAACGAAAGGAACGACGACGGCGTGTAAAGAAGAGAGGGGGGAAACTGTAGATCGCCTACATAAACATGCAGGGTGGCAGGAAAAGAGAGAACTGGATGGAGATTACTAAGCAGCTAGAGAAGGAAGATATCCGGGTATACGCTGTGATCGAGACGCGCCTACGGGACTGGGAGGAACCTCCGGTAATCGGAGAGTATGTATGGGAAGGTTGTAACAGGACGGCTGGATTGAGAAAAGGCGGAGGAGTAGGTATGCTTGCACGACAGGGGACTAATTGGAAGAGAGTGAACGAAGACTGTAAAGAACATGTGTGGATGAAAGGGGTAGGGAGGGTAGGGAGATGGCTTTAGGGGTGTCTTACCTGTGGACGGGTAAGGATAGCTAAGAACAAAACGAAAAACTGGTGGCGTGTCTAAAAAAAATTGGCCGCGTATCTGCTACTTTCGTTGCAAATGTCGTCAAAAGGCGATAGTCTTTGTCGGCTTTTGCGAAGTAAATGCCTCCCTTCGCTTTCCCGCTCACCTCTTAAGTTGTTCCTCTTGCGTCGCGCTCCTCCCAAGGTAAAGACGCCAAATGTTTGCTTAAATCATTTTAGATTTCCCGCGTTCCACTGCTCCAAACCGGGTGTCTCGATGCGAACGCTGCCGTACGGCGAAGACGCGCGTTAATCGAGGCGCCCTACTTCAACGTTTATAAAACCGCGTTTCCCTAGTCCACGTGCGTTGCAAGCAGAACGTGGAATATCTAGTAGAACCTTGCGTAGCTGTTGCCGGTTGATTTCTTATAATGGCGCCAGAAGCTGTAGTGGCGCGGGCGACAGCAGGCGACGGCGGAGTGAATTCTTTTTCTGCAGTTGATAAAGTATTTAATTTCGCAAAAGTCAAGCATGTTTGACTTTTTTATAAAGGAACACTGCAAATATCACTTCTGTATTGATTTGTTGTCTCATATTTGCGTAATGTCTTGTTATTCTTCAAACAATGTTGACAAGTATGAACCTTACACCGGACATAGACGGGTAGATTTAGCTGTGACTATATAAGACTACTGCGCAGGCATTGTTTTGCTTTGGCCGGTTGGCTGAATCCAGTCACAGACAGACAGATGGACAGACAGACACACAGACAGACCAAAATTTCTGGGTTTAAGTAGCCCAAGAAAGACTATCGTCTTCAAAAAACACTGCATCTTCTGACATGGTAAAGACGTTCGTCGAAACTTAAGCCAGGTAGGGTTCACTAGACCAACTATACGCGAAATGCGCTGCTATTTAGCTTCACGTCAGCCGGACGTGGAAGTTGCTCCGACACCTCAGGGACGAAACGCAAAGCAAATCATACCAACAGCACCGGCTGTCGCAGATTATGCACGCCGCCATCAAAGAACACGGCGAGAGCGAGGTCTGCAGACGCCTCAACGACAACTATCTCCCGGCCACGGCTCAATACTGCCACCCCGAATATCAAGGACCCGACAATCTGGACCTGGACGCTGACATACCGGAGTGGGAAGTGAGGCAAGTGCTTCAGGACCTCAACTGTAAATCAGCAGCCGGACCAGACAAAATCAGTAATAAGGCGTTGCGAAACCTCAACGACACGGGGATCGCAGCGCTGACAAGGTATTACAACCGCTGCTGGAGAGAAGGATTCGTGCCCAAGCAATGGCGCACGGCCCTCACGGTTCTCATCCCCAAGCCGAACAAACCCCCGGGGATCGACAACCTCCGGCCAATCTCCCTCACCTCCTGTATAGGCAAAGTGCTGGAGCACGTACTGAACCGAAGATGGACAGAGTTCATGGAAACAAAGGAGCTATATCCCCCCACGATGCTGGGCTTCAGAGCGAAGCTCAGCACGCAGGACGCGATGCTCATGATCCACAAGGACTTGCTGGAAGCACCCAGCAAGGTGGATAACCGCGCCATCCTCGGATTAGATGTCAAGAGTGCTTTTGACAACGTCCTCCACTCAGCCATCCTCAAGCAAGTCGAAACGCTCGGTCTGGGCAAACGCACGTACGCTTACATAAGGGCCTTCCTAACTGACAGAACCGCGCGGCTACAAGTCGGCGAACTGCAGCTGGAAGAACGCAAGCTAGGCAGCATGGGCACACCACAGGGAGCGGTGATCTCGCCCTTCCTGTTCAACCTAGTAATGATTCCGGTGGCCCGCCGCCTCAGTCAACTAGAGCACGTCCGCCACACGATATACGCGGACGATGTGACGATCTGGGTCAAGGGAGGTCCGACCGGCCGCATCGAGGAGTGCCTCCAAGCTGCCGTAAGGCAGGTAGAAGAAGGTCTCCGAGGCACCGGCCTCCACTGCTCTCCCCAGAAGTCAGAACTACTGATCCTCCCCCCATCGGGACGCAACCGCAATTCGGCCGAAGCGGAAGCTGCGAAGATCAGCGTCCAAACGAGCGACGCCGCAGACATCCCCCGGGTATCCGAGATCCGGGTCCTAGGTATGCACATCAACACGGGCACGGGTAACCACGCTGCCCTGACCAAGATAACCACGAAGATCGGAATCGCCTCCCGGCTAGTCAAACAAATCACCTCGAGGAGATCCGGGTTGAGGGAAGAGAACCTTCTCCGACTTCTTCAATCCTTCGTGGTCAGCCACGTTGCCTATGTGGGTGCCTTCCACAGATGGCAGCAACACGAAAAAGACAAGATCAACGCGGCCATCAGAAAAGCCTACAAGTCTGCCCTCGGCCTGCTGGGATGCACTAGAAATAGTGCCCTAGCCGGGCTGGGGGTGCACAACACCTTGGACGAGATCAGCGAGGCCCAGCGCATCTCTCAGCTCGTCCGCCTGGGCACTACAACGACGGGCCGGAGCATCCTCCAGGCTGCTGGCATGAACCCGCTAGGAACCGCGGAAGACGCAGACGGCCCCCCTCAAGGGAAGATCGACCGACAGCTCCTTCAGGGACTGGTCGTTCATCCCCTACCGAAGAACATGCACCCCACCCACGACGTGGAACGACGCACAGCCAGGGCCAAGGCGCTGGCACACACCTACGGAGACGACCGCCATGCTTACTTCGTGGACGTCGCTCGAGTTCCTCGCAGACGACAGACGTACGTGACTGCTGTCGTGCGGGCCAGCAGCGGACAGCTGGTTAATGCCTGCAGCGTGGAAGCAGATTCGCCGGAGCAAGCGGAAGAAGTCGCCATTGCTCTGGCCCTCAAGAGCGCAAACGGGATAGGGACGATCCTGAGCGACTCGAAATCGGCAATCAAGAACTACGGAAGAGGGAGAGTGGGCCCGAAGGCGCTCAGACTTCTTCCCAGGGGACTACCAAGCCATGTGTACCTCCGCTGGTTCCCGGCCCATATGGGCCGTCTTCCCAGAGGAGTACCGAACCGGAACGAAGAAGCGGACGTCGCCGCCCGTGAGCTCGCACACCGAGTGGCGACACCCCCCGATCTTCAAGTACGGGACGGGCACCTCTCCCCCAATGACGAGGAAGATGCAGAAGAAGACCAAGACCCTGTGCTCAGCTACGGTGAACTATTGCGGTGGCACCGGGACCAGAGGAGGACCTTCCCCCCTCCGCACCCGAAGCTCACCAAGCAAGAAGAAGTGACGTTACGCCGGCTACAGACGGACTCCGTCGTTACCCCGGCCCTTGCGAGACACGTCGCTCCCGGGCTCTACAAGAGTGATCTGTGCAGTGTATGCAAGACTGTTCCCGCGACTCTCGGACATCTACTGAGTGAGTGTAGTGATAGTGACACTAGTAACAGCAGTGATGGCGTGAGGCCATGTGTGCCGGATGAAATCCCGGTGGACTTCATGGGCTTGCTCCGTTCGGGTAACCACGAACTGCAACGTGCAGCCATCCAGCGGCTCGAGAGGGCCTTGGCTAGGCAAGAGCGAACGGAGGAAACTCCTAGTAGTTCGAGCCCGGCCGGCATCTCTTGAGGTCTAGTAAGACAGGGACCCCCTGCCCTGCGCGGTTTTGGGGTGCTCCCGCACGCAGGAATTATGAATAAAGTCTTTTCTCTCTCTCTCGCGAGACGTCGGTGGGGTGAACAGGAGGCGGACGCTGTGTACAAATGCGGAGCGGAATCAAGCAATGAACGTTTTAGTAATCACACACACAAATCTCGCCTTCACTTTCCTTTTGTTTTTCTACTTCAACGAAGAGCTGATCGCACGTCCGGCGCAATTTTTGGAAGTATACAGGGTAGGCTGTTCAACAAGCGATGAAAGGTGTCATTGGAAGAGTGGTATATTGATAAGGCCTTCTGATTTCAGCTTCTGCTTTATTCTGCAGGCTCCCTGTGCCATATGACGACATTTCGAAGAAGCATTTAGTCGCGGACGCGGATTATATTCTGATTGATTGCAGGGTTTAACGCACCGACGCAACGCAGGCGATGAGGCGCGCCGTAGTGAAGGGCTCCGGATTAATTTTAACCACCTGGGGATCTTTAACGTGCGCCGAAATCTCGTACACACGGGCGTTTTTGCTTTTCGCCTCCATCAGAAAAGCGGCCGCCGCGGCCGGGAATCTAACCCGCGACCTCGTGCTCAGCAGCAGAACGCCTTAGCCACTGAGCCACCGCGGCGGGTGCGGATTATATTGTAAGCCCGTCTCCGCGCAGCTAGCACAGGATATATGTACCAGATGAATGTTTGCGGGCGCTCACCTCACGACAGGACGACTGATCCACGAGTTTAATTATGCATTGTCCATCGTAGTTTTGTTGAATATTCCCGAAATTAACATAGACTGGCTTGTAAATGGTGGTGATCAATATCTGAGGTATAATATTGGCAAACGTAACTGGCGTGCTGTCAGGCATGAGTGCTCCGTTGAATATGCAAGCGCACAAGACTGATTTACATCGTAGCGTATAGCCGTAGCATGAACACTTGAAGAACCGGTGGTTACGGAGACACGGGTAATATATTCAGGTCTGTGTAACCAGAATCGCCTCCATCATACGCCGGTTCCTAGACGCTGGCCTGTCACACACACCTGGCGCTTATACAGACCGAATATACCACACTAAGATCGCGTCAGAAACATTTACACTGTCGTACACACACCCCATTTGCGAACAGAGTGGCTGCTCCACATAAACATGGATTTCAAACGCCCGCAAGCGGTAAATCTCAGTCGTGAACGTGCCGCAAAAGCAGAGGCGGCACTGCGGAGCGGGGCGCGGACTCCCGCGGCTGCTTTCAAAACGGGCCGCTAGGGGGATTTCAGTGGCGCCCCTACAGGCCGCGCTCGAGGCGTATAGGGCAGAGAAACGGGAAATTAAGAAGGAGAGATTCTATGGCAATACGAGAGGCAGTGCGTTGCTCTTCGAGGCACGGGCAGGGTGCCTGAGAACCCGGGCATACACGGGTAGCTACAGGCAGCAGGATGAAACGTGTGCATGCTGCGGCAGTGATCGGGAAACTATTGACCATATTGTCAGGAGCTGCACAGAGATACGGCCACCGCGGGGTGAGGGCGAAAAGACGCTGGCGGAGGATTTGGGATTTGGGGCGAGGGGGAACCTCAACTTCAGAGCCATAGAGGTGACGAAGAGGCGACTGGAGTGGTGGTGGAGGAAAAGTAGAGAAGGGATGGGTACGCAGGCGGAGTAACCCTACCGATGAGAATTTAGAACTGCGAGGGGAGAAAAAAGGGGGGTGGGGGCGATGAGTTTAAAACAGAAAAGAGGGAGAGATTGGAGGGAGGAAGCAAATCTATAGGTTAGCTGGGAGTAGAGCAAGTAAACGTAATAAAACAGGCAAGTCGGTTGCTGCCAACCGACGCCCCGATTTAAAGGGAAAGCCACTAATCATCATCATCATCATCGTCTCAGCCTGGGAGACCCCTGACAGCTTCTCAATCAATCAATCGATCGATCAATCGATTAACTAATCAATCAATCAATCAATCAATCAATCAATCAATCAATCAATCAATCAATCAATCAATCAATCAATCAAACAAACAGTTTTATTTTCGCTTTAAAAAGTACAGTGAAATAGGGGGGCCGGAGAAAAAGCCGCTCATTTGAGGCTTGACAAGGCCCCGGGCACCCATCGGCACTGGTCACAATGTTGTAAGAAGCAAACGTAGACTAAATAATTAAAATATACTTTTAAAAACATACGTAAGCATTATGATATGACATTGAAATAAAACACACTAAAAGCAAAAGATAGTCACGAGCACAGTTTAAACGAACATTTCGACAGTTTTCTTTCGGTTCAGTTTCATAATACCGACTTCTTTTGAGTGAAAATAATTTAATATTGTAGGCAAAGCGGGCTCTCATTTTTCTTTTCCATAATTTGTGCGGGAAAATGGAACTTCCCATGGTGAATATTGAGGGAATGGGTATGTCTATCTGGTTTGCTTTAGGTGAGCTAGGTGTAAAAACAAATCTAAATAGCCTTTCACGGCGCTTTGGCAGTTGCATATCAATCTGTGATTATACGTATCCTTCACTTTTACAATTCCATGTTTTTTAAAGATTGGAGCGGTGTGTTCTAGATAATGTACATTTTCAATAATTCGCAGCACTCTTTTTTGTAATACAGTCATCTTGTGTATATTTATTTTAGTAGTGTTTCCCAACACCAGCATGCAATAGCTGAAGCTGGAGTTGAACAGAGCATGGCATAATTGCTTTTTAATCCCCGCACGGGGCACCTTGAGTATTCATGGTGACGGTGTTGGCGACACCGCGGACCCCGAGCCCCCAACATAAACTGTAACCTACCGTGGTGATGTGTTTAAAGGTGAATGGTAGAAGCCTCAAACGGTGGCCGTCGGAGCCCAGGTCAAGCTCCGGCGGATGGGCTCCCTGTCTGTTTACCAGGCAGGGAGCTCCGGGACCTCTCAGGCTATCAGGGTAAGGTTTGAGAAGAAAGTACCCCCGTCCCCTGCTTTTTTCTATGCTGTATGGAAAATTCAAACCCCCCCCCCCCCCCCAAACGTGATCGGTCCCTGAAAAGGGGCCGCACCGAAGTATCTTTCCCTCCACTTCCAAGCATGAGCTTCCCAAAGCCAGACAAATACTCTCGTTTCCTTGTTATCGAATCCCTTGACACAGCCCGCCCTCTTGCTTCACAATCAGTATTTTTGATTACAAAATACCTTGATGGAATCATTGGGAAAACCTATAACGCCAAAAAACAACGCACAGGTGAAGTCCTTGTTGAAGTAAAAAACCAACAGCAGGCAACCACACTTCTTGGTCAGACGAAAATGGTCGATCTGGACATCAGGGTCACACCCCACCGCAGCCTGAATAGCTCGCAGGGTGTGATCTCTGAGGCAGATCTTCTTAACGAGACAGATGCCGACATTCTTGAAGGTCTAAAGGATCAGGGTGTCACAGCCGTGCGCCGCATCACGATGCGTAGAGATGATAAGGTAATCCCCACGAAACATATCATCTTGACCTTCAACTGCTCCTCACTTCCTGACCATATCAACGCAGGGTTCATCCGATGCTCCATTCGTCCTTACATTCCGAACCCGCGCCGCTGCTTTAAGTGCGAGCGGTTCGGGCACGGAACCAACTCCTGCCGTGGTCGTCTGACCTGCGCAAAGTGCGCTCAGCATGATCATCCATCTGATAATTGTCCATCATCAACCCTCACCTGCGCCAACTGCCAGGGACCCCATGCCGCCTACTCTCGAACGTGCGAGAAGTTTAAGCAGGAGAAGGCGATCATTAATGTGAAGGTAACTGAGAACATCACCTTCCCAGAGGCGCGAAAGAGGTTCGCCTCTTTCCCCCTGGGGAGGTATGCCGACGCGGCTCGCCGGGGGGCGGAGCGGCGTCTGGTGTCCACAGGGACCCAATTCAGCGAGTCTGACCTGGTCCCTCCCCCGCCCCCCCCTGGGTTGCCTCTGGCAGCCCAATCCGTTGCCACACCGCTTGCTGAGGCAGCAGCGGTTGTGGTGACAACCTCTTCTGTAGGGACCGGTGCCGCTCGCGCCTCTGCCTCCCCGTCCTCCAGTGCGTTGGAGGGTGCCGACCGGATGGACACCGGGGGCCCCGCATCGGCTCCCACCGCCACCGCCCCTCCCGTGCCACCTCTGGTGCCCCGGACGCCCTCGGCGGTGGCGGCTCAAACGAAGGGCTCCCGAAAGGGGGCCAAGTCCGAGGGGCCTGGTCCGCCAGGCACCCTTCTGGCATCCGATGAGGAGATGGATGTCGCGCCGTTCCTGCCTGCAACGCAGCGCAAGGAACGGCCTCCGATGTCCAAGCCGACAGAAAGGCCTAGAAATCCTAGAATAACTGCCCCGAAAGACGACACATAAACAAACACACACACACACACTCCAGTTATTCATAAATTTAAATAATGGGAAGTGAAAACATCATCCAATGGAACTGCAGAGGCCTCCTTAAAAATCTTGACGATGTGTATGAGATTCTGCATGCGAGTCAGCCAAGTATCATGTGTCTCCAGGAAACCCACCTCAATTCTAAACAAACAAATTTCTTGAATAGGTACATGGTATTCAGAAAGGACAGGGTTGGCTGCACACACTCTTCAGGAGGTGTGGCAATTGTCGCCCGGAAATCCTTAGCCTGCCACCCTGTCACTTTGAACACTGTCCTTGAGGCTGTAGCAATCCGTACGATAATATTTAATAGGTTGATAACGGTGTGCTCCATTTACATTCCTCCTGATTTTGCACTTCTGAGCTCTGATTTCGAGGCACTGGTTGACCAGCTGCCCGAACCATACATACTAACAGGCGACCTTAATGCGCACAACTCTCTTTGGGGCTCCTCCAGAACGGATGCCCGAGGGCGCCTGATAGAGAAGTTTCTTACATCCTCCGGAGCATGCCTTTTCAACAAAAAACAGCCTACATACCATAACTTAGGACACAATACATACTCGCATCTTGACTTGGCTATTGGTTCCGCAGTTCTCTTTCCATGTCTTGAGTGGGGTGTGGGCACAGACCCATATGGTAGTGACCATTTCCCCACTTCATTAACGTATATAGGTATAGGCCCGAGCAGTCCATCTTCCCATAAAAAGTTTAATGAATCAAAAGCAAACTGGAGCACATTCACACAAACATCTCAACTACACCACACATCCATAAAGCACCTACACGTTGAGGAAGCCGCCCAACTCGTCACGGCGCACATCCTCGACGCCGCCGAAAAGTCCATTCCCCAGGCCTCCAGTGGGTCCCGCAGCCCAAGGAGGCCCTGGTGGAACGAGGACTGCAGGCGGGCGCGAGAGGCCCAGAACAAGGCGTGGGGTGTCCTTCGCCGGTACTCCACGTCAGATAACCTCATTTCTTTTAAACGGGCAAAGGCTTTTGGGAAGCGAGTGCGTCGTGAGGCGAAAAGGGAGAGTTGGCGCGCGTTCCTCACTTCCATAAACTCATACACGGACACTCACAAAGTCTGGACACGAATACGAAAACTAAAAGGACAACAGACACACAGCCTGCCCCTGGTTAGTACAACAGGGGACACACTGGAAGACCAGGCTAACACACTCGCACAACACTTCCAACACGTGTCCAGCTCAGCACACTACACTAATACTTTCATGCAACAAAAAACTAATGCAGAAAAGAAGCCCTTACGAGACAAGAACAAGTCGAATTCTGCTTACAACTCTGAATTCACACTTCATGAGCTGAAGGTTGCTCTTTCCACCTGTAAGCCCTCAGCTCCAGGGGCAGACAGCATTACATACACCATGATACAACACCTACACACAGACACTCTTGAGACACTCCTACACCTCTACAACCTAATATGGCTTTCGGGGCAGCTTCCAAGGTCTTGGAAGGAGGCTATAGTTGTGGCCTTTCTGAAGGAGGGGAAGGACCCTTCCTCTCCCGCAAGTTATCGTCCCATCGCCCTGACAAGCTGCCTGTGTAAGCTCCTCGAGAAGATGATAAACCGTAGGCTAGTGTACTTTCTGGAGTACAACGGTCTTCTCGAGGGCTGCCAGGCAGGCTTCAGGGTGGGGCGATCTACCAATGATCAACTTCTTGCAGTAGAATCCTACATAAAAGATGCATTTGTCCATAACCAGTTCTGCCTTACTGTATTTTTTGATATTGAAAAAGCTTATGATACAGCCTGGCGCTACGGCATCCTCAGGGACCTTAAGTCATTTGGTGTCTCTGGCAACATGATGAACACTCTTTGTAGTTATTTGGCCGAACGAACCTTTCGAGTGAGGGTTGGCGGTGCACTCTCCACTGTATATTTGCAGGAAAATGGTGTGCCGCAAGGTGGAGTTCTAAGCTGTGCCTTGTTTATAGTTAAGATGAACTCCCTCCGAAAGTCATTGCCGCCGACCGTTTCCTGTTCCATCTATGTAGACGATGTGCAAATATCTTTTAAATCCTGTAACCTGTCAATATGCGAACGTCAAGTACAACTCGGTGTTAAGAAACTAGCTGGCTAGGCGGACCTTAACGGGTTTAAACTGAACCCGGCCAAGAGTACTTGTGTTGTATTTTCCCGCAAGCGCGGGATTAACGCCGACCCTGAGATTACGCTTAACCGTGCACCTATTCCTGTTAAACGGGAGCACAAGTTTTTAGGTGTCATATTTGACAACAAGCTCACGTTCATACCTCACGTCAAAACACTTAAAGATAAATGCCTCAAAACACTAAACATTCTCAAGGTCCTCTCCCACCAATCCTATGGTGCAGACAAAGAACTGCTTCTCCGGGTCTTTACCGCGTTAGTCGGGTCTCGATTAGACTACGGCAGTGTCGTGTATGGGTCGGCATCAAAAACAACGCTAAAAAGTCTTGATCCAGTACTGCACTTGAATCTGCGCCTTGCGTCGGGTGCGTTCCGCACTAGCCCGGCCCAGAGTCTATATGTTGAATGTAATAAGTGGTGCCTTGAGTACCAACGAACGTATGTGCACTTTCTGTACGCTTTTAGAATTTCATCTTTGAATGACCATCCTTTTAAACGTGTTCTTAATGATACATCCACATCGCCACTGTTTGTAAATCGCCCGTCTGTTCCTTTGCCGTTCTCACTTAGAGTGAGACAGGAAGCTTTAAATTTCGACATCTCCTTTTAAGACATTCACACATCTTCTTTTACTGACGTCTTACCACCCTGGCAGCTTCAACCTGTGTGTTGTGACTTGTCTTTCACGAATATTGATAAAACCAGGGTACCACAAACTGCAATTTTGCAGCACTTCTTGTCGCTCCAGTACAAGTATCAATATGCAGAGTTTTATAGTGATGCATCAAAAACTGCAACCATAGTGTCTTGCGCTGCTCATGGACCAAACTTTGATGCATGCAGAACCATGAGCACATACACCACAATTTACTCAGCTGAAGCATATGGCATATTACTCGTTGCACAACACATTCTTGAACACAAAATCTCGAAGTCCATCATATATACAGATTCCTTGAGCGTTGTGCGCGCATTGGCATCGTACAAGCCATGCAAAAACAGAATTGTCTATATGGTTTTCAACACTATTATGTCTATATATGCCCAAAAACTTGTTCTGGTGTTGTGCTGGGTTCCAGGCCATGCTGGGATTGCTGGCAATGAGGTTGCGGATCAGAACGCCGCAGTTGCTGCACTAAGGAACACAGTAGATATAACAATGCTACCACAGAGTGACCTTAAGCCACAAATTCGACAACACCTTCGTAGGAAATGGCAAGCACAGTGGAATGAACAGACAGATAACAAACTACACGTAATAAAGCCACACTTGGGACGATACACAACTGACTCACACAACAGACACACGGAAGTCGCCTTGGGTAGGCTGCGGATAGGGCACACCCATGCGACGCACTCGTATCTGCTGACGGGATCATCTAGACCCCAGTGCAGCAGGTGCGGAGAGGCCCTATCCGTAGTGCACATACTAATCACATGCAAGGCACTTCACACAACACGACACAAACACTTGAGAGAACTCTACAGACAACATATTCCCCTACATCCGTTGTTTTTTCTAGGTGATGATGCCATTGTTTCCGTGAAACGTGTGTTTGAGTTTTTGTCAGAAGTTAAGTTTTTAAACCCCATTTCCTATCATGCATAATGAAATCTGGCCCTATACACCAGTCATGCTCATTGTCGTTTTGTGATTTTACTTTTGTTTTGCTGAGTTTACGTAGGGTTTAAGGTTTCACCCCTCATATATCACTATTGTTTTGGCGCTCTTTGCCCCAGTTGGCCTTGCGCCATAAACATCCAAACATCATCATCAATTGCTTTTTAATTGTGGTTGGCAAGAAACGGCGAATCCGATTTATAATGCCAACCATTCTACTTAGTTTTGACTATAGTTTTTTCACATGGTCGTTCCATGACATGTGCTGAAAAAAATAACACCGAGCGTTTTCACGGATCTTTCAAATGACATAGTATAAGGGTCAAGAATAACCGTTTCCGGACACTGATTGTAGTTCCTGGCGCACGGAACACGGCGCATTTTGTTTTTGATTCATTTAAAATGAGGCCATTCTGGTCACTCCAAGCTCGCAGTTTAAAACAGAACTGGCTTGCGTTCGCCAACAGAGTCGCCACATGCTTCCCTGAAAAAAATACCGTGCAGTCATCAGCATGAATTACAAATTTACAGCAACTATCTATTTAATATATCATTTATATGAAAGAGAAAAAGTGAAGGGCCTACAATGCTTCCTTGCTTCTACAGCGTGATGCTTCTACTTAATGCTTCTACAGCGTGATGAATGTTCGCTAAACTCTGTGAACTGAGATCTACTCTGAAGCACGCTGTAAGAATATTCTTACACAGTGCTCTGAAGGTATGATCGGATGAGTTTGTTTGATAGTCCGCGGAAACCGTACTTTTCTAACTTTTCAAGCAAAATTAACTGATTGACGTGGTCGAATGCCTTACTAAAATCTATTATATTGCTAGTGTCAATAATTTATTTTCAAAATTGTTCAATATGATGTCTTTCTGAACTAGCAGTGCTGTTTCTGCCGACCGGCCTTTTCTGAATCCAAAATGGTGATCAGATATAAAATTATGCTATTGCGAAAACTTCTGAATGCGACGATGAATTAATTTTTCAAGACCCTTGAAAAAAATAGGAAATATTGACGCTGGGCGGTAATTTCCTATATTATCTGTCTCACCATGCTTATAGATCACTCTTACTTTGGCAACTCGCATGCTAGTAGGAAAGACACCGGTAAGTAATGCGCTGTAAAAAATGTGTGGTAATACGGCGGCGATCACATCCACTACATATTTTGTCAGCCGAATATCAAGGTCGTCTACATCCCGGCTAAGGCTGTTTTTTAGGCCATCGAAAATTTCACAAACTTCTGTAACACATGTAGGTTCAAGGAACAGATGTTGTTGTAATGGTGAAATACAAATATGAGTTTTCGGAGAAGAATGAGTGCCGCCTACTTCCACATAGAAGTCGTTACAATGATTAGCAAGTTCGGCTCCCTTAACGTCCTTGTTATCACTTGTAAGGCTTTCCGGGACATTTTGTTTTTTGCCTCTATTCAACAGGTCATTCAACTTTTTCCACAAGACATCATTCCTGTGTAAACTAGAAGCATCAAAAGTGCGTTTATAGAAGTTGTGTTTTGATTGTTTTATAGCCTTATTCAATTTATTTCGGAACATTTTGAATTCAGTCAGTTTAGTTTATTCACGAGAGTGGAGAAAAGATTGGTATATTTTGTTTTTCATTCCATCTCGTCCGAGCAATTCTTTTTGTAATCCATGGTTTGCGTGACCTTTTATGGGAACCAAGGGTTTTCATGCGGAAGAACTCAACATAAAATCGTTTTAACGTTTCGAGAAATTGATCATACGACTCATTTGCATCGTTAGGTCAAATATGCTATCTCAGTTCTGTTAAATTATTTTAAGTCGAAAGTTCTCAAGCGTTCTATGTTCTCAGGCGTTCTATATTCTCAAGTTCTATGTTCCTGTTTCTTTCTCGTATTGTTGCCCTTAAGTTTTTCCCCATTTGTGGGGACATTCGCTTATCTACAAATACAAAAATGGCAAATTATCGCGAATATCCGAGCTTAAAACACCACACACTGTAGATTTACTTGTCAAGTTAGTTATAAACAAGTCACGTAACGATGACGTCGAGGTAGTGACACGAGTAGGAGACTTAATGAGACTCTGGAAGCCATGGCAACGCGACAGAAGTGTAAAATCTACATCAGAAGAGGTGTCCTTTAACAAATCAAGATTCAAATCCCAGCCAATTGTAAGTGCATATCTGTTTGTATTTGCATATGACATTAAGTCCTCAAGAAACTTAAGAAATACAGGAATATTACCGCTAGGTGGTTTATACAGGACTACAGAAACACTACTATCTTTCTGTATATATAAAATTTCGTAGTCAGACGTTATGGCAGAATAATCAGCAACCATTAGAAAACCAGAAATTTTTGTTTGAATCGACACGCCACCCCCACGGCTCTCTCCTATTAAGATGAAAATGAGTGTAACGCGGTAACACGAAATAATCAGATTCCTTAGTGTACCAGGTTTCAGTGAACATCAAAATTTCGAAGGCTGCTCGACATGACTCCAATAACTTCCATACCTCGTCGCGCTTTGGTACAAGTGATCTTGCATTTAAGTGGAATAGCTTTAACCACTTGTTGGCACTATTCGTTTGAATAAACGCAGGCAAATCGCTCGGAAGAACTGTGGCCATGCCGACCCACAATGCACCTGCATTGTGGGCCGGCATGGCCGCAGTTCATCGCAATTTAGGCCGTCTGTTCAGCTGCACAGATCAGCTGCACAGCACAGCTGCAAAGATCAGCTGCACAGATTCAGCTGCACAGACCTTTCACTTTGGATCGATATGATAGGGGAGGACTCAGTGCGACGTGCAAGGATGGATCCATTTTTGATCCAGACAAACTGCCACCTGTTCACGCGCTTGCGTGCAATAGCCATTCCCAGTAGACGCTTCATGAATGGACAAAGATGTCCATTTATGTAGATCTCCTTTTCACATGGTTCGGTGGATGATCCCTCACTCGGTGCTGACCAAAGCTGTTCTAGTAACGTTGGTGCTGACAGCAGGCCTACAGTCGCGTTTGTGAGCCTTGTCTTTTCCGCTTTTTCAAGCACAGCATCGCGTTTATCGCGTCGCTGAAATTGCACAATGATATTCGAGGCACTTTTGTCTTTTGTAGGCGCCCTGTGGCACCCATCGACGTCACTTCCCGAAATTGGCTCACCGACAGCCACGCCTATCTTCCCAAGTATCTCAGGAAGGCTTTCATTTGGCCTATATGCAATGCCTTTAATTTCTATGTTCCTGTTTCACGTGTATTGTTCTGACTTGAATAGGCTGCATTGGCAGTCGACCAGTTCTTTTTGAAGCGTCTCATCTTTGAGGCAAAGCATGTCGTTTTCTTTTTTGAGTGTGCTGTTTTCGCCTAGAGTGGTTGCAAGGCGCACGTTTTCGTCGTCGAGGCTTTTGCTTATGAAGTTCATGCTCTTTCAATTCTTCAATATCAGTGCGCTTACCGCGTTCATACAAACGAAGATTGCGTTCCGTTGCTTCTCTAAATGCCTTCATTTCCGACTTTATCTCTCCCTTCAACTCTTGAAAAAGCTTTGAAAGCTCCTTAGCCATAGCTCACGGACAAAGTGCAAGAAAAACCAGAAGGCACTGATGGCAGCAGTGACGGCAGCTATAGCCACAGAACAGATGGAAATGTGTAGGGAATTGTTATGCCTGCAATAGGCAGAAGAAAGGGCTTAGGTACTGCGCGCACCGCCGCCACAACTGCCAATGGCACTGGAGGACCCGTGCAGGCTATATAGGCAGCGCCAGGAACTGGTGACCCAGCCGGTAGCTTGACGCAGAATGGTGGCGTGTCTGGTTGAGCTAGCAGGGTGCGCAGCACGATGCGTCCTCCGACCAGTAGGGGCTATCCAGAGCGACGGTAGCACTGGGCCAGAAGATAATTCCGGGCGCTTCTTCCTTCGTCGTCGGTTGCCAAAACCAGTCGAACAACTGCAATAGGCAGAAGAAAGGGCTTAGGTACTGCGCGCACCGCCGTCACCACTGCCCATGCCACTGGAGGAGCCGTGCAGGCTATATAGGCAGCGCCTCGGCCGCATCTTGGCCGTGGCCGCGTCGCCGTGGGAATCCGGGTGATATGCGGGGCGACCGACGGCGCTACCAGCTCCCCTGATCCGTGCGTATCAAACTCGCCTTAAACCGGCGGTTCACCAGCAGCACCCCTCGTTGGTTTAGCGAACTCACCTACGTTCGACACGTAGCTACCGATGGTAACAGCATTCAGTAATTACGCGCTAATAGCTATTGACATCATTAAACAGCCCGCAATATTACAAGCAACAAATTCTTAAAGCTAGGTTGCAAATGCCCTTGAATGTTACACGGAACGGCTTATCATGGGTGTCGCGATGGGACTACTTGAAGAGTGCCTGGATGTTCGTTCTATAATCTCCGTCTCTCGTTGCGTCTCCGTGTTACGTCTTCGCGTTAGACGTGCTGCATCTTGACGGCCGGCGGTGACCCCTGATCATCGGCTGGGTGTTCACGTACTAATGGTGTCACCTTGCAGATGCTCTAGTAGTTTTATACAGCGAAACCTGTTCGATCCGCAGTGGCTGTGTGAGGTTCTTTTTATTCTTAGCCTGTTTTTATTACGCTAGCAACGGGTAAACAAAAGTCTTTGCCATGACAGAAGAACATGCAACGAAGCAGATGGCCGGAAGGGAGATCGGGAAAGTGCGGCAGCTGAAGCTGCTGCGGTCACCTACGGGTCATCTACCTCACAGCACCTGGGAAAAACGACAATCGTACTACTTTAAATATGATTTAGTGAAGTAGTGTTTAGCAAAAATGACACGTTTTTGCACTGAACTGAACATGATCGTACTACCCTGTCGAAACATGTGATAGCGCGCAAGCAGTGCGGTATGCTAGGCCAAAAAACAAGATAGGACATCACATTCAATACAACACGGCGGTGCACAAAACACCCGTGTATCTGTTATTATTACTTCAATGTCACGGATTTTTTTATTCGTATGACTCGTTGGCGATCACTACCAATCGTTTGCAACCTCCTAGGTTAGCCTTGGCTTAGACCACAGTCACAAACTTGCTCGCAACTTTGTAACGCAATTAGTGTTGTTATGGTTGCTCCTTCGAAGAACGTTCTATGTGTTAGCAACCGGCGCTTTCATACCCGCTCAGCCTGGGATTACACTTAGCTTTACATACCGTTTTTTACTGCCCTTCATTATATCCCAGTTAACGTACAAAGTTACGCCGTGTGCAACGCCAGCATCACTTCGGTTTCGTGAAATTAAAATATATGCCCATATAAATGTCCAACTGGAAGACTAGGCGACACGGTAAAATCAATCTTCGCAGGCGGTGCCTTACCTTTTCGGTTGCTCTAGTTTCCCTAGAGAAAAATTTAAACCCGGGAGTATAACGATTTTTTGAGGGGTTTATGCAAAATAGGTCTCATTAAAGCCACACAAGGATCGTTGTTATTGGAGAGATCCTCCTCAAGTTTCAAAAGATAAATTGGTTCTAAACCGTCCAAAACTTTCCTGTTCTACGACAGGTTGTCAGGAATGATAGATGGACTGCAAGAAAAACATACCCCAGCAAACATTTCACTGTATCTGCTCAGTATTCCATCCCGTAACGAGGTACGGCTTGCTAGTTAGCCAAAAATAAATGTCCCGCAACAGAAACCAAAAAAACAAGTATATAAAAATATAAGGGACGCGCAAGACACAAACACATGTTAGACCCCACTCATTTTCCTTCACAAAAACAAAATACATACTGTCGTAGCAAAACATTATTCCTTTGCTTAGTGCTAACCTAAATTGTGGAGTAATATCACGACAGAACTTGTTTACAAAACGAGTTCCAGAATTCCAGGTTTATGTAAAACGAGACCTCGTGCTCGACATCGATTACATGCACAGCCCCTTCGCAATTGTTCTACTCATGTTCCTGCTCAGAGAGCTCGATTTCAGATTGTAAGCTGCATTTTCTCCGGGCGAAGTTCCACTGAGCGTCATGACAGCTTTAAAACAATTTTCATCGTTACAATGACTGGAATGCAGTGTTGATGGTAATGTTGCCGAGAAGGAAGTGAATCTCCTCGATAGCTGCAACTCGAGGTGGAGTTCTTGTCTATGCAAGGCGGAGAGCTTCACTGGCGCGACATTCGTAAGAAACACAAAAAAAACAAACGCGACGTCCCTGACGGAGTCTACTCTCCACGACAGAAAACCGCTGCTCAGTTGGGAGCAACGCGCCCTCACCTGTACGTTTTCTTTTATTTTGTCGTTCCCACAATCGTGGCTTCTAGTAGTAACGCACTGGTGCCGCGTATGTTTGGTCGTCGTTTTCAATAGGGCCAGTGGCGGGTTAACCAACTGAAGGCCAACGATGTGAGATGGTGATAGAGGTGAGTATTTCCAGTTTGTTACGATTAAATGCTTTTAATACGTGTACGTTTCCTTCCTTGTTGTCGCGCCGCGAGACTGTTGTCGCGAGTTCTTAAACACCCGATCCGCAAGGACAAATTAGACGGACGATCATCGTCAATTTACCGCAAACTCTCATCACTTTTGACTACGTTGGCATTAGCTATTATTGGTGTTTCGCAGACAAGCTGGTTGCCAAACCTGAATGCAAACGACTAAATATGCAACACAGTTTAGGTACGCACGAGGCCAGTGAGGTCGACGGCACAGCTAGTTGCCTTGGCCTTTAATTACAGAAAATCTTTGCATTAAGAAAACTGATGAGCTGTTCCGTTCGTTCTTCCTAACGTCGGAGCCACATTGTCTCTCTATCTGTGTTGCTAAATTGAGGGGTACAAAGCTTGCTTTGTCGCTTTGAGGCGTTCCTACGACGTATTCTTTTTCACGCGGTTTCCCGTTGCTTGTCTCGCAGCTTCGCACCGCAGTCCTGAAATCAAGGGAGACTTGTTGCGGCTGTGTCCTGGGAATTTCCTGTTTCTAGCATGGCATATTGCCGCAACATAAGGTTTGTATGCACACGCACGGATAAAGTCAACCTGGGGAATTGTCATACGATAAAAGATTTCGCAACCTCTCTGGTTGATACACTAAATTAATCATATAATAATGCGTTGCTGTGAATAGGTTAGTTGCACCCAAGAAAACATAGTACACTACTAGAAGGCCTACTGTACTGCAGTTGAAAAGTTAAAGCGCAAAGAACAATCTGACAAAGAGATAAAGGAAAAATGTTATAGTTGGCTATCATTGACAAGTGACCTGAAGGGACCCGGGAAAACGTTTCCAATGTAAAAGTCTAACGACATGTTTTAGAGTATTCGCACCTGACTTGAGAACCCTACGTATACTATCAGTTTATACGAACAATTAGATAACTTCTTCCTGCCCATGAACGTTTCTCCTTCCACTTCAACTCTAAATGAGCGCCTAGAAACAGATCGACTGCTTGATTGACGGTTTATGCCCATGCCTTGATTATTGAATATCCCACGTATATCTTGCAGTATCCCATTTAAACACTCCCTACTCTGTTTCTGATTTCTGGTTGTATCAGTCGAACCCCGTTGCAAGAAAATTTCTGAACACGACCAAATCTTTAGCTCCTGTGGTATGTTCACTGCCGTAATATCGGCAGTATTGCTACTATACAAACGGGTTGATAGCAGGGCACTGAAGAAATAACTTTGATGCAACATTGTGGTTTTTTTTTCGCGTTGTTACCTCTTGCTGCAGCTTTTAAACTTTGCCTTTGCAAGTGAGCAAGCCTGCCAAGCCCGCTTTGTTGAATTGAACTAAGGTGAATGACTATACTACAGGTATACTTGGGTACAATAACACTGCGTCTAATGCCTTCGTTCCGTCGCCACAGCACCTTCGTCGTCTGCCCTGTAACTTCAGTCACAAATAGCGATTCAACAGGCCGTACGTCTTAAAGCATTTTATTAGCGGAAATAGAGAAACTAAGACATACACTGTCATTAACGTTGTCGTGATAGCGGCCGTTTTCCATTACGAGTGCTGATTTTGTACAGCGACGTTAGAGGCACCATTACACGAGTTAAACAACCGTGAGAAAACGCACTGATGATATGCTATTGTACTATGTGCACTCAGTTTACTCAGCCTTTTCTCAACATAAGTATGTATTATGGGAGTCTTTTATAGCCAGCCCATCGAAAATGTCAGCCTATTCCAGCGCCAATTTAGCGCTGAAATCTACTGCAAGCAATGACTTGCCCTGTAGGCGTCGCTGCAACCATCTGGTAAGCAGCGTCACACGCTCTGAGGTGGGCTAAGTGTGGCGGAATGAGCTGTAGCTGCTGCAACCTCACTTGTAAACAGCGCTATGCACGTTACAGTTGACGTCTTGTTGGTAGGCGATACGCTGGCCCTCATGGTGCTGCCCTTAGGGTGTGCGGAGAACACCTGGGCTGTGCGGTGAAGAAAAAAACGTGGTGCGTGCAGGAACTTCAGAATATTGCCTTTTACAAAATCAAGAAGCGTAACCGAACAAAATTTTCACTCTAACTTTTTGCTGCCGCTCAAGCAGCAACCGCTTAACACTAACACGTGCTTAGGTACAGGTGCCGTCAGATGTAATTAGAACGCGGGAGCTGTGGCCGAACCTCATAGTACCTCCGTGTAACCCGCCGCGGTGGCTCAGTGGCTAAGGCGTTGCGCTGCTGAGCACGAGGTCGCGGGTTCGATTCCCGGCCGCGGCGGCCGCTTTTCTGATGGAGGCGAAAAGCAAAAACGCCCGTGTGTACGAGATTTCGGCGCACGTTAAAGATCCCCAGGTGGTCAAAATTAATCCGGAGCCCTCCACTACGGCGCGCCTCATCGCCTGCGTTGCGTCGGCGCGTTAAACCCCCACAATCAATCAAATCAGTACCTCCGTGTAGCTGCATCGTCGTTGAACAAAAGGATCTCAACGCGCATGAGCGCCTGCCGAGTGTAATAACCCATTCATACCTCATAACAAACTTCTTTTAACCTGGCATCGAGCATTGTTCGCAGCATACTCATCTCTGCCATGGCGCTGATAGCAGACACATAAGAATATTTGAAAATAAATAGTTGTCACTGAAGATGCTGTGATAACACCGCCTGTGATAGAAACTGTGATAACGCTGTGATAACAACTGGTACGAATCATGCCGGCGACGGACTGCCCGCGTCAGACACGCAGCGAGTTCCGCCCGGAGATGACGCCGCTGAGTCGCCCTCCCTTCCTTTGTCGGGGCGGCTCGCCTGACACAATCGCTTCGCCTCCATTTGCCGTATTTAAACTGCGGCCAGTGATAGTCCCGATTGGAGGGATTCGAACTGCTCGCGGCTGCAACGGAACCCTGAACGTATAAAACCAGCCGGGAAGCAGCGACGGGGCGGCGGCATCTCATCATCAGAGGCACTGAGCTGAGAAGTGCTAACGCCTATGTGCAAGCCATGTAACGCTCATGCTAAGTTTGTATATATGGTATATAAATGCAGCTTCAAATCACCGTCGGCTCAACAACTTCGTCGCTTGGCTCTTCGACGCGTCAGCACAGAGCAAGGCAACGTCGCAACAGTGATGACTGAGCTGGGATGGCCCTGTCCCAACACAGTGTGGGTGGAGGGGGGGGGGGGGGGGGGGGGTGGAGCGTGTGTCACTCGCAGTCGAGGTCCGCAGTGGATCCACTTTCTCCCGGTACTTGGCAGCCGTTACGGCACTGTCCCACTGCTCTGCCGTGTTTTGTGTACTCGAAAACATAATGTGCAGACGCGTTTTTCGGAGGCGTGCTAGCTTGTTCTGACGTCACTGTATTGCAGTGTTGGTGCGTTGGTTGTACATTGGAAATCTGCATTTCATTTCATTTCATTTCATTTCATTTTTATTTCCTTAAGGACCCCACTGGGGGGTATCACATAAGGGGTGGATACACAGGAAAAGAAAACACTTGAACACAATAATTTTCGCAGCACAGGTGATTTGTAACATTTGCAATGAAGGATGATGGGCAGGTGGTTGAAACAATGGAGCAGGGAAGGTCGTTCCAATCCTTGACGGCGCGGGGAAAAAAAGAAGCGGAAAAAGTGACAGTTCTGTTGCGATAACGGGACACTTGAAGTGGATGGCTTGTGCGGTGAGAAATGTATGTCGGGGAGAGGCTGTAAGGAGCTGCATTGAGGGAAGAATGAAAAAATTTATGAAAGAGGGAAAGGGTGGCGATACGACGGCGAACAGAGAGGGGTGATAAACCGGATTGTGCTTTCAAGGATGAAACGCTGATGTCGTACTAGTACTGCGAATGAATGAATCGAACGGCGCGATTTTGGACAGATTCCAGGTCGTTTGGGGCGGGTTCCATATGGGGAGGCATATTCGAGTTTTGATCTGATGAGGGACTGATATGCCAGCAACTTCACATGTTTTTGTGCATGACGTAGGTGACGCTTCAAGAAGCCCAGAGTTTTATTTGCCGATGAAATGACGTTAGTAATATGCGCATTCCAAGTAAGATCGCAATGTAATGTGACACCAAGATACTTGAAGGATGGTTGCGACTGTACTGGGACGTTGGCGATATGATAAGAAAAAATGAAAGGATTTTTACGGCGGGAAAACGTAACAAGTTTGCATTTGTTAGGGTTAAGAGACAAAAGCCAATTATCGCACCATTCTTGAATGTGGTTAAGATCTTTCTGGAGAAGAGTTTGGTCGTGAGTGTTAGTTACTGTCCGATAGATTACACAGTCATCTGCAAACATGCGGATTTTGCAGGATACGCTGAGGGGTAGGTCGTTAATATATATTAGAAACAGGAGGGGGCCAAGAACTGAACCTTGAGGTACACCTGATGTTACTTTGAGATACGCGGAAGATTTATTATTGACATGCACGAACTGAGAACGGTTAGTTAGAAATGCTTTGATCCAATTTAGTACACTTGGGTCTAAGTTTAACTGGGATAGTTTTAGCATTAGTCTTTGGTGGGGTACTGTGTCGAATGCCTTTGCGTAATCAAGAAAGATTGCGTCAGTTTGTAAGTTGTTGTCAAGGTTAGCATGCAAATCGTGTAGAAATATTGCTAGTTGTGTTTCGCAGGAAAATCCTTTCCTAAAACCATGCTGGCTGGGGTGGAAAAAGTTGTTAGAATCTAGAAAGTTTACAATCTGAGAGTAGATGACATGTTCCATGATTTTGCACGGGACGCTTGTTAAAGAAATGGGACGGTAGTTCAATGGACAGTTCTTATCACCTGATTTGTAGATGGGAACGACCTTGCCCATGTTCCAGTCATCTGGAAGAATGCCTGTGGAGAGCGACTGCGCATATATCAAGCACAGAAATGGGGCGATGGTTTCATGGATGTTTTTTAACACTTTTGAATTAATATCGTCGATGCCACCTGATGAGGACAGTTTCATGTTTTGAATAACACATGAAATACCATCTGCGCAAAAAACAATTGAACACATACAGGATGTCATCAGCGCAGGGGCAGGAGGGGAAGGTACGCCAGATTCGTTAGTAAATACAGATGAAAACGGGGCGTTAAAAACATCAGCGCATTGATTATCTGAAAGCACGTGACCGGAGTCATTAGTAAGGTGGATGGTGCTGGTAGACCGAGGGTTCACGATTTGCCAGAATTTTCTTGTGTTGTCGGTTAGCAGGGCTGGTAAATCATTGTTCAAAAACGTATATTTCGCGTTAGTAATAGCGGTGGTATATTCTTTTACGGCTGTTTGGTATTTCGCCCAAGCGTCGGGCGTTTCTTTTGCTTTTGCTGTGCGAAAAAGGCGCTTTTTTCTATTCGCTAGTCTCTTTAGTTTGTTTGTAAACCACGGTTTCTGCGGCGTGCTACGGAATGATTTTGTGGGGATAAATTTGCCGGTTAGTTCATTCATCTTTCTTTTAAGATACCCCAGTTATCGTTCACAGATCGGGAATGAAAGCCATGTTCGAAGACTGGAAAGAAGTTTTCGAGCTCGTTGTTTATGGCCTCATAATTACCTTTATCGTATAAGGTAATTGTTTTCTTGAGTTTGTTGCGCTGCTCAAGAGGGAAGGAAAAATCTGCATGTATTAATTTGTGGTCACTAATTTCGGGAAGGTATGAAATTGACGATAAGGAATCCGGACGGTCGGTTAGTATTAAATCTAACCCGCCGCGGTGGCTCAGTGGCTAAGGCGTTGCGCTGCTGAGCACGAGGTCGCGGGTTCGATTCCCGGCCGCGGCGGCCGCTTTTCTGATGGAGGCGAAAAGCAAAAACGCCCGTGTGTACGAGATTTCGGCGCACGTTAAAGATCCCCAGGTGGTCAAAATTAATCCGAAGCCCTCCACTACGGCGCGCCTCATCGCCTGCGTTGCGTCGGCGCGTTAAACCCTACAATCAATCAATCAGTATTAAATCTAGGATGTTAGCACAGCCGCCTGCTATGCGCGTGGGCTCTGACACTACTTGAGATAAGTTAAAATTCAAACAAACGTCTATAAAATCTTTCGTTTCGACATCGTATGCCGACGAGAGTGCAGGGTTATGCCAATCAATTTTCGGAAAATTAAAGTCACCAAAAAGTAAGATGCGAGCGTTAGGGTAGGTGGTCGTGAGTGTGCTCATTATATTGTTTAAATCACGTGAAAAAACCTGTATTGGTGTTTGGTGGCCTGTAGCACACCCCGAGTAGGAATGTTTGAGGGGAAGCATGGCAAATCAGCCACAAAATTTCCAGGCCAGATTTTATGTCGACAGCAGAACAGGGTATTTCTGGACCAACAGCAATTAGCACACCACCTCCCCGGCCGCGTTTGCGGTCGGTGCGGAATAACTGAAAATCTGGTAAATCCGAGAGCACTTCGGCGTCAGTAACTTCATTGGTTAGCCAAGTTTCTGTTAGTACCAAAATATTGCTGTTGGAAGACGCCACAATGTTAGACACGAGTTGACACTTCGGCATGAGACTGCGAATATTAGTAAAGATAACAGAAAAAGAAAGTTCATTTCGTGATTGGATTTGGCGGTGGTGCGGTTTAGTCTGCGGGCGCGGTGATCGCTATGCGACTTCTATGGCCGATTGTGATGCGTGGTCAAAAATGTACCGTTTGGAGCCCATGTGCAAAGTTTTGAAGCGTATCTGGAATTTTTCTGATTTCTGCTTGGCGAAAGCAACGAGATGACGACGGGCAGTACGAACCGAGAGGGAATAATCTTCGCTAATGCTGAAATCTGTTCCTTTCAACTTTTTGGCATTTGAGAGGGTGTTTTCTTTGGTTTTGTAGAATGTGAACCTGACAATTATCGGGCGGCAACGATCAGTGCTGTGGCGGCCGAGGCGATGCGCTCGATCTATTTCTTTCGGGTCAATTTTTATTTCCAAGTTTTCAAGACAGTGGTTAATAATAAGTTCTTCTGTTTCAATATTTGTTTCTTTGGCATTAGTATCTGGAAGGTTATAGAAGATTAAGTTATTGCGGCGTGACCGGTTTTCTGCGTCATCCAGTCGTTTTTCAAGTTCGGAAACTAACTGTGTGGTTGAGGTAGCGTCGGCTTGAATTGCGGCGATGTCAGCTCGTATGGGCACAATATTCTGGTAATGACGTTCTAGTTCGGTCATGCGCTTCCCCAAATCCGACAATGTTTTGTCGGTTGTTAGGAGCTGCTTCTTCACTTCTTCAAAATCGGATATTAGTTCGCTTTGTCCAGCGCTAATTTTTCCGAGTTCTGCGAGGATTTCGTTCATTTCCGGACCAGGGTTAGTTTCAATGTCCCCCCCCCAGATCCCCAGGTTGTCAAAATTAATCCGGAGCCCTCCACTACGGCGCGCCTCATCGCCGGCGTTGCGTCGGCGCGTTAAACCCTACAATCAATCAATCAATCAATCAATCAATCAATCAATCAATCAATCAATCAATCAATCAATCAATCAATCAATCAATCAATCAATCAATCAATCAATCAATCAATCAATCAATCAATCAATCAATCAATCAATCAATCAACTTTAAGCAACGCAGATACCACGTTTTCTTCACCAAGCAGTACCAGTATTTGAATAAGGGCGCTGCAATAGCGTTCCTCCACGAAACGCAAGAAGCAAGTGACGTGGTCGAGGTCACCGCCTATGAACGCGCACCAGAAGATGCTTTCAAGCTTCCGCATCCCTTCTACGTGAATCCAGCGCTACCGCAAGAAAAATGGAAGAAATAATTGGCTTTGCTGCGTCGCTACAGGGAGTGTTTTTCGTCCAGTGTCTTTCGTGGTGGCTTGCCTGGTTTAGGAATTAGTTTGGTATTGGCCTTTTTCACTGCTTCGGGATGGCACCGCTCTTATTTATTTATTTATTTATTTATTTATTTATTTATTTATTTATTTATTTATTTATTTATTTATTTATTTATTTATATCCAATACTGTTAGCCCTTGCGGAATAACAGTTACAGGGGTGGGAGCAAAATAATTTTACACAAACACGTAACGCCAGTTCCGCGATAAACAAACAGTGCATTCAGAAAACAAATGATGACAGCTTACGCTCAAATTATTCAGTTGTGTGTGTCAATAAAACATCTGCGTCAAGCTTGTTCCACTCGACTATAGTTTTTACAAGAAAAAAATGGCTGCATCTCCACTTCGTGCATGATGGCGAGGGGGCGGAGTACGGAAACTCGAAATGACGTGCAAGTTGGGACCCCGAGTGTCATCCGATTTGCGCCCCCACCGTCATTCGATATGAGCCGTGAGGTTCACCTTGATTATTCCCTGAATGAAATTGCAACTCACGGCGGAAATCGAATTTCGCTTGATTTTCGCTTGATGTAGGTGTGCGCACGGATGGACGCGGACGGACATTGGGAGATCCTAAGGTACTCCGCACCGTTACAGACGAGGGAGTAAGCCGTTTGACTCTCGTGTACTAACTTACGGTCGTAGCCGACTGGTTAAGACGACTGGCACTAACTCTGTCTGGTCTACCAGACACCGGCTCGAATCCTGCCCGTGCCTGTTTGATCTTTTTGCGATTGTAAATTCTATGCGCCCGGACGCGAACGGACATTGTGCGGTCCCAAGGTACTCCGTACCTAAAAGAATATTTTAAGACATCAACGCGTGGCGCATACCACATCACTGCATGAGAGTGACCTGTTCGTGGCGACGCTCGTCCTGGGGGGTGGGGGGGGGGGGTTGCAAGAACCAATCAACAGATTAAAGGCTTGCAAGGGTGCAAGCCTGGAATCCAAGTTGAATTTATTATTATACAAGTGACACAAGAATTTCAGCCTAGCTTTTTTACTGGGCGTTGAGGGTTTGGGCAAACCGACAGGAGATAATAACGCAGATACCGACTGCGTTCTTCGGTAAGCACCGAAGATAATCCTGGCGGCTAGTCTTGGAATCCACTCCAATTTATTTATCAAACCCACTTGGTGCGGATGCCACACTATACGATCGTACTCCAGTATATGCCGTATAATTGATTGGTACGCCTTGAGCTTGACCTCAGATGTAGCATCTTTTAAGTTTCGCCTCAACAAAACGAGTTTGCGTTGAGTAGATTCGCAGATGTCATCAATGTGGTCGTTCCAGTTCAAATTGTTCGTTATTGTGATCCCGAGGTACTTAAGCTTATTGGCATGCTGAAGTGGAATATTATTTATTGTGTAAGTAAAAGGCAATAGGGTTTTCTTGTTAGATACAGTCATATAAGTCGATTTATCAAAATAATTTCCTTGTGCCATGTAATACACCAGTCGTAAATTTTTTGAAGCCTTTCGTTTAACAACAATTGATCTCCAACATCTTTAACGCGACAACAAATCAGGAAATCGTCAGCAAATTGATGTAGTTCAATGTTATAATCAATGTCATAACAATGTCAGTTATATGTAAAAGAAACAAACAGAAACACACCCGATAAAACCTGTAGAAAAGATGATCGTTCGCCAGGTCTTTGGACATACGCTTTGGACATAGCGTTTTCTATTTGCAAGGTACGCATGAATCCATTTCATGATTTCCATGTTAACTACAAGTTTATATAATCCCTCAATAAGTTTAGTGTGACACACCCGATCAAAAGCCTTTGAAAATTCAATTGGTATTACATCGAGTTGCTCCTAGTTGTTAATTGCGACACCGAATGCATGGTGCACTTCAAAAACCTGGGTTACTGTCGAGAAGCGTCGTTACAACCACGCTGCTTTCCATAGAATAAGTTGTTTTTTTCAATGTATTCAACTAGGTGTTTCGATATCATGTGTTCCAACATTTTACGTGCCGTGCATGTAATGAAAATTGGTCTATGATTTTCCCGGAATAACTTATTGCCAGCTTTGAAAACAGGTATAATGCGTGCAAAGAGCTAATATTCTGGTACACCTCCGGTACGTAATGACACCGCAAAAAGTCTCCACAAGAAATGGGAAACCCATTCACAATAGCGCTTCAAGAACTGATTGGGTATTCCATCATGTCCGAAAGACTTTTTGGTATCGTTTTAACAACAATGCTACAATTCCATCTCGAGAAATGTCAATATCGTTAGTATCTCCACACAGCGACAAAGCATCGGTCGTATCTGGGGGGATGCCTATTGCTGCTAGGTGTAAATACCGAATTAAAAATACTGTTAAAAGCCTGAGCGATCAAATCTGGCCGACTACTGACGTTTCCGTCTACCTTGATTTTATTAATGTTGCGCTTAGAATCCGATAATTACATCCGCAATTTGTGAGGCAGGTTTTGTATGTAATCCACCAGCGTTGTTGAAAAAAAGGTCGCCTTTGCACTTTTTAGTTCCTTTATAACTTGCGTGCCTACGGTAGTGATTCGGCACTTCTCCTTGGCGTCCTTTTACGTGCACGATTAAGTCGCCGCTTCAAATGAATAATGTCTATAGTTGCCTATGGGCTGCATTTTCCTATGCGTTTGAACATCTTAGGCACATTTTTTTCTAAACATGCACGGACAACTGACACAAAGTATTTTCAAAGACTATTTATGTCATCCTCGACGGGGATATTACCAAGAGCGCATTCTAAGTATTTGATAACTGACGTGTCGTCAGCACGATTAAAATTATGCACAACTACAGAGGGATTTTTTTTCTTGTTGTGTATTGGCAATAGTTAAAGTTGCTACAACTGTTTTATGATCTGATCTGTCATCCTGTATGTCGACATTACAATTGAAGGTTCCGTCCGCCAAAAAAGGAAACTCCAGCGTAGATTTATTTTGTCCCTGTGTCCTCGTTGGTTCTTTGACCACCTGAACAAGGTTATGCTTAAACATGACCTCTAACATTGTATCAGTGCTAGGCTTTTCAACTGATCCCGTAATTTTGCGCTGCTGAGCACGACGTCACGGGTTCGATTCCCGGCCGCGGCGGCTGCTTTTCTGGTGGAAGCGAAAAGCAAAAACGCCCGTGTGTTAGAGATTTCGGCGCACGTTCAAGATTCCCAGGTGGTCAAAATTAATACGGAGCCTTCCAGTACGGCGCGCCTAATCGCCACCGTTGCGTCGGCGCGTTAAACCCTACAATCAAACGATCGTCAATGATCCCGTAATTCTCGCATTCCAATCGACACCACGTAAATTAAAGTCCCCTGCTAATTCAATTCTACTTCTGGCATTCCTTATAGTATTTAAGTGCTGGTCGAGGGCATACAAAAACTCAACTGTGCTTCCGGGGGTTTACACCAAACAGTTTACACCAAACACTTTCATGCCCGTTTATGGATGGCACAGTTTCATATCTGAGTGGCTTCTTCACTAGTAGTGTCACGCTGCCACCTCGTGTTGCTCTATCTTTGCGGATCACGTTGTAATAGCCTGGGGAATATTTCATCGTCCTTAACGACACTGTGCAACCACGGTTCTGTTATGGCAATTAGTTCCGCGTCATGAAGCAATGACAATTATTCACGTTGTTCTACCTTGTTCACAATGTTCCGGACATTTATGGTAAGTAATCTTATCTGTGGCTGTCTTGAGCGTCAGTCAACGTTTCCAGAAGCAAGTGGCCGCTCCTTGCGCTTTCTCACGCGCACGTTATCCTCAAAATCCTATGTATAAGCAATGCTATTGATAAAAAGCTTATCGTGAACAAGGGTGACCTTTGCAGCGTCACGTTTCTTAGTCTGCGCCGATTTCGAAGTAGCGCTTGTAATACTTAGTCAGGCTCTCGATGGATTTGTAGTCCAGGTTTTTGAGAGCTTTGTTCGAGATGAGGTCCGGACCTGGGGCCGATGTGGTGTTGACCTCGTGCAGTGCCGTCCAGACCTCGACATTCATGTCTCTGTTCAAGCGCTCATTGGATTCGCCTTGGTATGTTTCGTGGTGTTCGCTTGGCGTTGTCGGGGTGTATTTGAGTCGCAGTCGGCGCTGAACGTTTTCGGCTACGTTCTTGGCGACCTCCTCGCGGAGCAGTTTTGCCGACCGGTCCCCTTTGGTGGGATTTGGTCCTGGTCTCATCAAGGAGGGGTTTCAGAAGGTTCCAGTTCCGACCATTGTGCATCGGGCCATGAGTGGCGTTGCACAGCTCATTCCACTGTTGCGTGCAGAGCATGCGACGGTGCTCTTTGATCGTCGTGTTGAGTTCCGCCACCTTCTTTCGGAATTTTCTGTTACGCCACAAAAATAAAAGCAAGCTCACATGAATGCATGGCATCTCACTTCGTCTCTGCCGCCGATCTTGTCGCCTTCGTCGGCCTTCCTTTACTCTAATAAAAAACGTGTTTCCACTCATGTGCTTCACAAATAATAAAAAAAGTTGTTCCTCTGATGTGCTTCACCAATATAACTAGACCAACCACCGCCTATTAATCATGTATTGATTTACCGTTAGGAAAGAATATTTTTTTGAAGTAATAAAGGGTATGGTTAAGTGCACTTCACTTGTCTCTCGTTTCACCCTTTGTAAAGCCACGTGTGTGAATTCAAGTGATGTCGCATGCGTAATCATTGTGGGTGTCGTTTACAGCTTCGCTTTCCAACCATTTTCACAGGGCGAATTTGCCGGAATTTTTTACCTATTCTTTTTACTGTTTTGGCGAGTGTAAGTTTGGTCGAGGCAATCCGAAATCCAAGCAAATGCGCTGTGTTCCGTCGCGCAATCTTAGCATCAATAAAACCCAAATTACCGCACAGCTGCTTGCGAGATTTTCACTCGAGCAGCATTAAATCCCCTGCAGCGGCAGCAGAGTCTCACTGCAGTTTTACATCCTCAGTTAATACAAAGTCATAACAATGTATTACGTACTTAGCAGGTGCGTATTCGCAACTGCCCACCGCACGCTTAACGCAGCACAGGCCGAGCCATGCGACAACTCCAACCTTACCCCTACCCCAACGTGGTGGTCTTTATTCACATTCAAAAATCAAGCCTTATCCTATCGTCATTGTGTATGTCGTTAACACTATTTCCCGGGCTTAGATTATTCTATTCTAATCTATTCTATTCTAATTATTCTATTCTAATCTATTAAACTATTCCTATGAAGGCGAAGGACCAGAGCACTTCGGAAGGGACGTAATTTTGAACCAAGGTGAGAACTCGGTTACACAAGAGAATTTTTACCGTCTGCTGGGACTGCAGATGAGGACCGACCCTGGCCTTTACAGTGGTCTCACGTTGGCCGTCACTCCTACGCTGTGAACATTAGTGACTACGACAACACCAACGGTGCTGCTTCGTTCACGTGCTCTGCCGGGAGAGGTAATACGGCTGCCCCGATTGAGGGCCTCCTCACAGTTGGTTCTGTAAGGAAGTGAGCACGGAAACAAATAAACGCGCGCACATGAAAGCATAACACTTCAAAGTCGCTTGGAGTCTGGAGAGCGCTCTCCAGAGTTGACCGTCACTTTGGCCTGTTCTAAGGAACTAGCAACACCTGTAGCACTGAAAAACAAAGCGCGGTGTTTTTGTTGAGACAGAACTGCTGGCGCGGAGCACACGCACACGGAACAGTTCTCATAAGCAGCTTGTTTCTAAAAGGCACGAACCGTAGTCAGCTTCGGAACACAAGAATGGGTCGCTTGTCTACTCACTTTGTTGCGAATTTCGTCGAACGACTATAGTTTTCTGCCGCTACTGCCACGTAAATGCCAATCTCCTCTTTTCCGCCCACCTCTCATGCTCTTTCTCTTTCGTCTCGCTCCTTCCAGGCTAAACACAGCTAAGGGTTCCTTAAGACAATTCAATTTAATTTTGCCCGTTCCACTCCTTAGCTGCCATCTACGAAAAACTTTTGTTACTGTCGGACTTCGCGGCATGCCGCTCCGATGGGGCGCTGCCAACGCTTTTTGTTCTTCTGGGTAAAAACATTTTTTTTCTTCTGGACGTACTTTTGTATTTGCTAGTGGAAAACTCACGCAGGCAAGCATTTCAATTAGAAAAACACCGCGCAGTTGGGCAATTTTTTTTCCTCAAATATCCCAAATGTTTTCTTTTTGTTCAAGAATGTTGAGAAGCATGAACATTGCAACCAGGTTTATTAGTTTGGAATAGTTTTCTCTGCATAAACGTCTTCCTCGAGATTTCGTTTAGCTTTGGCCAAGCGGCAGAATCAAGGGAGACACAGGAAGACATACACACTAAAATGTTCGCGTTTAATAAGCGCATAGATGAATATTGTTTTTATGATCTTGTTCGAGCAGTCACCAATGCTGTGGCGTGCATTATGATGTCACGGTATTCGTTTGCATTTGTAGTTGTTAAGAATTATAGCTGGATTCTGCGAAGCACCGCACTTTAGACAGGAAATTGCATACCCAGTTCGATAGCCTGAAGTGGAATTTCTCTCAAGAAGGGGGATCCCCAGTTGCTAGGCGAAGGGGGGCGCTCCAGCTTGGCGCGTGTTTACATAGGCGCCGGTTGGGCTGGCCGGCTGGGCATAAATGGCCGCCGTCGGCGGTTGCTTTTCGCCAGTGCTGGCACGTGAGGGGCTGCAGCCCGCTCGAAGAGGCTCGCGAGGACCGGACGGAGACGGGGCCTCCTTTGCACGTCCCTGATTTCATTAGAGCCGTCCCTCCCCGGATAAACACCTCCGACCGATCCCTTTCGTTATTTTTTTCCCGCAAGACCCACGCACAGTTCGGGACTGCAGAAAGGTCCCCCAAATGTTCGCGCTGTTTTCCTTAGACTCAGCCGCTCCTATTCCTCTTCGTTGAGATTATGCTCCAGGTCAAAAAGAACATTTCTCCGCAATTTTTTTAATGCTAAGCATGGCGGCATCGGAATAACAAGCAAACAAGGTACGTTAACGTAATAACCGCTTTATACCAATTTGCGTTGGTTTATGATTTTTTTTACGATTAGATACACTTCGTACGAGATGCAGGTACGGTCACATAAGAACAGAAATTCATGCTATATCCGCTGTGTTGAAACAACACTCAGGTTGCTTGCTTTACTAACTAGCACAAAAAATAGACCCAAACTGTTTTGGCCACGTTAGACCACCACTGCAAACGTAGGAAGACGAAGCCAGGTGTAGGTGCAAATTGCTTCTGCCAACCTGTAGGAACTTATTCGCCGTGGCTTGCTTTGTTTGTGATAGTTACTAAATAAAATAGTCAAATTGGTGTGGCCAACCAGTCTACAAATCACATTACTAAAAAAATGGCTCCAATACACGCTGTGAAGGTGGTTGGAAAGTAAAGCTATAAATGACACCCACAAAAACTGCCCATGCGACGTCACTTAAATTCACTCAAGTGGCTCTGCAACGGAACCAGAGATTCTGCCTGCCGTTACCTGGAATTTGCGGAGGCGGCGTGCCGAACGCAGGAGCGTCGGCCACAGCCAGGCAAGACCGGCGCACGACGCCGCTGCTGTAGCCCGGCCATGCGTCGGAAGTGGGGCAAAACGGGGAGGAGCGTCTTTCGAAGGGTCAGACAGCGAACGTAGCCATCCTGATGTGATATTTTGAGGCTACACCACCACGCGAGAATGATTTCTTCCCACATATCACTATCGTTGGGGATAATAAGCGCCTTGGCTTACGCCAATACACTCATGACCTCGTTTATACAAGTCCTAATTAAAAAAGGGATATGCGTTGGGATGTGTAGCGAACCTTCGTCCCGCTCGCTGGTTTGTGACGCGTGGAAGAATGAACCAGGCGGGTTTCAAAAGATGTATTTCCATGGCATGGTCAACGAGACTGGCCTTATGCACTTCAAATGAGGTACAGATATGTTCAAAGGCAAGAAGAACGAAAGTCCTTGTGCCGAATAGGCAGCCATAAAACTGTTACCGTTTCACAATTCGCCTTGGGCGGACGAAGTCATGGCTCCATTGAACGTCACCCTCTAATCGGTCCACTACACAAAGGGCCCATTCCCTAGTCTGCAGATGCGACGGGGTCGTACCCCTGTCTTCGGCAGCCGGATCGCTCAGGCTGGAGTCCGCTAGCTGCAGCGTCGAAGGTACCGAACCGCTTCCGAACAATGGACCCCCGTTTGCCACGCCAGCAGGAGCCGGCACTCCCCGTCCCCGTGGGTGCCCCGCTACGACTCCTCGCCCCGCTACCCCGTGTGGGTTCCACAGGGTCAGCGCCGATCTACGGTTCGCGCTGCTTACAGCCCGTTCGCTCGGCAGTTCCAGCTCTTGGCGCAAGCGCCTCGGACACCGCTCCCTCTTCTTCGTCGGCTTTCCGACGCATAAAAAGCGCGGCTTTAGAACCGTGCTAAAAGTTTGCGATGTCTCACAGATGGTACAAGTCACGTCAAAAACGCGATGCCAGAAAAAAAAAACTTTGTCCGACGGATGACGATCGTGTGTGAAGGGAAAGAAAAAAACCGCTTCCGTGGTCGGAATCCAACATGGGTCCCTCGCGTTATGTAGCCGACGTGCATCCGATTGCGCCCTTCCGTAACGGTCGAAGCAGTTTGGATTTTTTGGGTGCATGGACGGGAAAAATGAGAAAAATCATGCGCCCCTCCGTCTAACGACGACGCTGGTTGAATGCGAAGCTTACATCGTGCGAAATCAACTAGCGAAAGGCCAAGGTTAAAGCCGATGGCATCAAAAGTCCAAGCAGCTTCGTATTCAAAGTCAAAGCTCAACGAGTCAAAGTCCAAACCGTCTGCGAGTCGATGTCCAAGCCATATAGTCTCTCATGAGTAAGCTTCGCACTCGACCATCATCGTGTCTAGACGGAGCGTGCAAGAATGTTGCTATGTGAGAATACCTTCAACCACACATAAAACTGAATCTTACCGGGAATTGAATCTCATCTATTTGTTTTAGTTATGACTGCGGCTTTGGAACCTTTGAAACATCTGGTTACTGTTGCATTTAGATTACACTACATATATATATATTTATTTATTTATTTATTTATTTATTTATTTATTTATTTATTTATTTATTTATTTATTTATTTATTTATTTATTTATTTATTTATTTATTTTGTTTATTTATTTTACTTTCGGGGCCAAAGTCATTACAGAGGGGAGTGGTACAAAAAAGGCATAAAATGAGGTAGCCTGGTTACAAAGACGTGGTGTGCATAAAAAGGAAAAGAGAAGACAAAACAAATGAGTATTATCGCAACAATGTGGTCATATAAACAGAGATGAAACATCAGGTATTTCCTGCATATACAATACTGGCTAGGGCAGCTCGCAACAATTTATCAATGATACCCGCAATTTCAGCTGGAAGGAGGTTCCATTCCCGAGATGAACGTGGCAAGAATGACAGGGCGGCAGATTTTGTATGATAATAGTTACTGCCCACCTTGAGACGGTGATCAATGCGATGGGAAATGTACAGTGGTTGGGGTAAGAGGTCGTTGCGCAGGGTGGATTGATGATATATTTGGTGCAGCATGGTTAGCCGAAAACGTTTTCTGCGTGATGATCAAGAGGGAAGGGAAAGGCGGCTTTTCATTGAAGATTTGCTGGCAGTACGGTTATAGTTTAATAGGACAAAGCCAACGAAATTATTTTAAACAAGCTCGAGAGAAGCGATTAGATTTTGATGGCTTGGATCCCATACCGATGCTGCGTATTCTAACCTGGGGTGTATTGAGGATTTGTAAAGCGATAATTTCAGTGACGATCGGCCTCTAGAAAAATTGCGGCGTAAATACCCTAACATGTTCTCAGTGTCGTTGATGATATGTTCAATATGTGTTGACCAGCGGAGGTTACTTGTAATGTGCACTCCAAGGTACTTATATGATCTAACTGGTTCTAGAGCTATGTTGTTTAGGTAGTAAGTTGACCGATGAATAGGGTTGTGGGATACATGCATAACCTTACAATTGTTAATGTTTAATTCCAGCAGCCAAGTTTGGCACCAGTTAGAAACAGTGGTTAGATCAGACTGAAGGATTCTAGTGTCAACACTACTATTAATCTTACGAAAAATCACAAAACAAATTAATATTAAAGCACACATTAGAGGGAAGGTCATTATTATAGATAAGGAACAGGAGGGTCCAAGGACGGATCCTTGTGGGATCCCAGAACGCACTTCGCTGAAAGAAGAGTTAAAGCCATTAGCATGAACAAATTGATTGCGGCGGGTCAGGAAGGATTCATTTCATTGTAGAACGTTTTTATTAGGGTTGAGGTTAGTTAGCTTGTGAAGTAGAAGTTGATGACAGGCCTTATCGAATAGTTTAGAAATATCTAAATAAATGCAGCCTGCTTGAGACGAACTGCCCATGATAGTGTTCAATTTTTCAGTGAAGGATATCAGCTGCGTTTCGCAGGAGTATGTTTTACGAAACCCATGTTGCACTGGAGTGAAAAATGAGTTTGATTTAAGGAAGTTTACAAAATTTGTGAATACTATATGTTCTAGAAGCTTGCAGCAGGTGCTAGTAAGGGAAATGGGGCGATAGGTAGTAGGAGCACATCTATTTCCGGATTTATAGCTAGGAACCACCTTCCCGACTTTCCATTCAAGAGGTAGCGTATATTTCATTTCATTTCATTTCATTTATTTACTCTCAGGGCCGCAAGCCGTTACAGAGAGGAGTGGCATTTTACAGGACTAAGAAGTAATGCAGCATATAATATTAGTAACAAAAATTACAAGAAGTCGCACACCGCGGACTTGAAATGAGCTGGGTCGGTGATAGCGATGATGGAGGCGGGAAGGTGGTTCCATTCGGAGCTGGTTTTGGGGACGAAAGAGTAAAAATGAAGATTTGTTTTGCACATGGGTACTCCAACCTTGAACTTATGATGAGTCCGGTGCGAGACATACGATGGTACTGAAAAATGTGCATTTTTTAGATATTCGTTGTAAAAAAATATTTTGTGGAACAAACACAAACGAGAAATGGCTCGCCTTTTAGCAAGGTCAGGAAGGTTCAAGGTTAGTTTCATATTAGTTACACTTGCTTTCCTGGAATAATTGCATAGTACAAAACGAGCCGCACGGTTTTGATTACATTCGAGATCAGTGACGAGGTTGTTAGTATACGGATCCCAGACGGAAGAAGCTTATTCCATTTTTGTTCGAACGAGGGTTTTATATAGTAGAAGTTTTAACGAGATTGGTGCGGAGGCAAAGTTACGCCTAATAAAGCCGAGCATGCTGTTAGCCTTGTTAGTAATGTACTCTATATGTGTGCGCCAAGAAAGGTCACTGGAAATGTGAACGCCAAGATATTTGTATGTGTTAGCGGGATCAAGCGGGGAACCATTCAGACTATATGTGGGCAGTTCTACTTTTCTTTTGTATTTGGTTATACGCATTGCCTTACATTTACCGACATTTAATTTCATCAGCCATGTGTAACACCAAGCACTTACGTTATAGAGGTCGTTCTGCAAAATCAAGTGATTGCTGAAAAATTTTTGCCAAGATGATTGCGCGTATCGCAGTTTTGTTTTTCAAAAATTTAGCGTCAACACTGTCATAACCCGGTGAAGAATGAAACTTCAAATTATTTATAAAAGCGGCAGCACCAGGAGCGTGCACGGTCACTGGTGGCATTGGGACATATTTGCAATAAGGTAGGAGTGGCAAAGAGCTGTTAGATTTATGCAAAAAATTGTTTAAGAATGTTTCGCTAAGGATACCAGCACATTTACCTTCAGAAACATAATCACCAGACATGTCTACGAGAGAGGTGGAATCATTAGACTCCGGGTTAATAGTGCGCCAGAATTGTTTCACATTTAATTTTAGCATGGATAGTATTATATTCGACATAAAATTTCCTTTACCACCTTTTAGAGCTGCCGCATAGCTGTCAGAAGCTTCTTTGTAAGCAGCCCATTTTGCATTGGTCTGAGAAAGTTTACCAGAACGATAAAGACGTTTCTTTTTGTTTGATAGTCGTTTTATGCGTGGGTTGTACAATGGGCATTATACATGAGTCGTAATGGAATGCGTGGGGATGTACTTATCGGTTAGTCGGCAAACATCGGAAGAAAACATATCCCAGTTAGTTTGAACAGTTCGCTCAGCGTAATCTTCGAAAAAAACATCAAGGCTTACTGCAAGTTCTTTATTTATGGCTTCAAAGCTAGCTGTTCTATAGTTCCGTATTATTTTTCTTTTCTTGGTACTTGTGCGGGATGGCGCATTGATACAGAATGTGAGTAATGAATGATCACTTATATACGGTAAGCATGCAATGTCAGAAGCAAGGTCAGGTATATTTGTTAAGAATAAATCAAGGGTGTTGGTGGAGTGCGCTGTTACCCTCGTGGGTAGTGTAACTAATTGGGTAAGTGAAAAAGTCGATAACAGTTTCAGGAATTCACTAGCTTCGCTTGAAAACGGGGACAAAGAGAGAGAGGCGGCATGCCACTTTATGTTTGGGAAACTAAAATACCCAAAAAGAGACAAAAGACAGGAAGGGAACCGGGTATGAATGATGTTAGGAACATCGTGTAATTCATTACTGAAAGTTGGTGATAAGAAAGGAGGGCGATAAAATACAGCAACAATGTACTTTTGATGGCCTACTGTAAGTGAGCAAAATATTATTTCTTGATTCCTGCGAACATGAACAGGCGAAAACGGAATGTTTTTTGAGATTGCCAACAAAACACCGCCTCTTCGTCTTTAAGTGTGGTCTCAGCGATAAATAGAGAAGCGGGAGGAATTCAGAAAAAGTTCGGAATCACGCACATGCGGATTTAGCCAGGTTTCAGACAAAGCGAGTATGTGGGCTGAACACGTATCTATTGCGGAAGATAGGGAGTTATGTTTGCTAAGGATGCTTCTTATATTTGTAAAAAGAACAGATACACCAGGTAAGATCTGCTGGCCACTGCCCTTCTCGTTTTCCTGTGGCAAGGCACTCGAGGTAGGATCACAAGAACGTCTGACACGTACCGCTTGCTGCCGTATTTCTTGAACGCCATCGTAACAGGGTCGTACATGTAATGTTTCTTACCGATTGACAACTTCTTAAAGTGAAGTTCGAAAAGTGGGGAGCCGGGTTGGCTTTTTCGTAATTCTATGAGCTTCTTCCGCGCTGTACGAGTGTGGGTTGAGAAGTCTTCAGTTAACAAGATATCGTTTTTTGAGGTGATTGCGCATTGAAAGTATTTTTTCTTTAGTCTTATAATTTGTAAAGTTTGCTATTACTGGGCGAGACTGGTTAGGCGAGTAGTAAGTACCGAGGCGGTGCGCTCTTTCAGTGTCGCTGGACGGAAGGGTATAATCCGAGGTGTTCAGTATGCCGATTAATTTGGATTCAGTTTGTTGCCATGTTGCTTTAGAATCAGGGATGCTTTGGAAAATTAGGTTGTTCCGACGCGACCAGTCTTCGATTTCATGAAGGCTAGACTGTAGAAAGTTATTCCGGGAAGTTTATTCATCAATGGACTTTTAAGCTTCCAAGAAACCCTTATTGAGCCAATCAAGTTATTTTAGTTGACTTTCAGATTCGTCAAGCCTGTGTTCGATAGAATTCATTTTTGTTTCCATTCTTTTCTGGCTTGCTCTAATTGAATTTACACCTTCCACAAGATCCTCTTGAACCTTTGAGCTATACAAAGATTGTGCACGGAGAACCCTCAGAAGTTTGAAGATTACGCTCATTTGTTAAGCCGGGTTTTCGGGTTAATGAATCAACTTCCAATGGTGTTTCCGAGTGAGCACTGCAGGAAGTAGGCCAAGGATTAGTTTCCACGTCACCAGAAAGTAACAGTATTAACGCCAGAGCATAACATTCGGACAATGACTCGCAAAACACCCGTGGGCACGGGAAGAGCACCAAAAACGGGTAGTCAGACTTTCTGGCATATAATGAAAATGGGCTACACAACTGCATTTCGGAAAAAAAACCCAGGTGAGCGAGACGCCGAAATTGCCGCTCCCGTCTTCACGGTAGACGTTGGCGTGGCGTTCGTTTCAATAGGGGCAGCATGATGATGTCGTTGCTGAAGGGATCGGGTATCGGTCGTCGAGTTGCGAGCAGGCAGAAGGGTTCATGAAGAAAGTCTTGTCAGGATTTGGTGACGCCAGCTTGATTTCGAACCATGCGCAGTAGCTGCTCGGGCACACTGCTATCGGCGATGCTCGAGGCAGCATACCGAACGGCAGGACTAAAAGGTTACGAAAATAGCAAGCAGGGCCAGCATTCCGGAAAAAAACCCGGCTGAGCGAGACGCCGAAGGTGCCGCTCCGGTGTTCACGGTAGACGTTGGCGCACCGTTCGTTTAATTAGGGGCAGCATGATGATGTCGTTGCTGAAGGGATGGGGTTCGGTCGCCGAGTTGCGGGCAGGCAGAAGGGTTCATGAAGAATGTCTAGTCAGGATTTGATGACGCCGGCTTGATTTCGAACCATGCGCAGTAGCTGCTCGGGCACACTGCTAGCGGCGATGGCTCGAGGCAGCATGGCGAACAGCAGGACGAAAAGGTTACGAAAATAGCAAGCAGGGCCAGCATTCCGGAAAAAAACCCGGCTGAGCGAGACGCCGAAGGTGCCGCTCCGGTGTTCACGGTAGACGTTGGCGCACCGTTCGTTTAATTAGGGGCAGCATGATGATGTCGTTGCTGAAGGGATGGGGTTTCGGTCGCCGAGTTGCGGGCAGGCAGAAGGGTTCATGAAGAATGTCTAGTCAGGATTTGATGACGCCGGCTTGATTTCGAACCATGCGCAGTAGCTGCTCGGGCACACTGCTATCGGCGATGCTCGAGGCAGCATACCGAACGGCAGGACTAAAAGGTTACGAAAATAGCAAGCAGGGCCAGCATTCCGGAAAAAAACCCGGCTGAGCGAGACGCCGAAGGTGCCGCTCCGGTGTTCACGGTAGACGTTGGCGCACCGTTCGTTTAATTAGGGGCAGCATGATGATGTCGTTGCTGAAGGGATGGGGTTTCGGTCGCCGAGTTGCGGGCAGACAGAAGGGTTCATGAAGAATGTCTAGTCAGGATTTGATGACGCCGGCTTGATTTCGAACCATGCGCAGTAGCTGCTCGGGCACACTGCTAGCGGCGATGGCTCGAGGCAGCATGGCGAACAGCAGGACGAAAAGGTTACGAAAATAGCAAGCAGGGCCTACATTTCGGAAAAAAACCCGGATGAGAGAGACGCCGAGGTGCCGCTCCCGTGTTTACTGTAGACGTTGGCGCGGCGTTCGTTTCAATAGGGGCAGCATGATGATGTCGTTGCTGAAGGGATGGGGTATCGGTCGGCGAGTTGCAGGCAGGCAGAAGGGTTCATGAAGAATGCCTTGTCAGGATTTAGTGACGCCGGCTTGATTTCGAAGCATGCACAGTAGCTGCTCGGGCACACTGCTATCGGCGATGGCTCGAGGCAGCATGCCGAACGGCAGGACGAAAAGGTTACGAAAATAGCAAGCAGGGCCTGCATTCCGGAAAAAAACCCGGCTGAGCGAGACGCCGAAGGTGCCGCTCCCCTGTTCATGGTAGACGTTGGCGCGGCGTTCGTTTAATTAGGGGCAGCATGATGATGTCGTTGCTGAAGGGATGGGGTGTCAGTCGTCGAGTTGCGGGCAGGCAGAAGGGTTCATGAAGAATGTCTTGTCAGGATTTCATCACGCCGGCTTCATTTCAAACCATGCGCAGTAGCTGCTCGGGCACACTGCCTTCGGCGATGGCTCGAGGCAGCATGAAAAACACCAGGAAGAAAAGGTTACGAAAATATCAAGCAGGGCCTGCATTTCGGAAATAAACACGGGTGAGCGAGACACCGAAGTTACCGCTCCCGTGTTCACTGTAGAAGTTGGCGCGGCGATGGTTTAAATACAAGCAGCTTGATGATGTCGTTGCTAAAGGGATGGGGTATCGGTCGTCGAGTTGCGAGCATTCAGAAGGGTTCATGAGGAATGTCCTGTCAGCATTTGATCACCCCGGCTTGATTTCAAACCATGCGCAGTAGCTGCTCGGGTACACTGCCATCGGCGATGGCTCGAGGCAGCATGCCGAACAGCAGGACGAAAAGGTTACGAAAATAGCAAGCAGGGCCTGCATTTCGGAAAAAAACGCGGGTTATCGTGACGCCGAAGGTACCACTCCCGTGCCCACTGTAGACGTTGGACCGCCGTTCGTTTAAATACGAGCAGCTTGATGATGTCGTTGCTGAAGGGATGGGGTATCGGTCGTCGAGTTGCGAGCAGACAGAAGGGTTCATGAAGAATGTCCTGTCAGGATTTGATCACGCCGGCTTGATTTCAAACCATGCGCAGTAGCTGCTCGGGCACACTGCTATCGGAGATGGCTCGAGGCAGCATGCCGAACAGCAGGAAGAAAAGGTTACGAAAAGAGCAAGCAGGGCCTGCATTTCCGGAAAAACGCGGATTAGCGTGACGCCGAAGGTACCACTCCCGTGCCCACTGTAGACGTTGGACCGGCGTTCGTTTAAATATGAGCAGCTTGATGATGTCGTTGCTGAAGGGATGGGGTATCGGTCGTCGAGTTGCGAGCATTCAGAATGGTTCATGAGGAATGTCCTGTCAGGATTTCATCACACCGGCTTGATTTCGAACCATGCGCAGTAGCTGCTCGGGCACACTGCTATCGGCGATGGCTGGAGGCAGCATGCCGAACAGCAGGACGAAAAGGTTACGAAAATAGCAAGCAGGGCCTGCATTTCGGAAAAAAACGCGGGTTAGCGTGATGCCGAACGTACCACTCCCGTGCCCACTGTAGTTGTTGGACTGGCGTTCGTGTAAATACGAGCAGCTTGATGATGTCGTTGCTGAAGGTATGGGGTATCGGTCGTCGAGTTGCGAGCAGGCAGAAAGGTTCATGAGGAATGTCTTGTCAGGGTTTGGTAACGCCGGCTTGGTTTCGAACCATGCGCAGTAGCTGCTCGGGCACACTGCTATCGGCGATGGCTGGAGGCAGCATGCCGGACAGCAGGACGAAAAGGTTACGAAAATAGCGAGCAGGGCCTGCATTTCGGAAAAAAACGCGGGTTAGCGTGATGCCGAACGTACCACTCCCGTGCCCACTGTAGTTGTTGGACTGGCGTTCGTGTAAATACGAGCAGCTTGATGATGTCGTTGCTGAAGGGATGGGGTATCGGTCGTCGAGTTGCGACAAGGCAGAAGGGTTCATGAGGAATGTCTTGTCAGGGTTTGGTAACGCCGGCTTGATTTCGAACCATGCGCAGTAGCTGCTCGGGCACACTGCTATCGGCGATGGCTTGAGGCAGCATGCCGAACAGCAGGACGAAAAGGTTACGAAAATAGCAAGCAGGGCCTGCATTTCGGAAAAAACGCGGGTTAGCGTGACGCCGAAGGTACCACTCCCGTGCCCACTGTAGACGTTGGACCGGCGTTCGTTTAAATACGAGCAGCTTGATGATGTCGTTGCTAAAGGGATGGGGTATCGGTCGTCGAGTTGCGAGCAGGCAGAAGGGTTCATGAGGAATGTCTTGTCAGGGTTTGGTAACGCTGGGTTGATTTCGAACCATGCGCAGTAGCTGCTCGGGCGCACTGCAATCGGCGATGGCTCGAAGCAGCATGCCGAACAGCAGGACGAAAAGGTTACGAAAATAGCAAGCAGGGCCTGCATTTCGGAAAAAACGCGGGTTAGCGTGACGCCGAAGGTACCACTCCTGTGCCCACTGTAGACGTTGGACCGGCGTTCGTTTAAATACGAGCAGCTTGATGATGTCGTTGCTGAAGGGATGGGGTATCGGTCGTCGAGTTGCGAGCATTCAGAAGGGTTCATGAGGAATGTCTTGTCAGGGTTTGGTAACGCCGGCTTGATTTCGAACCATGCGCAGTAGCTGCTCGGGCGCACTGCTATCGGCGATGGCTCGAAGCAGCATGCCGAACAGCAGGACGGAAAGGTTACGAAAATAGCAAGCAGGGCCTGCATTTCGGAAAAAAACGCGGGTTATCGTGACGCCGAAGGTACCACTCCCGTGCCCACTGTAGACGTTGGACCGGCGTTCGTTTAAATCTGAGCAGCTTGATGATGTCGTTGCTGAAGGGATGGGGTATCGGTCGTCGAGTTGCGAGCATTCAGAATGGTTCATGAGGAATGTCCTGTCAGGATTTCATCACGCCGGCTTGATTTCGAACCATGCGCAGTAGCTGCTCGGGCACACTGCTATCGGCGATGGCTGGAGGCAGCATGCCGAACAGCAGGACGAAAAGGTTACGAAAATAGAAAGCAGGGCCTGCATTTCGGAAAAAACGCGGGTTAGCGTGACGCCGAAGGTACCACTCCCATGCCCACTGTAGACGTTGGACCGGCGTTCGTTTAAATACGAGCATCTTGATGATGTCGTTGCTGAAGGGATGGGGTATCGGTCGTCGAGTTGCGAGCAGGCAGAAGGGTTCATGAGGAATGTCTTGTCAGGGTTTGGTAACGCCGGCTTGATTTCGAACCATGCGGAGTAGCTGCTCGGGCGCACTGCTATCGGCGATGGCTCGAAGCAGCATGCCAAACAGCAGGACGAAAAGGTTACGAAAATAGCAAGCAGGGCCTGCATTTCGGAAAAAACGCGGGTTAGCGTGACGCCGAAGGTACCACTCCTGTGCCCACTGCAGACGTTGGACCGGCGTTCGTTTAAATACGAGCAGCTTGATGATGTCGTTGCTGAAGGGATGGGGTATCGGTCGTCGAGTTGCGAGCACTCAGAAGGGTTCATGAGGAATGTCTTGTCAGGGTTTGGTAACGCCGGCTTGATTTCGAACCATGCGCAGTAGCTGCTCGGGCGCACTGCTATCGGCGATGGCTCAAAGCAGCATGCCGAACAGCAGGACGGAAAGGTTACGAAAATAGCAAGCAGGGTCTGCATTTCGGAAAAAAACGCGGGTTAGCGTGACGCCGAAGGTACCACTCCTGTGCCCACTGTAGACGTTGGACCGGCGTTCGTTTAAATACGAGCAGCTTGATGATGTCGTTGCTGAAGGGATGGGGTATCGGTCGTCGAGTTGCGAGGAGGCAGAAGGGTTCATGAGGAATGTCTTGTCAGGGTTTGGTAACGCCAGCTTGATTTCGAACCATGCGCAGTAGCTGCTCGGGCACACTGCTATCGGCAATGGCTCGAGGCAGCATGCCGAACAGCAGGACGAAAAGGTTACGAAAATAGAAAGCAGGGCCTGCATTTCGGAAAAAACGCGGGTTAGCGTGACGCCGAAGGTACCACTCCCATGCCCACTGTAGACGTTGGACCGGCGTTCGTTTAAATACGAGCAGCTTGATGATGTCATTGCTGAAGGGATGGGGTATCGGTCGTCGAGTTGCGAGCAGGCAGAAGGGTTCATGAGGAATGTCTTCTCAGGGTTTGGTAACGCCGGCTTGATTTCGAACCATGCGCAGTAGCTGCTCGGGCGCACTGCTATCGGCGATGGCTCGAAGCAGCATGCCGAACAGCAGGACGAAAAGGTTACGAAAATAGCAAGCAGGGCCTGCATTTCGGAAAAAACGCGGGTTAGCGTGTCGCCGAAGGTACCACTCCTGTGCCCACTGTAGACGTTGGACCGGCGTTCGTTTAAATACGAGCAGCTTGATGATGTCGTTGCTGAAGGGATGGGGTATCGGTCGTCGAGTTGCGAGCAGGCAGAAGGGTTCATGAGGAATGTCTTGTCAGGGTTTGGTAACGCCGGCTTGATTTCGAACCATGCGCAGTAGCTGCTCGGGCACACTGCTATCGGCGATGGCTCGAGGCAGCTTGCCGAACAGCAGGACGAAAAGGTTACGAAAATAGCAAGCAGGGCCTGCATTTCGGAAAAAACGCGGGTTAGCGTGACGCCGAAGGTACCACTCCCGTGCCCACTGTAGACGTTGGACCGGCGTTCGTTTAAATACGAGCAGCTTGATGATGTCGTTGCTAAAGGGATGGGGTATCGGTCGTCGAGTTGCGAGCAGGCAGAAGGGTTCATGAGGAATGTCTTGTCAGGGTTTGGTAACGCCGGCTTGATTTCGAACCATGCGCAGTAGCTGCTCGGGCGCACTGCTATCGGCGATGGCTCGAAGCAGCATGCCGAACAGCAGGACGGAAAGGTTACGAAAATAGCAAGCAGGGCCTGCATTTCGGAAAAAAACGCGGGTTAGCGTGACGCCGAAGGTACCACTCCTGTGCCCACTGTAGACGTTGGACCGGCGTTCGTTTAAATACGAGCAGCTTGATGATGTCGTTGCTGAAGGGATGGGGTATCGGTCGTCGAGTTGCGAGCAGGCAGAAGGGTTCATGAGGAATGTCTTGTCAGGGTTTGGTAACGCCAGCTTGATTTCGAACCATGCGCAGTAGCTGCTCGGGCACATGCTATCGGCAATGGCTCGAGGCAAAATGCCGAACAGCAGGACGAAAAGGTTACGAAAATAGCAAGCAGGGCCTGTATTTCGGAAAAAACGCGGGTTAGCGTGACGCCGAAGGTACCACTCCCGTTGCCAATGTAGACGTTGGACCGGCGTTCGTTTAAATTCGAGCAGCTTGATGATGTCGTTGCTGAAGGGATGGGGTATCGGTCGTCGAGTTGCGAGCACTCAGAAGGGTTCATGAGGAATGGCCTGTCAGGATTTCATCACGCCGCCTTGATTTCGAACCATGCGCAGTAGCTGCTCGGGCGCACTGCTATCGGCGATGGCTCGAAGCAGCATGCCGAACAGCAGGACGAAAAGGTTACGAAAATAGCAAGCAGGGCCTGCATTTCGGAAAAAACGCGGGTTAGCGTGACGCCGAAGGTACCACTCCTGTGCCCACTGCAGACGTTGGACCGGCGTTCGTTTAAATACGAGCAGCTTGATGATGTCGTTGCTGAAGGGATGGGGTATCGGTCGTCGAGTTGCGAGCACTCAGAAGGGTTCATGAGGAATGTATTGTCAGGGTTTGGTAACGCCGGCTTGATTTCGAACCATGCGCAGTAGCTGCTCGGGCGCACTGCTATCGGCGATGCCTCGAGGCAGCATGCCGAACAGCAGGACGGAAAGGTTACGAAAATAGCAAGCAGGGTCTGCATTTCGGAAAAAAACGCGGGTTAGCGTGACGCCGAAGGTACCACTCCTGTGCCAACTGTAGACGTTGGACCGGCGTTCGTTTAAATACGAGCAGCTTGATGATGTCGTTGCTGAAGGGATGGGGTATCGGTCGTCGAGTTGCGAGCAGGCAGAAGGGTTCATGAGGAATGTCTTGTCAGGGTTCGGTAACGCCAGCTTGATTTCGAACCATGCGCAGTAGCTGCTCGGGCACACTGCTATCGGCAATGGCTCGAGGCAGCATGCCGAACAGCAGGACGAAAAGGTTACGAAAATAGAAAGCAGGGCCTGCATTTCGGAAAAAACGCGGGTTAGCGTGACGCCGAAGGTACCACTCCCATGCCCACTGTAGACGTTGGACCGGCGTTCGTTTAAATACGAGCAGCTTGATGATGTCATTGCTGAAGGGATGGGGTATCGGTCGTCGAGTTGCGAGCAGGCAGAAGGGTTCATGAGGAATGTCTTCTCAGGGTTTGGTAACGCCGGCTTGATTTCGAACCATGCGCAGTAGCTGCTCGGGCGCACTGCTATCGGCGATGGCTCGAAGCAGCATGCCGAACAGCAGAACGAAAAGGTTACGAAAATAGCAAGCAGGGCCTGCATTTCGGAAAAAACGCGGGTTAGCGTGACGCCGAAGGTACCACTCCTGTGCCCACTGTAGACGTTGGACCGGCGTTCGTTTAAATACGAGCAGCTTGATGATGTCGTTGCTGAAGGGATGGGGTATCGGTCGTCGAGTTGCGAGCAGGCAGAAGGGTTCATGAGGAATGTCTTGTCAGGGTTTGGTAACGCCGGCTTGATTTCGAACCATGCGCAGTAGCTGCTCGGGCACACTGCTATCGGCGATGGCTCGAGGCAGCTTGCCGAACAGCAGGACGAAAAGGTTACGAAAATAGCAAGCAGGGCCTGCATTTCGGAAAAAACGCGGGTTAGCGTGACGCCGAAGGTACCACTCCCGTGCCCACTGTAGACGTTGGACCGGCGTTCGTTTAAATACGAGCAGCTTGATGATGTAGTTGCTAAAGGGATGGGGTATCGGTCGTCGAGTTGCGAGCAGGCAGAAGGGTTCATGAGGAATGTCTTGTCAGGGTTTGGTAACGCCGGCTTGATTTCGAACCATGCGCAGTAGCTGCTCGGGCGCACTGCTATCGGCGATGGCTCGAAGCAGCATGCCGAACAGCAGGACGAAAAGGTTACGAAAATAGCAAGCAGGGCCTGCATTTCGGAAAAAACGCGGGTTAGCGTGACGCCGAAGGTACCACTCCTGTACCCACTGTAGACGTTGGACCGGCGTTCGTTTAAATACGAGCAGCTTGATGATGTCGTTGCTGAAGGGATGGGGTATCGGTCGTCGAGTTGCGAGCAGGCAGAAGGGTTCATGAGGAATGTCTTGTCAGGGTTTGGTAACGCCAGCTTGATTTCGAACCATGCGCAGTAGCTGCTCGGGCACATGCTATCGGCAATGGCTCGAGGCAAAATGCCGAACAGCAGGACGAAAAGGTTACGAAAATAGCAAGCAGGGCCTGTATTTCGGAAAAAACGCGGGTTAGCGTGACGCCGAAGGTACCACTCCCGTTGCCAATGTAGACGTTGGACCGGCGTTCGTTTAAATTCGAGCAGCTTGATGATGTCGTTGCTGAAGGGATGGGGTATCGGTCGTCGAGTTGCGAGCACTCAGAAGGGTTCATGAGGAATGTCCTGTCAGGATTTCATCACGCCGCCTTGATTTCGAACCATGCGCAGTAGCTGCTCGGGCGCACTGCTATCGGCAAAGGCTCGAAGCAGCATGCCGAACAGCAGGACGAAAAGGTTACAAAAATAGCAAGCAGGGCCTGCATTTCGGAAAAAACGCGGGTTAGCGTGACGCCGAAGGTACCACTCCCGTGCCCACTGTAGACGTTGGACCGGCGTTCGTTTAAATACGAGCAGGTTGATGATGTCGTTGCTGAAGGAATGGGGTATCGGTCGTCGAGTTGCGAGCAGGCAGAAGGGTTCATGAGGAATGTCTTCTCAGGGTTTGGTAACGCCGGCTTGATTTCGAACCATGCGCAGTAGCTGCTCGGGCACATGCTATCGGCAATGGCTCGAGGCAAAATGCCGAACAGCAGCACGAAAAGGTTACGAACATTGCAAGCAGGGCCTGTATTTCGGAAAAAACGCGGGTTAGCGTGACGCCGAAGGTACCACTCCCGTTGCCAATGTAGACGTTGGACCGGCGTTCGTTTAAATACGAGCAGCTTGATGATGTCGTTGCTGAAGGGATCGGGTATCGGTCGTCGAGTTGCGAGCAGGCAGAAGGGTTCATGAGGAATGTCTTGTCAGGGTTCGGTAACGCCAGCTTGATTTCGAACCATGCGCAGTAGCTGCTCGGGCACACTGCTATCGGCAATGGCTCGAGGCAGCATGCCGAACAGCAGGACGAAAAGGTTACGAAAATAGAAAGCAGGGCCTGCATTTCGGAAAAAACGCGGGTTAGCGTGACGCCGAAGGTACCACTCCCATGCCCACTGTAGACGTTGGACCGGCGTTCGTTTAAATACGAGCAGCTTGATGATGTCATTGCTGAAGGGATGGGGTATCGGTCGTCGAGTTGCGAGCAGGCAGAAGGGTTCATGAGGAATGTCTTCTCAGGGTTTGGTAACGCCGGCTTGATTTCGAACCATGCGCAGTAGCTGCTCGGGCGCACTGCTATCGGCGATGGCTCGAAGCAGCATGCCGAACAGCAGAACGAAAAGTTTACGAAAATAGCAAGCAGGGCCTGCATTTCGGAAAAAACGCGGGTTAGCGTGACGCCGAAGGTACCACTCCTGTGCCCACTGTAGACGTTGGACCGGCGTTCGTTTAAATACGAGCAGCTTGATGATGTCGTTGCTGAAGGGATGGGGTATCGGTCGTCGAGTTGCGAGCAGGCAGAACGGTTCATGAGGAATGTCTTGTCAGGGTTTGGTAACGCCGGCTTGATTTCGAACCATGCGCAGTAGCTGCTCGGGCACACTGCTATCGGCGATGGCTCGAGGCAGCTTGCCGAACAGCAGGACGAAAAGGTTACGAAAATAGCAAGCAGGGCCTGCATTTCGGAAAAAACGCGGGTTAGCGTGACGCCGAAGGTACCACTCCCGTGCCCACTGTAGACGTTGGACCGGCGTTCGTTTAAATACGAGCAGCTTGATGATGTAGTTGCTAAAGGGATGGGGTATCGGTCGTCGAGTTGCGAGTAGGCAGAAGGGTTCATGAGGAATGTCTTGTCAGGGTTTGGTAACGCCGGCTTGATTTCGAACCATGCGCAGTAGCTGCTCGGGCGCACTGCTATCGGCGATGGCTCGAAGCAGCATGCCAAACAGCAGGACGAAAAGGTTACGAAAATAGCAAGCAGGGCCTGCATTTCGGAAAAAACGCGGGTTAGCGTGACGCCGAAGGTACCACTCCTGTACCCACTGTAGACGTTGGACCGGCGTTCGTTTAAATACGAGCAGCTTGATGATGTCGTTGCTGAAGGGATGGGGTATCGGTCGTCGAGTTGCGAGCAGGCAGAAGGGTTCATGAGGAATGTCTTGTCAGGGTTTGGTAACGCCAGCTTGATTTCGAACCATGCGCAGTAGCTGCTCGGGCACATGCTATCGGCAATGGCTCGAGGCAAAATGCCGAACAGCAGGACGAAAAGGTTACGAAAATAGCAAGCAGGGCCTGTATTTCGGAAAAAACGCGGGTTAGCGTGACGCCGAAGGTACCACTCCCGTTGCCAATGTAGACGTTGGACCGGCGTTCGTTTAAATTCGAGCAGCTTGATGATGTCGTTGCTGAAGGGATGGGGTATCGGTCGTCGAGTTGCGAGCACTCAGAAGGGTTCATGAGGAATGTCCTGTCAGGATTTCATCACGCCGCCTTGATTTCGAACCATGCGCAGTAGCTGCTCGGGCGCACTGCTATCGGCAAAGGCTCGAAGCAGCATGCCGAACAGCAGGACGAAAAGGTTACAAAAATAGCAAGCAGGGCCTGCATTTCGGAAAAAACGCGGGTTAGCGTGACGCCGAAGGTACCACTCCCGTGCCCACTGTAGACGTTGGACCGGCGTTCGTTTAAATACGAGCAGGTTGATGATGTCGTTGCTGAAGGAATGGGGTATCGGTCGTCGAGTTGCGAGCAGGCAGAAGGGTTCATGAGGAATGTCTTCTCAGGGTTTGGTAACGCCGGCTTGATTTCGAACCATGCGCAGTAGCTGCTCGGGCACATGCTATCGGCAATGGCTCGAGGCAAAATGCCGAACAGCAGCACGAAAAGGTTACGAACATAGCAAGCAGGGCCTGTATTTCGGAAAAAACGCGGGTTAGCGTGACGCCGAAGGTACCACTCCCGTTGCCAATGTAGACGTTGGACCGGCGTTCGTTTAAATTCGAGCAGCTTGATGATGTCGTTGCTGAAGGGATGGGGTATCGGTCGTCGAGTTGCGAGCACTCAGAAGGGTTCATGAGGAATGTCCTGTCAGGATTTCATCACGCCGCCTTGATTTCGAACCATGCGCAGTAGCTGCTCGGGCGCACTGCTATCGGCGATGGCTCGAAGCAGCATGCCGAACAGCAGAACGAAAAGGTTACGAAAATAGCAAGCAGGGCCTGCATTTCGGAAAAAACGCGGGTTAGCGTGACGCCGAAGGTACCACTCCTGTGCCCACTGTAGACGTTGGACCGGCGTTCGTTTAAATACGAGCAGCTTGATGATGTCGTTGCTGAAGGGATGGGGTATCGGTCGTCGAGTTGCGAGCAGGCAGAAGGGTTCATGAGGAATGTCTTGTCAGGGTTTGGTAACGCCGGCTTGATTTCGAACCATGCGCAGTAGCTGCTCGGGCACACTGCTATCGGCGATGGCTCGAGGCAGCTTGCCGAACAGCAGGACGAAAAGGTTACGAAAATAGCAAGCAGGGCCTGCATTTCGGAAAAAACGCGGGTTAGCGTGACGCCGAAGGTACCACTCCCGTGCCCACTGTAGACGTTGGACCGGCGTTCGTTTAAATACGAGCAGCTTGATGATGTAGTTGCTAAAGGGATGGGGTATCGGTCGTCGAGTTGCGAGCAGGCAGAAGGGTTCATGAGGAATGTCTTGTCAGGGTTTGGTAACGCCGGCTTGATTTCGAACCATGCGCAGTAGCTGCTCGGGCGCACTGCTATCGGCGATGGCTCGAAGCAGCATGCCGAACAGCAGGACGAAAAGGTTACGAAAATAGCAAGCAGGGCCTGCATTTCGGAAAAAACGCGGGTTAGCGTGACGCCGAAGGTACCACTCCTGTACCCACTGTAGACGTTGGACCGGCGTTCGTTTAAATACGAGCAGCTTGATGATGTCGTTGCTGAAGGGATGGGGTATCGGTCGTCGAGTTGCGAGCAGGCAGAAGGGTTCATGAGGAATGTCTTGTCAGGGTTTGGTAACGCCAGCGTGATTTCGAACCATGCGCAGTAGCTGCTCGGGCACATGCTATCGGCAATGGCTCGAGGCAAAATGCCGAACAGCAGGACGAAAAGGTTACGAAAATAGCAAGCAGGGCCTGTATTTCGGAAAAAACGCGGGTTAGCGTGACGCCGAAGGTACCACTCCCGTTGCCAATGTAGACGTTGGACCGGCGTTCGTTTAAATTCGAGCAGCTTGATGATGTCGTTGCTGAAGGGATGGGGTATCGGTCGTCGAGTTGCGAGCACTCAGAAGGGTTCATGAGGAATGTCCTGTCAGGATTTCATCACGCCGCCTTGATTTCGAACCATGCGCAGTAGCTGCTCGGGCGCACTGCTATCGGCAAAGGCTCGAAGCAGCATGCCGAACAGCAGGACGAAAAGGTTACAAAAATAGCAAGCAGGGCCTGCATTTCGGAAAAAACGCGGGTTAGCGTGACGCCGAAGGTACCACTCCCGTGCCCACTGTAGACGTTGGACCGGCGTTCGTTTAAATACGAGCAGGTTGATGATGTCGTTGCTGAAGGAATGGGGTATCGGTCGTCGAGTTGCGAGCAGGCAGAAGGGTTCATGAGGAATGTCTTCTCAGGGTTTGGTAACGCCGGCTTGATTTCGAACCATGCGCAGTAGCTGCTCGGGCACATGCTATCGGCAATGGCTCGAGGCAAAATGCCGAACAGCAGCACGAAAAGGTTACGAACATTGCAAGCAGGGCCTGTATTTCGGAAAAAACGCGGGTTAGCGTGACGCCGAAGGTACCACTCCCGTTGCCAATGTAGACGTTGGACCGGCGTTCGTTTAAATACGAGCAGCTTGATGATGTCGTTGCTGAAGGGATGGGGTATCGGTCGTCGAGTTGCGAGCAGGCAGAAGGGTTCATGAGGAATGTCTTGTCAGGGTTCGGTAACGCCAGCTTGATTTCGAACCATGCGCAGTAGCTGCTCGGGCACACTGCTATCGGCAATGGCTCGAGGCAGCATGCCGAACAGCAGGACGAAAAGGTTACGAAAATAGAAAGCAGGGCCTGCATTTCGGAAAAAACGCGGGTTAGCGTGACGCCGAAGGTACCACTCCCATGCCCACTGTAGACGTTGGACCGGCGTTCGTTTAAATACGAGCAGCTTGATGATGTCATTGCTGAAGGGATGGGGTATCGGTCGTCGAGTTGCGAGCAGGCAGAAGGGTTCATGAGGAATGTCTTCTCGGGGTTTGGTAACGCCGGCTTGATTTCGAACCATGCGCAGTAGCTGCTCGGGCGCACTGCTATCGGCGATGGCTCGAAGCAGCATGCCGAACAGCAGAACGAAAAGGTTACGAAAATAGCAAGCAGGGCCTGCATTTCGGAAAAAACGCGGGTTAGCGTGACGCCGAAGGTACCACTCCTGTGCCCACTGTAGACGTTGGACCGGCGTTCGTTTAAATACGAGCAGCTTGATGATGTCGTTGCTGAAGGGATGGGGTATCGGTCGTCGAGTTGCGAGCAGGCAGAACGGTTCATGAGGAATGTCTTGTCAGGGTTTGGTAACGCCGGCTTGATTTCGAACCATGCGCAGTAGCTGCTCGGGCACACTGCTATCGGCGATGGCTCGAGGCAGCTTGCCGAACAGCAGGACGAAAAGGTTACGAAAATAGCAAGCAGGGCCTGCATTTCGGAAAAAACGCGGGTTAGCGTGACGCCGAAGGTACCACTCCCGTGCCCACTGTAGACGTTGGACCGGCGTTCGTTTAAATACGAGCAGCTTGATGATGTAGTTGCTAAAGGGATGGGGTATCGGTCGTCGAGTTGCGAGCAGGCAGAAGGGTTCATGAGGAATGTCTTGTCAGGGTTTGGTAACGCCGGCTTGATTTCGAACCATGCGCAGTAGCTGCTCGGGCGCACTGCTATCGGCGATGGCTCGAAGCAGCATGCCAAACAGCAGGACGAAAAGGTTACGAAAATAGCAAGCAGGGCCTGCATTTCGGAAAAAACGCGGGTTAGCGTGACGCCGAAGGTACCACTCCTGTACCCACTGTAGACGTTGGACCGGCGTTCGTTTAAATACGAGCAGCTTGATGATGTCGTTGCTGAAGGGATGGGGTATCGGTCGTCGAGTTGCGAGCAGGCAGAAGGGTTCATGAGGAATGTCTTGTCAGGGTTTGGTAACGCCAGCTTGATTTCGAACCATGCGCAGTAGCTGCTCGGGCACATGCTATCGGCAATGGCTCGAGGCAAAATGCCGAACAGCAGGACGAAAAGGTTACGAAAATAGCAAGCAGGGCCTGTATTTCGGAAAAAAACGCGGGTTAGCGTGACGCCGAAGGTACCACTCCCGTTGCCAATGTAGACGTTGGACCGGCGTTCGTTTAAATTCGAGCAGCTTGATGATGTCGTTGCTGAAGGGATGGGGTATCGGTCGTCGAGTTGCGAGCACTCAGAAGGGTTCATGAGGAATGTCCTGTCAGGATTTCATCACGCCGCCTTGATTTCGAACCATGCGCAGTAGCTGCTCGGGCGCACTGCTATCGGCAAAGGCTCGAAGCAGCATGCCGAACAGCAGGACGAAAAGGTTACAAAAATAGCAAGCAGGGCCTGCATTTCGGAAAAAACGCGGGTTAGCGTGACGCCGAAGGTACCACTCCCGTGCCCACTGTAGACGTTGGACCGGCGTTCGTTTAAATACGAGCAGGTTGATGATGTCGTTGCTGAAGGAATGGGGTATCGGTCGTCGAGTTGCGAGCAGGCAGAAGGGTTCATGAGGAATGTCTTCTCAGGGTTTGGTAACGCCGGCTTGATTTCGAACCATGCGCAGTAGCTGCTCGGGCACATGCTATCGGCAATGGCTCGAGGCAAAATGCCGAACAGCAGCACGAAAAGGTTACGAACATAGCAAGCAGGGCCTGTATTTCGGAAAAAACGCGGGTTAGCGTGACGCCGAAGGTACCACTCCCGTTGCCAATGTAGACGTTGGACCGGCGTTCGTTTAAATTCGAGCAGCTTGATGATGTCGTTGCTGAAGGGATGGGGTATCGGTCGTCGAGTTGCGAGCACTCAGAAGGGTTCATGAGGAATGTCCTGTCAGGATTTCATCACGCCGCCTTGATTTCGAACCATGCGCAGTAGCTGCTCGGGCGCACTGCTATCGGCGATGGCTCGAAGCAGCATGCCGAACAGCAGGACGAAAAGGTTACGAAAATAGCAAGCAGGGCCTGCATTTCGGAAAAAACGCGGGTTAGCGTGACGCCGAAGGTACCACTCCCATGCCCACTGTAGACGTTGGACCGGCGTTCGTTTAAATACGAGCAGCTTGATGATGTCATTGCTGAAGGGATGGGGTATCGGTCGTCGAGTTGCGAGCAGGCAGAAGGGTTCATGAGGAATGTCTTCTCAGGGTTTGGTAACGCCGGCTTGATTTCGAACCATGCGGAGTAGCTGCTCGGGCGCACTGCTATCGGCGATGGCTCGAAGCAGCATGCCAAACAGCAGAACGAAAAGGTTACGAAAATAGCAAGCAGGGCCTGCATTTCGGAAAAAACGCGGGTTAGCGTGACGCCGAAGGTACCACTCCTGTGCCCACTGTAGACGTTGGACCGGCGTTCGTTTAAATACGAGCAGCTTGATGATGTAGTTGCTAAAAGGATGGGGTATCGGTCGTCGAGTTGCGAGCAGGCAGAAGGGTTCATGAGGAATGTCTTGTCAGGGTTTGGTAACGCCGGCTTGATTTCGAACCATGCGCAGTAGCTGCTCGGGCGCACTGCTATCGGCGATGGCTCGAAGCAGCATGCCGAACAGCAGGACGAAAAGGTTACGAAAATAGCAAGCAGGGCCTGCATTTCGGAAAAAACGCGGGTTAGCGTGACGCCGAAGGTACCACTCCTGTACCCACTGTAGACGTTGGACCGGCGTTCGTTTAAATACGAGCAGCTTGATGATGTCGTTGCTGAAGGGATGGGGTATCGGTCGTCGAGTTGCGAGCAGGCAGAAGGGTTCATGAGGAATGTCTTGTCAGGGTTTGGTAACCCCAGCTTGATTTCGAACCATGCGCAGTAGCTGCTCGGGCACATGCTATCGGCAATGGCTCGAGGCAAAATGCCGAACAGCAGGACGAAAAGGTTACGAAAATAGCAAGCAGGGCCTGTATTTCGGAAAAAACGCGTGTTAGCGTGACGCCGAAGGTACCACTCCCGTTGCCAATGTAGACGTTGGACCGGCGTTCGTTTAAATTCGAGCAGCTTGATGATGTCGTTGCTGAAGGGATGGGGTATCGGTCGTCGAGTTGCGAGCACTCAGAAGGGTTCATGAGGAATGTCCTGTCAGGATTTCATCACGCCGCCTTGATTTCGAACCATGCGCAGTAGCTGCTCGGGCGCACTGCTATCGGCAAAGGCTCGAAGCAGCATGCCGAACAGCAGGACGAAAAGGTTACAAAAATAGCAAGCAGGGCCTGCATTTCGGAAAAAACGCGGGTTAGCGTGACGCCGAAGGTACCACTCCCGTGCCCACTGTAGACGTTGGACCGGCGTTCGTTTAAATACGAGCAGGTTGATGATGTCGTTGCTGAAGGGATGGGGTATCGGTCGTCGAGTTGCGAGCAGGCAGAAGGGTTCATGAGGAATGTCTTGTCAGGGTTTGGTAAAGCCGGCTTGATTTCGAACCATGCGCAGTAGCTGCTCGGGCACACTGCTATCGGCGATGGCTCGAGGCAGCATGCCGAACAGCAGGACGAAAAGGTTACGAAAATAGCATGCAGGGCCTGCATTTTGGAAAAAACGCGGGCTAGCGTGACGCCGAAGGTACCACTCCCGTGCCCACTGTAGACATTGGACCGGCGTTCGTTTAAATACGAGCAGCTTGATGATGTCCTTGCTGAAGGAATGGGGTATCGGTCGTCGAGTTGCGACCAGGCAGAAGGGTTCATAAGGAATGTCAAGTCAGGGTTTGGTAACGCCTGCTTGATTTCGAACCATGCGCAGTAGCTGCTCGGGCACACTGCTATCGGCTATAGCTCGAGGCAGCATGCCGAACAGCAGGACGAAAAGGTTACGAAAATAGCAAGCAGGGCCTGCATTTCGGAAAAAAACGCGGGTTAGCGTGACACTGAAGGTACCACTCCCGTGCCCTCTGTAGACGTTGGACCGACGTTCATTTAAATTCGAGCAGCTTGATGATGTCGTTGCTGAAGGAATGGGGTATCGGTCGTCGAGTTGCGAGCATTCAGAAGGGCTTATGAGGAATGTCCTGTCTGGATTTGATCACGCCGGCTTGATTTCGAACCATGTGCTGTAGCTGCTCGGGCACACTGCTATCGGCGATGCTCGAGGCAGCATGCCGAACGGCAGGACGAAACGGTTACGAAAATAGCAAGCAGGGCCTGCATTCCGGAACAATACCCGGCTGAGCGAGACGCCGAAGGTGCCGCTCCCGTGTTCACGGTAGACGTTGGAGCGGCGTTCGTTTAATTAGGGGCAGCATGATGATGTCGTTGCTGAAGCGATGGTGTATCGGTCGTCGAGTTGCGGGAGGCAGAAGGGTTCATAAAGAAAGTCTTGTCAGGATTAGGTGACGCCGGCTTGATTTCGAACCATGCGCAGTAGCTGCTCGGGCACACTGCGTTCGGCGATGGCTCGAGGCAGCATGCCAAACAGCAGGACGAAAATGTTACGAAAATAGCGGGCAGGGCCTGCATTTCGGAAAAAACCCGGCTGAGCGAGACGCCGAAGGTGCCGCTCCCCTGTTCACGGTAGACGTTGGCGCGGCGTTCGTTTAATTAGGGCCAGCATGATGATGTCGTTGCTGAAGGGATGGGGTATCGGTCGTCGAGTTGCGGGCAGGCAGAAAGGTCCATGAAGAAAGTCTTGTCAGGATTTGGTGACGCCGGCTTGATTTCGAACCATGCGCAGTAGCTGCTCGGGCACACTCCTAGCGGCGATGGCTCGAGGCAGCATGCCAAACAGCAGGACAAAGAGGTTACGAAAATAGCAAGGAGGGCCTGCATTCCGGAAAAAAACACGGCTGAGCTAGACGCCAAAGGTGCCGCTCCCGTGTTCACGGTAGACGTTGGCGCAGCGTTCGTTTAATTAGGGGCAGCATGATGATGTCGTTGCTGAAGGATGGGGTATCGGTCGTAGAGTTGCGGGCAGGCAGAAGGGTCCATAAAGAATGTCTTGTCAGGATTTGGTGACGCCGACTTGATTTCAAACCATGCGCCGTAGCTGCTCGGGCACACTGCTTTTGGCGATGCCTCGAGGCAGAATGCCGAACAGCAGGACGAAAAGGTTACGAAAATAGCAAGCAGGGCCTGCATTTCGGAAAAAACGCGGGTTAACGTGACGCCGAAGGTACCACTCCCGTGCCCACTGTAGACGTTGGACCGGCGTTCGTTTAAATTCGAGCAGCTTGATGATGTCGTTGCTGAAGGGATGGGGTATCGGTCGTCGAGTTGCGAGCATTCAGAAGGGTTCATGAGGAATGTCCTCTCAGGATTTGATCACGCCGGCTTGATTTCGAACCATGCGCAGTAGCTGCTCGGGCACACTGCTATCGGCGATGGCTCGAGGCAGCATGCCGAACAGCAGGACGAAAAGGTTACGAAAATAGCAAGCAGGGCCTGCATTTTGGAAAAAAACGCGGGTTAGCGTGACGCCGAAGGTACCACTCCCGTGCCCACTGTAGACGTTGGACCGGCGTTCATTTAAATACGAGCAGCTTGATGATGTCGTTGCTGAAGGGATGGGGTATCGGTCGTCGAGTTGCGAGCAGGCAGAAGGGTTCATGAGGAATGTCTTGTCAGGGTTTGGTAACGCCGGCTTGATTTCGAACCATGCGCAGTAGCTGCTCGGGCACACTGCTATCGGCGATGGCTCGAGGCAGCATGCCGAACAGCAGGACGAAGAGGTTACGAAAATAGCAAGGAGGGCCTGCATTCGGGAAAAAAACACGGCTGAGCTAGACGCCAAAGGTGCCGCTCCCGTGTTCACGGTAGACGTGGGCGCGGCGTTTCTTTAATTAGGGGCAGCATGATGATGTCGTTGTGGAAGGGATGGGGTATCGGTCGTCGAGTTTCGGGCAGGCAGAAGGGTCCATGAAGAATGTCTTGTCAGGATTTGATCACGCCGGCTTGACTTCGAACCATGCGCAGTAGCTGCTCGGGTACACTGCTTTCGGCGATGGCTCGAGGCAGCATGCCAAACAGCAGGAAGAAAAGGTTAGGAAAATATCAAGCAGAGCCTGCATTTCGGAAATAAATACGGGTGAGCGAGACGCCGAAGTTACCGCTCCCTTGTTCACTGTAGAAGTTGGCGCAGCGTTCGTTTAATTAGGGGCAGCATGATGATGTCCTTGCTGAAGGGATGGGGTATCTGTCGGCGAGTTGCGGGCAGACAGAAGGGTCCATGAAGAATGTCTTGTCAGGATTTGCTGACGCCGGCTTGATTTCGAACCGTGCGCAGTAGCTGCGGGGGCACACTGGTATCGTCGATGGCTTGAGGCAGCATGCCGAACAGCAGGACGAAAAGGTTACGAAAATAGCAAGCAGGGCCTGCATTTCGGAAATAAACACGGGTGAGCGAGACGCCGAAGTTACCGCTCCCGTGCCCACTGTAGACGTTGGCGCGGCGATCGTTTAAATACGAACAGCTTGATGATGTCGTTTTTAAAGGGATGGTGTAACGGTCGTCGAGTTGCGAGCATTCAGAAGGGTTCATGAGGAATGTCCTGTCAGGATTTGATCACGCCGGCTTGATTTTGAACCATGCGCAGTAGCTGTTCGGGCACACTGCTATCGTCGATGGCTTGAGGCAGCATGCCGAACAGCAGGACGAAAAGGTGACGAAAATAGCAAGCAGGGCCTGCATTTCGGAAAAAAACGCGGGTTAGCGTGACGCCGAAGTTACCGCTCCCGTGCCCACTGTAGACGTTGGCGCGGCGATCGTTTAAATACGAGCAGCTTGATGATGTCGTTTTTAGAGGGATGGGGTAACGGTCGTCGAGTTGCGAGCATTCAGAAGGGTTCATGAGGAATGTCCTGTCAGGATTTGATCTCGCCGGCTTGATTTCGAACCATGCGCACTAGCTGTTCGGGCACACTGCTATCGTCGATGGCTTGAGGCAGCATGCCGAACAGCAGGACGAAAAGGTTACGAAAATAGCAAGCAGGGCCTGCATTTCGGAAATAAACACGGGTGAGCGAGACGCCGAAGTTACCGCTCCCGTGCCCACTGTAGACGTTGGCGCGGCGATCGTTTAAATACGAGCAGCTTGATGATGTCGTTTTTAAAGGGATGGGGTAACGGTCGTCGAGTTGCGAGCATTCAGAAGGGTTCATGAGGAATGTCCTGTCAGGATTTGATCACGCCGGCTTGATTTCGAACCATGCGCAGTAGCTGCTCGGGCACACTGCTATAGTCGATGGCTTGAGGCAGCATGCCGAACAGCAGGACGAAAAGGTTACGAAAATAGCAAGCAGGGCCTGCATTTCGGAAATAAACACGGGTGAGCGATACGCCGAAGTTACCGCTCCCGTGCCCACTGTAGACGTTGGCGCGGCGATCGTTTAAATACGAGCAGCTTGATGATGTCGTTTTTAAAGGGATGGGGTAACGGTCGTCGAGTTGCGAGCATTCAGAAGGGTTCATGAGTAATGTCCTGTCAGGATTTGATCACGCCGGCTTGATTTCGAACCATGCGCAGTAGCTGTTCGGGCACACTGCTATCGTCGATGGCTTGAGGCAGCATGCCGAACAGCAGGACGAAAAGGTTACGAAAATAGCAAGCAGGGCCTGCATTTCGGAAATAAACATGGGTGAGCGAGACGCCGAAGTTACCGCTCCCGTGCCCACTGCAGACGTTGGCGCGGCGATCGTTCAAATACGAGCAGCTTGATGATGTCGTTTTTAAAGGGATGGGGTAACGGTCGTCGAGTTGCGAGCATTCAGAAGGGTTCATGAGGAATGTCCTGTCAGGATTTGATCACGCCGGCTTGAGTTCGAACCATGCGCAGTAGCTGCTCGGGCACACTGCTATCGGCGGTGGCTCGAGGCAGCATGCCGAACAGCAGGACGAAAAGGTACGAAAATAGCAAGCAGGGCCTGCATTTCGGAAAAAACGCGGGTTAGCGTGACGCCGAAGGCAAGGTAAATATAAATGGTAGCGAAGGTTCGGGCAAAAAGCGGTTCAGAACCTATTGCCAGCGACATCAGCATGGGGCTTATGGGAGTGGCGATTGAAGCGCGACTAGGTGAGGAGGGAACAAACACTGGTAACAAAAAACCAAGTTTTGTTCAACAATAAAACAACATTTATATTTTACGAACTATATTTATTTCTGAATCACATTTATTTAGGCACAGTGTGTAAATAATTTATGAAAATGCTGTTCATTCTCAAAAATCTTTTTTGTAGCGCTCTCTGAAGAATGGCACATGTCATTGCTCTGTGATGCAGTCCTTGTAGTGTTCGGAAAGGCGCTCCTAAAGTTCGTCTGCTAGGAAACGCCCCTCGCGCGTTTTGGTGGTGCGCATTTGCATTCGTTTTTCCTTGTTAATTTGGTGTGCACCTAATTTTTACTGTGCGTGGAGTTGCGAGGTGCGTTGTATCGTCGGTGAACACGTGTAGTACCGTGCCCGGCGGGCACGGTGAACTACGGGACGATGCTGCCAACGGTTGGAGCGGAGCGCTTTCGTCGGTACCTACAGAAACGATGGGCTGTACAAGGTTGCAACAGCAACTCCCGTACACCTGGCGTTTTACTGCACCATTTTCATCTCATTTCTACAGGTAACACGAAACTATTGTACTGTTAATATGTGCACGGGGGTTGTGTAAGGGGACGTGGCGGTGCTTCGAAAAAAAATGGGTTTAAAGCTTTATGTCACAGTTATCTCTTGATTTCACCTCAGGCTGGCTCAGAGAAAGTTGTGTCAATTACTCTAGGACTTATCGGCGTAGTACTACTCGAATTTAAACGAGACGCTTTAATTGTCTATCTCAGTGTCTTCTCTATTGCACTACAACGCTTGTAGTGCTCGTTGCTTCCCGTACCTGTATGCGCAAGCATTATTTCCATCGCAGTGTGTTGTGCTGCTCCGTGCTGCGCTGCTGCGAGACCTTTCCTGCTATGTGCTTTTACATACTGCCGTCGCTTTCGTTTGCATTGATCTATTTTTCCTCTTTTTACTTATCTGTTGCGACACTTGCCTAATAATGCAACCAGGAAATTGCAGGCGTGAATGCTGAGTGAACTTCTGTAGAAACCCTTGTCTACTTGATAAGACGCCGGGACAGCTGCAGTGTGCTCGCTGCACTTTCGTGAATCGGAATTCCTGCGGCCCGGTTTTCTGCGTCAATATGCAGTGCCTAGTTTTTTTCTCTTGTTTCGAAGTAGTTCTGCTGTGACGCTTCATTGCTCATAATGGTATGTGTTACGGGTAAAGTCAATTTTTCGGCGCGTAAGGAAAATCATAAGGCATGTAGTGCCCACCAACATTTTGTACTTATTATATACGTGCTGATTTCGTGCAGTGTGGTAAATTTGTTTTATGTTTATCCTGGAATAAAATTCAAATGTCTTGATTATAGCATGCCTATGCGTTATTTCTTCTCTTAGAACAGAAGTACACAAACTGAGCTAGCATTATATAACCTTGATCTATACTTAAGGCACGCAGGCAACCTGCGTATGTGCGACGCAATTAAACTTAGCAGTGGCGTTGGTAGAAATTGGTATCGGGGTAAGGAGTGGGCACGTTTTTTATATAATAGGGGTGCCGGGGAGAGTGGTCAAGTGTCATTTTGGGCTCTGTATCCCAAGGCAGAAAAAAAATTCCGGTCGGGAAGGGGGGGGGGTGTACGCTTGCCACCCGCTGCAATTGAAAATAAACAACTAATTGCTTTTATACAGCAGTGGAAGGCATGAATACAGAATAAAGGTTCAGAGAAGATGCAAGATGCTTTTATAAACACCGAGGCGAATCATACAACAGTATGCAAAAGTCCGTTTCTCTAGTCACAAGTATAAGCTGGTGTTGACTTGAAGCACACAAGCCAAGGGCTCGCCAACTTGCGTCAGATGGCAATGACATGAGCCCTCAGCGATCCGAGTCCTGCTAAGGCTATTTTGAAGTCAAATTTTCCCGCTAATGCCACCAAAATGACGCCACTGTCTGACCGGATCTTGCGTCACATCTTGTTTATTTTTTGTTCCGCCGGAAGTGTTCCCTCCTCACACAGATGGCGCTAAGCCCCATGAGCAGCTTAAGAGCCGCCATTTTCTGAACGTATGGGCTTCTATGGAAGCTTCGCTACCAGTTATATATACCTTGTTGAAGGTACCACTCCCGTGCCCACTGTTGACGTTGGACCGGCGTTCGTTTAAATACGAGCAGCTTGATGATGTCGTTGCTGAAGGGATGAGGTATCGGTCGTCGAGTTGCGAGCAGGCAGAAGGGTTCATGAGGAATGTCTTGTCAGGGTTTGGTACCGCCGGCTTGATTTCGAACCATGCGCAGAAGCTGCTCGGGCACACTGCTATCGGCGATGGCTCGAGGCAGCATGCCGAACAGCAGGACGAAGAGGTTACGAAAATAGCAAGGAGGGCCTGCATTCCGGAAAAAAACACGGCTGAGCTAGACGCCAAAGGTGCCGCTCCCGTGTTCACGGTAGACGTGGGCGCGGCGTTTGTTTAATTAGGGGCAGCATGATGATGTCCTTGCTGAAGGGATGGGATATCGGTCGTCGAGTTGCGGGCAGGCAGAAGGGTTCATAAAAAAAGTCTTGTCAGGATTTGGTGACGCCGGCTTGATTTCAAACCATGCGCAGTAGCTGCTCGGGCACACTGCTATCGGCGATGGCTCGAGGCAGCATGCCGAACAGCAGGACAAAAAGGTTACGAAAATAGCAAGCAGGGCCTGCATTTCGGGAAAAACGCGGATTATTGTGACGCCGAAGGTACCACTCCCGTGCCCACTGTAGACGTTGGACCGGCGTTCATTTAAATACGAGCAGCTTGATGATGTCGTTCTGAAGGGATGGGGTATCGGTCGTCGAGTTGTGAGCAGGCAGAAGGGTTGATGAGGAATGTCCTGTCAGGGTTTGATCACGCCGGCTTGATTTCAAACCATGCGCAGTAGCTGCTCGGGCACACTGCTATCGGCGATGGCTCGAGGCAGCATGCCGAACAGCAGGACGAAAAGGTTACGAAAAGAGCAAGCAGGGCCTGCATTTCGGGAAAAACGCGGATTAGCGTGACGCCGAAGGTACCACTCCCGTGCCCACTGTAGACGTTGGACCGGCGTTCGTTTAAATATGAGCAGCTTGATGATGTCGTTGCTGAAGGGATGGGGTATCGGTCGTCGAGTTGCGAGCAGGCAGAAGGGTTCATGAGGAATGTCCTGTCAGGATTTGATCACGCCGGCTTGATTTCGAACCATGCGCAGTAGCTGCTCGGGCACACTGCTATCGGCGATGGCTCGAGGCAGCATGCCGAACAGCAGGACAAAAAGGTTACGAAAATAGCAATCAGGGCCTGCATTTCGGGAAAAACGCGGATTAGCGTGACGCCGAAGGTACCACTCCCGTGCCCACTGTAGACATTGGACCGGCGTTCGTTTAAATATGAGCAGCTTGATGATGTCGTTGCTGAAGGGATGGGGTATCGCCCGTCGAGTTGCGAGCATTCAGAAGGGTTCATGAGGAATGTCCTGTCAGGATTTGATCACGCCGGCTTGATTTCGAACCATGCGCCGTAGCTGCTCGGGCACACTGCTATCGGCGATGGCTCGAGGCAGCATGCCGAACAGCAGGACAAAAAGGTTACGAAAATAGAAAGCAGGGCCTGCATTTCGGGAAAAACGCGGATTAGCGTGACGCCGAAGGTACCACTCCCGTGCCCACTGTTGACGTTGGACCGGCGTTCGTTTAAATACGAGCAGCTTGATGATGTCGTTCTGAAGGGATGGGGTATCGGTCGTCGAGTTGCGAGCAGGCAGAATGGTTGATGAGGAATGTCCTCTCAGGATTTCATCACGCCGGCTTGATTTCAAACCATGCGCAGTAGCTGCTCGGGCACACTGCTATCGGCGATGGCTCGAGGCAGCATGCCGAACAGCAGGACGAAAAGGTTACGAAAGGAGCAAGCAGGGCCTGCATTTCGGGAAAAACGCGGATTAGCGTGACGCCGAAGGTACCACTCCCGTGCCCACTGTAGACGTTGGACCGGCGTTCGATTAAATATGAGCAGCTTGATGATGTCGTTGCTGAAGGGATGGGGTATCGGTCGTCGAGTTGCGAGCAGGCAGAAGGGTTCATGAGGAATGTCTTGTCAGGGTTTGCTAACTCCGGCTTGATTTCGAACCATGCGCAGTAGCTGCTCGGGCACACTGTAATCGGCGATGGCTCGAGGCAGCATGTAGAACAGCAGGACGAAAAGGTTACGAAAATAGCAAGCAGGGCCTGCATTTCGAAAAAAACGCGGGTTAGCGTGACGCCGAACGTACCACTCCCGTGCTCACTGTAGACGTTGGACCGGCGTTCGTGTAAATACGAGCAGATTGATGATGTCGTTTTAGGCAATATAGGTGTCCACAGGACCACTGCTACAACGGAGGCTCACTAACTGTAAAAAGTACTGATTGTTATTTTGTTGTAAGCAGCTATTGTGCAGCTTTGATGTCTGCTCTCTATCAATTACCACCAGCTATTTTGCAATGCCTTTACAAATGCCTCAAATTCATTCATTGCTGAGACGTGCGAGGAAAAGTTTCATCCCCCGCTTAAGCGGGTGAACATGTGGATCCCCCGCTTATTCCTTTGATAGACGAGAAAAATCCAAAATACTCTCCACATTAAAAACCACTGTTCTGAACGATGTGCAGGAAACAAGTTGCCGTAATTGATGGAAAATTTATGCTCAGATATCAGCTATTTTGAATGCATAGTGTTCTATGGCTAGCAACTCGTAGTGTTGTACGGCTTCGAGCAAATTTTCATTAATGTTCTTTTACCACAGCAGCTGTTTCCACTGCAAAAAAACCCTAATTCTATTGTGGACATTCCATAATAGTTAGCCCGAAGACGAAATACATATAAGCAAAACTCTTCCAACCTACTACCATTTGTAGCGTGGTTCATGTCAACACTGCTTAGTATGCTGGCAAGGGGGCCTTGGGCAGACATAAGGAAAAACACAAATGCACAAAGAAAAGTTACAGAGCTTCCTTAAACATGTTCGGTTCGTTTCAACAAAAAAATTAATGCAGGTTAAAAACTGCTGAAAGGAGGAGAGACTAAGCGGCACAGAAAACGACCTGCCTTGTGCTGCCGTAAAGGGTGCCAAATACAACAAAAATAAAACAAAGGATGCTGTCCGTGTGGGGAGACGTGAGCCAAAGCAGAGCAAAAATGAGCAATGGGGTGAACTATTTTGTCATGAGCAGCGCCAACAAACCAAAATGTACAACTGTAGTAATGTTGGTAAATAATCAGCTCCATAGTGCAAAACATACAGCACAAAGGGACAAGAAAACACAGGACAGGCTCTCAAGTTACACAAACATATGCCGCCAATAGATGCACAAAAACAAAATTTAACCCGATGAAAGCGTCGGGCATTAGTGGGTTAAGTTTCTCGCATTTTTTGTATGCATGCTGGGTATACATTTTTGTGCAACTCCAACAAGTTTATTTTAGTTGACATTCAGAGCTTGTCCCATGTTTCCTTTTCCCTCTGTCCTGTCGGTTTTGTGCTGACGATATAGACATGCACAATTGCAAGAAACTCAATGAAGACGAATAAACAACAATTGCTACACACTACGCGAAAGTCCCTAAAAAAGAGTTCTCTCCAAAAATTTTTAAATAAGCATTGAACCAAATATTTCAAAGCTGGAGCTATACTAACAGCTTACTGTGTATGAAGAGATCTGTCAAGGAAGTTTGAACAGCAACAGGTACCCATAATGCATGTTGTCATATTTACAGCTTTAATAGCAGCAAAAAAGACAACAACAATTTTTAAAATAATTTTTCAGGTTTAAAATGTCCCCATCAACGTGCACAGTTACGGATAAGTCGTCACCTCACAATTACAACCAACCAAACTTCGCACCCCCACAGAATATTCATCAGGCACAAATATGTATGTGAAATATTTCCTTTTCTTTACTGTTCGTGCTCTTATTGGAGCAGCCAAACGTACACTGGCACTAAACATTGAGTAGAAAGTGTTCACAATTTACATGAAATGCAGTAGTCAAATCCCATCAACCCTAATAAACCGAGCAATAAATCCTTCAAGTAAATTTTGCAAAAAGCCATAACTTGCTTGAAAACGTTTTCTAGCAAAAGAATATGTTAATAGGCAAATTGCCGCTTGTAAAACATAAAAAAAACAGCATGAAAATTGGACCTAAGCGCACAATTGCAAAAACACAGGACAAGAACAAGTGCTAATTCTCAGCTGTTCATCAACACAAAGAATGTATATATGCACCGAAATATCGCACTGCTGCCCAAATGCTTCAATAATGCCAGGCATTTCGAACAGGCAACGCCTCTTCCCAACATCCCTATGTGCATCCAAAAGAAAAAAATGTGTGTAAGGTGTTGAACCAAGGTTTATTTTTCTCTCTTTGCGTCACACAATGCATTAATGATATAGCCAACGAAATCGGCACTGACCACTTGCGACAGGTAAAATTGCGATTTCGCACATTTGCCCCCCATTTTCTCCCCTCTGTGGGGCGTGCAATCGTGATGAGCAATTCAGTGGGGCTAGGATTTTAGGGCAAAGCAGATACCAACCAGCCCACAAGGTCATTTAAGCTTTTATGAAGGGATGCTCAGCAGGGCACTACTGTTAAGTTGAATCGGTTTGAAGTTTTTTCATGCATATTGAAGTGTTTTATCCTTACGCGCACTGCTTCGGTTGACAAGAGGGGTGATCTGTCTTTATAAATTCAACTTGGGGGTTCTACGCGCTGAAGCTATAGTTGGTCTTGAGAGGTGCAGTAGTGAAGTACCGGCACTTTGGTTTTCTTTCTTTCATTCCCAAATTGGCTGCCGTGGCCGAAAGAACCTCTCGAAATGGTTGGCATCATTCGAGGTTCAGCAGCACATCTGCGTCTCCACAGAAGTTCAGTACATACATACATTTAGTGTGCAATAAACAAATGAGAGTCAGCTCGTACCTTGTGTTGTTTATATTGTAAATCTACATCAAGCATTCGCAGTGCTACGTTGTGTCGGAAAAAATCTAATCTGCACAAATAGTCACCAAAAACGGCCTTGGTGTAAGACTACTTAAGCACCTTCTAAAGAGGCCCTAGCGAAAAAATGACGACTTCAGATTACTGAAATTCCGCTGTGCATGTAACAGCAAGACGAGGTCCGTAAAAACCGTAAAACAAACGTACTCACCCACTTTTGCATAGACTGCCAAACAGTCGGCGATGCCCGATGAGGAAACAGCCTCGGTCCTTGAAGTAGGCCGCAAAAATAAGTCATTTTGAATGCAAGTTGCACCAGTCAGCAGCCTGCAACATGTAAGTTATTAGCAAACGACAGGCCAGACACCAGAATCATACCCTGCCTTAAACCTGCGAAATCCCTAATGCTGCGTTACTCTGATCACCAAGATCTGTTGCACACTAAAATTCATTAGGCTGGAAATTCCGTAAGTGAGAGAAATTTAACAGCCATTCTTGAATATTTTTACTTGGTTCTGAATGGTTAATTTACGTTTGCGATGCTACAGTAAGAGTACGAAGCGCAACCAGCGCTACCAGTTACGACATGCGTGTAGTTCTGACGTTACAAATAAATTCGGGTTCCATACACTTTGTTCATTCCAACATTTCACGACCAAACTGAGCGTTCAAAAACATAATCATTCAATCGAAACGCGAAAAAAAACATCGAGATGGCATTTTAATCTAAACCTGTACGCTCGGAAATCACTCGATTTATTATTTTATTATAATGCTACACGCACGGCAATAATTCAATTTATTGTGCACGTTTTTTAACCTAAAGCTATTATAACGAAAAAAACGGCATCCGCTGAAACGAAACAAAAACCAAGCGCACATAATATCACGCTAAAAGTACACGATGTGCGTGTAATGCATACACGCACTTATATTCGCACATGCACAAATATTCGCAGCCTCCAGCTTCCCTTATTTCATTTCATATCAAAACATTCGGCTAGAAAAACAGAACAGGACACACACACTTCACCAAACACAGGGCTAGAAATTGCGCGAGAATTGATTCTGTTTACACACGCAGTAGCCAGGTACAAAGGTGTACCGACAGATCTGCGCAACGCACAAAGCGAGCCACTGAAATCGTTAGGGCTAACCGCTTACGAGGACCGCAGTTCGAGAGCAACTCTGCTACGATAAATACATATAACAAGAAAACAAAGTTCACTAGTAGTCACTTACCTTCACTACTTCGCAGTATTTCTTCATCCGGTAGATAAATCAATGGTAGTCAAATCACCAAAACAACCAAAGTTGAAGGCGTGCACACCCGTGCCGTCACCGGCCAGTAGAACGCGCACCGATACGGAGTGCAGATACGACGGTCGGGCTCGCCGTGCAGCACTTTCCTGTCTCATGTTCGTCCGAGGGAAAAGCTAGTTCCTGAAGTGACACCCACCTTGATAAAAACGCGTTGCGAAATAGATGCCCAAGTTATTGGTAAATACAGATATTAGTTGCCATTTATATACAAGGAAAGCTTGAGCGTGGGTTTTTTTGAAAAGAAAACAGTAATTATATCGACAGTTAAGGCAATTTCAGGGTCTACGGTGGAAATACAGCTGGCGTGGGGTTGCGGGCGCCGTAATTTTACGGTTTGTTCTGAGGCCGCAGCGTGTTTCCGTCTCCAAAACGGCGTAACCCCAAAACTTCCGGTGACGTCACACAAAAATAAAAAACAAAAAACAAATACGCAGAAGCCGTCTATGCATTAAGTAGTAATAAGGATAATCATAAAAAGTAAAAATATTGCTGCGCGTGTAAGCATTTGCATCGAAACGTTTCACGCATTAACGAAAGTGGGGCGGATGCGCCACGAGCGCCTACTAGTGGTACAAAGCACCCGTAAAAAAAAAAAAGAAAAAGAAACAATGGCGTTTTCTGATGTGTGCGATTTGTCCACGAAGTTTGTGTAGGAACTGTTACGAATGTAGTGCATCATAAGGCTCTAAAGCACTCTAAAGTCGTCTGCGCCGTGTGTGTCTTGCCAAGTCGTCATTTGTACGTGAGGAAGTCGTGGTGGGCTGTTTTTACTCGGAGCGTCGTCACCTATCTCCTGCCGAGAACGTCCTGGCTTCATTTGTTGCTGGTGTGTTGTGTGTCTGTGTAAAATCTCCCTGATGGAATTTGAGTGGCTCTGTTCTACGACAGCAGTGGTGACAAGCTACAAGGGTTCTTTTTCTGGCTGTGAACATGGGCTCACCCGACGTTAAACGTGAGGTTTACGTAGCTGGTGTTACAACTCACATTCTAGTTCACTCTACTGGCAACGGAAAGTATCCTTTACGGAGTGGTTTCGCAGGTTGCTCTGGGTGGTAGTACAATCGGAGCAACGATGCGTTTTTATCCTGTACACAATCGTCTGAGACTGCGTATCTTACAAACAAAGCAGTATTAATGAGCGCGAATATTTTTCAGGTAATCAAATGCGCTGGCGTTATATAGAGTGTTTCATGACTGCTATGAACTATGGTTGTTCGTAAGCATAAGTAGTTATGTCGGCTGTACAGATACACTGCACTGCACATCGTGTGTGTGTGTGTGTGTGTGTGTGCGTGCGTGCGTGCGTGCGTGCGTGCGCGCGCGCGCGCGTACGCATATTACAGAGGTGGTACCACATGTTGGCATCGACGGATAATATGGCGGGACCTGGTGCTTCTGCGGGCCACTACATCTTTCCCTCCCGGGGAATAAACAATCATTAGACTAGACAGTCCTGTCTGAACAAATCACCAATACGGTCACCGTTTGTGTGCAGAAATCACCAATACAGTAACTGTCTGTATGAGCCATGACAGCTGTCGAATCACTGCACGTAATCTTGGAAGTGCACTGGAGGTCTGCGATTTCTCCTGGGCCGGTCAGGTGGTGGCCCTGGCATTGAGTCCGTTTCCCTCTACCGGTACACTGCACTCCTCAACGCCAGAGCCTGGAGCCAGACTTTGTGGCTGCGAACCTTGCGGCTGTGGTGGGCTCGGTGGAACATGTGGTGGTACAGCGCGTGAAGACTCAAGTTGATCTGCGGATGAACTCGCAGATTGTGTTTGTGGCGGACCCCCAGGTGCAGTGATCCAAGTCTTCAATGGTGCAGCTCTACTTTGGTAGTCCGTCAACGGGGGCATGTTGTACGTGCAAGAGTGGTCCTTAGTTTCTTGCCCTGGTGATGCCTCTTTTGGTACCGCTGATAGCTGTGAAGCATTCCAAGTTCTACCGTCTTCCAGATAGAAGGACCAGCGGCCAATTTTTTTGAGGATCTTTAATAGTGGTCCATAATTTGGAGCCAGGAACTGGTTTCTTCACTCGTATGTAGGTGCCACCTTGGAACTTGGGGACTCTTGCAGCTCGCTGTTGTTCAGCGTATGCCTTACTTTTTCGTTCACACTCTGCGACTCTTTTTCCGAGCGGACTCGTCTCCCGTGAAGGATTTGTGCTGAAGTTAGCTGTTAGCTGACCAATGACGTCCAAAGAAGTTCTCATGTGTCGGCCATGTAGAAGAACGGCCGGGGAGAGACCGGTGGTGCTGCGAGGGGTGGCTCTGTATACTCCCAAGTACTCAGTCACAGTTTCCTTCACTGGACGCTGCTCCAGCAGAGCCAGTTGAATGTATGACTTCAGTACACGATCAAATCTCAACGAGATCACTTGCCTGTGGGTTGTACACGGCAGAAAAGATGTGGTTGATTCCACGGTCTTCAAGGAAGGACTCAAATTCCCTTGATGTGAAGTCGACCGTGAACAGACACTATTTCAGTAGGGTAACCCTCACGTACGAAGAGTGCTAGAAGCAACTTCGTCACCGTGTGAGTGGTAACGTCAGTGCAAAAAGCCACTTCTGGCCATTTTGAAAAATAATCAAGTACTGAAATGGCAAATTGGTAGTCTCCAGGTGCACGCTGAAAAGGAGCAACAACGTCAATAGCTATCTTGTCTCAAGGTTTGTCAGGAAGAGGAATTGGCTGAAGTGGTGTGGGTGAGATCTTGGCACTTTTTTCCGCGTGCTGACAAATGGAACTGCAGATAGCTGTTTCATCATGTTTGCCTAACCCTGGCCATCATACTTCTCTCATAGGCATTGTTTGGTTTTCACGATACGAGGGTGGGATTTGTGAACCAGCTGGACAAAAGTCGCTGTGAGTTTGACAGGAACTACGATGCGCTTAGTACGGAAGAGCATGCCATCAACTGCTGTCAACTCCTTTTGGACTTCATAGTATGGAGTCAGCTTAGGTGCCCGATTCTTGTGGGGCGGCCACGATGTCTGCACGTAACGGGAAACTTCTCGGAGAGTGTTATCCTCCACTGTCGCTTGTCTCAGTTCATCTTGATGTACAGACGTCACCAGAGACTATTTCTTCAGACTGGCGTGGTTTTGTGGTGGGCGGTGACAACTTGTTTGAGTGCTGTGGATGCATTTTGGGGCCTTGTGTCAACGTTTTACTTGGTTTGTGTCAATGTTTGGCCATAGTAAGGCAGTGTAATTCTGTGCCCACAATCTGGAGACCAAAAGCTTGTACGGCATCAATACCCAGAAGTGATGTTCCACTTTTGGTAATGTGGAAGGTCACTACAGCTGTTTCCGATTTGTGCACAGTGAGGGCAGGGAACTGTCCACGCACAGGAATTTTTCGACGTGAAAAATCCAGTAATGTTGGTTGCGATTTCTTCAGCTCAACTTGGTCTCTGAAAATGTTTTGAAAGCTTTGTTCTTTCATTATCTATACAGCTGAGCCAGTGTCCACTAAAAATTTTATGATGCGCCGGGGTGATGCCAGAGAAGCAGGTTGAACCCCGACATAAAAGTAGACACCCGTACGCTTAATTATCAGTGTGAACAGTAAGAATGTTCATGACTCTCAGCGTCTTCCTCTGGAACAATTTCGGCGACTCAGGCCGGGCGTCGCGACGCAAACTTCGACAGTACTGTTGAAAGTGACCTCGAGGTGGCCACACGTGAAGCAGGTTCAACCGCTGGCTACGGAGGTAGACAGTTGTCAGTTTTGTGCGCCGCAATTTACTCACGCGGCTGTGTTTCCGGAGTACGGGATGACAGCGCCACTACATAGGGCACTACAGTAGTATTCTTTACAAGTTATGAAAAAGGAACCAAAGACATTGCTGGATTTGGACCCCGTCATTGCAGAAATCTGAAAGTATGTGGCCCCGCGGCATTACTTGATGTGTTTTTGATAAATTGATTTTAAAAATCCACATACACGCAGTGTTTTATTATGCCTGCTACGCTGCTGGTTCGTTGTTCCCGTTGCTAATGAAGGTGGCATCAAAGGGGCCGACTAAGGGTGTACTGATCTCAAATTGCCATTATTTTGTTGGCAGTGTTGGATTCTGTCTGAAGTGTTGTCAGCTATTAAAGTTATTTTGGAATTGTGCAGTGCATTTCTGAGGAATGAACCCAGCAATTTATCTTTCCTTTATTTTTCTTCAGAGTTTGTAGAATGACCTTCGTGAGCAATAAAAATGTGCTTTTGAAATTGTGCTTCATAGTGATGGCTGGAGTTTCATGATTACATTTTGGTGCTTGTGCAGTTTAACAGTAGAGTATAAATTTTTCCAAAGGAGTTTACAAAGTGTATTGGCAAACAGTCAGGTATCCAGCGTCCGCTTACAACGATAGAGCCATTATTCTACCAAGTGGGACAATTTTTTCAGAGACTTCCCATAAATATAAAGTTTGTTTAGATTCAACACCTCTTCCATACACTTGGAAGTTATTATTGTTCTAGCAACCATGACGAGTTGGAGGGGCTTCAGAGTGCTGTGTCAATGATTTTCAAGCATGCACAGTTGCATCTGATTATGCAGCTGCGGTTAGAATAGAAAATGATGCGGCATATCAGAATATTTCAGGACCTAAGTGCTTCATGTTGCTGCATTTCAAGAATATTCTGGCTGTACAGCTGCAGTAAGAATAGGAACCAGTTGCCCAGCAGGTTGCAATGGTTTGATGTCAGTCCTTCGAGGTGCTAATGTTGCTCCTTTGCAGAGGTGGGCTGTTGCTTCTGACTAGAAGGCTACGGCAAGAATTGCAGACTTATGTAGTACACTGGAATGGATTCATGTGAGGCCCTCGGGCTGTAAAGCCGCTGCTTCTCAAGCGCACCTCTTGTTTACAGCCATGAAGCCGCGGTGAGAGAACATGCCAGAGACTGTGAAGTTGGTGCTTCTCATGAACCCAAGTGTAATTTTTGTATAGGACCCACACCTCCACCATGACCTTTGCCAGCTCTCCCAGTATTGGCGTTTTCAATGTGCGTACACAGCCTGGACAGCTTTCATGGTGCGGAAAACACTACTCGAACACTGCGCCATGAAATAATTTTCTTTATGTTGTGCGACGGCTTATGAAGATACGGCATCACTTTCACCTTGTTTTCATCGGGCCTCTGCACTTTCGTTTTGCCTTTTAAACTTGATACGGAGGCAGTCTGCAACCGCCTTAAGCACTGGTGTCAGAAAACCCTCTGCAGAAAACCCTATGAGTCTGGCGGTCAATGTGTTCCTGGATTACGTGGACACAACTTTTCTGCAGTGCACTGCAGAAACGTAATGTGGCTATGCCTCATCAGCGATGGCTCAGAGGTACTGCACTCGTCTCATATGGGGGAAGTACTGGGTTCGAATCTGCACACCGCCGGGCACCCACTGGTTTCTTTAATGGGTACAGGTGTCCCTGGTCAAGTGCGGACCTTTGAAAGGATAACTCACGCCTGGAAAGCTGCCTTTACCCGTGCGAGGGGCTTCCGACCTTTGTCAATCTGGTGGGGCCCCGGCCTTCTACAACACCGCATTGCTGATGGTAGGAAGAGTCTGGCGGCATGTCCTACCACAGGCGGTTACTGAGTAGAGTGTGCAGCGTAGCTGTGGAAGTCGCCATGTGCATTCGTGTGCCTTGGTGGTGCCGGGCACCTATTGAGAAAATAGGTACAAGTCTGGTGCTCGGCCCTTGTTACCACTAGAAGATGCTCCTGGCGTGTGACTACACTTGAAAAGTTGACCCAGCTTGTACAGGAAATCACCTCTATGCAATGAGGTGGCTGGAAAGTGCAATTTTTTTTTTGGTTTGTGTCCCCACACGATTGATCAAATCAATATAAGAAAAAGGGACTGCTAGCTCACATCTTCACCTCAAAAATTGCAATTAATGGGACAAAAAGTCTACGCAAATTGTAGCGAAAACTGGAAAGCGGCAATAAAGTACATAAGTAGTTTACTGAAACACTGGCACTGTCGCCAGTTACTGAAATTTTAGAAATTGGAGCTGAGCTGGTGGTAGATAGTGGCATTGGAGCTGTAGAGAATAAGTGAAAAAAGTTTTGTCAATTGCACCTGCATGATTTCGGTGACACAGGTTTTGGTAATTACATTCTCAGATGTAGGCTATAATTTATATTTTAAGCACCTGCAATGCAGCCTACTAGGGAATGGTGCTATGAGATGCCCCATACCCTACACTGAACCAACAAAGTGACGTGACTCTGGTCTCTGAACCACTGTTAGATGGTACAGACAATAAACAAAACCGTTCGCGAATGACAGTCAACAGGTGCAGTTTAATTTTAACGCTCTCTTTATCTACTTTTGCTGCTAACCTTCCAATTTTGACACATACGCGTTCTGGGGAAATAGAAATTTCGAGAAATGTGAGCACGGCCCCTGCAAAAATTGTCCCAACTCAGATGCTGCAGTATTATTCCAATATTATTCCTGCGATTATATCACCGTTTGTTAGCGGGCTGAGAAAGAAATCGTGCAATGTACTTTCCGCCTTTGCATTTCAGAAATACAATACCCACAACTACAACTTTTTCGGAGGCTGTGTTTTTGTTCGTGAACTTCGATTTCGAGAAAGCCCTTGCTTATATCGTTCCGTCCAGGCGGAACGCAAAACAGCGTTCCCGGCTCACAACTCCCAGTGAAGGCAGTCTGTGTGCATTTTTACCATACCGCTACCGCTCACTGTTAATTAGTAAATACCCTCAATAAAAACATCGCTAATTACAGCTTCGGCGAGTGGCCTCGGGGCAAGCAACCGCACTGAAATGGTCCATGTGAAAAGCTTGGCATACTGCTGAAAAACAATGCGATCACAACCATTGTCACTCGAGAATGTAAACACAAGCAGCGCGCCATCGCCTCCTGTACGTTGATCGCGCTCGCCCGCTGTTTATTATTATTATTTTTTTGATAACTGCTACAGACACAACACACCAGCAACAAATGAAGCCAGGACGTTCTCGGCAGGAGATCGGTGACGACGCTCCGAGTGAAAACAGCCCACCACGACTTCCTCACGTACAACTGACGACTTGGCAAGACACACGGCGCAGACGACTTTAGAGCCTTATCGGCCTTATGATGCACTACATTCGTAACAGTTCCTACACAAACTTCGTGGACAAATTGCACACACCAAAAGACGCCATTGTTTCTTTTTCTTTTTTTTTTTACGGGTGCTTTGTACCACAAGTAGGCGCTCGTGGCGCATCCGCCCCACTTTCGTTAATGCGTGAAACGTTTCGATGCAAATGCTTGCACGCGCAGCAATATTTTTACTTTTTATGATTATCCTTATTACTACTTAATGCATAGACGGCTTCTGCGTATTTGTTTTTTGTTTTTTATTTTTGTGTGACGTCACCGGAAGTTTTGGGGTTACGGCGTTTTGGAGACGGAAACACGCGAGGCCGCAACCACTTGCAGCGTATTTTCCGCTCTTTCGGCATCGATATCGCCCCGCGGTGACGGCGTCGGCAAAATGCACGGCGACGGGAGCTGACCCGGGAGTTACGCCGACGTCTATGCTCGCCAGATATCAGCGTCAACGCAGCGCCAGAATGCATCCGAAAGCAGGCGACATCGTCCGGATTCCATGTCCATCTCCTGGTTTGGGGTCATTACTTTCGCAGAAAACAATTTCTTTTTAACCTGCGGTAATCGGTGTTTTGAGGCAAATCACAAGCTATTTCTGTTCGAAAGTGCGCATTCCATCGTGGCTAGCCTAGCTTGACTTTCATTGGGGCGATCGGGGGTTCGGGATTGCTTTTTGTGAGTTAAATACGGGAGCTCTGGCTACATCGCTTGTTGTGGTAGCATGATGGTCTTGTCTGCAAGATCGGTGCGTAACGAACAAAGTTTATCAACGCCAGAAATCTAGCGCGGCATTCAATTTCATTCGCAGCTACCATAGCTTGCATAAGGGGACCGATGAAGCGCGATAGCTTTTCTTGGCTCAAATAAGGGAGGTTTGCTTACATCACTCGCAGTATTAGCATAATTTGCCTCGCCTCCAAGATTGGTGCGGAAGAAACAAGCGTTATCACTGTTGAACTTTGTGAAATACGACCAAAACGAATCACCCGACAATATTCGTTGGCAGCCTCTGTTAGGGTACCGAATTCTTGATTCAATATGTACCTTCCAGCGTGGTCGAGTGTTTTGGAGCTTGACCGATTGGGTTATATTTGAAAGACCATGGTTCGAATCGTGGCAAAACCTCACTGCTTTTTTTGCAATGAGGGTGTCATCGGCTTTTTTTTTCAAGGCAAAAAAAAGGCAGAGTACCTTTCAATTTAACCTACAAGTGAAGTTCGACGGTAACCTCAGTATCAAGGCAGCCCCGAAATGTGCTTTGCTCACACTTTGAATTCATGAAGCTGCAGTCGGTACATAACACTCAGGTTAAATCAAGTAGCAAGTAAAGTTGTGCTGATTGCGTCTTCGTTCATCATCCTATCTTATTTTGTTCAGTTTTGACGACAATGATCCCCCCCCCCCCCAAAAAAAAACTTACAAGGCTCGTTGGCAACGTCGCTTGTATACGAAGTTCTGCACTAAGTCCCTGCCTCCTTCCATGAGGTTCGGTATTGGGCTACTGTTTTGAACGTCAAACGTTCGAATGTTCACACAAACTCCCGGTTATTTTTTGGTTATAGCTAGATCACGTTTTTTGTACTGGCGTAAACAAAGGGTACCAGGACACCTTGCCTTTTAATTTACAAGAGAAGTCTGACTAACCTCAGTAGCAAGGCAGCGCTGAAAATTTGTTTTGCTCACGCTTTAAATTCATGAAGCAGTCTGTACATTACTTTTAGGTAGGGCATCAAGTTGTAAGGAATTTGTTCGAAGTGCGTCTTTGTTCATAAGGCTGTGTTGTTTTGTTCAGATTTGACTGCGATAACTTGAAATACATTTTGCAACATTTCAAAAATGGCCGAAACCATTCTTAGCAATGAGTAGAGCAAAGAAAGTGCATTTTATATGGCAAATCTAGAATGCTAATTACTGCATTTAAACAATTGAAATAACTGCTCATAAACGATCAAAAATATTTTAAAAATCGTGCAGGTCGATTTCATTGAAACGTGCCCAGCAACGTTCGTCGACGCAGCGGTTGACGCATGACTTCGCCTGTTCCATGCGTTTGCATGTGGTTGCGGCTTCTCGAAGCTCTCCTGCGTGATGGTGCGGCGACGCCAATCAACGCCGGCGCTCGCGCGACGCGTGACTCGTGTGTACGGGTGTGTCCGCGCGTGTATCGTATTGCCTGGATGGAAGGGTGGTCGCTGGTACACTCAAGTTATGATGGCAAACAATAGAAGTGCTGGGGAGCTGGCTTATAATTGAGTTAGTTCACAGAGTTTCTATGAAGAACTAACTGTAGAAATTCTATAGTCTTTTTGGAGGCTTTGATGAGTGGAAGCTTAATGAACTTTTATGGTGAAGTCACAGCAAAAACTCTACATAGTCTTCCTAGAGGCCTTGAGTTGTTTAAGTTCACATAGCTTCTATGGAGAAGTGACGGTAGAAATTCTACAGAATATTCATAGAGATGTTGAAGAGTTTGCTCTTAATGAACTTTTATCGTGAAGCCACAACAAAAATTCTACAGAGTCTTCATAGAGGCCTTGAGTTGTTTAAGTTCACAGAGCTTCTATTTAGAAGTGACGGTAGAAATTTTACAGAATATTCATAGAGATGTTGAAGAGTTTGATCTTAATGAACTTTTATGGTGAAGTCAAAACAAAAATTCTACAGAGTCTTCATAGAGGCCTTGAGTTGTTTAATTTGACAAAGCTTCTATGGAGAATTGATGGTAGAAATTCTAGAGAATATTCATTGAGATGTTGAAGAGTTTGCTCTTAATGAATTTTTATGGTGAAGTCAAAACAAAAATTCTGCAGAGTCTTCATAGAGGCCTTGAGTTGATTAAGTTTACAGAGATTCTATGGAAAAGTGACTGTAGAAATTCTACAGAATAATTATAGAGGTGTTGAAGAGTTAGCTCTTAATGAATTTCTGTGGAGAAGTAGCTCTAAAAATCTTGTAGATTTTTTATGGTGGCAACTCCATAAGCTCACAGTTCCTGATAAGTTTGTATCATATTTCTTGTGACTCCATATGATCTCCATGAAAACTCTTCAGAAATTCGTAATCCATTTTTGTGAAGGCGTAGCGGTGGCATTGAACATTTCGCGAAGGTGACAAAAAGTGACTTTCGGGTCATTCCATGCCAGACGTCCCAGTTGTAGAGTCGACCATCACGGATTCCTTCAGTAAAAACTGTGGCTCATGATTGCATGGCCACAAAGCTCCTTAAAACTATTTTTGTCAAAAACATTTCTGCTTTTTTAGTTGCCTTTTTATCTCCAGTGTTTAAAAAACTTAGGTATGTTCAAAAATTCATTCAAGAATCACCAATGTTTCGACCGCCATCAGTTTTTATGGATATCATGCCGCATTTCTAAAAGATTCTTGCTTTTTTGCTGCCGTTGCGCCCTTCAGAAAATACACGCTTTTCGCATTTTCGAACTTTTTAGCATATACAAGCACCCTCTCTCATCTAACAAAGCATATTTTTGGAGAATTTTACCCTCGTCGACAATTTGTTAAAAATACATTGACACTGAACAGAGGAGAAAAGTGCGAGAAAGCACTTGTCCAATTTGGAAAAATCTACTTTCTGGCCCCTATTCACCCTTAGAGTGCGCATTGTTGGGCTCGTAATAAAATTATCAAATGCAAGGCATTTAGTAGTACAAATAATCGCACTTCACTTTACAAATTTTATTCTGTACAGTTTTTCTTTTAACAGAGAAAGAAATTTCTGAATTTCAACCCTCATACTTCACCACGTGTTTCCGTAGGGTTGATGTACTCATGCTGTTCCCTAGGACACATTTTATTTTGTTAAAAAATAAAGTTGGCAATAAAGTTCCCAGTAAAGTTTCCTGACGACAACTTTTTGCAGGCGCGGTCCTGCACTGTAGTCGAGTACGAAGTTCGCCCAGCCTGGAGATTGGAAACGGCTGCCGGCTCAAAGTGATGGAGTTATTGTGTTCAGTACAGCATGTTGTTGGGCTATTGCTACTGCATTTTAAGGATAGAAAAAACTGCGCGTCAAATGCAAGACCACTGCAAAGGGGACAGGACAGGCGCAGATTTTGAATTCGCATTCACATTCCACGCACATCATGTCCGATGATGTTTCTTTCCGCCTACAGAAACAATTGATGCGGTGTCATAATGTGGTCTTTCTGAGTCCTCTGAAGACTCGCCCTAATTGCCAGACTTTTCACTGTACCACCAACGCCATCACATGCACTCTTGCCGTGTGAAGTAGCGAAGAAATTTACTCAACTGCGAGATGGAAGTCGCTTTCGCGGTAGCTAAGGATTAGAAAGTTTTTTTTCACTTGGGATGAAGCACCGTTTGATTAGTAATAAACATTTCTTACAGAAGCTAATTCCTTCCCCGACAGTCCAAGCGGTTCGACCTGTAAGGCTGATGCAGCGGCAGTAATGTGCTCAAGACCATCGCCTATTACCCCAAATTACTTTACGTGCACCTCAGGTACGTTGTCTTCCAAGCGGAAATATACAACGAATGGGAGCAGTGTGCGTTGCGTGTTGGCCCAATGATGGGACTATATGGCATCTTCAACCCGAAAAATGTAGTTTTCTGAGAAGTCTATAAGCCCACTGGCTTCGTACTTTCATGGCGTACTTTTTTTAATGCGAGCAAATGTTACGCCTACCTCTTCCGATTTAGTGATGCGCCGTAAGGGTACTTAGCATAGTCAAATATCGCTCAAAAAAGTCTTCTGGTGGCAGGGTAACTGTCTCTAATTTAGAGCATGCGCCACTGACCGACTGCTGCACATTTAAATTGTCTACGTTCTCAATGTTAAGATCTGACGTGTTACGTATTTTCAGCTCGATGCAAGTGTTGCCTGGGCAACAGACACACTTCTTCACCATGCATGCTTCATTGTCTAAGTCTCACACGGTCTTTGTCAGGATTCCTTCGGTTTTCGCGTTGGTGCCCACAGCGGGAACATAAGCTTGATATTTTGATGCTCGAGGCACACACAAAGTGTGTGTGTAGGCCACATCCTCCGGCTAACACGGAATTTGCCGGACACAGGCTGGCCAACGAAGAGAAGCCACACGTAAACTGAGAGTTCTTCCATTCCTCATGCTGCTGCAGCTATCGCAGGTTCATCAAAAGAAGTCGTTGCTGGTGACTGCGAATAACATGTTTTTCCTCCTGAATACAGTAGGAAAGTGCGCCGTCTTGGGAAAATTTCCTCAAAGCTTTCTTTATTTCCTCGCTCAAAGGGCGGCTCCTTCCAGTTGGAGCTACGCTAAAAACCCCGCTTTCTGATCCTGATCTGAGCTTAATGGCGTCACCCGCGTGTCGCTCCGGTGCCCTGAAAAAATCGATAACTTTTTGACGAAACCACGACCTTGGTGACAGTGTCAGAATTTGGATTTCTTTTCCTCTCTTCTGTTCACAACTGTACTTTTCGTTTAGAACTTGCATCAGTGACATATAATAGACTACAATAACTTCACTGTTAATTTGATCCCAAGAGCTGGATGATTGGGCAAGACAAAGGTCTGAATACTTGAGGTCTTCCCCTTCTCCAATATAACGAAGCTTCCGTTTAGCAGACGACATTCGTTCCTTCTGCCGACTGCTTCTTGTCCCGAGTTCTCACCGATAGCTACGAGGCCCTCCTCGACGCCTTGTGTTGCTGATTCTGTGTCATTTTGCTGGCACCAGTTTTTCGGGCGGGAGATAAAGTCCCTGTTTTTAGCGTTTTGTAGCAGCTTCAGTTACACCCCCGGCACAGCTGGTTACCCGGGATGAGCGTAAGACGATGATGAAGGTCGGTTGGGGCCGTTGTGATCGTCGACGTTCCGCAGCGGTTTGCGTCGTGCTCCAAGAAAGGACTGCAACAGCTCTTAGGAACTACCAACGTTGTGTACCCCTTGACATAGACCGTGTGTACGAGATTTCGGCGCACATTAAAGATCCCCAGGTGGTCAAAATTACTCCGGAGCTCTCCACTACGGCGCGCCTCATCGCCTGCGTTGCGTCGGTGCGTTAAACCCCCACAATCAATAAATCTTGACATAGACCATGTAGTGATGTCCATATACCGTTGAAATGGCTGCTATTCTTCTTGATCGCATAATGAACAGGCGACAGTCTCACGTACATTCATCACACACTGTCGTTTTGCCTGCGCGCTCTTGTGGCAGTCTCTCGTACAAAAAGAGCAAAGAGAAAGTTCATTTTCCGAAATTCAGCCAAAGGAGAACTAATTAGAAAGTTGCAGTTCTGTGCATCCTCTAAGCAATGAAAGAAAACTGAGTATTACTTCTGGCTGTAAGTTTTTGTTCATGCCAAGAAGGCACTTATTCAATTTGGTGGTCTCGTATTGCAATACGCAACCTAAACACATCGGACATGAACCCGTGCATGCTTAACAGAATGGCTATAGCAGGTGAGCCACAATATATCTAAAAACGCATGTGCTACTACTCTTAAAGCCACTCACCGCTGGGATCAGACACTGAAGTCGTAAAACCACTCTCTTGCACAGAACAACCTGTTCCATCCATGGCTGCCGGAAACTCGCCGGCAATAAGACTGCGTTTTCTTTACAAAGAAGCAATTCACTCTACTCAAGCCATGATCGCAGCGTGAACCGTGTTATGAAGGATACGTAGTGACCCGCAAAAACACAGCGTAGAACTTGATGCAACGTGGGCAAGCTGATTCGCGACTGCTTATAGTTCTGGTTTACTAAAGTAGATATCAAAACTGTCCCAAGTCACCTCCCTGCTTTGCAAAGCGCATGGCGCGCCTATGAGATTGAACAATACGCTGCCCTGTGTACCATTGCAATAGTTGTGCATTATGCCAGTGATCTGGTCTGTACAGCCTTGACATCCAATTTGGCACGCGTGCTGAACTTTGTGAAATTGGGCTTCTCTGTAAAGAGGGAGATAAACGGAAAATTCAGCAGAAATCGAGAGAATTCTCTGCTATTGGGTATCATTCTTATGCCGCTTAATATTTTTTTTATTTTTAAGTTTTTGAAAATTTCGTCCTCCAATTATCTTCATTTACGTAATTATAACCATTACATATGGAAAATTGGAGAAATCTGCAGTGTTGTGGAATGCAGGGCATTGCACGGTCCTGGCTGTGTTGTACTCGGCAAGGAATGCTACGCATTAATAAACGTATGCGTGGTATCCCGTATGTATGCCTGACACTACGAGGCAAACAGCGGCGGAGTCATCGTGTTGAACGGATTTATTTTCTTGCGGCACCGGTAATCACATACACTGATGTTTTTAACTGCGCGTCGGATGTACAGCCAACCGTAGAGTCTACACATACTCCTACAATGGGTGCAACACCGCTCGGGCCAATGAATAAAGTTTTGTCGTATCTCTCTCTCTATATATATATCTCTATCTCTCTCTCTCTCTCTCTATCTATCTATCTATCTCTCCCTCTCTCTCTCTCTCTCTCTCTATCTATCTATCTATCTCTCTATCTCTCTCTCTCTCTCTCACACACACACACAGACACACACACACACACACACACACACACACACACTCTCATCGCCATCTCTCTCTATCTTCCCTGCAACCCGCGAACTATCCCTTCTCCCCCTGTTGAAGCTTCGAAATACCACTGCATAGAAAGTTATTCTTGCAGCGCGAAGCCGCCGGCCCGCTAGTCCTTCATGTAGGCAGGCGTATGCCGTGCAGGGAAGACGCTCTTTGGAACAACCTGGTGAAGTGCCGGTGCAGAAATTTAAAAATGCTTTTCACTGCTAAAAAAACGGTTCCGATTAAACTTTCTGAAATAAATTGCAATATTTTATAATAGTGAATGCCTTGTATTTGATTTTTTTAGTAAGAGCCCAACAAAGGAGCCCAGCAGGCAGCTGCGCCACGTCGAAGCGCACTTACCACTTCGCCCTGGTCATGCAGGTATGCCCGGCAATGGTCCTGCACCTGCTGCTTCCCGCCCTGACGAATCCTTCGTTGAATTTTGCTGGAGCGGGACGCTCCCGCCTTCTGAAAGCGAGGCAGGTGGTGACCAACAAGGCTGACCGCCGCCGCTGCACCACTGCTGGCAACAACGCAACCGGACCACCCAACCCTCAGTTCTACATGGACAGCACCATCGCAGCCAACATCGTCGCTGCCCCCAGCTATAAAAGAGCAGAGCCCGTCGGCAGCATTTCCTGGGCTAGCAGCTGCCATGTCGCAGCGCACTTACCACTTCGTCCTGGTCATGCAGGTTCGTGCAACTGCCGTGCCGCCAGTGCCTTTGTGAAATCATTCTTGAGTGCGCGCATACCTCTTGTTCTCTACTGCTATTATTGTCAGGCGATGTTGAGACTAGCCCTGGCCCTGAAGTGAAAGGAATACTCACCGAACAACAAAAAATTTCCACTGGTGAAGCTACACTTCTCACGTAGGTACAAGAACTAAAAAACTAACTATCAACAACCAACCAAACGATAACCGAATTAGTAAACGCGTGAACAAACTAGAAAACCACTACCACAACCTGTCATTTCTACAAACAGATCTTGAAGTGATCCGTACGGACACAACCGAAGCGAACCGCTTGGTGGTCTCCGAGCTGGAGACTAAATAACAGGACCCAAAAACCAAAAACCAAAAACCATAAATAAACCAAATTTCATAAAACCAAAGAGACTGTACTTACAAATGCTTACAAATGCCCCCAAGTTAAAAAGAACAGTCTTCAGCATCGCCAAAGACCTCTCCCAGTCTGTCCGAACCGCCCGCAGACACTTAGTAACTTTCGCGAAAACAAAATCAACGAAGCATCAGATGTGTTATAAAATCCTTCAATATGCGCTCGAAACATTACATTTTTGACAATGCTTCACAAACTATACAAGAAGTGTCATAGCAAACCCCTCGAACGAAGAAAGTATTCAACCACCCCCCAAACCATGCACAAAATAATCTTTCCTTATCTGTAATCTTTACTAACATATGCAGCTTTCTACCGAAACGAGAAAAAATATCTAGCCTTGTGACGTCATCTAATTCCAATCTGGTTGTGCTAACAGAAACATGGCGTACCAATGACAGGACGGACGTTGAAATTCTTGCAGATCTACCTAACTTCGACTTATACCAAAAAATCGCAAATGCAACCGCGGAGATGGCGTACTAATCGCCGTCAGCCCACAAATATCATCTTCCCCAATCAGCATAGCAACTGACATAGAAATCATATGGATACTTTGTAGGGCTTCATCCCAAACGATACGGCTTGGCGTCTGCTACAGACCACCGAATGCAAACCCAGACCTCGCAAAAAACTTAACAACACGCTAAATACGCTTACCACAACCCACCCGAATGCCCTTATTTTGCTGTTTGGTGACTTCAATCTTTCTAATATTAATAGAACTTGTTGTAGGGCTAGTTGGTTCATTTTTCAAGTGGAAATTCCCGTCGCTAGTCCTGTCTGGTCTTTCTGTGTCAGTCGAATTTTTGCGCTCAAATTTCCACTTCCTAATATTAACTGGCACGCCGGAACAACCACACAAGGAAACCACAAAGACTCAAGAGAATTTTTAGATGCGACGCATCTCATTCACTCGCCTTGTCCCTGCATCCATCCGGCATTGTTGTCGGCGTTGTCGGCGTCCACCCCTCCCCCATTCTCCTCGCCGCGCCAGCTGCGCTCTCCGCCGCTCACCCCCTCTCCTCTGCGATTGCGAACACTCTCTCGCGAGGGGCATTAGATCGGATTCGATTGGCTTGGCTTGGCTTGGCTTGGCTTGGCTTGGCTTGGATTGGATTGGATTCGATTGGATTGGATTGGAACTCTGCGATGCCTCGCACCACCTCAGTGTTCCCCTCGGGAAGATAGCGTAATTTTTTAGATGCTTGTTTCAACATTAACTTATCACAACTCGTATCAGAGCCAACACGTGTTGTCGGCAATTCTGCAAACATCCTTGACCTAATTCTAACCACCCATTCTTCTAGCTTATCATCGATTACCTAATTCGAAGAAATTAGCGACCATAAAGTTATCCACGCCGATTTCTTCTTTTCCCCGGAACGACGCGAAATGCTAAGAAAAACAGTTTGTTTATATGATAAAAGTAACGATGAAGAAATTAATCGCCAATTCAGTAGCATCTTCCCAAATTTTGAAGCCAGCTCCCATAGCTGATTCATTCATGAAAATTGGGTAGTTCTTAAACAAAAGCTTACTGAACTGAAAAATAGGTTTATTCCGAAGACTACATTTCGTACCACGCCGCAAAATCCCTGGTATACTAAAACATTAATGCGACTAAGCAACAAGAAAAAACGCCTTTTTCGCCGAGCAAAATCCAAAAAGAACGCCATGCGCGTGGGATAAATGATACTCCGCCGAAAATGACTACCTTGCAGCAATTTGCATCGCCAAGCGCGCATTTTTTAACACGAACCTACCGAACATGCTGAGTGATAACGGGGAAAAAATTTGCACATCGTGAATCCAAAACCATCCCGCACTATCGGCCTCACCAACGAATCAGGTGACGTGACCACAGATGCCGCGTGTGCTCACATTTTTAACACCGCATGTTCCTCGGTGCTCGCCAAAGAGCCTACTATGCCTTCCGTTGCCACAACTACTCTGATAGCTTTCTGCATGCCTGCGCTAGCGTTTTCCTCAGACGGCATTTCTTTACTAATAAAAAAACCTTAAACTTTCCTCATCATGTGGCATTGACGCAATTAATTCAAGACGGTTAAAGAAACCCACCAACACTATCGTACCGTATGTGCACCTCTTATTCTTACAGCCACTCACCACTGGCGACCATCCGGATGACTGGAAAATGGGAAAGGTAGTTCCAGTCTAGAAAGCAGGTGACAGTAAGTGACAGACCGATTGACAGTCTGAGGTACAAGGCATGACGCTCCAAGGGGACAGTCCCCACTAAATTATCGTCCAATTTCATTAACAAGCATCCCATGCAAAATCATGGAACACGTCATATATTCTCATGTTATCGAACTCCTCGATTCCAATAATTGATTTCACCCCTGTCAGCATGGCTTCCGCAAGGGATTTTCCTGCGAAACGCAATTTGCACTCTTTCTTTACGACATACATATAAATCTTTACACAAACTTGCAGACTGCCGCCATTTTTTTTTACTATGCAAAAGCATTTGATACAGTTCCCCACAACAAACTAATAGAGAAGTTATCCGGGATAAATCTCCACCCCAAGTTGTTCCGATGGAATAAACCATTTTTGGCTAATCGTTATCAATTTGTGCACATAAATAACGAATCAACGGAACCTCGCGTGTGTCCTCGGCCCCCTGTTATTTTTCCTCTACACAAATGACTCACCCCTAAGTGTGTCTTGCAAAATCCGCATGTTCGACGACGATTGCGTGATTTGCATACGATAGCTAATGCTTCTGATCAAGTAACCCTACTAAACAATCTGAGTAACATTCAAGAATCGTGTAACAATTGACTTATCCAACTTAACCTCTACAAATGTAAAGTCTTATTCACTCGCCGCAAAAACCCTTTCCTATTCCCATACCACATCACTAACACTCCTCCAGAAATAGTAAAGCGTTTCCAATATCTAGTTATCACACTCTCCGCCGATCTAACTTAAAATGCGCATGTCACAAACGTTATCTCATCTTCAAACAAAATATACGGATTCGTGACGCGTCATCTGCGTTGCGTACCACAACACGTAAAACTTCTCGCATACACATCTCTCATCAGGCCAAAAGTGGAATACGCCTCAGCTATATTGAGCCCGCCTCAAACTTACCTAATCAATGGCCTCGAGTCAATTCAAAATCGCTCTGCCCGATTCATAGATTCGTTATATTCTTATGACATTAGTGCTTCATCCTTAAAAGCCCAATCTGGATTACAGCAACTTTCCCTTCGATGCCGACTAGCCACCCTTTCCCTGTTTCACAAATTGTTTCATTCGCCCCTCAACCATCCTCCATACGTCATCCCCCCCACGTACATTTCGCACCGCACCAGCCACCCCCTACAAGATTCCCGTTACCACGCCAGAACTGCAACCTTCTCCACGTCCTTCTTTCACCGTGCTGCGAAGGACTGGAACGACCTCCCAAACCACGCTGTCACAATCACCTACCCATCAACCTTCATTAAAAATGTAACCAGTCATCTCTGTCAGTGAAAGTTTATGGCAATGATCTAATATCTATTATATTAGCCTCCTATGTGACAATGTTTTTACACCTTGTATACCCGCCCATTATGTAGCAAATGTTTTTTATATCCTGTGTATCAACCTCTTATGTGGCAAACGTTCTTTGTACTCCCTATATCCACCCCTTGCGTAATACCCCCTTCTGAGATATTTAAGGAAATAAAATATGTGATGATGATGATAATTTAGAGAGAATATCAGCCAGAAAGGAATTTTTTCCAAAGTTGACAAATATTTTCTCGCACATTTCTTTTTTTAGTGTCAATATATTTCTTACAAATTGTCCACAACGGCGATATCACGAAAAAAATATTTCAGAGACTGTGAGAGTCTGCATGTAATTGCTAAAAGTTTCAAAATGCACCAAATCGTGTATATTCTGAATGGCCTAAAAAGAGCAAAAAAAGGCAAAACATTTTTTTAAAAAAACGCGGAATATGCCACTCCTGGTCCTACACAGGTGTCCATAAAAATTCGATGGTCATTAGAAAAGAAGAGCTATTCTATGAATTTTTCGGCAGACATAACTTGCCTTTAAAGCCTAAGATAAAAGGGCGGCTAGCAAAAGAAGAAACATTTTTAGAAAAAAAATGCTTTGAGGGAGCATTTTGGGCCATGCAAGGATGAGCCGCAATTTTTACTGAAGGAATCCGTGATGGTCCCTGTACGGCTGGGACGTTTGGCATAGAATGATTCTTTTTTAGAAGTGTTGCCGAAAACTTCGCTATTGCAGAGGTTACTTTGACTGCCGCTTCTTGTTTTTAACCAGAAAAGGGGGAGATTCTGTCGAACTGTATGCACTTTATTCGACGTTTTTCGTGCGTGCGTGCGTGCGTGCGCGTGTGCGTGCGCGTGTGCGCGTGCGCGCGTGTGTGTGTGTGTGTGTGTGTGTGTGTGTGTGTGTGCGTGTGTGCGTGTGTGTGTGTGTGTGTGTGTGTGTGTGTGTGTAAGTGGGTGGGTGGGTGGGTGGGGGGGGGAGGTGCCGAGCCCCATGTTGGAAACATCGGCAGCTTTTTTTTTTTCACTCCGACAGGGTCCGAAAGAGGAATATTTTCTGTGTGCTTCTATTTGTTCAACATAGGCTTAGCCCGCGGACACAACCACCCGATACGTGGCATGGCTATTGTACGTGGCCGTCGGCAGCCTTGCGACAAATTTTACCCCAATATTATTACAAAAGACATTTCTTATTCTTATTCCAGTGGCGCATGCCATTTCATTCGTATACCTACGGAGGCTTGTAGGGGAGAACGGGTACGTGCGATATTTTTGTTGGACTTTGAGATGGCGAGCTACATAGGAATAATCCTCCCTGTTGGCTGCGCTTCTATCACGGCGACGTTGGTGTAGCGGTTCAATAGCCGCTTCTTGCTAAAAATGTTATTTTGTTGCGCTTTTTTGGCCCGACAGTATTGCGTGGACCAATTTTATTTAACCAGAAAACGTGAATGGTTTGGGCTTTTTTTCTACCCACAAGTGATTTTCCAAAGTCATTTTGCAGGTTGTTTGTGTCCATAACATGTTCATGCACAGGATAGCCCAACAAACTCTCAACTTTGTGCTGGATGTGCACCTAATCTTTCGATTTTAATTCTTTGTGCGTCAATGTTTCATCCAGAATTTGCTTCGGCGCATTGAGATCACTTCAAGTCTAGTTGTATGAACTTCATTGCTAAACTTAAATCTTTCAAAATAAAGCAGATTTCAAACAAAGGCAGAGGTGAAACTAGAACCCCTCCACCATTGAGACTCCAGGGATTCTTCCACATGATCGCTATAGCCACAGTCTCCACTATCCGCTGGCCGCTTTCTTTCCTCCATGGCTGGCCGGCACCTGACGACCAGGAACGGTGGATGAGACCTGCGGTGCGTGCGGGAACTAGAAAACAAAAAAATACAAAAAAGTGACTTTTTTTATGGTTGTGATGTCATGATTTCAAAAACTTTGCAAAGATGGTTACTGTTCCATGGTTGCTCCACGGCGCTCCTCGTCGCGGTATTCTCGGCGGTTGCAGCGGTGACCACGGGTTTTGTGCGTAAGTGTTCGGTGTGCGACTCTGCACATGAGAGCGCACCGCAGTGCTTCTGGAGTGTACTTACGGTGGTGTGCAACGTGTTATTGGAACGCCGTGTGTGTGCAGCAGCCTAAAGAGAGCGCAGGCAATCTCTCAACCAACGATTGTCCGAAGGGTGGTGTTTGTGTTCTTCTGGCGAATGGCCGCAGCTTACTTCCCCAACTCCAATGTCGTGTGTCTGTTCAGCTTAAATTATTTTTCACGCCGAAACCTCGACCACATACTGCTTCGAGAACAGTCTCAAGTAGCTTTGCTATTTTAGAATAGACCGGTCTGCATCTCCAGGAGAAGGCGTTATCATAGCAGTACAAAGGAATTATCTGGCACCTGTTTTCAGAAAACTCTTGACACACGTACCTCTTGAGCTGCTCTGGGTGACAATGCAGTTCTATGGAGTAATATAGGTGATAGGTGTTTCCTGTCGTCCACCACAGAGCAATACTCATTTTGTAGATCGTCAGCTCGATTCACTTGAGAAAATTCGTCATCGAATTCCGCTGTGCATTGCCATAATAGGTGGTGACTTTAATTTCCCGGTATGGGCTCGGAGACATTCCTACTAACCGCACAGTCGAACCGATATGAATGCGCACAATTTCTTCGTACATTAAAGCTGCTTCATCTAACGCAACTTGTGCATGAACCATCATGACGTAACCATACTTTGGATGTGAAGTACATCTGTAACTATCATAATACCGCTAAGAACAAAATGACACGCATGCTGTCCAGCTTTTACTTAGATTTTGAAGTAAATTATTCACACCATTCCGCGGACCAAAACTGGGTAACTTTCCGTGAAAACCTTAACGCGATAGAAGAGATTTGCATGCGAAAAATAACAAATAGAAGAACCAATGCCTGTTGGTTCAATGTAAGCACAACGAGGGGCTTAAATCGAAAGAGCTTAGAGGAAAGCAAAGGAAATAACCAAACCTCCGGACTGGCAGTCTTAAAGAGGCATCGTGATTCTTTTTGATGCAATCCTAAAATCAGATAGAAACAAGTATTTCAGCCACACCTCCCCTAATTTAATAAACCCTGACACCAAAAAGTTCTGCCGGACTGTTAGCCTAAAAGACACGCAAACGACACATGTGCTTAAGACAATAAATGAAACTGCTCTCCCTTTGGCTGAATGCGCCAATGTTTTTCACGGCCACTCCGGCAATGTTTATGACAGTGTGTCCAAACGAAAAAAATACCGGTTTGGTTACGGTTCTTGTTCAACCGAAATCATTTCGTTCCGGTTCAGTTCCGCTTCGACAAAATCACGTACCGAACCGGTTCGAGAATCGGTTCGATGACTTGAATTATCACTGAAATTAGAAAAAAAAAAACATTAAGAAGTTTAAAACGATAGTCAAATCCAAATACAAACAAAATTCAAAATGCTGCTGTTCCCCAAGGGCAGTGGAGCAATTGCAAAGCAAAGTTTAAACAATTACGAGATATTAAAAAAAAGATGAAGTGTCGATGATTTACCACCGACTATCTCGCCCAGAGTTCATGTTCTCCTAGCGACTATTCATAAAGCCACCGCCAAGATTTATGGTGGTGGGATATATTTTCTCCCCTGTCCTTTTTTGTTTAAATCGCAATCGTCGCTATGGAATCGCTCATCACGCTAACCTTGAAGCCTGAAATTTAGGCCTGTGTACTAGCGCTTAATATCAATGGGGCACATTTTTTATATTTGTAACAAAACAGAAAGATCTTATAACATACACATAAATACTACCAAGGAATTAAATTATTTGGACACCCTGAATAATTTGTTATGCTGTCACCTTATCGAATGCGTTAGCCATACTTTTGTTAAAAGTAAGCTTTAGTTAACCCTCAGTCACTGCATTATTGTTCTGACATCTGCAATTACTTTCGCGATAACTATACCGGATATGTGCAATTACAATCAGTATGTCATCGTACCGCCTGACCCCCGGCCATCGTTCCGTGAGCTACATTGCGGAATCTTATAACAGATTATGCTGCTACAAAATGAAAGGGAGCTTTGACGCGTGGTGCATGAGATGGTGCTTTTTTGGGTAGACGCTCTTTAATTCGTCCACAGCAGTACTCCCCTCCGGAACGAGTAGCAGTAGAAGTATTGTAGTGAGTCGGGCAGTCAGTAAAAGTGCACCTTCAAAAAAAAAGCAGATCTGAAAGAGACAAAACTGCAGAACAAGCAGAAAAGATGATCGCTGGGCGAATGGGACAGTGTGAGGTAGCGGCCTGCCTTTCCGCACGTGTCATCTGCTTTATTACTGTTTCTGCTTCCAAGACAAGGTCAAGGGCTGCCGTTTCTTGCCACGGGATTAAGTCCGGGATTAGGAGTTTTCCCTGACATATCTGTTGTTATTGGTATCTGTAAAAAACGGAACTTGTCCACTGTACTGTCCTCAAAAACTGACCACGCAATTTCCCTCCCTTCGCATTGATGACAGGTTTGGTTGCGAAAGGTTGGGCAAAGAAAAGTATAGAGCAATATCCACGTTTTGTTGCATTTTTTTTTACTTATTGGGTTTTACTTACTTTTTGAGTAATATTTTAAAACAACGTGATTCGCATTTTATTTTTTGCTGTTTTCCGTGTAAACGCATTTAAAAAACTCGCGCATTTTATGTCCCATGCTATATCTCTGCTCAGAGGCACAGCTTATGTTGCGGGCCGGCAGACTTATTTTAACCAGCTGGTGATATTAAACTTGAATCAAAATCTCGATACACGGACGTTCTCGATTTCCATCAACGTCAGAAAAACGGTCGTGGAGAAGGGAGATCGAGGCCACTTGTTGTCAGCCGCAAACGGCTTAGCCACTGAGCAGCTCCTGCGGTCACACTTGTCAAGTATTAACAATTTGCAGGTGTCAGACCTCTTAATCAAATTATAAAATGCAAAAAGTTTGCACACATCGGGTGTGGGCTTTCACTGTTGCGCAATGGAGCGCTCCTGCAGCCTGACTGCTCCAATAAAGTCGCAGCTAGGGAAGGGCAAAGTCGTTTTATATCCCCTGCAAGCTGCCGAGAATGACATTTCGTTTGGTCAGCTTGCACTACGCTCGCGATTCCAGCAGCAACAGACCATTCTCACACTGGTGCTCATTCATTTCCCTTGTTGTTACGTAGAGCGTGATAGTGTTCAATTGTTTGGAGGGGAAAGTGCACGAGAGGGTGCGAAGCTGATGGTACGTGAAAGAAAAAAAGGCCTGAATTGCATTGACTGTGCAATATCAACAACGGAGGGTCGAACCGTTTCGGCATGAACCGGTAAAAATTATTTCTTTGTTTGGTTCAATTCCGGTTCGGGTTCGCCGTGCTCAAAAAATAACGGTTTGGGTTCGGGTTCAGTTCCGGCAAAAATACCGGTACAGTTCCGGTTTTCGCTTCAGTTAGGTTCCGGTTCGACACCCTGGTTATACACAATAGTATACAATTCATGAATCCTGCAACGTGACCCACCCAACCTTGCGCAGCCTATTAAGGTTACTGTAAACAGTATCGCTCGAGCGATCGGAAGATTGCCACTAAGCTCAAGTCGAGGCCCCGACAATGCAAAAGCACAGGGGCTACTACAGATAATTTCCCCGTGCTCAGCTTTTTACTTCAAAGCATTATATGTCTCAGCTCCCCCCCCCCTCCCCCGTTTTCATTCTGGTGAAGCAGATTTACTCGGCGCCGCTGCAAGGCTCCTCGTCGCCACCACCGACCCCTCTTTAACAAGGGTTATCACAACGATTATTCCCCTCGCCACCACTGATGGCTCTTTCACAAGTTGCGCAGTCGGCTAATAGCTGCCGTAGCGCCGTTATCAGATGCTTGCGGAGAATCAACACCAGCGCGAATGGGTGTAAAGACACCCTAAAGCCAACGCCACCGCCGCCGCCGCCGAGAATGTAGCCGCGGCCGTTGCCGCTTTAACTTCAACCTGGTCCGCTAGCTGCGCGCCCCTGCCGGTTGAAAGCAACGTGCCCCGTTGAAACGCCGGCGTGTACACGTTATTATTATTCAGCTTGAAAGCCATTTCGAGCCACATTATCGCGTCCTGGGACCTCGTTGACCAGGTGGTCATAGTTCTTCTGGCGGATATATAATCATTGATCTTGCCCGGTCACATATGAAGTCTCTCTCTGTCCATTCGCCGGTGTATTTCCCGCCTTATTTGTCGCCTTTCCCCTTTTGACGGTTTAGGCATGCACGGGTTGGGGGTGAAAGGAGGGGACCTGCATGCACAGCAGGGCTTAATGCCGCTACCGATGACATGCCCGTTGTGGTGGTGGGAGATTGAAACAGGGCAGTCTCGTGTCTAAATGCTCCCACTAAGCTGCCCTCCGCAGTCCAACGGTTTGTGTCCGGGTTGCCATCACAGACACAGACAATGAGATGCCTATGGCTGGGCAGCGAAAGGGACACCCACGTGTGTGCCCACTAGTACAGTGAAACCCGGTTATACCGAATGGCAATATGCACCACGATTTGTTCGATATATCCAATAGTTCGAAATACCCAAACCCGCCCATAACGAGTTTTTTTAATGCAGAGCATTTCTTTAACTCGCACTGTCACCCGTCGTCCCTCGGCGTTGTCCGCACCCCTCCCCCTACACTATAAAAAAAATAATTATCGGCACCTGGATTCGATCGCACGACCCTGCGGGCGGAACGCAAGGTACATGGTGCTCTTCCCACTGCGCCACAAAGCCGACACAGAATCAAAGGCTACGAACGCGCCTTATATCCTTCACTCATTCAAACTACGCCAAGAAGCTGCTGATACAACGCATTCACTACCTGTGGGCGGAACGCGAGGTACATGGTGCTCTTCCCACTGCGCCACAAAACCGACACAGAATCAAAGGCTACGAACGCGCCTTATATCCTTCACTCATTCAAACTACGCCAAGAAGCTGCTGATACAACGCATTCACTACCTGTGGGCGGAACGCGAGGTACATGGTGCTCTTCCCACTGCGCCACAAAACCGACACAGAATCAAATGCTACGAACGCGCCTTATGTCCTTGACTCATTCAAACTACGTCAAGAAGCTGCTGATACAACGCATTCACTACCACCAACTCCCCAAACACTAAACGTTAACGCAATACACCCACCCCCTATGCGACGCATTTTCTCGAGTCCCCCTCGCGGGGAGATAGGCCCAATTTTTTTTGTTCAGAGTTCGCAGTACGCGGAAGCCCCCTACCCCACCCCTCCTCCTGCCATCCCCGCATGCAGAAATGAACATAATAAAGTATACCATTATCACACATAAAATTTATCTTTATTGCAAGCAATACAACTATTTTCCGCTGTAACTACCTACTTTCCCAGAAAGTGGTGAATCTTGTTTTCACTTTCGTTTTGGCGGCGTCAAATAGCACACCATTCTCTACATGAGACATCATTTGCATCAGTTGCAGTCCGTATCCTTCAATATCGACACAATATTGGTGGCGCGTATTTAGTGCCGAAAGCACTTCACCAAGCATCGGGCGGCTTCCGCTCGCGACATCCCCCGCCTCTTCGGTGCTTCCAGCAGCGCCAGCAGCCATGACATCGGCGACGGTGTCGGCACCCGAGGGGCTCACAGTGAGGGCAACGTCGTCGTCGACACTGAGGCAATCCTCGTCGAAGGGCACTCCTTTCAGCGCAACATCGGGAACGTTGGCGGCGCCGATGCTTTCATCTTTGTCCGGACTCGCTGACTGGGAGAGTTTAATCGTGAGTCAGTGGCGTCGTTAACGGTTACGGAAAGTGCCGGGAGTCACGCCGCTCCATGGGAGCCTCAACATCTCCATCGCAGCCAATGAACAACTCAATCGCTGCTCCAAGACCATGCATTTTAGCGACAATTCTAGGAGCGCCGAGTTCGACATATCAGATGTAAACTTCGTTATAACGGATATGTTTCGCGCGTATTTTCATAACTGCTCTTTCATTGTTCCATATATGGCATTATTCGCTCTACCCGGGTTTGTTTTAATCGGATTTGACTGTATAGAGGTCGAAGCCCGCGAGGAGATACTCGCTATGGGACGGACGCATATCGCTCGCTTCGAGGAAGAAGAGCAGAAACTTGAGAAGCGTCGGCCCAAACAGAAGCGTGAATGGGGGCGAAAACCACGGAAAGCCGCTGCCGTTGCCGCCTCAAGTTCTAGCTGGTCGTGTAGCTCCGAATCCCTCCTCGATGTGCAGCAACTGGCCTGCTTGGAACACCGACGTGGGCCATTATCACTCGTTCAGCTTAATGGGCTTTCAGAGCAACATGTTCGACAGTATCTTTCACTTGCAAGCCCCCCCCCCCTCATGACCGGTTGCCGCTTTAAGCTTGCACGGGTTCGGAGAGGAGGGTGGTAGGGGCGGCTGCCGGCACGCGGAGATACAGGTTCCATACATTACTGATGGCATGTCAGTTATGTTGTCGTGAGATTCATCATGGCCCTTAAACAGTGAACGGTCTGGTGTCATCTCTGGTAGATTGGATTGGGTTGGCGAGTTACACAAATAGTAAGATGCTTACGACGCGAAATGGAAAGAGACATCTCTAGGTTTGTTCGCTAGGATTAAGCTCGGGTGTTTTCCAAATTTCATTCAGGCAATCGGCTAGGAAGTATACTCAATCGTTATTTACAAAGATCCACGCTTCCTTTCGTGCACTCCGTGGAGGGCGTGCTGCTTTGCAGGTCATACTTCTTCACAGATTGGAAGGGCAGTGAATTTTTTTACTATCGCAAATGTTTCAGCAATATTTGGACACTGCTTGCATTCCGGCTGATTTAAAGCTCGCTTATGTGAAGGCACAATTTAACTGTGGTGATATCAATTTTGTCTCAAACTACAGGCCAATTTCTTACCTCGATATGTTGCAAATTCCTAGAACACGTTCTTTACACACGCATGATGTCACATTTAAATTGAGGTAACCTGCTTTTCGAAAATAAGCACGATTTTAGGCATGAACGGTCATGTCAAATCCAGTTATTGGAATTAGTAACAGACCTCAACCAAGCCCTGGATACCAAGTACTACATGAATGCAGTTTTCATTGACCTGCCAAAATCTTTTCATCGCGTACCACATAACCGTCTACTCCTGAAATTAAATGCATCAGTACTTTATCGGTGTGTAACTGGCTGTGCAAAAAATTATCGCGGCGGTGGCGTTCAGCCATCATAAACAACGCTGTATCAAAAATTAGCAATGGCTTAGCTCGGCTATGCCAGGATATACGTAGCGTGAGCAAAGGTTCAGCTGGTTATTCTCAGGTTTCTTGGCTATCTAGGATTAGCTGATTTTCATGCTTCCAATCCAATCCAATTCAGGCCAGTCCAATCCAATCAAGTCCAGTACAGTCCAGTCCAGTCCAGTCACTGCTCCTCGCGCATGCGCAGCACGGCTCTCCAGGGGCCTCGCGAAACGGCTATCAAGCGGCTCCGGCGCACCGTCAGGCTTGGCTACTGCGCAACTGAGGCGCACAGCTGGGTACCGACGGGCGCCAGTGCGTCTGCCGTGGCTATGACGTCACTCCTCTGGAATGCGCAGACCGGCGAATGTGCAGACCCAATTCTCTACACACCCGTACTCCAATTGGATTGGATTTCCAATCCAATCCGATATATTTAATTAATTCAATCCTATCCGAAAAAAAAAAGCTCCTTCCGGCTTTCGCAACGGCAATTCAAGGTCCACGCGAAACTGCTCAACCTCGGCCAGTGTAGCTTACGCTACAAAAGCGCTTGTGTTAAATCGGTTCTTGCAATCCGCCACGGTAGCTCAGTGGCAAAGCCGTTGTGCTGCTGAGCACGAGAGCGTGGGTCGCTTTTCTGGTGAAGGCGTAAAGCAACAACGCCTGTATGTACGAGATTTCGGCGCATGTTAGAGATCCCCGGGGGGTCAAAATTAATCCCGAGCCCCCCACTACGGCGCGCCTCATCGCCTGTGTCACGTCGGCAGGTTACACCGTACACTCAGTTAAATAAATCGGTTGTTCCGCAGGCCTCTGTCTTGGGCCCTGTACTTTCCTTTGTCTATATAAATGATATTGCGACTAATATTACTTCAGTCATACAGATTTTTTCTGATGATTGTGTTTTGTATATACAGATATAACCTCACCACATGATGTAACTGATCTTTACTACGAGATTGAGTTGTGCGACATATGTCAAATGCTGGGAAATACCGAGAAACCCAAACACGTGGCGTTTACTATGCTTTCCGTAATGCCTAAAAACGGTTATGCAATAAACGGTGCTGTTATTGAAAACATAACAACATTGAAACACCGTAACAGCGTGTGTGTTTAACATCTCATCTGTCATAGCGAACTCATATAGAATAAATTCCAAATAAAGCTTTTAAACTAATACGTCTTTAATTACCTGGTTTATTTGAGCTAACACAAGACTAAACACTGGTCTTCATGCTTTTATTACTTTGAACAGGTGGAATGCGTCTCCCATATCTGGAACCCCCACATAACCAATTTGAATAATCTACTCGGGGCAGCCCAGAACAAGGCTTCAAGGTTTATTTTGTGTTCGTAATCCCCAAACCAAATCGTATCCTTCTTCTAAAATTCCCTGAATCTACTAAATCCCGAATCTCCATCGTAAATTGTTTCGTGCTGTACTGTACGTATTACAATTAATCGCAATTTACCTCGGGACATATTGTTTCAGCGCACCACATTTCCTTACAGACTGATCATGCGCAGAAGTTATCACCGGTTCTTGCCCGTACAGAAACATTCAAATCATCTCTCCTTGTCCTACACTACATGGTTGTAACCATCTATGCACAGCATGTACTCTGTAAGGGATCCATCTTCATTTGAGGCCGCTTTTCTCAGATACCTCCCCCCGGAAGGTGTCTTTCGAACTGGTTCTCTCAGGCAAAACATGGTCGTACTGTGTTGCTTGCCTTGTTCGCTGCATTTTAACACTGACTTTTTTATTTATGTATTCGCAGTTGTACGTATTCGCTCAACTGTGTTTTTTGTCCTGGCCTGCAATTGCTTTGTATTACCCCAAGCCCCCCTCACTCTAATGGCCTGACGGGCTCTTGGGGCAGGAAAATAAATAAATAAATAAATAAATAAATAAATAAATAAATAAATAAATAAATAAATAAATAAATAAATAAATAAATAAATAAATAAATAAATAAATAAATAAATAAATAAATAAATAAATAAATTACGCATGACAGTGGCGTATCTTCATGCCCTATTAATCGCTACCGAGAGTAGAGTAATTCGTTATAGTGTGCAAGTAGTGGTTGAGGCGGAGTACAGTCGCCTTACCGCGTCCACAAGAGTTGACATTCCACGTTGTCTAATGGCGTGCCTCCCACCATGCCAGAGTGTACTGCGTCCAATTGCGCTACCGAAGCTTTTTTGATACTTCGGGAAAATACATAAACTGCACAGTGCTCGTCCGTCTTAAGACAAACATCCAACGTCCTCAGTTTAATTGATGCATGTGTCTAGCGTGATAATATTTCTGCAAGAGAATGAGAGCTACATTTATATTTATAATTAAATTGAGAGTTTGGCGTAAATCAGCGGGTTGAATATTTACAAAGTCTGTCGTTGTAAGCAGTGGCATGGTAGCTTAACCAAATGCGCCGAAAAACTTGTCCAATTTTTTCCCCAACCCCACACTATCGACCGACCGTCTGATAGCAGCCTAAGCCTGCCACAGTCAATTATTCTTAGCCGTTTATCAGGTACCACAGTCACTGCACATAATTTATCGTGCGCAAATCCACGTGTACCACTCAACATATCTTAAAACTAACAAGGCCTTTGCCAGCCATCTTGCTCGCTTTATTCTTCCAGCAATCCTCAGAATCAGGTTGCATGCCCGAGGATTTGAAATGCGCTCACGTTATTACAATATCAAGTCTGGCGATAATACACTGCCTAATAACTACAGACCTTTCTCTCTGACATCCATAATATGCAAACTAGTCGAGCGTGTTCTTTTCAGAAATATAACGGCTCATCTTAACTTGATAATTTTCTCTTAAGCAACCAACATGGCTATCGACAAAAGTTATTTCAATGGCAGCTTTTCGAACTACTTACTAGCTCTTCATGCTGTGCTGACCTTTTCTCTTCGTGTCGATGCCGTGCTTATAGATTTTCATGAGGCTCTTGACCGGGTAGCTAATGAATGCTCAGAACTTGAAAACTTCATCTTGAAGAAAACACTACGCTATTTACCCTGAGATGGTTAAATAACCTTTCCCAGTCAGTAGGAATAAACAGCGATAACCCTGAACTACGTCCCTAACCGTACTGACGTTTTATTTGGAGTTGACTGGGCAAAAGCTGACTGCTTGTAGCTTTACCCCATAGCCGTTGGGAAGTGGGGTGAAAACCGGAGTGTTGTCTACGCCCCCTTCTGTCCTAATCTTGCATACCCTAATGGCTTGGCCTGCCACGCAGCGTCAGTGGTTCACCTATTGCCAGACGATTGCGCCATTTACAAAACAAGAACTAGACCCGCCGATATTACTACGTTACGACTTGACCAAACCATGCTAACGAAGTGCAGTTTAACCTTTTCACGAACAAAGCAATGCCAACACTCGCCTTTATCCCTGTTTATTACTGAACAGAAAGTTGAAATCTCTGACTGATGATTTTGCAAGTGAAATAAAGTGTTCGTGTTTTTTTAAGCACTGAAAGTAAAGCTCAAGCTGCAGAGCTGACCGAGAAAAAACACGGCAAGCCAGCGAACACCGGCGTCCTTCCCACCGCTGGTAGACACATCTCTGCGCCGCCTCGTTCGGCGGGCTCTGCTTGCACGGACGTGCCGTGGCTGATGCAGGCTTCGATGAAGCGTGACCATCAGTCGATGTTGCGCCGCAATGGGGGGGCGAAATTGTGTGGGCGTGTTCGTTAATTCTTATCTGCATAACCTCTTTGCATACCTCGATTAAAAACCAAGCAACCACGATTAATAATAACCTTGATTAATAACCAAGTAATAACCAATGAACTAAGTAAATTAATTAGTAAGCAAGAATTACCGCGGGGCAGCTTCCAGCTGTAGCGCCAGTTTCCACTCCAGTACACGAAATAAGGCTATGCCTTGCTCTTTTATGTTATCGTATCCTTACTTAAACTCAGGAAACTACTTTGTGTTATAGTACTTCATTTTATTGTGCTTTATTTTGTAGGCGTCAGGCGAGTGCCAATAGTTATGTTCTGTGGTCTCATCTGAAGCAGTGACCGTATGAGCAATATTCAAACTTCTGCTGCACGACTTTTGCTTCTTAAATTCACTTTCGAAACACTCTCCGTTATCGACAAAAAAGCCATAAGCATACCGTCCTTCACGAACGATGCCACGCAAGGTAGAGTGGCGAAAAGCTCAAAATGCTCTGCACTCCAAACACGCGGGGACTCTCTGGGTGGGATGAGACACCCCGAAAGCCCGTCGCCGAGCGCGCCTCGGGAGCGCTTCCCCTTTCAGCGTCGGGATGCGGGAAAACCCCGCCGGGCCCGCGGCCCGAGCGATGCCGCCGGGAAGAGGCAGAGGGCAGTCAAACTGGGCGCTCCCACGTGAGCCCCGCCGGGCCAATGGCAGCACGAGTGACATCCCGGCGCGCATGCGCGGCGCACGCCGATGCCGCGCGGTCCGGCGCGCGCCTCGCAGACCGCGTCGAGTTTTTGCGAGCCGAGTGAGCGAGTGTGCCGCCTGCCGCTTCCTCCACGGTCGCATGCATGTTGTGTTGTGAGTTCCCCAGCATGGCGCTTCACAACGGAGTACTGGATTCGGTTGTCATCCACAACGGCAACGGCGAGCTGGCGGCTGTCAAAGACCACGACGCCATCAAGCTGTTTGTGGGTCAAATCCCGCGTAACCTGGATGAGAAGGACCTGCGACCGCTCTTCGAGCAGTTCGGCAAGATCTACGAGCTCATCGTGCTAAAGGACAAGTACACCGGCATGCACAAGGGTGAGTCATCCTCTGGGCCACCGACAGCTGGCTCTGCCGCACGGCACGACTGTCACGCGGCGCAGCCGGCGCGCGGGGCTTTGTCTCGACCGCGTGCGCTATCCCTGCCGGCGGTGGGACGCCGCCAGTGGAGCGCCCCTTTGTTTCGCCGAGGAGAGGCCGCCGTTACGTCACCGGGGTCAGGCTGCACCGCCCCTCCCGCCCTGGGCGGCACCTGCCTCCGTCGCGAGCACTCACTGAAAGGCATGCGGAGACCGCGCACGGCAGTCGAACGCTTTCCCGTCTCCCGCTACATTCTGCGCTGGGGAATACCGTTCGCTTGTAGTACTGTGAGTCACGGATTTCTGTTTTGTGAAGACAAAAGGCAGCATATTTGGCGCAAAGTCCGTGTTCTAATGCAAAGACTTACGCATCCCGAGGGATTACAATTTTGTCTTAATTAAGGATCAAAATGGTGTATTCGCATAACGAAGTTGCTGCCAGTGACAAAGTGAATAAAAAAAATCTCACGTTTCGGATCCTAGACATTACGACAACATCCCCGGTATCTGCTCATGGTCATCACGACACGTTTTGAAAGGACGAAAACCGCGAAGACGGCTTGCTTCACCTTATTGTGGTCAAGAATTCCGTATGGGAACGGAAATGTCAGAATTGTTGATTTGACTTGGTCAGTAACCGCAACTTCATTATGAGCATACGACCTGACCAGGCGGCTTTTCGTCGAACCAAGGACTAAAATTATATGTTGAGTATTTATGTCGGCGGGCTCCTTCCAAGCCGACGTACTTTGTGTATTCTGGCTGAACAATTGCAAGAACGTATATCGATAACCGCACTAATGCGGTATCTTAAGAGCGAGATACTTTAGTTATGATTATATCCTGGAAAGGTGCGCACAGCGCCCTTTGTTAAAGCTCGCTTCTTGCCTGGTAATATCGCCATCATCTGATGTTCTGCATATTTTAGGGCACGGAGAACTGCAAATCATTGCAAACTAAGCAAAAACCATTTGATATTTTTACTGCTGAAGTCAGTGCCCAGGGCTAGACGTACATTTACCCGAGGCCAACTGGCTCCAAGCTATTTTGAATTCTCTGTTGTATGTGCCCGTCCACTTTGTCAAGATTCAAATGCTCGTGAAAGCGTAAGTCCGTACTATAGAAGTTGGTAAACGGCTACGTCTGTACTGTACTGATTTCCCGGCCGCCTGAAATTGCTTCGTACGAAAAAAACACACGTTTCCAGTCAAATATGTGTTTTGCATAAATAATATGAGAACTGAAAAATGCTAAAATTGCTCGAATAAATGATGAAGCGTTAGTTTATACAACATCGCTGCCTAAAATTTTATGTAGCGAACTCAATTACGGAATGAGTTTCATCTCGCTCCTTGCTAAATAGAATAGTTCTTTTATTCGTTGTTCTGGCGTTTTCACCGTTCTTAAGTACGCACTTACTTCCTTGCCTTGCTTCTGTACTTAATTTCAATACTTCGGTCGGATGTTTAAACCATCATTGTTCTTTGGAACTCTGTAACATCCTAATCATCAGCCTTTCTACGCTCACTGCAACATAAAGGCCTCTTCCCTAGATCTCCAACTATCCCGGTTGTGTGCTAACTGCGACCAATTTATCCCCACAAACTTCTTGATCTCATCTGCCCATCTAACTTTCGGCCGCCCCCTGCCACGTTTGCCTTCTCTGGGGATCCACTTTGTTACCCTTCATGACCAACGGTTTTCTTGCCTTCGCATTACGTGACCTGCCCACGTCCATTTCTTCTTAATTTATACTAACATGCCCTTAACACGCGCTTGTTCCCTGACCCACTCCGCTCTCTTCTTGTCCCTTAACGTTACACCTATCATATTCCGTTCATTGCTCGCTGAGTAATCCTGAATTTCAGTTCAACGCTCTTAGTGAACCCCCAAGCTTCTGCCCCGAAGGTGAGTACCGGTAAGATGCAGCAGTTATACACTTTCATCTTTAGGGAAAAATGGTAGGATGCCATTCATTATCTGAGAATGCCTACCGAATGCACTCCACCCAATTCTTATTCTTGTAATTATCTCCGCCTCATGGTTGAAATCAGGAGTCCCTACTTTGCCTAACTAGATATATTCGCTTACCACTTCCACTGCCTCCCCACCTATCTCAAACCGCTGTGCTCTCCCGAGGCTATTCAGCATTACTTTAGTTATCTGCATATTAAATTTCAGGCCCATGATTCTACTCTGCTTGTCCAGTTCGGTAATCATCCTTTGCAATTCTTCGCCCGAGTTACTTAGCAAGGCAACGTCATCAGCAAATCTGAGGTTACTGAGGTATTCTCCACTATCCCTTACGCCCTTCGTTCCCGACCCAATGTTTTGAAACATGCTGTGAATAACGTTGGGGAGATTGTGTCTCCTTATCTGATGCCCTTCCTGATGAGTATTTTACTGCTCTCCTTATGAAGGACAATGGTACCTGTGGACCCATTGTAGATATCCTCTACTATTCTTACGTGATGCTCATCTACAGAATGATTCCGCAATGCATGCATGACTACTGAGGTTTCGACCGAGTCAAATGCTTACACATAATCCATGAAGGCTATATATAGGTGTTGATTACACCCCGGGCATTTCTCCATCACCATATTGATCGTGTGAAGTTATAACATCGCTTCAGCAATTACAAACCCCACTGAAAATGCATAATAATTCAGCCAACATCCAACGTCAACCTTCATGCTGCATCCAGGACAAACAATCGAAAGCGCGGCAAACTCCTATGACTGGAATTCACCCAACTTTTTGCGTACGATGTAGCGGTATATTGTTTGTTGGAAGGAACGTATACCCTCTAATCATGTCATTTTTGTCTGTTTACTTCGTTCGGCCATTTACTTCTCACTGAGGACGTTCACTGGGCCGAGCAGGTGCGCCCCACACAACGAGACGGAACAGGCTAAGACACCCAAGCAAGAGTAAAACACGTCTAACAACGGGTTTGCAGACGAACAATTGGACACTTGGCGCGTACAGCCGAGAATCTCTAACAAGTTTCTTTCGGCCAGTTGCATCCCTCGTACGTCCGCGGAGCGAGTGAGTGAATAAATACCGCGCGCTGATGGTTGGTCGGCCAGCCGGTGTCGTTGAGTCCTTTATTGCGGGAAGCGCTGTTCCTGCTGGCCGCCCACTGCTCTCATGCTCGTGGTAAGATGGGGCGCGGTTCACTGACCCTCCCATAGCATGTGGTTGTTCAGGGTGCCAGTTTGGGGTAGTACTTGCAGAAAGCGGGGTACATGGCATTTAGTACAGCGCTGGTAGAATGAGTGAGTTGGTACGTAGTCGCTGTAGGGTGGTCGCCTCGGCTTTTGATTGATAGGGGTCCGATGGCAGAACTGCCATCGTTGGTCGAAAAAATAAAAGTTAAATGTACTTCTACTTGCGAAGCATCGTATCGTGGTTCCCTGGTGATGGTGTCACGCATATTTTCCCTATATAGGTTTCCAGATAATGTGCAAATCGAGCCAAAAAATTGAGACCAAATGTCCGCCGTCGCGGCTCGAGCCGCTCAACGCCGTCAGCCCTCACGAGATCGCAAGGTGGATGAGGGGACTAAATATGTCTACCTTAAAGCCTTCCTACGGATTTTTCTTCAGATTATGTTCGTGTTCGAAGACAGAGAGAAAAGACTTCATTTCCGGTCAGACTAAGACCTATTGGTGTTCTTCTGCCAGAAGAACCATGCTATGAGGTGCAAATTCTTTCAAGTCCATTCATGTTACTTTTGAAACGTGGAGCTCTTATTGCGCGCAAATATATGTACCATATGAAGCTGTGATCTGTTTATTGATTGATATATGCCATGACTTCAACATATGGAAGGATATTGCTATTTTTGTCGTAAAAGAATGCAGTTTGTGGGAGGCTGGCAAGGACATGTTTTCAATATGTTGCTTAAAGGAAAAATGACTGTTACTACTGGGTGTTACTACTAGTAGTAGTAGTGGGTGTTACTACTACTAGTAGTGGGTGTTACTACTAAATATTTAAAATCGGTGACTTGCGGTCGGGGTAATGACCTTGTGTGTAATTCGAGTAGGTTTTCCGTGTTTCACGCATGAATACACTTTTATTTAAATTCAAAGCTATGCCCCAACGATTACCCTTTTGAATCATATTCTTCAAACTATGGTTATGGTCATGTTTTGATTCAAGAGTACCTGCGATTTAACAGAGTATTTCCAAAGTGACTACTGCTAGTTCTTTCCACTAGTTTGTGTTTCAGCATTTCAGTATTTGTTTGAGTACTTAGACAATTATCCAATCTTTCCTTGGAATTTAAAAAACGCTAGAGCTGTGTGGTCAGTTTTTTTGCTACTTTTAAAGATTCTGCATTTGTGAAAAAATGATGACGATGCCGGTTAGTGTTTAATGTCGCAAGGCCAACCAAGGCAAGGAGTGGAAAAACAAAGTTATCTAACAACACTGGCATAACGTGAAAACTAAAACCCCTTTGTATAAAAAAATGTGAAATTAAACAAAAGCAAATAAAAATAGCTGATGAAGAAATATGGTCTAAATATTTTATCTATATGAAAAACTCAAAAGCGCGTTTGATGAAATGCCGGACTAAAAAGCATGATGGTTATAGTAGAATATGTTGTCTCTGTAGCTGTGGGAAGAGTTTGCGCCGTGTTGTATCAAGTGCTCTGCATTGAATGAGGATGTGGATACATAAGAGTTAGAGATCCAGTCAGGGGGGGCGAGGGGGGGGGGAGAGGAGTTTGTTACATGTGTGGGGCCTATCCATAACCTAGCTACTGGTCACGTCAGTGTATCGGTTTTGTGAGTCAGTTAGTTGCGTATCGCCCCAAATGTGGTTTTCTTACCAGTAGCATTTTGTCTATCTGTTCATTTCAACCTGCTTGGCATGGTTGACGAACTTTTTTTGACGGATTTGTCGCTTGAGGTAAGTGTAGAAGGACTGAATTTATTGAAACACAGTGCCGCTGATGGGTCGAATCCCTAGTTCATGATACCACTGAGTCTGGCGTTCTCCCGAGCCAGGTTGACCACATGAATCTGGTCTTTCAGGGTCAAGCTGGCTAGGGCTGCCTCTCGCAGCTCACATTTTTTTCTCTGGAGTTGTGTCGGCACGCCAATTGCTGTTGCACTCCCAGGTGATGGGGTATAGTGTGGAAAGTGCTGCTGCAGGTTGGAAAATCTGAGCAGTGTTTTCTAGGGTACATGAGGCTATAACTGTGGACGTTTCGATAAGTATTTGTTCGCATGTGTCTCCAGGAGGTGGCTTTCATTGCATTTAGCTCTTTGTGAGGGGCGGGTTTAGTAGCCTCGCTGTCCTAAATGCTTCTATCTTTTCCCCCATAGCCGTGGGTTAGACGGCAGAAAACCAACGTGTTGTCGCCCGCCCGGTTCATCAATTCATGGGCAGTGGTGTTGGCCGCTTGGTTCCCTACCAGTTCCTCGTGGCCGGGGGTTCAGGTAAATCTGCGCGGTCCATGGTGCCTTCCCCTGATCTTGCTCAGCCGGTTTGCTCCCATTCGTGATATCCTTCCTGTAACGAATTCGTATAATGCCTGTTTGGAGTTCGTAATTATGTGCAGGATCTTCTGCTGCCTCTCCCCGTGGTCGAGAGCAAGCGCCAGTGCTGCGGCCTCCGCTTTCTCGGTGTTCGTGTTCTTGATAGTGGAACAGTCTATTAGGTTGTGATGAGAATGAATTACAGTCGCCACCGCATCGCGGTTGTTTTTGTACATTGCTGCGTCGGTGCAACCTACATTAGGGTGTCCTGGAAGTTTTCGTTCTATATATTCTACTCTTGCTTTTCTTCTGCCTTGGTGGGCTGTCTTGTCCATGTGTCTTGGTATTGGTGCTATAAATAGTTTTCTGCGCTTGTCATTGCAAAGGTCGACTTTGGTTTTGATGTTTGTTTTATCAGCGGGCACGGCTACGTTTGTGGAGGATGGCTCGACGTGTTCTAGTGTACTGCAGCCTTTCTTTTTAAACAATCACAGTGGTTTCTTTGACCTCCTCGAAGGTGTTTGTTATGCCCAATTTTTGCAGCCTACTCGTGGTTGTGCATTGAGGGAGACCTATTGGATTTTATAAGCGCCTCTTAACGTTGCTGCTATTTGATTACTCTCTTGTCTGTTTAGCCGGTGATATGGTGGGGTGTACGCCACTCTGCTGACCATCAAGGCTTGAAACATACGGAGAGAGCCCTTTTCTCCCATTGCCGTTGTGCTCTTTGGTATTCTTCTGATCATTCGTATCATTTGTTGTGTGGTCTTATCTGTGCAGTGTAGTTGGTCATTAGGTTACTCTGTATCCACAGTCCGAGTACTCTGAGTAGTGTAACTTTTTTAAATTTTTCTCCTTGAGCGGGACATTTAGATCTCCCGCGCTTTCGTATCCGCTGTTATGGTTCCTGATTATTTCTGGCTTCTCGCAGCACATCTAAAACCGCTGTCGTCGCTTTCCTTCTGCTTTGCTTTCCTTGCTTTCCTTTGGTTGTCCATATTGCTACATCATTCCCATATAGCATATGGTGAATGTTTCGTATTTGCTAGAGTTTTTTTCGCTAGCATCATCATTGCTACATCGAAGTATAGTGGTGACATTATAGGTACTTGAGGCGTGTTTTTGTTTGGAATTTTTAGTCCTTTGGATCTGACTTCCCTTATCCCTGTGGTTGTGGTTCTTCCCGATAAAAAACCTTTTGCATAATTGTAAATTCTCCCTTTGCAGTGGGGGTTATTGAGCTCTTTTAGAATGGCGAACCTGTGACACATTATCAAAAGGCCCTTTTAAGTCTAGGGCCATAGATATGTGTCCACTTCTCTTGGGAATGTTTGTGAGCGCCTCTTCTTTAAGAGCAAGATGACGCCCTTCGTGGAAAGACCCGCTCCGTAGCCTACCATGGTGTGCGGCAGGTGGTCGTTATCTTGGATGTAGTCTTGCAGCCAGTTTAGTATTATTCTTTCATAGACCTTCCCCGGGACAGGATGTCAGTGAGATTGGCCGAAGCGCTTCTGTTCCTGATTTCTTCCCAGGCTTGGGAATCGCTATTATTTTGGCATTGCCTTGGGACTTTGTATTTTCTTCAGAGTTCTTCATTAATGTACCTTGTTAATGCCTCTATATGGCCTTCGCTTAAAATTCTAATCATTGCATTTGTTATGCGGTCCGCACCCGCGGCTGTGTTTTTTCCTGCTGCGCTGATTGCTGCCCTCACTTCTTGCTTAGTTATTTCTGCCTCTAGGACTTTATTCCTGTTTGCCTCCCATGGTAGACTGCAGGGTGCCGTAGTCTGTGTGCCTAGGAGTTTGTCTTTCATGGATTTCCGCAATTCTTCGTTATTGCCTTGAAACTGATGCGCTAGCTTTCTAGAGGTTCTGTGGTTTCGAGTCCTTATTTTGGCTGGGTCAATCGTGCTTCTGAGAATGGCCCGGGCTTTTGAGGTGCTCAACGTGCCCTTAAAGCAGTAGCAGAATTCAGTACAATCTTGTTGTCCAACTTGGTCTGCGTATCCTCGTGCTCTTATTCTTATTTCCTAAGTTTTGTTTTTGATCTTCCTGTGGCACTTTTGCCTTTTCCATCTCTTGACCGAGCTACGCCTTACGCCTTGCTTTCCATAAGTGTTTGTCTACATTTTGTTCGGAGTCTGGGCGTTTAACCTCTATCGCTCCATCCAGGTATTTTTTTAGTTTTTTACTCCACTCCTATATAGATGTTATCTCACGCAATGAAAGCGACTTTTTCCTGTATTTCTCCCAATTGGTGATTTTGGCCTCTATTAAGGTTCTTCTGATCATCGCCGCAGGATTTGATGAGCTTATTAACAATTGTCACTGCTCTGGGCCTGCTCTCTACGTCATCCAAAGGAATCAGGCACACTGCGGTAGCGTACGAGAACTGTACTCACATGAAGGCTAGTCATGGTACACCGGCCAAGAGCACGCACCCAAATTTCTCGAGTCCGAGTGTCCGCGCCACCCACCCCCTTCTCCCACACCTCCGCCCGCCGATCCACGTCCACTTGTCATCCCTCGGGCGCTGACGTCCCCAGGTCACGAGGCCGGTGGGCGTTTGGCGGGCGCGGAGGGTAAGGGAGCGAGCTTGCAGCGAGGGCGCCGTAGCTCTCCTTAAACTGCCTAGTGTTTCCTGTATCATGGACCAGTTAATTCTTTCGGCGTTCTTGATTATTGCGGGATCTGGCCAGTTGTCTCTGCTAGCTTGAATTTCTGTTCTGATGGGGTATTCGGAATTCGCTATCAGGTTTAAGTCTTCATTTTCCGTAGCTTGGACAAGGTTTTGTCCTTTACGTGAGATGAAGTTATAACCCCACTCCCCATTGAGTGCATTGAAGTCGCCCATTATTACAAGTCGGTTCTGTGCTGTCCTCATGGTCTGTCGGAAGGTTTTAATGAAACGTTTCTTTCTTGTTTCGAGGGAGACTGTATATGTTAATAATGCACGTACTTCCTTCCCCTTCTTGTTTCGGATGATTTCAATTAGAGACACGTGCTCTAATTCTGATGAGCTTAGCGCGTGCTCAGTTGCGGATAGGTCGCTGCTGATCAGGGAAGTTATGCGAGGATTGTCTTCATCGATGATGACCTGTTATCCCACAAGCGCTACGCCTGCGCCTTCCTCATGAAGGCCTATAACTTCCGCTTTTACGTGGTATTGATCTACGTGCAGTCTTAGGCTGTTGCTTTTCTTTTGGAAGCTCCTGCAGTTCCACTGTCACATCTCCAAATATTCCTGTGCTTTTTTTTAACCTTCAATGGACGTTCCGCCTTCATCGTCGCTCATTTCTAGAATTTCTTGTTTCCTTTTTCTTGGATTTTCTGGCACAGATATCTTTCTTTGGATTTTATTTGCGTGCAGGGCATTGAATCTGCTGTTTATTACCTTCATTATTCGTAGTAGCTAGAGCCCTGTACCGCTCGGGTCCTGCAGCAAGCAGCTCTTGTGGGCCGGGGGGGCTGGGGCATGGGGGGTGGTTGGGATTGAAAATTCCCGATGCTGTCAGTACTGGTAGTCGAATTGCTTCTTGCTAACCTTCTTGGAAGGTTCAGTACTTGCTTTTTTTTTTGGTTCTGACATGCCATGTCATTGGGGTTCAGTTTGATTTCGCAGCTGTTCTATTCTCTCTCCAAGCTAAGAAGTGATTTGGTATTTATATCAGCTAGGTAGGTAGGTACATTAGGCCAGTAAGTCTCTTCGGTGGGCCTATAACTCTGAAAAAACGGTTGGCGTTGAAAAAGTCCGGAAAGCTTTAAGGCGCAGCGCTTGAGGCGCACACCTGGAAGCACCCTTTTCTTTTGCTACAGTCATAGCACCATGTATTGGTTGAGATTTCCCAATCAACGACCATTAATGGCTTGTTTCACGCCGCGAAACGCGGTTCCTTCGCTCGATTTCTTGCCTCTCGGCGCTCTTCCGAGTGGCGAGTCACTTAAGGGCGCCTCTTTTCCTCTTCCCCACTGTCATCTCCCCTGTCCTGCAACGCCGTCCCCGTTTCTCGAAGCGACCCATTCTAAATTGACTCGTAATGTGAAAAGGGAGCTCGAAGCAGCAGCGTCCGGGATGATTGCCAAATCTCTCTGACAACACTAGCGGCGCTAGCTCCAGTTCCGCGCGACAAACCGCCCTCCCATGTGGCAAACAATTCGTTCTTTGGTTCTTATTCTTCGCTCGCGGTTCTTTTTTTCTTTTGCAAAGAAAATTGTTCCTCTTTGTTCGCGCTCAAAATGCACGGAGTGGGGCCATTGTCCCGTCTGTTTATCTTGCTCGCCCCTGCGTGAGCGCACGTTGTTTCCTTGTCGTCCTGTCGGTTAGTCGCAGCGCGTTGTGGTTCATTTGGAACTCTCTCTCTCTCTCTCTCTCTCTTGTACTCTCTTCATCCCCCCTCTCTCTTTCTCTCTCGCTCGCGCTCGCTGGGCACGTTTTCTTGGCACTTTTTCAGCCACGCAGTCCGGAAAAACATTTTGCTGAGGTGACACATATGAGCAAGATTTATGGCTTTTATACCTTCTCGAGCTGGATTATTTGGTTGTTGAGTAAAATGTGCAGCTAATGTGCATTTCATCCGTCTGGCTTAATGCAAACACTCATTCTCGGAACGTCTTTCCGCTGTAGCAAATAAGCACTGCACTTTGCAAAACCGTATTTCCACTTTCCGCAAGCATTCGTACCATCGACCATTTTGTATAGCGGGTCCCGTTATCAATGAGTCAATCAATCAGTATTTTATAACAATACCCACGAACAACCAAGTGGTCCTCAAAATGCCGCATTTTTCCTGGCAACAAAAGGACGAAGAAGACAGACTGCGGCACAACAAAGAAAGACAAAAACACCGAAACGTGCACGTATGGCACATCAAAGTGTCATCATCATAATCAGCCTACTTAGGACCACTGCACGGAATGCAAGCGAAGGGGCTGCGTGCCAGCGTTCGATAGGACCCGAGTGTTACAGTCATACCGCGAAAAAGAAGAACGGGAAATATTCGAGGCCTACGTGATAAAAAATACGAGGGACCGATGTCTAAGCAAGCCTTCAGTTGATCTTCTTTCGAGCGAGGTGGATTATCTGGATGATTAGTAAGGAGGGTGTTGCAGCTGTAATCGCTTCCACACGTGGTGCAAACTAGTATAACATGGTGTTTTGTGCCTTTACAATCGCTTTTGGAGCGAATAAAGCCCAGTTGTTGGGGCGCCTCCTTCCTGTCAGTTTTCCTTCCTGCAGTTCTGCCTGGCGCTTAGTCTGTTCCTATGATCAACCCAGGATGCGCAAGCGCACGCCTTCCGCAGCCCGGACGGTGCCCACTTTTTTTTCATTTTTTGCTCCATAAAATGCTCTCTCTCTCTCTCTCTCTCTCTCTCTCTCTCTCTCTCTCTCTCTCTCTCTCTCTCTCTCTCTCTCTCTGTCTCTCTCTCTCTCTCGCGCGCTCTCTCTCTCGCTCTCTCTCTCCTCCTTAGTTCAACTATGGTATCATCTACGCCAGTGCGTTTCCTGTTGCACAAAGCTCGTTTCGTGTCTATCAGTGCAACTCCTATCATTCTTCGTCCTAAGCTTGCTTTCCAGTTGTTTCCGCTCCAGATGGCATCAGCGGCAGGGTTCATTGGTTGCATATTCTTCTTTTCCGTAATAAGGGTAGCTCGCTTTTCCATATTTGGAAGTGCTTGCTGACGCACTCCGGCGCATGCTTTTTCTGCACCAGATTTCTCTCGAAGTCAGGATCAGCACTGACAATCTACCCGAGATAGTTACGTTCTTCTACTTGTTCTAGCGTTTCGTTACATATATATTGCTGAAGAGGGCGCTTTGGGAATCCTTATTTATCATCACTTTAGATTTATTGGTAGCTACTGTTATCCCAGGGCCGTGGGGCTAAAATAAATGTAACAAAATAGACTTCGTAACTCTGAAATACGATGCCGCTCCTGGAATCCCTTCAAGCTGGATTTGAAGAACACCGGCGAAAATATCACCCTTCAAGAAGAAACACAAGACACTATCTCTTGGGTGCGAATAATGTTAGCTCTAAACCGATTTAGCCACCACGCTGTATGTAGAAAAGGAGGCATGTACAACTTCGCTGTAGGAGCTGCCATTTTTCGCCAGGATATACTTCGCATACCACACAGGATGTGCCGACCAGGTTCCGGGTTGCCTCATCCGGAAATTGGTTGGGCGTCATTGCTCCTCATCTATTTTTAATGAAACATGGCAAAGCATACCTCATCGTTGAATGGCATTTGAGGTGCCAACTATGCGTTTGTGCCGCCATTTCTGTGTGAGTGGTGCTCTCTGTTTCTATGTGTTGCCCGCCTTGGGTGGAAGACGAAGCGCATTCAGCTGCAAGCTCTAAAGGGCAGCTTTTTAAAGCAAAGCTTTACTACTTCCGTCCAGCGATTTCGCGGAGGATGCGCAAGGTGACCTTTTGACCGCAGACACACCCTCTCCGACACAGCCCTCGAAGTGCACCGCGTGGTTCGCTGGGCCCGCCTTCGGGGCTGCGCACAAGGCCATGTTTCCAGTCGTCTGCGCAAAACGAGCAGTGGTCGCCGCCACCGCTGCGGCCGAGGCAGTCAACCACCCCAGCAGCCTCCCATGCATGCGGCGCTGGGTCGTTATGGGCAACGTCACTCGTCTCGCACAAGGCAAAGAGGAACGGTGTCTTCGTCGCGAATGAACGCCGCGTTCGCCACGTTCGCCCGGCCTCCTTCTGTGAGCGTTGCACAGAACGCAACAGCTTTGAGAGGTGGTCGGCAATAGAGCTAAATCAAAGGTTAACCAAGACTTCACCAGACCAAAGGAAGCTTTTGCTTTGAATAATAAAGGTCATCTGAGCTAAGCCGCCGCCATTTTTCCCTTCCGTCCACTCTCGGATTGCAGTCGGTAGTGTACAGAGAGAAAGAAATAGCTTATCTATTTATCCAGTAGTAGAACAAGACGTCTGAACACACAAAAAGAACACGGCGGCGCTGGCCTCTGGTCTATGTCTTTTGTCTCGCGTTGCAGTCGCCCCCTCGCGCAATCGACAAAAGCGGGGAAGTGCGTGCCAGCGATATCAGGTCCGGCGTTGAGCGGAACACGCTCCTCCCCCAAACGGCGCGGCGTTCGATGCTTCGTTCGCGGCGTCTGCTCCTCCCAGCTGCCCCACAGGCCATAACCATCCCGCCGATCTGTCGGCTTTCGTCGCCCGTTAATTTCGGGTTGGTAAAGCGGCGTCCCAGAGTTGGAACAAAAAAGGGCGCTGCGGCAGCGAGGGCGACGTGTCCTTTTTCTGCGCCGTCTACGTGGGCGGAGGAGGAGAGTCCGACGTGCCGCGGCCCCGCCTGGCCCCCGTTCCATTCCGTCCTTATTGATTAAGGCTCACACACATTGTTCTCACGCAGTGCGCGCTCGCTTCTGCTGGAGCCCGACGTGGCGAGCGGAGCGGCAAACAAAAGGAGACTCCGACAGCACAAGATGGAGATTGCAAGGAGTCTCAAGCAGAGAACGTTGCACGCAAAGCTCATGACGACCCAGTTGGGCCTATCGTTGTCTCCTTCACTGGAAGAGCCGCCGCCTAACCTTCGGGGTACGGCGCTGAACGGCGTTGGGAGGGCTAAATAAAAACACGGTTTCTACGCCCGCACTAATTGTCGTCCCTGTCAAAATTTGATAAGTCTGTTACTTTGTAACTTGCTCTTCTTTTTCGCAAATTTTCCCCAAATGTTTCGCAATTAATTTCCTGTAAAAAAACGTACCTCTATAGGTTCGATCCCTACGCTCGTACAGAATGGCACATCACTAGGCGCAAAATTTGATCCTCTCAACATCCCCTGTAAACGGTGTGTGAAAGGCCCAAGAGAATGCCCGCTCGGAGGGTGTCGACACTGCATGTCAAGCTCCTCGAAGCCATTCTCAGCATTGGTTTAAAAGCTACGTGGCGGCGCAAATCGATTCGGCGTACAACGCGCCTTCCTCGATTTCTCTTTCGTGTTTATACGTGTGCATCTCTGTAATTCGCGCACGCTCAGTGAAATTGAAATGTGTGAGTCTTTTTTCCATTTCCAACGTTCGCTCTGCTACAAAACACTAGGTAACAAGTGTGGCAAATGTACTGCATTTTTTTCTTTCAGCAGCAAATGGTAAGAGGCTGGGGACATTTCCTTCTACACCTTTCCCGTTGCGCACACCCTGTCTGAATTTTCGCCGTACGCCTCAGCTGCTTCGATCGGTCAATCGGGAAATAGAAAAATTGCACACTCCTCTTGTTTTCCGTAGGACTCCAGATGTCATAATTGGAATCGGCATTTGGCCAGTTGATACTATCAAAAAGCGCTGGACGACAGAGACCGTAGAAGGGTTTATATTTGGGCGAGTTGTTAATGGTTGATGTTACAAATAACTGTGACTAAATTGACGGGGACGGAGACAAGGACCACAACACAATACAATTGTCTTCTTGTGTTCCCGTACCCGTCTGTTCGTACGCAGTTCTTTGTAAGAGCTCGTAGCCTTCAGCCCACTCCGCGCATTGTCGTGACGACGTGCCGCGCATGCGTGGCAGGAACCAGTTAGGAGAGTGCAACCTGCACGTACAGAAAGAGCATCGCTTGGCGTGTGAGCCTGTTGCTTTGTTGCGACGCCGCGTTTGGCGCCGGTGCAGGGTATACCTTTATGTTATCTGTCCTCTTTCGTGCCCCGTGTTCACCCTACGCAGCTACAACAATGGGGGCTGATTGTTTCACTGAAAGTGGGAATATTGGCCAGTCAGTGCGATACTTTCGTCTGTAAACAAGATTGATGAGGATCCTGCTAATCGAGAAAAAGTTAGCCTCTGGGGTTTGTCATTGTGCACGTGGCTTCATTCCGGTCCATGCGTTAAATTTTACATTAGGACAACGTACACCTTCGTTTTACTCGGATTGGGTGTTTTGCGCCGCCTTCAAAGCTTGTCTTGCAGCGAACGATGCTTCGTTCACTGATCCTACGATGGCTTCCAAAGTTTCGATATTCCCGCTGCGTCGCCTGTTTTGTCCCATCATCAATGGGATCATTCGCGAATGATTTTGTCGGCCAGGGCCAACTGCACAAGCGTAGTGCGGGAAAGTAGCCGGTGCGTCGCCTGCCTGTTCTCGGTTTTACCCCCTTGGGTGAAGAGTGGCTGCTCCGGCGAGGCAATCTTGGGGCGAACAAGGCTGGCACATTTTGTCTTCTCTAGAGACCTCACGTCGTGTCGCGAGGAGGGACAAAGCTGCGCCCTTTGCGGCCCTTTTTCACGTCGCCCCAGTTTCTGGCCGGCGCCATAACTCGGGAAGCGACCACTGTGAAAGGAAAATAGCGCCTCCCACCCGCCCGCTTATTCCCCCTCGCGGGGAACAAAAGCAGTTGTGCGGCCCGAAGCAGCCACCGAGCGTCGGTCTATACGGGCGCTCTGTTTGCCCGACGGGTCCCTCGCGCACCTTGGCATTGTTTTTCCCTTCTTCTCTCGGTTTCCCTGGCGATGCTGCTTTCTTTGCCCCAGTCTGTTCCGAACGCTGCCGAGGGCAGGCCGGGTGCAGTGCACTCGCCTCTGCACTGTGGCTTCCGCACGCGCAAATCTGTCCGCTGAGCCCTGTTCCTTGCCCACGACGACTACTGCTCTGGCGCCTGTGCAAGCTGTGGTTATATCAGGAAGAGCACCCAATGGGTGGCCAAGCTTACCTTGTACTGCTGAGGGAGCTGAATCCCAGGTATACGCGTCTGCTCTGTTTCCGCTTACAAAACGTTTCGCGGGTAATGCGGACCGAGGGTTTCGGAAAGCGACTTCAGGGTGCGTTATGTGCAACGGAAGTGCCTAGCTTCAGGGCCCTATTCTCGACTGCACAAATCCCTGGGAACTTCGCCATGTTTTTTGCGTAAGCACAACCAAAGCAATCAGTGACGTGTTGCCCGTATAGCTATGACGACATGCAGTGTAATCTGACGCTTCACTCATAAAGATCACAACCAAGATATCAAATATTGTGCATAAAAGACATAAAAACACTTGGCATGTACTATAAAAATTAAGACGGTAGCTGAGGCTGCAAAGAGAAACACATTTCTGCAGGTCAAAATTGGCGCAAACACCACAAGGCGATCGAATAACGTTGATCCAAAAGCGAAAGAAAGGCGGATGTCAAGCTAAAGAACATCACACAATTTTTTTGCCGTATCTATTTATTTCTTTCAATCGCTTTTAGTAACATAGCTGGGCTCTCTGCTTCAATGCAAGCTTTGTTGCGTTATCACCTTCCCGGCCGTCACCGCCGCCACGCCATCGTCTGCTGCTATGTTACAAGTTTCTGGCGTGATAACAGAAAAAGACGGCCGCGACCATCGCTTGTATGACACATAAGCGCTACTCCTGATAACCGCGGAGCGCACCGATGTCACCGATTCACTCATTCGTCAATCTCGACTTCAGTCAGCCCTGTAATGAACCAAAAAGTCACTTTTGTTTGCTATTTTTCTCTTGAGTTCGATCATGAGACCCAGCAGCTTACTTGAAGGTGTGTGGACAAATGCCATGCGTTGGGTTCTCTTTGTCGTGGAGAGGCTTGTACTGCCCTCTTATGTTGCGGTTACGCAAAGCAAATAATTGTTATTTTATTACCAAACATAAACGCAAAATACTGCACGTTATTTGTATTCTCCGTGATCGCTGACTTGGAAACAGTTGAAACTATAATTTGTTTCGGTAGAAAACATTCTTTAAACCGCGTGCATGCGAAACTGCACCTGCAGCAAATTCGCGGTCGTTTCGCGGCGCCGAAAGCCGGGCAATTTTTTGCCCTATTTTGCGACAAAAGCAGCCGCCATTTTCAAGCTGTTACCTAACATTACAATGCATGACGTGATCGTTCCCGCCAACTGTTTGAATTACGTCATGCCTTCTCAGCCAATCACAGAGAGGGCGTGTATTACAGGCATTATTGTTGTCGAATAGCAACGACAGGCCTACGTTGTCATGTCTGGTGGTTTTAGTCTGGTTTTTCATTGCCGGCCAAGAATTATGGGCTTTCATTAAAGAGAAATAAGGCAAACTTCAGAACTGGTGCCCTTAAAAGTCATAAAACGTCAAAATGACCACAGCGCACACAACCGCTTTGTACAACCGCTTTGTCAACCGGAAGCACGTGACCAAAATTGAAAGCCAATCAGAAAAGACTTCCGGCAAATTCCCAGATTTCGCGGGAATTTGTGCAGTCGAGAATAGGGTCCTCAGTGCCAAAATACGCAGCGTAACTGCGTTGCAAAATTGAATATTGACACTGACGTCACTTCCCAGTCACTGTCTTGGGGATACTGGCGCGGATCGTGTTCTGGGAATAGCTTTGCGTGTGTTTCGCTGCAGCGCCCGACAGTCCCATCCCGTGCGGAAGGCGTTTCCTATCTAGCTCGTGGCCGCATCCGGCTATCTGATGTGTGGGAAAGAGCGTGAGCCTTGCGTTTCCCTCTTAGGGCCCTATTCTCGACCTCATAAATTTACGCCATGTTTTTAGCGTAAGCATAACTCAGCTACCAGTGAAGTGATGCACGTATAGCTATGACGACATGTACTGTAATTTGACGCATAGCTCATAATGATCACAACAAATCTATCAAATATAGTACCTGGAAGATATGAAAACACTCAGCATGTATTATAAAAATAAGGAAGGAAACTGGGACTGGCAAGAGAAACACATTTCTACCCGCCGCGGTGGCTCAGTGGCTAAGCCGTTGCGCTGCTCAGCACAAGGACGCGGGTTCGTTTCCCGGCCGTGGCGGCCGCTTTTCTGATGGAAGCGAAAAGCAAAAGCGCCCGTGTGTACGAGAGTTCGGAGCACGTTACAGATCCCCAGGTGGTCAAAATTAATCCAGAGCCCTCCACTACGGCGCGCCTCATTGCCTGCGTTGCGTGGGCGCGTTAAACCTTTCATTCAATCGAAACACATTTCTTCAGGTTAAAATTGACGTCAATACCACAAGGAGATTCAGTAACGTTGATCCAATAGCAAGCGAATGGCGGGTGTTGAGCAAGAGAACATCACATAACCTTTTTTTGTCATATCTATTTATTTATTTCAATCGCTTTTAGTAACATACTTAAGCTCTGCGCTTCAATACAAGCTTTCTTCCGTTATCACCTTCCCGGCCGTCACCGCCGCCACGCTATCGTTTGGTGCTATGTTTACAAGTTTATGGCGCGTTCACAGCCAACGTTCACGCGTGAAGCCAGCCGTGACCATCGGTTGTATAAAACGGTGAGCACAGCGAAACGCTGGGCTTGATAGCGGCGGAGCGCACCGACACCGCCGATTCAATCATTCGTCGAGCTCGAACTCAATCAGCGAATTAATAGACAGTATGTTATTTTTTCTCTTGAACTCGTTCATGCGACCCACCAGATTATTTTGATAAGTGCGGACAAATGCCATGCGTTGTGTTTTTTCTAGTGGAGAGTCTTGTACTGCACTCTTGTATTACTGTGACGCCAAACAGATAATTGCTATGTTATTGCTAAACATAAAAGCGAAATACGGGACGTTATTTTTATGCTCCGTAATCGTTGACTTGGACACAGGCATAACTATTATTTCTTTCGCTAGAACACAATTTTAAACCTTGCGTCGTGCGAAACTGCTCCTGCTGCACATTCACGTGGAATTCACGGCGTCGATGATCGGTGATATTTTTTTGCCCTATTTCGCGGCTACGGCAACCGCCATTTGCAAGCTGTTGCGTAACATGACGCCACTTTTACGCAGGCTGAAATTACCTATGTGTGACGTAAGTGTTCCCGCCAACTGTTTATATTACGTCACGTCTTCTCAGCCAAATGCATACGGGGCGCGACATACAAGCCATGTTGTTGTTGAATACCAAAGACAAGTCTACGTTGTCATGTCCACTGCGTTTCGTCTAGTTTATCGCTTCCGGCCAGGAATTGTGCGCTTTCAGTAGAGAGAGATAGGGCAAACGTTAGAATTGGTGCTGGTGAACGACATGAAACGTCAAAATAAACGAAATCACACAGAATCGCTAAGTCAACCGGAAGAACGTGACCAAAAGTGCGAACCGGTCAGACGAAGCTTGCCGCAAACCCAGAGTTCGCAGCGTGGAGAATAGGGCCCGGGGACCGTTCTTGTTTGATCGACGATGATCTCAACGGGACTGGGCTTTTAAAGGTACCGTGAAGAGATTTTCAAACAAACTGTGTTGTGCGGGTGCTTATAACGATGCAACCTTGATAAACAAACAATGCATACCCGTTTCGTTGCCCGATATGGGCAAATAAAAAAAAAGCAGTTCTGGTTTCACCGAGGCGTTTCTCCTCAACTTGGGAAGTGAGCCGTGACGTCTTGCTAAGAAGCCAATTACAGCTCCCCCTGGTCTGTAGTACATGTCCGCATACAGCGGGCTCGCAAAGGGTGAGATAAAGCACGGCCGGACTCGACTCTCCTCCTCCCGCAATCCCCTTCGAGTCCGGGCGTGGATAAAGTTACAAAGCCTTTTTTTTTTCCTCCATCAGCTACAACATCGGCGTCATGATAAAACTCGCCCTGCAACCGAACGGGAGACGCCTGATCTCTGCTACGACTGAACAGCATAGCATGGTCGAACTTTCAGCCAACAAGGCGGGCGAGTGGCGCAGACAGAAGTAACCACATTTAAAGTAAACTTGGTATCTGTAAACTGTTTACGCTGTTTCGCACGAGTCTAAACTGTCGTTCTGTTTGCCGGTATACTTGAACAAGCTTGCCGACGTCTGTCTCATATGTAGCCTGTAATGTGAGTCGCGCGAACGTGAAACTTCTGACCTGACGTGATCAATGACAGAAAGCTTAATGTGAGAATTTACTGAATAAACACGTTTATAGAAGGAACTCCGTGTAGTCGGAACTTAAAACGAACCCGTCGCTTACTCCTCGAACGCAAAAATAACTAGCGAGCAGTGCTGCAGCGTTGAGTCGCCGAGTCCCACCATCACGCAGTTCGATTGCTTTCTTGTTTCCTACAATAAACGATGCTGTTAACGTTGTTTCGTTGATTGGGTGTGCTCCGCTTTGGCTTACTGTAGAAGCGTTCAACAGTAAGTTGGCGGTTAAAGCTCTGCGTTGACTAAAATTCCTGAAAAAACTCCGGGGCGTTGGGTTACAAATGCGCACCAGCTTTTAAGCCACAGTTTTCCACTGCGCGCGCTTGTTTCGTGTATAGTAGAGTGGATGAAGTGTCCGACTTCAATGCAGGCTTGCCCCGCACCAGCAAGTTTAAATCGCACATGGGGCACATATATATATATTTTTTTTGCTTAAGCAGTGTTGCGCCATTTGATTCAAAAAGGTAAAATTCCTAAAAGGATTTGCCGAAACAACCTAAACTTCAGCAAAGAAACTGGCTACAAACCGCACAAGCAGCCAGTAAGTCTGAGTTCTGCTACAATGGTTGCCAGACAACTGAAGCGGTCGCGACAACGGTCACGTCGATAGAAAACTGTTTATGGGAACGAATAAAGGATGCATTATTTGCAAAACATCGGGTTTGCAGCTGTACAGAACAATATACACAAAGAGCGTTTAACTAGTGTCACTCTCGAATGCTCTTACTGTGACGTCATTGCTAGTTGCGCTGCCGCCCGACGATGCACGCATGGTCGCTAGCGATGCGCCTCAAAAGGAGAATTCCAAAGCTGTCTCCTAAATTCTAGAAGCAATAAATTGCGAGAATATTCGGGTTTTATGTTCTCGAAAGGTCATTTAAGCAGACAAAATTAAGCAAGGGCAAAAGCATTTTCTGTTCACGACCCCTTTAATGAAAAAGAACCGCGCTCCCAGTAAAATGAATGCAGAGTAAACGCCACTCGCCAACGTTCCAACGTTCGACTGTGCAAGTCACTCCGTTGACTGGTTGCCCGTCTGCGCTTTTCTTCTCATTTATTGAGGAGTAGAAGAGGCTGCAGTAAAATTAATTACTCCAAGGACCTTGCGTCCCTCTTGGCTACGGTAATCATACACATTACGTGTTCAGTGGGTATCCACGTCGCCAAAACTTTTATTGCTATTTTTTTCTTTGAAAAGGGTAAAGGTTTGCACAGAGTAAGGTACACGGAACAATCTTGAACTATAGAGCCACAGTTTGTAAGTAATGTTGATATTGGTATTGAATTTATTTCGCTCATACAGCCTATTTTCTTTGCCTTCCCGCAGAAGCGCTCGATGTAGCTTGTATAAGGGCGGATCAGCCCAGTAGACCACACAAACATCGAACACGTAACCAGTTAACAATAGACAAGACGCAATTTGCAGTGCAGTGGAATAGCAAAACTGGGCTTACACTATGCACAAAAAATTGACTGTAAAAACACTCAGCAGAGTAGCAAAGTAAAAATCATGATGCGTTAGGGAGACGTGGATTGCACTAACAACATGTGTTTGATTGTCAACCGTAAAGAAAGCACACATAAAAAGAACCGGCAATGCTAATGGTACAGAAAACGGTAGAGAAAGGCAATACACAGTATGCAATATTTGATTGCATCCAATGCTTTTCAATTTTTTATGTTTATTCGCTGAAGCTACTGCAAAATATGTCGGAGATTTATTAAACTAAAAGGGTGCATAAGAGGCCCCTGCTCTTTTACCATATTCCGTGTAGGCTCTAACCCTTAAAAAGGGTACTGTATGACGGAGATGTCGGCTTTTTTGGCCCCATATTGTGAATTCATTTGAAAAAAAAAAGTGCTTTGTGAGAAACATAGCCACACGATGCTTTTCCAGTGTTATAAATTTACTACTCTGTATTTCTTCTCTGGCTTCCCTTCTGCATTTGCAGCCATAAGTAACATTCCTTTCTATTTTATATTAACGTAATTTAAAACTAATTATTCTTTTGAAGTCCCACAGAAATGATTATCCCGTACTTCAGGATCAATTCACCCAGATATTTGTATAGTATCTTTCGTAGACTGACTTCACAGGCCATTCTTAATTGATAAAAAATGCCGTAAACGCCTGTTAGTTTTTCCGCGACATTATCAATATGATAGATAAATGAACATTTACCATCAAGGAGAATACCCAAATGTTTGACTGTTGTAATATCATTAAGGGGTTTTCATCTGCAATAGTTGCTACGGTATGCCTGTAAAAATAGTTAAAGGGACACTGAAGTGATTTGTAAACATTGCGGGATTACTAGCGCAAATTGTAGTCCGGTGTGAGTCTATAGGCCATGTTTCGGCCACTGTAAGTGCGTTTACGCGAATTTATTTAGTTGAAAAATCAATTCGAAAACGAAGTCCTCCTCTCTGCATCCTCGCCCATTTTCTGTGGCGTTTTCGTGTGACGTCAAAAGGAGATGATTTGGCATGGCTGCGCTACTGCACGGTTCGCCGACCTTCTGACAGAGTCAGTCGGCCCAGCGTTTAGTCCCGCAATTCGTTCGCTTAATTAAAACTATGCCACGACCCGTTTGTGGATGGCAGAATGTGCGTTTCCTTTGTTTCTTAGTTTGTACACTGTATCAAACTCCAAGTGCCAGTCGCTCCACACAAGCGCACGTGGCACGGTTCGCTGACTGGTACGCTAGTAGGAAAATGTAAGGCCGCTTGAAGGCGGGAGAAGTCGTCGAGGTCAATATAGGTACTAAGGAAATAAAACAAACTGAAACTTTTACCGTAAAGCGTAAAATTATTGAGCAGGAAGCACTTCCTTGCGCTGGGTGAACAAGCACAGCGGTCAGAAGCACGACCACACATCTGTGAACACTTTTCCGTCTAACAAATGCACTTGCTCATAATGTCTCACGTCTGTGAGTAACTGTGGAAATTCGGGGGACACTTACTGCATGAGCGCTATACAACAAATAGTCACCTAAACTGCTTAAAATACTAAAACTAAATAAAAGTATAAACTGGTTATACATTATATACCTTACATTTCCAGCGCTGGCAGCGCTGGCCCGTGGCCGAGTGGTATGGAGTGCTAGGTATGTTATCTTTCAAGTCCCAAGTTCTCTCCAAGGGTACATTTTTTTTTTTGTAAGTTGACTTTTTCGTTTTCGGCCGATATTTTCTATACTGAGTTCACCATTTTTGGGTCGTAACGTTCACTGCTCCACAAACTAGTTGACAGAACGCGCGCAGGGTGATACTGACGCGCTATAAAGTTCTCGGCGTGATGTTGCCATAAGTACCGACTGTTTGCGGGCAGTGGGCACAGGCCAGAATCAGCAGACCCTTGGCCTGGTGCGAACACGCTTTTTACGATACAGGCATGAGTAAGGCAAGCTCCAAATGTGGGAGAAAGCGCATGGCATTTCAGCGTCTTCGGGGACGCGGAGAACGTTCATCCACTGCGTAGGCCTCGTCTAGTGATTGCTACGATTCCAAGCCGTCCTGGGAGGCTTATCGTAGGCATTTTACAGCCGACAACACGGCAGAAGCGCGGTACGTCGATTACTGAGATATCGAGAATGCCCATCCAACGATGCCGTCGGATTCACAGCTTCGATGGAGACACGACAAAATTGGCATGCAAACTGCGAGACCAATACTTAAGCACACAGCATGACCCCCGAGCGTCCGCGCACTCGTATGCAGGTAGCGCGAACGCGGAGCTGGATCAACCGTTCCAGCTATACGACCTGAAGGCGGCGCTAGCAAAAATAGGTCAAGGAACGGCACCGGGACGGGATCACATCACAGTGAAACTAATTGCCAATCTTACCTACTCTGCTTACACCATGTTCCTTGCCTACATCAACTCCATTTTGCTAGGGGAAACACCCCTCCCGATTGATTGGAAAACCGCCCTGGTCACTTTCATACCGAAAGCGGGCAAAGCCATTGACACGGAATTGACACAACCTCCGCCCCAGCCCCCTTACTTCTTGTGTGGGAAAATTAATGGAGAGGATGGTGCGCGACAGGCTGTCCGAGTTTTTGGAGAACAAAAATGTATTTGCAGACACCATGTTCTGGTTCCGCCCACACCGGTCCGCGCAGGATGTTTTGCTCTAGCTCGAGCGTGAGATCCTCGATCCCGTCGAGTACCCTCTCAATGACAAAGTTGTGCTCGCTTTGGATTTGAAGGGGGCCTTTGATAATGTGACTCATGAAATTACCCTAACACATATTTCACAAGTCGACTGTGGCCAAAATACTTTCAATTACACTAGGCAATTCCTCACTGACCGACAATCATATAGTGGAATTCAGGACATGGAATTAGTCACGCGAGGGACCCCGCAGAGCGCGGTTCTCCCGCCCCTCTATTCAATCTGGCAAGGCTCCCTGCTCAGCTGGCGAAAGTCGAAGGCATCTGGCATGCGCATCTGACATCACCATCTGGGCGTCACACGGCTTGGCAGGAAACATGGAGGCTAACCTGCAGCAAGCGGCGGACATCGTGGACGACTACGCCCGTCGCTGTGGCCTTCAGTGCTCCCCGTCCAAATCCTAATTCGTGCACATACGCCCCTCACCAAAGTGCACCACCAAAATCAACCTGTCCCTTCACAGCGGACCGATACCCGAACGCGATGAGATCAGAGTACTGGGGCTGTTCCTTCACAAACATTGCAGAGCAGACACAACATTGGCCAAATTGGGTTAAGTGGGGGACCAGGTGGGCCGCATGATCCGCCGGGTTTCCAAAAAGTTACACCATTTTCCCGTAGGAAAACCCTGAGTAGTATGCGAAGCAGCCATGGGGTCGACTGAAGTTCCCATTAGTTTTCAGTTCGTCGTTTCCGTTGACGTTCAGCTTCACCTGCCTTCGTTGTATCAGTAGCTTCTTGACGTAGTTTGAATGAGTAAAGACGCGTTCGTAGCACAGCCTTGCATCTTGGTTTGTTGCGCAGTGGGAAGAGCACCACGTACCTCCTGTTACGGCCAGAGAGTCGTGGGATCGAAACCGGGCGCCGCCTAACTATTTCTTTTTATAGCGGACTGCGCTGACGTCAGCCCAAACGCTTACGGGGCTGAAGAGACGCGCATGCGCAGTAGAGTGCAGACGGCGGACAAGGGAGGGAGGGACACAGCCCCGAGCATGAGATGCTCCGCATCTAATCAGCACGGGGGGTTGCGATGTAAAGATGCCTTGCGTTTGGCGCATGCATTCGTAACCAGCCGAGTCCTGTACTCGGCTCCATACCTCCACCTACGCAGTTTTGATGAGAGTGTACTTGAGGTCATTCTTCGCAAAATCTACAAGCGCGCTCTCGACCTTCCGCTCCACACCTCCAACCAGCGCCTTCTAGGCCTGGGAATGGTGAACGCATTCAAGGAGCTGCGTGAGGCGCACTTGACGAATCAATACACTAGTCTCTCTAAGACGTCGTCGGGTTGCCGCCTCCTTGCCCGAATACACATCCATCACTCAATAAGTACGAAAAAGCGCGTAGAGATTCCTGAGGTCTGGGGATACGCCCTGCATGTGCGTCCTCTTCCGGCCAACATGACACGAGATGACTATCTTGCTCGGCGCCTTGCTCGGGCAGAAGCATGGCGCGCCACTATGGTCGTAAAAACGGAGTCTTTTGCGTAGACGCCTCCAGCCCGCACCACGGGGGTTGGTACATGGCCGTGGTCGTCCACCTAAACACTGCAGTGAACAGACTCACTTTCCGTGCACACAATATTACACACGCGGAGGAGATTGCCATCGCGCTAGCCGCCGCAGATCAGGACTCGCGGGTCATTATCACCGACTCAAGGGGTGCCTGCCGCTAAAACGAACAGGGGTGCATTCCGTACGTTGCTTACAAACGTCTGCGAAACAGTAATTACCTGGGTGCCCCTGTGAATCGAACGATCATGTGGGTTCCGGCTCACACGGGCCTTGAGTGTAACGAGGCGGCTGACGCCGCTGCCCGTGCGTTCACTATCCGGGCATCAGCCTCGTCCCCTACCGATCTGGGCCAAGAACCCAATCCCGCCTACACCTTTAAGGAGGTCACACAGTTTTATCAATCCGGCCATTCCGTCTTTGCAGAGCACTTGAAAAGACTATCCTGCGTACTTCGCGCCGTGAGAGCAGCTGGTCTCACACTTAAAGCGCAAAAGTGTCATTTCGGGTACCAAGAACTACGCTTCTTGGGCCACGTTGTCAGCCACGCCGGCATCAAGCCCGATCCTGACAAAGTATCCGCTGTGTCCAACTTCCCGACGCCTGCCGACAAAAAGGCCGTACGGCGATTCTTAGGCCTATGCTCCTATTACCGGCGCTTCATCCCAAACTTTTCCCACATCGCGGCTCCGCTAACAAGCCTCACCCGCAATGACGTCGCCTTCGTTTGGACCACTGAGCAGCAGGCTGCATTCGAGAACCTGCGGCGTCGCTTAAAAGTGCCGCCTGTGCTCGCCCATTTCGATGAAGATGCGGCCACCACAATCCATACAGATGCTAGCAACGTTGGCCTTGGGGCAGTGCTGCTTCAGTGGCAAGACGGCGCGGAGAGAGTTGTCGCTTACGCAAGCCGAACACTGTCCCGCGCGGAGTCTAACTATTCAGCTACAGAGAAGGAATGCCTGGCTGTTGTGTGGGCGGTCTTGAAATTCCGGCCGTACCTCTACGGTCGCCCATTTCGAGTTGTTAGCGACCACCACTCCCTTTGTTGGTTGGCCAGTTTGAAAAACCCTACAGGTCGCCTCGCCCGCTGGTGCCTTTGACTTCAGGAATTTGATATGACGGTTGTTCTTAAGTCAGGGAAACAACATTCTGACGCCGACTGCCTGTCTCGAGCTCCAGTCGAATGCCCTGTACCGGAAGATGATGACGACGTGGCGTTTCTTGGTGCCATCGACGCCACAACTTTGTCCGATCAGCAAAGGGAAGACGTTGAGTTGCAGCCACTTCTAGATTTTCTGGAAGGACGAACTCCGCACAAGCCAAGGCTGTTCATACGTGGACTCCAGTCTTTTTCTTTAAGAAACAACATCCTCTACAAGCGAAACTTCTCCCCAAATGGAAAAGACTTTCTTCTCGTTATTCCCGCGAGCCTTAGACAAGAAATACTACAGGCCTGCCACGACGACCCAACCGCTGGTCACTTAGGTTATGCACGTACCATGTCCCGAATTAAACAGAGCTACTACTGGCCCAAGCTTCCTTCGACAGTGAAGCAATACATCCGTACCTGCCGTGACTGTCAGCGTCGTAAAACACCGCCGGGACGCCCAGCCGGTTTACTTCAACCTGTCGAAATACCGGAAACCCCGTTTCAACAAATCGGCATGGACTTCTTAGGCCCCTTTCCTATGTCTCATGCCGGCAACAAGTGGATACTTGTCGCCACCGACTACCTTACACGATACGCCGAAACGAAAGCCCTCCAGCGTTGCACAGCTCTCGACGTGGCCCACTTTTTCATCGAAAACATTGTTTTGCGCCATGGAGCTCCGGCAATTGTGATTACAGACAGGGGTACCGCATTCAACGCAGATTTGGTGCGCGCCGTCATGAACCTCACAGGTACATCCCACCGAAAATCGACAGCTTACCATCCGCAGACAAACGGACTGACAGAACGGTTAAACAAAACACTTGCAGACATGCTGAGCATGTACGTCGACGAGCAACACAAGAGTTGGGACCAAGTTCTACCATACGTAACTTTTGCCTACAATACCGCCAGGCATGAAACCACGCGCATGACGCCATTCGCTCTTGGGTACGGTCGGGAGGCAACCACAATGTTAGATGCCATGCTCCCTCACGACGGTGGGGGTGACGACACGACTGCGCAGGAGTTCGCCCAGCCCGCGGAAGAGGCGCGTCAGCTCGCAAGACATCGAATCAGGCAACAACAGCTGCATGATGCTACTACTTACAATGCTCGCCACAGGTACGCCGCTTTCCTACCTGGTGACAACGTGTGGGTATGGAGCCCTATCAGACGAAGAGGGCTATGCGAGAAGCTCATGAAGCGCTACTTCGGGCCCTACAGAGTACTGCAGCAACTAAGCAACGTTACGTATGCAGTTACTCCGGTGGACAGCGTTTCCACAATGCGCCGTCGTCGTCGGCTCGAGGTCGTCCACATAGTCCGCATGAAACCATTCTTCGCGAGGACGTGACGGGTCGCAAATGAAGTTCCGCTCCTTTCTGCCTTAGCATCGGGACGATGCTTCCTTTGGAGGGGAGGTAAACTGTCACGTACCCACAAGCATCTGAATGAACTTTTAATTTGTGACATCCCAGCCGAGGCGACGACGACGACGAACGAGCGCTACCGGGAACGCATCATCATCAGTGTCTTACTCTGGCAGCTCGAGTGCTTCGCGGTCAAGAGCGTTCTTCTCCGCTGCTCCTTCTATTAGCGTTTTAGTAAAGCTTACCAACGCCCCCAACGCGTATTTGCTGCATTTTATGAGCAGCAAAGAAGAAAAACAACCATGCGCGGTCTGTGGCGGCCGCACCAACTAAAGGCTGTGCGACAGGAGGAGATCCACGTTGATTGGACGATGTCCAGGGATAGCATTCAAATAAGTTTCGGTTTCGGTTCTGTAAAACAACACGCTTGACATCCGACGGCATCGTTGGATGGGCATTCTCGATATCTCAGTAACGGTCGTACCGCGCTTCTGCCATGTTGTCGGATGTAAAATGCCTAAGATAAGCCTCCCAGGACGGCTTGGAATCGTAGCAATCCATAGCCGAGGCCTACGCAGTGGATGAACGCCCTCCGCGTCACCGCAGATGCTGAAATGCCATGCGGTTTTCCCGCATATTCGGAGCTTGCCTCACTCATGCCTGTATCGTAAAACGCGTGTTCGCACCAGGCCAAGGGTCAGCTGATTCTGGTCTGTGCCCACTGCCCGCAAGTAGTCGGGTGCTTGCGGCAACAGCACGCCAATGAGAACTCGCTAGCGCGTCAGTGTCGGTCTGCGCGCGTTCTGCGTACTCACTCGTGGAGCAGTGAACGTTACGGCCCTAAAATGGTGAACTCAGTTTAGAAAAAATCGGCCGCAAACGAAAAAAATCACCTTGCAAAAAAAAAGCATGTGCCCTCGGGGATTCGAACTTGCGACTTGCAAAACAATAATCTTAGCGCTTCAGACCACTAGGCCCCGAGCCAGCGCTGTCAAGATAGGATATATAAGGTACATAATGTACAACCAGTTTACACTTTTATTTAGTTTTAGCATTTCAAGTACCTTAGGTGACTATTTGTTGTATAGCGCTCGTGCAGTAAGCGTCCCCCAAACTTCCACAGTATCTCACGTCTAGCAATTGCATTTCTTAGACGGAAAAGGGTTCGCAAATGTATGGTCGTGCTGCTGACCGCTGTCCATGTTCACCCAGCACAAAGAAGTGCTTCCTGCTCCCTAGTTTTGCGCTGTACGGTAAAAGTTTCAGTTCATTTTATTTCCTTAGTATCTATATTGACTTCGCTGACTCTTCTCCCGCCTTCAACTGGCCTTAGATTTTCCTACTAGCGTACCAGTCAGCGAAGCTTCGCATGTGCACTTGTGCAGCGCCTGTGTGGAGCGACCCCGACTCGGAGCTTGATACAGTGTACCAACTAGCAAAGTAAAAAAAGGCACGTTCTTCCATTCACAAACGTGTTGTGGCTTAGTTTCAACGGAGCGAGCGGATTGCGACGATCCGTTAGAGACTGGCGGACTAAACGCTGGGCCGTCTGACTCTGTCCGAAGGTCGGCGAGCCGTATAGTAGCGCAGCCAATTGCTAGCTCATCTCCTCCTGACGTCACAGGAAAACTCCACAGAAAATGGGCGAGGGTGCAGAGAGGAGGACAGCATTTTCGAATTGATTTTTCTACTAAATAAATTCACGTAAACACGCTCAGGTGGACTCCGGACTACAATTTGCGCTAGTAATCCCGCAACATTTACAAATCACTTCAGTGTCCCTTTAAAACACTTCGACCCCGCCCGCTTTCATTGGGAAGTGCTCGCACTGTGAGGAATGTTCCTCTGACATTTTCCACATGGTGTGCGCGTGCCAAAAAACCGCAAACCTACCCCCTCTACCCAACCCTTCCCGCGAGGACGGGGAGGCAGCTCTGCTCGGCTGCTCTGACCTGACGGCCCAACGTGCCCTGGTCGGGCGGGCCCGGGCCGCGGCCGACGCCATTGGGCTGCCGTAAGGGGGAGCCCACCTAGTCTTTGTACGGGGCGACCCCTTAAAGACCACTCCCCACCCTCCCTGTAAAAACCTTTGTAAATACCGTATTTATTCGCATAATGATCGCACTCGCCTAGTCATCGCACCCCTGAAGCTCGTCGTCAAAATATGACTTTTTTTTTAATTCCCGCGCAATGATCGCACCCTGAACTTGCCGCAGCCATATGTCGTATGTATGCTAAGTCTAGACGACGACGGTAGTGCTAGTTTCCTCCCCTTTCAAACTTGACATGGCTACGTTATTGCCGCAAACTTGATGATATTAGCGACATCGGCAAGCGTGAGTTCATTATTGGTGCGGAAGAAACTCTCACTAAATGCGCATAATGTACTCACAAAACAAAAAAACGCGCTCGGTTTGCTGTGTCGGCAGCCGTGCCTTGATGTCCCACACTGTGACCGCCGCAGCCATTTATTGGTCGACCTTTTCTCACCTCACAGGGAAGTCGTTCCGGCGCGTTCCGTAATTCCGTAATTCCGGCGCGTTCCGTAGTGAAAACACCTCATTCTGCATCACTCGGTAGTCATTCAGTGGTCAGTGGAGTTTTTATGATGTTTTTATTTGTTATCTTTATTATGTTCATGAGACTTATCGTAAACATTCTGACCTGCACCTTGTGTTTTCTGCGCTGAAACGTTTTGCCGAAAAATTTACCTCCCGTAATGATTGCACCCCTAACTTTGCATCATATTTTTGGGAAGAAAAGTGCGATAATTATGCGAGTAAATACGGCAAATGTTTTTCGGTCGATCAGTCAGATGTCAAGCATGTTGTTCTACAGAACCGAAACCGTAGCTTGTTTTAATGCTAATCTTTGACATCGTCCAATGACGGTGCAGTTCCTCCTGTCGTCACAGCCTTTAGTTGGTGCGGCCGCCGCAGACCGGGCGTGGTAGTCTTTCTTCTTTCGCCCTTTATAAAGTAATTACCGACTTATCAACCGGATAAACGATGAAAATTGTGTTAATTTGAGCCAGTCTACGCAGTGCGAGCAAAACCGGGAGCTTGGCAAATTCACTTCAGCGTCCCTTTCAGACAAGTAATATTAAGTTTTTGTGTGGGCTGGGGGAAACAGCGAATTGCGTTTTGTCACAAGTAAGAAAAATGTAGTTCGTGTGAAACCATGCAGTTAATTTAGAGATATGTTCTTGTATTAATTGGAATCGTTTCATGTAGCTATCACTTACCGATAGAAGCGCCGTATCATTCGCAAAGTAGAATATTTTAGAATTTTAAGATAACCGCGCCAAATCTTTTCCGTAAAAATTAAACAATAAATGTCCTTCAATTCTCTGCATAGATGCTGTCCTCTTCCTAAAAGCAGCAAAGAAGGTTTAAACCCTTTCGTTAATCAACGATTACCACACCAGAGATTTGTGGGAAATGCAGGAGGACTAGTGCCTGAAGATTTATTTGAAAACATTGACAGGCTAACACAGTCCAAACTTGATTTAACAAAGCCCGATTTAAGAGAAGTCCCGATTTAACGAAGATATCCCGATCCGCCTTCAGGCGCCCATACAGGTCGATGCTTAGACTTCATTATTCGTTTCGGTTCAACGAACCTTTCCTCAAAAAATGCAGCTAAAAAAGTATTCATTTCTGGCTTATTTCGTAGAGAACGCCTCAAAATTGATTCATGTCTCGCCAAAGATAACATAGCGGATCGCTTTTTTCCCGCTTTTACAAAATTGCGCGGCTCAAACGGGGGTTGTAATTTTTAGTTGAATGCACCGGGTGACGCCATCGGTAAAATAAAGTTTCGTTCGCACGTGCAATTAGGACCAATACGTTTTCCACTATCGTTTTCGGCAGTCAGATTTTGCAGGTCATGCTTTGTGTAGTTCATTCGCCATCGTTGTGAAGGTAGTTACCGTCAGGTGAGGGATACCCTTGATATGCTGCGGCTGTTGGCCGGGGCGCAGTAGATTGTGGAAATCCGCACTGCACGCAATACAAACCTGAGATAAATCCGTGCGGCTGTTACTTACAAAGAGCACGCAAGCAAACAGCGCCGACTTCTTTGGCAGGAAGTAAATTTCTGGTCCCCCTGGGGCCGTTCTTGCTCAAATAACACTTTTAGTGCTCTCTTTTCATGTGCGCGGGCAGAAATTTTATTTCCTGAGTATTTACAATTCACAAATGCGACGCCGCGTAAGGTTGCTGGACACCGCTAGAGTACATAACCGAATAGACCGAATTAATGACCAACAAATGCCTAACTCGACTTACCGAAGTTTTAACGAAGTAATTCGCGACTCCCTTCAGCTTCGTGAAATTAGGTTTTGACTGGAATAAGCAACATTAATCGGACAGAGAAAGAACAAAGAATACTTGACCAAACAAATAATACTTGATAACAGAAATGAATATTCTTTCCTGTGGAGTTATCATAAACTACTGGCTTGTGTACGATGCTTTTCTTCTTGTTTTTTTTATATTCTAGGGGAGAAAAAAATGCGAAGTAATCGCAATCTTTTAGAATTTAAACTTTACAAAGGAGTGTTTTTTGTTTCTCAGGAATAGACGCGTGAATTAGTTGCGTGCCCTAAATTTATTTGCTAGCATGTTTGAGTGCGTCATCCCTCCGGAGTCTGTCGCAGTGGTTGCGTCTTCAGTAAGCCATAACAGGACTGCTAACTAAAAGACCACTCAACTGCTTTGCTCGTTATCATCAGACTATTTAGGTACAGTACAGGACGAAGGCATCTCCCATTTACCTCTAACCGTCACTTTCCTGAGCTGCCCCTGGCAATCAGATATATTGCGCAAGAACCTAGAAAATCAGAACCTATAGTATCACGCTCTGGATTACTAAGAGCCTATATTACAGGGCAACCCTGAAAAAACGTTGCTGACTGTCCCGGCGTTCATTCATTCCACGTTTAGGTTCATTGAAGGTTACCAGCATCCATTCTAGCGCATCGCGTCCTTATCAAAATATATTTACGGAGACCACCTCGCACGACCTCGGATAATCACGCTGCCTACACGGCTGAAATGCACTCACCATGACACTAGCGGTATCAGTTCCTAGTGAGGCCACACAACCAGGCACGTAACAGATGCGGACTCCTGCACAGATGATTCCTTTCGGACTTAGTTGTAATATTGTTATTCAATTGTCCTGCCCTGGCGGTCTATTGCGGTACGGTTAGTGAAATGTCGTGTTCCAACACTTCAAAAAAAGTTTCGCTCTGTCGTGGTGGTAATCTGGTTTTGGCGTTTTTTCAAGGAATCATTCTATCACACTAAACCGGCTTTTGGCAAGTCCTGCCTCCGCCGACATTCAACTACAGTTGCCTGAGACACGCATGCGTAAGTGAAATGGCACCTCTAGAACTAACAAAAAACGGAGATGCAAGAGCGCGTCAAAACTGGCAACTTCGGGAGTTAGCACACAACGTTGTAAATGGCTATACCCAGGGAGTGTTCTTCATTATTATTTATGTATAATTTCGTTAAACGATACTAACGCGGCGAGAATTCGTTTGTAAAACTATTTTCAGCTGTGTGCACGATAGTACACTGTTGTTTTTTGAACCAATACAAGCCAGCGGGCCTTCAGGCGGTTCTACAGGCAAAATGGCCACCTCATGTGAAACGTCTCAAGCGCCAGATGAAGCCGCGGTGAGGATGACATTGTCGTGGCACTACCGCATGGATCAACATGCTCGGGTGAATTTGGTCGCTTCTGGCGCGCGTACCGACGCTTGCGTTCTGTTACTGAGAACATATGAAAATGTCCGCGAAGCACTGTGTTTCTCAGAGGGGGCGTTGTTACGTGTGCCCGCATCACGCACGGCGGATGCTCTTCGTGCGAGGCTATATCGGCGCTGGGGAAGGCGGATCCCGGTGCGCGCGCCGTCTCCACGGCAGCTGCGCGACCTCCCAGCGGCGCTGCTCCTCAATATCCGCGGAAGCAGCAGCCCCGATGTGGGTGCACAACACGCGCTCGTCTCCCGCCAAGAACCCCCAGCCGAAGGGGCACGCGATCGAAGCGATCGTCGTCCGCACGAGAGAGCGGGCGAGCAGAGATTGAGCCGCTCGGATCAGCAGGCCCGCCGTGCCATTACTTCCCGCCGGGCCGAAGGCAACCCGCTGCCTTCTTGGTGGTTCGTTTTTCTGCCCTGGCCTGCTCCTTCTGTCCCGTTCCTCACCGGGCAGTGTTTTAGAAGGATTGATTAATGGCTCGACGCAGCCAAAGCGCAAACAAGAAAGTGCCTACCCTTCGGCCTTCCGTTCGAATTTCGCCTGCGTATATTCCTTCGGGCTGCAGCTATTTTTTTTTTCTTTCTTTCCGAGTGTCCGCGCTGTCACTTATGCGTGAACCATTTTATGCCTGCCTCTTTTGTTCTTGGCAAGCCACTAACTGATGCCGCGCACGGTGATGTTTTTGTGAGCAGCTTTTGCGCGTATTACGATTTTTTGATCCGCGGCTACGTAGGAACGTTACGGTGCTGGCACTCTTGATCACTGTCAGCCTGCGGAGGAATAAATTACCGGCTTTAAGTAACTCCTCGATGCTGATGGACGTGGGAATGGAAAGATCTCCGTCGTTCTACAGAAGTTTGCTTGTTTTTCTTTCAGTGTAGTCGCGATTAAGGAGATAAATTGTGTCGTTGGCGTAAATGGGCCCCACTCTTTAATTACCTCCGTGAAATGTTCCGCCATACTAGGGCCTCCTTATATCTGATTAGCGCGGCGTCTTGACGGCCGCATTTCGTCCCGCTTTGGTTCCGCATGCAGAATGAACGAGCATGCAGTCTTGGTTAGTATTCGCACATTCAGAAACACCTCGCAGGAACACCGGACGGGCTCTGCAAACGCGGCCACATTTTTTGGCACCGCGGTGAGGCGCGACCACGAAGACGGGCACCGTGCAGAGAAAGGTAGTCTGCCGTTTCTTTGGTTTCGCCCACCGGTTGTTTTTCTGCGCTCATTTTGTTCATGAAACGTGTTCGAGTCACCTTCGTTTTTGTGCACGAGTTCAAGAAAAAAATGTTTACCTGTTTTATGTGCTGCTTTGTTTACCGGTGGCTCAAATAAGCACTGGGACATATTTTCTAGCGCAAAAAAGACGGGAACTTCGAAAAGAACACGGAAGGGACAAACGCTAGCGTTTGTCCCGTTCGTATTCTAGTCTAAGTTACCGTCTTTTTTAACAGCGAAGCTTTTCAGTAAAGCGTAATTTTTCGTGTCGGCAGTTAAAAACACCAAGAAATTGCTCAGCGCGCTCAAGTGAGCTCGGGCCTCACGGAGACCGCCAGGGGTCAGTTAAGGAAGCCAAGAAAATGCCTAGCGCTCGTGTGTGCATGCCTCGCGGCGACCAGTCAGCGTCCCCTGCAGTAGTAGTAGTAGTAGTAAGCTTTATTTGGTGAAAAGGGGTGAGGGAAAAGGGGGAGAGATCAAGGGTGGCATCCAAATTCCAGGACCCCAGAAGCTATTTGTCCATCCCTGGCCCTACTAAGCAGCGCAAGCTGCTGTGCAGGGTCCGGGCTGGACAGGGCTTCCTCCCAGGACTCTAATGAGGTTTGGTGGGTATTTTTGTACCAAGTAATTGGGCAATTCCACACTGTATGAAATAGATCGGCCTTCTGGTGACACTGCTTACAGTCCTCATTATACTTTTCTGGGAACATAAGTGATAGTCTGGACTTATGTAAGTAGGTGTTTGTCTGTATTTTTCTAAGATTTCTCGCTTCTTCAGCAGTTAGGCTGGGGTGTGGCGTAGGCATTGATCTTCGGTGAAGCCTGTAGGATGCTGATTTGTCTGTGCCTTGACAGTAAGCAGGGAGGGCGTACGAATGTTCCGGGTCTCTGCGGTGTATGGTAGTCCTCGCAAGAGAATCGGCCGCCTCGTTACCCTTATAGCCCCTGATGGGCGGGAGTCAAGACAAGTGTGTGGTTCTGTTTTAGAATTTTTGCGCACGGTTGTCAGGCCAAGCATACCGACCTAGGGAGATTAGACAAGATTGGCCACAAAAAAAAGAAGCCGACGTAATCGACGTAATCGTAGCAACAGTAGTAGCTCGAAATGAGAAAGACACGTCATCCCCCCCCCCCCCCCAAATGCGATGTCCATTGATTACGACTTCCAAAAAAATGAAGGAAGCTCACACTCATGGCAACAAAGATGGAGTAAAGGTGTTGCAGCAGCGAAAAAAAAAAAACAAATCGGCTGCAATCGTGGAATTCAACCATCTTGTAGATCGTGAAGGTTGTGTGCAGTTTCTCTACCTTCAAGTCTTACGCGTTACTGTGAGCTTCGTTCATTTTTTGCCCTAAAAAAAGCATGCCCCAGTTATCCCAGTGCCAACTTGCCCTACTTTCCGCACTTATCAAATAAACACCTGGTGGCAGGTAGCTGCACATTTCCGGGTTGCTTCTCGCTGCCAACTTATAGCACTGTCCGCTATGCAAGAGGGGAGGCCCTTCGAGCGTTCATCAAACCCACAGTTTATTCTTACCCTAAGCCTGTCCATTAGAAAGACTGCGTTTTCGCTTCGACGGAGAGAAGAAAGAAAAAAAAAAATTGAGGCTCTCTAAATCGGATATCTCGGCGTGCTGGTTACTGACTAATGAACTGATCTTTTTAGTGAAAATTTAACACCGGATTCACAACTGGGCTCACACGATTGACGACTGGGTTCACAGCTTGTTTCGAGCACTGTTCTTCAAGCACAGCACATTTGTACATTCCTTCTTCCGCATGTTTTCGAAAGTTCCGGTATATGGCTCATTGGAAACATTGGTTGTTTTCTGTATTTTTTTATTTGTACCACCCGCTGTTATTCAGAAGCTACTTCATCCATAATTTTGTTCCAAAGTGACTTTACAGGCCTACATATACCCATTTTTTTCCCCGCTTCACTTATTTTTGTATTGATTTGTTTTTAAGGCGAAATGGCTCAACCACTTTGGTGTCCCATTTTGCGAAAAGCCGTCGTTTTCTGTCAAAAAAGCCACAGCCGCTTTAGGGTTGATTAGATTAAATTTGATTAGACTTGATCCGATTAGATTTGAACTCGTGTTACCACAGTAGAAGCCCGTTGCGCTATCACAGCGCTATCACCGCTTTTCTGTTGTCTTTGCAGACACATTAAGTCGTCAGCGTTTACTGACAAACCGCCAGCCAAACTTTGGTAACGAAGGTTGTTATATACATCAAAATTGGACAAATCCTCCAAAATTGGCAACCACTCATGTTAGAACAATCGCGCGTGAAATACGTTTGTTAAACTGTTCACATTTTCGCAAAAATACTTCTTCACGATCTTGACATCAAGACGAAGTTGGATTACTTCCATATGACAATCCTGTATGGCCTGTAAGACCAAAAGCATCATTTCTGCTGCAGCACACAGGCGGGAATACGCAAAGCTTGTTCGTGCTTTTGAAGAAATATACGGGACGTGCGCAAGAAAAATACCCATATTAGAACTTAACCGCTATAAAAGAAGAAACTGCCAATATAAAGTGGCACGTTCTTTTTAAAGGCTGTTTTCTTTTTGGCAGAGAGAAACGTAACAATGGAGGCTGGGGCGTGGGTCACACTCGAACGATACACGCGGCCACCGTGGCTACGGCACCAAATTGGAGGCAGGCAAAAGACAAGGCCAACTGACGGAAATCCTCTGGGGGGTTCTCCAGGGGTCTGTCGTTGGTTTGGCGACGAAAGCCGTTCGGCTCGACCGCGAATGCGTCGACGGTGTTGGTGGAGGAAGAGAAGAGTTCGCTTTCCTCCTGCTGCTGTCGCCGTCTCCCCGTCGAACCCCCCAACGCAGGAACACCACACCGCTTCTGTCTTCTTCGAGCGGGCTCGCGTAGCCCGCCCGCCGCCCAATTGGACGGCCGGGTTTGCGCGTGACCCGTGACGTAACCGTGAACGCGAACATGGATGCCGAGCGAAGAGGGCAGCGCCTCCTTGCCGGCCGCTAGCGCTGGAAACGGGCTAACGCCATTCTACGTCTCCACGAGGCCTATATATACACAAACAACGGACCGGCAAACTGTCACGTGGTTTATAAAAAACGGTCAAAGTCTGTAAAAGAGCTTCAACTAGAGAATATATTTGAACCTCACAAAAAATGTCAGTAATGTATTTTAAAATAAAATCTACAGAATGCTGTATCTTTAATAGAACCGCGATTCCGAGACATAAACAAGCAAAACAATGAGACTGAGAGGCAAGTTTAGGTAATTGTTTCAAGGCTGCAATACGCATACGCTCATTTCGTCGTCCGAGTGCATGTGCGTTATCGCCACTGAACTGAACCACCGACTGGCACAAGAAAGCAAATATCGGGGAAGACGTCGAAGCAGGAACGCACATACTCGACAAGGAGGAGCGGACTTCCTCGACTTGATCACTCTGCTGAAGAATGGCGCTTAAAAGCAACAAAACGCTACTGAACCTATCTGCGCTCCTTTTCAGTTGAAGTTATTTGTTATTGATCATTGATTGTACGGTTTAAAGCGCCAATGCAACACAGTTGATGAAACGCACCGTAGTGGAGGGATCCGGATTAATTTTGACCTCCTGGGGATCTTTAACATGCGGCGAAACCTCGTACGCAGGGGCGTTTTTGCTTTTCGCGTCCATCAGAAAAGCGGCCGGATATAGAACCCGCGACCTCATGATCAGCAACACAACGGCTTAGCCACTGCGCCACCGCGGCGGGTAAGCTATTTTACGGTGTCCATGTACGCACAAAGTACCCCCTCTCAAAAATATATTCGGGCATAATATAATTCTCTAAGCTTACATTACAACGCATTCAAGCGAAAAGTTGGTGCGATAAGTGTGCTTTTACCTTCCCCAGGAATATTTTAACGTACGTAAAATACACAGAATTCAAAAGAAACCGAATTGCACATCTGCGCAACTTCGTAGACCGCGTGTGCTGGGCAAAGTTCTTTTTTTTCCCCTCACGCCTTACAAATGGCGACATTGGGACTGCAATCCAACACCAGCGTACTCTCCGAGCTCGTCTTGCTCTTAATTCAGGTTAGGACGAAGGAAAGAGGGAAGCGCGTAAACGCGTCACCGCAGGAAGTGAAGTATCGGCGGGAACAGGAAACGCGGTTGGTGCAAACCACATCCGCTTCATGCATATTTATGGCCACACCCCGTGCCATCCCGAACTTTTTGGGGAAGGGGAGTGCCCCGGAGACTCAAGCTAATGGCACGTCGCAGCCCGCACGCAAGAGGAGCAGCAGTTGCCGGCCGGAAATTAATGAGCGAATGCGAAACTAAAAGCGGGGAGCGAGGGAGCGGACTTGTGACACGAGCCTCGCTGGCAGCGCGTCAAGCAGCGGGACGTCATTCGCGGGCACCGGCGCCACCTACCACGGCTGACAAGAGAAGACCTCTCCTCAGATAAAATGCTTAAAACACGTGTGTGCTATAGTTACTCAAATGTTGCCGAATATCTTCCGAGCTGCTAAACGAAGCGAAGCGACAGATAAAAACGCTTGACAAAGACAAATGCTAAGCGACAGAGACAAACGCTACTTTACCGGGTTTAACAGTACGGGTTCATTACTAATTGAGTTAGTCCCCTGCGATGACCAAAGGCGGCATTTTTAGGAATCAAAGCAGCGCGTTTGAGGCGCCAAAAAACACAGGCAGATCGACCTTTTCAGCTTCCAACGTCGGAAATAGGCACCATAAGTGTTTACATAAACGCAAATAATTTCGAAAGAAGACACGCGCTACCTTTATCTACAAAAACATTGTTATTGTTTAGGATGGCAGAAGGGCGCCAGAAGTTCAATATATCCGTTCAATTGTCCATAAAAATACTAAACTAATGGTGATCCATTGGTTTAATTCAACAACGCAGCGCTCACATTGATGTTCAACGGCCACTGTCGCTTGCTCGAGGGTCGTATATCAGTGAAACAGTCCCGAAAAAGAAAAAAATTGAGAGCTGGGTATACTACTTTAAAAAAGGCTCCAAATGTAATCGTTAAAAATTCCAAATGTGATCGTTGTAAAACACAAATTGACTTGATTGGTCGGACTAAATTTAAAAAAACCTAAAAAATAACAACAATATTAAAAATTACGGAAAATGTCATAACGTGTAGTGCATCGCATTTCAACAATTATGCAGATTTCGCCAAAGTTCCACTTGTAATCGTTATAGTACCGTAAATGCCCATAATTGATCGAACTGAATATTGAAAAACAAAAAAAAACAAAAAATATAAAATAATTACGGAAAATGACAAACCGTATATGGCCCTGTATTTCCACAATAATGTAGATTTCGCCAAAGTATCAAATGAAATCGTTGTTATAACGTAAATGTAGGTAATTGGTCGGATAAATTGTTTTAAATTTAGAAAAACAACAAAACTATTTTAAAAATACGAAAATTTCAGAATGTATACCGTATGGCAGTCCACAATATTGCAGATTTCGCGAAAATTCCAAACGTAATCGTTATAATAGCGTTAATAGATATAATTGGTCGAACGAATTATTGAAAAACTAAAAAAATAAGAAAAATATTACATATATTACAAAAATTGACAAACCGTGTAACGCCCTGCATTTTCACAAAAATGCATATTTCGCGAAAGTTCCAAACGTAATCATTGTAATAACGTAAATGGAGATAATTGACAGGACGAAGTTTCCAAAAACTAAAAAATAAGGAAAATGTCACAACGTATACCGCGTGCCAATTCCGCAATAATGAAGATTTCGCGAAAGTTGCACCTCTAGTCGTTATAATAGCGTAAACGGACATAATTGGTAGAAATATATTTTGAAAAACTAAAAAAATAAGGAAAACATAAAATAATTACGGAAAATGGCGAACCGTGTAACGCCCTGCATTTACACAATAATGCTGATTTCGCGAAATTTCTAAACGTAATCGTTGTAATAGTGTATGGTCGAAGAAACTTTGAAAAACTAGAAAATAAGCAAAATATTGAAAATGTATAGAAAATGTCAAAACGTTAACCTGTGCTCATTCAAAAATAATGCAGATTTCGCGAAAGTTCCGTTGTAATAGCGTAATTGAAGATAATTGTCCGACAGGATTTAGAAAAAAGCAAAAGAATTGGCTAGAAGACAGGCGGAATTAGAATGCTACGCATTAGTAAATAATTCTCTGAATTTCTGCAAAATATATTATGCGAACGAAACCGACCTAGCTCAAGCTTAAAGGAGCACTGACACGAAAATTTTGTTGCACTTTTATTGCTTTTATCGATGCTTAATGGTCTGGCGAGCATGAAACAACTCTTCAAATACTTCAGCGCGCGATAGTTAATTACATTGAACGGCCTGAAAATCGTTTGTTTCAAATTCCCGCGCCTTCATCCTGAACGGCGCATATGACAGAATCCCGTCCTTATCTCACCGCTTTGTGCGGACGTCACCGGCGCCCGCTTGAGAGGGTGTAACGCCCGCTCGCCGCTCTTGCGGTCGCGCGCGTGAAGTGACGTCACGAGTTTTTGACGAGCGCTGTCGCGACCCTTCTTTTGGCTTCACGGGGTGATGTCACGCTGATGTCCATTTGCTGAGTGCCGCTCCGCGGGCTGCTCCGTCGGCGCGATAAATGAGATCCAATTGAGCTATGTTCTTCGCGTCGCAAGCCGCTCATATTTCAGCCAGGGTATTCTGTTGAGTGAAGGAAGCAAACTGTGCAATAATATTAACGCCAAAAATTGGTGTCAGTGCTCCTTTAAATAGCTCTGCTGCTAAAATCCGCACAGGTTTGGTCGCATAGGATGAGCATCCGGGACTCGGCCCGGGGCCTACCGCGCCCTCCGCAACAGCAACCTGACCGGCAGAGGCCACGCCAAGAAGACAATGCGAACGCTGAAAACTGCCCATTTTCGCACCTAAGGTGGTACTATGGTACTTCACAAAGGGAGCAGAGTGGGGAAGGGGCCAGTTACAACTTGAACGAGTAGTGGCCCGTGTAAGGCAACCTTCAGCAGCACGCATTGTGATACTGTTTCGCCATTCTTGCTGAGTCCAGTGGCATGCAGGACGTCTGCCGATTGATGGGCCGCGCTCCGCTGCAGCGCAAGAGCCCACCTAGTTCGCTGAATGCTCCAGGCTACCCCTGGCGCGACAGCTGAGGCGTCTCTCCTATTAAACGGGGTAATGCTGGCTCGAATAGCGACGTAGCCCACGTGTGATCGATGCCGCAGTGGCATGCCAGTTACACGACAGTCGCGGAGAGGCACGGAAGCTCTGTGGGATGGCGCATTTGCGAAGCTTGTACGTGCAAGGCGTTTAAACCGAAAACGAGGTGATATTTGTAGTAAAATTCTAAACACTGAAATCCTGCACAGGAATCCGGGAAGTCTTCCTACTGGTCGGCTGGCTGCTCGATGAAGAATGCAGAAAAGCACGCTGGGCGGCAAGTTGGGCAGTGGTAGGAGCTGCCCTGTGGCCGATCGTGTAGGGCCGTACTTGGTGAATGATGCACGAATTCACATGTGTCCTGTGGATCAATCAGCTGAAAGCGACCCATCGCTGAACAGGTATGAGTGTGGGCTGCACATTTTTTTTTTATTAATTCTACGACCGGTTACTATAGGGCAAAGACAGAAATGTCCTACCAACGCGGAATTCCGTGCAGTGGAACCACAATTCGTAGATGCCAGAAGCGGTTGCTGCCAGTGCCCCACCTGCGAGGTCGCTGCTAAGGACTAGTCGAGAGCCTCGCCACAAGGCGCTGCCGCGCCCGAAGGAACTCTTGTGCGCTTAGCGCGAGGGCGAGCGTCGTCGGCATTTCGACCAGCCCTCCCACCGCAGTCGACGTTGTTTTCAGGATACCAGTACATGCTCTCCGGATTTGGCTTGAATGTTTTCGCGAGCTCTACCATGCCCTTTTCCTTTTGAGAGGGCCACCTCCAGAGGGAGCTGATTCGTGCGAGGCCAATGTCCAGCCCGTTGTATGCGCCGGCCAACGACCAGCGCCGTCGCTAGATATCATGCAAAACGTTCATGTGAAGGAATCAAGTTAGCAAGCCATCCCTCAGAATTTTCGTGTAATTATCTGTTCAGTTATTTGCATGAAGGCTAAGTGGAAACATTGGTATTTAAGCAACCTGATGGTAACAATGTTTCGTTACCTTGACCCGGAACTTGTTGAACTACGTTGTAGCGCGAAGAAACCTTCCCGATGGGAATTTTCAGGATTTCTCGGAACTTCTGCTGCGACACGCCGGGAGGAGCCCGGGTTGTGTATTATAAATCAATGACGGATGCTATTCTTTACACTTACCGCATAACACTTCTGATGAGTAAGCAGTGCTTTGAGCACATCATCTTGGCACAATTTGTTTCAAGATAGTTCGAACAAAGCGCGAGTTCTAGTCGTGAAACATGGTTAAGTAGCGCGGTAAGGACGGGACAAAAGTAGAGACCACACAGGACTAGCGCTAGTCCTGTGTGGTCTCTACTTTTGTCCCGTCCTTACCGCGCTACTTAACCACGTTTCACAGTTCGAACCAACTAGCCCACATTTACGCATTGACGAGTTCTAGCCGTTTCCTGTAAACAGACGCCTCCGTGAGGAGCCCAAAGCAGGCTGGACTTCCTCATTGTGTACAACTGCAGTTCCACATCCTTTCCGTGTCCCCCGCCCCCCTCCCTAAAGAAAACAAGAAAAAAGTACGGAACAACACCCGCCCCAGCACAGCTATGGTAGGTTTACAGCCAATTAGATATAAATGAACAGGGGCAAGCGCCCAAAATGTAAATTTCAAAAAAAGCAATTAGTTGATTAATAAAAAACGCCGAAATACATGAAAATCACAACACGAAAACAGCACAGCAGCACAACACTGCAGTTTGAAGAGGTCCTAAGCTTTAACACCCACAGGTGCTTGGGGCAGTATCCGTATTTCCGAATTCACGCAGTCTGTCTCCACTACACAGTCCGGCTGTAGAGAAGCTCACTCCGAAGAACAGTACCGCCGCTATAATCTGAGGATGAGCACAAGCTACCCACTTCAGCACAGGTAGCAACCACCCACAGCACCTTAAATTCCATTAGAAGAGGCCGCAAAAGAGGGCTGACCATCACAGAGACACGCACTACACCCCCAAACAACACACATCACTTCGGAGCCCATTTCATTAGCGCGAGACGCCCGGCATGTTCTCGCTCACAAAATCGACGAGCGGGATGAGTATTTCCGCAGCCCGAGAAATGTTCAAAGCTTGTCGCAGATGTGTCGGTTTCATGGTGAACTACCTAATTATTTATTTATTTCAGTGCGTCGAACCGAAAAAAATACCGGTTCTGTTACGGTTCTGGTTCAGGCGAAATCATTTCGTTCAGGTTCAGTTCCGGTTCGACAAAATCACGTACCGAACCGCTTCGCGAACCGGTTCGATGACTTGAATTATCACTGAAATTAGAAAAAAACATTTAGTAGTTTAGAACGACACTCAAATCAAAATACAAACAAAAATTCGAAATGCTGCTGTTCCCCGAAGGCAGTGGCGCAGTTGCACAGCACACTTTAAACAATTACGAGATATAAAAACAGATGAAGTGGCGACGATTTACCACCTACTTTCTCACACAGATTTTATGTTTTCCTAGCGACTATTCATAAAGCCACCACCTAGAGATATGACGGTGGGATATATTTTCTGCCCTTTCGCTTTTGTTGAAATCGCAATCGTCGCTATGAAATGGCCCATCACGCTAACCTTGAAGCCTGAAATTTAGCCCTGCCTACGGGCGCGTACAAATACCAGTGCTTGATAGCAATGGCGCACATTTTTTTATATTTGTAACAAAACAGAACAAATCCTACAAGAGGTACATAAATACTACCAATGAATTAGATTATTTGGCCACCCTGAATAATTTGTTAGCTGTCACCTTATCGAATGTGTTGGCCACACTTTTCTTAAAAGTAAGCTTTAGTTAAAGCTCACTCACTGCCTTGTTGCTCTGACCACCGCAATTCATTTTGCGATAGCTATACCGGATGTGTGAATTACAATCAGTATGTCATCGTACCGCCTGACCCCGGCCATTATTCCGTGTGGAACCTTATAACAGAATATGCTGTTACAAAATGAAAGGGAAATTTGACGCTAGGAGCATGAGATGGGACTTTTTTGGGTAGACGCTCTTTAATTCGTCCACAGCAGTACTCCCCTCCGCAACGAGTAGCAGTAGAAGTGATGTAGCGGGTTCGGCAGTCATTACAAGTGCACCTTCGACAGAAAAGAAGATCTGAAAGAGACAAAACTTCATCAGCAGCAAACGGCTTAGCCACTGAGCAGATCCTGCAGTCACATTTGTCAAGTATTAACAATTTGCAGGTGTCGTACCTTTTAAACAAATTACGAAATGCAAAACGTTTGCAGACATCGGGTGTGGGCTTTCGCTGTTGCGCAGTGGAGCACTACTGCAGCCTGATTGCTCCAATAAAGTCGCAGCTAGGGAAGGCCAAAGTTGTTTTATATCCCCTGCAAGCTGCCGAGAATGACATTTCGTTTGGTCAGCTTGCACTACGCTCGCGCTTCCAGCAGCAACAGCCCATTGCTACATTGCTGCTCATTCATTTCCCCTGTTGTTACATAGAGCGTGATAGTGTTCAATTGTCTGGAGGGGAAAGTGAGCGAGCGGGTACGAAGTTGATGGTACGTGAAAGAAAAAAAGGCCTGAATTGCATTGGCTGTGCAATATCAACAACAGAGGGTCGAACCGTTTCGGCATGAACCGGTAACCGTTATTTTTTTTTCTGTTCAGTTCCGGTTGTGGTTCATCGTGCTCAAAAAATAACTGTTCGGGTTCGGGTTCAGTTCTGACAAAAGTACCGGTTCAGTTCCGGTTTTCGGTTCGGTTGGGTTCCGGTTCGACACCCTGATTTATTTATGTATTTATTAGTAATACCCTCAGGGCCAATGACATTATAAGGAGGAGTGGTTAAATTCATAAGTATAACAAAAAAAGCAGCAAAGGAAATACATATCAAACAAACATCTTATAAAAAATTGGGCAAAACAACAATAAAAGAAACACAGCAAACAAGCATAACTGCATACCGCAAAGCCTCAATTACACATGTTGACTATGGCATTTTTGAAAAGCGTATGATTTACAATGGTTGCTGTAGGAGATGGAGGGCCATTTTATTCTAATGACGTACAGGGAATAAACGACTGAGGAAAAGCGTTCGTTCGGCTTGATGCTATGCCGACTTTATGAGCATGATAAGGCGAGAAGAAACGTACAGGTGCCGTCAGAAGTAATTGGAGCACGGGAGGTGTGGCCAAACTGCACAGGAGCGCCGTGTAGCTGCGCCGGCGGTAAACGAAAGAAGCTGAACACGCATGCGCCCCTGCCGACGGTGATAGCCCATATATACTTCTCACCCCACTTCTTTTAACACGGCTACGAGCAAATTATTTGCAGCATACTGGTCTCAGCGATGGCGCTGATAGCGTACCCACCTAAAAATATTAGAAAAGAAAAATTATCACTTCTGATCCCTGCGATTACGACGCTCTCCAGCAGCTCGCGTGCGCAGAAAAAGGGTGCGAGCGACGCTGCCAGATACTGACTCTGCTATCAGCGCCATCTCCGAGACCAGTATGCTGCGAATAATTTGCTCGAAGCCGCGTCAAGGGAATGGGTTGAGGAGTATGAATGGGCTATCACCGTCGGCAGGCGCGCATGCGTGTTCTGCTTCTTTCGTTTACGGCCGGTGCAGCTACACGGCGCTCCTATGCAGTTCAGCCACAGCTCCCGTGCTCCAATTACTTCTGACGGAACCTGTACAATAAAGGGAAAATGAGTTCTTCATGCAGATGCTGGGGATGAAATATTTTGTGGAACAACGAGAGTCGGGAAATTTTACGTGGAACTGCTAGGGATTGAACGTTAAGCGTAGATTTCATTGTTGTTACACTGGCGGTTCGGTTATAGTTAGACAGGATGAAACGTGCAGAATTGTTTTGCACAATTTCCATTGAGTTTATAAGGTTGTTAAAAGGAGGATCCCAAATAGAAGAGGCGCATTCTAATTTAGACCGAATAAGCGTTTTGTACAACACCAGTTTAAGGGAGGATGGTGCCTTAGGAAAATTACGCCTGAGGTAACCAATCATGCGATTTGCATTGTTAATAATATGTTCAATGTGAACGTTCCAGGTGAGGTTGCTTGTGATGTTAGCACCAAGATATTTATAAGAATAATCAGAGTCTAGGGCTAAGCTGTCAAGGTAGTAAACAGTTAATGTGGTATTTTTTCTAGATACACGCATACATTTACACTTGCTAACATTGTGTTCCATGCGCCCCTTTAAGCACCAAGCCTTTATAGGATTTAGGACAGTTTGAACGGTGGTAAGGTCATCGTCACGGATTATTCCTCGAAACACCACGCAATCGTCAGCAAATAAATTCATATTAGATGAGACGCACCACGTTAAATCGTAATATATACAGTCGAACACGGATATATCGAACACGGGTATATCGAATTATTGTATATATCGAACTCATAAATTATCCCCTTGAAAATTCTGTGTAAAAGTATAGGAATTCGTACGTTTATATCGAACCGTATTTTTCCCAACATTGGGTATATCGAACGCCGCGCGAGCTGGAAGGTGCTCTTCGGCGGTCGCTGCACCCCCGATTGAGGTTGAGCAGGATGTGGAGGAATGCGTGGACATGGCGAAGACTGGCTCGCGGAACTAATTCCCCCTACCGGAACGAATTTGCGCTTGCCCAGTCGGGCCCCGTTACCGGCCGCCGTAGCGTTAGCGGACGGAGCCCGGTATGCTAAATCTCTGTAGGCACACAAGCCCGAACGCTAGGAAGATGTGACAGTGCGAGGTAGGGATGCCCCGACTGCGCACGTCCTTTTTTTTTTTTGCGGCTGCGTACGTTCCTCTGCTTGCCGAAAAAGAGTTTTTTTTCTCTCTCTCTCTGGGTCTGTCTTCCCCCGATGTCGTCTCGGGAAAGGGAAGAGGGAAGGAAGGCGCTGGCGGCCTCCTCCTTCTTTTGCATTTTGCTGCTGTTGCTGCTGTTTGGCGAGTTGTCCCTCACCTTTCGGAGATCACTGTTTCTCTCGGAGATGACCATCGCGAGCGCTTTGTTGGAGTCCGTTCAGAGAGCCTTGGAATTGTTACCTTCAAAGTTATTGTGGTAAGTGCGCGCTGTTCTTCTTTTACGTACGTGTTGTGCATGGTGTGCGAAGGCGCAGCGTACTGCTGGAATTTCCTAGTTATGCAGCCTCGAGAAGATCGAGACCAGCGTCTTTAATTTCATTTCCTAGACGAAGAAGCAGGCTAAGATCAGCGATTTTTTTTTCACGGAAATAAAGCGTCCTGTTGCGTCCTGAGTGCGGAATTAGTTGTCATTCTTGAATGGACGATCGGTAAGTGATCGTCCTCCATAGGTGAGGTCTCAGAGCCCATTATTTTTATATCGAATTTTTCATATATCGAACTAATTCGCGATCCCCTTGGAGTTCGATATATCCGTGTTCGACTGTAGTAGGAAAAGCAGAAGGCCTAGAACAGAACCTTGTGGCACACCGGATTGAACGAAGGTGTTATTGAATTCTGGTTGTTAATCGAGTTATTAGAATTCTGGTTGCTAATCGAAACAAAGTGCGAGCGAGTAGTTAAAAAAATCTGAAGTCATGCAAGAAGTTTCGATTCGATGTTGAGCTATCTTAACTTGTGTAGTAGTAGTTTATGGCCCACCTTGTCAAATGCTTTTCAAAAGTCTAGATATATGCAATCAGCAGATGATGATCGATCAAGTATGGCATGAAGCTTATGTGTGAAAGATACCAACTGTATTTCGCATGAGTAAATTTTTCAAAAAATATGCTGTGACCGCGTAAAAAATGAATTTGATTCTAAAAAATTAACAAGGTGTAAAAAAAGAACATGTTCTAGTATTTTACAAGGGATGCTAGCAAGTGAAATGGGTCGATAATTAAGCGGTGGGTTTTTGTTTCCGGATTTATGAGGCTGAATTACCTTCCCCACTGTTCTGTCAGCAGGCAAACAACCGTCGTCAAGTGATTGCAGAAAATTTTTTTCTTAAAATGATGTATGAATAGGCACAAGTGCTCTGCAAGAATTTAGGGCTGATGTCGTCGCAACCAGGAGCGCAAGAAACTTTGAGTGATTTTAATTACTGTAGCAACTCCACTTAGTTCAATTAGTATTGGAAACATATCAACGTAGTTAAATGTTTCAAGAGGTGGCCGGGAAACGTTTTCGGAAAAAGAAAAATTACGCACAAAGGTTTCATTAAAAGTGTTAGCACACTCCTCCGGAGGAATTGCAGCACCACCGGTGTCGGTTAGATGAACAGTATTGTTATCACGAGGATGGATGGTGCGCCAAAACGTTTTAGTGACAGTAACTAGCATATTGGGTAATGTGGTACGAAAAAAGTTCTCTTTGGCTGACCTTAGCACCGCAACATAGTGATAATTAGCCAGTTTGTAAGCCGCCCAACGCGCATCATTCCTAAAAAGTTTTGCTGGTCGGTACAGGCATTTTTTCTTGTTATATAAGCGTTTAGGGTGCTTGTATACCATGGAGCGTTACGGCTCGTAGACATAAAGTGAACAGGAATGTATATCTCCGTGAGTTTGCTAACTTTCTAAGTAAACATGTTCCAGTTATTTTCCACAGTTCGATTATCAAAATTGTAGAAAAAGTGTCAAGAAATTCGCATAGGTCGTTGTTAATTGCTTCGAAATTAGCATGGTTATAGTTGCGGACAGGTTTACTTAGTTTTATTGTTTTTAGACGCAATAAATTTAGAATAAACGTGAGTAAAGAATGATCGCTCAAACCTGGTAGATGTACGAGGTTAGAAACAAGATCAGGCATCGTTGTACGCACTAGATCGAGTGTGAGCTGTACCGTTCGTTATTTTTGTCGGTTCCTTGACTAACTCAGCGAAAAAAGAGAGCATAGGTCTAGGAATTCTTGAGCAAACGTAGAAAAGGGAAAAATATTAGGATGTTCATCAGCCCATTCTATATTCGGAAAATTAGAATCACCCAACAAAAACGGGGGGGGGGGGGGAGGTGGTGGGGGGGGACGTGGGATAACGAGAAACGAGTATGTTTAACACAATACTAGACGGGTCAGTAGGGAGGGCAATAACAGGCGCAAATTGTAAACTTTCGGGACCCTATCACCCTATTTCAACAAGGGCGCACACAACCTCCAGGTTACTGATAACATGGATGCGCTGGGATGACAAATCTTTCGAGATACCCAACGAAACACCACCGCCTCGCCGTATCGTGCGGTCACATCGGTAGAACCAAAAACGACTATGGTGTGGAATTTCGTGATCTTGAATCTTTGACTGCAACAACGTTTCAGTTAGTACGATGATGCCAGCATTACAAGTGTCAATTACAGATGTTAAAGCATCTCGTTTGTTAATAATACTCCCAGCATTAGTAAAAAGCACTGATACATTAGACGACTTAGTTCCACTGCCCCTCGCGCGTCCCTATGTTAAAACACGTGTTGGCGCTGAATGAGAGAGCACTTGGTTATCTTTTTGCTGCAGCCTTAGTTCGTTTATGCTATCAGTGGAAAGGTCGGGTGTAGTGCTTTTTGTCTATTATGAGCTTGGTATGATGCAGCTTTAATGCCGGTGATACGGGTTGGCTTTTGGCAAAGGTCACGAGCTTTCCCTGAGCCTGACGCGTAGCAGGAGAAGAATCTTCGGTTACGGTGACGTTTAATTCTTTTAATTTAGTACGAGCCGAAATAACTTTGTCTTTTCTTTTGTAGTTTAAAAACTTAGCTATAATACGGCGGGAATTTGCTTTCTCTGTAAGCACCTAAGCGATGGGCATGCTCGATGTCTTAATCTGCTAGGTTAATAGCTGCATTGGGCAGTACTTGTGTTATACCCTGTTCTGGTAGGCCATGAAAAATTAAATTGTTGCGTCGCGACCGATCCTCAAGTTCGTCGAGACGAGCTTGTATTAATTCGTGTTGGGTGCCCAGTGTTTCCACAGAAGCTTCGAGAGTGGTCATATCCTGCTCAAAGTGATCCACTGTCTTTGTTTTTTCTTCGAGTGTGTCTAAGCGTTTTTCGATTGAGCCAATCTTCTCCTCAATTCTTTTCTGATTCGTTTTGATTTCCTTACGGTCGGCGGCTAGATCAGCCTGGATTATGGATGACTCAACGTAGCGCACCTGGATATCTTTGAGGATGAGAAAAACTGCTTGCATTTGCTCGGAAGGATCTGTCGGCAAAGACTCAGGAACCAGCGAGCTGCTGGAACGAGTGTCAGGTTCTGGATTACTTTCAATATCCCCATCGCGCAAAAGCAAAAACAGCATTGAAACACAATAACTCGCGATGTCACACAGAACTTCGGGGCATGGGAGCAGAAATAGGCAACGATTGTCACTTTTTCTACTGAAGAGCGCAACCTCGTTACGAACCTGTAACGGGCAAAGGCGCGACATCTCAGATGAGCTGTCGAAGCTGCTCCCATGCGCGCTCATTATGACAAGTAGGGCAAAACAAGTGTTATGCTCATTAATATAATTAATATAGTGGCCCACCTGGGCATCGCCGGGTACTTCCGCTAGTTTTAAATAAAGAACTTGGTACCAACAGAACTTTCCGGGTGTCCTTTTTCTGTTCGAGGAGAGGCTACGGCGCGTACAAGAGCTCTCCGTGCATGCAACGGCAATCAGTCGCTAACGGCAAACGACGGAACCTACGGCGCACGCGATTTGTTATTGGCACTGGCGGGGAAACAGTGCGTACGCAGTGGCTCATTACCTCGATTGGCATCCCTTCCAGCGTTCTTCACCACAGACTGGAGGTGCTTGAGGCAGGAGAAGAAAGCAGGAGCTCGGCGGCAGTAATTATACGACGCTTGGGAAAATCGCGATGAGCAGCAAAGAGGCTCTCCTTGTGGAAGGCGCCTTGAAGGAGGGAGAGATGGTGGCTCACGCAGCCTGGGCCAGCCGGAGTGATGAGCTCCTATAAACTTCCCCATTTGAAACGTTCCGAACGGGGCCCGCCATTGCTTCATTACTGCAGCAGCGGCGACATGCACGCAGTTAGCATCGATTTTTCGATATTGAGTGGGCCGCGCTCGGGCGACGCGAAGACGGAGGGGAAAGATTTCCTGCCCCCCCGGCGTCGTGCGCGCACACAGTGAGGCTTGCTGATTATTCCTCTTTTGGGCCACAAGGCGTCACGAGCTTCTCGCCCGGCGCGACATCCCTGCTTAGAGACAGGGAAACGGGAGTGAAACCAGCATCCGTGACTCGACCGCTTCGACTCGCTACTTGACGCTGCCGCAAAGGGGATCCATTTTTTCCCTTTTCGACTTTCTGTGCTCATTTGCATTCCTTGTTCTCGCCCATTTCCACTGTATGCGTGCACACGATATACAGCGGGCTGTACGAAGAGCTTTACTAAGAAGCCTGTTGACTTGTAAAGATACACCATCACATAAAAACAATAATGCCTCTCAACTAGCGTTTGTCGAATTATCTGAAAATTACGAAAGAATGAGCAACCACAAAATTGGCAGCAAACGTGCCGTTGACAACGCAGAAATTCTTCATGCCTAGCTACGAATAGTTTCTTTGCTATTTCAGTTGCACTGATTAAACTGAATACTCCCAGGAAGTTTTGGGTGCTTCACCGGAACTTGTTGAGTCTCCAGCAGCACAAGTGAGCTACTAGGGTTGCTTGATAAGTATCTAAAAAGAACTAGTTCAATGCGTTTTCCGAAAATAAAAGCATCTTAATCCTCAACATAGCTTCAGGTAAATGCACCGAGCTGCCAATTTTTCAATCCCGTCACAAAAGCAGAAATTATCGAGTGCCACGAAATACACATTGATGGTCAGGATACGGCAAATTCAGTGGGCTACAATATCATACAGCCGGCCCTGGTTTTTAAATTCGTGAACAAGAAGAAAAATCACGGTGAGCCGAGTCAGGAGGGGGGTGGAGGGGTGGGGGGGGGGAGCGGGAAGATGCAGCTGACAACCAAATCCACGCAGTTTGTTTTATTGCAGCGGTAGATTTGAGTCACTGCCTTATAGAAAAGCATCTTTGTGTGCCTGCGTGGGCCGTCTTAGTGCCCAGCCCTAAGTGCCATCTCCAAAAGTTTCGCTTCGTCCCTGGCGTCTGCCTCGTTATAACGACTACCGGCTTTATAGATAGCGACCTGCCCATAGCAGCCGTCGACAATCACATCCAGCTTGTCAACATATTGCTGCATATATCACGCTGCGTCAGGTGGTGCTAAGTTTAATCCCTAACTAGAGTTCGTGGAATAAAATATAGCTGTCGTACCAATCACCGACAATACCAGCCAGATAATTTACGGTTCAGTCTAGACCTACTCCTGAGCGATGCAAATTTAAGCAAACCAAACGACTACTATATCTGCCTGCTGGGTAATTCCTCGCATTGTTGCTGTGCCGTCCTACACAGTAATGTTGTAATTTTTTCCATGGTGTCAGTCATCTTGACCATAAAAGGGCGTCCGTCGAGCGCATGCTTCGTCTGGAGGTGTGGCAGAGGTCACGTTCATATAATAATAATAATAATAATAATAATAATAATAATAGTATAAGCTTTATTCAATGTTTTATATACATGATATATTTACTGCCACACCTAAGCACGCAGTGCTTGTGAGTGGGCAGGCAGATCAGAGGCGCAGCGACCGTGCGTGAAAAAGCGACCGTGCGTGATATATATCGTGAAAAAGCGACGTTCAGCTCTGAAGATCACTTCTGGTGAATTTCATCAATTTCAGCATTCTCTGCACAGCCGTCTAAAGGCTTTAAAACTTCACGGAAGTAGTCCCCTCTTCCTTTGGTTACAAGTGAAGAAAGGCGCTCTTCACATGTCATAAGGGCACGCTCGGCCTACCACAGCCATGGAGTCCTGGATTAGGGGCACCCCACACTCATCTGGAGTGACGGCAGTAACACCGGATGGGGATACATATTCAAGTTTATTCTTTCTCCTCTTTCTTGTGGTTAGTCCGTACATTATGGTGAATGTGGTCAACGATGATACGATGGATCTTGGTGGTTGATGGTTGATAGAATAGGCTTTATTGCCACGAACTCGCTGGGTCCCAAGCAGCTTCCGCACGCTTGTCCACGTAATCTATCTGTAATCTACCCCACGTCCGGGCGTAGTGTTCGCCGGGATGACCAACGGACTGTGTATGGTACTACCTCGTCCAACCGTGTTGTTACTCGTTTTAGGGCTATAAAGCATCATCTTTGTTATCGCAGAATTAACATTTAATCAGTTATCTGAGTGGCATTTAGAAAATGAGACTACATCTTGCTCCAGGGCAACGCAGTCATCAATGGACTCAATGCGTTTGAATATTTTGATGTCAGCATGGAGTATGCTGACATCAAAGCTGATGTCAGAGTAGAGTATGTTATAATTGTCAGCATACCAATTACATTGGTATTGTAAGGTCGAAGGCTCATTGCTCGCAAGGATGAGACTAAGCGTACTTGTGGGTTTGTAAAAATCACTGTTTTGAAAGGTTCTTGAATTGCTGACCCATCAAACGAAGAAAAAGTTATAAAAGCCAATGCAACCCCCAAGTATATGGCGAGAATTCATTATTGTTTGATGAGGCACTAAAACGCTTAATCGATACGGGAGCACAAACTAAAAAAGGGGGATGAAGCTTGTCTGGTTTGCGACATCGGACATTGATATTCTCGCGTTTTGAATGTTTGTAAAGCAGAGATCTAAGATATTTTCAGAGCTGTTTCTATTGCACCATGGGTGTGAAGTCTACAAAGTCTAACATCACACTGAAGTTCGGCAGTACGTGATAATTGGGGTGTTGATAAGTAAGACTGTCCCGTTGCACACTAGGTGTATTAAAATCACCCGAAATGACATACTGCCGATTTGGTTTTGATACACAAACTTCTTCTATAGATGTAAATAGCTTATTAAACGATGAAATAACACCAGATTCAGGGGGAATTTAAAATGCCTCTATTAAAAGCTTCTTACCGCAGCCAGCGTTATGTCCAGACGGCCAGACTCGTTATCGCCTTCAACTTCATGAGTACGCATACACTGAAGAGCACCATCGACTGCTATTAATACCCGGAAAGAAGAAAAGGGCGCTAAATAGGCACAGGCGAAGGAGACATGAAAGGCATGAAAGGCTCATGCATAGGCATTTCGTGTGTCCTTCGTCCACGTTCGCTCAGCCAACGCCGCCTGTATTAACATTGCCTAACGCGTCGCGCGCTGTTCAATGGGAAGAATAGGGATGCTTAGTTCAGGCACTCATCCCCTATGTGGCGCGCGCCGGCGGACATCTCGCCTTACGTCACTGTTCGTGAGTCGCGTACGCTGCACCCACTTCTACGACGTGTGTCTGTCAGCTTGCCTGTTGGGTTGGGTGTAAAACAGCCGTTTCGCTCACATCTTGCCGCGATGGGGCGATAGTTCGGGGTGCGCTGCGGATCTAGTTCAACACATCGCTCGCTTCATACTTGCTGCATTTTCTCAAAAATAATTGACGGAGGCGGAACTGTAATAATGTAAGAAGATAATAATTGTCGGGTAGACAAATAGCGAACGGAAAAATGATATTTTCGGTTGGTGGAGCCTATATTTTACTGATGTTTTTCTCTGTGGAAGATTTAGGGAAGAGAAAATTGCGTGCACAATTTTTTTCAGGCGCTCACTTCTACCATTACTTTCCAAAGATATCACGTGCTTGTAAATGTCACACACAATTTGAAAACAAAAGGAAAAGCAGATGAGGGCTCCGCCACGGTGTGTGGGCGCTTCTACAGTACAGTCCTCCATTTTAAAAGTGCGTACCGATGCGGAGTGCGAACAGTGGGGACAAAACAAGACCGAAATGTGAAGGGGACAGAGGGAGGATGCCCCACTCAGAAAATTTCGGAGCCCGTGATCCAAGTAGATAAGCGCGCAAAGACGGCATTAGCTTGCGGCAGAGCAGGTGATTTTGCTCCGAGGCAAAGGCGATTTTATCAGCGACAGACCGAGGCAGACAGGCATGGTGAAAAAGAAGAAGGCGTGGGAGCGCCGCCTGGGAAACGCTAACCAAACTGTCAACTATTTTGCATAGTTTCCGAGAAGGGGCGCTGGCCGGCGGACATGAAAGCACGCAGGAAGGCTACGGAGCGGGGAAGGGTAGGAAAGAGCAACAAGAGAGTGGCTGTTGGGCTATTTTTCGCTCAGGCGTCAGGCAATGTTGATACAGGGTGGCGTCGGCTCAGCGCCATTTTCGTCTTTCCGGTGAAACAATGAACCTACTAGCTCAAGAAGTATTCTTAATACTAGTACCCCCCTCCCTTTTATCAACCCCAGTACATGCATATCTTTACGGTAAACTTGGTAATTCTTTCGAAAATAATCACCTGAGCTAATGTCATCACAAAGCCAGGTTTCAGAAATGACAGTGTTGCGGCATTTGAGGAACTAACATTTCCAAATAATTCAGGCGCTTAAGTACGAAGGCCGCGCGCATTCGCATAATATATGTCCACCCTATCGTTTCTTTTTGTGTTCGTGCAAGTTTAAAGGACTGTTGTCACGCGAAGAAATTGCATGGGAAGAAAAAGATCACCCAGTGTGACAAGAAATAAAAAGAGCAGACGCAAGGAACGCGACTCCAAGGGTGTTGACACCAGTTACGGCGCCGAGTGCTTAAGGTGAGAGCGTGAGTTCGGGCCGGGCGCCGGCCAATCTGGAGCTGCCAGCGACAGCGGCCGGGCAGAGAGGCGATCCCGAAGAAAAACAACAGAGAAGCGGCGTGGGAGTGTGACCGAGACGTATGCCGGTCGGGCGCCCAGACCCGTGACATGTATCAGTGGTCGCCCACAACTCAAACCGTAGGTCCTCTGCCCAGTCGTCTGCAGTCGTCCGATCGGGTCGGGCGGCCTACGTTTCAGACACGAACGGGAGCTTGGAACGAGCCGTGCCAGCGTGGACTGGGTTAATCAATGCTTTCACGTCATGACTGCGCGTATGACCAGCGCTGCGACAGATTTGTGAAAGTGAGAAACACGTAGAGAGACATGCTTCTCATCTGTTTAAACTCTTCGACGTTTTCATCAAGGCTTTAGATAATGCGAGATCCGAAGAAGATAATCTGAAGAAGATTGGGTAGCATAATGAGAAGAAGATTCGAAAACGCGCTAACCCAAACGTGCTATTTTCGGCTCCTAAGAAGCCATCATAGCTTTGCAACAAAGTTAATGATGACCACGTCAGGTATGATACGTGTAACACCAAACATCGCACGCCATTCATGGCCTGCTCGGATGGCATGGTTTATTCAATACCGTTAAACAAGTGCAATAAGAAGTATATAGGCCAAACAGGAAGGTGTGTCAATGACAGATTACGCGGGAATTGTAACAACGTGGAAAAAAACGTATATCTAGGCCCACATTTTAAAGATTGTGGTTGCTATCCTGATCTTAGAAAATGCTCCACAATTTATAAAAGTTAGAATCAAAGGACACAGGAGATCGTTGAAGCGACCGAGATTTATTCTAACAAAGACGCGTGTGTAAGCTGCCCTTCGGTGCTGTTAACCGACAAAGAAATCGCTTTGGATCTGTTGATAAGACGTTAGCTCAAATGTCAAATATTTCTTCCAGCTCCCCTCAATTCCATTTTGTGTTGCAACATAATTCTGTCCTTGCGTAATTCTGCGCAATCACCGCCTTCTTGTAAGTCTGCGCTGTGTCCCGTCTAGGCCTCGTCCTCGTCTCTTTGCGCTGTTCCAACGATGCTGTACCAACACGCCCACGTCAAGAGAATTATTTTGAAATCGGACACACATTTCCAAGGCTGCGGGACGCTATTCGCGTCATGAGCCTAGGACTGGACTGGAAATGACTTTATTTCAATAAAACCTGCAGTGGGCTTGGGTCTGTTACGACCCCCGCCCCGACGTGGCCCAACGTCGCATCTTCTTTGCGGCCCTACTAAGCGCTAGTCCCTTTGCGGAGCCCGTGCCTTTCGAGCGCAATGAAGACCTGCTGGATGGCCCATGCTTGATCCGTCTTGTTGCTTGACTCAATGGCTCTTTGGAGGTCCGCCGGGTATTCTTCAAAACTTGCGCCGTCTGGGTCGGAGGCACAATCCCACATGACGTGCCACCGGTTGGCCGGCCCTTTCTTACATATGCTGCATTGGGCATTGGGGTATTCGTCGGGATACATGTGGTGTAGCGCTGCCGGTGACGTGACCGACGCCGTCTGTAGCCTTCTGAGATACTTTGCCTCTTCGCGACCCAGCGCCCGGTGGGGCGGCGGATACGCTCTTCTCATCAGCCGCATGTTCTTGAGTGCGTCGCCGTAACCCCTGGGTCTGTCTTTAGTCTCCACCCACCATGCCCATCATCTTTTTAATTGGGAAAGGCACCACGCTTCTTACATTGAAGAGTAAACACGCCACAGATCTAAGTTTTGAGCAGGCATGAGCACTATGGTTTAGCCACAACAAATCACTGTCGAAATGAATTCCGAGATACTTAATTGCATTTGTGTATTTCACGGGAGAGCATTGACAAGATGTGCAGTCATGGTGATGAAGAAACACTGGCAAGTCCATCTCACAAAGTTTCAGGGGATTTTTGAAACACATGGCTTTAGTCTTGCCGTGATTGACGGTGAGGTTGTTGTTCGAGAACCAAGACATAGCTTTGTACACTGATTGCTGTAGTTGCTCAACTGCCGATTTATATTTAACATGCTTTGTAAGGAGAACAATGTCAGCCGCGTACTGAAACACGTCCCCGTTTGGGATTAAGGACACAAAATCATTTAGAAACAAATTGAAGAGGACAGGAGATAAAATTGATCCTTGTGGGACACCGGCATCAAGCGGCAGTTTGGTGCTTGAGTATGTATTACCTATAACAACCATTTGTGACCTGTCAGCAAGGTAGGTCTTATGTACAGCATGAAAGGGGCCCCTGAAGCCGATAAGGTATAATTTGCGGAGTAATATGTCGTGACAAACTGTATCAAAGGCTTTGGATACGTTGAGAAACAAGGCGCAGCAAAATAGATTACGTTCAAAAGACGTATACAACTCATCTGCAAATTCTTCCAAAAGCGCAATTGTACCCCGTCCTTGCACAAAGCCAAACTGCCTGTCAAACATAATGGAGAACTTATGAATAAACGAATTCATCACCTCAAGAAAAAATGGTTCTAGAACCTGGGGTAATACCGGCAGAATTGAAATGGGGCGGTAGTTCTCAAAATTTGATTTCTTACCGGTCTTGTGTAATGGTCTAACTAAAGCAGTTTTTAGAGTTTTAGGAATAACTCCCGTGTCGAGGAAACCATTGAGCATGAAAAGAACAACGTCTGCTAGCGCCTCGAAATTTTTTGTCAGTATGCTTACGGATATTCCATCCATTCCTGGTGGTTTATTTATTCGAAAACTATAAAGAATCCGGGCAAGGTCCGATTTTGAAAGCCGAGGCAAGAAAGCGGATGCTACTAAGGAATCCCTCAGCATCAAGTCTTGTTGAGACTTTGCGGACGCCGCTGTTGAGGCCTGGCTGAAGAAATGATTGAACAAATTGGCTGTTTCAACAGCACTTCCAGGGAAATGTTCTGCCACAGAGTTTTCTTTTTTAGATTTTCCCTGAGGTGGTTCACTGGGGACTAGGTTTTGCGAGCATTTTGGGACGCTTGATTAAACTTGTCGAAAAAAAAAACGACGTTTTGCAGCACGGAAAAGAGCGACAACCTTGTTTTTGCGATTTTATATTCTACGTGGAGGGGTTCATTCTGAGGGGCAGGTTTACATTTCTTCCAAAGCCACTGTCTATTAGCTATAGCCTGCATAATAGCAGAATTAACCCAAGTGTAGTTTTTCCGGTGCTGTTTATTCCTGGTAAATGTACAGGATCGCTCGAAGTCTGCCAATCGTTCACAAAAGCTATCGTAAACTTGGTGTGGTAATCTACCTTCCATCAAAGAAGGCGAAGCGAAGTTCGCAATGAGGCCATCTAGCCTTCTTTTATCTACAAACGTGACGCGTATTTCTGACGCGCCTCCAACCTTATTTGAATGTCGCGAAACAGGACCTTGTGCCTTTAAAACTACACGGCAGACTACTAAATAATGATCAGATAATTTCTGGGTAACAACAAATGAAGTACAAGAATGATTAGGCGCTCTAACAGCAATGTGATCTAAACATGACGTCACGACACGGCCCTTCAAAATTTCTTCTCGTGGGGGGGCAACAACCGTTGACGCGAAAACACACAACGCCAAAATAGATAAATAATCTGATACAATGGCCTTTGTTGGACATAGGATGTTGATATTCAAATCTCCTGCCAGGAAGACTTGATCAACGGATGACCAACGTGTCAATGCATCGCCCAGTTCCAGTAAAAACCAAGCAGCACTGTTACATGGAGGTGGGTACACAGCTAACAACATGAAATCGTGATTTGCAGAATGAATTTTTATGGAAAGGCTCCCAGCATGAACGAAAGTGACGTCGACTGGGGAAGTACCAAATTTCGAACTTACAAACACAGCAATGCCACCCCCTCTGCGGTTCGATCGTGTTGTGCTACGAGAAGTGAACCCCTTTAAGGAAAATGATTGCAAAAAAGTCTTCTGTCGCATTGATTTCTGTGACCACGAAAGCATCTACAAAATCCCTCAAGCATTCGGCTATTGCTTTTAATTCTTCACCGTGCTTACGTATGCTCCTAATGTTTATGTTTACAAGAGTAAAATCACCAGCTGACGTGCATCCGAAGGTTGTCTTGGAGGAAAGAAAGTCTGATAGCTCACTGAAACTAGCAGCCATGCTTAAGTAATCTTATTGATATCGGATTCCCGGGAGACACGGATGCGAGGGGCCTTGTCATCTTTTTTTGCGTAGATTTTTCCGCCTGTGGCCCAGCAGAATTTGTACCCTTTTTGTTTTGTCGCCTCGCGCACACGCCAGTACAAGTCACGGTTCATCTTAGTTAGATTTTCATTGAAGAAAAGGTTAAAATCGGGGTCGGCTTCACGCAGATGTCGCAGTTTCTTTCGCGCCTCAAACCACACTTCTTTAGTAGTCACGGTCGCGAAACGAACAAGAACAATTGGGTTTGCTTATTTGCTGGGCAGCCGGTGAACTGCTTCAACGTTTGAAATCGAAAAGCTTATCTCAAGTTTCCTCGCAAGCTCAGACAATGTTGCCTTCAGGTTCTCATTCTCTTCTTTCGGCAGCCCTTCAATCTCGAGATTACATTCTCTGCTGTATTGTTCATTTTCGTTTTGAGCTTCCCGAAGAGAAAGCAATTCCTCAGCTTGAGATTGTATGGTAGCATTCAACGCGGCTATCCCCTCATCGTGTACCGCTGCAAGCTCGGCACCCGGATTCGCCTGTTCCTTCACCGAGTCATGTTGGTTTGACAAAAACGAAACTGATTTTTCCAGATCCTTGACAGTCTCCGACAACTTCGTAAATTCTGCCCTAAGAAGCAAGAGAGAATCAACTTACTTGTGCAGACCCGGCAACGATTCTAAGCTAGTTTTGATCTCTCGGATTTCACGCAGCAACAACGGTTATAAATCAGTGTTTTCCCTGCGGAAGCACCCTCGGGCTGGAACGAGCCGCATTTTTTTCCAGTTCGGCAGGTTTTACAAATCCAGGTGTCTTTCTTTGGTTCGCCTATTGCAGAAAACGTACTGCTGCTAACACCGCAACATGCCTGACCTAAATGGTAGCGGAGTTTACAGTCCAAGCATTCCAAATACCGCCCATCATCAGGTAGTGCCTCATGGCATGCAATGCACTCAGTGCAATGTTCAGAATCTGACATATTGATGAGATGTACAATGCATAAGCATGCAACAAATAAGGCACACAAGAGCGGCCCAGAAATGTGATGGGGCGAGAAATCTCGCCGAACGAGACGTGGGGGGGACTCTCACCGGACAAAGACGACGAGTAGCCGCAGTAGAGCCGCTCAAGCCGCTGGCGCGCGTTCTTGTACAGCTGTCACCGCAGCGGTGGCTCAGAACTACAGCACTCGCCTCGTATGCGGAAGGTACTGGGTTCAAATACTGGTGCCACTGGGCACCCACCGGTTTCTTTAATGGGTACAGGCGTCCTTGGTCCAGTGCGGACCCTTGAAAGGGGAATCCACGTCTGGAAAGCTGCCTTTACCCTATCGAGGGGCCCCTGACCCTTGTCCATCTGGCGGGGCCCCCGGGCATCATGCCGCGGTGCGCCATTGCCGGGGGTGAAAGAGTCTGGCGGCATGTCCTGCCACAGGCGGTTGCGAGTTGAGCTTCCATCGTGGCTGTGGAAGGCACCATGTGAATTCGTTTTCCTTGTTGGCGCCGGGCACCTGCCGGTAAAATAGGCACAAGCGACTCCCCGTCCTGGCGCTGGGCTCTTGTGTGGGACTACAACGCTTGGGAAGTTCACCCGGCTTGCACGGGAAATCACCAGGGGCGGCTGCAAAAACGTAGGAACTTTTTTTAATAATAATAATAATAATAATAATAATAATCAATCAATCAATCAATCAATCAATCATTTATTTGCGTGCCCAGGAACAGCCGGGGTCGGCCTTTGTGCTGGCGCACGGAAACAGAAACACACGAAACATAATGTACACATCTTTCAAATACAAAATAAAATACAAAATACAAAAAAAACGAAAGGATAGCTTATGTTGAAGTTACGGAATGAAAGTCATTTGAGTGCATGAACTCAAGGATAAAAGACAAATGCAGAATAACAAAAGTTGGCAGTTACGCCAACACAAACTCACAGACATGTTTGCGAAACAGAGTAGGGCAATCATTAAATATATCAAGGTAATCCGAGTACCGATTGTACGTGCATTGCAGTCGGCACACAGGGCACAAGACACGCAGACAATTGGGGTTGCAAAAGGTATCATGTTTCCTGGTCCACTTTAGCGGCACATAAAGACGAACATGCTGTAGCAGCTCACCACAAGACACTATGACGTGCATAATTTTAAAGAGGAAGAGAATATCAGCCTTGTTCCGCCTGGAAGTTAAGCATGATAGCGTCAATGAAGAGGGCGATCCAGGGTTATAATTACTACTATCGCCAAAGCGATGGTTGAAGATAGATATGAACTTATTTTGGACCCTTTCTACAAGCTTACGGTTTGTTTTGCTCGTGCTGTTCCAGACAACAGATGCATATTCAAGCTGAGGACGACATATAGTTGTGTAGAGCTTCAGAAGAGAAATCGGCTCCTTGAACTCCTTGGACACGCGTCAGACAACGCCAAGCGATCGTAGAGCTCTTCGAGTAATTACCTGAATATGTGGAGAGAAGCTCAGTTTACTGTCGAAAGTGACGCCTAGGTCATTAACCTCTACCACACGTGGGAGTAATTCACCGTTGATGTTATAGGGAAACAAGATGTTGTCAGTCTTTCTTGTGTATGTCATTACCTTAGTTTTAGATGTACTAATGAGGAGTTTGTTGCATGAGCACCAATGCGAGAAGGACGAGATTGCTCTCTGGAGAGCGGAACAGCTGGCAGAGTTGGAAACAGATTTAAATATTTTTACATCATCGGCGTATAAAAGAAAATTACAATCATTAAATATTGTCGCGACATCATTTATAAAGATTGAGAAGAGAAGTGGCCCGAGAACTGAGCCCTGAGGGACACCACTGGTGACCTCATAGGAAAGAGAAGACTGTCCATTTACATGCACGAAACATGACCTATCACATAGATAATTGCATATAAGAGATATCAGGGATGGTTGTATATCAAGCTCAGATAGTTTTTTGGCTAAGAGCTCGTGGCAGACGACATCAAAAGCATTGCTTAAATCAAAGTAGACTACATCAAGTTGACCTCTCCCTTGCACAGCTTCCGAAGCATGCAGCATGAAGTTGACGAGATTGGTAGTGGTCGATCGGCCCGCGAAAAAACCATGCTGTTCAGGTATTAATGTGGTATTTATACTGAATGTGAGTAGTTTATGCAGTATTGACTCAAACAATTTAGAAGCAGCACATAGAATAGATATCGGTCGGTAGTTCGTGGGGTCCAATTTAGAACCTGTCTTAAATACAGGAACAACCCTTGCATTCTTCCAACGAGCGGGGAACTTGCCAGACTTGAGAGAAGTTTGAAATATACACGTCAATACTGGAACTAGGATATCACCAAACGCTTTCAGTACGGCAGAAGGAATGCCGTCAGGGCCGCATGAAAATGACGATTTCAATTGTTTCAGAGCTTTCAAAACGAGACTTTCCGAAACCAGCACTTCTGAGTTTTTACAGTAATCTATAATAATAATAATAATAATAATAATAATAATAATAATAATAATAATAATAATAATAATAATAAGAAGAAGAATAATAATAATAATAATAATAATAATAATAATAATAAGAAGAAAGAAGAAGAAGAAGAAGAAGAAGAAGAAGAAGAAGAAGAAGAAGAAGAAGAAGAAGAAGAAGAAGAAGAAGAAGAAGAAGAAGAAGAAGAAGAAGAAGAAGAAGAAGAAGAAGAAGAAAAGAATATTTATAACAGTGAAGCCGGAAGTTCCTGTCACCTTCACTACTCGGCAGTGGCGACGGCTGGTCGACGGATCGCCTGATCTTCTTCGAAATCTCGCCGCTGGAATTTCGACAAGCTCGTCACCAGTCATGGTAGCGCTCAGCTGGAACCACTCGGCGTGAATACCCTCACCGGATTCAACGTGACGTGGAAGCGTGCGCTGGAGGCTGCTCGGGGTGTTTCAACACGCCTGCAAAGAGGAGCATCAACCCGTGAACCGGACACTCGGCAGTGGCGACGGCTGGTCGACGGATGGCCTAATCTTCTTCGGAATCTCGCCGCAGGTTTGTCTCGCCATTTTTGTTGCGAGAACCCCTTTTCAATGTATAGCTGTCACTGCTGCCGAGTTCAGAGTTTTTGCTGTGTTTCTCTTGCCTTGCATTGTTGTATACATGAACACGACAAAAAACAAGTCTGGAAGCGATAGGGAAAGCCGTAGTGAACTTCCGTATCTACGAGCGGAGATCAAGGAAATGATGAAAGGAGTAGAGTTCATGGAAAAAGAGTTCGAAGCCATAAAGAAGCAACTAGTGGAAGAACGAAACGAGCGGCTAAGCTTAAAACAGGAAAACGAAAAGCTGAGGGCAAGGTGCAAGGAAAATGAATCCAAAATCGAAGAGCTTCAGTGGAGGCTCGTTCAGTGTGAACATACTCACGCCGATCGAACGTAGAGATAAAAGGTCTTGTGGAGGCGGAAAATGAGGACGTCAATGAACTAGTTCGCAAATTGGGCGCGGCGATTGGGGAGTCTATTAGTGCTGACGACATTGAAGTGTGCCACCGAGTGCCGACACAGGAGGAGGGCAAGTCAACCGTTGTTCTGAGTTTAAGAGCAGGTCAAAACGGGATGTCGTCCTCGAGAAGACGCGGAAAAACCGCATCAAAAACGGCAGTGTGAGAATCTCGAATGAAGGTGCCATATTTGTGAACGACCACCTGGTCCCCTTCCTGAAGAAGCGTCTTGCACAAGCAATCGCAAAGACACGGGAGCACCAGTGGCGCCTTGTGTGGACTTGAAATGGGCGAATCTATGCGCGCAAGTCGGAAGCAAGTGACTCAGTGCGCATTCAGTCGGAGCGTGATCTCGAGAAGATCGCCTAAAGCGGCTGCTCATTCTTTTTTCTGTTATTACCTTTTTTTTTTCATGCACTATCAAGAGCACTGCTTTCCGGGAGATATTTGTGTACCACCACGGTCTAAAAACATGCTGTCTGCAATTCACGTGAACGCACGATCGGTTGCCCCTAAGCAGGATGAACTCAGCGTGTTTTTCTCGGAATTCAATTTTCTGTTCGGTGTAATTATGTTTTCCGAAACATGGTATCATACGGAAAGTTCTGTGTTCATTATGGAAAGATACAATCGCTATTTTGTCAGTCGAAGGGGGAAACGCGGCGGGGGAGTCGCAGTGCATGTAAAACAAAATATGTCTTGCGAATTGGTGCAGAAATACACTATAACTGCAGATTATGAAATTCTGTGCGTGAAAATTGAAAACAACTTGTACGCTGTGCTTTACCGCACCCCTTCTAGCAATTTCACGGCTTTTTCCGAATTATTGGACCAACTTTTTGACTATTCTTCAATTCAGGGTTATAACATGTTACTTGGTGGTGACTTTAATGTGAACATGTTGGATGACAATTTTCACTCTAGGGAGCTCAGTTCCAAATATCTGCTTCTGGTTTTAAGAATTTAATTATAACACCCACGCGTGTGACACCGACTGGCCAGACCACTCTTGATCTCTTCATAATTAATCAAGGCATTGAAATACATGCCGCCGGCCCAATAAGCTATGATATAAGTGACCAATGCCCTATTTTTATTGCGTACATGAATGCCATTACATGCAACGATTGTCCGCTTCGCACAAAGTACAGACTGTTTTCGAGTACAAATATGGACTCCTTCCGGGGCGTATACTGAACCGAGAATGGTCGGCAGTTTACGCTAACAATGACGTTAATGAGAGCCATTCACAATTTCTGTCAATTTATTTCCGTCATTATGACGACTGCTTTCTATATGTCCATGCGAAAGAAAAAAAAAAGAAAATGCGGAAGCCCTGGATTCGCCGTGAACATGTAAAAATGATTAACAATAAAAATCAGCTGTTCAAAAAATTTATAAAAATGCGGGATCCTTGCAAGTTAGCGGAATTTAAGAAGTACAGAAATAAGCTAAATGCAGAAATAAAAAAAATTCACAGCATATCCACGGGGTGAATGATGATGAGTGGGCGAAGCTCCTGAGGGGAAATCATCGGTAAAACCGTGACTCTTCAGTGAAAGTTCGCCCACTACATCTGTGTCCGAACGTAACGTCTAGAAAGTCTCGCTTAAACCGCGCGTCGGCACCTTGGGGCTGAGCTCGCCTGATGCGTTTTGCAGACGCCTCACGAGCTCTCACTGCATCGGGGTCTGCCTGCCGATACGCGCGCTTTCTCGCCGCTTCCCATTCTCTGACGTTTTGGAGATCCTCTTCGCGCCGCAGCCGTGCCGCTTCGCGTACGGCAGGGTCCTCGCGCCGTTGCCGTGACGCTTGGGCCTCTCGTTCTGGAACGCTGGGATCTTGGCGGCGTCGTCGCGCAGCCAGACGACACGCTTCAGCCTCCCGCTCTCGTACGGCAGGATCTTGGCGGCGGCGTCGCGCAGCTTCACGGAGCGCTTCTGCCTCGCGGGCTCGCACATCTGCAGCATTATCCATCGGGCGACTCCGAGCGCGCGCCAACAGCGAACGGATTTTATTACAACGCTCCCCGCCATCTAGTAAACAATCCAAGAACTAAACTAGAGGTAGCCACGCCATCTAGTAAACAATCCAAGCGCATCTTTTCATCATATACAAGTACCGCCATCTAGTAAACAATCCAAGAACTAAACTAGAGGTAGCCACGCCATCTAGTAAACAATCCAAGAACTAAACTACAGGTGGCTACATACATACATCGAGGATGGACAGACCCATGCCCTAAGGAGCTTCGCCCCTAAAAGCAAAGTCATCCTATTCTGATTACCGTCTCTCAGATGCCTCCAGACAGAATCCTCATCAGGTATGGAAAATAATAGGTGATACGTTAAACCGTAATTGTGCGAAACCTACAGTATCTGAGATAACTGTGCAAAATAGGAAAATATCAGGGGTAGCTCTGGCAGAGTATTTTAATGATCATTTTATTAATATTGTGCAGCCAACGGAACACCGGGCAGGGGCCACAATAGAATATCAAAACTCTGATACTATAGTTCTGGCGCCAACAGATGAAAGCGAAATCTGTCGAACGTTCATTAGTTTAAGAAACAGTAAAGCAAAAGATATTCACGGCATTCAACTTCAACCAATTAAGTACCTGATAGACATCATAGCACCGTGTGTAGCATACATATATAATCTTGTTCTGGAATCTGGTCAGTTTCCGTATTCTATGAAGATAACCAGAGTGTCTGTTATATTCAAGTATATGCAATAACGGTGATAAGAATGACGCAAACAACTACAGGCTCACATCCATATTCCCAATATTCTCTAAAGGATTAGAAAAAGTTATGTTTTCCCGCATTACCACTCTTTCCCTGAAGCACGATATAATTACAAACTGCCACCATGGTTATCAACGAGGCAAATCAACAGAAACGGCACTACTGGTAGAAAAAGAGCTCATAATTAAAAATATTGAGTATAGGAGGCTTACACTCGGTATATTTATAGACTATAGCAAAGCTTTCGATTACCTGAACCATGGTATTCTGCTGACAAAGTTACAACGCTATGGCGTCCGCGGTATAGCGCATTCTCTTCTTCAGTCATACCTTTCAGAACGGAAACAGTGCGTTGAAGTTGGAGGCTTTATTTCTTCCCATAAAACTATACATCATGGAGTACCTCAAGGCAGGGTATTAGGACCGCTGCTATTTTATATATACGTTAATGATATTGTTAAAACCAAAAACGAAGTCACGTTCTTTATCTATGCAAACGACACCAGTTTTTTTTTTATTTCAGGCACAAACGAAATTGCGGAGAAGGCTCAGGAGGCCCTGTCGATCATTTACCACTGGTCACATTCCAACAGCTTAAAAATTAACGCCCGCAAAACAAAAGCCATCTTATTTGGAGCTAAAAACAAGGACACAACGATGCATCAAATGATAACTTTAGACAGCGTACCTATAGAGATAGTGAATAAGCACAAAATCCTGGGAGTAACATTTTCCTCCCATTTAAAATGGACGGGTCACATAGAAGCATTGACTAGATCGCTGTCGTCAGCGGCTGGTGCACTAGCGCGATGTAGACACTATTTTCCGGTGAAAGCTAAAATTGAGATTTAACCATGCCCTGTTCGCTGCACATTTACATTACTGTACTCTCATATGGGGCACCGCTACCATTGGAAATATTGAAAGACTCTTTTACAAAAAAAGGGCCCTGAGCTACATCGCCAGTGTACCCTACTCGCACTCAACTCAGTCATTCTTCTCTCATTATAAAATCACGTCTGTCAAGAACATTTATGAATTTCGTTTATTGTATTCGTTTTTCTTTCCAAATGAAAGGTACCGAGCTTTTTTGGAACGCATGGACAATTTAAAAATGCAACAGAGTGATTCGCGCACTCGAGCTTGTGACAAATGGCTAGTTCCGCTTCAACGAACTGACTATCTTCTGCGGTCATTAAGATGCACTGTCCCTGCTAATTTCCCTGCTAAACAAATGGGAAATTGTAGACACAAATTTAAGTGGCTACACCAGAAAAGAAATGAGGGAATTGTTTTTAAAAAGTTGTTAACACACACCGTTCTTTGTTATATATGTAGATAAAAACTGTCGTTTGTTTTCTCTTTTTCTTTTCCTTCTTTTTTTTTTGCTTTTCGTGTCTATGGAGTCCTTGTATAGAAATATTTCGCTTATTACGACTGCTTTTTCTTAGCCCCTGTGTCACGGCAATCGCTATGCTTCATTGTTCAACTGCGCATGCCAGTGTATATTGTTCCTAGCCTACTCTTGAAGTCGAACAACTGTGTATAATGGAGACAAAAAGGGAAACAGAACACTTCAAATGCCTACGTTGCGGGTGCGGGCCCTCAGGCACCTTTTCAGTTGTCTTTACGGCCACTTCTCGCCTAGGGGACCCCCAAGTTCTTGTTGGAAATTGAGGTTGAATTGAATTGAAATTGAATTGAAAAATGGGGCAGGGTGGTGCAAGGCCAGCAGAGCTGGTGGCCCTCTCCCTTCGTCGCAGACCCGGCTGTTGCACCTGACATGGATCCCCGAACTGGATCTCCGCTGAAAGGTGGCGGGCCGCGACCGTTTTTTCCGCAGGCTTCCACATCTCTCACAAAGTGGACCGCGTTAGTACGCTCCGGAAACGGCGGCAACCGGCTTCGCGAACTCGGCGTCTGTAGCGCGACCTGGTCTGTGCTCCCCACTTCAGGCTCGAACGCACGTGAACTGGCGCGAGAGGTCACACAATAGACCACGCCGCCAACGCTGGGCAGAGTGTTCATTAAGGTGGAATTGGACGATGCCGGGCGCTCGTTACGAGGCGCAAGCTCACGTGCGCTCGGTGTTTTTAAAGACGATAGTCTTTCTTGGGCTACTTAAACCCAGAAATTTTGGTCTGTCTGTATGTCTGTCTGTCCGTCTGTCTGTCTGTATGTGACTCGATTCAGCCACCCGGCCGAAGCAAAACAATGCCTGCGCAATAGTCTTATATAGTCACAGCTAAATGTGCCCGTCTAAGTCCGATGTAATGTTCATACTTGTCAATATTGTTGAAGAACAGCAAGACATTACGCATATATAAGAAAACAAATTAATACAGAAGTGATATTTGCAGCGTTCCTTTATAAAAAATCGTAGATGTTTGATTTTGGCGAGATTAAATACTTCATCAAATGAAGAAAAAAATATCACTCCGCCGTCGCCTGCTGTCGCCCGCGCCATAAAGCTTCTGGCGGCATTTGAAGAAATCAAGTGGCAAGGTTCCACTAGCTAGGTTCCACGTTCTGCTTGGAACGCACGTGGACTAGGGAAACGCGGTTCTATAAACATTGCAGTAGGGCGCCTCGATTCACAGGCGTCTTCGCCGTACGGCAGCGTTGGCATCGAGACACCCGCTTTGGAGAGTGGAACGCGGGAAATTTGAAATGATTTAAGCAAACCTTTGGCGTCGTTACCTCGGGAGGAGCGCGACGCAACAGGAACAACATGAGAGGTGAGCGGGAAAGCGAAGGGAGGCATTTACTTGGCAAAGGTCGCTAAAGACTATCGTCTTTTGACGACATTTGCAACGAAAGGAGCAGATACGCGGCCAATTATTTCTTTTCTTTTTGCGAGCCTTTCACATGGTGGAAGCCGACGGGCAAGCCTGGATGATGCCTCGCGCATCTCCCGATACGCACACTCACGTGCGCTGGTTATTCTCTTGGTATCTTTTCTCTTCATGGACGGCACAACCAAGAGCTAAACAGCTGTGCTGTTGATTTCTTACGAATCTGTCATAAATCCCACCGTTGACACGTTGATGTGTTAAGAGTTGCGTATACTTATATGCGCTAAATATATGACGAGAAGCCCCACGGCAAAGAACGATTGATGAAGTTGAGAAAGATATACGTCCCTCCGTCAGCCTGCTCGACCTTGGCAGGCGTCATCGACAACGCAGCACGGCGAGGGCAATAAAAGCGCTTGCAAGAGACCCATTATTAGGTGCATTTCTTTATATTTGCTACGTGTATGTTAGTGGGGAAACTGCAATCGGCTGTTCGTTCGAACTGGATAAGCATCACGCTACCGGCCCCTCTCGTCTCGAGGGTATGTTCTACGTAGCACATTTCCCAGCAATCTGTTCCCGCGAGGTAAAGAAAAGAAAAAGCCGGACAAGGCAGTGGCCGGGGAGGCAAGTCCGCCTGCACGAGGTCCAAAGGGGAGCCCCTTACGGGCCGAACACCCGTGGGGATTTGGCCGAGCCTGGCCCCACGCTGCAGCCGCGTAATCCCGCTGTTGTTTGTCTCGCGACGCCCGTGACCCGCAGGGCGAGGGGAGATCCCCGATTTAGCGTCTGCCCTTTGTTCTAATTACGACGTCAACGGCGGCTCGCTGCGATTGCCCCTGCCAGTGCCGGTGCGGGGAATGCAGCCTCTTCTCGTTTGTCTGCCTTGCTTCTGCCGCTGTTGAAGCTCGCATTGACCGGATCGGTGGAGTGTTCGACTTTTGCCTCAGGCTGTGTACATCGCGGCCGGCAGTAGACATTCGTTCTCGTTTATAGCGCGAACCCACTCGTACGAACGCACTGGCGCTGAGTACTCACTAGTGCACGCACAAGCACTGCGCCTTGTTTGCTGGGCGGAAGAGGAAAGCTGACACGCATTCGAGTTTCGCGGTAAAAAAAAAGGCGTTTCTGAAAAGGAAGCTTTGTGTGCCTAGGCAAAAGAAAAATCCTGCCATTACATGCACGCAGAAAACTCCTTCTGCGTATCCCCATGCGCATGCGCGAAACACGGTTGGTGACGACAACGCCGCCTGTATAAACATCGCCTGACGCGTCGCGCGCTTTTCAATGGGAAGGGTAGGGACACTTAGTTCAGGCACTCATCCGCTATGTGGCGCGCGCCGGCGGACATCTCGCCTTTACGTCACTGCTCGCGAGTCGCGAACTCTGCACTCACTTCTACGACGTGTGTCTGTCAGCTTCCCTGTTGGGTTTCAAGAGCCGTTTCGCTCACATCTTAGCCGCGACGGGGCGCTAGTTCTGGGGCGCACTGTGGATCTCGTCCAACGTGTCGCTCGCTACATACTTGCTGCATTTTTCCAAAGATAACTGACTGAGCCGTAATAAAATAGTGTAAGAAAATATTAATTGCCGGGTAGACAAATAGCGAACAGAAAAACAATATCTTCGGATGGTGGAGCCATTATTTTACTGATATTTTTCTCTCTTGAGGATTTAGGGAAGAAAAAATTGCGTGCACAATTTTTTTTCCGGCGCTCACTTCTACCGTTATTTTATAAAAATATCACGTGCTTGTAAATTTCAGAAGATTACAGAAAACAAAACGATAAGCAGCTGTGAGGGTCCTGCCACGCTGGCCGGGCGCTTCTACAGTACAGTCCTCAATTTTAAAAGTGCGTACCGAAGCGGAGTGCGAAAAGCGAGGACAAAACAAGACCGAAATGCGGAAAGGAGAGAGGGGGGATGCTCCAATTTCGGGGCCCGTGATCCAAGTAGATAAGCGCGCAAAGACGGCATCAGCCTGCGGCAGCACAAGGAATTTTGCCCCGTGGCAAAGGCGGTTTTATCAGCGACAGACCGAGACAGACGGGCATGGTGAAAAACATGAAGGCGTAGGAGCGCCCCTTGGGAACGCTAAACAAACTGTCAACTATTTTGCATAGTTTCCGAGAAGCGGCTCTGGCCGGTGGACATGAAAGCGCGCAGCAAGGCTATGGAGCGAGAAAGGGTAGGAGAGTGGCTGTTTCGGCATTTTTCGCTCACGCGTTAGGCAATGATTATACAGGCGTCGTTGGTGAGGAGTTAGAAGTAAGGGGAGAGCGATCGTCTGGGTTTAGAGACAACGTAACTGCACTCTCGCATTTAGCGACACTTGTAACGGAGCATCGGAGGGAGCGAAAGAGTCTCGCAGAACAGCAGCGCGCAGTGATTAAAGGGGCACTGACAAAAAATTTTGAAGGCGAGATAACTTCAGAGATAGATTGGTGGGAACACATATACATCATCTGCAAAATATCAGCTGCGAACACAGCCTAGAACATATTTAAAATCAATTTTAAAGTGTGAGAAACGCAACCGAGCAGCCAGGAGAGGACCACGCGCAATCGACATCCCGAGGATATTATGTAAATAAAGAACATCCAAACACGTCACGAGTTTGTGTTTGCCGCTTCCGCACTGCCGGCGTTTTTCGCCGGCTCACCCGGCTCGCCGCTCCAATCGGAGGGCCGGAGGGCGGAGCTTCTGCTCTCGAGAACGACCGACCCGGTCGTTGGCGGCGGAGGCGCCGTGATTTCGTCAGCTCATCGGGCAGCTGGCCGCGACCAAAGTTCTACAGCGATTCCAGGCACTCTGTTTATATTACTGTTTATTACCATTGGATGCGAAAACGCGCTGGAGGCACGAAAAGCCCACTGAGCTAGCCGCACGGTCGCTGTGCAGGCTCGCCTACCTATCCCTCTATTACCCCCTTTCTCCTCTCTAATCTTTATATACCCCTCCTCCCCCTCCCCCCCCCCCCCCCCCCGCTCTGGGTTGTATGCAGGTGAGCCCCCAGCTGGGCTCAATAATATCCCCAGTGCATCTCCTTTCCTTTTCTCTTGAACCACTTAGTAGTAGTAGTAGTCGCTGTGCAGGCGGCGGCCGTGGCCCAGGCCGGCGCAGGTAGCTCGAGTGATAGCTTGTTACCGCTGCACGAAATTGTCCCCAAGTCCCGACCATGGTGGCTTGCATGAGAAAGGAGTTAATGATGCGATGGCGGGTTGCATTAAAAATTGTCATCTGCTCCGCTTACGAGAGCGGCACTCGAATATCCGCCGAGTGCTAAGCCGAACACATCTGTAGGCGGACCTGTAGGCAGACCGGCCGGCTGCTCCCAGCGCGCGTCTTGCCACCCACCGTCTCGAGCGTCGCGCGTCGTTCTTTAGCCGCGGTAGCATTTGCACTCGCAGCGGCTGTGTCACATCCACGGTCGCTTTTTAATTAAGCGCCTCACGAGATCAGTACGTGGGGTCATAAGCAGAAACTGCCGTCGATGCGGATTCGACAGTGCTATGGCGGCTCTGCTCTGTGATATCCCTCCGACGGTCACGTGGTCAGCTTTGTTCACACAAAATCCACAAAATCCATCGTTTCACGGCACTCACTGAAACCGAAACTGCGACTGGCCGCATTGAAAATGCCTCTAATAAAACAACCGTTGCACGCTGAAGCAAATGAGGTTTCTACAGGTTATAGGTAGGTCACTAGCTACATATCGCAACAAAAAAAAAACAATATGCAAAATTTTGTGTCAGTGCCCCTTTAAGCGGCAACGGCGGGGAGAGGCGGCGGCGGTGAAATCCTATCAACGTCAGCGTAGCAATGGCAAACGTTACTTCGTAAATGGGTAGACCACGCGTCCTATGCAGGACACCGGCTGCACGTTACAGCTCCGCTAAGTTATTCGGCTTTTTCTCTTTTCTTTCCTGCTTGTTTTGTGCAAATTACTGTTATTCTGACGCACACACGGCTCAGACATACCACTACTTGAAATGGAGGCTTTATGACTGTTTAAGGCCGGGCATGATTTTACAGCTACGGGACAGGATTTTACAGCTCGCGTACACATTATACGTAAAACATTGTGGGAAGCAACAAAGTCATTTACAGCACAAACGTCCACATTGTCTACGATCACGTCTTCATTGACAATGTTCGTCACGACTGGGACAATGCTTCTAACTGTCTCATTCGGTCCAACAGCCGCACAAAAGGGATTACAACTACACTCCCTCCTCCCGGTCCTCCATGACTACCACAACAAAAGAACGGTAACTTACACCTCTTGAACATTAATGCTAGAAGTATAGTAAACAATTTTCCTCATTTCTTATCAATAATTTCAGCACATGGAGCCCACGTTGTGGGTGTCACTGATACCTGGGGAGGTATTCTCGAGATTTGTCCCTTTTGCGTCCCTTTCAGAAGTGTCCCTTTTGGCGAGCCCTGATTGGCTAAAAGCAAACAACAGGAAGTGACGTGACGCAAGTGCGGCAAACCTACTGCCAAAGCCCACTGCTTAATCGGAAGTACGCCACAATGAAAGGGACGCAAAAGGGACGTTTTCAAAAGGGTCAGTTACGAGAATACCACCCCTGGTTGCATGAGGGAATTCATGATAGTGAAATCACTCCCCCTGGGTTTACCGTACTTCGGTCGGACAGGAATAGTGGGCGAGTGGGCGGGGTGGCACTTTTTTTTCGTTCGGACTTGAAGTTTTGTGCAATTCAAGGGCCAACCCGAATAGAATCTGTGTGGTGCAAATTTTACTTTGAGCACATCACTATCACAATAGGCGATTTTTACCGTCCTCCGGGATCGTCAGCGGATTCTTTGATCACTTAGACAAATTTTATTAGTGAGCATAGCTACAGCAGCGGAAATCTAATCATTATGGGAGACTTTAACGCGCCTGGAATTCGGTCGTCGACCCTATCTTTAAGCGATCCGCCCTCTCTAACAGACACAGAGCTGCTGAAATTTTCTCTGTTTCTCGGCCTAACCCAAGTTGTTCAAGAATGTACAAGCGAGTCTGCAGTTCCCGATTTAGTCTTTGTTAGCCCAACATTGTTAGAAAGCACGTTTAACTGCCTTGTCGCAGAAGGAATTTCCGATCATAAAGCCGTTGTCGTCTCGCTCTCATGTCGTGTACCCACACCGAGTATTGTGTATTCAACTCATCATGACTTTAACCGCGCTGATGACGTCAGTATCCTGACAGTTCTAGAGGATTCATTTGAAAATTTCGAACAGCTTAGCGAATCTAGCGACGTCAACGATTTGGTTTCTTTCTTCGATAATCTTGTGTATTCTTGTATTACCCGCTTTATTCCGATAAAAACTAAGAAAAAAAATGTTCGGTTGCTATGGATGACGAGGGAGTTGTTACAACTGACACGTCGCGTAAAAACGCAGCCAAACCTAAAGCCGCCAAAGATTTCTATTACCAAGTGACAATGAAAAACCTGATGGTAACAAATCGAAGAAAATTTTGGAGCTCCATTTTGCCGAGTTCAACGGAAGCAAACACGACGGCCATCATGGAGCTTCCACAAGCGACCTTGTCACAATAGCCAATGCATTCAATTCTTATTTTAAATGTGTTTTCACCATCGATAATTTGAAAACACCTACCTTCTCACTGGTCAGCCCAGCACCCTCAATTGGTGATGTCTGTTTATATGAAGAAGGCATTCTAAATTTGATACTTAACTTAGACACTAAAAAAGGCCCTGGCCCAGATAACATTCCCAACAACTTTCTAGTACGATACGCTTCATGCACAAGCCGCTGCGTAATGGCAATATACAAAAAATCGCTAGCAACAGCAACAGTTCCACTATCATGGAAAGTTGCTAAAGTGCTCCCCTTTTTTAAAGCCGGATGCAAAACCTCGCCGTCTAATTACAGGCCTATTTCCTTGACATCTCACTCATGCAAAATATTAGAGCACGTCATATATAAACACATAGTAGAATTCCTGGATGCTAATAATATTCTAAACGAGTTTCAATACGGCTTTAGACGTGTTTTCAGTACAATCACTCAACTTACCGAATTTAGTCATGATATTATTGAATCCATTGGTTTGGGTTATCATGTAGATGCTATTTTTATTGACTTATTGAAAGCTTTCGATACAGTTCTCTATTCCAAACTTTTACTTAAACTTAACTTCATATTAAAAAACCCGCTGCTCGTAGATTGGATATCTAGTTTTCTCTCGCACCGCTCACAGTATGTACTTTTTAACTCAACGGCATTCAGTACCGCTGATGTAACTTCGGGTGTTCCGCAAGGCTCGGTACTTAGACCCCTTTTTTTTCTTATTATTTATTATTGACATACCCGGCAACATAACGTCTCAGATTAGGCTATACGCCGATGACTGCGTAATTTATGAAAAAATAACTTCTGCTGAGGATCACGCAAAATTGAACAATTCATTTTCCAGTTTTTGTACTTGGTGCCAAACCTGGCACATGGATGTAAATTTGCAAAAAACTGTGTGCATGACATTTTCTACTGGGTCACTCGCTCATCTATTTCCCTACTCATTCGATGGTTGTCATTTAGAAAAAAAATAGAATATAATTACCTCGGCCTTCATTTCACTTATTACATGTCCTGGTCCAAGCACATTGATATCACATATAACAAAGCCCTGAATAGATTAGGTTACCTACAGCGCGTTCTCCGTGTAACAACAAAAGAAACCAAGCTATTAACTTTTAAAACTTTAGTACGGCTATTACTCCAATACGGTTCTGTCGTTTGGAATCCACACAAAGCGTCCGACATTGTAAAATAAAGATCCATACAAAAAAAAAAGATATGCTGAAGATATGACCGGCGAAGATATGACCGCGAAGAAAAGATACCGAAGATATGACCGCAACTTTTCGCCTACGTCAAACTTAGCACATTTGGGATTAACTTCTTTATCTGCTCGGCCCCATTCAGAATGCTTAAAATTCCTGTATACCTTGATTAATTCGCCGCGCTTGCCGTCGCTTCCCAGGTATCTGCAGTTTGGCACACCACCCGCTGTTCACACCAGAAGCCAACATGCGCTAAATATTACGCCATTTCACACCAAAACTAATTTGTTGAAATATAGTTTTTTTCCTTTGACTATTGAGCTCTGCAACTCGCTACCCGCTGATACTCGCGGGCTCCCTTTAGATAAATTTCTGAGTCCAATATCACATACGTGTTAAGTAGAGATTTCTATGTTCTCTTTCTTTCTTTGGTCTTGCATTTGTTCATTCTGTATCTTGTGTAGTATTGTGAACCAGACAATCTGAGCCATACGCTCGTGTTTTTGTTCCTGCTTTTTACCACTTGATCATTTGTATGTCCACTCTTGCAATAGTCCTAAGAAGGGCTGCAGTATGTAAATATAAATAAATAAATAAATAAATAAATAACGGAGCGAGCAGCGCAATAATTGTAAAGGCGCGATGACGACGCGTACATCAGCAATGAAATGGGCTTATTGCAAACGTTTAGAAACCAGTGTTGTGACGCCGTCAGATACCGATGAGGCGATTGAGTTCCACTGCGTTCCGGTTGCTGATGTGAAAGCGGGGGAAGTCAGAGCCAGGCTCTTTAAAAATCGCAGATCCTGTTTTTTTTTTTTTTTCACTTGACCCATTTTGGTGTCTCGGTGAGTGAAGTTTTCACAAGGAATGACAGCTGCTTTTGCTGCCTTGCAATCAAATTTGTCCGAGCTCTTATACGTGTGTTTCTTCTTCTCTTGGCGGAGAGTCGAACAAGGAGCGTTAGACGCCCTCAGTGGGTGCTCTGCTGACAACAATGTAGCCTCCACATTGCTTCATGCAGCACGTGGTATAAACTGTAGTCTCTCCCGGCGCGCCCGCCTCCGCACACCACCACCCACCACTCCTCGTCCCGCCCCCCCCCCCCCCGCCATCCTTGGGGTGACGACGACCCCACATCCCGCGGCTGGTGGCCGCCCGACGGGCGAGGACGGTGAGGGATTAGAGCTCGCGCTGAAGGGCGCTGAGACGCTCCCCTCAAGCTATTCGGACTTGCGACCGGCCCGATCATGGTCGGCTCGGCACCGAGGGCAGCGTATGTGGCTATTGCGTATGCCAGCTGTATTCCCCAACCGTTGGCACAACACTGCTGTTGTTCTTCAGGTAGCCGTATACTGTATGTCGAGTGTAGCCAATGGTCTTGTTCCCAGGCTTTCTGTCTTCTGCCGAATGGTCACTCTTATTTTAGACTGGCACTTATCTGATGCCACAAGCGGCGTAGTTTCGTAAGCTCCAACCGGGATGCCTGTGAGACGGGTGGTTTCTCGTGTCGACTGCCAGGAGATTGAGCCTATATTTCGGCCGCAGCTGTAGCACGCACCCAGTTGAAAACAGGTCTTCTGCGATAATAGATGGAAGCGAGTACTAGCCCTGGCACAATCTTTGAGCTTTAGTACCACAGTGGCCTCGGCATCTTCCCAGGGGTGCTGTTGTCTCCGGTGGACGGTGACCGGCTCTACTCTCGTCGACGTCGCTTATTACGCACGAATTTGAATTTACCATCTTACCATCTTAGAAAGAGGGGTGAAGAACGGCTTCACATGCTCAAATAGACACACGAGAGGTGCCCTATGTCCATGAAGGATGCCGAGGCCATGAAACGACCACGGACTAGCATTGCCTGCCACAAGTGACATTCTTGAAGCAAAGCACACTACTACAGGACACAGAGAGAGGCGTGGTGAGAATGTTATGTCCGCATCCATCTTTGTATCCCGTTGTAGTGCGCTGTGCTAAAGAATGTCAAATTACCAACCAGCCCTTCAATCCACCCTTGCCTCGAGTGCTATCGAGCTTGATATCATTCGTATGCTCGTTCGTTATCGTTTCATGGTCCCGGAATCCTTGGCGAACACATTTGTAGTAAAGGGTACCACTCGTGTGTGTATTCGAAACCCTCTTGGATGACCTACACCTCGTACCGTGATATCAAGGTGTGTCATGAGCGATAAGACTTTCTTCAGCAACATATACATGCATACTGGCAGCCCCAAACTCTTCCTGAAAGGGCGAAATATTTAATGCATGCTTGAAGACGATTTACTTTTTCACTAGGTAGGAGTCCCTTCATTACGTCAAATCACTTTTGTGGCGCCATTTGCTAAATGAAACAACGGCAAAATATAAGCCGTTAATTTTTCGGGGCTGTGCATTTATTTAATGTCTCTGCGCGCGGTCTTTTCAGCGCACTGTGTCTTCATTACAGGCGTTTCGCGGCCACCGCAAGCGGGCCCCACAGCCGGGCCGGAGGCTTCAGCGCGCGCTGCTCCGGGGTCATATTACGGCCGCTGCTGCAGCGCCCTCCCTCGGACGGGCCCCTTGGGTCGCTGTTATTAAAGCGCGCTATTACTTCTCCCGCCATTTACGGCTCTGTCCCCGCGTGTCTGGCGCAAGGTGATTACAACGCCCCCAGAAGCCAGGGCGGCCTTGCCGTGCACTTTACGCTTTTCCTTTGTCGAGCCTCGTTTTCCCGTGGTCGCTTGAATTTCGCGCTTTCCTTTGCTGGTGCACTTCTGACGGCGTGTCTGAGGCCGTCGCCGCGACGTGCGCGCTGCCCGCCGGCCTTGCCTGCGCCTTCGCTGGGAGATTTCTCGGCGCTTTTGTAAACAAACTGCGTTCGCGCGCGTTGTCTCTGCTAAGTGCAACGTAAAACACTGTGCGCGCGTCTTCCCCTCCTGTGGCACCCGCAGCATGGCTGGCTTTCATCAGCCGCGCTGCGCTAAGCACGAGCTCAGCCGAGGCCCGCAAACGACGGGGCGCCAACCACCGGCCTGCTGTGCTCTGCAGGGAAGGCGCGGATAGCACTGCCAACTGGAATATTCTGCTCGGAGGTGACGCCTCCTCCCTCCTGCTTAGTGTTATTTATGCCCCTTAATTCTCGCTTCCTTCGCCTTTAACTGCGTGTGTGCGCCACTGCTAAGCTGTGCACGGCAAACGGAATAAATATACTCTGCATGCCTGGTTTTATTACCGTGTGGTGATAATTTTTATATTTTAATTCTTCTGCGTGCGCGATATTTCTGTTCCCGTTCAGAAGCAACTGCGTGTCTTGTTTTAGACGTAGAGCAGCAACTGAAGCTGTTATGAATTTCGTCATGACTAGGCGTAGATCCATTATTGCAAGCAATCTTAGCCCACGTTAACGTTCTCATGGTTTCCTCCGCTTGAGAGCTGGGAACAGTTGTTACGGCACTGGGCCACGGCATGCGCTGGTCTAATCGCATGCGTCGGTTTAGCATCACTACCCGTTTGCTGCTAACAAGCCGCACTCACTTTAACCACACTCTCGAATTAGTACACTACATAACTTAGCAGTTGTGCACATGCGGGACAAACAAAAATGACCAGCGCTAATCCTTCGTTTTTTAAACACAAAGACCAGCTTTTCAAGGTCTACGCACGTTAATTTTAACGCAAGCCTGGAACAGATTTTTTGAAGGCGGCTTAATGTACTCGTCATTGATTTGTAATTGTTATCCACAGAAAACTTTCGCCTATGTTTTCTATTTCCTTGTCGTGACCTGTTACCTTTTCTAGTAGTACGCAGGTTCCGTTAAAAACCGCACGTCGGAGAAACTGAGCGGGCGAAAAAGACAAAAAAAAAAGGAGGGAAGAGGGCACAGATGAAAACAAGCACCCACGAAGTAACCAGTACAGAACGTTCCTTGCAAGGGGTAACAGTTAAAAGCAGCAGCAGAAAGCGGACGGATTTTCCGCGGGACAGTCCTTTTCGCACGGAAATTACCGCAGCTTTATTTCCGCAGCAAGGCGGTGTTCTCGGCTTTTCGAAACTGGGCTCTTCCAAGACAGTGTTGTTTATCAGGAACAAATAGATCGCCCTCCCGATTTTCGCTCCCTTCGCGCGCCAAAAAAAAATAAAGAAAAGCAACGGTGTTTGGGCAGGACCATTGCCGGTGGTGGGTGAAATGCTTTGGCTGAGTTGTGAGCGCCTGGGGGATTTCCTAAGCTACTCGTTCAGATGCCACCCAGCACTTAGCTTCAAAGCAAACGACATCGGATGAATATAGAAGCAAACCGATGTCTTAAAACGAAAAACACGATACGTCAAGTAGTATATATGTATAAACTGAGTTATTTATTTATCTACCGGGTTTACCGACAACCACGAATCCTTTGGTCGCCTTGGCCAAGCCTCATCTGTCAGAACCACCTGGGATCTCATAAAGACTATATATGTGTAGTACACTGCGGCACACACGCAATATAGTCGTTCGGGTAAACACTGTAGCGGGACACGCAGGTGGGATCGGCGACGAGACCGCTTACGCGTAACGAGCCGGTTGAACTGCGCCCCAACCTGCCGTTACCCGTCCCATTCGCACTATAGGACCCCGATCCGACAGGAAACAAGGCTGCAGCCAGGCACGCGTCCAAGCAGTCGCTGCGGAAATCGGTTCCACCAGACTTCCCTCCTCTGGCCGTTGGATTGCCCCATGGTGCACGCAAAAGCGCTCCTGCAGAAAGCACGTGCCCCGCTCACCGATCATGTGCTGGCCAAGTGGTGTGCGTACGAGCCAAAGCGCCATCAGCATCCCGTCCAGGATCAGAAACCCGTGGTCGCTCTCGCCTGCAACCTCCTGCTCCACCGGGAACGCGCTTACTGTACACCACGTGTTGTGGGAGTGTCCCGGCCTCCGAACGCTTCGTTTGAAGTGTCTCCCACCCGGAATCCAGCGGCTGGATTACTGGATAACGCCCCTGCAACCCGCCACCACACGGCAGTCGCTGCTTTCTCTGTGAACGTTTGCGAGCTCCTCGGGCGCCGACCGCCGAATGTAACCTTTTAACCTTTACCACTCGCCCCAAAATTCCTTCATTCCCCATGTCGTCTCCAGCCTCTCCAATAAACTTTTTATGTTGTGGTATGGTGATGTTATGTTATGGTATTTATTTATTTATTTATTTATTTATTTATTTATTTATTTATTTATTTATTTATTTATTTATTTAACAAAGGCCGCGTCGAAACCAACTGTAAGGGCTGCTCATGTCATAGCCATCGTAATGGTGTTTTGAATGCTTTTAAACTGATAATTGCTGACGAATGGAATGCAATTTCGTCTATAGTACGGGAATGTACCGGAAGTTCCGCCTGCTTTCGGAAACCGTACTCTCCCCTTTCAAAGTCTTCAGCGTAGAGTCCCTACAATGATACATGTCAAAGCTTTCAGAGAATAGTGCGTCGCAGGCGTCACAGAACACCCGCCGCAGAATGCATTTTGTAGGTCTCGTAGAGAGCAATGACAGAGGCAGCACTTACTCACGTGCTGTTTGCACCGCCCATTTCCTTTGGCTTTCTGCGCGCAATACTTGGAGCTTGTCCGCTTTGCCGTCGATCTTGACGACGACGGCGCCTGCACGAAAGCCTAGCCACGACCGGACGAGAACGGGCCGTTGAAAGCGGTGCTCCTAAATCCGATGCTGCCAGAGCGTGTGGGGTAAGATGTGCGCGGAATATTATGGAACAGACATCTGGCACTGGACCGTTCCAATCTCTCGCCATAGCTCCGATGAATGCCCCCTTTGGGGCTGATAACGGAGAGGAAGATGCACATGTCTCAAAGCACGCGCCGGAATGAGTAACGACGACGGCAGCGCTCGCCTCGCACGCTCCGCTCCATCTTCCCGGGCTGCGCCCGCCTTTGGCACTGGACGCAGGTACTTTCTCGTAACGCGTTTCTCGAGTGGCCAGCGCTTTCAACAAAGGAGACGCCTCCCGTGGTTTGATTCATGCTCCCTGTCCAGACGGAGCGACTGGGACTGTAACGGCAGCACAAAAGGCCCACGGTGCCGTAACGCAGACGCGCGAGGCAAGCAGCGGACTTGTTACTTTGCTTCGCTCCTTCCGGATTGGTTTAATGCGGGCGTGCAAGCCGGTGGTGCGCTTGCTGCGCGAGCTTATTGGTTTCTTCTGTAGGCAAGAGTGTTCCAACCACTTGATGAGGGATACGAGGCTGGCATGCCTCGGGGGGGGGGGGAGGGTGTTATATACATACATACGTACAGAACTCCGTGCGAGGCGCGTGACCACGGTTGGCTTCGCTGGTCATCGTAGATACCATAAACGAGAATGTCTTGAATGTAGCTTGCCAACCTCAATGCCAACCACGCACCCGGGTGGATGGCCTCGCCTGCCTGAACGGAACAGCCATCATGCACTCCTGCAGTCAGCGGCAAACGAGTATTGAGTGCTGATTATCGATTTTGCTCTTTGCAGGTGAAATATTTGCTCCCTAAATTAGTTTTTTTTGTACATTCACCCCTAACTGCCGTGCTATGCCGTTATGTGCAATATGCTCTCAATCACTGCCCAATAATGGTAAATTCTTGACATTTTTTTAAATAAATGCGGCGTAGGCTTTCAGCTTGCAAAAGCGTGCTCGCTTGTTGTCGGTTCTTCGTTCACTAATATGTAGATTGCTTAACGGGAAACGTGGCGCTGCTATCCCTGTGACTCTGATTCGGGGACTAATGCGGGCGCCCTTTCCGGCGAAGGCTCCTCTGCACAGCAGTTCTAGGCAATGAAGGAGGGGCTCGATAGCCTCGTGTCCTCTATAGAGTGAATCGCCACAAGGCTGAAGATCTGCTGTCGCTCAAGACTGCAGTTCTAGAGATACACGAATCGATTGACCATTGTGCACAAAGTATGATGCAGTATAGTTGCAACAATGAAGGCTAACAGGGCAGAGATAAGCCTAGTAGTGAACGCACGGCCCCAGTCAATGGCCTACCACCGTGGAAGGCCATGGCACGCAGACTCTTTGGAGCGACCGACCACAGATCTACAGAATCAGTTGGAACGGTACACCCGTCGATGCAATTTCCAACTTCACGGCCTCGCTTTCTAGCCAAAATAAAATAAGTATTCCATTGTGTGCGACCTCCGGGCGCGCTGATACTCTCGTAATCGGGCTCCAAATCTGAATTGTGCCTTGAAACCTTCGCGTAGATTGACGTCCGTTCGTATCCAGATCACTGTCCGCTTATTCACAGATAGTCGATGCTGGCATTTGTTTTTTATTGTTCCGGATACTAGAAACTTCGTTAAGAGGGTGTTCGTCTCGTTGAGTTTCGGTGAATTTCAAATATGCTTGATTTTATTGTGTGTGTGCAGTGGGATTGCCTTCGTCAGACCTGAACTTGACAGTGTTTACGGTGTTGCGTTAGCCGCGCCGCTTCCGTTGGCGATTGTGTTCGTGTAGCTCGTCGCGTGCTAGATGCATGTGGGGGCGTAGGCGTCCGGTTTGTCCGGTGGCGAGCTGCGTTGTGTAGGGATGGCATAGTTCGGCGCGTTGAGGACGTTGCTTGAATTGCCGTGTGCGTTGCGTATGGTGCGGGAGCCGTTTGGCTTTTCGTTTAGTGGACGGTACCGTGGCGTTTTCGTAGGGTGGCATGGCTGACCGGTCAAAGTCGTTGCGGCTCCGTGCTCGCAGTCGCAGTGGTTGTTTCGGAAGTGAAACCGTTGTGGTGGGGAAGCAGGCGTGGTTCATGCCATCCGTTCGGTCCCACATTCCTTGGCGTCGCAAGCGTGACTTCATCGTTAGGGCATGCGATGCCTTTGTCTGGATCGGGTTCATTTGTTTCCGCTCTTGCCGTGTCCGTGTCGTCGCTCAAGCCCTCGTCTTTTGCCCGTTGTTTCGAGAATGCTCTAATCGCTATCTCTCCCATACAAGCAGGCTCCGTTCGTTCCGAGTCCGCTTGCTCGCGGTTGCGTGCTCTTGTACGAAATGGTGTTTGTCGTGTGAGTCGCGGTCGGAGCGTGGGTGCCGGGGATCTTGTTCGTTCTAGCTTGGACATGCCGCATGCGCTGGCCGTGTCCTTGCTCGTTGACGGACCTACATGCACGAGTATTATGTCGTTCGTCCGCTGGACATCGGGCTGGAGCAGCGGGCGTGGAGAGCTCGTACGTTCCGGTAGGGTTGAACTGCGTGCGCTGGGTCTATTGTTGCTTGTGGCCAGGTAATTTCTGCCGTTGTAACATTCGCTGGCCAAGTCCGGATAGCAGCAGTGGGAGCGGGGGATGTCGGGAATAGTAGTTTCCTCCGTGTGTGCTGGCTTGGTGGCGTTCCGTGCGCTGTGCATTTCGTTCGCTGTGGTCAGCTCCACTGGTTCAAGTTGGATGTCGTTCGTCGCCTCTGGTGCGTTTCGTGCGCTGTGCTTCTCGTTTTATCTAGGAAACTCCCCTATAATTGGTGTGCGGTTGTTCGCCACGTATGGTGCATTTCGGCCGCCGTACGTCTTGTTCGCTTGTCGTGGCCATATCCACCAATCCGGATGTGATGTCGTTGGTTGCGTGGACCGGCGCCGGGACAACACGAGCGAAAAATGTAAGTACTGGCTCCGTTGCATTCCGTGCTCTCAGCGTTCCGTTCGTGTACGTCTTTACCGGAAAAGCGGGTGCCAGGAGCGTGGTGCCTTCTGGCTCGTGCACGCTGCGTACGTTGCGCGTCTCGTTGCTCGTTGCTGGAATGACCTGCGCGTGGGCGATGTAGCTCGTGGGTGATGTAGCAGAGCAACGTGTGTTCGTTATCTCGCCAGAAATGCACTGACCTTCGATGCGTTTCTGTAATCGTGGCGATTACCTGGGAGAGGTCCGGTGAGCACGCAATCACAATTTTGCATGCGTCGTCTCGTTCATGTGCGTGCCGTCGTGCATTCTGCCTGTGTCCGGATCTCGTGCAGTCCAAGCACCGTGGGAAACGTGCGGCCGGCTCTCGCCAGTTGTCTCTGAAGACTTTCTCGTTCATCACGCACTCTTAACAACTGACCTGATCACATTGTCAAGTTTCTTAAGATCGTTTTGTCGTACCCTGAGATAGGGACAGCGGAATGGTGCGGACAATTTCGGTGAGACAAACGTTACAAACCACGCAGTCGGTTTGACGCGAGTTACGTAAATTAACTGCGACTGCTGAAATGAGCGGTTCGGCTCACGAAACGACTAAACAGCGTGACATGCGTCTACGGAAACTTCTGAAGACCAAAAAAGAGGGACTTCAGTACGCCGAGTGCGTGCATTGTTAGCAGCCTCCACCGCCTCTCCCCTAAAACAACTGGAAGGGAGCAAACGCAATGAAGCCGCCACGCGTTCACAGGCCGCGTCAACAAAAATAAATGTGGCAGTCAACAAGTGCCATAGGAGAAGAGCAACTGCGGCCGCGTTTCCCGCCGGGCCCTCACCCCCTCGTTTTTCCCTCTTCACCGTGACCCCTTTGAGAGCGACCGCCGAGAAACGCTTACAGCGCCAAACAGGGACCGGGCAAGGGGGGAGGTGCAGTTTTCGTTGTCTCATTTTGCCATCCTTGACTGTTAAGCTGCACAGCGGCACCGCTTAATGTTTGCGACTCGTACACGCGCGTCCGGACTCGAGCTAGTGATAAAACTTGTTTGCACTACTGTACTCACGAGTGCATATACTCAAGAGTGCAAGCACTCGCAAAACCAGTATTCATAAGTATTGCACTCATGAGTACTGTGTACTCATGAGTACTGTGTACTCACGAATACTGTGTAATCATGAGTACTCATACTCATTAGTACTCAAACTCGTGAGTACTCATACTCATGAATACTGTACTCATGAGTACTCATAATCATGAGTAGTGTACTCATGAGTACTGTACTCACGAGTAGTGGACTTACCCCTGTACTCACTCGTCATCATACTCACCATTTTTTCTGGGTCTGTACTCAATCATCATCGTACTCACTCGTGAGTTTGAGTACAAATGAGTACAAATGAGTGTACTCACGAGTGAGTACTCGTGAGTTTGAGTACAAATGAGTACAAATGAGTGTACTCACGAGTGAGTACGCCGACCTATGCGCACAAGAGGATACGTTCGCACGCATTTACATCAACGAGAACCTGACTCCCGCCGAATAAGCGCCTAGGTGCCTCGGCTGAAAGGCAAAGAAAAAAAATGTTTCAACTTTGCCTGTACTGGTAGCGGCGCGGTACTGGGTAAAAAAAAGGTCTACCCATGGTCCACATCGATTCAAATGGGGACCTCGGCTCCGTCGTATATCAACGAGTAAATGCCACTTTCTAATCTGCAAATTCTTTAGCAGTCAAAGAGTTCTTTTGGTTCTGATTGTGCTTCGGTTCAACTGTGTCACGTCAATATTCGAAGCATACAAAAATATTAGACCAGTTCGTGGCATTCCTATGCATGTTTTCGTGTTAGCGGGCATTTGATTTCATTTCATTTATTTACTGTCAGGGCCGAAAAGCGTTTCACAAAGGAGTGTTATCTTCAGATAAAATAAATTACAAGGAAGCTCACAACACCGCGTACCTGAAAGTAGCTGTATCGGTAATGCAGGCGGGAGGCAGTGATGTTGCATACTAGGGTGAAACATTCTCATTTCTCAGTTCAGAAATTCCCTATTTTTAGCATATTTTCCCCGCAGGTTTCTCAAGAATTCGCTGGAAAATTCACTGCGTTCTTGTTCTTCAGCTGACACACCTTTACGTGGATTTCTCTTCGGTTGTTGGCTTCAGCCAGGGACACCTATGTCTTCTTAAGGTAGCGTTCCGGACGCCGACGACGTTCAGAGGATCAGAGTTTTAGGGTGAACTAAATTCTATTACATCTGCCGCTGAGCATCCTTTCACTATGCATTTCACGTTTTGTGCCAAACACCATGCTTGCTTTTCATGCTAAAGATCTTAGTAAAAACTGCCAGTATGAAAAAGAAGAGGACATTGTTGGGTAATCAGGTAATCTTAGCTCAGAGCTAGTACTCTGGTGCCATTTCTTGTTGGCTGCGAGCACGCCGACTAAGGCGCACCCGAAATACTTGTTTGCATATTGCGCAGCCCTTCAGCCACCGCCGTTTCACGATTTACTAGCTCGTCCTCATGGAGTGTTCTTTCGTCCATGCTCCTGTTTTATCAACCGTATTGGAAGCGGCCTTGGATGCTTGTGGCTTGCGGGAACACGACTACGGATGTCTGGACATGAATCAGACGTAATGTTAGGAAACTTCTTAAAAGGAAACGAAGTTATAAATGATCCGATGTGAGGTTACTGACATTATTTTTCTTTTTTACTCCATGACTCCTAAAATTCCCTCCATCTATTAGATTTCCTTTTTCCCTTTTGGCCAAAATTACAGACGAAAATTTCCCGAAAAAGCGAAACTTCCGCTCACGCAACATCACTGGCGGGAGGGCGCTTCCATTGGGAGCTGATCTTGCGGACGAAAGAGTACACATGTAGATTGGTCTTGCAGATGGCTACTCGAACTTTGACCTTATGATCACTACGGGAAGAAACATCCGTAGGAACTGTAAAGAGTACGTGTTTTAAGTATTCATTCTGAAAAAAAAATTGGCCGCGTATCTGCTCCTTTCGTTGCAAATGTCGTCAAAAGACGATAGTCGTTATCGACGTTTGCCGAGTAAATGCCTCCCTTCGCTTTCCCGCTCCCCTCTCATGTTGTTCCTGTTGCGTCGCGCTCCTCCCAAGGTAAAGACACCAAAGGTTTGCTTAAATCATTTTAAATTTCGCGCGTTCCACTGCTCCAAACCGGGTGCTGCTATGCCAACGCTGCCGTACGGCGAAGACGCGTGTGAATCGAGGCGCCCTACTTCAATGTTTATAGAACCACGTTTCCATAGTCCACGTGCGTTCCAAGCAGAACGTGGTACCTAGCTAGTGGAACCTTGCCACTTGATTTCTTCTAATGCCGCCAGAAGCTTTATGGCGCGGGCGACAGCAGGCGACGGCAGAGTGATATTTTTTTTCTTCAGTTGATGAAGTATTTAATCTCGCCAAAATCAAACATGTACGATTTTTTATAAAGGAAGGCTGCAAATATCACTTCTGTATTAATTTTTTGTCTTATATATGCGTAATGTCTTGTTGTTCTTCAACAATATTGACAAGTATGAACATTACACCGGACTTAGACGCGCACATTTAGCTGTGACTATATAAGACTATTGCGCAGGCATTGTTTTACTTTGGCTGGGTGGCTGAATCGAGTCACAGACAGACAGACGGACAGACATACAGACAGACAGACATACAGACAGACCAAAATTTCTGGGTTTAAGTAGCCCAAGAAAGACTATTGTCTTTAAAAAATATTTTATGTAAATCACACAAACGGGAGACGGCTCGGCTCGCCTTTTGCTAAGCTCAGATAGGTTCAATGTTAGTTTCATATGTGTGCCACTTACTGTTCTCCAATAATCGCAGGGTATAATAAGTACCGCATGATTTTGAATAGATTCAAGTGGAGTCATAAGGTTGTTCGTATGCGCATCCCAGATGCAGGAAGCGTATCCTAGTTTTGATCGGACGAATGTTTTATAAAGTACAAGTATAAAGGGATAGGTGAAAAAAAAAGTTTCGGCGTATTAAAGGGACACTGAAGTGATTTGTAAACAATGCGGGATTACGAGCGCAAATTGTAGTCCGGAGTCCCTAGGCCCTGTTTCGACCACTCTGAGCGCGTTTACGCAAATTTATTTAATAGAAAAATCAATTCGAAAGTTTTGTCCTCCTCTCGGCACTCTCGCTCATTTTCTTTGGCGTTTTCGTGTGACGTCAGCAGGAGAAGAGCTGGCAATTGGCTGCGCTACTGCACGGCTCGCCGACCTTCCGCGACCGAGTCAGTCGGCCCAACGTTTAGTCCACCGGCCGCCGACGGGTCATGGCAATTCGCTCGATCAGTTGAAACTAAGCCACAACACGTTTGTGAATGGAAGAATGTGCCTTTCTTTACTTCGTTAGTTTGTACTCTGTATCTAGCTCCAAGTCAAGGTCGCTTCACACAAGCGCTGCACAAGCGCATATGCGACGCTTCGCTCACTTATACGCCAGTAGGAAAATATAAGGCCTCTTGAAGGGGTAGAAGAGTCAGCGAAGTCAATATTGGTACAAAGGAAATAAAATCAACTGATGTTTTTACCGTACAGCGTAAACTAGGGTGCGGGAAGCACTTTTTTGCACTAGGCGAACGAGCACAGCGGTCAGCAGCACGACTGCGCATCTGCGAACGCTTTTCCGTCTAAGAAATACAATTGCTAGACGTGAGCTATTGGGGAAACTCGGGGGACGCTTACTGCACGAGCACAATACAACAAATAGTCACCTAAGCTGCTTAAAATACTAAAACTAAATAACAGTGTAAACTGGTTATACTATATATACATTATATTTCCATTGTCGGCAGCGCTCTCGCCCGTGGCCGTGTGGTCTGGAGCGCTAGGTATATAATCGCAGGTGTTCTGCCCGTCACAAGTTCGAATCCCCGCGGGTACAAGCTTTTTTATTATAAGGTAACTTTTTCGTTTTTCCGGATGTTTTCTATGCTGAGTTCACCTTTTTTTGGGCCGCAACGTTCCCTGTTCCACGAACTAGTCCGCAGAACTCGCGCAGCCAGGCACTGGCGCGCTAGCGTGTTCTCGTTGGTGTGCTGTTGCCATAAGCACCGACTGCTTGCGGGCAGTGGGCACAGGCCAGAATCAACAGACCCTTGGGCTGGTGCGAACACGCTTTTTACGATATAGGCATGAGTGAGGCAAGCTCCAAATATGAGGGAAGAGCGTATGCATTTGTGCGTCTGCGGGGACGCGGAGGGCGTTCATGCACTGCGTAGGCCTCGGCTAGTGAATGCTACGATTCCAAGCCGTCCTGGGAGGCTTATCTTATGCATTTTACAGACGACAACTTGGCAGAAGCGCGTTACTACGATTACTGGGATATTGAGGATGCCCATCCAACGACGCCACCGGATGTCAAACAGGTTGTTTTACAGAACCGAAACTGAAACCGAAACTTGTTTGATTGCTAACCTTGGGCATCGTGCAATCACGGTGCCCCCTCCTCCCAACGTCACAGCTTAGTTGGCGCGGCCGCCGCAAACAAACCGCGCATGGTAGTTTTTTCTTTTTTCGCGCTTTGTAAAATAATTACCGATTTGTCAACCGGATAAACGATGAAAAGTATGCTAACTTGAGCCAGTCTACGCAGTGCAAGCAAAAACGGGAGCTTGACAAATTCACTTCAGTGTCCCTCTGCGCTGAGCATGCTTTTAGCCTTGTTATAATTGTATTTCATACCGTATTCACTCGCATAATGATAGCACTCGCGTAATGATCGCACCCCTGAAGTTCGTAATCAAAATTTTTTTTTTAATTTCCCGCGCAATGAAGGCTACCTGAAATTTCCGCAGCAGTATGTCGTATTGTGTGCCAAGTCAAGCTGATGATGGTCGTGCTGCAAAAGTTACTACGGCTTCAAAATGTCTATATATTGGATGGTACATTTGATACCATCGATAGTATTATGACAGATCGCTAAACGATTAATATCGCCCATTCTACCGACATATTTACAATACTTCGCTTGCTACTTCATCAAACATTTTGCGGTGTAACTGGATTCAGTAGCCCTTAGGGAATGTAGCTTCGCAAAATGTCTTGCCGAATGAAGCAAGTGCTTAGTCCGCGCAGTAGAGATCTCAAATACGGCTATAACTGCATACTCACTCAGACCTAACCGGTGATATATTCATGTTCAAGACACGAGAAGCCGCAAAGATTCATCACACGGGATTTTTTCGCATCCATGATGGTGTTCCTCGCACAATAACAGGCCGGTGAAACGCGCTGCGTCTCATGTGTCCGCAACGCGTAGTTTCGTGTAGAAACACCAGCGTTCCAGCTTTGTTTCCCTGGAACCTGGTCCTTCCGTCTATGTCGTGCCCTGCAGCTGAGCACACGCTTTTGGCTGTTAGCGACGTTGCTGGAAAGCGCAAATAATTTATGCGAACCTGAGAATATCGACGTTACGATACAGTTTTTTTGCTATCGATGATTGGATAGGGATTAATCTCTGGGCAGTATCGATAGTCTAACCAATACCTTTGCGACACTAGGCTGATGACTCAGTGACTAAGACGTTTTGCTGCTGAGCACAGGGATGCGGGTTGGATTCCCAGCCACGGAGGCCGCTTTTCCGAAAAAAGGCGAAAAGCAAAAGGGCCCATCTCCCCGCGAAGGGGACTCGAGTAAATGCGTCGCATAGGGGGTGGGTGTATTGCGTTAACGTTTAGTGTTTGGGCAGTTGGTGGAAGTGAATGCGTTGTATCAGCAGCTTCTTGACGTAGTTTGAATGTGTCAAGGATATAAGGCGCGTTCGTAGCCTTTCATTCTGTGTCGGTTTTGTGGCGCAGTGGGAAGAGCACCATGTACCTCGCGTTCCGCTCACAGGTAGTGAATGCGTTGTATCAGCAGCTTCTTGACGTAGTTTGAATGAGTCAAGGATATAAGGCACGTTCGTAACCTTCCATTCTGTGTCGGCTGTGTTGCGCAGTGGGTAGAGCACCATGTACCTTGCGTTCCGACCGCAGGGTCATGGGATCGAAACCAGGCGCCGGTAAGTATTATTTTTTTATATAGTGTAGGGGGAGGGGTGCGGAAATGTTGTTGAGAGCGAGGAGGGTAGCGTGATGCGGGAGAGGAGGATTGGGGGAGAGGGCGCACTTGGAACGGCTGTTGCGGACGCCGAGGCACGCCGACAACGCCGGGTTACATCGTGAGTTAAAGAAATGCTCTGCATTTAAAAACGCCCATGTGCTCGAGATTTTGGCGCATGTTAAAGATCCCCAGGTGGGCAAAATTAATCCAGAGCCATCCACTAATGCGCGCCTCAAGCTGTGTAGTTTTGGCGAGGTTAAACGTAATAATAATCAATCAACCAGTGTGACGAGGTACCTAGAGTTGCGGCCAATCCGCGGAATGGTGGAAAATCTGCTACCGGGGAATCCCCGCCACAGAAGGCAGACGATGAAGAGGAAGGTGATGCTCGGAAAGGAATAGGACGGAATAGCGTGAGGACGGGCTGTACACTTTTCAACTTGAACATCTCAGGTTACTCTGGAACCTAGAACAATAACTAGAATAAACTAGTGCCTCTTTTTACTGGATGGCCCCTATACGACGCGGTAGCGACGTTTCCGTGTGTGCAGAATTATACACATCTGCAATTGGTTCGCGACCGCGCACATTGCGTAATCTTGAGCTCTACCGATGCGCAATTCAGTAGCCCAAGCGTGCGCGTTGTGTTTTCGATCTTTCGTTGTGTCCGCAGACTCCGCGGGAGGGGGACGATGAAAGCAGGCAGCGTACTCTGAGCGGCGGCCTCCTCCTGTCGATGGGCCCGGCACGACGTGACTTCGGCGCAACGGAGGCCGTTTGCCTGGCTAGCTCCGCGGCACGTGACTCCATTCGCTGTGTCCATCGCTGCGCTGGCGGCAGTGCCGTGATTAATAGTTTGCGCCGCGGGGATTGGCTATTGCGCGGCTGTTTTCCCGCAGACGGTTGGAACGATGGTCTTGAAAGGAACATCATTGGATCGCCAACACCGTTGAATACTAAGGTTGGGAAGAAAGAGTGCACAATGACTTAGCGTTTTGTGCACAAATGCCTGTTAGCATGCCGCATGTTCATGCACGCCTCGTGCTAGCAGTTGCGGCCCCAAAGAACCTGTTTCAGGAAAGGCTACTGATTCTTAAATAAAGGTGACCACGCGAGAATATTGAAGTCCCACCTTGAGTACGCGTCCTTTAGACGCCAATAAAAACAATGTCGTGGCCCAAAGAGTTCACACTGGTTCAAACTGGGGGAAGCCATTTGGCGAACAATTGGTGTTTCGAGGGTGCGCGCATAGGCGCTCTAAGTAGCCACCATGATCTCTGCTTTGCCTTTGAAAAAGTTGTTCAAACGATGCATACTTCCGTCACTCCCATGTGGCGAGGATCAACCGCGTATTTCGAAGTACAGTAGAACCCCGATAATACGACTTTCAAGGGACCGCGAGATGGCGTCGTATTACCGAGGTGTCGTACGACCGGGGTGCGGGTAAATGCCGGCCTAGCACACTGTCTGCCGGCCTAGCAGACTGACTTATTTAGGCTACTATATTTAGCGCGTTCTGGCGCGATTTGCTAACCTTCAGCTGAAATCCTAGGTTTAAAATAATGCTTATTTTGTGCCCCCCTCCGCACCACAGCGTTCGAGCTAGCCTGCGAGCCAAAGCCGCGCGCTACGCGACACCCGTGCCGTCCGGCGATGGCCCGCGAGCCTCGCGCGAGGGGAGAAAGCGAGTGCGAAACTTCCAAGGCTAAGCGAAACGAACGACAGTACAAAGCGGAGATAAAAACAAAAACGGCATTCCCGTACTTGGTGGAGACACCCTTTGAACGGTCCCGTGCCATCGCTATTGGGTCAAAATGCTGAACGCATTCTTGTTTTCATTTCCCACAAAACCCAGCAATGCGAAATAGATAAGATGATTCAAACTTTGTTAGAAAACCGCTTTGAGGCGAAAATAGTAGCGCCGTCTTGCTACAGTGCGTTGGTGGGGTGGTCAGCGAGTGACCCAAAATGGCGGGGCCAGCGTATACGTGTCTCCATCTTTGCGGTTGACGCGCGTTAATCGAGGCACCATAGCAAAGAAAGGAATGGGTGACAACGCGGCTTTGGACGACACTGAAAGCAGAGAGCAGAGATACCGGAACAGAGAGCGCCATGAAAGGAAGGAACTTGGATCGAGCGGGCACGGAAAGCGGGGGTTTGGTCATCACCGCGGGGTTGCGTCGTGTATTTTCGTATTCGTTCGTGGATCGATGCGATCTTGAAATTCACGGTCCGCCTGCCTCCTGAACTTCGACTTCTCTCGATTGGCGCGTTGGCGTAATGCTGCCTCATGGGGCCGTCAAAGGTTAACTCTCACTCACGAGTACCCGCATGTTTACTTGCGTCTGTTGAGCAAGTTGTCTGACCCACCTGCGGTCCTTTGCACATCAAGCAGCGTCAAACGGGGATTCAGAATAAAGAAAGGTCGGGACGAGGTAGCGAAGCGGTGTAAAATATGGCAAAAATGACGATTTATGTGCGCCAGGGTCCGTCGTATGAAGCGGACCGCGTGCACCCGAGCGTCATATCATCGGGTGTTTTAATGTATTGTGTCTATGGGGAGTTTGCCGGAACAGCGGTGATCCATAATGATCATCTTAAGCGCAGAAAAATACACGGACACTGCGTCCGTGTATTTTTCTGCGCTTAAGATGAATGTTATGGAATACCAACTAGCCTGAACACAAGCCCTTCTTGGCGGTGATCCCTCGTAAGAAGCGGGCCGTCGTAAGTCCGGGGTACGTATCAGCGGGGTTCCACTGTAGCTACAATTTTCAGACTTGGGAAACCGGGCATGAAGAAATTGCTACAAGTACTAAATTTATGTTTCTAGCATATCTTACCTGAAGAGACCTAAGCGGACATTGAGACATCGAAGGCCACCTGGCGTCCCATGCTGCGCCTTACCGTTAATTATCTTGCCGTAATGAGGCTTTATCCTTTAAATGGGGGTTTTCTTTCCCTCTTTTTTACGGCAAAATGAAAACAGAGGCATCGTTGGTGCACACTTGTCCCTCTAAAAAGATAATAAAATGTACCACGAACAAAAAAGACATGCTCACTCTCAAACTGATCATTAATAAACTGCAGACTGCAAGCCAATGCTATCGCTAAAATCCTGCGGGTGACAGCGTACGTGAACAGTTGAGCCCTCGCCCACAGCCTGTACTCTAAGCTAATAACGAAACCGTCAACATCAAAGGTCGACACGCGCAACGCGCTGGCGAGTAGCGAGCGGTGGTGCGTTTTCGTCATCTTCCAGCAGCTTATTTCCTTGCAATAACGTCGCAAGTCCTTTGGGGAAACGATGTGACCGAAATTCACCCTGTAACTGGAGCGCCGCAATAATAAACCAAAGAGGAACCTGAATTTCCCTAAGGGGAAATGATCCGGGACTGGAACCAAAAAAGAATTAAGGGGGCGGCAAACGCCATTGTCCGCTGCAGAAAATGGAAGCCACCGTAGAAAGTAAATAAAAAGCGACTTCAGCCCGGGCCCATGGAGTAATAACCCACTGCGCCACCACCGCACTTTCTTTTCTGTACTGCCTGCTTGGGCCCGCAGGACACAAGAAAACATCACTTTCTGTCGAAAACATTACAAGTATTTCTGGCGAAACGATATCAACTTAATTAGCTCTGTAATTCCACTACCCCAATGTTAAAACAATCAGGAACCTGAATTACCCTTAGCAGATAGCTGGGACAGCACCAAAAGGTCTAGTCGGATTGGTTTAGTAAGGCCGAAGGCTCGAAGCTCGCAAGGACGAGACTACGCGTACCTTGTGGGCTTTTAAAAACCACTTCGGGGCAATACTTCCAACAGAGCAGTTTCTTTTCGAAAATAAATCACAACTATCGTTTTCGCCCCTCATAACTGAATGACACTCCCCTTTTGCCAAGCTGCAGCTCATTCGCACATAATGTGCGGCCACGGGTGTCGCTCGCATGGTCGTGCTGACGCGTCTCTAAATCGGATTGTGTTAAAACTCTAGCAACTGGGTCCTTTTAGATGCCGAGCATCTGATTCACTCGCCTTGTCCCTGCGGCGTCGTCGTCGTCGGCGTTGTCCACTCCTCCCTCATTCTCCTCGCCTCGCCAGCTGCGCCCTCCGCCGCTCACCCCCTCTCCTCGCCGATAGCGAACACTCCCTCGCGAGGGGCATTGAATTGGATTGGATTGGCTTGGATTGGATTGGATTGGCTTGGCTTGGCTTGGCTTGGCTTGGCTTGGCTTGGCTTGGATTGCATTGCATTTGGATTGGATTGGACTAAAGTGGATTCTGTTGGATTGTGTTGCGTCATATCCGCGGCACGTTGCGTCATAGCCGCGGCAGACGCGCTGGGGCCGGCGCATGTTTCCTCTTCCTCGGGCGCGCTGCGGATATAACCGGTGTGCCGCTCTCCGGCGAAGCAACATCCACGCTTGGCTCAAACACAGAGTCCACGCCGCTTTACAAGTACGCCAACGTCGTCATCGACTGGGACCAGCTTACGCAGTCCCCTCAACGTTATGCGCGCTATAAAACGCGGTCCCTTCGCCGCTCCGCCTATGCGTCGCATCTACACAGGGGTTCCCGCGAGAGAAGGTGAGAGTTTTTTTCGCATTCAACTGATCGTTGCACCACCAGTTTCTATGTCACTAATGCAACTGGGTGTCAATCAATCAATCAACCTTTTATTTAGCCATCTTTTCATAAAAGAGTGCTGGGACAAGAATAAAAAGCCGCAGTACAGCAGCTTGACGAGGTCCTTGCCCCGTTGTCTTGGCAACGGGTACAGCGTATGGATTCGTCATAGATACAAAAAATACAGTAAAACTACAACAAACGTGTGCAGGTACAGCGTATGGACTCTCTTTCATAGATACAAGAAATACAGTAAAACTACAACAAACGTGTGACAGATACTACAGATACAGATACGTCACCGATGCTAGGCTTTGCACACTAAGGGCAGAATTGAAAAGCACATACATCGTATATAATGCACAACAATACTTCACGAACTATCAACCAGAGAAAATTGGGTGTTTGAAATTATACAAAGTTACATAGGCCGCAGCCCGAGTCACATGCATATAGGCTTGAAACGCCGAAATACAACCCAATGACAAACACACAAAATATTTTAGGCAAGGACCGTCCATTTTTAATCACCTGCGATTTCAATCGTTTCCTCGAAATACTACTTAAATCTACCCCAATTCTGTGTAATTTGTTTAATAAACACGGTACACGATACTGCAATCTTGAAAATCCGTAGTTCGTACGCGAGAAAGGTTGTGACCACACGTTTCTCTCCCTAAAGCTATACGGTACTAGAGTTGGCTTATTTAGGTTACACAGGTTTATAAAGGCTTTGTTGTTATATTGGAAAAATTGTTTGCATTTGAGCATGAGGTTAGTTTCATATAAATGCTGAATCGGTACTACATTAAGGCTGCAAAAAATTTCGTAGGTATGCGCATCATATGGTACGTTAGCTATATTTCGGATTGCTCTTTTTTGCAGTACACCTAGCTTGTGTATGTTGGTTCGTGATGTTGTTCCCCATACAAGAGAACAATAACTTAAGTGAGAGGAAAATAATGCATGATAAATTAAAAGCTTAATCTTGGACGGTAACACCTGTCGTAATTTGCCCAATACACCACACGTCCTGGTCAGAAATTTAGCGGTGCGCTCAATATGGTCATCCCAAGTTAAATGCTTATTAAAAATTACCCCCAAAGTTTTAACTTCTGTCGACAACTGTATGTTCTCCGATCCAAGATAAATTGCAATATCTTGGTTAATACATTTTTGCGGTGGCGTAAATGGAAGAGCTTTTGTTTTTACTGCATTTATTTCCAGGGAATTGATTTTACTCCATTTTAATAATTTACTCAAGGCATCATTTGCTAGATTTTCAACATAATAATATCGCTAGACTGTATAAACATACTTGTATCATCTGCATAAACTATGAAATGAGCATGCTCAGTAATATTGACAATATCATTTATGTAAATATTAAACAAAATTGGACCAAGAATGCTTCCCTGCGGAACACCTTGCGTTATTCTTTGCATCGTCGATTGTTCAGTTTTAATTGAAACGCATTGCTTTCTATGCATTAGGTACGAACGTAAAAGGTCGAGTGAAATGCCGCGAAATCCGTAGGGTTGCAGTTTAGCAAATAGAGTTAAATGGTTGATTCGGTCAAATGCTTTTGAGAAATCCACAAAGATACCTAATGTTAGTTTTTTATCCTCAATGCCGTTCAAAATTAATTCTTTTGCGCCAACAAAGCTAACTCTGTCGACATTCCTTGCCTGAATCCGAATTGTTGCGCCGATATAACGCAGTGTTTTTCACAAAATGAAGTAATGCGCTTACAAATAATTTTTTCTAAACCTTTGGATATAGCAGGTAGCACCGAAATCGGACGGTAATTTGATAGCTCGTTTTTGTTTCCGGACCTAAATAAAACTACTACTTTTGCATGCTGCATTTTTTCAGGAAATAACGTGTCTCTGTAGCATCACAGAGGATATATAATGCCCCATTTGAGGTCTTTTAATCCATGCAGAGTAATCTGACAGCTGAGTCCGTATTTACCAGCGATATAATTTAAGCCGCGCGCCTTGTTTTGGTACAGAACTTCTGGCCACTAAAGTCTCGGTGGTGTTAATGTCTGCAGAAGGAGAATGCCAGGGGTCGCTGGAGCGCCGCCTCCCCCCTCTTGTCTAGGCCAAATTATGCAAGTCATGGCTCCAAAAACGAAATAAAAATGTGCAGAAATTCAGAGAATTGTCTACCAATACGCAACATCGTTACACAGCATTCTTACTCCGCTTGTCTTTGATGTGATGTCTTACACACATATTTCGCGGCGAGTATAGCCAGATAGATTGGGTTGCCTTATTGTTTTTAAGTTTTGCTTTAAATGTACATTTCGGCCATTATAGTGATTTTTTTCCAGTCCGCGCCTGAGCGAGTGCTAGTGTTCCCGTTTGGCAGAAATATTTTCTCATGACATGGTGGGTCGGTTTTAGCTGTTGTTTTATTCATGTTTCCTGCGTTATTTCCGCGCATATTTTATTTTAGTATTTGTTTTATGGAGATCCTTAAAAGGCACATTTTTTATTTCGTGTGTTGCTTTTTGTAGACTCTTCATTTTTTGGTTATCACGCTTTTTTTTTGCTTTTTCGAAATTAAGTAGCACCAATTATCCGCATTTACGCTATTAAAGCGATTATTCGCTTCGATAAATTATTCATTTTGGGGGCAAATGCGGGGCTTACATGGTTAGCTCGTTGCCGCTGATTTTTCATTCGTGTTTTTTTAATGTCATTTTTCCTCGCTTCGTTAATTAAGGCTTCGTTTTTTGGAGAAACTGTTTAGGATGCATATTTTTTATGTTCATGTTCATAAAATTCGTATTTTTTTCTGTATTCGAGAGTGGTAATTCTGCGGGGCAACAAAGCGATTTCATTGGTTTATGCACTTCGAGAATATCCGCGCGGGCGTAACTATTTCCTCGCGTAGCTGGCTGTGACAAAAAAGTCCTGTGAAAGACACGAAGGCGAGGTAGCTTTCGACCGCATGCTAAGGAAGGTAAGTCACAGTAGCAGGGCCAGTAGTCCGGTTGTATTTTGTGAGAATAAAGCAAGCAGAGTTATTGTGAACCATTTGCAATGAGTTTATGACATTTTCTTAGAGTGCCAAACTGCTCCAACATTTGTCAGTTTAGAGCGGGTAAGTGTTTCGCAAAGCATTAGTTTGAATGTTGTCTGAACCTGTGAGGAATCTTGGAGTACGTACGAAAGCATGCGATCAGCATTGTTAATTACGTACGCTGCAGTGTGCAGGGAACAAGAGCGGTGATCTGTAGACCGAGATATTTATCAGTGCTGATAAATTCCAAAGGAGCATCATTCAGGTAGTCCATAGGCAGTGACAGTGAGTGGTTAGTTCGGGACATGCGAACAAATTTACTTGCGATCGTGTTAATGTGTCGACAGGGAAGAGAGGACCTATCAAATACAAGCTGAGCGACTGCCGCGTGAGCCCCCCTCGTGGAGGGAGCTTCTTTTTTTTTAAGCAACCTACTGTCGCTACCCCTATGTTGGTCAGTGGCTTGCTTACAGATAATGAAGCCGTTGTATTTACTGGACGCCCTATCTGCCGTCCTGAAGACACGCGGAGGGACATCCAATGATGGAGGGAACATGATCGCATAACTCCGTCGCGTCCGGGGAAAAGCTGAAGAAGGCGGCGATATTGTCCCAACGTGGTGACATTGTCCCAACTCAGTACGACGCTGTCGTCTGAGTGTTCCCACTGCATGCCGAGTACTCTCATTATTGCACGGGTCATCTCCTTCCGTTCAGAAAGCAGGTTTTTCTTCCTTGAACTGGTCTCGCAAGGACGAAAAAGTGGAGACGTTAAGTACTGGCATTGAATTGAGGAGGAGTACGTGATCCCGGTTGTTTTATTTGCAAACCCCTATTCAAACTGGTAGACAGGGGAGTGTTGAAGCCGAAGTTTTCTGAAGCGCCCTAGATTCTGGTAGCTTCCAGGTGTTCAACGTCTGCGGCAGCGCCTTAGGAAAGCGATTTTTAAAAAGACAAAAAGCGCGCACTCGAGTGAGTGGTCAAGGGCCTTGGCCTGTCGAGTTGGGCACCTTGTGTACGGTCCAGCGCAGAACTGTCTGCACGGCCGTGCGAGTGCGAGGGATTAGAGTATCTAGCCCTGTTGCCGCCTACCGATACGCATCCGAGTCAATCAACGAGCTGACGTGATTTTCTTGAAACGTCTGTGCAAGCCGGGTATGGGCATCAACTTGACCCTTGTGAGCCATTGCATGAATGATCTTCGCGCTGACGGGTGGACTGGTGACGGTGCGGATGCATGGGACTTTGAGGGCATCGATAGTGACATTGGCCATCGTGCTGTCTTTTAGGTGTCAAGGAGACTCTGTTGCATGTAACAGGTGTTCTCGGGTGAGTGCTTCCGACCACAGCAATGTTGATACGTTCCAGGCCGTTGACGGGATAAGCAAGCGCTCGGGACCCGTCACGTCGGATAAATGTTCGCTGACTTCCCATGTCCACGAAAAAGCCAACAGGCAGCTGGCGGCTCTCGCCGAGGCCCCATGCACGGCCTGTCGGCAGAACGCTGGCATTGGCCCTGCATGGCTGGTCGATGCGCACGTCACCGCGCTGGAATCATTGATAGTTGCCGTCGTGCTGCGACTTTGCTCTGACTCTCGTCTGGTGGGCTCGAACCCCTCCCCGAGTGGATGTCGCAAAGAAACGTCAGGCGCCGATGTGACCAGATGCCGGCTAATTTGCCGTGTCGTGCGTGATGATTGTACTTCCCACATATGACGCAGCACCTGTTTACCCGCAGCCGCTTTAGCTTCTCCTCGGGCGATTCCGCTGTTGTTCAGTGGGCGAAAACGTGGCGCGGCGTTTCAAAGATCAAAGATGACACCGGGGCAGCCCCGAAAACAGACATTGAGCGCCTTAAGTCATCGTTGTTGGAGGCGTCTTTCCTGGATCGGACGCGTAGACAGCACAGGACGATCTCACCGGCTCTCCTCTCGAATTTCCACCAGGACGCAGGGGAAGTCCATGAATAGTTTGATTTACTGGGGCCTGGCGGAAGGATACACGGAGACCTCAGATCTGCTGCGACTCGGCTTTTGTCGGTACGAGATAGCAGGACAAAGTCTGTAGTAGGACACGATGGAGTACGCCAGAGTACTAGTCCTGGCAGATCCCCAGGCATTCCAACGCATTAATGCGAAACGTGACGGTGTGATAGAGGACGCGCAGTTTGTTGACGTCGGCCGAGCTACGTACCGGCTGGTCGTCCACGAGAAGATTTTTACGCCCAAATCGGTTTGTGATGGTGGTGAAGTCGTAGTTGTCATCGGCCGGTCGGATGCCATCGATCGCGTCCATGGCGGGACTGGTTAGGTACGAGAGTAAGTATGTAAAGGGACAGACAACCGATTTTTGTGCAGTGCTTGTCCAGAGCTTATATGAAAGCCAGCGTTTTATATACTAGGGTAACCGCAAGCAATTTCTAAATAAACTGGCGGTAATAACTTTAATTTCGCGCTAACTTTTTTGCCGTCTAAAAGGTGGCGTCACGTAGTGTCCAAGCGTGACACTACATTGTGTCCAAACTACTCCGTCGGTTTAAACGTCCGATTCCAACACCGCATAAAGGAACGGACAAAGTTGCAAAGTATTCTTGGTTTACCCCGGGAAAAAAGTCTACGGAAGCTTTCGCTCATGCGCAAGCCTTGAATCACGAAGCTGTTGTAGTTGGGCATTGATGGACACATAGTTTCAGCAGCACGCCCTGCCTTTCGCTTCGCCGCCGCTTCCTCGGCCATGTGAACTACGCGCGGCCGGGCCATGCCGAGGGCTGCGAAGAAGTTGCGCGCGGGCCTCTTGTACGATATCGAGCGCATGCGCACGACCATGCGAGCTCCCGCGCGAAGGGCTCTCCTACGATACTGAGCGCATGTGCACGCTCCTTCCGAGTGTTGGTGTGGCCGCTATCACCTGTCTTTCCGCTGTAGAGGGGGTAATGCGACATCTGTGCGACGCCCACGCGGTAACGTTCATTCCTCGCGGGGAGTTTTCGGCGCGCACGAACCAGATCTTACGGCCAGTAACAACGCCTGCCCTGTTAAAAGTGTGTGGCCGCACGGCGCACCATCATGGTTGCCAGCATTCCTTTCGGTGGGAGTCGTATGGCTGGTACATCTAAAAACGATTCCCCAAGTTCTAGGAAGCTATCACCAAAACCGTTTCGGGGTAAGGTGTTCTAAAAGATGCCCTTTCATTTGCGGTAGAGAAATATACTCGACAAAATTCAGTTGTTCGTCCCTTTAAACGTCCCAGTGGGTGGCAAATTTGGGTTCGAGTGAATGGTCGTGTTGTACTGGTTGCAAAACCCATGCCAGTCGCGTCGGTGGCCTAAAAACGTCGGTATTTGGGGCTTCGGTAGCGCGGAAAAGCGGGTTCCCGGCGTTGAATGAGGGATGCCTGGTTGGGGAAGCCAAAATGCGCTGCCGGAAGGCTACCGGACTTGGCTACGACGGCGCTGCAGAAGGGACTGGGTTCGTGATGGAGGGAACGTGCGTTTGAACGCGGAGGTGCGCTCGTCGTACTCTATCGCGGTAAGAAGTTTAGCGTCAAAGTATCGTTCGTGAGACTCGACTGAATCTGGCTGTCGAGCTCTTGCAAGGTGACGTGCCTTTCGAGGACGATTTATTTATTTATTTATTTATTTATTTATTTCCAATGCTTGTACAGGGTGGTAGGATTCACGTATTTCTTCAACTCATCAAGCAATGAAACAAAACAAACAGATCCCGAAAAGCAAACTTCAGTTTCTTGAAATATTTAGACAGTCTGTTTAAATTTAAGTTTCTGTTTAAATGCTTCGACACCGGTGACGCAAACCTCTACAACAGAACGGAACCCTCCTGAACTGTCAAATACACAAGTCAAGTACACAAACAAAAAGGCTCGCCACTTACCTTAAATCAGTGGCGGTATCTCTTCGTCGAAACGATAATCGATAGTCTTCAAAGCAACTACAACAAGAAAGCTACCCGATCAAGCCTGTGCGACTCCAGAAGGTAGGCGGCCGTCGGGTAGTGGAGGCGATGGCGATCGTGCAGGAAGAATCAATGGAGTCTCCTTGGTGCCCTGGTATAGGTTTAGGCTCTGCCTCTGTTTTTTACCAGTATAGTTCACACAACTACTGAACTGTAGACGCGAACTGAACAAAATGCGCCGAAAAGAAATTCTGCCTTGAACATAGACCCAGAAAGCGTTGTAGAGAAAGATTAGGTGCCAACACAGCAAAAAGTTGAGTTTGTTGTGCTATTATGTGCATGAGCAAGTTGTGGCAATAAACCTACGACATCACACGAGGAAATCGCTTGTGGTTAAACAAAATCCGAAAAACTGGTGCATTTCCCGGTTAAAGGAAAAGGTTATCGCATTGTCGGCGCATAAAAACACGCCAGCCGAGCGAGGATCTAACTACGAATCTTTGCGACGAAAAGCCAGTTCATAACCCGTGCGCTACCGCCGCGAACACAGGCGAGTTGCCAACAGCCGGTATTCATCCGGCTTAATACGTACATCAAGCTTTCCCATATGACCATCAACCTTGCCACTAATGAATGTCGATGGTTGATTGATAGAATTTGCAACAGGGGTAGCTTCCGGTTGGCAGCGGACGCTTGATGAGCCCAGCTGATGGCAGACGTCTAGCGGCCACTGAAAACTCGGCAAATGAGCGTAATAACGCCAATAACGCTATAGCGTTAAAACGGCTTTGTCTCGCCGGCCAGCGGCGCTCGCGCGATTGCAGCGGCGGGCGGCTTTCCTCTCCCCGCTTTCCTCCTCTCCCCGACCCCGCTCTACGCCCGCTCTAGACTCACTTTCCCTCCAGGCATCTGTGGGCCAGGATACCCCTCCTAAGAACGCCTGAAGGGGATGCCTGTAAGTGGAAAGAGATTCGCTGTGAAGCTACGCTGGTTTTAAAGTAGTGACAATTTCAGCTAAGCGTTTCTCATTGTGCGAATGTGCGTGGACAGAGAAATGTTCCCGTGGGAAGCCTCGGTACGTGAGCCCTGGTGATGGGACTCAGTGATCGTGCCAACGTTTTTTTAAACCTTGCCAACGCAAATTTGCCAATGGTAACCTTGCCAACGTAGATTTTAAACGAACGAAATTGGAATATATTGCCAGCCAAGGGGTATGATTTGGTGTACCGCTCCCTGAAACGCCTAGTTTATTCTTGCGCATTTCTCGCTTCCTCTCGGTACGATATATCACCTGCCCGCTTTCGTGTCATTCGCGCCATTCAGGGCGAATTTGTGCGATCGATGACCGAGCGGGGCAGCGTAGCGGAGTAAAGTGCCGCGATAAAGCGGCTGCCCGATTCCTGACGTCCGCAATCTTGCCGTGATCGACGCCAACGAAGCGCGGAAAGTTTATTTCTGTTCGGCCACTCCTCAGCAAGGGCGATGGCGGCGGCGTTCCCATCGCGCGCCGTTCGCTGCTCGCACGCAGCGAGCGGCGTCGGCAGCACGCGCTGCTCTCGCGGGCCCACTAAAGCGCCAATCGTCCCGGCCGGGAGGACGACGCCATCATTCACCGGCGCGCCTTGTTTCTGGCGTGGGAAATTGAGATAAGCGCCGGCGACGGCACCCCCGCGACCGATAATACTACAGCCGTCTGCTGCCCACCGGTGGCCGATCAGCGCTCTCTCGCGCGTCCGCCGCAGTCAGCGCCGAGGAACAAAAAGCCGGCCTTTCGGCAGCAGGGCCTCCGGTGAACGCCTGCATTGCTTCGAAACGCTGAGCAGGCAGCACCGCATTCGCCTGTGGCTTTTAAAGCTAGCAATGAACGGGAGAAAAAAACGGCTGAACGGTAGGATGGGAGAGCGGGGTGTCGACAAAGCCATTTGAATTTCTGCTCTAGGTCGGCTGGTTTCCAAATGGCACTGATAGTATGCTCGTGCGAACCACTTGGGACCGGTTCTGAGCCCTTCAATGCGCAGCATTGTCTGCCGAATAGCCCCCACCCCCAACAGGGTAACGCCGTGAATTTTGATAAAAGGGCATACGTGTCGGAGTTACAAAATTTCATAGTTACCCTGCGGAAGGGGAAATAATCGGCCGAAGAGAATTTGAAAAACCAAAAATAGAAAAGCGAAATTTTTTTCGTTGGAACTAACAAACGAAAAAAGCTTAAATAGCATATCCCACACAAAACAAAGACAAAAACAAAAATAGCCCGAAAAGGAGGACGCAACCCAAAATAAAACAAAATGTGACGACGGATCAACCTTTTAACGCTCTGCATTCGTAAAAAATGCATAATTGGCAAACTGAACACATTTATTCGCTATAATGGTGTAAATGTACAAGGTTAGCGAAAGGAATCAAACAAGAGAAACAAAACAAGAAAACGTATTCAGCTCCTTTTACCGAAATCTGCATATAAAAACTGACAGTGAAGGCAGATCGCATAAAAATGCTTACGCAGTATTAGACAATCCTCCGAATGGCCCGACATTTTCGTTCGTCGTATTTGTCGGCACGGCATAGTGTGCGCTTATTTTCATACTTCCGGAAAAAAGCAATAAAATATACGTTTTCAAGCAAAGCTTTTTACCTGTACCCCCCAAGGGTTCTTTCGCGACCGTTGGTGTCAACAGAAAACTCCCACGAACAAATAAAATAATTTACTGCCACTGCCAGGAATCGAAAGTGGAACTAATAGAGTAACAAAGCCGGAGCCCATTTTCTTACCGATTTAGCTACGAGCCCACGCGGGCACGGGGAAAACAAGTGGTGCACTCACCAAGCAATTTTACTGGTTTAACCCTTGCATTCTCGCTGAATTCCACGCGATAGTGATTAAAGCTAACACCAACCCATGGCATTTCACTTCTAGTACGCCAATGTGCTATAGCCTGCGGCTTCCAGTGTTCACGTAAAAAATCTCATCTCCTTGTCGTCCGCCCTCACGCCAAACGACACATCAAGGAACACATTCAAATACTCTTTGATGGCCAGGCCACCCCTCCAAGCACCAGCATCAAGATCCTGGGCCTACATCTTTAGGCCAATACCAAGAGTGACGTATCCCTGCAGCGCCTCAAACACAGCATCAATAAAATCATACACATGATCAGGCGAGTTGCCACCAAAAAGCGAGGCCTCAAGGAATGCGATACCTTTCGATTAGTTCAAGCTTTTGTCCTCTCGAGAATAACTTACGTAAACGGCCTCTCTTCTTCTCGGCAAGTAGGACATAAAGATGCTTTGTGTAACGATTATAAAGGCGGTTGAGCAAGCCATTGGACTTCCTTGATTGCGTCAACAGAGAGGCTGCTTAGCACGGCGCTCTACAACACGGTGGAAGAGCTGATAGAGGGCCATCTTTCTATCCAGAAGCTCCGAATTAGCAGAACTGCGGCGGGTCGCCGCAACCTTCACCAGATTGGCTGGGCACCAGAGAATGTCGATCCCGGACTTTTGGTGACAGGAACTAAAGATGCTCCCTTTGCTTAGAAATATGAACCCCTCACACGATGAGGGTCGCTGACAAGCATGGGCTCAACCGCTCAACACCGCCCTGGGTGGGGATCATGCAGTTATCTACACAGATGCCTCCCAACATCGAGGGCTGCTGTACGTCATAATCGTGTCTACCTCCAGAACCAACTTTGTGCCTCACTCAAAAGCCAAGACATGGCGGCAGCAGAAGAGGCAGCCATCGCCTTGGCTCTCACTCAACCAGGGATTCGTTAGTTAGTCACCCAACAAGCCTATCGGAATTACCAATCGGGTTTGGTGACCCGACCTGCATTATGTGTGCTAAATACCACTCCCTAAATGGTTCCATTCAGCCCATCTGGGCACCCGCTTGCGCTTCCATGGAGGGCAACGAATACGCCCACCAAGCCTGCACTTTTACCCCCCGTGCTATGGAGCTGCACGAGGACAGTCACCCGCTTGATCGTTCAGGGACATAACCCAGCATTATCGCCTTCTGAGACATACCCTACGTTCGCCTTACTCTGACCTTTCCATTGAGCAACAAACTATCCTACGTCTCATAGAATACGGCTGCTTCCCACACGCGACGCGTCTTAATTTAAAGCACCCGAATCGCTCCGACGTTGAATGTAAATTTTGCTCAGAAGTAGGAACACTCTGCCACGTAATCTGGGTGTGTGACGTTAGCCCTGAGCACCATCCTCTCTTTCCGTCAACTACCGAACAAGAACTACCGGGAGATGCTGCTGTACAGCCCCTCTATGCCTACCCGCGACGGCAGAGATGGAGAAGTAAGATCGTCTAATACCGGGTTTGAACTTTAATTTTATAAAAAAAGAGAGTTTCCACTCGTGCTCAACACCAATACAACTCAACCCACCACCGTTCATGCATCGTCCATTAATTTAACCTTACCAAGAATATCTCTTTGATGTAATAGAGGGTGTGGCTCAGTGCATTTCACTTCTCTCTGGTTTCACTATTTTTAGAGCGACGTGAGTGAATATAAGTGAAAGGCCGCTAGGGGGCTAGCGCGTTCGAATGCTCTTCACATCGGTTCCCCGATTTTTCGCCTTCAACATCGGACCAGCTGGTTCCTCCACCTTCAGCCTGGCTCCAGCAGAACCGGCAAGTTACCCGACACTTGTGGATGCCACATTTTAGCTATTTACCTCGTCTGGACATTACCTAAGATGACAAATTCTGCGACCACGTTGAAAGTGCCTGCTAGGCCTACTCAGGCCTAGCAACCCGAATTGAGCGCACGTCGCGGGCCCAGCCAGCCAGCAACATCTCACATGGAAAGCATTGTTGAAGGTGTCGACATCGACCCAGCGGAGCTACAGCAACCGGAATGGGCTAATATACGACGCAAGCAACAAGCCCGAGTCCACCTAGGCAGAATCACCAACGGCAGTTACGCGGCGGCCACTTCCACCGAAGGCAAGCCACAGCGCAAGCGCCGCAAGCAAGGACCAAGTAAGCCCCCTATCACTCCGCTGCTGGACTCAGACATTAAGATCATGCTTAGGCCAAGAGGCGGGCTAGCCCTAGTATCGGTTTCAATCGCCACGCTTGCGGACCTGATTACGAAGTTTGCAGGCCCGAACGCCAACGATAAGGAACAAGTACGCATCCACCCGAGGGCAAACTTCATCGTCGTCAGCACTCGCGATGAAGATCGAGCTAAGAAATACACCAGTATTTCCTACCTGGAGCTCAACGGGCAACAATACCCAGTGGCAACGCATGTTTCGCACCGGCGGATACCGCACTCAGCGTGATCTTCAGTGTCCCCAGCACGGCCACAGCTGAACAGGGTGTGCACAGCCTAACGCATTACAACCCAGACCTTGGAATATTAGACGCGAGGAAGCTCAGCCCATCTAATATCGTGCAGATCCTGTTTGACGGAACAAGAGTTCCATTTTGTGTTTGCTACTGAGCGGCAACGTACCGCTGCAAACCGTTCAAAAGGAAGACAGAAGCTTCCACCACATGCTGGCGCCCCGGCCACCGCCAGGAAGACTGCCAAACAACGAAAGCACCTCCACGATGCATGCTGTGTGGACTACCGAATCAAACGGACAATCACCCATGTGTCCCTAAATGCATAGTATGCGAGGGTGCCCACAACGGAAGCCGCAACGGAAGCCCCTCACCTATGCCCAAGCAACCATCAATGCTGAGCTCTCCTCGGCTGGCAGTCTCCTAGGAAAACGACACAATTCGACGCCATCCTTCCACAACTTAGGGGAGCCAGGCACGCACAGCGTCCAAAAGACAAAGAAAGATCAGGCACAGCGACCTGTTAACCAAACAGCCAAGGTGAGCTCCCCATGCTTCTCCTCAAACTGCTCGCTGCAAACACACACTTCCTTCCCAATCCCAATAGTCCCAGACTCCTTCTTGCGATAGCTGCAAACTATACGTTTGCAAGCTGATAGCAGTCATCAGGATTGTGTCCAATCGAAAGCGAGGTCTGCGCGAGAAAGACAGACTCAGCTTCGTACAGGCATGTTAGATGCGAAGGCATCTCATTCACTCGCCTTGTCCCTGCATCCGGCGTCGTCGTCGGCGTCCACCCCTCCCCCATTCTCCTCGCCGCGCCAGCTGCGCTCTCCGCCGCTCACCCCCTCTTCTCTCCGATAGCGATCACTCTCTCGCGAGGGGCATTGGATTGGATTCGATTGGATTGGCTTGGATTTGCTTGGGATGGATTGGATTGGATTGCATTTGGATTAAATTGGATTAAAGTGGATTGGGTTGGATTGTGTTGCGTCATAGCCGCGGCAGACGTACTGGCGCCGGCGCGTCCCCTCACCGTTATGCGCGCTATAAAACGCGGTGCCTGCGCTGCTCCGCTCCATCGTTCCAGCGCCGTTCCTCCGCTGTCCAACGCTGCAACGTGAACCCCCTATGCGTCGCAACTACACAGGGGTTCCCGCGAGGGGAGGTGGGAGTTTTTTTTCATTAGTAGGCTCGTCTATACCTTGCCCTACATTCCCGCAAGCAAAACGGAGCTCACTAAAATCAACTGCCCCATTCGGAAAGCATATAGGGCGGCTCTGCAGCTACCTCAGCATGCTTCCACTGCCCGGCTTAATAATCTTGGGGTCTACAATACTGCTGAGGAGCTCATTGAGGCGCACCTCTCCTCACAGCGGGAACACCTAGAGCGCTCACCACCAGATCGAGAAATACTTAAGCCGCAGAATATTCCTGTCTCAGACCTGGTGCAGGAGGCATGTTCCATCCCGACAGATGTCCGACAGCATCGTATCGTTCGGCGTCTGCCCACGCATATGCATCCGGTTTACAACGCACCACGACGACTCTCAAGGGCTCGAGCCCTCGCCCGACAGCTGCCCATCCGGCCCGACATCGTCTACGCAGATGCCGTGGAATACAGGCATCATAATTCCTACGAGGTTGCAGTTATCAACCACCCGCACTCCCCCCCCCCCCCCCCCCCCCCCCAGTTAATGCAATCACCATCCGCACTGCTTCCCCAGCTAAGGCGGAAGAGATGGCAATCGGTCTGGCTCTAACTTGTCGGCCACAACCTAGAATCATAATCTCAGATTCGAAACTGGCCATTATAAATTTTTCACGAGGCAATATCTCCTCGGATGCACTCCAAATTCTCCAGCAAAATCCACCCACTGTCTCTGTGGAACTCGTCTGGGCCTCTGCCCATGCAGGGCTAGAGGGGAATGAGGCGGCACACATGTCGGCCCGAGAGCTTACACACCGGGCCGGCATGAACCACTTTCCCCACCACGGCGCCAGGTCCACCAGAGACAAGCTGATCACATTTAACGATATAACAGAGCACTACCGTCTCTCCCGTCGTCTCTACCCACCAGCCCATGCATCTCTTCCACAACATAAAGTACGAACGTGAAGACTCCTTCAAACGTGAGCCTTGCCAACGAGATCCCTTCTCCATCACAATCACCCGTCAGAATTCCCCTCTCCCGAATGTCCCGTTTGTGGTGTGTATGCATCACTCACCTATTGCATGTGGGAATTCCTTCAAGACCCTTTTCTCCAATCACCAGCAGCGAGCAGTGGTAGGAGGCGCTGGGCAGCTCCGACCTGGCCACCCAAGAGCTCTTGGTTGAACGAGCTGCTTTAGTCGCCACGAGCCTGGTGGCCACCCCGTTTCCTTAACCCATCTGTTCATAATGAAGTTTTCTCTCTCTCTATTTAGGTGACGTTGCATGGTTAATTGTTGTGGGTGCCGTTTACAGCTTTGCTTTCGAACCACATTCACAGGGTGGATTAGCGCTAATTTTTATTTACAGCACATCGCAGATTGATACTAGTAATACATACAACTAGTACATCTTACTATAGGACACAGTATGAAAACACGCTAGAGGTGAAAAATGCACCTCGATTTTAGCAATTCCCTTTTTTTTGTTCTCCTCGAGCTGCTTTTCTATTCCCCCCGTGAGAATGAATAACCTCGGTGGTGCTTGCTGGCAGTACTGTCTGAGCTAATTATACAGCAGTCTTTTGAATAACGGCGCACGAGAAACATTCGTGGCGCTCTCACTGTGCCTCCGGCGACTTCTGCGACGATAGTCTGCCTTTCACACGTCGTTGCAAATGTAGCATCACGTTAGGCGCTTAGCATTGAATGTTTCACCATCGCTGCTTTTTTTCACTTCGGTAACTTTGAGGTACGGCTGACATGCTTACGAAGGAGGGAAAATTAAAATGTGGGCTCCAATCTATACCGGCTAAGCCCACCGTGCAGTCGGCACGGGTGAGACTGCGCTACGCGGAAATTGTGAACGCTGATCAAAATTTCGCCCACGCTTGTGCTTTTCCGCACGCCCCAAACGCATCTTCCGCGGGCAGGAGTGGAGCTTGCTACATCGTGTGACGCAGCCACTGCTTCAACTCGGTTCACGTGAAGACCGCCTAATTTGTGATGGCCGCTGCACAGCCCTGTGCTGGAGGAGACTGCCATGCGAGTGTTCCCTTCGGCTTTAGCTTCCCCTCTCTGGTCAGGAACAGAAGCAGCGGATGCAGCTTTAGGGCCCAAGCTGTTCCCGGAGAACGGTGCAGTGCACAGTGTCGCCGACAGAATGCGCCACGTATTTTCTCTAGCCTTCTCATCGACGCCGTGTATGGAAGGGCAGTGTTTCCGTTTACGGATCCAGAGAGGCCCTTGGCCCTGGGGGGATGATATTACTACGCGTACGCTCTTTTAAAACGTGAACATAAAGTTCAACTTCAACTTCACTTCAACTCGAACTGTAATTCTTACCTTAACAAAAGCTTGATGTGGGACAGTTGGTACATTAAGCTAAAACAATCACTCGGCGCTAAAACAGGGACAAAGAAAAAACGTGTTTCTCCTTAGCCCCTGTTTTAGCGCCGAGTGATTGTTTTCCCTTAACAGAACACAAGAAAGTTACCCCACTAACCTTAGCCACCACAGTCCTGTCCCACGCAATAAACGCAGTGTCTACAGGGTCATCCATGGCGAATGGCCAAGTGGCCCAACTGCGGTTACACGCTCTTCCTCGGGCATTTAGGGACCATACTCATGGCGTTGGCCCTGCCCTGTACCAGCTGTCTGTAGGAGCCTCGAAAAAAAAGGCGGTGGGAGAAACAGACCAAGAATTTCCATATCCCCCGGATTGAGAGGCCTTTCTTTTGCTTCGCACCCTTCGCTGTTTTTCCGCCAGCTAAAAACCATCCAGTCCGCCCCCACACGTTAGCAGTCTTGCTTACTACACCAAAAGGCAACCGCGTTTTACCACAGCAGTGTCTACAGGGTCATAAAAAAGGTCAAACAGCAGAAAAGAGGCATAGTGCATACACGGGATCCCTAGTCCTGACAGGATGTCCTGTTGTTCTCACAGCAGTGTTGCCCTCACCCATAGTTGTTCTTCAAGCGGGTCAGTCTCTGCGACACTTTTAGTTGAAGCATTTTCGGAAAGACACCTGATTCGATGGGGTGCGCTCACAAACGCAGAAAGCGCCTTGGAAACACAGTGAAAATTGTAATCAAGCCGTGTTACTTTCAGTAAAGTGCGTGTTACTTTCAGTACTTTCAGTAAAGTACGTGTTATTGCGTGTTACTTTCAGTAAAGTGCTGAAACTACTGCGCTTTGCGAAAAAGTTATAGTCAGGAGCGTTCTCGTATTTATTAGCGCACTGAAGCAAAGTTCACTGGGACCGTCTCCAAGGCATTCTATTACTTCAGGAGTGAGCAGAAGTGCGTTTATTGCGTGGGACAGGACTGTGGTGGCTAAGGTTAGTGGGGTAACTTTCTTGTGTTCTGTTAAGGTAAAACAATCACTCGGCGCTAAAACAGGGACTAAGGAGGAACACGTTTTTTCTTTGTCCCTGTTTTAGCGCCGAGTGATTGTTTTAGCATAATGTACCAACTGGCCCACATCAAGCTTTTGTTAAGGTAAGAATTACAGTTCGAGTTGAAGTGAAGTTGAAGTTGAACTTTATGTTCACGTTTTAAAAGAGCGTACGCGTAGTAATACAGAAGGAGGTCCCGTAGTTAAAAAACTGTCGGGGGGACCTCCTGTGGGAAGGTGCGCAACAGAACAGCGTTAGAGTAGGCAACAAGTAAACAATACATCAAAAGAAAATGAACGAAAACAGGCAGAAAGCAATACATGTATGTATATATACACATACGCACACATATATACATCCATTTGTAGGAATACAAGCAAATGCTTATCAAACATTGCAGTAAAAAAGATTAGACATAAGAACAGAAGTACTGCACATAATGGAGCTACAATTCAAACACGTTTATACATTATGCCAAGGTAGATAGTAGAAAACATTTTATTTGGTTTCAGAATAAATGGGGAGAGTGAATTGATTTAAGGGGGGTGGGTAGTTTATTCCATATTGAAATGGCTGCGAATACGGCAGTTTGTTTGCCCTAGTTAGAGCGAATTTCCGGCATGATTAGCTTATTGTGTTCTGCAAAGTGGGTGTTGTTGGGGTTAAAAAGTAACGACTGGTCGATGCAGTTGTGGAGCAATTCATTATTTCTTGCGCCAAGGAGCAAAATGCACATTTTTATTTTATATTCAAAAAGAAGTTGTAGAATTCGAAGGTCAAAATATAAATTTGGAGCACTCTCTCTCAGATAGCTGAAATTAAAGATTCAGATGGCTCGGTTTTGCAAAGAAACAAGCGGTGATAGATGAACATCATAGGTGCTTCACCACAAACCCAAACAATGTGTTAAATGACTGTGTACAAAACAGTAGTAAAGAGAACGGAGAACTGGCAGAGAAAAATATGCGGAGTTGTAATAATACATGAATACCAAACGCAATTTTACTAATAAGTAACTTGATGTGCAAGTGAAATTTTAAATGCTTATCGAGCACCACAACTAGGAATGTGGTGTAATCTGAAGGGTAGATAAAATGTGTGCCAAGGCGGAGATGGGGGGATTGAGGTAATTTGCTTATGATGGGAGTGAAAAATTATAAAACTGGTTTTACTAGGGCTTATATTTAACCTATTTTTTTCGGCACCAATCGGACAACCTTATTAAATCGTCATTTAATTTTTTAGTCATGTTCGAGAGGTCAGAATCAGCCAAATAAACCGTTGCGTCATCTGCGTAAAGCATGTATTTTGAAAATTTTAAACAAGATGGAAGATCATTTATAAATAAGAACAACAGTGGTCCCAATATGCAACTCTGGGAGACGCCTATATTTACTGTTTTATATTCGGAAGGTATGCCACTGCATTCCACAGCCTGAAGCCTATCTGCCAGATATGACTGTAGTAGCGCTAATGGTGTCCCACAGACACCCAATGATTCTAATTTTGAAAAAAGAATATCATGAGTAATGGAATAAAATGCCTTTGTGAGGTCGACAAATATAGCTGCTACAAATTGGCCGCAATCAATTGATTGTTTCATGAAATCTGTTACCTCGTTAAGAGCAGCCTCTGTTGAAAAATTAGGCCGAAAACCAAACTGACCGAGGATCAGTAGTTGAAATTTGGAGAGATGTTTCCACAGCCTAGTTTCAATAACTTTTTCTATTAACTTGCTGAAAAGAGGCAGTATGGTTATAGGGCTATTGTTATTTAACACACCACGATCACCTTTCCTATGAACAGGTACTACTTTTCCTTTCCTAAGTTCAGACGGAATAACTCCAGGCCTAAAAATATAGTTAATGACATGGGTAATTACAATGGAAAGTTCGTTGGCGACAAGTTTTACCCTGGCAGCATGGATTCCATCCAACCCAGCACCACAACTTTTTAGGGCTGTGATCACTCGCACTATTTCCTCGGGTGATGTGGGCTGCAAGTAGAATGAATGGGGACAGCGAGTACAAGGTGGAAAATTTGATGTTGCGCTAGAACTGTAATTACAGAAATGGTCATTAAAACATTAGCTATATTAGTAGGGTTGCTAAAAACATTTGTGCCATCACTAACCTCTTTTATGTGAGGTGTATGGTGCGAAATTCCTTCAGAAATTTAGACATTCTTTTATGACTTTCCAGTTCTTATAGGTATTGTTGCCATTTTTATTTATTTCGTTTGGATAGTACTTTTTTCTTTGCTACTTTTAATAGTGTGGTCAACTTATTCGAATAACGCTTGAACAGATTCAAGAGAGGCATTATAAATGGTTGGCGCCGAACTTTCTTTCGTAGGTTAGACCGCTTGCGTATGGAGCTTAAAAGCCCTTCGGTTAACCAGGGATGTCTAGGAACATTAAATGCCTTTTGGTAGCAGCTAAGAGTCGTACATGCAGTAATCGCATCAATTATGTTTCCAGACAGGCTGTTATAGGCAGCATTGGGATCATTGTTACTTAAAACATCACTCCAATCGGCACAACTGATTAATCGACAAAATTTACTATTATCAAAGGTTTGCTTGTGAAACATTTTTCGGCGTAATTTCTATCGGGATTTCAATTAACGTAAAAACGCACAAGGATCTGTTATGTCACAGTCTACGACTCCAGCGCTCTAAGAAACGGAAACATTGGAGAGAATATGATGAATTACCGTGCCAGGGCCATGACCGGAAGAACGAGTCGGCAACTTAATTAACGACTGCAAACCATGACCGAGAACGCAGTACTATATTCCGAGCTTGAACTGTCGGTGAGGTCTATTATGTTTATGTTAACATCGCCAGAAATATTATGTTTTTGTTTTGGTACGTAAGACTGTTTAAATTATTTTCAAGTTCATTATAGAAGTCAGAATAACATGAGGCGGTGCAGCGATAAATTGAGCCAAGAACGGTTTGTCTGTTTGGCATGAAAGACTGGTCAAACTCAAGAAAATTTTACGTCATAGCGGTGAGAGTACTGCAGTGAGTTAGAAACATACATGCCACATCCGCCATGACGGCTATCTGGACGATGGGAAAATTCAGAATTATAACCTGCTAAGCCGAACGGTCGGTCATCAGTAGGTGACAGCCAAGTTTCGGAAAGGCAGATAAGAGAGACGTTTTTGTCCGCGAGCGTTAGGAGATTAACTAACTCGTCATAATGCTTAGACAGGCTTCGCATAATGAAATGAATGACCGACTTATATGTTCAACAGGTTCTCTGATGGAGCAGCTTTAGTTGGTCAGCTAAGTAATTCATATTTTGCATGGAAAGCTAGGAACTTTAAGCGCTTTACGAGAAAATGGCCAGGTCACTGACTTTCGAGATACGGTGTATGCGATCGCCCTGCGCTTTTCTGGCCTGTATGCGGCAGTTTTCAAACCAAAGAAACTGCCAGTTCATCTCGTTCTTCTTGGCCAAAGCTTGAGCGAACAAGCACTTGTTTTCCGGCGTCAGGTGATCATTCACATACACAGGCTGTTGCGGATGGCTTTGAAAGTCGAAAGCACCAGCCGTGAATCGAGCCTTCTTAGCCTTACTGGCGAATTCAGCTGTCTTCGTACGTGAGCAAAACCTTGCTATGATGGGCTGCTCGTTATTTTTGGCCGGAACACGATGAACCACGTCTATATCGGCAGCGCTTATCGGGCGCTCAACTTTGTCACCGATCTGTTGCAGTCTGGCGAGGCAGTACTCAGCCTGCGCCACGGGCCCGCCTTTTATTTCGATGTTATTCTGTCTCGAATGTTGTTCCAGCTCAGACATGCGTTGGGTCAGCTGCTCATTTTTTTTCGTGAGCTTTTTGTTCTCCTTTTGAAGCAGCTCTTGGTTCTTTATTACTTCCTCATAAAGCCTGTTGAAAAGTTTAAGGCTCTCATGCATTTCTCCGAGTTCGTTGCGAAGTACTTCACCCTCATTGGCTAATTCAGCGTTGGCAGGCATTCCAACAGTTCTACGTCAGCAACTTGGGCAGCAACGCTACGGCAAAAAAACAAAACAACCCACACTGCAGCAGGGTGCACCAGTCTGCGAATGGCACTAACCTGAGGGAAGTTAACGCAGCAGACAGTTAGGGTGATGTTTGCCGTGACCACCGCTGACAAGTGAAGGCTGCACGGTGGAGGGCTTGCTTTTGTAGACTCCAGAGGCTGACGAGGCCAGGGGAGAGGGATCGGTGGTTATCTTGTGGGTGGGCGGTGATTCGGCAACGTCAGGCGCTGCTCGGCGATACCAGCGAGACGTTTTCGTGATCGCTTCTTCTTGTTCCCTTGAAATGCCTAGGTAGCTGCCATCCGGATTCTTGACGGCTGGGACCTGAGGGAAGTGAACGCAGCAGACACTTAGGGTGATGTCCTTTGCCGTGACCAGCGCTGCCAAGTGAAGGCTGCACGGTGGTGGGCTTGCTTTTGTAGACTCCAGAGGCGGAGGAGGCCAGGGGAGAGCAATCGGTGGTTATTTTGTGGGTCGGCGGTGATTCGGCAACGTCAGGCGCTGCTCGGCGATACCAGCTAGACGTTTTCGTGATCGCGTCTTCTTGTTCCCTTGAAATGCCTAGGTAGCTGCCATCCGGATTCTTGACGGCTGGGACCTGAGGGAAGTGAACGCAGCAGACACTTAGGGTGATGTCCTTTGCCGTGACCAGCGCTGCCAAGTGAAGGCTGCACGGTGGTGGGCTTGCTTTTGTAGACTCCAGAGGCGGAGGAGGCCAGGGGAGAGCAATCGGTGGTTATTTTGTGGGTCGGCGGTGATTCGGCAACGTCAGGCGCTGCTCGGCGATACCAGCGAGACGTTTTCGTGATCGCTTCTTCTTGTTCCCTTGAAATGCCTAGGTAGCTGCCATCCGGATTCTTGACGGCTGGGACCTGAGGGAAGTGAACGCAGCAGACACATAGGGTGATGTCGTTTGCCGTGACCAGCGCTGCCAAGTAAAGCCTGCACGGTGGTGGGCTTGCTTTTGTAGACTCCAGAGGCGGAGGAGGCCAGGGGAGAGGGATCGGTGGTTATCTTGTGGGTCGGCGGTGATTCGGCAACGTCAGGCGCTGCTCGGCGATACCAGCGAGACGTTTTCGTGATCGCTTCTTCTTGTTCCCTTGAAATGCCTAGGTTGGTACCAGCCGGATTCTTGACGGCCGTAACCTGAGGGAAGTGAACGCAGCAGACAGTTAGGGCGATGTCGTTTGCCGTGATGCCTAGGTCGCTGCCAGCCGGATTCTTGACGGCCGTAACCTGAGGGAAGTGAACGCAGCAGACAGGAAGGATGATGTCGTTTTAATTTAAGGCTCTTTTCAAGCACACGTACTAGAATCAAACTAGGTTCTCTCTAAACTCCACATGCAACCAATAATACCTGCCTGCACTGCTGCTCAAGGAACCGGCGGCGACGTGCAAGCCAACAGAAAAGCCCAAAAAGCCCTCTCCTATAATACCAGCCCCGCAATACAAAATATCAAAACATTAACAGACACACACTCCAGTAGTTCATAAATGTAAATAATGGAAAAAGAAAATATCATTCAGTGAAACTACACAGGCCTCCTTAAAGTCTTGATTATGTGTACCAGATGCTGCATTCTAATTATCCAAGTTTCACGCGTCTACAATAAAGTCACCTTAATAATAAACACACAAATCTTCCTAATATCTATACGGTATTTAGAAAGGACAGGGATGACTGTACGCACTCCGCGGGTGGTGTGGCCACTGTCGCCCGAAAATCATTAGCATGTAATACTATCACTTTAAACACTGTCCTTGAGGCTGTCGCAATTCGTACTACAGTTGAACCTTCGAACAACGAACACTGGTATAGCGAATTATTGGCTATAGCGAACTAAATACAAACTTTGGTTGGCAACGCTTTCTTTCAATGACAGTTATCCTTTTATAACGAAACTGATACCGTGAGAGGCGCGCACGATATCGGATATAACGAAGAAACCTTTGACGGGGGGGCCAGAAGCTGCTTGGAAAAACCCTCCACCATCCGAAGTTGCAGAAGTAAAAGGCCTTTTTGTTCCTGGACACTGTGGAAACCTCCCTCCTGCTCAGTGCGGTGAATAGCCACCAGATGAAAATCACATGCTTCATCAAATAAACAAAAACGCAGACCTGCTTTGTCAAGTACATTTTGTATTGTTGTAATTTCACGTACTCATGTTCCGGTTCATTGAGCTTGAAATGCAAGAAGGAGAAAGGTGAGGGCTGCCTTTTTTACACTGTATTCGAAGCCCCTAAACATGGACTTCTGTATGAAATATTTTTTCAGGAGCCAGACTGTCGATTTTCTGGAGCCGGTTTTTACTTCTACTGTTGCAACGAATATCGGATATAACAAACTAATTTGCTGCCTCGATACGACTTTGTTATAACGAGGCTCGGCTGTGTAATATTTAATAGATTAATAATGGTTTGCTCTATTCACCAGAAAATCACTTTCTAAGCTCGAACTTTTTACATTTATTTGACGTTCCCAAGCACTTAGGAACTGTATATTTCAGGAAAGCATTAATACAGGCTTCTGCAATAAGTTCTCGCCGTTTACAACTTTTCTGCCGTCACAAACCATAGTACCCGAAAGCGTACGCGGCGTTGACATCTGTTTTCACGTTTCTGGCATTTTCTGCCTTATTAAAAAACTGCCAGTTGTCAGAAGGGTGTATTTAGATGCTCGGCACCGCAATCCAGCGACACAGGCCAACTTTTTTCACCCTTTAGTGTCGCTTTAACGACAGGAAACAAGCTTCCTTTATAAGGTAACGACATCCAATTGCGAGAGAAGAGTTGATGCTTCAGCTGGCTGACACGTATTTTTGTAAGTAATTGGCAGCGCAACAGACGGGACGGAGGAACAGGACACAAGCACTTAGTGCGAGTGTTTGTCCCTTTTTCGTTCCACCCCTTCTGTTGCACTGCCGCTTCCCCACATAAGTGGACTTGGCTGCACATGTAGTGAGACGAAAGGACAGCCGATGTGATTACCAGGGTAACAAAGTAGCTACCAAAAGACAGGCCTAGCTGCATGGGACGGCCCTCGCTGTAGCTACAAAGTAAAACTCGGAGCGCAGGACAGGAGCGGCTGGAGATCATGTGGAAATGCCTTCGTCGTGCAGTGGACTTAAATAGGTTGTAGTTGCTCTTGTTGTGGTTGTTGTTATTGATCGTATCGTGCCGGGTTGATTTTTCAGGTATGCTTCACAGTTCATTATCAAGTTTATGCAATACAGAGAGATGATTACAATCTTTCATTCCACACGTTTCTGACTCCACACATGACTCGTTGTCCTCCTCAGTTTGTCCGACGAATCATGCACGGTAATACTCTGTGGCAGAGCGCAGCGTCATGGTTTTGGTGGTAACAACAAGGATAACCTGCGGCGACGTGCAATTTCAGTCTACGAGCTTTTTCGGACGCGACATACGGGCGCTGTACCATCATCACCATTATCTTCATGGCACAGCAAACACGGGCGTGTCCAACAATGTTGCAATGGGCGGCGAAGTGACATTCCCAGCCGCAGACAACTTGCGCGCGCCAGCGCTGGCACATTGCGCGGCCTCACAGGGCAGGGTTGTTTTTGCTCTCCGTTAATTCCGGCACCGTGCTCTGACAAACAACCTCGCAAACCAGGGCGCCTGTCCGAACACGCTTCTCGAAGCGTGGTTCGCTTTGTGTTTTTTTACGGTCGGCCTACGGGCGCTTTACTGCTGCGCAAATCTCCCAGCGCTTGTCGTCTGGAAGAGGCCGCTTGCGTTTGCAACAGAGGTCCCCCGTTCTGTCGCTGCCGTTCGAGTATCGAATCTGCTCCGTCTTTGGGCCGGCCTTAAGGGATTTCCCTGTCATCGTTCGCCGGAGGCGAGTCGACACTTCAGTAAAAAACAGAAAGCCGCTGATTCTGCTTCCCATCTATTTGACAGAGCCGAGCACACCAGCGTCGCTGTCTCATGGTTGCAATGTCTCTGGCGAGGCTGTTGACATTTTTCAGTTTTTCTGCGGTTACGGCGCTGCGCCGACGTAGATTATATGTTTAAAGGGACTCTGTAACATTTCCGATAAATGCTTGCACTCTTTCCTTCGCGTCTGGAAGCACTGCGAAAGCTATAGTTATCGCCAGAACGGACGGCCACCACAGCAGAACTATCGCCTTCCGTTTCTGCTTTGCTTTTGTGGCTTTCTTTTTAAAAATGGCTATCGATTGCGTTAATTACTGCAACTGAAGGAAAGCGCGCCAATAGCTGCTACACCACTGTAATGACACAATTCCAGCGGTCGAAGAATGCCAGGGCCGGGAAATAGAGAAAAATTATTTCGGCAAGTTTCGCAATCATCCGAAAGGAATAAAGCAGTAATTTTTGGCTCAGGCACTTTGTGACCCCCTAATCTAAGTATAGATGTATTGGTTGACTACGTTCCACAAGCATTTACAATTTCTAAAAATTTCAGAAAAAAAAAAGTCGTTCCATTACGCCAGTCCTCGCGGGTTAGAGACGGGCCTTTCTTGAGTGCAACACTGCCGTGAACGCACAGTTTGTTTTATCGAACTAGCGCTACTCACCGAAGAACATAACGTCTGGTTCTCAGTGCCCGTGTATGCGGCTTGTCAGATTGGAGTCATTCCACTTGTTTTAGAAAACTGACACGGCGCCGCAAACACGTTTTCCAGAGGTGCCATACTACCTGTTTTTCCTAGCGAGGCTACTTACACACAAGGTTCGGTTGTAAACTATGTGCATAAAGTCGACCAATGGAAGGTTACTTTTTCCGTGCTACCAAATGACACATTTGTTCTTTCCGCGTGTCATCACTCCTAGTTGTTTACACAACATTTGATCCACGGGTCTTCTATTTTGCCTGCTCCTGTCGTAACATCGGCCGATAAAATTGTAGGCACTTTATTGTTTTTTAGAAAAACGTTTTAATACAGGGTGTAGCAACGTTCATAAGTCTTTTCACTTGTAACCGGCCACTAAGCCACCGGTAGACTCCAGCTTCTCGCTAATATGCACAGTAGGTGGCCCCATTGTTTCTGACATTGGTACTATCAGCGAGAACCTTTCGCGTTATGTTGGTAACGTTACCCGTAATATTCTTTCAAGCTTTCCCTTTCGTGTTTGTGCTGATACAACCGATTTTCTCAAGGATCTATATGAAGGTTGAAATGCTTAACCGCTTACTCGGTTCCTTCGATGTTGTGTCACTATGCGCTAACATTCCGCACACAGATGGCATCAGCGCTGTATCATGGGGCTATAAGGAGTCGCCGTGTGACAAGTCTATCGTATCATTTACTGCTTAAACGTTGCTTCATCTCTTCCTTTATAATTGAAAAATTTTGACTGTCGTCCATTACGTGCAAGTCATCGGGACGACACTGCGAACTGCCAGTGGGCCCAACTAGCCAATATTAAAGGAGATAGTCTTTCTTGTGCCACTTAAAACTCAAAACCTTGGGTCTGTCTCTCTGCCTGTCCCTCAATTCAGCCGCCCGACCAGAAGCTAACAAGAATTCCTGAACCACAACTTCATATAAGCAACCTTTTTATACCACTTGATTTGGAAACACACTTCGTACTTGGCAAAAAGACTAAAATGGCTCCCGCTTAGCTAAGCTAACCGTGAATATGCACAACGAAGCTTGGCCTAGCCTGGGTAAGTCTTCGTTTCAATTGGTTAACCTCGGATTTAGCTGTATTTATTATGCTATTCGTCCGAAACCTGCTTTTGTCTACGGTTGAGTACCCGCTTCCGGCGTTTTCCGAGCCAAAAGGCCCGCCTGGCGATATGCGTGGAGAGGTCGGAAGCCGCTTTCCGACGACGGCTTAATGCCTCGAGCTCCCGCGCAAAGCTCAGAGATGGCGGCCCGGCCTCGCTCTCATTCATGGCCATGCGCGCGTGCACGCGGCAAGTCATGTGGTCAGGCGCGAACCTGCTGCGAAGAGCGCAGGCGCCAAGGCGGCCGCGGCGGCGACAGCGGCTAACCCGGTCGTTGGCGGTATAGGGTTTCTTACAATATACACTAGAGAGAAATCTGGCGCTAGCGTCTATGCGGCTCACATCAAGACCGTTTGTGTAGTCGTGTACGTCCATGATGGCATTGTTACCACGCCTTACTTTCATCATTGGCTTGGATTAAAACGATTTATTGGCCATAAATTCAAACGCAGTGCCACAAAAACAGCGTTTTATTATATCGGTAGAAAATAAAATACACTGTTTTACAGCTAACGGAAAAGGAAGTAAAGGAAGTAACTGATAGTCTGTCGGAACGGTTTTCTCTGCTTTATAAAGGAGCCCATGACATGTCATTGCACAGTTAAAAAGGCTAATTAAAGAAAGGCTTAAGAATCTGAATGTCATGGCAAGCCCAAGCGTGAAGCTTTACTTTTCCCATAATGTCCTATAACGACAGGGATTCCTAGACGCACTTTCCTCGTTAGTGTACTTAATAAGAAACTCTAGGTTCGTCGGAGCCAGGCGGGGTGAGTCACGTGATGCATGGCAAAAAATATGCCGCAGCTGCGGTCAAATGAAGGTGAAATTTGCAGCGACGGCGAGACCGTTCGACGAGAACAGTAAAGATTTGCTTAAAATATCACGAATATTTGATGCACAACATCACTACATAGGAGGCATTTGCAGTGTTGTTTTAGTCATTTAATTAAACCACAAGTCTGCTTGATCTTTGCGACAAAACAATGTTTTGCCTCCAAAATACGAAAAGCGCTGGCACCCTGTGTGCCCCTCCCGTGATGCGGGAAAAATGAGATGCCCGTCCTCCAGTGAGCGTGGTCTTCAGCGGTGCCCTGAACACTTCGGAAGTGCCCGCCGCACTCTTTTGAGTGGCATCACTGGCCCGACACACCAAAGTACTCTGCCGGATGTCCCCCACATTCACCTTACGTGGTGGTGGCTGGGTACAGTCTCCTGACGACGTGAAGCTGACTGCTGGGGCCGCGATCAGCACCCAATTGGCCTCGGGTCACCTTCGGCGTGGATACCTTCCCTTCCACCCTCAACGGTACTTCTCGAAGCCATTCTCGGACCCCACCGCTCTGCCCGCCAGCGCACGTGGGTGGAGGAGACTAGCCCCAGGCCCGCCTTTCGGATCCTTCAGCTCTAGTCCAGAATGGCCGCCCGGGCACGACTTCGACGCCCCCAAACTGGCGAAAAGGTCCAGTGGCGACGCCCCCAAGCGGGCGACTTAGGCCCGGTCAGCGAAAGCTCTGCAGGCAGTCAATAAAGTTTTTACCAACCAAAAAGCCCGGGATCCTTCGTCGATACCTGCCGGGCGCCTCATCGCTACTGCCAGACAGCACGACGAAAGAGTGTCGAGGCCACGCTGGCTTGACACGTGCGCCTCTCTTGGATTTAAACCTCCAACGGTGTCTGTCTGCGGACTATTTTCTCCACGAAATCGGGCAGTCCCCCTCTAGAAGCAGCAGCCAGCCTGGACACGGCATCAAAGAAGAATTCGGAACAATTCACGTCGACGTTCCCCGCGCTTCGTTTTCTTCCGTTGATGCTGTGCCAGCGACAAAGCTGTTTTCTTTCCCGCTACCCAACGACGCCACCTTACTGACAACTCATGAAGCCGTTTTGGGAATCCAGTCACCGTTAAGAACGGCTGAATTCTTGACTGCGATCGATCAACCACATCAGCGGAATGCTCTGAGTCTGGGGGGCATTATTTACAGGGTGTATAAAAATATCGCGACCCAGCCTTCGTTCCGGGTCCGGACTCTGTAAATAAGGTGTCGCTCTCTGGTCAACTACCTCACTCCTGGCTTTGAGCGGATATTGTTCAGATCCCAAAGCCGGGTAACCACCGCATGAACTTCGAAACTTGCGGCCGATCGCCTTGACACTTAAGCTGAGCAAGCTGTTAGGGGGAATGCTTGGCAAAGGTCTTCAGTGGTGGCTCGACATTTTTCAACGGTACCATCCGGCGCTAATCGGCTTCATCAAACCATCATCTACGGTTTCAGCTGGTGGCCGCTTCCGACCAGCTCCTGCTCATCGGGAGGGCAGCCGCTGCTAAGACAGCTCATGTATTCCTGTGAAGAGGGAGCCACTCCTACAAGAACACCGTAAATGCTCTCACAATAAACGTTTTCTCTCTCTCTCTGGCCGCTTCCGCCATGTGACAGCCGTGTTCGCTATGGACATAGTTGAAGCGTATCATAATGTTGGTCAGGCTGCCATCTTGCATTACCTAAGTTGTTCCGCTTGCCTGGCGGAGTCTGGGGCTTTGTTCGATACCAGCACCTCTTTTTTTAGTAACCATCAACTGTGGAAGGTTCGGATTCTTTGCACCAGTTCACGGCGTACCAACAGGGTCTTTTCTGTCTCCGCCTGTTCTTAACACGTTTCGTTGCCGCTAGCCTCACACCTTGTTACTATCCAAGAGCTCGTGTACGTGGATGGCTTTAAGGTATGCGGAGTACATGTAGAACTGTCATGACAAGCTGAGCGAATCCAGCACGCGCGGTGGTGGTGGTGGTGGTGAAAACTTTATTCATCTAAAGCTGTTAAGAAAGAGGCGCCGGCTGGGAGCACCGGAACACTACAGTCGATGGCCAGGAGCCCGTGGGCCCTAGCGGCGAGTTCGGCCAGCTGGATAACACTCTCTTGCACTTGTGGGTCGGAGCTGAACAGCGTAGCCTTCCATTGCTCTAGAGTGGTAAGGGGCCGGGACAGAATAGCATGGAGAGGGGTTTGGAGGGGCACGCGCCCACTATGTGGTGAAGGGAAGCGAAAGGCGCGCCGCACCATGTGCACGTGTGGCGGTATCGCGTAGGGAAGTGGAAGTGGCACAATGCGGCATGCGGGAAGGTGTTACTTTGCAGCCGACGCCACTGGACAGACTGCCTACGCTTTAAGATGGGAGCGGGGCCGAGGAAGTACATCCGACTAAGGCGGTAGAGCAGCGTGATTTCCCGATACGTAACCAGGCGATCCCTCCCTCCCGCCCCAGGTGGAGAGGCAGCATCCGAGGCATCCGGGCAGCAGAAATCTCGGCCTACCTCGTCAGCCAGCTCGTTACCCGGAAGGGACGAATGGGCCGGTGTCCATATCAGGCGTGGGCAATGTGCAGGCGGATTCGGTGCTGTCTGCTGGATGCGTGCGGTGATGGGGGATATACGACCCGTCGCAAAGTTCCGAAGAGCCGTCTGCGAGTCGGAGATTATTGCAGTGGCCAAGGTAAAGGCCAGGGCAATGGCGACTTCTTCACCAACTTCAGGGTGAGGCGTGGAGAGCGAGCACGAAGCAGCAGAGTCTCCTCAGGAGTTGACGACTACGGCGACGCAGGCTGCACGGTCGGGATATTCCGCTGCGTCGATGTACAGGGTAGTGGGGTGCGAAGCATGGGCCTTGTGTAAGGCCTTGGCCCGGGCGAGGCGGTGTTCTTGATGGAAGGCAGGATTCATGTTCCGCGGATATAAGGTCAGTTTGAGCGACTCTCTCCGGTCCCGCTAGAGCGTGGCCTCCAGCACGCGTTAATAGAGTGCCAGAAATTGTGTGAGTATGCGGGCCTTGCACTCTCTCGAGAGAAGGCTGCTGTACTTGCTGTCGCTAGCGCTTGGGCTGACGCTCGCTTGCAACGTCACCGATCGCAGTGCAGCTTAATTGGAACGCCGTTCGCACTGTTGGCTATCTTTGGGTTCTGGGTTAGAAATATCGGAATCAGGATTAGTAGTTCAGTGACTGAAGTTGGACAGGAAACCGGATAAATCCTCTACTTTGTTCACCGAATATCTTAGAAGCCTAGTGATGCCGGCTGGACGACTGCCCATCTTTCATTGTTTCATTGTGTTCCGTATTACAGCTCAGGCTCGTGTAGCAGGCACAGTTCCAGCACATGAGGCAAGCGGAGTGGAATCGGCTTGAGACGATCAACAAGGCCGCCATGCGAATCATTAGTGGCCTTTCTCATCTAACACTAATTCCACAGTTTCAAGCAGAAGCGCCACTAAACACGTCAGATGAAATATTTCATCAGCGTTCCGTATGCCCCTTCAAGCGTTAACTTTTTGCAAGGCAGCAGCTCTCGCCGCCTTTGTGGGCAAGCTGCCTCGCGGGCTACCACCCTTTTCTGTCAGACCGCCCTGGCTGTATCATCAGGTGACGGACAACAAGTCTTTGGCAAGGCTACATAGCCGAACCTCTGGCCTACAACAGCCCCTGGACACACCCCTCCAGTTGCTGACTTGGCGCCTGCCACGCAACCGCGAGTTGGGCACGCTTTTGTAAAGGCGGTGGAGGAGGGGGGTAACCACGGCCGTAACGAGCCCTCCTCACCCAGCCTTAAACCTTTGCGGCGCTTGCATACCTTCTGTCCTCTGCCGAGCCTGTTGAAAGAGCTTTCTGACGTTCGGCGCTTGCATCGACAGTGCCTAGTAGGGTGAAGCGTTACATATTCACTGACTCATCTGTAGTAATCTGTGATTTACGTCGCGTCATACGTTGCACCAGCCTGACTGCGTGCATCCACACGAATATGGACACATACCCTTGCCCTACCTGTAGTCTGTCGCCGTGACATGCTCTGCCCACATGACGGCGGATTGCCCCTGCCTCCCTCGGCCATTACCACTTTTTCCGGTGTCCACCCTAGAAGAACTGCTTGTTCAAAAGGAGAACCTCCACCGCGCCACCCGTGCTTCTAATTCTGTCGTATGAAACTAACCTCCACAGTATGTTCACTCGGCTGTAGGAGGTCCTGCAGCAGAGGCTTCGAGTTGGGTGGCCTGATCCCCAGCAGCGACGTGCGCTTGGCTTGCCCGGTATCACGCGCTGTTTGCGGACACCTCCCCTTTTTGCACGCTCCCTGCGTCAGAAGCTTACGCTAAGCACTTGTTGTGGAGTTGACCAGCACTTAGAAATACACTGGAAAGAATAAAAGCGGCGCAATTCAGACGAAGGCGAAGTAGACACAAAGAACACATACAGGCGACACTTTGTGTCTACTTCGTCTTCGTCTGATCTGCGCCCTTTTATTCTTTCCAGTAAGCTCAGCAAGTTTTATTAGAAATTCACGTATGCAACACCTCCGAGGTACAGGCCTCCAGTCAGGGAGACATTCAATCTTGTCGCGCATTTTTGCCCGAAAAGGTGCAATGCTGTACCTTTGGGGACTTTCGTTTATGCCGTAAGACGATCGGTCGCAAAAAAGACTGTGAGCGGGCGTTTGCAACAGCACTGCATTACGTAGTCGCGAATGCCCAAACCCGAAATTTGCACTTGTTACTTTACAAAATGTGTTTACTAAAGACGTCGCACACCTGGAAAGTGTAAATACTTCTCCAGTAGTTGTAAATACTTCACCAAGTGTAAATACTTCACCAGTAGTTGTAAATACTTCACCAAGTGTAAATACTTCACCAGTAAATACTTCACCCGCTGTAGTTGTTCAGTGGCTGGTGGCTGATGGCTGATGGCTGATGACCTGATGGCTGATGGCCTTTGGCTGATGACCACAAAAATGCGGGTTTGATTCTTACTCCCGGTGGCTGTTTTCTTTTAACGTAAACTCAAAACAAAAACGTCCATGTGTGGAGATTTCGACGCACGTTAAATGTCCTGCTGTCCTGCTTATAGGAATTAGGTTTCGCCAAGAACGACTTCTGGAAAAAAAGATATTGATAGGCAAGCGCCTTTGTCCTATGAATGTCTCTTTTTTCCCCAATGTCCTTTTTGGCGCCTAAACCAAATTACTATGATGGTGTACCAATTAGCTTGCATCGACTGATCAATCCAGGAAGGAGTAAAGGTCAAATGAAGACAGGAAATTGAATGTCAACGGGGCTGCGGCCCAATTTGTTATCCTGCACGTGGAAAAAGGACAACAATTTGAAAAAAAAAGAAGATGGAACCAGTCGAGCAAGGGAAGGGTAATCCAGTTCACTGCAATATACGTTGCGCTTCATAAGACAGCAGTAGCTTCGGGGTAGTAATTGGACCAATAAACTTGACATGTGTGTTTCGGCTAGAAAAAAAACCGAGAAGACCCGTCACGTAGTTTCTAGTTTTCCGGTGTGCGGTTCTCAGACCGATAATTTCAAGTCTTTTGCGATGCCTTCAGCCATCGAGTGAGCGAAACACCAAATGGCAGATGCCCGGCCTTGCACAACCAGCCAGACGCCTGATGTCGTGGTGGCTGCTCAATGTACAATTACGTTCTCGCTTAGAACAAGAGTTACTCCGAACAAATTTCCTGAATTATATGCCTTATGTACCCTCTTTTAAATGACCCCAAGCCTGTATTTTTAGCTGGGCCGCCACTCAGATCGATAAGGGTTTGAAAACAACCATATCGAACAAACAGCGCAAAAGGGCCGGGACATCGGGAGGATGAGCGACGACACAGCGCTGTGTCGTCGCTCATTCTTCTTATGTCCCGTCCCTTTTGCGCTGCTTGTTCGATGTGGTCACAATGAACCAACTAGTTCAACTTGCCATCCGTCTGCTGAACATGAGCCATTTTTGCACATTTCTCACAGTTTATGTCTTTACCGCTCTGAACCTATATATACCCGCTTCCCGGTTCTTATGTCACCGCACGCAAGTCAAGTCAAGTCAAATTTTATTTACCAGATACACAGAAGTGTTGCTCTGGATGGTCTCATGGAGTAAAAGCTGCAATGAGCAGCTTGACAGGGGCCCAGGAGCCTTTGTACATAACGGCAACAATGCAACATTCACAATTTACAGGAAGAAGAAAATAAATTACTGTACGCTTACATTTCACTGGAAGTAATGAAACAAACACAAAAAATACAGATACATTCTCACTGGCCTAAGTAATGCTCATACAATCAATGTACACTCATTACATTGGGAATTCTATACAGTGACATAAAACGTACCTGCGTCATAAGTACGCAACGTCAAAAGCAATAAAATTTTATAACACAAAACTCACTAAGATACTCATGGAAAGTTAATAAAATACTCGCGTAAACACTTGTGACTAACGATACTTACATTTTTATATTTAATAAGTAGCACAGGGAGGTTGTGTTTTAATGCTTGCATTTTGTATTGTGTACGAAAACGGGGAACAAACCATGGTTCAGGATATCTAGTGTGGACAGCTGTATCGTGTGGCCGTAGGGATGATAACAGCATTAAAAATCTTTTAAATTACCTTGGGAGAAGAAGAAACAGTCCACAAGTCTGTAGTTATAGTGGTTTTCAAATACAATGATATATTTTTGAAATAGTTCTCGAGTGCTAGCCATTCGGTCAACACGTGCTATATGGCGTAAAGCTGCTTTCTGAAGCACAGTGATTTTATCTAGAATATTTTTTGTAGTCGAACTCCAAACGAGACTGCAGTAGTTAGCCTGAGAGGCAAATAGAGCATAGTATAGTTGAATTTTAACATCAACCGGCAGCAATGCTCTACTGTTAGATAACGCGGCCACCGCGACAGACAGGCGTCGACACAGAGATTGTAAATGGCTATTCCAACTCAGATTGCAAGTAAGTGTAATTCCAAGAACTTTATGTTCGTCAACAAGCTCAATGCCCCTGTCACAGAGTGATATTTTCTGATGTAAGGTGAACCCCCTTTTTTTAGGCCTTCGTTTTTAGTGGATTTATTTTAATAGAGTTTGAGTTAGACCGTTTGTGTAATTTCTGCAAACTGTTATTACATTGTAGCACTAGAGAGTCAGGGTCACTGCCAGTAAAAAGCAGGGTGCTGTCATCTGCATATATATAGTAATGTGGAGTGAGGTCAATATTCACTACATCATTAATATAAATGTTAAACAATAACGGACCCAGCACACTACCCTGTGGTGCACCGCTTCGTACTGGGAGAGACGATGAGTTTTGATCGCCTATACATACGCATTGAGTTCTATATTTTAGGTAGGATCTCATCAAACTTATGAGGCTTCCGCGTATGCCTTAAAACAAAAGTGTATTGGTTAAGATATCGTGATTAAGGCAATCCAACGCTTTGGTAAAATCGATAAAAAGGCCGAGCGAAAATATTCCACAGTCAATATTTTGGGCTATACGCTCTTTAAGTGCTAAAAGGGCGGTTTCGGAAGATCTTCCCTTGCGAAAACCGAACTGCGAAGCACTGAGTGTTTGATTTTTATTAAGAAAATCGGTTACTCGGCAAAAGATAATTTTTTCTAAACCTGTAGAAAAAGTGGGCAGCACAGATATCGGCATATATTTATTTTTATCGTTTTAGATGCGACGCTCAGAGCATCTCTTGTCGGCGGCCCTGTCCTTCCTGCGTGCGTCCGTTGTTGTCCGCGGCGTGCGTCCGTTGTCCGCAGCCACTCTCCCGCTCTCCTCTCCGATTGCGAACACTCTCCCGCGAGGGGCATTGGATTGGATTCGATTGGATTCGATTCGATTGGCTTGGCTTGGCTTGGCTTGGATTGGCTTGGATTGGATTGGATTTGGATTGGATTGGATTAAAGTGGATTGTGTTGGATTGTGTTGCGTCATAGCCGCGGCAGACGCACTGGCGCCGGCGCGTGCCCAGGTGAGAGCGTGTGCGTCCCAGCGCGCTCTCACTCCGCCGGTGGGCGGCGCTGCGTGCGGTGCTGCGCATGTGCAGTACTCTCTCTCTCTCTCCGCGGTTTCCTCTCCTTCGAGCGCGCTGCACATATATAGTGCCTAGAATATAACCGGTGTTCCGCTCTCCGGCGGCCTTTCGGTCGACGGTTGCTCTCCGCTTGCGCTTGAACCCCTCAGCGTCGCATCACACCAGGGTTCCCGCGAGGGGAGGTGGGCGTAATTTTTTATGACCGCCTTTATGAATTACGCGAACTCTAGCTTCGTTCATATCGTTGGGAAACGTGCCCGGTTCAAGAGCTAAATTATAAATGTAGGACAATACTGAAGCAATTGATTCGAGGACATACTTTACTGCTCTGATTTGTATATCGTCCTTGTCTAAAGCTTTGCTGTTGTTTAAGCTCCTAATTACTTGTTACTTGTTTAAGCTCCTAAGTTTATTCCTAATTACTTTAAATTCCTTCAATTTTTCCCGTGAACGTGTCCTCAAGGATGTATGGTAAAGGCGGTTTTTTCGTTTATAGCTTTTTTATGCTCTTGCGTTATCCAGGGCTTCCTCAGTCTTTTCGAGCGTTTAACGGTAGTGAAAGGGAAATGTTTGCTATAAATGCGGACGAAAGGTTCGATAAAACTTGCGTACGCTTCATTGACATCCTTTTTCTGCATCACGAAGCTCCAAACGTACGTGCTTATCTCCTGTTTAATTGATTCTAATCCGTTCTCGGAAACCACTTGAAACGTGAATGAATTGCTGGTAATTCTTTTATTTGTACCAGGGTAAATCATAAACACCGGGCAATGGTCACTAATGTCTGACGAAAGCGTTCCTGCCGTTGAAATATCAGCATTAAAGTTTGTAATGAGCAGGTCAGGACAGGACGAGCTCGAAGGTGTAACACGCGTAGGCGTGGTTATCGTGCTCATGAAGCCAGACGAAAAACGCCTCGTAATAAATACGTATGAATAATTATTATCATTAAGAATGTCGATATTAAAATAGCCTCCACATACAAGAAGAAAACGGTTGAGGGAAACGTGTTCCAGAAGCCCGTCAAAAAAATTCAAATACTTTCAATGTTTCCAGTTGAGGGGCGATATACTGTTGAAATAATTTCATTGGCAGTTTTTACTGTTGTTATTTTGTAATCCGGCATTACTGAGCAAAACTCTGGTACTAGTTCACAGTGGCGACAATTTATCGCGTAAAGTGCTACACCGCCGCCTCGTTTACTTGTTCGGTTTACGGAAAAAGGCTGGTATCCGCTTATGGTAGACAGGCCACCATAATTTTGACACCACGTTTCCGATACCATTATGAAGTCAAATTTAAAACTGAACTGGTGCAGGAATAGATCTATTTCTTCAACTTTGTTTCTTGCAGAACGTGCGTTGAAGTGTAACGCAGACGCATTGGAAGGATGAAACTGTTTAACTTGAGAGGGCAAGACAAGTTGGAGATAGCGCATTTTAGAATTGGTATGGTGCGCTATTTGCTGCGCTCTTTTCAGCAGATCTTTTCTAGGTCCCTTTCGTTATTAATCTGTATCATGCGCGAGTCGTCCGTGTTTTTCGCAAAAATCTTTCCATTGAATGTCCAGGCCGACTTCCACGCATATTCTCGTTTCCTGCTGACGATCATGCCTAGCTGTTTTGTTAAGAGCCGGGCAGAGCTGTTCGTTTACGTATATTGGCTCGCTGTTTTGCAGTTCCAAGGCATCATTTGTGAGCCGCGCTTTTTTAGCCTTCTTTAGTATCGCATCGCGCTTTTCCCTTGACTTGAGCTGCACAATAATGTTGCCATTATCTGAGTTCCGGACCGGTACACGGTGACAGCATTGAATGTCGAGCTTCCTTATGGGCTCTTTGATAGCTTCGCCAATCTTTGCTACGACCGCGAAAGTATTCTCGTTCTCGCACTCGACAACTCCTCGGATTTCAATGTTCTTGTTTCTCGAGTACTGCTCTGACTGCACAACGCGGCTCTCCAGTCCTCCCGTTTTACCTTCTAGGTCCTGGCACGATTTCTGGAGGGCTTTATTTTCCTTGTTAAGTGCAACATTCTTTTCTTGCTCTTTCTTTAATTGCTCTTGAAGCTCCTTGATTGAAGCGTGGGCAAACTGTAGGCTTTGAGTGATTGCTTTGTGTCCTTTTTTTTTATTTCTCTTAGATCGTTGCGTAGTTCTCTTTCGACAGAGTCTTTAAATACCATCATCTCTTGTTTCAGTTCATCTTTAAGGCGAGCAAATTCAGCTTTCATTTCCTCTTTGACCTTGGCAATGTCTTTGCTCATCCTGAACAGTGGTTATATGCAACACTTCCAACAAAAGAGCAACAATTTTTGGCAGCAGCAGCGACGACTACATTAATGACAATATCCCTTTAGGCAATACACTGACCTGCGCGAAGAAGAGCGTTCAGCGTGGCCCTACTGTGCGTCGCCACTACCGCCGACAATATCAACAACGTATGCAGCTGCATTTCCTCTACATAGGTTCTAACAGCTGTCAAAAAATGTGTAAATATTGCTCAGGAACGCCCATTTGCTTCACCGAAAAGCTCGTTTTTAGACGCCCTGGCTCAATGCAGTGCACGAAGGAAGCGTGGTTCTTTTCCTGTCAACTGGGATTATTTCAACTATTTCAACGGGGTCCGTACATAATTTTATTTTTGCGCTTTTTTTTCGGAACGTGCATTTCCGTCAGCGCTGCGATATTCGAATTGCTGTAAGAGACAGCAAAAAACATTTTGCCCCAAGAACGATTACGAGAAGGCATAGTCTATGATCAACCACAATTTTTAGAGTGCAATAGTAGATGGTCGATCGCACTCTCTGGGACGGTCCCAGAGAGTACAGTGCGAGAAGATCCAGGTAGAATTTACGTGGTTGTTGTAGTATAGTACCGGTGGTGTTTAAACGTGTCCCCGGCTGATGTGTTTTCTGCCTCGCCATCTTTGGTTACCGATTACGCACAGAACGTATTTTCCGTCTATGCGTCCCTTATATTGTGGAGCACTCGGTGCACAACTGATTCGTGCGCTGCAGGTTATTAATGAGGATACTTATAGCGCCTCACGCGTCTTGGTTTAAACATGCGTGACCATTTTCCTTGGTTGGTCGCCTTTACAGCGCCGTCATGCGGCACAAAATGAAGACCCCAACGAGAGAAACGCGACGGCAGTGCTCTGAGAAAGTTCAAGCGACGCTGAAAGTCTAGAGCGGGGCCTTAACTTTGATTTATGCAACACATCGTCGCGCGTAATTTGGTTAGTGCGCGCAGAAGCGCGAGCGCTGCCGTCTCTCCATCTGGGTTTGCATCTTTTTCCTTGCGCTGTCGCGTTGCGCACAGTACTTAATTTCGGACGGTCCGTCGGAGAGGCGCAGCTTGAAGCTAACGCGCGGTGTCATGCAGGCTGGCCGGGAGGTCTCGCCGTGTCGAGAGATAAACGGCGAAGCATGTGAGCGCGAAAGGATGCGACCGCGCTCGCGTGTACCGCTTGGGGATCCGATGATTTAGGTTGCGGATGATCAGCGGAGCGGTCCCTCCGCACGCACACCGCGCGCGTCCATCCTGCCAGCTGTAAGGGAGTTCTCGCATACCGTGTGTTCCGTACGTTCTCAATGTGCCGCACGCACCAGGACCCGACTGCGCCTGCGCGCGCGTGCACGGCCACGAGGGCCGCACCGCACCGGAACGAATGCGCGCGCATGGCGAGGCGGGGGAACTCAGCCGCCCACGGGAAAAAATGCGCAAGCGCCCAATTGGGCTCGGTACATATAGTGCGGACGGACCGTACGAAACACACGGAATGCTGAAACTCCATTCTCTACGGCTGCGCGCGGCTTTTGAGCAAGCAATTAGCTTGCTGGTAGCCGCAGCAAATGGCGGGGCGTGGCGAACGAACATCATTGATGAGAAACGTGAGGGGTAATGGGAGGGGGGATAAGGGGGGAGGTGTGACGCATCTATTCGCGACTTTTTTGGAATTCCATTGTTAATATAATTCTCATGATGGAATCGAACAGCTCAGGGAGGGATGTATGGAGGGCTTTGGTGGGGTTTGGAGAATAGTGGGGGAGGAGGGGGTGGCGCGGGAATAGCTTTTTTTTTTGTAACGCATTGGCTTCACTTGTAAAAGATTTTCGAGCCTCGGCTTCTTGTTCTTCTATTTTTTTCTAATCGGCATAAAACCTGCTCTAGCCTAGCTGGTGCGAGTTGTTCCCCTTTTTATTTAGGTTGTTTTCATTATTTAGGGAGCATAATTTTCTCCTCTTCCCCCCGCCCACCTCTGTTGCCCCGAAGCAGGCACTCCCGCAGCATGGCCCGCCCATTCTTCAAAACGGCATCGCGGAACCGTCACCGAACTCGTTAGCCGCGTAGGAAACCGTATTGCTGCGATCCGCATGTCACGTTTCCACCATTTAAAAGGACACTGAGACGGTGGTTTCGGAGTGTTGATGGTATCCTTCCGCAACGGCTATTTATTGAGCTAATCTGTGACGTCCGACCTCGATTAAAGCTATTTTTACGAGCGTAAAAACACCACCAGACAACAAAGAAACATCTTTCGTGTGTCTGCGTTTGTACAGGGTTATATTTGGGTTATACCGGAGTGTAAAGCAATTACACACCTGGCTTGACGCTCACCTCTTCTTCGCAGAAGGATACAGTAAGTGTAGGTGCAACGACGCGCGCGGCGGGAGCGCCCAGCGCTTCATTTCTGGCAAACAAGAGTTTCATCAGTTTCATTTCTGTTTTCCTGACTACTGTACACTGCACCCTTTTCTGTGATTGACTGCTTCAAGCGTAACCTCAAAGTTGTTTATGCTGTGAAGTAAAGAACAGTAAAGAGCGAAGCTCGTGGTTGTGGCAACGACAGCTCATGCCAAGTTTTATTTCATTGCTTCCCGTCAAGTGATGATCGTAGGAAAATGTGGTTATGCGCTCGGCCTCGTGGGCGTCCGTGTTCCCTCGTGACCTGTGCGCAATTTACCGTTCACCGTGTTACCGGAAGCAAGAGTTTCCATTTGCCGATCAAAACGAAACGGCATGATTTAGCAGTCCGTTTGCGGTTACCGCATTCCGGCTTACCGGGTGCCGTAATGCAAGTAGCGACATCAGGCGAATTGGTCTCAAAGCAAATGACACCATATGACACAAAAGTTGGCTGTCCAGTACTGTTCGCTTAAACTTGAAATAGCTTGAATTTGGGAGGTTCTAGATTACGGTCTCACAATACAATAGTTATGTATTGAAACAGTCGTGTACATCCCCCGTAGAGCTTTAAGAAAGATGATGATGATGATTGATTATTGCTATTGGTTTCCTCTTTGTAGCGGGGTTATGACATGTCAGCTTACCAAAAAGGACTAATATACCTATATTTTATACTCTTGGTTTATTACTAGCGCTGGTTAGGGCAGGCACAAAAAGCCTATTAGGCACAAAATACTTTTTTTTCTGTTACAGGGGGTAACTGTCCTAAGCAGTATTCCCCTCTCTGCTTTCCGCCCAACAGCATTCTAATCTTTTCGTCGCCTCGGCAGCCTTGAAGTTAACTGCCTCTGTGCTGAAAACGTTCGCAAACGTTTTCAACACCTAGTGGGAACAATTGGCACAAAATAACGCGTTAACCAGAATTGACACCTCCGCTAAATATTTTGGCGGAAAATGAGAAAAATATGTTATAATAATTACGCAGAAACAAAAATTACCTTGCCCAGCACAATTTTATAGGCGTAAGAGATCCTTTCGAGTTGATAAACGCATTTGAACCATTTGAGGCGGGCGAGGCTTAGCGCGAGTAAGGGCCGAAATTTTGCTCGCCCATCTGAAAAAAATTGTCATTTTTCGTACCCCTGAGCATCATTTAGCAAGAATAACGTAGTAAACAACACCAACTACGCTTACTTTTATCGGCCGGCTGTACCAAGCATGAAGCACTGAGCGCAGTGCGTTTGCTCTAATCGAGACGGGAGGGTACGGTTCACCGACGCAGTGAGCTATGTGGCTACGGTAAAAGCTGTGCCGGCAAGTTACCGTTCACGGTAGTTCTCTCGCGCACACATTGCACTCCCGCAGTCACGGTGTACGCAGTACCTCCTGCTCAAAGTCCGTGAAGACCGGGAGTCAAGAAAAGGCGTCATCGTTCCACGTGCGCCCTGCATGTTGGCCCTAGTGCGACCTACTTGCTGAAGTTACCAAGGTACCGACGACGCCTCCAAAAAACGTGGGCTGTATGGGCGCCGCCCAAAGGCGAATTCAAGCGGGAAACCATGAAATGCGTGCTTTACCTCAGACTACCACGTCACCGCTAGTCGCCCAGGCAACATATAATCCTGTCATGTCGGCGTTATATCTTTTGTACGCGCGAGCGGTTATGCCTGCTATTTCTTGGACTTACCTCTACAAGAACTACTCAGCATATTTCTGACACAAAGAAAACCACTTTCAAATCCATCTCCGGACCCTTTATGGCCAGCACCCCTATGACGGCCGCTTCGTTCACTAAGCGCTTTTCGACTCCATTGCACGTACAGTGGTGCCACGCCACTTCTTGACGGGCATTTCTCTGTTCAACGTGAATGGGGGTACCCCTTCTACAATGTCATTCCGGCCAGCTAGGCACTGAGCCGGGCGACCGCGGTACCACTAAACTGCTCTCACTGTACTAAGGAGGAAAGGAATATTGATACGCCGTACGGACCCTCCAAAAGTGGATATCCGGTGAAGCTGCTGCACAACCAGTACACCTCCTCACGGGGATAGGCGATGATTTATTTCTCCGGACGAATGGTAGAAGATACTGTTCCGATCAAGTCCAATCCCGATCTGATGGCTGACAGGGGTCGTTGTAGCATGAGAGTCCAGTGTTGCCCAAGGCTAAAGCCGCAAAGAAGCCCTCGCCATGTTTCGCTATGCCGACGATAAGAGCCACCGGTGGCCTCGTTCCATGCAAAGGTCGCTTCTGCATGACGGCGGTCTCGATGCATGTTGTGCATTTCAGAGGGACGGCGTAGACTGTGCAGGAGAGGAGTCCGTCACCGGTCGGTCGCATTGGTATCTGCCTGCCGAACCAGCGAGTATATACAGCAGAACCCCGCTCTTACGTTCCTGAGTGCCGCGTTTTCCCGGCTGCTACGTTGTTTTTTGTCTAGTCCCGGTTCAGCTCACATTGAGTCCCATGTATAAAAATCCCCACTCTTACGTCGTGGCTTAGAGTACGTTCCCAAATCATTCGTTGCAATATGACACTTTCAAGCCGCCCGGGCAACATGCGCGGACTGCCAGTTTGACGTTTGATGAGCCTTGGTCAGGCTTGGCTACGAAACTGACTGCATGAAGCCGCACGCAGGTGCGATTCGTCAACTCTCTAACTAGGTGGTCCTATGTTACTCCATGCTGTCACCATCATTACTGCGCTTACAACGGAAGCTTCACTTCGGAATTCCGGAAGTGTGTGTTTACCATAAAAGCACCACCACAAGAATAGCAGCGCTCTCGTCGCCATCGTGCGCTTCAAGCTTTGAGAACACCGTTGAACATGCAGCCGCGAACTCTGTCGTGCCTTGACGTCGCCGCAAAAACGGGAGGCGCTTTCCGTTCAGCGAACGCTTGACGTACTAAACCCAGTAAACAAGCAACCAGCGCGGAAGAGAGTCTACATCGCTAGGGACCTTGCATTGCAACGCGTGGTGTTTTCCAGCGATCGAAAAAAGCGGAAATCCTACATTCTCGAATTTTTAAGGTTAGAAAGCCACAGTTGCAGAAATACATGGTTGCAACTCAAAGCTACACTGTTTTCGTTCATTTTCGAAGGTTTCCTCCCTGCTGCGTTATCCTGGTTGTTACGTTTTGTTTTCCCGGTCAGGTGGAAAACGTATGTACGGGGTTTCAAAGGCTACTTGGCCACGTTGTGTGAGTTTCATTGCTCCCGCGTCACGAAAAATCCCGGGTTGGAAAGAGTTGGGCATTGCACGTGCCCGGTGTGTTCTCGTCCGGAGGCACGTGCCCATTGGCAGGGAAGGAGGAGCACGGCGGCGGCAAATTTCAGCCACTGCAACTGTGTGGGCACGCAGTACAGGGCGCGGCTCGCACAAAACCAAAGAGCGCTGCAGGCACGTCGCGTAGCCCCTGTTGCGCTTCACGGGAGCCAGCCCTGCCGTCACACTCGCTTGACGTCGCTGGACCCGGTCAGAGTGCCGACGGCAGGAAGGCCATGTTCCGTTCGTGACAGTGCACGAGTTCTCGCTCGCCAACGGACGACGTGAACTAACGAGACCGAGTGGAGGCTGACAACTTCTGCTGCCAAATCCCCTCCCATGAAGCTCTTCGAAGGGGCTTTCAAAATGTCCGCCGAATGGGAGCTACGTGTTGCGGCAAGTGATACCAGGCGGCAGTTATCACAGCAGCGGCGCTTAACTGCCCATCGGAATGCCTGGGGTGAGCCGGTGTGCGCGCGACACGCCAGCGAGCGGGCACACCGCTCGGCCGGCCTCGGGGAGAGCACTCTTGCCGGGGCAACTTTTCACGGGTGGTCAACCTACCTGGGAACGCGAGAAGTGGAGGGAGCACTTATGACGAATTTGCCCTTGGGCCGCGTCCGCCGCGACGTGCATCGCAGGCTTTTAGGGCAAAGCTTTCTATCTCTACCAGCCAACGGTTCTTTCGTGGCGTGCAGGACAACAAACTCCCAACGCCGCGGAGGCGGCGGCGGGGGGAGTGGGGGCGGAGGGTTTGTCTCACGGAGCACAGTGTAGATGGCGCGACGAATTTACCCAGCGTTCCCCGCGCGGAAGTGCCTGTCCGCCGGCAGCGGCGTCGGCGGTACGGCTCTGTCATCTGCTTTAGCGACGGTTGGTGCAGCTTCGCGTCCATTTCGTGGTGCCTTCGCACGGCTTGATTAACTTGTTCGACAGCACCTTCAGAGTAACCCGCACCCCACGGAATTAAGTGGTCGTACCGCAAACATACGTTAAGGATAGGTTTGCAGGGCGGGAAAACAAAATGTACAAACCACATACAGATATCTGGCCGCTATAGTAGAGAAATGCTACGTTTTGCGCAGTGCTTGCCACGAATGGGACTCCGTTTTCTAAATTGGTGAATACTTATTCGGTTGTGTTTTAAGAGGTATTACAAAAGGCGAAAGGAACAACTGGTTCTGATAAACAGCAATTATAAATGTTCCCTCAGCTTTCTCGCAACTCTCAATCTTACTAAACTAACTAGTTTAAATCGGTGTCTGCGCTTGTGTTGCGCGGTGGTGTAGCTCCAAGGTAGCACATCAGGATGGCTAGGTTCCGCTGTCTCACCCTTGGAAAGACGCTCTTCCCCGTTTTCTCTCACTTCCGACGCATAGCCGGGCTGCAGCGGCGGCGGCGCCCGCCGCTCTAGCCCGGCCCTGGCCGACGCTGCTGCTGCGTTCGGGACGTCGTCCCCGCGAATTTGCGGTAGCGGCTTGCAGAATCTCTGGTTTTCATTTAGGTGACGTCGCATGGGTAGTTGTTGTGGGTGTCGTTTAAAGCTTTGCTTCCAAACCACCTTCACAGCGTGGATTGGAGCGAAATATTATTCACTCCACTGTTCAAGATTGATGTGGAAAAGCCGACGTTACGCAGACCAGGTAATTGTGCAGTGGGTCTGACTGCCTTACACCGGGCCTTTCAAGTCAGCTTTCACTACAGTAAACTACAGCGCAGTAGTGCAGTGCAATACAGTACAGTGCAGTAGTACACTGCAGAGTGTTTTCCCAGGAGATGGGACATAGGTGCCTGGCCGACATATTTAATTTAGACGAAAATATATATATGTATAGACCCTTTGCACAGGTAAGAACATATATGAAGTTAGAGGGAGAGAGATTGAGCAAACGTTTAATAGAGCAAAGGGTGGTGATTGAGCCGTCACTCAGTGGGGTGGGTTCGACTCAGTCCAGGTACCCTTGGGCCTTGGCTGCGGCCTGCAGCCCTGGCACGGGTGACCAGAAAGATCTGGTCAGCGTGACGGGAGCTGTTTAGCAGGCCCGCCCACTGCGCGGGGGAGGAATGGGGACTGGGGGTGAGCGATGGGGTGTTTTGACAGGCCGGACCATGTGGTAGGTAGTGTTTTGAGAGGGGCAAAAGTGACAGCTGAGGGTGCATTGGGTCGGGGAACTAGCCTAGAGGATGGGTGCATTGTAAATGGTGTTTGTAATCGACGCCAGACGATTGCTGCCTCCTTGGTTAGTTTAGACTGACGGTGGACCAAGGTGAGGCGAAGGTTGCGATAGCGGTGCCGGATGTAGCGGTAGCGTGATGGAACAGCGGGACGTGGAGGATGCTCGACGGTGGTTTCTGTCCCTGAGTTTTGAGTTTTCAGGATAATTTTTTTTTTCATTTTAAGAACAATACGGCCGAAGCTTGCATTAAGTAGCGGAACGCTTGAACCATGACGAAGCTGCAGGATTTCTTTGTACGTGTACTTTGAAGGGCATATCACAACGCATTTGTACAAGTTGCCAAGTGTTTACATGTTCAGTCGTTGCTTTCGCACTTTGCTAGTAGTAGTCATCGTCATATACATGGAGATCGTCGCGCTTCTCATACCAAGTATTACATGCGTGGTAGCGCTTGATCACAACTGGGGCGCAGCGGAGGCGCGTACGTGCACGACGCATGCGCGGCTTTTCTGGAGTCACGTCGCGGTTCTGGGGAGCAGATGTTGCGCCAGTTGTAACGTTGTTTGTTGCTAGGCAACGCGAGGCCCTCCTCGGGGTTCTCGCCAGTTCTTCTTTTTTGTATGTGTGTAAACCCTCTGCGCCAACCTGGGACGGTCAGTGGTCGCCGCGAGGCACGCGCTCCCGAGCGCGGAGCATTTCCTTGGCATTTTTAACGGGTTACGCGTTACCCGGCAGACATTACGGGAAGCTACACCAGCTACGCTGTTAAAAATCACGAAGCCCGCTGTGATCACAGGCGTGTTGTACACTTCGCGAAAAAATCAAATCTTTTACCGCTGTAAAACACAAACAATTGTAGCTATCGCCAGCGTTTTTTTTTTTTGTTCAAGATGTGAACCTGGGTTTCGCGGGTGAGCACATACGTTGGGCGTACACCCCAGCTCTAAAAAGGAGATTTTAAATTACACGCCGTCTCAATCAAATTTGGTGAAACGCGGCACAGCGACGAACCGTCTGCACAATTTCCTGCAGAAGTCATGGTTTCACTGTGTGGCTGAATTATGCAAGCGCAAGCTGCGAGTTCGATGTGTGCGGGCTTTCCTCTGGAAATGGTGGCGTCTTTCGCGCCTTCTGCAAGGGCGGATGACGTGAACCGCGTCAGGTCACGGCGCGTAGCTGTGCCGTAGCTGCACCAGCTGACGCACCGCTTGAAAGAAGGGGAAAATACGGCATTGACGCACTGGCTACGGTGCCTGGCAAGCTCGTGAGGATGCGCCCCGCCGTAAGAAAGACACCAAGTCGAGCATGCTCCAAGACTATGCCAGCAGGTTCGTCACCTGCAAGGAAGATGTAACCTACCGCGTCCCATTGTCCTGTGCAAATTGTTGGGACCCTTTCACAACATTGTTGGCTACCTGTGTTCATTGGATATGTATCTTTTCTTGTTGAGATAAATAAATAAATAAATAAATAAATAAATAAACAATTGCCCCCAATTCACGCTGTGCAGGTGGTTGGACTGCGAAGCTGTAAACAATACCCACAACGATTACCCATGCGGCGTCACTTGAATTGACTCGCGTGGCTCTACAAAGAGTGAAACCAGATACTCTGCCAGCCGTTACCAGGGATTCGCGGGGGCGGTGTCCCAGACGCCGCAGCCTGGGCAGAAACAGAAAGGCGACGAGCGTGTGTTGAAGGGTGAGAGGGAGGGCGGCACGCGCGGCAATGGCGTCATTTCTCCCACTGCCTCTCCCTCACTCTTGTTTCATGTGTCGCCTTCAAAAATGCGCCTGTCACGATTTAGTCCCGCGTTCGTGAACCTGTGAGGGTAGGGTTACCCTCCTGCCGAGAGACGACATGCAGCGTGCTGGTGGTGACGGTGACTGACCCCCGAGCAGCCGTCCTCGGAGGTGTTTATTGCCCGGCCACACACAAGGTTGCCCACCGTGCCTGGTGGGGCCACTGAACTTAGCGGCCAACGAATATCAGGGATGGGGGGCGCCACACACTTGTCACACCCCTCACCCCCAAGTTTGTCCTACACAAACACAAAACAACACCTGTCCCCCCGGCGAGTACCGGTCCGGAGGTCTCCGCAGCCTCTCACTCCGCCGGAGCACAGGTGTCGAGGCCGTTGTGGCAGCATTAGGTGCTGCCTGTGTCACACTCGCACCAGCTGTCAGCCTTCCCGGTGTCGAAGGACTTGCGCGTGGTGCCGCAGTGGCGCGAGTAGCACCAGCCCCTGGTGCTGTGCTGGCAGCGGTCGGTGAAGCTGGCTCCCCTTGAAGGAGTCCAGGCTGAGGCAGTGCAGCGGGCCCGTGGCCAGGCAGCCCGGCTGCGCCAGCAGGGGCGCAAGCACCTACTCGGGCGCGTACGGGTCCCCGCACAGCATGCACAGCATCAGCCGCCTGTCCAGCCGGGGCCCCGCGACCGCGGGCAGCGCCTGGTAGATGTGAAGCCGGCCCGCCCGCCGCTCGATGCTCTCCACCAGCGCGCACAGCGCCTGCTCCAGCCGCACGGGGTCCAGGCCGCCGCCGTCGTCCACGAAGGGGCACTGCAGGCTCTTGGCCCGGTTGACGACCTCCTCGCGCAGGAAGTCCCCCTGGCCCGCAAACACCATGACCAGGGGCAGGCCGTGGAAGGGCAGCCGGTCCTCCTGCTCCAGGTTGGCCAGCAGGGTCTTCTCGAGGCTCTCGCGGATGTACTCCAGCCCCGGCTGGCTGGCGTACACGCACAGGCAGCCCTGGGGCAGGGGCTCCGTGCGGAACGAGTTGTGCGGCAGGCCCACGTCGCCGTCGATGATCCTGAAATCCAGCGCGTACTGGGCCTTGTCGTCGAGCCGGAAACCCTGCGGGAGCGCCTGACGCATAGCCTGCGCCACCTGCTGGGCGCTGGCTCTGGCGCCCAGCACCACCAAATGCAGCAGGTGGCCGTTGGTGCCCAGCACCCCGCCGCCGTTGGTGCCGGCCTCTCGCCGGTGCAGCAGCTGCTCGATGACACCGTCCATGCAGTCGGGCTGGACGGGGCAGTGCTCCCTCTGGCACCTGAATGCTTGCCGCCGTGCCGGTGAATGTCCCCACCTCGGGCTGGAACAGGGCCTCGAACTTGGTCAGGAGGCCGGGGACGTCTGCCACTGCATGCACTGCTTCCTGGTACTCCGGCAGCCTCACGCCCAACGCCTGGATCCAGTTCCGGCCCAGCAGCGTCGGTGACGGCCCCTTGGTCAGGTACAGGGGAAGGGTGGCCTCCCTGTCGCCAAGGCGGACGCTGACCTGGGCTTGACCCTCGACTTGGGCGAGCTGTCCGGAGTAGCTGCGCAGCATGACGCCCGACGCCTCGACGGCCACGCCAGGGAAGGTGCGCCTGAATGCTTTCCCGGCCATGACCGACACACTGGCCCCTGTGTCCAGCTCCATGGAGATGGGGCGCCCGCAGACTTCGACGGTCAGCCAGTATGGTGGCACCGGCGGCTGCACTGTGGCCGCGTGCCACATGTCGAACATCTGCGGGTCTTCGGCCACGACGTGAAGCCGAGCCGCTGCACCCGAAGCTGCTGCCGCACGCCACCGCCGCCTACCCTTGCGCCGACTCCCTCGGCCGTGGGCTGGCGCGGAACCTGTGCTCGACGCCGGCTGCTGCTTCCGTCCGTCCGCCGTCGTCCCCCCTCGGCACGCCCGAGCAATGTGCCCAGTTCTTCCGCACGCGAAGCACTCCGCTTGCGCGAACTGGCACTGGGAGGGGGGGTGGTCACCACCGCAGCGAACGCACCTGCCATGCCGTGCCGCCATCTTGTTCACCGCCGCCTCCGTCACGGTGCGCCGGCCGCACGCGCTAGCTCGCCCGCGTCCTTGGCCGCAGCCTCCATCGCCAGCGCTGCCTTCACGGCGTCGTCCAGCGAGGGGTCGGGAAGCTCCAGGAGTCGCGTCTGCATGGCGGGGTCGTTGATGCCGCAGACGAAACGGTCCCGGAGCAGCGAGTCGAGCTGCTCCCCGAAGGCGCAGCCGCTCGCCAACCCTCGCAGCGCTGCGACGAACTGCCCGAGCGTCTCTCCGTCTCGGCGGCTCCGGTTATTGAAGCGAAGACGCTCCATTAGCGTCGACGGAGCCGGGCTGTAGTGCGAGCGTAGCGCCGCGAGCAGCTCACCCAGCGACTTGTCGTGCGGCGTGGCCGGCTTGAGCAGGTCGAGCAGGAGAGCGAAGACGCGGGTCCCGCAGCTGGCCAGGAAGATGTCGCGCTGTTTCGCCTCGGGTGTGTCGTTCGCCCGGAAAAACACGCCGACTTGCTCCTCGTAGACCGGCCAGGCGGACCCTTCACCCTCGAACGGCTCGAGCCTCCCGTACAGCGGCATGGCGTAATGGCGGCTGGCTTGAGGGGGCGGTGTCTCGGCGTTCTCGGTGGCGGCGTTCACGGTGGCTTCGGCCGCTCCGCGGGCTTCTTCCCTCGTCGCCAGTGTCAGTGGCGACGAGTGGCTTCAGTGGCGACAGATCCCATCCTCGTCGCCAGTGTCACGATTTAGTCCCGCGTTCGTGAACCTGTGAGGGTAGGGTTACCCTCCTGCCGAGAGACGACATGCAGCGTGCTGGTGGTGACGGTGACTGACCCCCGAGCAGCCGTCCTCGGAGGTGTTTATTGCCCGGCCACACACAAGGTTGCCCACCGTGCCTGGTGGGGCCACTGAACTTAGCGGCCAACGAATATCAGGGATGGGGGGCGCCACACACTTGTCACAGCGCCTTCCCCCTGTCCACGCGCTGAATACAAACCACCGTCTGTCTCCCCCGTCTCCACGTGTGGGCATAGCTTAGCCGACAAGACGACGGGCTCTCGCTCCTCTTCTCTTCAGGCCGAGGTTCGATCCCTGGTGGTGCCATTAGTTTGTTTCTGTCACCTGGGTGTAGCCAGTAGTAGCCAAGGGGATTTCTGCTCACGCGGACAGAGGTATGCTGCTTCCAAGTAAGAAATTAATAAATAAATAAATAGAAATTTTGCTGCACCGCGATAATGCAGCGGCATATGAGAGCGAACTCTTGGTAGCCTGAGTTTCTAGCCGCACTGCGGAGCACGCTCGTGTCTAGTTTTTGTGAGTGCAATTTTATTAGAGTGTCGAAAGCTATGAGGATGATGTTTATGCTTGAGACTTGTTGATACGGGAGGAGCCGTTAAAGTACTGCGGCCGTACCAAACACAGTGCTTTATTTTTAATAACACGATTATTCCCCCGGAAACAGAGCAGCCTTCGCGCCAATGCTGAGTTTTTTTTCAAAGAAGGCAAGGAAATTGGTTCCTAACTTTTTTTATTCCAATCTGTTATCCTTCAGGCCACATTCACCATTCCACGTCAGGCTGACGGATTTTATTACGTCCGCTGTCAACAGCCGCGAAGCTCTCGTGTCACTTCCTCTTAGAATCAAAATATAGTGGCGTAGCGCTCAAGTAGAGAGGAAGAATCGCTTAAACGCCGCTCGTTCTTCAGCGCTATAGGATGTCACGCCGCGTGACAGCGAATATTTGGCGCAGCGTAAACACGCACTGATACCAACTAGCCTAGTTGTTCCGGAATATGTATGTTGTTACAACGTTGCAACGATACTCGAACCTTTTCTTATTGAAAGCAGGCTGCTGAGAACGAGTTAGATATGCGCGGTCTCAGTCCCTCTCAAGTTTGTAATCTGCCAAAACGAATGCGCTGCGTCAATCAAATCTTCGTAGTTCCGCGCATCAAAACCCCCTCTGCGCCCCTGTCCAATATATATAATATATATATATATATATATATATATATATATATATATATATATATATATTGAAAGTATTGATTCCCAAACCCGAAATCTATGGAGAATTTCGTTTTAGTCCCGCAACAGAACTTCTTTCGAACATGAATGGGAACTTCAAAAGCAGAACAGAAGAGGTTAAATAACTGAGTCATGTGTTATAGAAACCAGTGGCTATGTCGTTGTGCTGATGACTCCAACGATGCTGGTTAGATCCTAACTGCGGCGGCTGCTTTTCTGACGGGGGCGAAAAGAGAAAACGCCGTGTGTGTTGATTTCGGCGCACATTAAAGATCCCCAAGTGCCGAGCGCTCAGAATTAAACCGGAGTCCTCCAGTACGGCGTGTTTTATAGCTCCGGCGTAGCTTAGGCTCGTTAAACCCCGTAACCATAGTTTGTTTCACGAACCACAGCCGAAGCATGCGTGCAGTTCGGCTCAGCGGCATCACATTTTCAGTAACAACCACAGAATAACACGCGCTCCTGTTTTACCAGTTGAGAAATGCATTGGCTAAAGCCGATGTTGTCCCCTGCAATACAATACTGCGTTGGGACCCACGCATTGTAGAAACTTCAATATTTCTATAAGCACGCCGTGAGTTCCTCTGCTGGAGTTCCCTCTGCCGCTATGAAGGCCCTGGAGTTGGTAATGTGCGCGCACTTGAGCTGCCCAGCCTGGCAACGCCTCATCTCCGCTGGCGCAATGACCACAGCGGTGTCTCGCACGAGCCCGTGCCACGACTTGGCACCACGTTGTGGGCGCTCACCTCTGGCTCTTCCCGCCTTTCCAACAGGTACTTGTGCTTGGGTAGGGGAACACACAATAAGGGTCAGCAGCAGCTGCAGGAATGGCCGCCTACCCGAGCTTCGCAAGACTACATGTGCGGGCCGTTAAGTGCTCCCGTTCGGCTTCTCACGAAGATAAGGCGGCGAGGGAAATAATCGACGCTGGCAAATCTAGACATCGCTCGGACAGTTCACGAAGGCTCAGTGTTGAGCGACTGTATTTCAATGAAGTGATGGACTATGTACAGTTCAGCGCAAAAATAGACTGCAACTAGAAAAGACACACAACAAGCGCTCTTGTGTTGTCTCTTTTCAAGTCCCTGTGTGTTTTTACGCTGAACTTTACAGAATAGAATACCAACTAAGCCAGTAAATTATGTTACGAAATCATACTTAAGTGATGAGCTGATCATCAAGCAGATCGAAGCTGTTCCCGTATAGTTACCAGCTGCAAGCACAAGACGCCGTATGCCGAAGGCAGAAGGTAATAAAAGGTAGCCAGTGTTGAAAAAAAGGGTTTGACAGTCCCTAAAAGCAACTCACAACACAGCCTGCAACAAATCTGCGACAGAATGCGAAGACTTCACCGGATGTTTTCCGAGTTCCAGAGGAGCAGCCGCTTCAGGTGCTTAAACTCAAGTACCGACGAAATGGGAGAAAGAGACGAAAGAATCATCCGTTGGATATATTCAACATGAAAGTACATTAAGGGGTTTTCGGATTACTCTACGGCGAGACAATTTAGTTTACCTGAAAAGGGAAGTACTATACGGGACGGAAAGTTAGTAGTACGGCTAACTTCAGCAGTGCGGTCTCCAACCGTAAGCGTCTCAGCTCAAGTACGCCAACTTTGGCGAAGCGCTGTAAAATGAAAAAGAAAGGGAGAAAAGGATGCCGCAAGGTGTGGCCAAATTCTAGTGAACAACGCGCTGACGCCGTTGTGGATAGCAACGCGGTTACCGGACTGAGCCCAGAGAGAAAAGATGACGCAGGAGGTCTGCCTGGTGGTCTCGATGTTTGAGGTAAGCCCGAGTGTTGCTGAACCCTGTAGTCAGGATGATTAGGACCCGGATGCTCTGTGGTCACCGTTGCAGAGAGTCCACACACCCCGTCGTCACTGGCAACGCGGTGCTGTGGCCATACCTCCGGTGCACCTAATCTAGACTCACATGGCCGCAGCGTCTTCACTGCCTGGCTCTAGCTTCCTCGGCAGCCGTAGCCATGATCCGTTGCGGATACTCCTGAACACTCTTGCGTCGCTCGCGCTTTCAACCTTCTCAACTACGTCTCCCGTGCAACAACCACGTCGCGAGACCGTTGCCGTGAGGCGCTTGAATTATTTGTCTTTTGTGGGATCCTTATTCACTCTTTCATTAAGCTGGTTTGTTACCGCCCAACTCTCGTTTGCAGCTTTCGGCAAGTTCACCTTTCCTGGTTAGCTCCAAACGCGGTCTTCACGACTCGTCCCGCATAAGCGTTCTTCATCATCACCTGTCAAAACCGTGCAACAATATTTTAAGTGCAATGCACTTCTTAAGCGACCCTGAACCTGCGTCCACCGGCGATGTCCGCGCACGTGGAGATGGGCGCGCGCAGCCTGGCCGCTGACATGGCACATACCCACGTGGGGGATTGGCCAGGAATCTCCTCGTCTTCCTTGGCAACGGGGGGAGATGGGCGCGCGCTGCCTGGCCGCTGAGATGGCACATACCCACGTGGGGGATTGGCCAAGAATCGGGCGTGAGAAGGGCTAATGCACCTGCCTAAAGGAGTACTGACACGAAATTTCAAAGCTGAGATCCGCTCTAGCAATCAAGTACGACAACACAAATAGGTGTCTGTGAATAAAGGCATCTTTCTTTCTTTGTAGTTGTGTGTGTGTGTGATCTCTCTTTCACGAACATTACCGAACCACGCAAATTCATCTCGTGCATTCGCACTTTCACATTCTTCCCCTCGGGGAAATGCGGGGAATTTTTAATCCTAACCCCGCACAGGGCACCTTGAGTAGTCTTGGTGACGGTATTGGTGACACCGCGGACCCCGTGCCCCCAAGTGACCTACCGTGACCTACCGTGACGAAGTTGTGATCTACCGTGACGACGTGGTGCTAAGTGGAGAGTTACAAACCACGAACGGTGGCCGTCAGAGCCCAGGTCAAGCTACGGCTGATTGGCTCCCTGTATATTTACCAGGCAGGGAGCTGCGGGACCCCTTCAGCTACCGAAGTAAGCCTGACGAAGAGAGTACACCGTTTAGTGCTTCTTTTGCATGCCGTATGCTAAATCGTAACCCTCCGCTACCCCCCCCCCCCAAAACATGATAGGGGATGCACCGAAGGTTCCTTTCCGCCACTCCCAGCCCTCAGTTTCCCAAAGCCCCACAACTACCCCCACTTTTTGGTAATGGAATCGGCTTAACAAGAAAAGCCTCTTGCCTCACAGTCTATGTTGCTGATATCAAAATTTCTGGAGTGCAATATAGGTGAGTCGTATAAGGCCCAAAACAAACTGGAGAAATCCTCGTCGAACAAAACAACCAGCAGCAAGCCACAATCATCCTTACTCATACTGGCATAGCCAATCTTGAAATCGGGGTGACACCCCACCGGAGCCTGAACAGTACTCAAGGTGTCATTTCCGAACTAAACCTTATGAATTAGACAGTTTCTGACCTGCTGGAAGGCCTGAAAAATCAGCGTGACAGCTGTGAGGCGCGAGCAATGACAAAGCAGTCCCGACCAAGTACATTATCCTTACTTTCGACCGGTCCACACTCCCAGAGCAAGTACATGCAGGTTTATACATTGCAATGTCCGGCCCTAGATTCCAAACCCACGCCGCTGCTGCATAAATGTCTCAAAACAATGAATATCCTTAAGGTCTTCTCACACCAATCGTACGGTGATGACAAAAACTTCTGTTGCGCCTGTATAGTGCCGCGGTTGGGCCTCGACTGGTCTGTGGCAGTGTCGTGTATGGGCCGGCGACAAAAACAGCATTAAGAATGCTCGAACCAGTGTTAAACTTGGGGCGTCGCGTTCCGCCGAGTGCTTTCCGCACTAGTCCGGTCCAAAGTTTGTATGTCGAGTGTAACAAGTGGTGCCTTGAGGACCAACGGACGTACATGAACATGAAATGGACTTACGGACGTACATGAGCTTTTAAAATTTCAGCACTAAATAACTATCCTTTCAAAACTGTTTTTAATAATGCATCTACATCGCCACTGTTTGTAAATTGCGATTCTCTTTCCTTGCCGTTCTCACTTGGAGTGAGACAGGAAGCTTCGGGTTTCAACATATCCTGTTTGGACATTTACACATCAACTGAAATTTACTGACGTTTTATCACCCTGGAAACTTCAATCTTTATCTTGAGACTTATCTTTCATAAAAATAAAACAAGAGTACCACAAACTCCTATTTTGAAGCACTTCTTGTCCCTGCAGTATAAGTATCAATGTGCAGAATTTTATAGTGACGCATCAAAAACAGCCACCGTGGTGTCTGGCGCTGCTCATGGAGCAAGCTTTGGTGCATGCAGAACCATGAGCACATACACCACAATTTACTCAGCTTACTCATAACCAAGCTTACTCATTGCACAAAACATTTTCAACACAAAATTCCAAGGTCCTTCATGAATACAGATTAACTGAGCGTTGTGCGCGCTTTGGCACCACTCAAGCCATGCAAAAACAGAATTGTCAGTATGGTTCTCAGCACTATCATGTCAATATATCCCAAAAACTCCTTCTGGTCTTGTGCTGGGTTTCAGGCCATGCTGGGATCACTGGCAACGAGGTTGCTGATGAGAGGTCCGCTTGTGCCGCACTCAGGAACACAGTAGACATAACAGCACTACCACACACTGACCTCAAGCCACAAATCCGACAACGCCTGTGTAGCAAATGGCCAGCGCAGTAGAGTGAACAGACAGGTAACAAACTACACGTAATAAAACCACGCTTGGGACGGTACAACACTGACTCACAACAGATTCACAGAATTTGCCTTAGCAAGGTTACGAACAGGCCACACCCATGTAACACACTCCTACCCTCTCACAGGATCTCCAAGACCCCTGTGCGTGGGAGTGGAGAGGGCCTATCCGTAATCTCCATACTCATACAATGCATGGACATTTTACACAACACGACGCAATCTCTTCCCACAACTATGCCGGCAGCATATCCCCCCACACCCATCATAATTTTTAGGAGACGAGCCCATGTTTTCCATCAAGCGCATTTTTGAGTTCCTTACTGATGTAAAATTTTTCATCTTATTTGTTATCATGCATTATGTCAACCTGGCCCTTTACACCAGTCATATTTATAGACTTTTGTTTGATTTTATGTTTACTGTTACTGTCACGTTTTTCTTAGTCTTATCTTTCAGATGAACTAACTATCCTTTGGCGCTCTTTGCCCTGGGTCGGCCTTGCACCATAAAAATCCAAACATCATATTTTAATCCTGACTCCGACTATCGTCTCCTGACTGTTCCCGAAGTTTAACAACACTACACCAACATGGGGATGATAAAGGAGCCAGAATAATTGCGCTGCGTGGAACTGGGAGCGTACGTGCACTGACACGATAAAAGACGAAATCACGTCTCGTCCCTTCCCGACTTTGCCCACTTCAACGCTAAACTGTCTGCTACTATTCTGCTCCAAATTAAGGATTGGCCGAGTTGCTTTTTTAATGTTCGGTTGCACTGGCAATCACGCTCGAAATGATTGATTTTCATTTATTGATTGGGGGATTTAACGCGCCCACCCTGCACAGGCGATGACGCGTGCCGTAGCGGAGGGCTCCGGACTAATTTTGACCACCTGGGGATCTTTACGTGCGCCGAAATCTCGAACACGCGGGCGTCACGTTCGAAATGGCCGCATTCTCTGGCTATCAAAAGCCACCATAACCCCGAAGAGGGAAGTGCCATAGAGCAGGAATTATATAATTCGTGTTTTACTGAAACCGGACTCCGACTGCGTCTAGTTGGTCCGCTGGAAGCAAAGGGCACGGACCAATGAGGCTCTTCTAAACGTCGTCAGGGCGAGAAGCTCTGATACGAAACCCCGACACCTGGAGGGGCCTTGACAGAGATAACTGAGTGGGACAGGAAACTTGGTGCAGGTACAGGCGAGGCCACTTTTAGAGGAAACACGGAGAGCCCCGATGGGCGCCGCAGGAATCTGCGGAGCATGCGCAATCAGTGCCAGATGTGGAGATAGCTGCGCGCCGTCTCATGCGGTTCCTCCCACTGCGCCATGCGCGGCGTAAGTACCCAATCTAGCCACGGGGCTGCAAGAAAACGTGTTCCAACTGAGTTATCAAAGCTCGCATTGCTGCATACAGAAAATTTTAAATACGCCTGCACTTCCGGAGGGTCATTTTCGTTACAGAGGATCCTTTCAGCATTTTGTAGCGTGAGCTACACTGGCTGACTTTGAGCAGTTTCGCGTGGCTCCTGGAGAGCCGCGCTACGGAAGCGCGGCACGTGGCGGTCCACTTGATGATCATGCGAGGGGTAGCCGGATGTGCAACCGATGGCTCATGCGTCGCAGCAATACAGCGGGGCGTTTGCCAGTGTGGTATAGCCATGGAGAAGGAGAGCGAAACGGCGCACAGCTGGCGAGCCTGAGCCGCCGCTGCCGTGACTGGACTGGACTGGATTGGACTGGATTGGATTGCATTGGATTGGATTGGAAATCGTTTTAGTTGCAGTAACCATGATAATCAGCTAGTCCTACACAACCAGGAAACCTAAGAATACCCAGCTCAACCTTACCTCCCGACACGTATATCCTGGCATAGCCGAGCTGAGCCACTGCTAATTTTTTATGCTTGCAAAGAACAAAATCACACGATGAACAATGTTGATTTCGTAAATCCATGCTTCAGATTTCTTTGAAGATAAATTACAATTACGTGGTATCAATATTTAAAATCTTTGGGTGCATCTTGCATGCGTGCCTCGATAACTCAGTTCGAATACTGTACTGCACTGCTTTCGTACAAGAGCACGCGCTGCGAAATGGAAGGAACCGTAGCAGACGACGCGCAGCTTACCGCCTCTGGCACTGAGCGCGCATGTGCCACAATATTTCCGCGGCGTCAATCGCGGCACTCCGAATATCACGGTGGTAGGGTACCTCAAGTGTCACTAGATAAGATGAAGAGTGCCATCACTAAGGCATGCAAGTAAGCCATGGCGGCCATTTTGTTGTTTATCAGTGTAGCCAGACTGCCGCTTCTGGGACCTCTCCTCTAACTTGGACGAGGTCATCTGTGAACACTTCCGAAGAGGCACAACGCGGCATCTTCGGACACCCTTAATGCTGAGAAGCGCGTTATCTTCATATTCGGAACGACACCAGTCGCGCGCAGCCGCAGAGAAGGGAGGACCAGCTGAGACTACCACAGTTGACCGACATAAAACGCATAATTGACAAAATGGCGGCACCCATGAACCTTCGCAGTGTAAACAAATTTCGCGTGATGCGAACTGACCAATGACCACGGCGGCGGCAAGAGAAAGGAGGGGCGATACTGTGTACCCTTATCTAGTGACACTACAGACACCCTACATGGTGGTCGCGGCGCCATGACTGACATTACTGAACAGCGCTGGAACGGGACGTGAAAGGGAGACAAGACTTACCGCTGACTTACAACAACCTGTTTATTTCAGCATGGCGGAATATGTACCTGCGGCACAGCACAAAAACAGAACAAGAGGAGACGAAAAAATGGCAGCATCTCCACTCCGTGGATGATGTCGAGGGTGCGCAGTACGGGGACTCGAAATGACACCTAAGTTGCGCCCCGAGTAACATCCAATTTGCGCCCCTACCGTCATTCGATTTGAGCCGTTACTTGCACCTTGATTATTCCCTAAATGAAACTGCAACTCACGGCTCACATCGCATTTCGCTTGATTTCCTCTTGATTGTGGCGTGCGCACGGACGGACGCGGACAGACATTGTGTGGTCCTAAGGGACTCCGCACCTAAAAAGATATAGGCAAAACGCACTCACATGTACACAAGGCGGACATGCGCGAACAGGGCATTCCCCGATCAAGATATTCATGCTCGTTATGTAGCAAGACAGTTGGGGCATTATTCTCGTGGTTTGTCCCTTTTGTGTAGGTTTCAACCCAATCGAAAATGACAAGAAACATTTGTGTAGTTTTGTCGTATTTTCGCGTGTCGTACTGTCGTCGTGTCGTGTCGGGATTCTGATGTTCTGTCGTGTGTTCTATTCCTGTCCTGATTTTGATGTTCCGTCGAGCCGAATTCCTGTCTTGTCGTGATCCTGATGTTCCATCAGAAGTACCGCATGGTTTTAATGTTATTGCCCGTTGTGAAGTATAGCGTAAATGGCAGTTATGTTGTGACTACAGGAATGTTTATCGTTGAGAAAATTGACTTTGTCGTTACGACAGAAATGTGTGTCGTAACAACAGATGGCTTTGTCGTACCAAGACTTATGTTGTGACAACAAAGTTTTTTTTTGTCGTACGACAGGAATTTTTGTTAGTTTTTTGCGGTATTCCTGTTGTGATTTTAGATTGGGAAGAGTGTCCGTTTTGAGTGAGTCCTGATTGGATAAAAGCGAACAACCGGATGTGACAAGCGCGGCGGAGCTAGTTCATGGCTTCTCGGAGCAAACGATTTGAATTTGAAAAAAAATTAGCAATGGCTTAGCTCGGCTATGCCAGGATATACGTAGCGTGAGCTAATGTTCAGCTGGTTATTCTTAGCTTTCCGGGTTGTCTAGGATTAGCTTGATTATGATGGTTACTGCTGCTTCAATGACACACACACACGGTATATGCATTATGTGACACATGTATATTATCAAGCGGCTCCAGCGCAGCGTCGCCGTTCGCCCCAGAGCTAAGCTGGTTCCACAAGCGCACGCCGGATTTGGTGCGACGCACGAGCCATCGGTTCAACACCCGGCCCCTCTTCGCATGATCATCAAGTGGACCGGGCCGCCACGTGCTGAACGTAAGTCGGCGTAGACGCTGCGCGTGTGGGGTGTGTGAGAAGCCGGGCAGCAAGCAACGTTCCGTGCGCCTTGTGACGTCACTGCTCCTCGCGGATGCGCAGCACGGCTCTCCAGCAGCCACGCAAAACTGATCAACCTCGGCCAGTGTAGCTCACGCTACAAGAGACGTAGGTCAAGCATGAATTTTCCGGTTATCGCCCTGTTGTTGGCTCGCCGGCGGAACAGGGGGTCGAGAAGTAATGTAGACGCATTTGAAATGCCTACAGAAGCATTTCCGCCTGTCGAAGAGGACTTTGCGGAGTCTTTGCTTCGAGCTCTGGGACGAACTTGGGTGGGTGCAGCGCGGGATCAGTGTCTAGGACCAAGTTTTTCTTCGCTACCGGTGGCTTTCATTCAGCGGCAGCTATACTCAGGGACAACTTTCTATGGCAATGGAGAGAAAGATACGGGAGGGGAAGCGATGTGGCCGGCCGAACCACGACATTTCGCTGCGCAGTTGGAAGTAGTTCTACAAACATTATTCAATGCGCATAACCTATGCAATTCAAAAACATATATTTCTTTTTTTCTAGCCTTGCATTGACAATGCCAATAAATCGCCAGAATATAATCGCCAGTAAGCGTTACTTTTTTTTAATTTTCGGTTTTGTTTGGTTGCGGAAATTACCACTGGAGGCACGACAGTTCTCTTCAGAAAAAAAAATGGCGTCTTCATCGACAGCAGCTACTTTTCCGTCCGATAGCCCGCCAGTTAATTCTCCTCAAAGGATTTTCAAAAAGCTTCACAACCAAAAGCTGTCAAACCAGACCAAGCAAGTTGTCTGCAACGTGTACGCCCAATGCTCGGTCCGGTGCTATTTTCCCTGTACGTTAACGACCTTTCTACCTATTTGACATCATCCAAGGTTATAATGTATGCGGACGATACCGCAATTATAGTGAGTGGTAAATCAGCTGAACATGTAGTCAGTGCGATAAATCATGAGTTGTTGCGATTGTCAAATTGGCTTAACGGTCATAAATTAACTCTAAACAGTTCGAAAACGAAGTATATGCTTTGTCGTTCCCCGCATAGACAATTTGATGGAGACTCCATGAAAGTATATTTTATTAGTTGTTTGCTGGAGCAAGTTGATTCCATCAAATATCTAGGCGTGACTCTGGACTGCCATATGAACTGGAAAGGGCATATAGAAATGATCTCCTCTAAACTTGCATCGTCCTGTTTCGCCCTTTTAAGAAGTAGAACGTACTTCAGTATCTCCATTATGAAGGTTATTTACTACTCACTGTTTCATTGTCACTTGACGTATTTTTGCGAATCTTGGGCATTTACATATCAAACGTATTTAGATCCCATCGTGCGCCTTCAAAAACGAGCATTACGTATTATGACATTTTCTAACTCTTGTGTTCGCAGCCGTCCGTTATTCTCTGAGCTTCAAATACTTCCATTCTTGCATGTCCGTGAAATGAAGGTCTGTATAGTTGTCAACAAAATTATTCTCCATTGTCATCCTTTTTCAATAAATTTGTTTGTGTTACCTACAAGGAACACTAGGAATGCAAGTAACGTGAATTTTAACTTGCCTGTAACCCGAAATACCTACGGTCAACGGCTACTACAATATTACGGAGCAAAAGTTTGGAACACTTTACCTATAGAAATAAAAACAGCTAATAACTTTGTATTTACACTAAAAAGGTACTACCTATCCAACATCGTATGAACCCAGGTTCCTTTTGTTATGTTCAATTTCTTTTTATTTGGTTTTCCTGCAGTGTTTTTGTAATCAGTATCTTTTCACTCACCTGTTTGTTTGCTGCTGTATTGTGTATTTATGTAATGGGCCTAAACTAGCTTCGGCTATTGGCCCAACAGTTTGTGTTATGTATTTCGTACAACTTGTTGATGAATAAAAAAAAAAAAAAGTGAGACTGACGCAACCCGGACTCTCCGTCGTTTCCAGATTTCGTTCGGTTAGCCAATTTACCGGTGTAAGCTAGCGTACGGTCGCACGGCTCAAGAATGAGGTTTTGCGTGGCACCCCGAAGTCCACAAAGCGCAAAAGGCTTCGTTTGTCCACTGGGAAACCGCCTGCAGTTACAGGAAAGACAAGAGTACAGATGTACGACAGCTTGACCCTTGCTGCTCTCCGACGGAAAGTGCATCAGTACTTCATTCGAAACGAGGCGCCAACTGCAGAAAAGATCCTCAGCGATCTGACCAGCGACCCCGACATGGGGCCGCGGAAGCTGAGTGTCAGAACGATGCGTCGGCTTCTGAATGACATTGGATTTTCTAGTCGGAAGCGAAAACGTAACTCTGCGCTGCTGGAAAGGGATGACATCATTGTGTGGCGGCGGAAATATCTGCGGACCCTTCGAGAAATGCGAAAGCAGAAACGGTACGTGGTTACTGTTTCGATTTGGCGGACAGATAGATAAATGTCAATTCCGGCGATTAAAATAAAAATTTCTTATGTGACATTATTTGACAGTTGAAATGTAACAAGAAAAAATAACGATGGAAGTTCTCGTACAGCCAAATATTTTATTGCTGACAGTTACTTTTCAACACCGCTCCGCATGCATACTGGCGTTCACGTTATTTTTTTTTTTCATGGTGTTTTTCTGTATCTCAGCCTCTTGTTCGTAGTTTGCAGGCTATTCTGGTTCAGCAAGTGAAGGGACAAGTATACATCGACATGTTATAATAATGTATGGATAGCACTCACTGGCTGGATTTCGTTAGCCATGTGGGTGGTGTACGTTCTGCGAACTTTTTTATTTTGGTGTTTTGCGATGCCACCAAAAACTAAACATACCTGCCTGCGTAGTAGAATGATGTTAGTTGCAAGCAATAAATGCCTTCTCTGTCTTTACTAACCCTTCTCCCCAAAGAAAAACTGACACGTATTCTTTTCGTTTTCGCAGCACTATATACTACCTCGACGAGACTTGGGTCAATTCTGGGAACACCAAGGGCACGGTGTGGGAGGACACCACTGTGTCATCCCGTGAAGACTCCTTTCGCAAGCGTCTAACTACTGGGCTTCCTGCACCAAGTGGCAAAGGTGGTCGGCTCATCGTCCTTCATGCTAGAAGTGAGAAGGGCTTTGTGGACGGGGCATGTCTCATTTTCCGTGCGTCAAAGAGTGCTTCCACTGGCTACCACAGTGAAATTGGATGGCCCACGCTTTGAGAGGTGGTTCGCAGAACAACTTCTACCCAACATTGAGCTACGCAGTGTTATTCTCATGGACAATGCTACGTACCACAGTGTTCGTACCGAAAAGCTGCCCTCGACGTTGTGGCGCAAGGCCGACATTCAGTCTTGGTTGACTGCAAAAACCATCCCGTGGTGTGATGACCAGTTCAAGCCCGAGCTCCTTCGGCTGATTAATGAGAACAAACACAAGTTTTTTGGATACCGGATTGAAGCCCTGGCCAGAGTTGCTGTTCATGACATTGTCCGGCATCCTCACCACTGTGAATTCAACCGTATTGAAATGGTGTGGAGCCAGGTTAAGGGCTATATTGCTGCTAACAACACTTCATTCACTCTCGCTGAAGTTGAACGACTACTCAACGAAGCCATCGCCCTCGTGACTCGCGAAAACTGGGTCTGGGACTGCGCTCATGTGGAGTGTCTTGAGAAAGAGGCCTGGGAGCGGGATGGTGCAATCCACACCAGAATCGACAACGTCGTGATTCCGCTAGGTTTTGACTCCAGCAGCTGTAGTGACTGCAGTGATGAAACCGGTGATGAAATGAGCGGCGTAGAGGAACTGTGATGAAACCGGTGTGCGCTGACTTATGTGGTGCTGGTCGTGTGTGGCGAGTGACAAAGGTGCTTTGTTTATGGTTCTGGTGACCGGAAGCTTGGAAGTACGCCCGGTTGGTGCTGCTTTTGTGTGGCAACTTACAGAGCCCCCTGTGTAACTTTCTGATGCCCAGCAGCTTGGAAACACGCTTTGTTGGTTATGTGGTGCTGGCCTTGTGTGGCAAGTAACGAGGTACTTTGTTTTCCTTTCTGATGGCCAGAAGCTTGGAAGTACGCTTTGTTGGTTTATGTGGTGCTGCTTGTGTGCAACAACGTACAGGACACCTTGTTTACCTTTCTGATGCCCTGCAACTTAGGTGGTAGCTGCTCATACAGTGCTGTATTTGTGCAGCACCAGGAAATCATTAGGAGTGCTTGTTGTCAGTATGCGAATTAGTCTTCAGGTTGTCGGTTGTGGATGGCAGCTAAGATGCACTTGCTGTACTTTTGTCATGCATAAAATGAAACCTGACGACGAACGCTGGTAGCAAGCAGTGAGGAGTGGCACGTCACGTATCCTGTTTCACCGAGAAGAAATGCAATGGGAAATTTTGATGACAACCCAAGAGGTTGTAAACAGCCTCTGCAAATAGCAGTTACCTGTGGATGAAATGACAAGACTGGACGAATTATTTTACAACAACGGTGAGATGGTAGTGATGTCCAGAAATGCATTGTTGAGTTGTCTATCATTTGTAATTGTTTCAGTCATCTGAAAAAAATATACTACCATCAGTTGCACATTGTAAGTGAGGTAATCATTTGTACTCACTTGCTCATGTTTTGTTGGTCTTTTCGACTACAGAGGGTAGATTGCTGAAGTAAAAGACCATTTCCGGCTGAAATGATTTCTTTTAAATAAGTATTTACAGGGTTAAATGGCGAGGCGTAATACGAATCGTCAATGCTTCACTTTCAAATGCCGAAACGCTGTGGGTTTCCCTGACACCAGCCTTAGCTTTTCTAAAAATACTAGCTTCCCGAGGCCCTGAGATATGAGGTCCAACACGCGAAAGGTAACGGCACGCTCTCATGAAACAGAAGTTACAGAAATGTTCATTGTCATACGGATGGGCACTGTCACTTTGTCATGTTTGTGGTGCAATGTCTGGTGCATCTATGTTGTTTTCACATTTATCATGAAGAGATTATTGTACCCCGTACTCAGTGACTGCGAATAACTGCTAACAGAGCCAGAAATGTTTGTTTGGAAATACGTGGCTGCGTGACTTTGAGTGCACAAGTGGGCTTGAAACATGGGGCCACGGTTTTAAAGGTTTACTCCTGCGACTGGCGTTCGTGTGCATGTTTGTCGTTGTGTGACTACTTGGAGTGGCTTCCGGATTTTGTCCAGCTGATTATGCAGGAAATAAATAAATGAAACAAAACACATTCTTTCTTCTGCTTGAATTTTTCACGTAGCACACATTATTCCTGCTGACTAATGCTCACGGTGTACCGATGTCACACGGTTTGCAATTGGCGGTGGCAGCCCTGAGTGTCGGAGTTTTTCTGCTGGTTCTGGAATTGTGTGTGCAAATCCTGGCCATAGCCACAAAATCGTACATTTTTGCGACATTTTGGAGCCCTTTAGCGATGGTGGGGTGTCACGTCGCCGACAAATGAAAATTGGTGAATTGTACGGGCAGGACCATCACTGGTGAACCCACGTGTTGGGCTTGGGAACAAGTAAGAGCACGGTGAGGCCAACATCAAATTTACAGCCATGAATATCAGTCAGCTATTTTTAATGTAGAGCCAGCCATGCTCCCACAACATTGATGTAACTGAAAAAGAAAGGAGGCTGTTGCAGCCAATTGGAATGTTGATGAAGAGTTAGCGGCTACACGCAGCCAACGCGAATTCTGTTGCCTGGCTTGGAAGCCAATTGAAATTTTGCTGCCAGGCCCAGTTGCGGTGTTCTGGATACGGTGCTTTTTTCGGCAAGTGAGCCAAGAAGTGTGCGAGTGATCGCACATTAGAAATGGTAAGGGGTGGCTTAACCACCAATCTGAGAACGGCTCCATATATTGGCGTTTGGCAAAGTTAGCTAATGCAATGTACTTTACGCTGTCAGTGACCACATTCCTGGCAAAATGTTCAGTGACCAATTGTTTTTAAACTTTTTGACCAGCGCTAACTGTGCAGGTGTTTAGACAGCGTCACGTTTTTCATCCGTCCAAGTGCTGACACGCCTTTATGCTGTAAATAGGCAACTTAGCTTAGCCAATGCAGTACGACTGCTATCCTAAGGTATGAAACCTGCGCCACGTAGTATAGCGAGACATGCCCGAAAGCCTGCATGATGTTCATCAAAGATATTGGAATAGGAAGGCGTGGAGATTGAGCGCAAAATTCATGGGGTCTGCAGCGCGAGCTTCCCCTATACGCTTTCCGAGTTGCGGGTCACCGAAACTTCTTGGGGCCGGCCTACTCAGCGCGATCCAAATGGGATTTCACTTCGCGTCGTAGTGTGCGCGTGCTGCCCCAACGGTATAGCGAGCCTGCGCTATGTAAGCACGCTGCACGTGCCCGTTGTGCTGCCCAGTTTTCGGCTAAAGAAGAGTTTAAATATCAGTGCCTGGCCTCAAAACTGCAGCGCTGACAAAATTGACAGCGTTTATGGGCGGTTCAGAGTTCGACGGTACCGTTCACACAATAATATATTAAGTCGGCCCGAGTTCTCCAGTGAAAGGTTGGCTTTCGCTTAGAATCAAATGAAACGTACAGAAGGAGACGTCAATATGCCTGCATGATTGGTGATTGCGGTTCAGCGCACTCAACCAAGGAGCTCATGTGAAGAAACGAACTGTAGCAAATGCGTATTTCGTCACGCCGAAACCGAAACCGAAACTAGTTTACCGGGAACTACTTTGGCGCAGTAACACAAAGCAGTTCGCCTCCCCCCCCCCCCCCCCCCCACGTAGTTTTGTCTCCATTGCCACAGAAAGTTGTCCCCGAGTATAGTGAAGAAACGGTATCGCTGTCGCAGCTCCCTCCGTGAGCCCGTATATTGACGCCGCCGCCATCACGCAGAGAAATAAATGATCGTCTGCAAGCTGGATAGCTGTCGAGCAGACTACGATTACAAAGTCCCTCGGCATGAAATTTACGACCGTTTATTGGTATCTGACGATTTCCCATGCCCGCTTAACTTTTGTAAGCATCACACGCAACAGGTACATCGTCACGGAACGAAAATCCTCATAACTTACATACTTTTTCACTTGTCGAGCGCAACGAAAATGTCAATGGCGTAATGCACAATTCGAGGTTCTTGGAAAAGATCGCGTCAGCATGCGGAAACTGAGTCGATGCCGAAATAGGTAACGGGAGGGTTATTTTTATGCACGCTCACTGCCACCGACCTCAAAACGGGGTCCTAGTGCAAAAAAAGTAATCGTACCATTGTTTACACTTTACTGTCGCAGGAAACAGCTGGCTGCAGCTGCCATCTTTGGACGTTCGTCCCCTTGTCGTTAAAACTACCAACATCGTAACAAAAAAAACCTCATTGCGATTAGATTTTCAAAACACGTTCAAAGAAACACATAAAAGATAGTTTTACATGGTTTTAGTTCGTTAAAATGCGTTTGCAAAAACAGTTACGGTATCACCAAAGGCCCTCTGCTTCACCGGAAGTTCTTTATGATTAAAGCGACGCAAAACAGACGTTTACATAATGGAAAATTACGAGAATAATGCCCTATGTGTCATGCTGACAGACGAATCCTTTAGCCCGTGGATTACGTGAGCTTCGAGGATCTCTCTCGCGCACTGTTCCTGCAACTTTCGAAGCACGCGTGTCTTGCCTGGCCCGTGCTTCGAAAGTAGCAAGACTGCAATTCTGAGGCCTGCTCTCCGAAAAGGCCTCAGCACAAAAGCCTACGGTTCGTCCTGACCATCCTCGAAACGCGTGCCGTGGAACGGCCAAAACTACCTTCGGAAAACAACTGCCGCGCTAAGGGCGCTTACGTAAAACCCATTACCAGCTTTCATTTAGATTTGCGGGAGGGACGGATTTAACGCTTTCCGGTTTAAAACGCTGCACACTTGCCTGTCCTCGCATCCACGTAACGGTTCCGGCAAGCTTGGCAACAGTGGGCTCACCACTTTCCGCTCCAGCTAGAATCTGTGAAGCACGTACACTTTGTGGAAGTCGTCTGTCGTTTGCGCATTTTGCTGTTAATAAGCCGATTTCGGCACTGTTTGTATTTTCAGGACACAATTTATCGCGTGCTCTGCGGCTGTCCTGTCGAGATGCTGCAGATGGCGCTAACTAGCGAAGCTTAGCCGGTACTGGACGCGCTGCATGGTTACGTGGCACGCAGCTGCAACCTCCGCGAAGCGAGAAGCAAGTTTGTGAGGCGACGCTCGCTAAGCCGATGGCGACTGCGCGTCGCTTTCTTAGCTTAGCCAGTGTCTTTCTCAGCCTAGTCTTTGGCACAGCCCTCTTTCCTCGGCCGTGCTGGCTAGACAGTGCTGTTTGCTCACCTGTGAATTAAAGGCGCTGTCTTCGGGTCACCCAAACCTAGAAGCGAAAAAGAAGCTTTGTGCACTTGTTGAGAAAGCGCTTTAAACTTGTGCAGTCACGGCTGCAGGCATACGATTTCCGACGCGTGCGACGTCGAAGACGGACTCCTGGTGTAGTCGAACCTTCATTACAGTCGCTTTATTGCTGCGGTGATCTGCACCCGGCCCAAGCACACATTAAAAAAAGCGGGTCGCGGCTCAAGAAACACATAAAAGATAGTTTTACTTGGTTTTAGTTCGTTAAAATGCGTTTGCAAAAACAGTTACGGTATCACCAAAGGCCCTCTGCTTAACTGGAAGTTCTTCATGATTAAAGCGACGCAAAACAGACTAACATAGTCACTAGCGATGCTCACACACTCCAGCTGCAAGTATTAATGTGGATTCACACGCAGTATGTCCACTTCTTATATCCACTCATTGTTGTAGGGAAACATTGCATCGCCACAAATATAATGGAGGTTGAAAGTTGAAAGTTGAAAGTTGAAAGTTTATTGCGACAACATGTACAAGACTGGCTATACAGTTGTCGAGGGGGACGGTCAAAAAGGCTACAGGAAAAAAAAAAAAAAGCCTGACAAGGTGACGTCCCCCTCCCCCCCCCCCCCCCCACGTGTTGGCGCGACTCTGCGGGAAATGGCACGTACTTTGTGACAATAAAAATTAACAAAATAATGCACACAACTAACACATAGAAAATCAGCTTTCAGTTTACAGAAAGACAATAATTACAATGACAATTCCACTAGGAAAAAAACATACACATCAGCTCTCGGATTTCAGGAAACAATGAGTAGAATTCAAGAATTCACAGCAAGAAAGAACAAAAAAAAAGACAGTTCTCAGTTTTCATAAACAAACAATAATACAGTAAAAAGATTTCATACAGCGGAAAAAAAAATACCTCAAAGTTTCTAAAAGAAACAAAAGTTGATATACACGTTTTTTACTGCAATTCCAAAAGGTACATGTCTAATTTCCTCTTAAATCCTTGTTCAGATTTAGCATCTTGTGCCATGGTTAAAATTGCGGGGTGACTGTTTAAAATGTTAGGAATCTGGTAGCTCAATTTCTGGTGCCCGTAGTTTGTGCGAGTTTTTGGCTTTGTATATATTACCTGCCTAAACTCATATTCATGTGTTCGTGACGTGTATTTTCTGTAAAAGTCATTAGAGTCTGTCTTTATCTGGTGATAAATAGTTAAAGAGAGTTTTTTATTTAGAATGTTCATAATTGTCAATAGCCGATGTTTCTTAAATAATGGAGAACTGTGGCTGAAGTAGGGTGCATTTTCAATTATGCGTAAGACTTTTTTTTGGAGCCGGTATAGGTTTTCTATGTTTGTTTTCCCTGTTGAACCCCACACTAGAAGGCAGTAGTTAAGGCGAGAATGTACTAGACTGTAGTACAGTTGCCTTTTTAACCAAGCTGGTAGTAAATATTTCATCTTATAAATAATACCAATGCACCGGGATATATCCGTTCTAAGTTTGTCAATATGTGGAGACCAACTCAAATTTTCATTGAACACAATGCCAAGAAATTTGTGTGAAGTAACTTGTTCAATACATTCGCCTCTGAAATTGAGGAGAACCTGTTGCCCTAAACGTTTGTTGTAAGCTCGAAAAATCATATATTTTGTTTTTCTTGTGTTTAAATTCAGTTTATTTGTATTCAGCCAAATTGACAAATTTTCAAGCCATAAATTTGTTTGTCTTTCTAGCAGAGCCAGGTCTCTGCCAGAAAAAAAGACGTTTGTATCATCTGCATACAGTATTATATCCGGGGTGAAAGGCAAGTTAACAATGTCATTTATATATAATAAAAATAATAGCGGGCCGAGAATAGATCCTTGTGGAACACCGTACTTAATTTGTCCAAAGTTGGACCTGGCGTGACTAATTTCTGTGTACTGAAGGCGATTATGTAAGTAACTCTTGATTAGACTGAGACAGGTTCCCCTGATTCCGTATGTCTCAAGTTTCTGAAACAAAATATCGTGTTTAATAGAATCGAAAGCCTTTTTAAAATCTAGAAACACTCCTATAGTAAATAATTTTTGTTCAATGTTATCAATAATTTTATCTTTTATATTTAGTATTGCCATTTCAGTTGATTTTTGTTTTTGGAAGCCATACTGTTGTTCGGCGATGATATGGTTAGTTTTACAGAAGCTTAAGATTCGAGTATTGATTACCTGTTCTATTACTTTTGAAAAAATGGGTAGAACTGAAATCGGTCGGTAATTGTTCATATCATTTGGATCCCCACTTTTGAAAATTACGGAAACTTTGGCAATTTTCAAAACATCAGGAAAATCACCAGAATTGAGTATCAGGTTGCATATATGTGAAAGTGGCTGACATATATATTGCGCGACTGCTTTTATCGGCTGTATTTTAAATTCATCAATCCCACATGCCCGGCTGTTGTTTAGTTTTTTAATTAAGCTCAGAATTTCTGATTCCGTAACGGGAGACAAAAATATTGAACCTGCAGTACTAGATGGAATACAATGTTTTTTACTAGGACTAGCTGTGTGTGTGACCGTAGCAGCACCCGATTGTAAAAAATGATTGTTAAACTTATCTGCAAGCAAACTTCCCGTGCATTGCTCTCCGTCAATAATCCATAATCAATAATCCATAATCCATCCATAATCCTAACGGTCATCCATATTTTGCAAAAATTGCTGCCTAACAACAATATCCGCTATCGTGGAATAGCAGCGATAATATTAAAGTTATCAAAACAGTATGTGTCGTAAGGCAGGTTTTTTTTATTCGGCGTGGCTGATTAGGCCTAGATTATTGGCCATACAAGAACACCTGTCCGTAAATTGGTAATTTTAAGGTGGAAATTGTGGCACGTTGTGGCATTTCTTTAGGGGAGCGCCGTGTCGCTCCGTCTGTTACACATGGCTAGAAACCCATGTTTGAAACCCGTGCGCAAAGGTAGCTTATCCCGTAACAGCGCAGAAAGAACCTTCAATTATCTCGTGCCACATCTCGTGAGCACGCACCGCAGAGTGCAGCGCCCGTTTCGATACGTCACGAGCGGCGGATTCCGAATGCGGGTGCCCGCCGTGCGGCTGAAATGGCGGGAAGTCCTCGCGAGCGCCTCAGCGCAGGCTGGGAACCCATCCAGCGGGCTCGTAAAAGGCCCACCGTCGACCAAACGACCACCAGGTATTGCGGATCCCAAGTAGCCGATAAACGCCCTCTCTTGCGCCAAATAAGTTTTCGGCTCTGGAAATGTATTCCGTGTGTGTGCAGCGCAAGGCCTTGCTATCCTTCGCGTCAATTTTGTTGTCTCCATATATCTCGCCGTGTTCTGCCTGCGTGTTCAGCGTGAAAGCGTTTATAAGGTTCCCACCTTTTTAAGGTCGGCTCACTTAATTGCAACCCACTGACCTCTCAACGCAGTTTTACCCGGAAACGCACATGTCCCCCCCCCTCCCCCATGCCCCCTTACCCCCTCCCCTCCCTCTCTCGTGGATTAGCGTCGCGTACGAATGAAGTCCGCCAATGAAAGACGCGTGACACGGGAGGACGCGTCTTGGGGACATGAGCGCATTTCTTGACAGATTCATTCACAGATTTCCGGAACGGCGGGTGTTCCAGACGGGAACATGCGGGACGCTAGGTGGCCGTTCCGTACGAGTGTGCAGCATCTCACTAATCGAGGTCAGAGACCGAAGGAATGCTGCGCGACCAAGAAAACGCGTCGCCATTCAACACGCAAGACGATGTGCGGCGCTGTTCCAAGCGCGTAGTCTGCTGGCAAGCGACGCTGCATTCGTCTTTGTGAAACGACGGGTAATCTTGTGCGCCAGCGGGTAAATACGCGCTCGAAGAGTTGCGTCGCGGACGCACGACGTTTGGCGAAAAAAGCTGGCGCAGCGTAAAAATGGGCTGTTTGGCACAGCGAAATGTATTTAAATGGGGGACGTAATTAAGGGCAAGAAATGGGGTCGGCTGGGAACGAAAACGACAGAAGCGGTCGCACTTGAGAAACAAGATTGTGCAGGGGATCGCGTTAATTTAGGATTTACGGAAGAAAACGAAGAAGCAGACACACATGTCATGATGTCGTTAGCCTATGCAGGGGAGCCCGTTTGTATGCATGGGAGCCCGTGAAGGAGTTCAGCCTTGCTGCTACGGCAAGAAGCGTGCGCTGAAGCAGTGGTTCAACAACACCGCGTTTTACTCGCCTCTAACAACAGTTGATGCCGTACGGTTGACCACCGGTGCCACGGTTGACCTTCGAAGACCTGGTGGTCCTTCCCGAGTGTCGGCGGTGGCGCGGTCACGGCCGGCACTGGCCGCCCTCGGCTGCGGTCGCCGGTACTCTCGTTAGGAAGCGTGCGTGAAGGAGGGCACCGTCCACATCAACTTCCACAGCTTAGCCCGTGCGGCGGTATACACCGGTGCCACAGATGGCCTCCTATGAACCGGGCGCCCTTATAAAAGCCCATGCGAGGCAGGGTCCCGTCCGTGGCTCGTGCTCCGCGGGTGTAACGTTCTGTGCAGTCGTCAACAACTGTTTGTAGCTGGAAAGAGCCCCCGGCCGGCGCGCACTCCCATTATATAAAATTTTCCTGGCCACCGCGCACAGTTCTTCCCTGGAGTAGTGGCGAGACACCATCCTGGCGTGCGCGATACAGAAGATACACCGGTCGCGCTGCTTTGACGCCGCACGTAAACACCCGGACATGTCCAAGCGTAGATTTGCAGCGCGGCTTCCTGCAAGCGCAAGCTTTATTAGGGAGTTTTAGCATAGCGGGTAGCATCCTCTAACACTACGGCGGCGGAAACCGGGACCCGACGGGGCACTTGCGAATTCGTTCCGCTAGGCTGGATTAGTTCTGCGTGCCGGCCCTCGCTATGCCCGCGAATTAGTTCCCCTGAGCGGCGACAGCCGTGCCCTCCCAGCGCGCGCATGCGCGGTCGGTTCTGGTAACCCGCCGCCGTAGCGTGAGACTCCGTAAGCCGCTACACTAAGACTTTCTATTATGAGAGGCCAGATTCAGTGGCGCTGATCAAGTAAACGCTTTTCCAAGTACCGCATGCGGTGTTCACATTTTGTTGCGCCGCACCACGAGGGAGAGAAGTTTGCACCCTATTAAATGGACGATAAAGCTTCTTCGATTGACGACGCCGTAGATAACAATCGCTGCAGGCATACGTGTGGCTACCTGTCTTCAAGGCTCTTTTGCCATCACTTGTGACGCAGTTTTAAGGAGATGCAAGCTCCTTGACCAAATCGTCTTGCTACTGTTGACTGGCGACGAGGCCCAACTTGCCGAGAGGCAGAGCTGGCACATTGCATTTAGCGCACGCATCCAGGCGCCTCTTCCGTCTCCGCCGTCAACCTGGGAAGCCGTGCCTCCGTGGAGGCTCGACGTCGCAGGGCCCGGCAGGCCTTCCGCGCGATGCACCTTCCCTCGCAATGGCAGCACCGCTGGGCGCCCGACTGCGCCGCTCTGAGGCCCGCCGTCCTGAGCCCAGCTTGGCGTGCAAGAGGGGAGGCGCAGCGGTCGTCGTCGAGAATAATGGTCGCCGTGCGGGCCGCGGCTCTGCCTCGCGGAAAAATATCGGTGGCTGGCCCGCAAAAGCTGAAATTGGCTTCGGGCTCGGCCGGCGCGAGTGCCCCAAGACGTGCTCACGCGGGCGGATAACGCGATGCGACCGCCGGTGAGCGACCGTGGAAACGTCGGGCCCAAGTCGGCTGTGGAATGCTGTTTGTGTATAGCGCACCATCATTAACGAGGCTTTTCCCCAGAGCCCCACGCGACCTGTTCACCCGTCAGCGGGGAGATGTTGCTTCGCCAGCGTGCATACTTGAGGGGCACGTTGCTATGGGAAACGGACATGGGGCGCTTTTCGCATACTCAATGTCGTACGCATGAGGCTTTTTAAGCTGCTGCTTTTAACTCAACCTCGCTGTCTCTGTGTATACCTACCTGGGGCTTGACGGGACAAGATAAGCACTCAACGCATTCACGTATAATTGCACGAGCTAAACTGACTGTTTTTTTTTTGTACAATAAAACAATGTTTTTGGAATCATCACCTCACACCTGACACGAGGAGTTGAAGACTGCACCCGCAAACGGGTACATTGCCAGCGAAGCGAACTATCTTGCTTCTTTCCCTCTCTTTATTGCCCGCTAACAGATAAATAGAGAGAAACTGATATCGGAGACTACGGTGTATCCTTGGTCCAATCAGTGCGCTACAAAAGTGGCCCCTGAGCAGATTGACTCGCCTTCGCCCACTGCACTCCCCGCCGCCCTCGCTCTTGAGCGTCCATCTCAATCAGTGCATCACAGAAACACCCCAAAAGCCAAATACGGGACAGTAATGTCGACCTACACGTGCAGACAAGAAGTCCAGAGCGGTTTCTAACGCGTAGTATTATTCATGTCTATCCTGGTTTCTTTCAAAATTCGCCCGAAAAGATCACCTTCGGTTTTCGAGATCGCAGGAACTTGTTCAATGTGCCCTCCATAATATCACGCGAGGACAACGTGCCCAGGAGCAAACGCTTTCCCAGTCACTAACACTCAGAGTGGTTTCGTCCCGGTTTCGATTCCGTTCAATAAATAGAATTTTAATTGCTATTCAGCTCCGTTACGAAAAAAGAAATAAGGGTTCGTAAATGGTTCATAATGGTTCGCGTTCGTCCGCAGGAAAGAATAATTGGGAAATTATTGTAAAGACACTGAAAATGATAAACGTAACTTCAAAGACGGCTACGCCATAGAACATTGAATATTATTATAGTCTGCAAAAATGCCTGTTAAGTAGCTGAACTGCATGCAAAAATAATCGAGGACACCCATGCACTATTCATCGTATACTGAATGGGTAGTTTCAAAAGTGGCCCTAAGTGTGCCCCCGGGACCAAAGAAAGAACATGCCGGCAGTCTTTAAGTTGGCACCTAGATTTGATGGAGACGCTGTCGTAAGTAAATTTCGCACACCTTCTTTTTGTTAGCCCGACCAGTGTAAAGTATACAATTGTTAGAGGCTAACAACCCAAGCCTCCGAAAAACCAGGGTGCTATGCGCGTACACGCTCAATGTTTGAGTATGCCACCTTGGTCTAGGATCTGAACACTATAATTCTAATATACAAATTTGAGGCGATTCAAAATCTGGGGCTGTGCGGTTTGTTACCAACTGGTGTAGTGTAATAATACTGTTACAAGTTTAAAACGGTCTGTCTAATGAGACACTCCGAAACTCTGGTGCACCTATGTGCTAGGAGGTACGGATCGACATGAGTGCTCTCCCTCCCCCCCTCCCATCGCACGCTATAGTTGCGCAAGAAAATTCATGAATATTCATGGCGCACATCCGCATTGCAAGCGTCACTGTTTCTAAAACCTTAATATAGGAATTCCAGCGGCCCGATGGCGTTCTTGCTGCCACTTACGAAATGTTTTGGACTGTGCTCTGGCAGCCTATGCAAGCAAGCGCTGCCTGACTTGTAGCTCTTTGATTTGACTGTGTCGCTTTAATCATTCCGAACATTTTATTTTCTCTTCTTTATTATTGTAGCTAGGTTAATCAATAGTTAGTTATACAAATGAATAAACGCAGCGACATGTGAATCCTAGCCAGCTCCGCGCGGCGACCACACGGGAAGCTCAACACTGACATCGGAAACAGACGGAGAGTATGGAAGCAGGCAGCAAGCTTGCTGAAAGGAGAGGGCGCCAGCAAAAGGACAGGCGATTTTGCGCCAGCGAACCGACGGCCACCTCTCACCTCGCTGCTGCCAAGTTTAAATGAATCCTGAAATATGTTGACTTTCCACTCAAACCGAAACCGAAAAGCTTTTTTTTTCGGTTTCACTCCACAACAAAATTATAAATCACGTTCCGCTTTTGTTATTGTTCCGGCGAAAAGTCCCGTTTTTTTCGTTTTTCTGTTCCGGTATTGGCTTCATTTTGATACCCTGCTACGACTGGTTCCTACACGTCAACATTGTTTCATGCTTAGGTGGGCTTGGGCAGACGTAAAGCTAAACATAAATGTACGTAAATGCAGCATGAGAGCGACCTTTTGACAATTCATGCGAGATTGGTTTATGGTTAAAACACGAAGCTTTTAAGCTTTTTCCCATTCAACCTAATTCAAAGTAAAGCCCAATATTCAGTCTACCAAAGTCCGAAATTGAAAGTGCCCAAGTACACTTCAACTCAGCCAAAGTCCAAAGCCAACGACCAATCATGCTTAGAGAATATATTTATTCCTCATCATCGCTAGCCGCGTGTACTGCCAAAGTAATATATTGTCACAGGCTCTTGCACATTGGCAATCCAGGTTGTTGAAGAACCGAGGCGGGGAGCGCGGGACGTGGGTGATTCGTTTTAATGGCGGATGGGACTTTTCTAATGATGGTGATAGATAAGGGCAGCTGCTAATAGCCACCTCTTCCTCTTCTAATATTTTTAACATCCTCCGGCCGCGCGATTAGCACAGGAAGATGCTAAAACTAGTTTTCAGTGGCTATTTAGCGTCGCTCCCTTCGTTGCACCGAACAGCAAAGTTCATTAAAGTTCGTTAATCAGTCCATAATTCAAATCGATGTAGTGTCCGTGGTAGCTGCACCGGAGCAGTCCATGCTTCTGTTTCCACCTGTGTTGCCAGCATCGGTGGCACAGCCGTTCTGTGGAATCAGACCGTCGTAAGCCGTGCGTCTTGAGCGTCGGTCGTCCTCGATAACCCCGTAGCGATTCCCGCGGAAGCATATTGCTCAATGCGCATCGGACAGCCTGTCGTGTGTTGGAGGAATTACTGTGCCGGTTGGGTCCTTTCGTACGGATGTTCATCGCACACCTTTCATTTCTCGTTTTTTCATTTTTCTATCAGACGCCAGTCGGTCAGGTGCTTTGGGACAACCTTATTTCTGGTAGTTGGGTGTGCGCATAGCGGGGCCCCTGTGTTTCGCCTTTTCTGTGGTCTTCGTTTGAACGTCAGCGTCATCACATTTCCACGTTTCACCTGGGCCAGTAAAATTCTTTTCAAACCTTTGCTGCAGCAAAGGCGCCATCTCTCCGGCGTCTCCATGGGTGAACCGGAGTTTCCTTTGTGGTTTCGATAACTCTGCTGAGCTTCATTATTCTGTGGTTTTTGTAGGCCTTCATTAGCTCTTTTCTTGCGCATTGATCTTGTTTTCTTCCCAGTAAAAGCTTGCACACAAGTTGGCTCTGCAGGTCCTTGCACAGCATTATCATTAGTATGATTATTCGTCATTCTTGTTGCCTGTAATCGAAACCTTTCTTCGTTGGGGTTGCAGTCATCTGAGCGAGCAACAGGAACGGGTGCCTCCACTTGGTTATTCCTTGAACTAGCCCCTTGCTTGAAGGAAACAGCTTGTTTCCTAACTTCTGGGTGATGATGGAGTTCGTTCAGAGGCGTCGTCAAATTGCTGTTTTCGTTCATAAGGTTACTGTTTTCCAAAGCCGATCCGTTGACATTTACGATACCATCCTGCTGTTTTAGGGCTATTGTAACGATTTCATCGGTAGAAGACTTTTCCCATTCCGGGAACAATCGCTCCATTCTAAATTTGGTCAACAGGATAAGATCTTCGATTTCATTGGCGGCTTCATATTCTTTCTCCAAATCATCCAAGTCGAGAAGTACTTCAATCTCGCTGTCCAGCTTTTTTTTTTAGTATCTTCCCGGCCGCGGCGGCCGCTTTTCTGATGGAGGCGAAAAGCAAAAACGCCCGTGTGTACGAGATTTCGGCGCACGTTAAAGATCCCCAGGTGGTCAAAATTAATCCGGAGCCCTCCACTACGGCGCGCCTCATCGGCTGCGTTGCGTCGGCGCGTTAAACCCCCACAATCAATCAATCAATCAATCAATCAGCTTTTTAATATCCTATGTTTTGTCATTAGGCTTTTCTTGAGCGAAAGAAGCTCACCGATTGATGGTGTCTCGGCATTCATCCGTGATTTTATGTCCTTGATCAGGATAGTGGCGTCGTTGCGGATTAGGTTTCTTCGTTCGCGAAGGGCCTCCATGTCGATGCTCGGCGTCGTTAATATCTGTTGGTCGCCGAGATGAGTCATGGTAGGCGAGAAACCTAACCCGTTTCTTTCGTTGGTCCCGGCAGGCGTCCGTTAAGAGTCCGTAGCGTTGTTGAGGCAGTCTGATTGTTGGTTGCTTGGCGAGGCCTCAATTGATCCTTGGGTAGTCGCGTCGGCCTGCGGTCCGTAGTCAGCGGTCACAATGTAATCCCATCGTTGTGGTCACTCACGTCATCGTTGTCGGGCGGTGCGCACTCAGGTCTTCAACTGTATTATCCCTCGATCCTGGTCACGGCACCATTTTGTTGAAGAACCGAGGCGGGGACCGCGGGACGTGGGTGATTCGGTTTAATGGCGGATGCGACTTTTCTAATGATGGTGATAGATAAGGCAGCTGCTAATAGCCACCTCTTCCTCTTCTAATATTTTTAACACAGGTGTTCGGTTATGGCCAACCTCTCCTCCAGGGATATGAGCCACTGCCAAGCTGGTACACAGCCTTGAGAGGGAGACGACGACGACGCTGAGAGCCTTGCGGACGTGCGCGCTGTTGATTTCTTGCCCTACTCCTTGCAATCCTCAAACTTGATCCGGCGAATTCTTCCGTGATGTTACTCACCGACTCCTTATCCGTGGGCATGGCTCTCTCCTCAGAAACTTTACATCCTATTCTCAAAACATTTTACTCCTGCGTCCCGACTCACGTGCGGGAGAGTCGGCTCGTTTGGCTGCCCGGCCGCGTATTCCCAAACCATATCCCGTAGGGGCCCAAGCCGACCACACCCCCTAAGCAGGGGCGCAGCCAAAGAGGTTAAAAAATTGCAATTTTTTAGCCTCCTTGGACGCAGCACCGTGACGTCTCTACCTATATGTGCGCGACTTCGTGCGAGGTGGATTTCTTCTTTTTTTCCCCTCCCCTCGTTTCGACTGCTTGGCAGGCGGCCGATGGTTTTGCTCCGAGGGCGGGGCTGGCCTGCGGCGCTGGGGAAGCTGACGCACATGTGGTAGAAGCTAACCATTTGTACCTGAGCCCCTGATCTCTCCGCGCTCTTCTTGTGCACCAGCAAGTTGACGCTGACCTCCGATCGTGTTCCTAAATAGGCGCTCGAATCGGTGCTCGAAGTGCGCGCGCGCGGATGGACGCTTTCACGCGCATGTGGCAATTATACACGGTCCGGAAAGCAAACACCCTCATTGAAAGCTCATTCTACAGCACACAGAAGGGTATACAATTGAGTGGGGTGCTCTTTCACTATATACACAGCTCAAAACACGATTCGGTGCTGCAGGTAAGGATTACAAGAAAGGCAGCCAATTACCCATGACTACATTTACAAACTGTCCTACTCTTGCGAAATATTACAGCTGCATGAGCTGCTACATTTTGGCACTTTCATAAGCACTATTACATTGAATTTCGTTAACATTAACTTCATTGCATTATTCTTTATCAGGAACAGTGCCACTAAGGAAGACATCAACATTTTGTTAACAGAAATGGAAACTTGTGAATCGTTCTTGCAAGGGTGATACATTGATAAGAAAGACACCAGCTCAAACGTACACGTTTTACACTCGGTCATGAATTCTGCATAATTTACACTGCTGGTCATAACAGTTTAGGGAAACCATATCGAAAATATATACCAACCAAGGGCTAAGTAATAGTTGGATAGTACAGCAACTGAAGTACTCGAGGAGTTTGATATATGTCTTCTGTACAGGGCTATTGACCACAGTCTCTTCACTGAAGCCACCAGGCCGAGTTTGATATCAGTAATCATGCGTGCTACCAGTCACGCTGTTGCCAATGTCGATTAGTTATTTTTAACAATTTGTGCTTCATGCCCACAGAGATTTTGCTGCATAAGATACGTTATTTATAAATAGACAGCTCCAGCAGGATCCGAATGGCGCTGATGCCCTCCTGTAAGCGGGAAGGCACACCAAATCGTTACCACTTAATTTGGCTCTGTCCATTATTCGACCGTAATCGCCACCAGCTTTTAACTCTAGGTCCCGCCCCTGCGACTGAACAGGAACATGTTAGTCGGGTCCGTGACGATCCCACCGCACTAGAAGCAATTACCGAGTACGCCCTTGAAAACAGACTCTACAAATTGATGTAGCAGCCTGGCCGACTTTCCCGTTCGGTATACAATGTGAACTGTCTGCAGCGTGCACTGTTTTCAGTGTGAACCGCATTGTCCGCAGTGTGATCTGTACATTTAAGTGTGAACTGTGCGTTTTGCTGCCACTGACTGACTTTAATGTGTTCATTTTGCGATTAGGACCCCAAGACTGCAACTGTGTTCATTGTGCGAGTTGTGACCTTCCCCTTTTCTCCTCATCCTTTCTCCCCCAGGGCCCCATGGCCACTCATTTAATGCAGTGTTACACTCACTCAGATACGTATATTCTTTTCGCTGGGACTAATGAGTAGTTGCCCGTGAGCTTGAAGTCACGGTAGTCGCAGCAGAGATAAAACTAAGTAAAAAAGTTATCTCCTTGGCGCACTATTTTTACGATAGTGATCTCGGAGTCCAAATAGCGGCACAAAATTGCCACTTTTAGAGATCCACTGATGGGTATAGATGAGCAGTTGGTGTCTGTTTCCTGCGACGCATTTTTATCTACTACATATATATATTTCTGTAGTGTCTGGCATTTTAATTCGCCAGCATTGTGTCACAGCTCGTGCCTCAACTGTAAGCCACACACACGCAAAAAAATATACAAATGTATAAACAAGAAATAGCAGGAATAAAAATATAAATAGTACAACACAAGTTGCCCGCTGAGCGAAACCATCGGCCACCCGCAAAGCAGCCGAAACGTGGGGAGGGGGAAAAAAGAAAAAATCCACCTCGCATGAAGTCGCGCACATACAGGTAGAAACGTCACGGTGCTGCGTCCAATGAGGTTAAAAAAATGCAATTTTTTAACCTCATTGGCTGCGCCCCTGTTTACGGGGTGTGGTCGGCTTGGGCCCCTACGGGATATGGTTTGGGAATACGCTGCCCGGCCACTGTGGGTTAACCCTCAATGAAACCGCTGACATATTAGCTACAACAGCGTTGGCTTTACCGATCGTCGAGGTTCTTCCCCCGTTTTCTGGCGTGCCAACTATCGCCAATACCTGTTCAATCAAGATGCCTCCGATCATTGTCTGAACACTTCTCCTGAACTTGAAGACCTCAGGTACCTCTGGGAGAGAAGTTTATGCCAAACTCGCTTGTGCGAAGTATTGCTGACTTCTTTTCGTTGTGGTGTGCTGCCACTTAATCGGTATTTATATAGGACAAATCTGATAACCTCCCCTGGTGCCACTTTTGCCAAGAAATTGAATCCGAAAAGCATTTCTTTCTTTTTTGCCACTGATTTTATAACCATCGGAGAAGGCTGCTGGAGATTCCCCTGCTACGTCTTCGACTGCCTTTGACTGTACCGGTGCTTTTCTCGTTTGGGGGACTAGGCTGGGCCGATGCCATAGGGACGTGTGCAACGCCATCCACTCCTTCATTTCGGAGACAGCTCGTCTGCAGTGTTAATTAAACATTCCGATTAGGCTGACTTTTACAATAGTTTTCCTACTCTTCTCTCTGTTGTTTTTTTTTCGTGTTTTCTCTCTCTGTATCATTAACCTAGACCAAATTCTTTCTTCTGCTCTATTATTTTTTCTCGCACGATTGATTGTAATGAAAACATAACTCTTCTTGGCCAATCCCCCTAAGTGAGTATGCGCCATTTTTCGGGCCACCACCACCACCACCACCACCTTGAACATTGGAGCTGCTTTACCTACCGGCTTTTATTTGCCTGTCAAAACATTGTATTACGAGCAGTGCCTTCATTGCCACGTCACATCTTGTGGTGGAGGTGCAAGTTGCCTACCTCTCTCCCGCCAGTCTTGGCACAACATGGTGCTTCGGCGAGGACGTCACACCCATCGCGGGACGATGCCACCAACCCGTGAGCCTGCATCCACCAACCCCTTAGTCATTGTCTCCCCACCTCGCGACCGCGGCTTTTTCTCTGGCGCTGACGATGGGGACATTGATCAATGGCTCAGCTGTACGAGTGCGTCAGTACCCACAACCGGTGGGATGACACGTTCACGTTGGCAAATCTACCCTTAAATCTGAAAAAAAACCCCGCTCCGGTGTGGTTCCAAACCAACGAAACCAGGCTGACCAGTTGGGATCAATGCAAGCAGAGACTGCGCGATTTGTTCGGTAACTCCGCGGTGCGCCAGCTTGCCGCAAAGAAAGACCTCTCTACTCCCGTCCAATCATCTACCGAGTCGTACGTGGATTACATTCTGGACGATTTGGCGCTCTGCTCAAAAGTAGACCCCAGCATGCCTGAATCCGACAAGGTTGGGCATATCCTTAGAGAGAGAGAGAAATGACCTTTATTGATTCGTCCTGCGAGAAAGGTGCGGGTCAGGCCACGCAGGGCTTCGCCGCACCTCGTCTAACTACCTGCGCTAGGTAGCGGGCGGAGCCCGAGGCGTCGTCCCGGCCGGCCGAGCGGGTTACTCGGATCGCCCGCGCCGTCGCCGTCCGCTCGACCCCCGCGGGGGCCGGGAGGCGAGGAAACTGCTCAACGCCGGGAGCGTGCGGGCCGCGACCGCCCGGAAGGCCGAGGAGGCGGCGATCGCCTTAGCCCTGACCCTGCCCGGCACGCGGACCATCCTCAGCGACTCCAAGTCGGCGATCTCCAACTTCGCGATGGGCACGGTGTGCAGGAGCACCGCGCGGATCCTCTCTCGGATCCGAGAGGGGGCCGCCAACAGCACGAGCATCCGGTGGTTCCTGGCCCACGCGGGCCGGGAGCTGCCCAACGGCCACCACAACAGCAACGAAGAGGCGGACGCCGCGGCCCGAGTCCTCGCCACGTGCCGGACCGCGCCCCCCCCCCCCGCCTCTACCAAACCCCGGAAGACTCTGGGGAGGAAGCAGACGAAGACCACGACGAAGACGCAGGGGAGCCCCTCGTCGCCTACGGCGAAGTGCTCCGGTGGTACAGACGCGAACGAGGGACTTTTCCGCGTCCACACCCCGGCCTGTCCCGGGAGGAGGCGGTGCTCCTGCGGCAGTTACAGACCGAGACCGTGCTCACGCCGGCGCTGGCGCGCCACGTGTGCCCGGAACTCTACGAGCGGACCGAGTGCTGTGTGTGTGCGCGAGTGCCCGCGGACCTGGCCCACATCATGTGGGGCTGCGACGAACAGTGCGCGCGCGACGGAGGCGACCGCCTCCCGCCGGACATTCGCGAGTTGATCGGCTCCCCGGAGCACGGCAACCAGCTCAGGGCCGTCCAGCGGCTCGAGGCAGCTCTGGCGCTGCAACGGCGAGAGGAAAGCCGGCACATCCTTGAGGCCATTGCGGAAGATGCTTCTAATTTGCTGATTTGCAAAGAGTGCACCACCGTTGAGTGCGTATTGAAGGAATGCCGCCGGTTTGAAGAAGCAAAGTGTCGTCGCGTAGCGCACTCGTTCACCCGCCTCCCTCACACTGCGACAACATCGTCGTGTGCGGATGCGGCAACGCCACCTCGCCCACCGCCGACCGATGACCTGGCGACTCATACCGACCCTCTGATGACGATAGTGCACCGCGAAATAGAGGCCATGGCTCCGCCTATCGTACCTCAATACGGCCATGCCCGAAATGCCCCGACTGTAGCACTCATCCAGGCAGTCGTGCGTGAAGAAGTTGACAACCTGGGAAATCATTCTGTGTGTGCTCTGACGTGCTCGGACGCGCCCGCAAGCTCATCCAATCCATTCGCACGGAGCGGAATGCCCAGCCGTTACGACGCCTGACCCCGTTACCGCCGCCGCAGCCCTACCGAATGGCGCACCGCTGACAACCGGCCAATTCGCTTCAATTGTTCGCGCGTTGGGCTTGTGTCTCGCTACTACCGTAACCGCTGGTCGTCGTCGCCGCCGCCAAGGTTGACAGGACCCACCAATTCATGACTGGTTACGAGCAGCGTGACGTTTCCGGCAGTTCCCTGACCACCCGTTTTGGCCGCTCGCCGTCCCCACAACGTCGCCAGTCTCGTCTGCCCCAACCCCGCCCCCCTTCCCCGCGTGCTTCTTACGCCGCTACCTCCCCGGGAAACTAGCTCATGCAGCTCCCAGAGGTGATGCTGCATTTCCGACCTGGCCCAAAACTCCTCTCTTCACTAATACGACGAAACACAATCTCTTGGAAATTGATATTGACGGTATTCGTGTGGACGCCCTGATAGGCACACGTGCGAACATTTCAGTCATGAGCTCGCACCTTCGTCGCCGCCTGCACAAAGTTATGACGCCTGCTCCCTCCAACACTGTACGAGTCGCCGACGGCCGGACACCCACCGTATCAGGTCTCTGCACAGCTCGAGTTGGCATCGCACGACACAAAATACCAGTCCAATTCGCGGTCCTGGACGCATGCCCTCATGACATTTTCTTGGTCTCGACTTTCTTACTGACCACGCCGCCCTCATAGACTACGCCTCCGGCATCCTTCGTCTTGACCTGCCGATTGGTCTTGTTGCCGACACTGAACCTTATCACCGTCTATGTTCTGCCGAACACCTCCGATTAGCTCCAAAAGCCGTAACCTACATTCCTTTGTCATCGTGCCCACCTGTCCCGGACGGCGATACATTGTTTCCCCTCTTAATGACGTTCTCCTACAGCACAACGTGGCGCTTCCTCATACAGTCGTCATCCCCTTATGTCTCTCCAAGTGCTCCCGACGGTCCGAAGGATCATCCGCCGACCTCCGATGACTTAAGAAAGATGATGTCGTCGGACCTTTCTCCCACACAATCTCGCCAACTGCACGAGCTACTGGCATCCTACCTGGACATCTCTGATTTAAACGACCGTCCATTAGGCCAGACTTCAGAGGTAAGGCATCGCATCAACACCGGCGATGCGGGCGCTATGCACCGGCGACCATATCGGGTGTCTCACACGGAACGAGCAATCATCCAAACCGAGGTAGAGAAAATTCTGAACAAGGAAGTCATTGAACCTTCTTCAAGTCCGTGGGCGTCAGCAGTCGTCTTGGTGAAAAAGATAGGTCGTTCGTGGCTCTTCTGCGTTGACTACCAGCATTTGAATAAAATCACAAAGAAGGACGTTTACTCGGGACGTTTACCCGCTCCTTCGTATAGATGATGCCCTCGATTGCCTTCACGGTGCGTCCTATTTCTCGTCTATCGACCTACGATCTGGCTATTGGCCGATTGTTGTTGACGCCATGGACCGCGAAAAGACCGCTTTCGTTAAGCCAGACGGCTTGTACCAATTTAAGGTCATGTCGTTCGGTCTTTGTAATGCGCCTGCGACATTCGAAAGGATGATCGACCCGCTTTTGCGCGGTTTCAAGTGGTCGACGTGCATCTTCTACTTGGATGACGTCATCGTGTTCGCCCCAACATTCGAGGCACAGCTCCAACGTTTTCGGACATCCTTGCGGTCTTCCGCCGTGCCGGCTTCCAGCTCAACGCGTCCAAATACCATTTCGGTGGCCAACAACTTAAGATCCTGGGACATGTAGTGGACGCTGATAGTGTGCGACCTGACCCTGACAAGGTGCGCGCCGTCAAAGAGTTTCCTGTACTTCGATCTGCGAAGGACGTTCGCAGCTTTGTTGGCCTATGTTCTTAGTTCCGCCGCTTCATCGAGAACTTCGCTGACATAGCCCGTCCGCTCACGGATCTTCTGAAGACCGATACCTCGTTTTCGTGGGGCTCTGCGCAAGCCACGGCTTTTTCCTCTCTCATTGACCGTCTGACCCGTTGTCCGATTTTGGCCCATTTCCACGATACGGCTCCGACAGAAGTTCGTACTGGTGCAAGTGGGCATGGCATAGGAGCTGTATTGGTCCAGCAACAGGCCGGTCGCACCAGAGTGATAGCGTATGCCAGTCGCTT